>NC_084830.1:130645208-131895208 GCF_033115175.1 Lepus europaeus | reverse complement strand
TTGTTTAAGGATCTGCATTTTAACATTTTGGTTTTATTCTGGTAAGCCATAACATCCTGTCTGTTACTCATTAAGTCTAAGAGTATACTTAAGGGGAAAAAATGAGTGCTTAATCACACAACAAAATTGTGTGATGGAAAATGGAAAATAAATCTTCCTGCAAATAATTTTAATGGGCAATTTATAAAGATTTACTTATTCATTTATTTGAAAGGAAAAATGACAGAGAAGGAAAGATAGAGATTTTCCATCTGATGGCTTATTCTCCAAATAGCCACATTAGCCAGGTCCAGGCTAGGCTGAAGTCAGGATTTAGGAACTCCACCCTAGTCTCCCACATGGATGGCGGGGGTCCAAGCACTTGAGACATTCTCTGCTGCTTTCCTATGCACACCAGGAGTAAACTGGATTAGAAGTGGTGCACCTGTGACCAGCACTCCAACATGCCAGTGTTGCAAGCAGCAATCCAAACCACTGCACCACAACGCAAACCCCAACGAGCAATTTTTCATCTTTATATTTTTCCCTGTATTTTCATTTTTGTTAAATCTTCTTGGTTATACCAAACATAGCATTGGTTTGATTCTATTATGAAAGGTTGAAAATATATATTACATAAATTATATAAATATATAAAATTATATAAATATAAATTATATAAATATATAAAAACATTCAGTTTCATATTTTCTAATCCCAAATCCAATCCTCTTTTCACTATGCCATGATGATTCCTATGGCAATGTGTTATCATTCACTCCAAATCTAGAGAAAATAAGCTATAATTAAAACAACTGGGACTGGCGCCGTGGCTCACTTGGCTAATCCTCCGCCTGCAGTGCCGGCATCCCATATGGGTGCATGGTTCTAGTCCCAGCTGCTCCTCTTCCAGTCCAGCTCTCTGCTGTGGCCTGGGAAGGCAGTGGAGGATGGCCCAAGTGCTTGGGCGCCTGTACCCGCGTGGGAGACCAGGAGGAAGCACCTGGCTCCTGGCTTCGGATCAGCGTAGCTCTGGCCGTAGTGGCCATTTGGTGAGTGAACCAATGGGAGGAAGACCTTTCTCTCTGTTTCTCACTCTCACTGTCTAACTCTGCCTGTCAAAAAAACAAAACAAACAAACAAAAAACTTTATTTTATGTGATGTATGGTCTTGCATGAGCAAAAACCAGTTTTGGAAAAGAATCAAAGAAGTTGAGATCTGCTCCAAATCATGTCTTATTCATTAAAAAAAACATTAAATATGTCCTTTACTGAATGAATAAATGCAGGCAATACTTTTCAGCACTCAATTTTTTGTGGTAAAAAAATAAAAATGATTTATTTACAAAACTTCAAAGAATTTTTGCAGAAAATATTAATTTTTTTTGATAGGCAGAGTGGACAGTGAGAGAGAGAGAGAGAAAGGTCTTCCTTTACCGCTCAATGGCCACTGTAGCCAGCACGCTGCTGCCGGCATACCGGGCTGATCTGAAGCCAGGAGCCAGGTGCTTCTCCTGGTCTGCCATGCAGGTGCAGGGCCCAAGGACTTGGGCCATCCTCCACTGCCTTCCCAGGCCACAGCAGAGAGCTGGACTAGAAGAGGGGCAATCGGGACAGAATCCGGTGCCCCGACCGGGACTAGAACCCGGTGGGCCGGCGCCGCAGGCGGAGGATTAGCCTATTGAGCCGTGGCGCTGGCCTACAGAAAATATTATTAACTATGAAAGGAAAAAAGTAACTTTATGTTAGAGAAAACTGGCAGAGACTACCTTGCTCAAGTGATCAAAGTTAGCATCATTATTGATAAGCTATTCAACATCACATATAATACTATCTGAAAAGAAACACTGGAGAACACAGCATAACTTCTTGATTCCTCTGACCAAAAGAAGCATAATCTGAATATAATCATAAAACATCAAACACAAATTCAAGAACATTCTACAAAATCATTCGTCTATAATTTCCAAAAACCAAAGAAATGTATCAATGTTCTTCCTTGAAGGAGACTTAAGAACATGACAATACATGATCCAAATGGATATTTATTATTATTGCTATTGTTATTATTGAGGAATAGTTCACATAGCATCAAATTTGTAGCTTTAATGTGTATAGTACAGTAGTTTACAGCCAATTCACAAAATTGTGCAACTATCATCACTATCTAATTCCAGGACATTTCATAGTTCCATAATGAAACTCCATATCCATTATCAGGAACTTCCATTACCCTATCTTTCTAGCCTCTGAAATCACTAATATAATTGCTGTTTATGGATTTGCTTTTTGTGATTAGGCGCTATGTGCTGTGTCAGGCTTCTTTGACTTAGTGGTATAAGGTTTTCAAGATTAATTCATGTTTTTGCACGTTTTAGTAAATCATTTTTTTAGAGCTGAATAATATTGTATGGATACACTACATTTAATCGTTTGTCAACTGAAGAATAATTAGGTTGTTTCCACCTTGGAGTTATTATGAATAAAGTTGCTACACAGGTTCTTGTACAAGTTTTTGTATGGAAATACATTTTTAGTGATTTTGGGTAAAAGCCTAATAGTAGAATTTCTAGGTTACATACTAACTCTATGTTTAACTTTTTGAGAAACTACAAAACTATTTTCCACAGCAGCTGCACCATTTTACCTTTACATTTACACCAACAATGTCTAAGAATTCTGATTTTTCTGCATCCTTGTCAATACTGCATCTTTTTTTCTTAAGTTTATCCATCTATTTAATGAATGTGAAGTGGTATCTGAATTAGGTTTTGATTCGCACTCCCTAATAACTAGCAAAACTGAGGCTTTATTCATTTGCTTTTGAACATTTTTATTTCTTTGGATAAATGGCTATTCAGAACCTTTACTCATTTTTTAAACTGGATTGCTTGGTTTTTATTCTAGAATTCCATGTTCTTTATATATTTCAAACACTATTCCCTTGATAGATACATGATTTGCAAATTTTCTCCCATTCTCTGAGTTGTCCATTGAAGTGCAACATCTTTTAATTTTCATAATGTGCATTTTAACTATTTTATCTTTGTTTCTTGTACTCTTACTGTCATATCTAAGAAACCATGTCCCATTCAAAAGTCAAGAAGAGGGGCTGGCGCTGTAGCACAGTAGATTAAAGCCCTGGCCTGAAGCGCTGGCATCCCATATGGGCACTGGTTCTAGTCCTGGCTGCTCCTCTTCCGATCCAGCTCTCTGCTATGGTCTGGGAAAGCAGTAGAACATGGCCCAGGTCCTTGGGGCCCCTGCATCCATGTGGCAGACCTGGCAGAAGCTCCTGGCTCCTGGTTTCAGATCGGTGCAGCTCCGGCCGTTGCAGCCATCTGGAAAGTGAACCAGAGAATGGAAGACCTCCCTCTCGGACTCTACCTCTCTCTGTAACTCTGTCTTTCAAATAAATAAAATAAATCTTTTTAAAAAAGTCAAGAAGAATTATGTTTTAATTTTCTTCTACAAGTTTTATGGTTTTATCCCTAAAAGTTTTTAATCCATGTTGAGGTAATTTTTGTATAGGGTTCCACATTGTTTTGCATGTGGATATCTAGTTGTCCCCATACTAACTTTTAGAAAAACCACTCTCCAAAGTACTATCTTGGCATCCCTGTCAAAAATCAATTTACCATATATGCAAAATAACCCTGTAAAAAAAAAAGACAAAAATAACCTGATGAGACATTCTCAAAAGAAGACATACAAATGGCAAACAGCCAAGCGAAAAAAGGGTCAACACCTCTAATCATCAGAGAAATACAAATTAAAATGACAATTAAGTATTATCTCATATCTGTTGCATGGGGTAGCGTTAAAAAAAAGTACTTAGTCAGTGTTGGTGAGGGTGTAGAGGAAGAGAATCCTCGTATATTCTTTATTTTCTCTTTTTTTAAACTTTTACTTAATGAATATAAATTTTCAAAGTACAGCTTATGGATTACAACAGCTTCCCCCCTCCATAACTTCCCTCCCACCCACAACCCTCCCCTTTCCTGCTCCCTCTCCCTTTCCATTCACATCAAGATTCATTTTGAATTATCTTTATATACAGAAGATCAGTTTAGTATATATTAAGTAAAGATTTCAACAGTTTGCCCCCCCCCATAGTAACACAAAGTGAAAAATACTGTTGGTGTACTAGTTATAGCATTAAATCACAATGTACAGCACATTAAGGAGAGAGATCCTACATGATATTTTTAAAAATTGATTAATCTTCTATGCAATTTCCAATTTAACACCAAGTTTTTTTTTTTCATTTTCAATTATCTTTATATATGGAAGATCGATTCAGTATATACTAAGTAAGGATTTCATCAGTTTGCACCCACACAGAAACACAAAGTGTAAAAATACTGTTTCAGTACTAGTTATAGCATTACTTCACATTGGACAACACATTAAGGACAGATCCCACATGAGACGAAAGTACACAGTGACTCCTGTTGTTGATTTAACAATTTGACACTCTTGTTTATGGCGTCAGTAATCTCCCTAGGCTCTAGTCATGAGTTGCCAAGGCTATGGAAGCCTTTAGGGTTCGCCAACTTCGATCTTATTCTGACAGGGTCATAGTCAAAGTGGAAGTTCTCTCCTCCCTTCAGAGAAAGGTACCTCCTTCTTTGAAGGCCCCGTTCTTTCTACTGGGATCTCACTCACAGAGACCTTTCATTTAGGTCTTCTTTTTTTTTTTTTTTTTTTTTTTTCCAGAGTGTCTTGGCTTTCCATGCCTAAAATATTCTCATGGGTTCTTCAGCAAGATCCTAATGCCTTAAAGGGCTGATTCTGAGGCCAGAGTGCTATTTAGGACATCTGCTATTCTATGGGTCTGCTGTGTCTCCCGCTTCCCATGTTGGATTTTTCTCTCCCTTTTTGATTCTATCAGTTAGTATTAGCAGACATTAGTTTTGTTTGTGTGATCCCTTTGACTCTTAGACCTTTCAGTGTGATCAATTGTGAACTGAAGATGATCACTTGGACTAGTGAGATGGCATTGGTACATGTCACCTTGATGGGATTGTATTGGAATCCCCTGGCACATTTCTAACTCCACCATTTGGGGCAAGTCCAATTGAGCATGTCCCAAATTGTACATCTCCTCCCTACCATACAACCCAGCCATCCCACTCCTTGGAATTTACCCAAAGGAAATTAAACTGGCAAACAAAAAAGCCGTCTGCACATTAATGTTTATTGCAGCTCAATTCACAATAGCTAACACCTGGAACCAACCCAAATGCCCATCAACAGTAGACTGGATAAAGAAATTATGGGACATGTACTCTATAGAATACTATACAGCAGTCAAAAACAATGAAATCTGGTCATTTGCAACAAGATGGAGCAATCTGGAAAACATCATGCTGAGTGAATTAAGCCAGTCCCAAAGGGTCAAATATCATATGTTTTCCCTGCTCGATGACAACTAACTGAGCACCAAAGGGGAAACCTGTTGAAGTGAAATGGACACTATGAGAAACAGTGACTTGATCAGCTCTTGTCCTGGCTGTTGATGTACAATGTAATACTTTATCCATTTTAGTATTTTTTTGTTCCAGTACTGGTGGTTGAACTCTGTAATTAACACACAATTATCCTTAGGTGTTTAAATTTTAACTGAAAAGTGATCCCTGTTAAATATAAGAGTGGGAAAAAGAGAGGGAGGAGATGTACAATTTTGGACATGCTCGTATATTCTTGACCTATACTAGTAACCTTATAAATCTGTTCTAATGCAGTAAGCCAGCCTCCATGGAAGAAAAAAAAAGGCATAGCAGTGACTTAAGAATATTAATTACCAATGACAATAGGGAAGGATATGCTACACAGACTAAGTTCTTAGGTAAATTCTCAAATAAACCATAATGCTCTCTCCACTTTCCCCATGCCAACACACAATGAAAATACTTTATAATTCTTTAGGAAAACAAATCCCAGTTTCAAAGTGACTCTAATTTTTTTTTCAGTTTAAACACAAGGCTGCCTAAAAAGATCTTGCTTACATAGGATAAAAGATTACCACAGTGCTGCAAGACATTTCTAAAGAACTCAAGAGACTTTGTGTCAGGAATTTCTAATTTCTGGATTGTGCAACATTTATTTTTCTATTGGTGAACACTTAACCCTTGCATACACATCTACAGATCTCAGACTCTGGAGCCAGTTTTCACCAGAGAAGTAGAAGAGGCTTAAGCAACTGTAGTCCCACCCTGCCCAGTATTCTGACACTGCTGTAGAGTGACAGTTATGTTAATCCTCCTCTGACTCTGGGTCTGAAGTCTTCAGATTGAGTCTTTTCTTGGTCTTCAGCTAACTGCTTTCTCCCTGGCCTTGAGCACCCCCTATTATGGTTTCATCCTGGAGTTTTGGTGATTTCCCTATATCTGGCATTTAAGGGTAACTATAATCCTAAATTAACTGATCCTCAGAGGAAATATGAGCTAGAGTTTTTGAGACAGATTGGTCTGGATTCCAGTACAAGCCAAGTTGTTTAAAAATAAATCTTGAAAATATTATTTAATCTCTTTGTGCCTCATTGACAACTGTAAAATGGGAATAGAAATATCTATAACTTCTAGAATTTTTACTGGATACATTTCCATGTATCCATGGAAAGATGAGGAAGGGAAGATTTGGAAAACTATAATTGGAAAGAGAGTACACAAGTTACAGTACAAAATAGGAGCTCAGTTTCACCAGGCTTTTTGAAATATGTCTCAATAACAAATTATATACATGCTTAAGGTCAGGAATGGGACATTGAAGGTCATTCTATACAATGTTTTACTTCATTTGTGAAACTTGAAAAATAATAGAATTTTTTTTACATTTAAAGATTCTTAAATATTATTCCCAACACTAGTAACAGTCAAAATTTCTTATTTTGCCTCACATCACCAAAACTTTATCACAGCATAATTCTGGAATTTGGAACTTCTCATCTAGGCTACTGATCTTCAAACTACTGCAAATAGTCCAGAGGGTTCCATGGCCATGACTCAGGCATCCTAATAGGAAAATGAAGACTAGGGAATGAAGCTACCACATTTCTACTTCATCAGAGAACCTGTTATGTGTTTATATTGTTTATATATAGCATTTTCCAACTCCACTATTTACTCTTGTGATTTTCAATAACTTATGTGTCTCTCTGTACCTCACTTCACTCATTTTTGTAGTCTTGGTAGTCATAATACTTATCTCACAAATTTGTTTTAAAAGCTAAATGAGTTAATGTACACACAGCTAGAAAAAAGTACCTGACATAAAATATGCTAAGTATACACACAGTTATTACTATTAGTATTAAAGTGTTTTGCTGCTAAAAAAGTAAAAGTTAAAAATGTGGAAGGTGGTCACCCTCATATTCAATAAAGGAATAGTTTCTTCAGGGTTCCTGACAGATATTCAACTATCCACCATAGCACATTTAAAATCATGAGTGCTAACTGATGGTGAAGCGTTATTATTAATCCTGAAATTATTTATTATTATTCAAACTTTTGTTAAAACGATAAGGAAAATTTTATGTGAGAATATTACAATAGGAGTATTGTAGTAGGGGAGAAAGGTTGGGATTCAAACCAAATTCAAAGAGGACAAGTAGGGATTTATAGTGAAGACTATGGGAGAGGATTGTCAGTGCCTGGAAAATTACTAAGAGGAGATGTTAAGGTTAGGTAGATTCTTGTCAGACTTAACTACAGTATTCATACTAAAGAGAGGCCAAGGACCTTTATATCAGAGATGAATGATGAAAAATTTGATCAAATATCAAAAATGATGAGACATCAAGAATAGTGGGATGATGGGATGGGTACACCAAAGACAGGCTAGGGTACAAGGATAAGACCTTTGTGGTAGCAGGTAAAGCCACCATCTGTGACAATGGCATCCCATATGGGTGCTTGTTCATGTTCTGGCTGTTCCACTTCAGCTCTCTGTTGATACCCTGGAAAAAGCAACAGAGGATGGTCCAAGCATTTGAATGCCTGCTATCCAAGTGGGAGACACAGAAAGCACCTTTTTTTGGCCTGGCTCAGCCCTGGCTATTGCAGTCACATGAGGAGTGAACCGCCAGGTAGCAGATCTCTCTGTCTCTCCCTCTCTGTAGCTCTGACTTACAAATAAATAATCTTTAAAAAAGAAAGAAAAGAAAAGAAAAGAAAAGAAAAGGAAAGGAAAGGAAAGGAAAGGAAAGGAAAGGAAAGGAGAAGAGAGAGAAGAGAAGAGAAGAGAAGAGAAGAGAAGAGAAGAGAAGAGAAGAGAAGAGAAGAGAAGAGAAGAGAAGAAAGAGAGAGAGGATTCAGAGGAAGCTGACTGACATTGGCCAAGGACAGAGTCTTTATCAAGCTATGTTAGGGCAGTTGCAGAGTTTCTCATTGATCATGACAATATGCAATACAATATCTAAGGCACAGAACATGCACATGAGTATTTATTAAATGATCAAGTAAAGGGAAAAACAGATAAATATCTTGCATGAGGTCATAGAGAGAATGATGCAACTGACAATGAATTCAAGTCTGTAAGACTACCACAGGTTCAGTTCTCAGGAACATTCTGAAACTAGTCCGGAAATAATTCTGGCACAAGTTCCAGTTATCTTTATCCTTTTAAGGACAACAAATATGAATTGCAGCCTCTCAGCCTTAGATATTATTTTCATTAGTGGTATACAGAGTTTCTTTCAACTCTACCTATAAAACTGCAGATGTTTCTTTAAGACTTTTTATCAGATACTCTTTTTCTAAAAATGGCACATTCTAAAATCAGTATTCTAGACTTTATCATTTATGACCCAGGGCTTTTACCATCTCCTTTTTGATCTATCAGCCTGAGTTTGTAGACTAGGCAGGCATGGCCAAAGCTTCAAGAACAGTTAAGAGGCCAGTGTTGTGGTGCAGCATGTTAAAACCTGCAGTGCCAGCATCCCATATGGGCACCGGCTAGACTCTCAGCTGCTCCACTTCTGACCCAGCTCCCCAGTAATGTGCCAGGGAAAGCAGCAGAGGATGGCCCAAGTCCTTGGACCTCTGCACCCATATGGGAGACCTGAAAGAAGCTCTTGATTCCTGGCTTTGGATCAGCTCAGCTCCAGCCATTGTTACTATTTGGGAAGTGAACCAGTGGATGGAAGACCTCTCTGTCTGTGTCTCTGCTTTTCTCTGTAACTCTTTCAAATAAATAAAATAAATGTAAAAAAAAAAATTAACAGTTGAGCCTTGAGATCTACTCATGCTAAGATGACCGTATAAAAAAGCTCTTTATGGTCTGCATGGATGAGGTCAGTGATCTTCTGAAAGCCTTTTGCTAAAAAAGCTAAAGATTTGTCAGGTAAATGAGGATGAGTGCTCATGAGCTCCACCAACTCTACCACCCCTTTAAATGTGAGATTTGGGGGAAAGTTATTTCCTTGATAAAAAGCATTGATCCCGCCTGCAGTGCTAGCACCCCATGTGGGCGCTGGTTCAAGTCCCAGCAGCTCCACTTCCAATCCAGCTCTCTGCTTTGGCCTGGGAAAGCAGTAGAAGATGGTCCAAGTCCTTGGGCCCCTGCACCTGAGTGGAAGCCCTGGAGGAAGCTCCTGGCTTCGGATTGGCTTAGCTCTAGTCGTGGCGGCCATTTGGGGAGTGAACCAATGGTAGGAAGATCTCTCTCTCTTTCTGCCTCTGCCTCTCTGTAACTCTGCATTTCTGATAAATAAATAAATCTTAAAAAAAAAAAAAAGCTCTAATCCCTTGGCGCCAGCGCTGAGACACAGTGGGTTGGGCTGTCACTTGTAATACTGACATCCCATATGGGCACCGGTTTGAGTTTCAGCTGCTCCACTTCTGGTACAGCTCCCTGCTAATGCACCTGGGAAAGCAGTGGAAGATGGCCCAAGTACTTGGGCCCCTGCCATCCACTTCGGAGACCCACAAAGAGCTCTTGGCTGCTGGCTCCTAGCTTCCCCTGGGCCTGACATCTGGGGGGTAAACCAGCGGATGGAAGATCTCTCAATCTGTCTCTCTTCTCTTTCTGTAACTTTGCCTTTCAAGTGAATAAACCTTTACCAAAAAAAGCACTGATCCCTTTATATGGCTGAAAAATATTCCATGTGCATATATACTACATTTTCATTATTCATTCATTCAGCAATTCAAAACTAGGTTGACTCCACATCTCAACCACCACAAATTGTGCTGCAATGAACATGGGAGTACAGGCATCCCTTTGATATGCTAACTTCATTTCCTTTAGAAATAACTCAGAAGTGGGATAGCCTGGTCATATAGTAGATGTATTTTTAGTTTATTGAATAATGGCTGCACAAATTCACTAAGTCTGCATAAGGGTTTCCTTTCCTCACATCTTCACCAGCATTTGCTTTTTTTCTTTTTCTTTTTTTTTGGAGGGGGTTTAATTCTAGTGTTCCACAGCACAGTGAGTGAATATACTTTCAGTAAAGTGTTATATTCTGCATAAAGAACTAGAAAAGAAGAGCCAGTAGGCTCCAAACACAAGGAAAAGGTAAGAAAATAGAAACATTAATTGCTGATTTGATTAGCAGACATTGTAAATATGTGTCAAGATAGTGTACTATATCCCATGAAAATGTACAAATATTACTTATTACTAAAAATATTTTAAGAAATTTTAAAAGGTTTTTGGTCATTGCTTGCTCCTACTGAATCAACATTTTGGCGTGAATACCTCTTTCTGCTCAGTCTGGAGAAGTGAAAAGGAAGTGATATTGGATATGGGAAAGTGACAAAAACAATAAAACAGCTGGGCTGAACATGTTCCTGGAAAAAGTACTGTAACAAAGAGTATTCAGTAATCTCAGGGAAATTATTTAACTTCCTTAAACTCCTTCATCTGTAAAACAAAGAAAGAATAATAATATCTCTCAGACTTGTTAATATGATCAGGTTACATAAAAATGGGCAAGTACTCATAAACCTTTCAGTTTGTACAGAGGTAATGCAATATCTTCCACAAGAAAAGAGTTCCGATGCCTAGCAGACATTTATGACACCTTCCTGGTATTCTGCCACTGAAAATAGATCTTTCACAATATATAAGGCAGGACTCACATTGCTGGGCAGACACACAAGGTTACTTTTTCTGCCTGCATCTGACTGCCGTTGGCCGGTCCAGCAGCATGAAAACAGCAACATCTGTCCTAGTCTTATTTCTAGCATTTGCAACGATATTTGGTGAGTATCTCTGTCAGAGCACTGCCTCTGCCCTATTATAGGCAGCCCGTGTTATTTTCTGTCCACAGAAATTCTGGAATACATGGATCATATAGGTAATAGGGGAAGCTTTCTGAAATGCATTTTTGCAGCTAATTGCAAAATCACATTACATCAATAGTTGTGTGGATGTTAATAGTTGGCTAGGGTCAAATGCTAATCCCTACAGATACTTTCTGTAACATTTAGGGAAGATGATCATTCAGATTCTGCTTTGAGCTGATATTACCATTTATGGGGACCTCATTTCTTCATAAAACATTACAATATATTCTTTGTTAACATGAGGTATTGTTCTTCCATTATTAAGTTAAAATACACTTCCCTAGGTTTTTAAACTATGGGTTCAAATTCTACCATTTATGCCTGATACGTAAGAGTGATGCTTCTTACACATGTGGTTCACTTGCTTTTTCAGCATTTACTGAACTCAGACTGTGAACTAACCTGAGTGTGAATAAGACAAACTACTCTTTTCTCACAGTGGCAGTTCCCTCCTTTTGGCTCCATGCCAATGCTGCTCCAAAGAAGGGGGAGGAGGATTAAAAAGATCTGTATTAAGGGTTTCAACCTTTGACATTATGCCGATACACAGTTCTCAAGAGAGCCTTATATTCTTATGATAAGCTGAGAGATAAAATGGAATTCCAAGATTGTTTCTCTAATAACATTAGGTTCTTTCAGAGTTTTAGTTTAACACTGTCATCACTGCTTTTCTTCCAGATACAAAATGTGTCATACAGGAGGAAGAGGTTAGTATATACATTTCATTAAATTTATTTTATTTATTGGGGGGGGGGGAGATAACCTCCCATCTGCTGGTTCACTCTCCAAATGCCCAAGATGTCTGAGCCTGGACCAGAATCGGGAGAGACTGAAGCTGGCAGGTGGGAACTCAATCCAAGTCTCCCAGATGAGTGGCAAAAACCCAATTACGAGAGAGATCACTACTGCTTCTGAGGGTATGCATTAGCATAAAGCTAGAATCAAGAGTCAGAATCAACTATTGAATCCAGGTACTCCAATATGTAATATGAACATTTTAACCACTAGGCTAAATGCCCATTCTAGTACATACATCTTAATATAAAAATCCTACCAGTAAAGAAAAATTTTACTAGTGAAGGAATACTTGATACAATATATTAATTAATTTTTGTGTGTTTGATGATTTACTTTTTGAGTACCAAAACTGATTTTATTAAAAAAAAACTATAGATTTCTAAAATGAGGTGGTAGAATAAAGTGGTGAGACACTAGTGTCAGAGTTATAAAATCTTTGGCTTGAATTCCATCTCCTTGGTCCTGTGGCTGGCCCTGTACAACAGGACTTAAGATTACAAGAAAATTGATTAGGGCAATATCTAGCACATAGTAAAGCTCAATAAGAACTTTGTGAGTCTTATTAACATTTTTAAATAAGGCTAGGACTGTGGTATAGTGGGTAAGGCCATCACCTCTGGTGCCAGCATCCCATATGGGCACCAGTTTGAGTCCTGGCTGATCCACTTCTGATCCAGCTCTCTGCTGTGGCCTGGGAAAGCAGTAGAAGATGGCCCAAGTCCTTGGGCCTCTGTACCCGTGTAGGAGACTCAGAAGCTCCTGGATCCTGGCTTCGGATCTGTTCAGCTCCAGCCATTGTGGCCATTTGGGGAGTGAACCAGCGGATGGAAGACCTCTCTCTCTCTCTCTCTCTGACTCTGCCTCTCTATAACTCTGCCTTTCAAATAAATAAATAAATCTTTTTAAAAATGTTTTTAATTGAGTCACAGCTTTATGTTTTCTATCTTAGTGAAGATCTAACCCTTGCTTCATGACTCAGATTAAAATATGAATATTGTTGAGAAAATATAGGTGTGGTAGCGAAACCTTTAAATCAGTGCTGAGGCAATTTGAGTTCTAGTCTACATTATGTTGCTTATTAGTTATGTTATCTTAGGACCCAGGCAATTTATTTCACATCATAGATTCTTTGATCTATAACCATAGATATAGATAGATGGATGGATGGATAGATAGATAGATAGATAGATGAAGAAAATAATAGGGGGTTGGGGATATATATTTCTAAGTTCAAGCTATCATTCATGATTGAATAGCTGAGTGAATGACAAGATTTACAGAAGGTTAAGAGCTTGGAAGCATCCCAGTCACATTTTGAGCGTCACTTCTGGGATTTTAGCAGGCAAAGAGAGAAAATGAAATTATGCTGGCATAGCCTTAAGTATGGGATGTTGTTGTTTGTGTTTTGCTGTACAAAAACCTTAAGGTCTTCCCACCACTATGTCATGCATACTAGTCTTCACACTGGCATCCTCCAGCTCATCCAAAACCTTAGAGATGTATGGACAATAATATCAGAAAAATGAATTAAGGGGAATGATTCCAATTTCAAGTCTGAGTATATCAAGTACAGACATGAACAACTCTTAAAATACTACATCTGAAGTTCTGGCACATTGAGCTGCGGATGCACAATCTTTCTTGTATAGAGATTCTGTTTGTGTAGGCCTGGAAATGAAGTCAAGAGACAAAAACAGTAGCCATCATTTATTATTTTCCAAGCCCTGCAGAGAAAGTGTGTGTGTGTGTGTGTGTGTATCAGTGTGAATCTACTTTCTACTTTTTAATTAAATCTTACAATGTAGTCTTTATTATCTTCATTTTATGAGTAAACAAGATAAGGCTTAGGAAAGTCAAATAATTGTTCCAGGGTTATATAGTCAGGACTTGAACTCAGATATGTTTGACCTTAGTGTTCATACTCTTTAATATGCACATTGATTTAAAATACCAAAAATATTCTTGGGAATTTGCAACCTGCTTCCACAGGCAGCTCACCACCTTGCTTTTACTCCAGGGATTTAGACAGTGATTCCAAGTGTGGTGTTAAGATGCATTTGTCTAAGGGCTGGCAAAGTGTGTAACAAGTAACTTGTTACCAATAACTAATGATAAAAGTTACCAATAATGTTAATAGTCCTTAACATTACAGTCGTTTTCCTTATAGTATATCACACACTTGCATTAATTTTGGACATTTTAACTGAAAGAGAAACTACAGGACAATTGATACAGAAAATATATTGTACTTCTGGGTGATTCCCAAGAGAATGGTTACATTTGTGAATGTGCTGTATGTGAAGAACTGATGCATCAACCAGTGAAGTGTAAAAAATTCTACTTCTAAACAAATTATGATTTGAGAACCAACTACCGCAAAGGTTTTTTATCTATTTTGTTCATTTGAAAAGCAGAAAGAGGGAATCAGAGACAGAGACAGAGATCTGTAATCCACTGGTTCACTCCTCAAATGTCTGTAACAGCCAGAGCTGGGTCAGGTTGACTCTAGGAGGGGGTAACTGAATCCAGGTTTCTCAGTACTTCAGTCATTATCTGCAGCCTCCCAAAGTGCACATTAGCAGGAAGCTGGAATCAGGAGCAGAGCTGGGACTTCAACCAAGGCGCTCTGATATGTGATGCAGACATCCCAAACAGCATCTTAACTGCTGTGCAAAACACCTGCCCTAAGCCAATTATTATTTAGGTTTTTAGATCCGATAAAAAAAATCTTTGCACTTGGCATATCTCAAATGAGTTAGATGAAGACCAACATTTGTAATAGGATATAAATGAATAGAAAGCCCTCTGAAATTGCTTGGAAAATCCCAAATCCTGGGAATAATTATTTTCGTGAAAGAATTTAAGGTTTTAATATGCCTTCTCAGGTTGACTGCAGTCATTATGAAAAGCTACCACCAGGAGAAGAGAGAATTTGTTACGAAATATATGCACCAATTTGTGGATCAGATGGCAAAACTTACGCTAATGATTGCTTCTTTTGTTCTGAAGTTAAGTAAGTATTCAAATGTATTTTTTTCTGTCTTTACTATAAAGTTATATATTAAGACAAATGTACTCAGTTGAAGATGTGATTTAAGTTATAAAGAATATCCAAATCATCTCACATTGACTTTAACAAATAGAACCTTCCAATTTATAGGAGTTGAGAGTCCCTGGTTTGAATTTATCCCTACATATTCTGGCAGGAAGAATGAATCAGGGAATCCTAGAACCTCCACATTGGACAAAAACTAAAGGTCATCCTATTTAACTTTCACCTGACTATTATTGCTTAAACTCTCTCAACAAAGAAGTAATCAATTCATCTCACAGTCTATGCCTGATTATTTCCAGGGAGAAAAAACATCCCCTTTCCTCAGTCCACATCTGTCAGAATGAGCCATGTGTACTGTTAAGCTTCAGGAACTAGGTTTGGATATGTTACAGTCCCCTAATGATTAGTACAAAAGGGACAGAACCTGAAAAGCCTGAAGAGTTTCATCTGTTCAGAGTATGACTTCTCAACAAAATACTCGTTTGAGCTATAGTAAAAAGTATATTTCAAAGGTGAAAGAGATAAAAAGGTTTTGTTTTTTTTTTAAAAAAAGTGTTTTTCTTTTTATTTGAAAGAGTTACAGAGAGGGGGTGGGGGGGTGAAAGTCAGAGCTCCAGGAAGAGGGAGAGACAGAATCTTCCATCTGTTGGTTCACTCCCCAGATGGTCACACTGGCCGGGGCTGAGGCCAGGCCAAAGCCAGGAACTTGGAGCTTCTTCCGGGTCTTTCATATGGGAGGTAGGAGCCCAAACACTTGGGCCATCTTCCACTGCTTTTCCCAGGACATTAGCAGGGAGTTTTATCGGAAGTGGAGCAGCCAGGACATAAACCAGAGCCCCTAGGAATGCCATTGTTGCCAGTGATGGTTTTACCCACTATGCCACAAAGCCAGTCCCCATAAAAGTAGTTTTAAGATTACAAAGTAATCATCTTCATTACATATTAGCATACTAAAAGTATAGAAACATAGATCTTTTAAATATTTTCAAAAAATCCACGGAATGAAAAAAAGCATCTAATACATGTGGCATATTTTCCTGGATCTTTTTTAAAATAAGAGAAAATCGGGGCCGGTGTTGTGGCATAGCGAGTAAAGTCACCACCTGCAGTGCCGGCATCCCATATGGGTGCCGGTTCAAGGTCGGCTGCTCAACTTCCTATCCAGATCTCTGCTATGGCCTGGGAAAGCAGAAGATAGCCCAAATCCTTGGGCCCCTGCACCCACATGGGAGACCCAGAAGACGCTCCTGGCTCCTGGCTCCTGGCTTCAGATCAGCATAGCTCTGGCCGTTGCGGCCAATTGCAGAGTGAACCAGCGGATGGAAGATCGATATCTCTCTCTCTCTCTTTCTCTCTCTCTTTCTCTCTCTGCCTCTCCTTCTCTCTCTGTGTAATTCTGACTTTCAAGTAAAATAAAATCTTTAAAAAAAATAAGAGAACATTAAAATATTTTATGAAAAGGGACTTCTAAATGAGTGTTTCCTTTAAACGAAAAGTACACTGACATACTTTTGGAGATAAAAATTCATATGAAATATTTTTGAGTTTCATCATTATGTAATCAACAACAGTTTCAAAAATATTCCTAAATTACAGTCACTCTTTCTAAAGATGTCAATAAGTAGGGAAACTTGAGTACATTTTCAAGGTTCATTGGTGGAGCCTGGATGCTAACGAAATGCCTATGGGCTCAGAATTTCTCATCTTTTTTTCTCTGCAGGAAAACTGATGACAAACTGAAATTCGTACATTTTGGAAAGTGTTGAATCTATCTCGTGATTCAAAAATATGTCTTAATGCATCTATTCAAAGAAGACACTTCTTTTCTCATATAATCTATTCTATATTTTCTAACCTTGTCACCAATTGTTGATTTATTTCTTCAATAAAATAGAACAGAATGTAATAAATATACAACTGACTGTCTTTGAGGTACAGGTAGAATCGACTACATTTGTTTTACGTTTGTAAGTTTAATAGGCCATCTTAGGGCCATATTTTGTGTCAAAGGGGTCCATTAAGACCAGTAGTAAAGGGTTCGGCACTGTGAAGCAACAGGTTAACACCCTGGCCTAAAGGACGCCGGTTCGAGACCCGGCTGCTCTATTTCCGATCCAGCTCTCTGCTATGGCCTGGGAAGACAGTGGAGGATGGCCCAAGTCCTTGGGCCCCTGCACCTGCGTGGGAAACCCAAAGGAAGCTCCTGGCTCCTGGCTTTGGACCGATGCAGCACAGCTCCAGCCATGGTGGCCAATTGGGGAGTGAACCATCGGATGGAAGACCTCTCTCTCTGCCTCTCCTCTCTCTCTGTAACTCTGACTTTCAAATAAATAAATAAAATATTTTATTTTGTTCTCTCCTTTTCTATTTTTTATTTTTTAACTTTTATTTAATAAATATAAATTTCCAAAGTACAGCTTTTGGATTACAGTGGCTTTTTCCCCCCCATAACCTCCCTCCCACCCGCAACCATCCCATCTCCCACTTCCTTTCCCATCCCATTCACATCAAGATTCATTTTCAATTATCTTTATATACAGAGGATCACTTTAGTATATACTAAGTAAAGATTTCAACAGTTTGCACCCACACAGAAACACAAAGTGTAAAGTACTGTTTGAGTACTGGTTATACCATTAATTCACATAGTAAAACACATTAAGGACAGAGATCCTACATGGGGAGTAAGTGCAAAGTGACTCCTGTTGTTGATTTAACAATTGACACTCTTGCTTATGGCGTCAGTAATCACCCTAGGCTCTTGTCATGAGTTGCCAAGGCTATGGAAGCCTTTTGAGTTCGTCAACTCCAATCTTATTTAGACAAGGTCATAGTCAAAGTGGAAGTTCTCTCCTCCCTTCAGAGAAAAGTACCTCCTTCTGAGAGAGGCGGCAAGATGGCGGAATAGGCAGGAAGCACACTTAGTCCGGGGGGAGAGAAAGTTTAATATAAGTGGAGATACTGCAGGGTCAAGGAAGAGTAGGGGATGAAACAGCAGAGGAAACTCTTCCGGAACTAGTGATTCACAGTGGACCTGCGTGGAGAGCGTGGGAGCCCAAGTTCGGGACACCAGCGGCAGACTCAATGCACCAGCGCTGGAACGCGAGGTGAGCCGAACCTCCATAGCCCGAGATACCAGCAGGCAAGCGGAAAGAGGAGGCTAGAGGGAACGAGGCTTGAAACTCCGTGGGGAAAAGTTCACCAGGCTAACTAGAAGAGAGAGAAAAAAAATTAAAAAAGTGACTGATACGGACACAAGTTTCTCTCTCTCCGCTCACCTCTCAAAGGCGAGCAAGACAGAGCAGGCGCCATTTTGGACATACGTCATAAGCAGGGCGACCTCAGGTCTGCACCAGCCCTGAGCCTAGCAGAAAAACCTGACTCTGTGGGGAGGGGTGAAATAACAGGAGATTAGCATCTAACTTGGCAACCCAGTGGGAGACTGCAGGAGAATTGGAGCCCACACTGAGGGCAGCAGAGATTCCCTGTGTGGTCCTTGGGAAAGAGCTTCCAATCTCTGTCTGGCTCCTGTGGGTATATCATTTGCCTGCTAACTACCTCCAATTACGTTCAGCTGTGCGGAATTCCTTCCCTTTTAAATCAAAAAAAGAAAGAGAGATTTACCACACCTAACCTGGGAGTGTCATCCTTGACACACCCTCAACCCTGAGGAACCAAACACAGCTCTCAGTCCACACTCATCTCAAGCCTCTAAGGCTCCACTGAAAGCAGACAGTCCACTTAATATAGAGCCATAGTGTAACAAGAAAAAACACCACAGTGAAGAAACCAAATATCTCCAACATGCCAAACAACAAACGCAAAAACCAAGCTAACAAGAACAAGGAAGACACTATGACGCCCCCAAATGAAAAAGACACCCCAATTCAAGATTATGAAGATGATGAGATCGAAGAAATGCAAGAAGCGGATCTCAAAAAATTGATAAGAACATTAACAAGTTCTCAAAAACAAATTCTTGAACTACAGAAATCCTTCATGGACAAGATAGAAAATCTCTCTCGTGAAAGTGAAATATTAAGGAGGAATCAAAATGAAATGAAACAACTAGTGGAACAAGAAACTCTGATAGTGACTAGAAATCATAATGAAATGAAGAGTTCAATAGATCAAATGACAAACACATTAGAGAGCCTTAAAAACAGAATGGGCGAAGCAGAAGAGAGAATATCAGACTTAGAAGACAGAGAACAGGAAAGGAAACAGGCAAACCAAAGAAAAGAAGAAGAAATTAGAAACCTAAAAAATATTGTCGGGAATCTACAGGATACTATTAAAAAATCTAACATTCGGGTTCTAGGAGTTCCTGAAGGCATGGAGAGGGAGAAAGGATTAGAAGGCATTTTCAGTGAGATACTAGCAGAAAATTTCCCAGGTTTGGAGAAGGACAGAGGCATCTTAGTACAGGAAGCTTATAGAACCCCTAATAAACATGACCAAAAGAGATCCTCACCACGACATGTTGTAATCAAACTCACCACAGTGAAATATAAAGAAAAGATCCTAAAAGGTGCAAGAGAGAAACGTCAGATCACTCTTAGAGGATCTCCAATTAGACTCACAGCAGACTTCTCATCAGAAACCCTACAAGCTAGAAGGGAATGGCGAGACATAGCCCAGGTACTAAGAGAGAAAAACTGCCAGCCCAGAATACTATATCCTGCAAAGCTCTCATTTGTGAATGAAGGTGAAATTAAGACTTTTCATAGCAAACAGAAACTGAAAGAATTTGTTGCCACTCATCCTGCCCTGCAAAAGATGCTTAAAGATGTCTTATACACAGAAACACAGAAACATGGTCACCAATATGAAAGAAGGTAAAGGAAGGAAACCTCACAGCAAAAGATCACAGAAAGCTCAATTTCTCTTTGACATAGAATTAAACTCTGATGCTCTGTTAAAGCAATGTGTTAAAGTAATCTATTATGTTCTCTTGATGTCTGTTCAATTCTAATTGTTCAAAAACAGCTGAATTTTTATTAAGAGCTATGGGTTATTTAAATATGTGCTTTTTTCAAAAATTTGAATAATCACCTTGTAACAATGATCAAATTTGGTCTATGTTATGTCATGATTTTAAGAAATCTTATTTCAACCAGATATTTTGGATTTTGAGCCTTCTTGGCATTCTTGACAGGCATTCAAAAAATCAAAGTTTCAAACAATCTGGTCTCTAAAATTTCCAGTAAATCCTGGACTTTGGTTTTTCCAGTTTGGGCCCAACTGAAAAAATCGAAGGACCTATGTCTCTCATCTTATAGAGACACCAACTAATCAGGCTATTTGGAGTATATTAGAAGTACTGTCAAGATGTGATGTGGTACCAGACTTTAAGTTTCTATAATGGAAAATGCTATTAATACAAATGTTTGAGAATTAAAAAGTCTAATGATCTTGTGTTACTAGACATGATAGTTATCTTAATGAGAAAGCCCCAGAGGCTTAAAGGGTTAAATACTTGTAAAATCCTACAGGTGCTTTCAAAAATACTGTGAAGTAAGCAAGTGCCTCTTGTTGGTTGATGAGTTTATAATTTTAAACATGGCGACTTAAAGTCTTTTGTCATCCACAGTTATATATGATCTGCTGCTCATAAAACTAAAGCGTTGTTGGTTCTGTGTTTAGCTGTCCTCCTATAGGTTCCTATGGACTTTTTCCAGCCACTTTTATTGTATTCAGTACTTTGGGATGGCTCTGTAAACAGATGAAGCCAATAATGTATTAACAGTACCAACTGAGAGAAAGTATGGTTAACTGAGGTTACTAAAAAGAAAAAGCAATTCAAATCAATTGGCAATCTACAAAAAGAGTTAAAGATTTTAAAAGCTATTATTAAAATTGCTATATTGGTCTACTATGCTATGTTATATGTGTGTACATATTGTATGTCCACATGGGGAAATTTTATTAAGAGTTTTATTTTAAATGGCTTATAGATAAGATTGTCCATAAATTTAAGCTGCTAAAATCAATCAAAGATACATTTTAATTTGTGTGACCTGAATCTGTGTATCATATGTTTTAAACTTGTTGGTAGAGAGAAACTAAAAACATTTTATATGGTTGTGCTTAAGTTTACTGGTTAAACAAACTACACCATGTTAGATATTTAAGAGGTGTTTTCAAATACATGATTCTTAAAATTAATAGAAGGCATTGGACCTTCTGGTAAATGTTTTCTTAAGCTGTTATCTAATGGTTGAAACAGTTTGCTAAGTATTCATGTGATATTGCTATTGTCAGCAAGCGATCTAGGACTTGCTCCCTCATTTCTCTATTCTAAGCCCAACTTGTTCTTTCATTTCTCTATTCTCTTCAAGGTAGGAAACTAATTCTATTATGAAGGAATCTGTAGGATGCACAATTTAATCTTTAGACCTTATAAAAGAGATGGCTAACATTTTTCTGTAATAGCATAGCCAAAATAAGAACTCAAATAATAATCTCATAGCTAGATTCACTTCGCCATCAGCGAAGTATACAGTAAGTAGAAAAAACCTCCCTTTCAGACCAAAGGGAAAGAAAGTTTTAAAGTGAGAATATAATTTTCCTCATGGGCATTGTCTACCTTGGAAAAACTACTACAGAACATGCCTGTGACTATAGACTTGTAGTTCAGGCCACTGAAGATTAGAGATGGGAAACGGGCACTCCCTTGACTTACATCCTCTGGTCTGCTTTAACACAAACCAGGAGGAAAAGAAAGCTCGCCATCAGAAGCAATGGGTGGCAGGCCTATTAATGGCTGATCTGTACAGTGATCTGCCCTCAAGGAGACCCAACAGGCCAGTCCACTGCAGTGGCTTTCAATGTGGTAAGCCTGGGCTTCAGCAGAAGTCAGCTTGTGAAGAGCCCTGGCAGCTCTGCCAAGAGTTGGATCACTGGAAATGGACCTGCCCTGGAGTCGAAGGATGCCCAGGTCAGAGCCACAGATCTTATTGGCTCTAAGCTGAAAAGCCCTTCACTCAGCCCAACTTCCAAAGTGACCACTGCAGCTGAGGGGATGGTCAAGTAGGGTCAGCAACATTACAGGCAGAACTGTAAATTTCTTGTTAGAGATGCCCCCTGCCTTTACCTGGCCAGCTCTCCTCCCAGGCCAGCCAAGTAATGAAAGTCAACAGAGTGCCTTCCCCTAGGAGGTTCACACCTCCCTTAGGATATACCCCATGGGAAGAGATAGATAGGTCTGGGCCTCTGAATTTACAAGGCCTAAAGCCCACCAGATTATTATCAAGCCCCTTCTATCAGGTTCTATTTGCCTCTCAATCAGAAAACTTAATTGTAGCTTAGACAGCACCTTTCTTAGCTCCTCTAATAATGACTCTGTCCTTTGTTCTAGGCCCTGTCTAGTGCACTTGGGCCTCATTCCTTTGTAATCATAACCTCTACTCTACCACCAATGGCTCTACTCCCAACCTGTGTGTACTGATGGTCCTCTTCCCCACTTAATGCTGTATAATTGTTCAAACCTGGTAAATGCCACTCTTAGGATCATTGGTTACTATCCTCACTCTGTCTTTTATTACCTTGTCTAAATATGATCAGAGTCGGCGAACTTGGAAGGCTTCCATAGCCTTGGCAACTCATGACGACAGCCTAGGATGGTTACTGGCGCCATAAACTAGAGTATCAATTTGTTGGGTCAACAACAGGAGCCACTGTGCACTTGCTCCTCATGCGGGATCTCTGTCCTTAATATGCTGTACATTGTGATTTAATGCTGTAACTAGTACTCAAACAGTATGTTTCACTTTGTGTTTCTATGTGGGTGCAAACTGTTGAAATCTTTATACTAAATTGCTCTTCTGTATATAAAGAGAATTGAAAGTGAATCTTGATGCAAATGGAAGGGGAGAGGGTGCGGGAGAGGGGAGGGTTGTGGGTGGGAGGGAAGTTATGGGGGGGGTGAAGCCATTGTAATCCATAAGCTGTACACTGGAAATTTATATTCATTAAATAAAAGTTTAAAAAAAAAAAAAAAAAAGAAAAGTACCTCCTTCTTTGATGACCTGTTCTTTCTGCTGGGATCTCACTCACAGAGATCTTTCATTTAGGTTTTTTGTTTTTTCGTTTTGTTTTGTTTTGTTTTGTTTTGCTACAGTGTCTTGGCTTTCCATGCCTGAAATACTCTCATGGGCTTTTTAGCTGGACCAATGCCTTAAGGGCTGATTCTGAGACCAGAGTGTTGTTTAGGACATCTGCCATTCTATGAGTCTGCTGTGTATCCCGCTTCCCATGTTAGATTGTTCTCTCCTTTTTAATTCTATCAGTTAGTATTAGCAGACACTAGTCTGTGATCCCTTTGACCCTTAATCCTATCAGTGTGATCAATTATGAACTGAACTGATCACTTTGACTAGTGAGATAGGACTAGAAAATGTAAGGCCCTGAAATTGATTAAATTTTTCTCAGGCTAAGATAACACCTCCTGTACCTAATTTAGCTCTTATATAATCCCTGAAATGTGAATAAACAAAAGGGAGACTTCAGTCACACTTAGAAAATACTGCTTTTCTAGATGTTTCTTATGGTTTAGACACTGACAGCCATGAATTGTGACTGCTCTTCAATAGCTTCCTACCAGAAGATGTCTACAAAATGCAGCTGAAAAAATGTAAGCGTGACTTTGTGTAAGTTGCCATGTATTCGTTGACATATCCATTGTTTTTCCTTCCTTGAGATTTAGGGCCTGAAACTTATGTATCCCACTAACACATCATATGTTGCTTGAAGAGCAGAGATTTGTTGTTGTTGTGCCCTGTTGTAATTCACAACTCTATGTATTTAATGAACACATATCTACTGATCCTTACTTTGTCAGTGTCACTGCACAGCCTTATAGAATACAAAGGTGAGCAGAGTAAATTTGATCTTATTCTATAGAAACTTATATCCTGAGGAGGACTTTGATATTCTTGATACAACATCTTGCATAGAAAAAACACATTTAGTAAAACTGAATTAAAATTGATCAATACTTCCATTGGTTTATAGCAACATCGCATTGTACATGCATTAAACATATGGAATCTGACTATTTGTAAAAAAAAAAAAAGTCAAAATAGAGTCAAGTCCTTTTGAGCTCTGTAAAACCAGAAATATCACAAATCTGTCAGAGATATAGGAAGCAAGACTCTCCAGCACAACGATTCAAACTAATTCCTAAAGAATTCAAGTCAAATGGTGTTTCTTATTGATTACTTTGTTTCCTCTTTTGTACTTTCTCTGGGGGAGTGAGCTACCAGAATGATGCAGGGCCTTTATTATGATCACTTGAAAGCACTCCTCAAAAAAATCCTTTAAAGATTTTGAAAACATTAACATAGACTTCCTTTATTAAATATCCACCATCTGCCAGATACTGCTAGAAATGCATCAGTGAAAAAGATGTTGGGGCCACCACTGTGGTGTAGCGGATAAAACCGCTGCCTGCAGTGCCAGCATCCCATATGGGCACTGGTTCAAGTACTGGCTACTCCATTTCCAATCCAGCTCTCTGCTAAGGCCTTGGAAAGCAGGAGAAGATGGCCCAAGGCCCAGTGGCAGCGAGCCCCCTCCAGTGCCTATTTTGAGACTGTAGAAGCAGTGTGGGCAGAGAAGGAAGAACATCTTCCACAAGCTTTCAGCTCCGACAGCAGAACCTGGCTTACCAAAGGGGTTCCCTGAAGCTGCATGGGAGACCCAGAGGAAGCTACTGGCTCCTGGCTTCAGATCAGTGCAGCTCCAGCTGTTGCAGCTACTTGGGGAGTGAACCAGTGGATGGAAGACGTCTCTCTCTCTCTCTCTCTCTTTGACCATCCTTCTCTCTCTGTGTAACTGTGAGTTTCAAATAAATAAATCTTTACAAAATAAGAAAAATGAAAAAATTAGTCCTTTCATCATTGAGCTTTAAGTCTACAGAGTAAGAATGATTTTAACAGTACATCTACATATCTCTACACACACAAACACACGCAAAAATTAGACTAAACTAACTTAGTTGAGTAATCAAGACCTCCCTGAGAAGGTGACTTAAAAGCACAAACTCAAATAATGGGTAGAAGTTAGCAAAAGAAGATCATTTCTGGGAGTGGGCTAAGTTGGAATGGTTGAGGGAAATAACCATGGAGTTATCAATAATAATTATTCCAAGAAGAGGGAACACCAGTAGACTGCAACTGAAACATAGATCTCACCTTTGATTATTGTTTACAGCCTTTGTCTACACTCCTGAGGAAAAGTGGTATTTCTACTTACTGCTTGCTGAATTCTTGATATACTGGAGAGGTAAGCTTATTATAAAGCAGACTAAAATATATCATTGTAAAAATTTAAAGAAAAATAGAAAAAGAAGGAGGAGGGAGAGAGGGAGTGAGAAAGTGAGGGAGGGTAGGGTGGGAGTAGCATTATGTTCTTAAAACTGTATATATGAGGGGGCCAGCGCCATGGCCATTTGGTTAATCCTCTGCCTACGGTGCCGGCATCCCATATGGGTGCTGGGTTCTAGTCCCGGTTGCTCCTCTTCCACTCCAGCTATCTCTCCAGCTGTGGCCCGGGAAGTCAGTGCAGGATGGCCCAAGTGCTTGGGCCCCTGCACCCGTATGAGAGACCAGGAAGAAGCACCTGGCTCCCAGCTTTGGATTGGTGTAGCGCCAGCCATGGCAGCCATTTGGGGAGTGAACTAATGGAAGGAAGACCTTTCTCTCTTTCTCTTTCTCTTGCTGACTATAACTCTACCTGTCAAATAAAAAAAAAAACTGTATATATGAAATACATGAGATTTGTTCCCTTTATATAAATTTTTTTAAAAAATGCTTTAGTGGGTTTCACCACCTACAACCCATCTGAAGTGGCTACTTCATTCTCCAACCTCATCTCCCTCTATTCCGTACTTTTCCCCAGCTGGGTCACCACTCTCAGAGCTGCCATGTGCTCTGGCATTTGCACATGCCTGTCCTTCCTCTATTAATTCTCTTTCACAGTGTCCACCTCACTGATTCCTTCACCATCTTTCAGCCTTAATGTCATCTTCCCTCAAGAGCTTCTTTGAATCTAGTCTTCCCAGACTAACTTGCACCATCCTAAATTTGCTTTAGCTCTGTAACTATCTGTCTCTATTGTGTTGTTAGCTTGTAGCTGGGCTTCCACAGGTGTTCAACTAATGCCTTGTAAGTTAACTGAATTTGGCTCCTATCAACAAGCAAGGAAACCACGATGTCTTATCCCAGATAGCCCTGAATTGTCACTTCTGATCCAGCTCTGACATTAGAATATCCACATGGGATCTGTTTGTGCTCCACACCAATCCAAACTCAGAATGCTTCTTCAAATTCCCTTTAAAAATCTACAAACATACAAATAACAGGAAGCAATAAATGCTTTTTCTAGAGACTATGGAGTAACCTCCAAAGTGGCAGTTACTTTATTACATTCCCATCATCCCTTTCAAACTACTATGTAAAATCCTTGTCATATGTAATACAAAAATTGCCATAAAATTTTAAAGACACACAAATAATGTAACATAAAAACAAATGTATTATCAAAACCTACTGCTAGAACTGAATCCTATTAAATTCTATGAAATCCAACTTTGTTTCATTGTTAACTAGCTCTTCTTTATGTTTAAGCAAAGCAGGCTTTACGACATCCAATAAACTGCTGTTTCTGGAACAAGTGACTCATATCTGTCACAGAACAACATTAAGCTGAAGCATTGACTCTGGAATGTTAATTAACAAGAAGGGCACAGACCAAGGGCATGGAAGCAAAAGACACAAATACATTTCTTAACAAAACACATCCATGGGGACACATCCTGAAAAGTTTTCAGAATTTCTTAAGGAATTCTGCACCTAAAGACAGCAGTCAAGTTAAATTTAAAATTTTTTGGAGATTTATCTATTTATTTGACAGAATTAGGGGGAGGGAGAAAGAGAGAGAGGGAGAGGAGGAGAAAAAGGGGAGGGGAGGGAGGGGGGGAAAGAGAGAGAGAGAGAGAGAGAGAGAGAGAGAGAGAGAGAGAAAGAGAGAATCTTCATCTGCTGGTTCACAGCCCTTTTGGCTGCAACAGCCAGGTCAAGGCCAGGACCAGGAGCTTCATCCAGGTCTCCTGCATGGTGGCAGGGGCCCAAATACTTGGATCACCTTCTGTTGTTTTCCCAGGTGCATTAGCTGGGAGCTGGATCGGAAGTGGAACAGCCGGAACTCAAACCAACAGATTGGGATGCTGACATTGCAGCTTGACCTGCTGCACCACAGCACCGGTCCTAAAATTAAAGTTCTTAGGAGTTCATGCTTACACACAGGAAAGGGACTACTAAAATTCTCTAAGATGCTTCTGGAGAGTTCCAGAAACTGTAGGAGACTGTGAGATCGTTCCCGGTCCTCAGTCTCTGAGGCACTCCTTTCTGGAACATGGGATATTTAATGCTCACAAATAGGCTCAGAGTTGAAACAACTGAAGCTCCACCCAGACAAGTTTTAAGTGACACACTGAAGCGTAAGGCTGATGGTTAGGTTTCAGTTTACCCCATGTCTCAGTCTGGAATCTCACTCTGCCTGTGTGTGACACCCCTCTTCTGGTCCCTGCTGCATCCTCAGCCTGAGCCCCTGCCTCTGGTACTTTGCACGGGTAGGCTTTGCTCCTTGCGCTTCCTGCCCACCTTACTGCTAGACATGGAGCCCACTGGCAGACACTCAGAGACACTGGCAGACTTGTGGTTTGCACCCTGGTCACCCTGCCCCCACTGTCCCTCTTTGGGTTGCCTGTCTGGGCTCCAGTTATTTTGTTATTTATCTACAAGGTACACAAACTGAACTACCATCTGTTTGCTGCCACACCCTTTGGGTGTTAACTTGTTCTCCCTGACGGACTCAAATTATTGGTGTAGCCTGTACAATGATTAAGATGAGGGGTGGAGGAGGCTTCAGAGGTGGAGAACCTTGGGGCCAACATTAGGTTTACCACATCTGAGTAACCTAGAGTTAGTGTCATAATCTCAGAGGTTCAGTGCCTGCATTGCAAAACAGGGACAGCAGTAGTTCCTTACAAACTGGCATGAACTAATGTATAGATAGAGCATGACATTGTGCCCAGCATGGAATTAGCTAACAATAAATGGTAGATTTAAAAAATAATAATGACAGGTGCCAGCACTGTGGCATAGTGGGTAAAGCCGCCACCCGCAGTGCTAGCATCCTATATGGCCCGATCCAGCGCTCTGCTATCGCCTGGGAAAGCAGCAGAAGATGGCCCAAATCCTTGGGCCCCTGAACCCACGTGGGAGACCTAGAAGAAACTCCTGGTTCCTGGCTTTGGATAGGCCCAGCTCCTGCTATTGTGGCCACTTGGGGAGTGAACCAGCAGATGGAAGACCTCTCTCTCTCTCTCTCTCTCTCTCCTTCTCTCTTTCTTTCTCTCTCTCTCTGCCTCTCCTTCTCTGTGTAACTCTGACTTTCAAATACATTAAAAAATCTTTTAAAAATTAATGACAAAAAATGTGACGTCATATTTATCCTCTAAGTACATGGGTGTTCCTAATTTATGTTCTGGCACCTTCTGTTTTTTTCCCCAACTCTGTCCTGTCACAATCACCACCCCCACCTTCCCCTGTCCTGAGATCCAGCACCAAGAACCTCCTATGAGAGCAGACCATCACTGTCACTGACGCAGAAATCAACAAAGTGGTTTGACTGCAACAAAATGAGAATACACAACTGTTCATTAGGACCTTGTGAAAAACATTTTTAAGAACTGTCTTCATTTTTAGAAAATAAAAGTATATGTATGTATACATCTATTTTTCTGGTTTTTAGCCCTCTGAAAGCAAAGAATTAAGTCTTATTAATCTTTGTAAATTCATATTTGTTTATGTATATTTACTTATATTTATTTTTCTATTGATTCACTTGTACATGTCACTTTTTTCCTTCTTTTTTT
Source organism: Lepus europaeus (assembly GCF_033115175.1). NCBI lineage: Eukaryota > Metazoa > Chordata > Mammalia > Lagomorpha > Leporidae > Lepus > Lepus europaeus. Next base: position 131,866,140 of record NC_084830.1, on the reverse strand, counting down.
ATTTGGAAAACAGAAAGATGGGGGAGAGGGAGGGAAGGAGGCAGGGGGAAAAAGAGAGAGTATCCATCCACTGGTTCACTCCCCAAATGCTTGCAGTTGCTGGAGCTGGACCAGCCAGGAGCCTGGAGCTCAATACAGACCTCGCACCTGGGTGGCAGGTACCCAAGGACTTGAAGAATCCCCTGCTGTATAGCAGGATACACATTAGCAGGAAGCTGGATGGAAAGTGGAAGAGCCAGGACTGAAATCAGGCATTCCGATATGGGATATGGCGTCCCATGCAGCCAGCTTCACCACTGTGCCAGATCTACTTCAACATTATCAATTTCCTAAAAGAATGTTTATAATATTTACAATGGTATACCACCTAACAGCTAATTCAGTTATGGAACTTAATAGAACTTGAAACAAAAACAAAACACAGGTATAATAAGTTAAGGGATTAATCTCTTTTTTTCTGACTAAAGAAAAACAAGGTTAGTGGAACAGATATGTTGTTCAACACAAATAAAACTTGTTGGAATTATGATTGACAACCGTACTCTTTGACTCCAGAACTCAAGTTCTTAAACAATGCTGCGTTCCCGAAGCAACATCATAAACCTTAGCCTCAGAGAAGCTCATCAGAGAAGAATCTGGATGTCTGTATTCATTTTCAGGGAAATAAATTTGATTCTCAGCTACCCAGCCTTTCCAGGTCATGAGTATTATTGCCATTATTGTTATAGAGTGCCTTCCAGTCCACGAATCCAAAAGTCAAGAGAAACTGCTAATAGGCTTGTTATAGAACCATTCAACGACTCTTTGAAAATGTTACTTTCATATTCAGAGTTTTTGCCGCATTTTTCAAGAAAAGACACCAATGAAAATTATCTTGGTTACATCTTGATTCAACATAACTAAGTTAATTCCTAACATTTTGCATGGTGAGAAGTAACAAATGTTGTTCTTACTTTGCACAAGTTAAGTATTCCCTCTGAGGTTGATCACAATGGAGGTCTCTAGAGCCATCACAATGTATTTGACCATTTAAGGTTAGCCTAGTTTGGAGACAAGGCAATCATGGAGTCCAGCTTCTGTACCAGTGGATTTTCTTTTCTTTTCTTTTTTTTTAAAGATTTTATTTATTTATTTGAGAGGTAGTGTTACAGACAGAGGGAGAGACAGAGAGAAAGGTCTTCCATCTGCTGGTTCACCCCTCAAATGGCCGCAACGGCAGGAGCTGTGCTGATCCGAAGCCAGGAGCCAGGTGCTTCCTCCAGGTCTCTTATGTGGGTGCAGGGGCCCAAGGACTTTGGCCATCCTCCACCGCATTCCCAGGCCACAGCAGAGAGCCAGATTGGAAGAGGAGCAGCCGGGACTAGAACCGGCGCCCATATGGGATGCAGGTGCCGCAGGCGGAGGATTAACCTACTGCACTATGGCACCGGCCCCTGTGATTTTCAAGATATCCACACAGATTCTCACTTAAGTGTTTAAGGATGCCAGAGATTTTCCTCTCTAAATCTGAAGAAGCAGCTTCCAACAGAGAACAGATAGATTCACAGTAGATGTCTGATGAGCTTGTATCAACAAATTTATGGCTCTTGATAACTCATTCTCTACTGGACAGCAGAGATTACTTCTTAAACTTTTCAACCAAAATCAGTGAGTGGACTCTTCTGTTTTGTGTCCAGTCTGTAATATGACCTGCCAGATTTCCAGCTCAAAAAGAATCCAAATAAATGGGCAGGGGTTGCTGCTGTGCCACAGCAGAGTAAGCCACTGCTTGTGAGAATGGCAGCCCACATCTGAGTGCTGGTTCAAGTCCTGGATGCTTTGCTTCCCATCTACCTTCCTGATAATGCAACTGGGAAGGCATCAGATGATGCCCCAAGTACTGGGGCCCAGCCACTCTTGTGGGAGACCAAGATGGAGTTTCTGGCTCCTTACTTCTGTCTGGCCTAGACAGGGCTTTTGCGGTCATTTGGTACCCAAACCACAAGATGGATGATCTCTGTCTCTCTGTGGCACTGCCTTTCAAGCAAACAAATCTTTTTTAAAAATAGACAAAAACAGTTAGTGATGAAGGCTTTACACATCACTGCATCAGACTCACAAGAAAAAGGCACTGTTAAAAAAAAAAAATGGGTAATGAACCCAGGAACTTGTTTTTAAGACTTATTTCAGTCATTGACTAGTTCTAAGATCTTAGACAAGTTATTTAACTTCTTTAAGGCCTAGTTTTCTACTCTATAAAATGGAGATGATGATAATATGCACCACAGACCTATAAAAGGAACTTCAAAATGCTCAAAGAATGGGGCCAGCATTGTGGCATAGCAGGTAAAGATGACATCTGTGATATTAGCATTCTATATGGGTGCCACTTCAAGTGGCTGCTCTACTTCTAATCCAAATACCTCCTAATATGTCTGGGAAAGCAGTAGAATATGTCCCAGTCCTTGGGCCCCTGCACTCACACGGAAGACCTGAAAGAAGCTCCTGGCTTTTGGCTTTGGTCTGACCCAGCCCTAGCCATTGCAGCCATTTGAGGAGTGAACCATCAGATAGAAGATCTCTCTCTGTCTCTCTCTGTAATTCTGGTTTTCAAATAAATAAAAACAGATCTTTTAAAAAATATTCATAAGAAAATTATATTTAAAAAGTTATTCTAGAGGTAAAAACAATTCAAATCCAAGTATAGTCTTCATAATATGCATTTTCCATGAATGTATTGTATGCAGAGATTTCAAAAACGTTTCCTACCAAAATAAGCTTTTTATATTTTATTTCCCATGAACTTTTTGAGGTAATCTAATTTTTGTTAATCAAATGATACAATATATGGATTTGCTAAGAATTGTTCATGCACAACCCAAATGTAAAGTGGCATTAATATGGATCATGTTAGGTAATCATGTTTCACAAGGAAATCTTTCCCATGATTCATCAGGTCTTTAAATATATTCTAGGGTCCTATTATTGGAAAAAGTCATTTCTCAACAGAGATGACACATCTGGCCAAGATATAATGCAGTCTTTCAATGGGCTAGGCAATAATTGCAAGTCACTTTTCTTGCCTCCACCTTACTGCCCTAGCCTACCTCTTCCATTTACCTTCTTCACTGAGAACCTGTGTCTGGAAAACCTGGGATTCTTTTATCTCAAACATTAGCAAGCCTGCTTTGTTCTTTTCTTTTTTTTAAAAAAAAATGTATGTTTCTTTCTCCATCAAGAAATCACTACAACACATAATCTCAGGATCATAGTAGGCCATAATGTTCATCTAGGCCAATTTCCTACTACATTAAAGAGCTTCCTATGAAGTGTCTGAAAGGTGATTATCATCTAACCTCTGCTTTGATGCAACAATTCTCTTATTTAAAAAAACCCCACCCCATTATTGACCTGCTTGGGTCAACAGAGTATTCTGACTTTACTGAGCAGAAATCAGTGTTGATTTAACTCCTCATTTTTGACAGATGCAACATTTTGCATGTTTAAAAAATATATTTGTCCATTCCATATTTACTGAGTACTGAATATGACCTGGAAATAGGTGTTAACTTAAATCCTAATTCTAATGACCACTTTCCGAGGATAAGGGTCCTTTTTTGGTACTCCACCTCCCCCAAAGGAACAACTGTCATAGTCCCACCTTTGCTGAGTAAGTTAAGTCTCATCATTACTTTGATTCAAAGCCTTGAAGAGAATACCATGTTGGCTTGGAAAGACTAAAAACTAAACCAAATGAACAGATTAATTTCCCTAAAAGGGTTTGATTTCATTTAGATACAAGTATGCTTGCTTCAGAAAAAATGGTCATGTTGCAACATGGGGTATAGAATTACTAATTTCATGTAATCTGAAAGTGGAGATTAATTTTTCTATCTCCAAATCAAAAGTCCTTTCATATGTCTTATAGTACATAAAAGATATGACATAGAATCACTTATCCAGGACCAGCACAGTGGCATAGTGGGTAAAGCCACCGCCTGCAATGCTGGCATTTTATATGGGCGCCAGCTTGTATCCTGGCTGCTTCACTTCCAATCCAGCTCTCTGCTATGGCCTTCAAAAACAGTAGAAGATGGCCCAAGTACTTTGGCCCCTGCACCCACATGGGAAACCTGGAAGAAGTTCCTGGCTCCTGGCTCCTGGCTCCTGACTTCGGATACGCGCAGCTCCAGATCGGTGCAGCTCCAGCCATTGCTGCCAACTGGAGAGAAAACCAGTAGATGGAAGACCTCTCTCTCTCTTTCTCTGCCTCTCCTTCTCTCTCTGTGTAACTCTGACTTTCAAATAAATAAATTGTAAATCTTAAAAAGAAGAATCACTTATCCAGAATCATCAGAAGTGAACTTAATATGGCATGTAGTTTTGATTTGTAGCTAAGTATTTACTACTTTAACTATCAATGATGGTTTTATTTTTTTAAAATTTGGGTTTGAACAATTAAGGGTGAAAAGCAGAGTTAGAGAAACATGCACACACACACACACACAGGGTAGGGGAGACTCTTCCCTCCATTGGTGTACTCCTCAAATGACTGCAATGGCCACAAGTTGGCCAGGCCAAAACCAGGAGCTAGGAACTTCATCTGATCTCCTGCGTAGGTAGCAGGGGCCTAAGCACTTGGGGCTTCTTCAGATGCTTTTCTCAGATGCATTGGCAGAAAGTAGGATCGAAGTGGAGCAGCAGGGACTCAAACTGGTGACAATATGGGATGCTGGCACTGCAGGCAGCAGCCTAACCGGTTGACTCACAACACCAGATCTTGGATTTGAACCATTATTAAATGGAGTCAATAGAGCACAGCAGGCAAGTGCATGGCTTTAGAATCAGACAGAATGCTGGTTCCAAACTTTGTCATTATGACTATGGCAGATCCTTTTAATTGTCTGGACCTCAATTTGCTTAATTATACAACAAAGAATTATAATATGCATCTTAATGAACTGGTGTGAGCTTAAATGGCATAGTTCTTAAAAAAGTATTAAGCATAGCCCTTTGTGCATGGTAAGAATTCTAGGATGCATGGGGCCGGCACTATGGCAAAGCAAGTAAAGCTGCTGCCTACAGTGCCAGCATCCCATATGGCTGCCGGTTTGAGTCCCAGCTGCTCCACTTCTGAACTAGCTCTCTGCTATGGCCTGGGAGAGCAGTGGAAGATGGCCAGGTCCTTGAGCCCCTGCACCTATGTGGGAGACCCGGAAGAAGCTCCTGGCTTCAGATTGGCACAACTCTGGCTGTTACAGCCATTGGGGACTGAACCAGTGGATGGTGGAGCTCTCTCTCTCTCTCTCTCTGCCTTTCTGTGTAACTCTGACTTTCAAATAAATAAATAATCTTTTAAAAAAGTGACTGTGTATCAAAATTATGAACTTTATAGGCATAATCTATTCAAAAAAATTCACATTTTTTTGGTTCAAAGTTAAATACAGAAGTGGCTTCATTTCTGTATTTAAGCTTTATAAATAAACTCCATTTGGAAGATTCTTTTGGAACTTAATGTGTCATACATTCTCTCTAAAAAGTAATACTCTGCTGATGTATAGGATTTTCAGAAAAGTCTTTTTTTTTCACACCATAAGCTGCTTGCTAAGATGAACCAGAAAATCATAAATAATCCCTCTTGAAAGCTAGTGCTTAAATCCTCTGCCCCAAAGTCCACAAATTTGTGTCTTAAGTCACAGTGAATACTCCTAGAGACAGGAGACTCACTCTGCACAATTTGCAAAACTTATTCCTGAATAGCTAGAAAGTACCCCAATTTTTTCCTATATGTTAAAAATTGGCAAATGGCTTGAATGTTTTGCTAAATCTAAGATATCTTTTTTGTGCTAGAATCTCCAAAGAAGGATTTAAAGAGTTTATTAACAGAATGAAATAAAAGTTTCAAAATAATCATCTTAAAATACACATTAGTAGTGCATCAAGAAGCAAAGTATAGTTACAATCAAATCTTAACAAGTTCATGTCTGTCATTTTAATTATTTCCAAAATGTAATATTTATGAAGAAAAACAAGCATCAAACACACCAGCAGTATACTGAAGTCCCCTCACCCTCACCAAAAATAATAATAATTATTATTATTATTATCCAAAATAAAAGGAATCTTCTAAACTATTTTTATTCTCTAGAAAACAAAATTTTAAAATTATGACTTAATGGATACTAACTACATATGGTGAATTAAAAGATATTGTTCTTTAAAACATTATATTAGTCACTAAGACATTCTTGGACTGCAGGTATTCCCTTCAAAATTGTTGACAAGTAGGAGTAAATTTTTCCTATCATAATGGTAAAATCTGCTGCTAAGCAAATTCTTACAGTTTAGTATTTGTCATTTGTCTTTGTTTTTCCTCCATGAAATAAGTATTAAAAATTTTGAATGTTCAGTTGGGCAAGTGAAGTGGTTTTATAATAACTCATAGCTCACTCTAGGTACAAGGCAATTATTTCCCAGGAAAAGTGATATTTTTATCTATCATTATATATTTAATTGCTTTTTAAGTAGAATAGATCTCAAGGATATTCTCCCTGAAAATTTTAGAATGAAAATTAGATCTTTTGGGTTTACCTGAATCATAATTAATGGCCAATGCAACACAGATTTTTTTTCTGCTAAAAACTTCTTTCTTGACCAATAGCAAGAATCTTGGCTCAATGGGCCAAGACACACTTTTTATTAACACAGGCTAGTAAAATAAAGTCTATGCTTTGGTTTGTTCACATGGATTCTTTACTGAAACTGGAAAAGTGAAGGAAAACATTTCATACATTAAAATTACCACCCTGACTTCTGACAATTAGAACATGTACTTCTAACAGGAGATGATATCCCCTAAAGTGTGATACTAAAAACTGCTTTGAATGAGGACTCTTGTTCTTACCCTCCCAAGGGGATTGGTTAGAAGTATGTACAAATAAGATCAAGTTAAAGATGGGTTAAGGGAATAATCTAGAAGGGGATTACAAGGTTTTAAAAGGTAGATGTCCTCCACCAAAAGCTCCTAGCCTTGTGTAAAGAGGCATGGCTGGAGAGGAGTAAGGACAAGGTCCTACAGAAATTGGGAGTCCAGGGCAAATGAGGACACAGGATTCATTTTACACAGGTTTAAAGATGCTATCAGGACAGATACTTACTAAGTTATTATGAGGAATAACATAACAGAGAAGGAAGGTACCCAGAACATAATATAACAATGTTCAATTAAATAAATGTTATGATTTTTGTCGTTGTTGCTATGGTTATTGGAACACACTTGAAAAACCAATAGGTGCTACAGGAACACAGGTAGTATTTTAATAATACTAATATTTTTGGATCCTATTAGACACTGAAAGGCTCTGTCATTGATGATTATATAAGGAGAATCCACATGTGTGATTGTTCTGAGTTTGGAGAAGCTCTCTGGATCAGCAACAAAAGGGTATTCCTAAGAGGTTTGAGGTTTGGATCCCTATTTCTACTTTCTGGTTCTAAGCCTTTCTCAAGCAAAGCTTTCTTCCAGGTGGACACATATTTCTAGCACATTGCTTGAATCATTTAGAGATTACTTAATAACAAAGATAGAATCTCTTGTTTGAATATAATGCAAATACAGAGTACTCAGCTGATACTCCTAAGTCATGCCTCTTGAATCCATCCTATTGCCCTTGGTCACTTCAGTACCATGAGGATGGCATGTGTCTTCTTTTTCCTGGCTTTTCCATTGATCTTCAGTGTATCTCTCATCTACCACTGCCCTTACCACTGCCCAGCAACAGCAGTCCCTTGACTAGTGGATGCTCAAAGAATTCAGAGTTACTGTCATCTCCCAGAGGGGTGGGTATGCTTTTCAGCTTACAGGAACTTTAGAAATGTATTTTTAGCATTCTTTGACATTTGAGAAATCACAGAATCTCAAAGCTATAGACTATAAAGAGTCTCAAAGACTATAAAGATCTCCCCCAACTTCTCATTCATAGAGGAAAACTATTCCATATCTCTGAGCTACTACATTTGCTTCTGTCTCAAAAGCCCTGAAGGTGAGGAATTCAGGCCTCTCTAAGGCAGCTTGTTTCAGGTAGGCATCTCAAGCATTCAGGAAACTGTTGTTCTCTTAATATTTATCCATGTTTGTTGATGTGTAATGTTCCAGACACTGGACTAGGAGCCCAAGATGCAATGACAAGGACAGCTCTTTGTCTTCAGTGTGAACCAGCATGCTAAATATGGCAGTGGTTACTTGGGTGACCTCTGGGGTTAGCCTTTCTAGCTGTGAATTCAGTAGACAGAACTGATGGCCTCTATGACCTTGAAGGAACTCCCTAACACTTCTTTACCTTGGTTTTCTCATCTGTGGAACTGAGATACTATTAACATTTACTAATAATTGTTATGAGGAATTAGGCAAATGTATGCATTCTTTCCTCTGTCTGGAGACATGGAAAATGAGTTTCTTAGTTTACTTGAAAGGTTTAAGTAACTTAATGACACTCTCATGCCTACCCAAACCATTACCTCTCCATAATAAGTCATCCTAGTTCTTCTATCCATTCCTAAGATTTGATATCCAGATCCTTCATCATCTTTGCCTCCCTATAAAGCCCTACTTTGTGTGGCATCCAGAACTTAACACATTACCCAAATACTTGCAAATATTTGTCACTAGGGTCCTCTAGAATAGTTGTTTCACAATGGGGAATGGAAGCACTGAACAGGGTGGGACTTGTCCTGGTAAGTACTGAGTTCTGATAGATACAGAATGAGAACCCAGGCTTCTTGACTCAACTTTTTTTTCTTTTCACTCTATTTCTCTATATAAAAAATTGTCTGATCTAAGACAGTCTATTCAAACCCTAGCACTGAGAAGAACCTGGTATTTCCAGGAAATCGAAGAACAGATCTTAGTTTTAAAAGAATTTTTTCTTTAAGACATTCTCATTCTGTTGTTTTGTTAACAATATGAACTAAACTGCGTGGCATCCAGTCATAACACAGCCTTTGGCATAAAATCACTCACTTAAGATCTTTTAAATGTATTTAATGAAAGGAAGAGTGAGAGGGAGCATACATGTATGCAAGAGAGGCAGAGCTACCAACAGCTGATTCACTCTGCAAAGAACCCACATCTCAGGCTGGGCCTTGGGCCACAGCCAGATCAATGCAGATCTCCCATGTGGGTGGCAGAGACCCACATATCTGAGCCATCTTCCACTGCTTCCCCTGGAATGGGGTGTGGGGAATGGAACCCAGGATGCAGGTGTCTTGATTGCCATCTTAATTGCTAGGCAAAATGTCCATCTGATTGTTTCCAAGCCTCTTCCTTGTTATGCAATCCAGGTATTATAACAAAATCACACACAGTGGCCTCATTTTTCCATGGACATCTCTCATTTTTAATATGCTTTATGTTAAATATGAGATATAGGAGATACTAGGTAGCATGTCTTAGGGAAGAAGGATAGGGTAGGGTACTGAATAAAAAGAATATCATATGACATAACAACTGCCTTTAGAGAATAATGAATGAAAGGCTCTAGAAAATCATCTCTTCAGTCTAAAACTGTGCTATCCTAACATATTAAGTCACTTTGGACCTGCTGAATCACAATCTTATGAATTGAGGGAAGCAGGGACAGAAGGCAGACTTGTAGATTTAAAAAAAAAAAAAACCAAATGACTTCTAAAGTGACTGTCCTCACATTTGTTTCTCTCTTCCTGGTTAAAAACCATATTGTAGTTCTAGTGAACTGAATAAAAATCAATCAGGGCTAGTCATGTGGCAGAGCGGTTAGGACACCACTTGAGCTGCCTGTACCTCCTGTCAGAGTACCTAGCTCTGCTCTCAAGACCAACTTCCTGCTAGTGCTCACCAGGGGAGGTTACAGATGATGGTTCAAGTAGTCAGGTGTCTGTCACCCATGTGAGAGACCTGGATTGAGTTCCCAGCTTCCTGTTTCAGCCTGGACCAATCCACTATTATGAGTAGTTTAGGAATGAACCAGCTAATGGGCAATATTTCTTTCTCTCTCCAGCTCTAAAATAAAATAAAATAATTCTAAAAATAAACAAATCAACATTAAATTATGTTGTCATGCCATGGCTCTACGTCAATTAAACATGAACTATTTCCCCTGGAAGTCTTCTTAGTTTTTGATGACCTGGTAACTTTGCTCTTGATGTCACATGTAAATGGATCATTAGCAAAATGACATCATAATGGAGGTCTGAGTTCTCTTAATGGGGTCATAACCCTTGGTTGAGTGGGAGAATTGAACCGTAAGAGATTTTCTAACAAACTCTTGGCTAAAAGAATTCATATAGATGAAAAACTTTGTTCCTAATGGAAAAGATGAAAACTTTCTTCATGGTTGTCTTCACTATTGGCTATTTCTCATGTAAGGATTTGTTAAAGAACTTAAGAGGGAGAATTAAAAATTTGACCTAGGGGAAATTAAAAGTCAATGATAACTTTTCTTAGGTATAAGAATTTTGGGGACTTTGAAACTTTTCTCAGTAATGAAAAATTCACTACTCAATTGGAATGAATATCAGTGGTTGAATCTATTTTATAATATTCTATGAAATTTTCCATATACAAATTCAGAATTGAGATACTTTAAGAGACTATCTGTGGGAATTGTAACAAATATCTGACAATTTGATTTCTGAGCTGAAAATTTAAACTCTCCTCCCTCTTCTTCTTAAACCTTTCCCATCATACTATATCACAAATTAGTATTTTGTGAATGCGTATACACAAATGTATTCTACACAAAGTAGGGTCAGTTTTTGACACTATTAGAGCACCAATGGACATTATCAGATCTCAAGAGAGGGCTAAGCTTTTTCTAATTAACTGCAGCAAAGTGACACCATCAAGGGAAGTCCATGATGTGAAACTGTCTGCTGACTGAATAGTGCTGGTGGAGGGGAAGACAAGGGAAAGGCTCAGTTGCAGTGCCTTAAAGGAATCAAGTTGTCAAAAAGAACACAAAATATGAAGGTGAAAGAAAGTTTTAGCAGTTTTGGGAAGTGGATGTTGACATACAGATCCCAAAGGAGAAGACTTCTTACAAGCAGGTAGAGTTTTAAAAAGGGGTATAACGAAGACATGCAGTGATCACAAATGAATATTATGACAGAATTATTAGCTAGCCAGAATGACTATGCGAAACCAGACCTTTCACTAATGGGTCTGCACACTGAGCAGCCTAACAGTGATGATGTGCTGAGGCCCAGAAGGTGAAACTTGAGATTGAAACCATCCTATCAAAGGTCAGCACTAAAACTAGGAAGGGTTTAGGGTGAGTTCCAATAAGTATCCTTGGCATAAGAGAAGAAAGAAACAGTGTTTGGGAATAAGGGATGCCTAGATAAACCTTGTGAGGAAGAATCATTTATTTTTCCATGACTTTCATGGTTATTGACTGATACTGATAATAGGCTAATTAGGTGTGCAACTTTCTATGCTGCATTGTTTTATTTGAACATTTCTACACATTTTTATTGCAGGTACTTTTGTTGAAAGTTCACTTAAGGTAAGTTTGCCATTTCCTAAACAAGAATAATTTTTCCAATATTAGTCTTATAAAATTAATGTTGGGTTAAACCATGTTAAACCACACAACACTGCCAATATCTGACCATTTTCAATCTATATAATGGCAATTTTATATAGTTCAATCTAAATGTTTGCATCAAAATAGATTCTCAGGAAAACCAGGATTCATCTCTGACCCTGGCTACTTCCTTATGCCTTTATACACCACTCTCAATTAAAGCTCCTAATGTTTGTTTTTATATTTTTTCCCTCCCTTTAAGTTTATTGCTGTTGCCCAGGTCCACGTCCTCCTCACCTCTTGCCCATCTTGTTGCAATAGGCTTTAATGGTCTTCTTCCATTTAGGTTTGCCTGCAGTTTAGAAAACTATGGCCACCTGTTTTTGAAAATATACGTTTCTTAGAACACAGGCATGCTCATTCCTGTATTTTTTTTTTTATCTATAACTTCTTTCTGGCTATAAAAAAAAAAAAAAAGTTGTGTAGTTGGAACAGAAGTCAAAAGGCTATTTACCACCTGGTTCTTAACATGAAAGGTCTACCAACTGCTCCTCAAACTTCTGCAACCTTGAGGATGGACTTTGTAAAATACAAATCTGACTGAGAATTCTGTTGGCTAAAAGTACTGCCTCCTGGTATCTACAGGATAAAATTTTTGCATGCTTTATAACAGTCTTCTTAATCCAGTTCCTTTTCTTTAAAATGGAAATTTCCCTTCATCTTGGTTCTAAATAACCTTAACTATTTTAGGGTCCATGCTATTCCAGTTCTGTGTCTTTGTGTTTGTAATTCCCTCCAATTATACATCTCCCTATATTTATATGCAATTATAAAAGGCATTTGCATCTTTTAAGAAGCCACAAAAGCCCTCCCAAATATACTATGGAGGCATAACCACTGAAAGAAAGATTAAAGATATAAACAGTATTTCCCAAAGAGTGATCTGAGTACCTCCAAATGGTATTATTATTTTAGTTCATATGTGAATGAATTTATTTTAATAATTACAATTTTTTTCAAGCAAAATATAACTCCAAACTTAAGATATCATGGATTTTCACACTAACAACAAATCTAAGGTTGCTATATTTTAGAAGTTAGCCAAGAGCTGGGATTAATTTAATCAAGACACTCATATCTCACATTGTAGTACATGGGTTTAATTTCCGGTTCTGGCTCCTGATGGCAGCTTTCTGCTAATGGAGATGGCTCAAGTAATTGAGTTCCTGCTACCCACAAGGGAGACCTAGATTGAGTTCCTGGCTCCTGACTTTGACCATCCATACCCAGATGTCATGGGCATTTGGGGAGTGAACCAGTGGATGTGAGCTCTATGTCTGTGTGTGTGTGAGTCTCTCTCTTTATTCACCACCCCTTCCCTGTCCCCTCTTCCCTTCCTTTCCTCTCTCCCTCTGTCCCTCAAATAAATACATTTTAAAAATAGATTCTTAAAGTGAGCCAATGAAAAACACTTTTAAAGTAATACATGAGTTTGAAAGGAATCATGAAGTAAGGCACTGAAGTTTGAGATACATTGTTGAAACGGGAGCCACTGAAGTCTTACACATATGAGAGTAGCCTGATATATTGAATATTTGGAGGAAGCTGTGATCTGAACCACTACAGAAGACTGGCAACTCATTCCTAATCTTACTACATATTTCTCAAGAACTTTCTAAGCCCTGTCTTACCTGTAGATAAATTATTCTAAATGTAAGGTCCTCTAAGATCAGATTACTCCAATTCTAGTACTATCACGGAAATAAAAACAAAATGGGACGATATTGGGGAAATTTAACCTGGCAGGTTCTTTTCTTTCTTTTGTGGAACGCTAGTACTCCAAGGACTGAACAGCAATGCCAGAGTGGGACCAGACAGTGTGTCCTTTTCCAGGCACCACAGTTAAGGAGGCCAGGGGGAGCTCTGATGAACAAAAATCATTCTAGAGGCATCTCAAGAGTACTTATAATCATTCCCAGACAGTGATTGGAGTCATGTTTGTCACTCGTGAGAATGGTTTCCTTCCCTTCTAATAAGCTGTGAATGTGCATTACACAGACATGGATCCGGTAGCATAGCTTCAGATGCCCTACAAGGTGGTAATCCCAAAGGCTCAGGCTGCTGAATTTAAGATAATGTAATCCTAGGCCGGCACCGTGGCTTAACAGGCTAATCCTCCGCCTTGCGGCGCCGGCACACCGGGTTCTAGTCCTGGTTGGGGCGCTGGATTCTATCCCGGTTGCCCCTCTTCCAGGCCAGCTCTCTGCTATGGCCCGGGAAGGCAGTGGAGGATGGCCCAAGTCCTTGGGCCCTGCACCCGCATGGGAGACCAGGAGAAGCACCTGGCTCCTGGCTTCGGATCAATGAGATGCACTGGCCGCAGTGGCCATTGGAGGGTGAACCAACGGCAAAAAGAAAGACCTTTCTCTCTGTCTCTCTCTCTCTCTCACTATCCACTCTGCCTGTCAAAAAAAAAAAAAAAAAGATAATGTAATCCTGACATTCAAGGTTTAAAAGAACAATTTTTAAAGGATTTATTGATTTGTTTGAAAGGCAGAGACACAGGGAGAGAGAGGGAAGGAGTGGTTTACTCCTGAGATGGCCACAACAGCCAGGGTTGGGGCAGGCTGAAGCCAGGAACTCCACCTCAGTCTCTCACGTGTGTTGCAACGTCCTAAGTATTTGAGCCACCTTCTGCTGCTTGCCCAGGGGCAGTAACAGCAAGCTGGATCAGAAGTGGAACAATCAGGACTTGAATTGGTGCTCATATGGAATGCAGCATCACAGGCAACAAAATATGCCACAACACCAGCCCCAAAAGGAAATATTTTATCTCCCTACTGCAGAACACCCAAACATTTATATTAAAAACCATTAAGAGATGATTGTGGAATGGAAGGCTTGATGTATGAGTTTTGTTTTAGGTCATTATGTGCGGTTACTATCAAAAGAAGATTTCCATGCAACAGAAACAGAAATGCTCCATAAGAGTCAGTCCATTGTGTGCCTCTAATAATGTAACATATCCCAATTCCTGCGTGTACTGCTTCGCTAACATGTAAGTGATCTGATAACCAGAACCCCCTTTTTAAAATCATATGTATAGTTGACTTATAAGTCAGGCATATACTATTTATAGTTTTTGGAAAATGTGTGTGAACTCCTGAAAATGTGATTCCATAAATTAAGAATAGTGTCACAGGAGTTTCTGTTCCACTGGCTGAAACTAAAAGGGAGTAAACAAATGGGACTATGAGTCCCGCCTCCAATTTCCCAAGAGAAGCCTCCTTTTTATTTCAAAATTAGTTTCAATATGAAATTCTACATGCAGGAAGTCTCTGTCCCTAAAATATTAAAAATTCTAGCTATAAGAAACATCACTCTTTTCAAGAAAAGACTAATGCAGCAATTCTCAGCACTCAAGGTCAGAAGACCTTGGGTTGAATCCTACCTATATGATTAGGTGACACTGGGTAGTCTGTCTCATAAAGCTTCCAAACCTCAAGTTCTTATCTACTAATCTAACATATCTTCTGCTTCATTTGCTACATACACTCCATCCTCACAGACTGTTCTTTCTTGATATTTTCAAACATACGAAGATTTTCCTGCTTTGCTAAGAGTGTGCAAGTGTCCTCTTCCCACAGAAGTGCCTTTTCCATGTTTTCACCACTCAGGTTTCACTCTAAGCATATATTCCCCCAGGTGCCTCCCATGACTATCCTACATAAACCAGATTCTCCTCTGACATTTTTCCAGGTTAACCCCCCTCTTTTTCCTCTATAATATTATCATTAACTCCCAAATATTTTACATTTCTATTTTGTTATTTTTGGCCTATAATCATCTGTAAGTCCCACAAAGTTGAAAGGCAGACTTTTGATTTATTCCTAGCATCTAATACCATATCTGTATTAAGTAAGCCCCAATAAGTATTGTTGAATCAATAGGTTAATGACTCGTGAAAGCTAATTTTTTAAAAATGTTTATCTTATTTATTTGAGAGGTAGAGTTAGAGAGAGGGAGAGTCACAAAGAAAGGTCTTCCATCCACTGGTTCACTCCCCAAATGGCCACAACAGCCAGACCTGAGTAGATCAGAAGCCAGGACCAGGAGCTTCTTCCAGGTCTCCCACATGGCTGCAGGGGCCCAAGCACTTGGGCCATCTTCTACTGCTTTCCCAGACCATAGCAGAGAGCTAGATCAGAAAAGGAGCAGCCAGGACATGAAACGGTGCCCGTATGGGATGCCGGCGTTGCAGGAGGAGACTTAGCCTACTACACCACAGCACTGGCCCCCTAAAGGTAATTTTTTAAAAAATGTAATTACTGCCGGCGCCGTGGTTCACTAGGCTAATCCTCCGCCTTGCGGCGCCGGCACACCGGGTTCTAGTCCCGGTCGGGGCACCGATCCTGTCCCGGTTGCCCCTCTTCCAGGCCAGCTCTCTGCTGTGGCTAGGGAGTGCAGTGGAGGATGGCCCAAGTCCTTGGGTCCTGCACCCCATGGGAGACCAGGAGAAGCACCTGGCTCCTGCCATCGGAACAGCGCGGTGCGCCGGCCGCAGCGCGCTACCGCGGCGGCCATTGGAGGGTGAACCAACGGCAAAAGGAAGACCTTTCTCTCTGTCTCTCTCTCTCACTGTCCACTCTGCCTGTCAAAAAAAAAAAAAAAATGTAATTACTCATTGTTTTGGCTCAGTCTCTCAGAATGCAATGTTTGGGGTATAGCTCTGGATGGGAACCTCAGCTCTTCCGTTTAAACTATGTCTTAGGACAAATAACTTATCCTCCATAATTACCTCAGAGATGAGGTGTGAGCACTGAAACATACAGAGGACTCAACAAAGTACCTGTCATGTGATGCTCTTTCGTTAATATGGCAGTGAGTGACCCTGTGTTGCTGTCAACTAGAAGACCAACCATCCCAATCTTCCTGGGACTAAGGTTTTTCCTGGGACATGCAGCTTTGAGTACTAAAACAGTACATATGTGTGGACCTATGCTTTTATTTTTCTTGGATATAAACCCTTAATCGCGTATGAAATGTGATAACTCTGTTTAACATTTTGAGGAATTGCCAAACTGTTTTCCAAACAGTGGCAATATTTTACAATCCATTAACAATTTGAGGGATTCCAATTTCTCCACATCCTCACCAAGACTTGTTACTGTCTTTTTGCGCTAACTATCCTAATGAGTGTGAAGTGGTATCTCATGATTATGATTTCCATTTTCCTAATGACTGATGATATTAGACATATTTTCATGAGCTTATTAGCCATTTGCATGTCTTATTTACAGAAATATTCAAGTTGTTCATTACTCACTTATTAATCATATTATGTTTTTATTGTTGACTTATGAGAATTCTTTATATATTCTGGTAATAAATTCTTTATATTAATTTTGAAATATTTTATCCATTATGCAGGTTATCATTTTATTTTATTAATTGTGTCCTTTGAAGCATAATTTTTATGAAGTCCAATTTATCTATTGTTGCTTATGCTTTATGTGTTATAAGTAAGAAACCATTGCTTAAGCCAAGGTCATAAAGATTTACTTCTATATTTTCCCCCAAGAGTCTATAGTTTTAACTCTTACATTTAGGTCTTTGTTCAACTTTGAGCTAGTATTATTTTTTGCATATGGTGTGCTAGAGGGGAGCCAACTCCATCGTTTTACATGTAGATATTCAGTAGTCATAACAACATTTGTCGAAAAAAACCTATTCTTTCTCCATTGAATTGTCTTAGATCCTTTGTTAAAAATCAACTTACCACAAATTTAAGAATTTACTCCTGTGGATTATGCCATATACAGTGGCACAACTGCCTTTACTAACTGTTCTCAAGGAAGTAGTTATTGCAGATTTCCTATAAATTACTGAATCTAATGACCTACTATTAGAACATTAAATTTTTTTCCTAGAATTTCACTATTTGAACTGGTATTCTGAACAGCTCTCTATATTATTGTTTAACAACATCCTTACTACTTCCTAAGAATAGACCCAGAATAGCCAAAATACCCCTGAAAAGTGCAAGATTGAAAAACTCATATTTACTTATTTCAAGACTTACTGCACAAGACAGTAATTAAGACAGTTTGGTACTGGTTTAAAGACAGACATATAGACTAATATAATCATGGGGAAAATTATTACAACATTTACCAAATGTGTAAATCTGTATGTTAAGATGTAGAAGAAGAAATCAGTGAATCCTGAGGCACTTGGGAAAAATCTATTGTCTTTTCTGAATCTGAATTAATTCATCTGCACAAGAACCATAATTATGG
Source organism: Lepus europaeus (assembly GCF_033115175.1). Taxonomy (NCBI): domain Eukaryota; kingdom Metazoa; phylum Chordata; class Mammalia; order Lagomorpha; family Leporidae; genus Lepus; species Lepus europaeus. The sequence goes on along the minus strand of NC_084830.1, from coordinate 131,848,301 downwards.
GTACCTTCTAGGATAGACTATGTTGAGACTCACTGTAAAAGTGACAGCAAAGCAAAGATGTCTCCAGGGAAGAAGGGTCTAATGAGAAGCAAAATTTTGTAGCTATGGGCTGACTATAAGCCTGGAGTTTAAAAACCAAGGTCTTTCTTCCTTCACAGTTCATATTCTAAAACAACCAGGTTAGGATGCAGAAAGGCTAGATTTCCTAAAACGGTCTCTAAATATGTATATCAATTTCTCTTAGAGCTTTGAATCTTACTCTTAAAGTTGAATACCATGGAAAATGCAGAAAGCCCTCAAACTCTTGAATGTCACGTGATTTTCGTTTGATCATCATGAGTGAAACCATTTGAATTAAGCATCATCTTTCCTTCATAAAGCAGAGTTTGTCATAATTTCTTATTTTTTTCAAAAATAAATTTTAACTGTATGGAAAGCTCCTCTTTGACTCAAGACATGTTTAATGAACTGCAGTAGAAATGGTTCTAGAAATACGAAGCTGAATAGAAAGTAACCTTTGTCTTGAGTAACTCAAATAGGTTAACTGGATAATTCAGTCATTTAATCTCAGTCATGAGATTGAAAGACATGGCTACAGTTTTGCTCTTCAGCAGTAACCAAAACAGGTATGTGCACTAGTGTAGTTTATAATCCATTGAAGAAGCAAGACAACAAATGACTATTAAATGATATGATAAAGAGAAAAACAACCCATGGAATCCACAAGTTTATCTTAGCATTGGCACAATTAGTCTCCTACTTACCTTTGAATCCTGATGTTCTCCTGTTTAAGATAAACAATTTTATAGAACATTCACATCAGATAAAGCCACCATGTGACTAGGATGGATCAAGACAAAGGCAATAGTAAGCTGTCTCATGTGAGAACAAAGGCAAGCATCAGCATTGTCCAGGCACAAAATAGTAAACATTCCCCTACCACAACAATGTAAGTGATCATTGCTTCTTCACCAGCTATACATTTACCCTTAGAATAGTCTTCTATTTTTTCTAAATAAGGATTTTTAAGATATCCAGTTACAAAATTACTTCCACTTTCTGAGAATATCTAATCCAAAGCAAAGCTTTTTCCTTATACTTTTCTGCAAATGCCCTATGACTCCCCAGATATATGTACTCCCATGCTGCAATAAATAATGAACCCAACTTGTTCAACTACAGGTGTGTTCCTGGTGGTCTCTGAAGGGAGGGCATGGCGAATGCAAAACTGGAAAGGGGCAATATCATCCCTGTTGCTCAATCCCTCTTTTTTCTCACTTCTCTCTCCGAGGGCATAAAGAATATGAAAATGCTTGATCTTGGACAACTAAATTAAGGAGTAGGGAATGTTTTCTCTATTATTCATTCATTCACTCGTATGCTACTTTGCTCTAAAAATAATTCAAGGTGGCTAATACCATGTAGTGGATTCAAGCAGTTAGCTGAGAATTGTCATACAAAGAAAACATTCTGATTTAAAGAAAAAAAAAAAAACTGATAATGGAACTATAAGGTTGCAGGCATGTACCCCAAGTGACACTGATGTTCAGGAGGATACACCATCCCAAATAAACAGGGTTGATATATTAGGTACTTGCTATCAGGTCATACCTAAGTCTCTGTCACCATAAGCATTTTCTTCCCTTTGCTGGAGACTTTTTATTTTCACTTCCATTCTCAACTCCTATTCCTTGTGAATGGCAAGCTCAGTCCAGAGACAGGATGTAGAAAAGAAAATACATTTCCCTCTTGAAGAATATAAGAAGAACTAATTAAATCCTCTGGTAAATCTAAGTCAAGTCACTGTTGGTCTAATGATATTTCAAATGAACCACTGCTAGTCTCAAAAGGGGAAGTTAAAGTATATAGGGACTCGATTTCCACTTGTTCCAATGTCTGGAGTGGTACTGGTTGTACTCAGTAGGCTAAGGTACTGCAAAGCACTAGATTGTCCTGCACAGTGAAAAACTGACCTATCCAGAATGCTAGTAGTATTCCTATTGAGAAACACTTCACCCGTAGATGGCCAATGTCTATTATATCCATTGCTCCTGCTTCTCTCCATGCCCACATCATATATAAGTAATTAACGATAGTACATGCCATTGAGGTGGATATAGCCTCAAAAATCTTTGCCAACATAGCCACATAGGCATGCCTTCCCATCAGATTTCACAGGATAAACCAAACTTAAGAGGGGTATTCAAAAGGTCCATGGAAATGCATATTACTAAAAACCTACTTATGAATTTCAAGATTTTTTTGCAACAAAATAAACTTTTAATTCCATTTCCAAAAAACATTTTTGAAGTACCCTCCTATTTGTCACTGTTGCCCTTACCTTTTTAAGATTAAAGAAGCTTCATGGTTTCTGAGACAGGGTCTCCACCAGGTACTTGAGTGCTCTTCCATCTTCCTATGCCTGTAGCCATGCCTTGGCCATCTGACTGCTTTGATAGTCTTTTTAAGACAGGTGCCCTTTCAGAGTTGTATACTCTGGCTGAGGCCCTACATCATTCCAAAAGGTCTTTCTGACAGTAAAACCTACCAGCATTAGCTCTCTAAACATCACTTGTTTCTAGCGCAACAAGTGAGCTACACCCTCTACTGGAGAAACCACATGCAGTCTATTGAACTTCTCTGGAAGCATAACACCCTTTGTCTATCACTTCCAGTACTGGTCAAACTCCCTGGGTTTTGCAAAAAAAAAAAAAAGAAAGAAAAAAAAATTTCAAAGTGACTGAGGTTAAAAAAAAATTAAAAAGGAACAGGTGAGGAAGGGGACAGCTTACATGGCTGCTATATCTGAAAATCTAGAGGAATATCTGAATTGGGGTATGGCTGAATCTATGCTCTCCAAAAATTTTGCCAGAAATTCTTCTCTCTATGAAAGACAGCATGGTATACATCCGTGCTCTTCTTGATGCCATCTTTATTATCAAATGTGGTTTCCGAATCCAACCTCTCTCCCAGCCCCAGTGGAAGACTCTGGGAGCTCTAAAGTTTTAACTTCAGTGGAAGAAATATTTTCCCTTTCCAAAATTCTGACAAAGAATTTGAGTCTTATTATATAAAAGTACTTCTAAAAGTGGAAAATGCAGTTAAAATATATTTTACAGTAAATAAAGCTTGAAACCCCTGTATACATACTAGTCAACGTAACAGTTTCATTCAATCATAATAGCTACAAAATACATAATACTCATTGAAATGGACTGAATTACAAGGCCCTTCAGAGGGCAAGGATGGGTCATATGTCAGGAATTCAGCCCTTGCAACTTCAATTACCCAAAAATAGCTCAGAAGCAAGAAACTCTTGAACAATAAAATAATAATAGCTAATGTTTGTGGAATGTTTGCATGCCAGACACTGTTCTGAGGGGATTACACACATTACTTCACAAGAAACAAAGATAAGAATGTGGAAAACTTGGAACGTTTGCATGTTGTTGGTTGTCATTGAGAAAATATCACTAGTTGGTTTTTACGGTGATTTGTAGGTATGCTTTTGTTTCATTTTCCAAACTTGAGGCAGGAAACCTATCTCATCCATTAGGAGTTCTAGTTCTATCACAGTACTTATTTACACAAGAAGGTAAGTTATTCAAATGAAGCAATTGTCTTCAACTGAATAAAAAATTCAACTCAACTGAAATGAATCTTAGTGAACGCCTTCTATATATGTCAGGCGCCACACTAAATATTTTACATACAATTTCTATTTATTCTTCAAAACATTCTAAGTAACAGAATAATCCAAAGTTTGTTTCATTGAAAAGGACAGAAGCAAATAATGTGGGAATAGAATTTTCTTTTCCTTTATGGGAAGAATGTGATGTGAAACTAAAGATGCATAGTACATGAACATGATGAGGTGCACTGTTTTGTTTTCCCTCCCAGAGCGCCAAATTAAGATACACAGTCTGACACAGGGAATGGGAAAGCTGGAACTCTGACTGTCCAAGACAAGACGAAAACTTGGCAAACTATGGTTGGGAAAGGAAAAGAATATTAGGTTTGGTATCAATCCAGAGAAGAGTAGAAGAGAACAGGGATTCTCTAAGCCATTTTCAGTCCTTTTTGCCCCACAACAGTCATGATTTTTTTCCCTCCTCCCCCACCATTTTTGTGAAATTGGGTGTACGCAGCTTCAACACACATTAACTTCTGTCCAGGTGTTTGTATCCATTTAAATTTAGAAATTTTAGCCCATAGAAGTTATACGCATGTAAAGACAATACAAGATTTGGGAAGTAAAAATCTGGATTTCGGTCCAGCCCCGTGACATTGTGCAAGTCAATTATCTTCCCAGAAGATACTTCCTTACCTGTAACAGTAAAAAGCAACTATTAGGAGGATCCCTGCTTGTACATCAGAGTCCTAGGAGTTTTTAAGGAAATACTGATGTGAAAGTCCTTTGGCCTGGCAAACACCAGGGGTTTTCAAAAAGTTCAAAGAAAATATGTGTTATGAAAAAGTTATGCATAGATTTAAAAACGCTTTGCATCAAAATAAATTTATCTTTTAATTCCACTTCTCAACGACGGTTTTGAAATCGCCTCACTTTGTAAACTAAATGCGGAGACAATGTCTCAGAATCCCAGAAGGAGCGATTTAACGTTTACACTTTTAATTAACTGCAATCTCCTCGCACACACTCCAAGCCCCAAACGCTGAAAAGGTGCTCTGTTTTAATTGAATGAATTCTGGAAGCATTTCTATTATTACCTATTGGCTTTGCAAATGAGGAAGTCGAGGTCCAAGAGCTTACCCAAGACTACAGATTATCAGCCAGGCTGAAGGCCGAAACACTTAAGTGGAGATGGGAGTCCCCCTCCTCAGACACCGCTAGCTTCCCGCCCAGCGCTTCAGCATCACGTGACGTGCCTGGCTCAGTTTTCCCGACATGCCACGCTTACCATGGCTGCCTCAGCATGACGCCCCTTTCCACACCCAACATGGACGCCAGGGCCGGCCCGGCCCCGGATGACAAAACTCCGGAAACGCCCGAGCGGCGGCGGAAGCGGAAGCGGCTCGGCGGTGGGGGCCGCGGGAAGTGTCTGTCGCGTCTCTCCCTCCCTCTCAACCACAATAACAGACGAAGGGCCGGCGTTCGGTGAGGCGGAGGCCGAGCGGGTCCTGGAATCGGGACGCGGACAGCAAAGCCGGGGTGCGTGCGGCGGGGTGGAGGCGACCGGATGAGGGCTCTGGGGTCGCGGCCGCCCGGGCTGTCGGTCTCTGGTCCCCGTCGGGCCCGGAGCTCCCGGTAAAGCAAGGGTCGAATTTGTGGTTCCTGACTGTCTAGGCCTTGCTTGCGGGGTTTGCCACCGTGTCTGAACCTGGCTCAAGACTCCAGCATATAGAGCTCTTTCTTGGCCTCGATTTTCTCGAAGAAATGGTGAAGGTTTGGCCTGGACGACTTTTGGGACGTCCTCCCAACTCCAGGCGTCACGAATTGCCCAGTGTAGTGTTTAAGTCGATGTCTCGGCCAGGTGACTGAGGAAGGCTTGTCGGCAGCTTACTGAAGGGATGTCTCTGAGCAGGACGCCCTGAATACATCTTCGGGAGGCTTCTACGCCTGGGGACCGAGAGTCCTGGGTGTTAGCCTTACCTTGACCACTGACTCTCTGTGTGACCTTGTGTGGGTCCAGTAGCCTCTGCCACACTTTGCTTACTTGTAAAGGGTTGTGTTGGACGCCTTTGACATCCTGCTAGTTCGGAAAAGCAGATTCTCAACTCCCCTTGCATAGAGTCTTTAGAGACAGAACTGAAAGGCATGCCCTCCCTGCACCCTAAATAGCCAGAAATCGACCCAGTAGAGATGGCTGCTGCTATGTGTCTTTCCAAACACCAAGCTGGCCAAGGGCAGCTGGACACTCAGGGAGGTTCCTGGGCGGTGGGAAGCTGTTATCTACAAGATTTTGCCTTAAAAACCAAAATCAGCAGTGGAAATCATTCCCTAGTGAAAAACAGGAGACACTGATTTTTATGCTTAAGCTACTGTTTAAAAGGTGCTTCACTTCGGGCAAATCCTTTCCTCTGCCTGGATTTGAGGTTTATCTGTCAAAGGAAGGTAGTGCATTAGGTCACTGATTCTTCATCCCTGTTCCCATTCTCCCCAGCACCACTGAAAGGGAAAATGACTCTGTAAGGCCATAGTTCTCTGGAGAAGGTGGGGTATAGAGAATACATATTATGTAGCTGTAGGTAAAAAATGCCTGTGCTTGTAATTTTTATCTTTCATTTTGAGAATTACTGGTTTGGATGATCTGTAAGCCTCCTTCCCTCTCTTTAAAATTTCTGATGCTCATATTCTAACTTTCTCTTTGAGTAAAGAACATGTGTTTATTGAAACGGCTGTATGCCTGGAGGTGCAGTTTATCTTTAGTCAAAAAGATGCTAATGCATAGTGTAGGAGGAAAAAGGAAAACTCGATTTTAGCACAGTAACATTGGTATAGTGAAATGAAAATGAACTTGAATGGGAGTTGAAGACCTGGAGATCCTCACCTCTGCACTGGTATGCTGTTCCTCTGGACTTTGACAAGCAGTTCACCTCTCTGGCCACACTTTCTTATCTGTAAAATGAAGGATTGACTTACATGATTCTTAGATTCTTTACAGCACAATAATTTTTTTTCAATATGAGCTGCTCAGTAGATGTGGTGTGGTATTCCTTTAGATATTAGAGGGTTAGGCAATGGATATATAAAGTATTCTATTAATTTAATGATGGTGCAAGGTTACTTTGATATAAGCAAGCTAAAGCAAATAGAAACTAAAAAAAAAAAAAAAATTTAGAAACCCAAAGGGCAACTATATGTGATAGCAGCAAATCACAGCATTGTAGCAGATGTCTTTGCCCATATGTCAGAATCCTAGAGAGTTTTCATAAAGTCCATGGAAAATGTGTACTATGAAAAAGCTATGCATAGGTTTAAAAATTCTTTGCATCAAAATAAATATACCTTTTAATTCTATTTCTTCATGGCAGTTTTTGAAATCTCACTCTAAACTGCATGTGGAGACAATGTCCCAAAATCCCAGAAGGGGTGACTTAATGTTTACATGTTTAGTGAACTGCATTCTCAGGGAAGCCCTGACCATTTTGGATCAATGAGGACATGGGAAATGTGAAGTAGCAGAGGGTTATTTTTGGCAAGGATAATGAAAAGTAGTTTGAATTGTAATAAATGGGAATGCCTGAGGTAAGAAATGGAGTAAAAGCACTATTTCATTCTGAGACTTCAAATTTCATGGGGAGGAAGATGCTGTTAATTAAGAAAAGGAGATTTTCTAGGCAGTTGTCATTGATTACATACAGAATGAGAAATTTATTCAAAATTGTGAAAACTTTATAAGATCCCTAAATTCTTGGTCAGTTGTAAGGTAATTTGGTTTATCTGTGCTCTATGAAATTTATGAAAAAAATAGAGAGAAATGTGCTAGCAAGAGATAGGCTCGTGTTCCATAGAATCTGATGTGATCCGAGGAAAGGAGTAATTAGATTAAGTTGGGAGATGGAGGAGGATGTTAACAAGATAGAATAGGTATAGGAAGATTTTTAGTTGTGATGGATTTGGAGAGTAAAGGAGTGGAGATCGGTTTTTTCGGGTATCAGCTATTGTCAGAATTATGACCCATAAGTGTTAAAACCCTTAGGAGTAAAAGATTAAAAGGAAAACTTGATTTTGTAAGCAAGGATGTATTGGTGCTTCTGTGTAAGTGTTAGAGGCAGCTTTGAGTATTAAGGGTTAAAAGATAGTGGTAGTTTGGGGAGCAGTTCAAATAAATTAGTAGAGACATAGTTTTATTTGAGATGAAACAGTGATTTGAACCGGCAGGATAGAAGAGTAAAGCACTGCTTAGAGAAAACTTATTTTTGAAGAACTCAGGCTTAAGAATGTGCTTGGGACACCAGGACAAAAGCAGTGCTTCCTGTGGCTAAGGTCTGCTAAATAGGCAGCCACAGAATGATGGTAGAGTGATCCAAGGTAGCTATAGAATACTCTGTGGAAGCCTAAGTGAGATGGACCATAAGCGCTAATTTATGAAGGGGTGTGTAGTCAGAGGCAGTTCTGTCAGAGCATCCAGAAGCCCATCTCCAAACACTGGGACACAGCTCTGGAATGCAGGGAGACAGCTGCAGTGGCAGAGGACTTACTTGATGAAAGGGTGTGTCATGGAGGCTGGAAATCTGAATCTCACTCTGAATCTGACAGTACTATGTAGCCATGGGCTAATAACTTAGCAGCTTACCTGTGTTGTTCTGTTTTCTCATTGAAAACTTAGGAGCCAGTCTTAGATAAGGTTTTCTGGATGAGCTTTAATTTCTGTTTGAGCCATTTGAATTGTAATATTGTATAAATGAGACTGAGGCGAGAAGGTGCCACTTTGATCATATTCTCAGATGGGTTTGAATCCACACAATATTGAGGACAGTGTGAATATGTAGTTTCTGAAGGCCCCTTCAACTTTTAACATTTTTGAATTCTATAATTTATCAGGATGACATGTCATTGAGATTCAGAGTCTAAGCCACTAGAACTTGATAACCCTAATAACACCTGGTATTGGAAAATACAGTCTTCACATATTTGTACTCACCTGTTACTCACCATCCATTGTCTGTTCAACTAGGTCCCCTCCAATTCCTTTTTTTCTCCGATGCTGATAACTGGAATTTGTTTCCTCTTTTTAAGTTTTCTGCTGCTTTGGTCCTAACTTAATGGTGTTTCTCCAATGATGGCTGAGTATTTATTGGCATTGGTGGTATTTCAGAAAAGAGCTGAGAAGAAAGCAAGTCAAAGAAGACTGGTCATGGCACTTTTATACTTTTCTGACTTGCTTTTAGCTCTCTTCCCATTAAAAGGAAAAGCAATTAAGAATGAGGGTGCAGCACTTCTGAGAGACATTATTGCCACTTGGGACTTAGCATGAGTTGCATGGTGTTTTCTTCTGAGGGAATTCTGGCTTTACTGGGTATTTCATTTAATGAAGATGAAGCAACTTTTGTTGTCCTTTATCAAGATTGAGCAGAGTGAGAAAAATAAATGAGTCTTTTAGTGAGAAAGCTTTTAGTATCCTGAACACTCCAGAGATACTTGCTTGGACTGGACAGGGCTGGTGGATTTCTCCTGGTTGTAGGTCCTTATGGGTCAACCTCCTAGCTGTAAGCTAGAGATCCTGTCCTTTTCCCCAGTGTTTGTCTGGTAAGTACCTTCCCCATCAAAGGCTTAGAACAGGGGAGTTGCTACTCCATCTGCAAAGCAGGTGACTACAAGACCAGTTTTTCAGTTCTAGACATGATATGAGAAATAGACAGTTTTCCTAAGTTTTTGTTAGTCCTGCTCATTGAGGCTTTTTTGATGATTGGTGTTAATACATACTGAAGATTAAATAGGTTTTTGTGGGTTTATTGGAGACCTAACCTCTGTATAATGTTGGATAACACCAAGTTTGAGAATAAATATTTTTGAGTTCTAAGCAAGTAATATCTTATAAGCTTAGTAATATTTAAGATACAGGCTATTTGGCTTAAAAATTTAAATGTAGCTTATGTACTGAGGCAACTGACACAAAATCACAGCACTGCAGAATAGTAAGGAATAATCAAATATAGACTGATAAGAGTACGGTGTTAAGTTATAAAGAGGTGTGGTTTTGATGAAAAAAAAAAAGGAAACGGCTAAGAAAGCTTTTTAAGGTATTAAGAGTTAAGATCATGATCTCTGAAGATTTGTCAAGGTTCTTAAAGTTGAAACTTATGCTAAAATATGAAAATGCAAGAATGATTAGTCTATGCTAGTTTATAGTCTTGTTGACACTTTATATGCTGTAGGGTCACTGTTATCGGTGTCCTTAATAGAGTAAAACCTGATTGCATTGTTCCCTGAGTTACAGGCTTGTTGCTGAGATTATTTGAATGCCTTCATAGGAAGAGTGTTCACAAGAGCATGAAATGGTTCTCAGTAGCAGCCTTGAAGCTACTGGCTGCATAAAAAATAATGGAAAGATTGGTGGATATGTATATATCAGGCATTTGAGAATTTATTATGAGTAAGGACTTGTTATCACTTAGAGATTGAAGAGTTAAAATCCTTTCCCTGGCAGAAACATGACCAATAAAAGACTATATAAATAGCTATAAAAGCATATGCTAAGCCCCACAGGGAGTGCTCATGGAGGACTTAACATTTAAACTAGGTTTTGAAGGCAGGATAGTTTCATAGGCAAAAAAGAAAAGAGAACTCCATTCCAATTAGAGTTAATAGCATATTCCAAATAAAAGACCTGTGTTTGTTTAGGGAACTGGTAAGATACTGAGTGTACCAAGGAGCAAGTGGTAGGGCTTGAAAGATGAGATTGGAAAGGTAGCTTGAGACCAGATGGGAAGGATTTTGTCCTCTATGAAGCAGGATCCCTTGTGGGCTTATTTATTTTTAAGAAATAAAAGTGTTCATAGGTAAATGAAAATTTTCAGATAGTACAGAAAAATTCAAAGTGAAAAGTTTCTTTCCTGTTCTTTCTAAACCTCTATTCTCACTCCCCAGAAGTAACTGCCATTAATATTTTGTCCCAGATCCTTTCAGAAATGTGTGCCATATGCTATATTTTGATTTTTGACTTAAGAATGTAAAGTTAGAGGAATATTTTTGAAAGATAAATCTGGATTCAATATGTAGTATGTTATGATGAGCATTTTATTTAGGATTTTTGTTAGGCCTATTGTGTGGTAGACTTTGGTGTAGACCCTGGAGAGGCGGTGGTGGGTGTTATTTAGGAAATTACTGTAGTACCTCATACAGGTATGGAGAGAGTTCTTGAAAGCCAGCAGGAATGAATGTAAGAACAGAATTGTAAAGTTGATGAAAATAGCCAAACAAGTGGTTATGAAAAATGAGAAATCAGGATATATTTGGGCAAGGTTTCTAATTTGGGAAAACCAATGGTTTGGAACCATAGCAAGGAAAACAAGTTCTCTGTGTGTGTGTTTCTCTTTTGCAGAAGTGGGTACGGTTGTGAAGAGAGTTCACTCTGAACATAATTTTTTTTTTTTTTTTTGACAGGCAGAGTGGGACAGTGAGAGAGAGAGACAGAGAGAATGAACATAATATTTTTGAAGGATGTTCAAGATACTGAGGTGAAGGTTTCTGATAGGCAGAGAGAATAAAGGTCAGATTTCAGGAGAGGTAGATGGTAGAGTTGTTTGTTTTTTGTCTTTTTTTTTTTTTTTAAGTTTATTTGTGCTATCGGTAGTCTGCGGAATGGGTACAGTTGCCCAGGGACAAGGGCGCTTGTGGATGACTTGGCAAAGGAGACTGAGCACTGGTTGTAGAGGAATGAAGATAATTGAAGAAATATCACTTTGGGAACCAAAGAATGAGAGGGTTTTAAAGAAGGTACCCTGTGCATCAAATGGATCAGATAAGGGAGGCCTTGAAAGAGGCTGTTGGATTTAGTAACTAAAAGTTCACAGTAACCTTACAGCAATTCCAGGAGGTATCGTAAGATGGAAAGATTAATTTGGAGAGGTGAGAGGAGTAAATAGGAAAGGTAGTCAGTGATATAATCTGAAGCATGTGAGTGTAAATATTTTTGTGAGTGGTTTCTGAGTGTAAACTTTATTTCTCCAGAGGTCTATTGCCAATATGTGAATATTATATTTAAGCAAGCCTCTGAAAAACCAAAGTAGATTTCACAGATTCATTGTACTCTAGCTTATGTACCTACTCTTTGCAGAATTGGTTTTTTTTTGTTTTTTTTTTTTTTAGGAGCATCTTGTGATACCTGTTTATTGGCATCCACATGACAATTCTAAAAGCTTATTTCTCTGGCTTTCCAAGCTGTAGCCAGTTAGAAATAACAAATTAGGGTGTGTGTGTTTGGAGTGTGAGTGGGATGCAGGGAGAGGCAAACATTCTGACACCTGCTAGAAGTAACAGCAAATGACCTTTCAGTGAGGAAAAAGAAACCAAACACAGGCATAAGAAAAAAGGATTTACTTAACCTTGTAGTTGACATGCATTTCTTGCTGAAGCAGAGTAATCCCAGGACTCCCATACCTCAGCAATCCTTGGCCACCTGGTGCCCTTCTCCCTTGCTGAGGTGGCTGTAGTGGTTTCCTATTACACTTAGGATTAAGGGCCTGCCTAGAGGTTCAGCCTCTTACTCCCATTTTCATATCATACTCTGTACGTTAACACCTTTGCTTTGATTTCAGTTCCTTGAAAGAGCTAGGATCCTTCCAGAATCCAGATAGTATTATTTGTACCACTGAGAATTTTTTCCTTCCTTCCTACTCCCTTTTTGCTGTTATAATTCCTGTTCTTTTAGAAATCAGCTTAATTGTCCATTCCTTAGGAAACTATCAGTGACTTAGGTCCCCTTGCTATTTGCTGCTTTAGAGATGTGTTTGCTTTTTTTTTTTTTCCTTTTATTAATTTATCGATGAAAGGTAGCACTACAGAGAGAGACGAAAAGAGAGTTTCCATCCACTGGTAGGAGCCCAAGAACTTGGACCATCTTCTGCTGCTTTTCCTGGTATTTTTAGCAGGGAGCTGGATGGAAGTGGAACAGCTGGAACTCGAACTAGCATTCGTATGGGTTGGTGTCCCAGGTGATGACTAGACCTGCTGTGCTACATCACAGGCCCCTGTGTTTACTTTCTTTAAAAGGTTTCCTCTCTTTGTAATCCCAAACTCATTTGCATGGTTGATGTCTGTTTCTGCTTGCCTTCAGGATCTTTTGTTCACAATGCTGTACACACAACAGGGGTTCAAAATAGATGTGTGAAGTCCTGTCTGAGTTAATGAATATATGATTGAGCCTCCTTTCAGTTGTGAACCTATGTCACCTCCTCCATCTACAAAGTTGTCAAGGCTAAGGAGGCCAACATTTCATATAAGCTGTTCTGTATCTTGGTCACTATAATTAAAATATTTATTCTCAGACAATTTGACAATCAAGGTGTTGTACTAGGTGCTGATCAACAAAGCAAAAGAACCAGTTAGGAATTAATTCACCTGACCTTCTTCCTTCTCCTCCATTCCTCCCTCCATCATTAAACCTTATTTTAAAAACAAATTGTACATGTGATGCAAAAGAGAATTAACCTCAAGGGAGAAGGGTAGTTCCATTCTCCCTCCTTATTGTATATTTATTTTTAGAAGAGGAGATCTGTATTTTATCAGATTCACAAAGGAATCTGTGACCCATCGGCATACTTTTAACCTGTTGCTTTCTAGGTGGCAGCATGAAGAATTTTAAAGGTTGATTTATGTACACAGAAGTAAATTTGTGGTAGATCCATCACTAGAGCCAAAGAGTCGCTTTGCCTTCTGTGGTAGGAGTATTTCTAGAATTATCTGAAGCTAGAAGAAAGGGTTTTGATTACCCAGTTTAATGATCTTCCTTTACATTGAAATTAATACTTGGAGAGGGGCCTGCGCTGTGGCGCAGTGGGTTAATGCCCTGGCCTGAAGCGCCGGCATCCCATAGGGTGCCAGTTCAAGACCCGGCTGCTCCTCTTCCGATTCAGCTCTCTGCTATGGCCTGGGAAAGCAGTGGAAGATGGCCCAAGTCCTTGGACCCCTGTACCCACGTGGGAAACAGCCATTGCAGCCATTTGGGGAGTGAACCAGCAGATGGAAGACCTCTCTCTCTCTCTCTCTTCCTCTCCTCTCTGTGTAACTCACTTTCAAATAAATAAATAAATCTTTAAAAAAATATACTAAGAGAAATTTAGCAAGTTAACAACAGAATACAAATTAGAATACAGGATTCTCTTGGACTTTTGCTCTTTGTAAACTGCATATGTGTATTCTCAACTAGTCTTCAGAAAAAGATGTTCTGTGTATTTTGCATGAAACAGATATTTTTATTCATTTGTGTTTGTATTTTAATATGAACACTATTTTACCTAGAGTTTTGTGTTTTTGTTTTTGTTTTTTTTGACAGGCAGAGTGGATAGTGAGAGAGAGAGAGAGAGAAAGGTCTTCCTTTTTGCCGTTGGTTCACCCTCCAGTGGCCATTGTGGCCGACGCATCTCGCTGATCCGAAGCCAGGAGCCAGGCGCCCGGTCTCCCATGGGGTGCAGGGCCCAAGCACTTGGGCCATCCTCCACTGCACTCCTGGGCCATAGCAGAGAGCTGGCCTGGAAGAGGGGCAACCGGGAGAGAATCCGGCACCCCAACCGGGACTAGAACCTGGTGTGCTGGCACCGCAAGGTGGAGGATTAGCCTGTTAAGCCACGGCGCCGGCCTTACCTAGAGTTTGATAAGGATAATTTCTGTGTTTGACTTTGGGATGCTGCTTTAGTCTGTGCTTTGCTTTCTTTTTAGGTGCTTCAATCTCAGGTAAACGAGGGAAGATTTTGATACTGGAGACAACTCAGCAGCAATGGGGCCGCGAAAGAAAAGTGTTAAAACCTGCCTCGTGAGTAATGAAATCCCGGAGGAGACTATATCAGATGAAACAAAAGATTACATGAATCAGCTGTCACATGAAGTACTTTGCCATATTTTTAGGTAAAGTTTTGTTGATTGACTTTTACCTATCTGGGATATATGAGAGCAAACCCTAGAGCTGTGATGACTCAGTGGTAGCCCCTACACATGTGTGGCATTTAAATTAAATTGAAAAACCCAGTTTTTCAGCTGTACTTGCTCTATCTCAAATGCTTAGTTGCCACCTGTGGCTAGTGGCTAGTGTATAGGACATAACAGAGTATTAATAGAAAATGCTTCTTTTGTCACAGAAAGTTCTGTTGGACAGCCCTTTTCTAGACTATGTTTCTAGGCTGATTGGAATTTTTATTGACTTTTGTGATTGTAGCATTGCCATGTGTATACAACATAAGGTGGTCTTTCTGTCTCTACCTCTCTTGTAACTCTGTCTTTCAAATAAATAAAATAAATCTTAAAAAAAAAAAAGAAAAGAAGAAAAAGCTGCATGGTTTCAAAACTTTTTTGCACCAAAGCAAACTTCACTTAATTTCATTTTCTACTAACTTTTTGAAATATCCTCGTGTAACTATGAAGAAAAAATATATTTCTTATTCTTTGGGCAAATGCATTGTATAATAATCTTCATTTTTTGATTGCTGATCTGTTCTTATTTAATGAGAATATGAAGGTCTTCAAAAAGCTCATTGAAATGCCTATTATGAAAATCTACATGGATTTCAAAAATATTTTGTACCAAAATAAACTTTTAATTCCTTTTTTCTAAGAACTTTTTGAATAATATTGTATAATATTAATTCAGGCAAATATTTCAAATAATAATTATGAAGGAAAAATGCCAAAACTTGATTAAGAAAACAAATTCAATATTTTTATTGTTTATAAAATGTGTAGTCATGTAGTTTCTGGAAATTATTCTGCTTATATCTGAATTACAGAGGCTGAAAGTGGTTAGAGGCAACAATAATGCTTTTTGATGGATTTGATTGGATTCTCTTATTTAAGTAGTTTTAAAGGGAAAGCAAGAGGGCTGGAGGTAGAAATAGAGTGGAGAAATGTTCAGCACACAGAAGTGGACTTTTATTTTGGAAACAGCATGATTTCTAGGAATTTAAGTCAGAACAACTGTGTTGACATCCCTGCCCTTTTTTCCACTTACCTGGCTGTGACTTTTGGCTGGTTTGACTTTTCTGAGTCCATTTCAACACTTGTAATATCTATTATATCAATGACAATTTCAGCAGATAACAGAAATACACTCAATAGGAATTTCAGAAGGGAGTATTTACAGGGCTTGCAGAGCCAATAAGGGATGTTGAAGAATTCGTCTAAGGGACTAGCAACAGTGGAAGGGCAGCATTGCCCCCTGCAGCTCTCCAACTGGTACCTCCCTTTGGTCAAAGTCAGCTGTTAGCCAGAGGAGGGAACATAGCAGGGCAGAGATGGGGAAGAAAGGGGACTAGGAGAGGGCTGTGTGGCAAACCGCAACAAGCTACATAACTTTGTAAGGTAATTGTAAAATAGAACAGCACAGTGTTTGTGACACCATACAAGCTTGATAAAGGGTAGCTTTTAATTTAAAAAAATATATAGGTGAGGGTGGTAAGAGAGAAAGATGAGATTTTCTGATCTTTCAAAATATGTATTGAAATTATTGGAAATAGAACAAAAATGGAGGTTAATGAAAAATTTTAGGAAGCAAGAGATAATATGATCAGAGAGAAAGAAGTTGTAATTCAGATGAAGTGTCATGGCTTAACCCTTATGCAATATATTTTATCTATATGTGACCTTCAAGGTAAAAGATGTAGGAAATAAAATTGATTGCTATAAAATTAGTCAGCATATTTGTTGACAGCAAAAATAGTAGTGTCAGGGCCAGTGCTGTAGCATAGCGGATAAAGCCGCCTCTTGTAGTCCTGGCATCCCATATGGTGCTGGTTCGAGTCCCCGCTGCTCCACTTCCAATGTAGCTTTCTGCTATGGCCTGGGAAAGCAGTGGAAGATGGCCCAAGTACTTGGGTTCCTACACCCACGTGGGAAGACCTAGTGGAGGCTCCTGGCTTTGGATCGGCACAGCTCCGGCCATCGCGGCCAATTGGGAAATCATCCAGCGGATGGATACCTCTCTCTATCTCTGCCTCTGCTTCTCTCTCTGTATAACTCTTTCAAATAAATAAATAAATCTTTAAAAAAAAATAGTAGAGTGTCAAGCAGCAAGGGGATGATTGAAAGGAAGAAGAGAGTTCCTAAAGGAAATGGATTCTGTAAAAAAACAAAAAAGAAATAGTATTAGTTCAGATTGGCAAGTTCTGCTCACTCTTTCTCATGTGCCCCTTGGAGCCTAAAATACACTGTAATTTTTTCTTCCTTCCTTTCTTTGTTTATGTATTATTTGGTTATTTTTAAAACTATTTTTTCTGTGAACACTTAAAAAGAAGGCAGATTTTAATCAAACGACCTTTGGAGAGAGCTCAGCACTTTATTTGCATACTTGAATATTTGCTCACTTTTTTGTTTTTAGTGAAAAAGCTTAATGACCTTTTACCTGTAAAATACTGGGAATGTTCCTAAGATCCTTTTTCATTTGAGTTGTAGGGCAATGGAGGAAGGGAAAATATTACTTATTACTAAAACAAAGTACTTGCCCATTTGATAAATATGAGTTTCTTTCTTGTCACAAAGGTACCTCCCTCTGCAGGATATCATGTGTATGGAATGTCTCTCACGGAAGCTAAAGGAAGCAGTGACACTGTATCTGAGAGTTGTAAGGGTTGTGGATCTCTGTGCAGGGCGGTGGTGGGAATACATGCCAAGTGGTAAGTGACTTTAGCTTGTAAGGTGCAGTAGAGCACTACTAGAAAATAGTATTATTGATCCTGTAATATTTTACTTGTCCTGAGAAAGGCATTCTAAGTTACTTCGTCTGTAGAAAAGCAAGATTGTATTTAAAGTGTTTACATTAGTTTTAGATTTGTAAAGTGCATTTTTGCCTGAAGCTGTATTGCTTTAGTCATCTTCAGTTTTAATTTTCTGCTTGAAGAACTACTTTTAGCCTGTTGCATAGATATGTGCCTGAAGAACGCTTACTGAGTCCTTGATTGACTAACTATATGTGTGTTTTTTATTCTGTAAGGAAGGGTTTTTGATAAGTAGTAACATTGTTCATCATAGTTTTCCTCTACACCTTAACTACACTCCCTAGTTAAACAAATAGTTACCTATTTTTGGAAAACTGTTATAATAGGCCCCAGTATTTGCACTTCTAGAATTTTCATTTCTTTAGCACTTTTTAAAAGCCTATACTAGGCCTTAGAGGTTCTTAAATAAGGCGCTGACTTTGCAGGTGAATAACTGAGTCACTTTACCATAATGACCTCAGATGAAGAAACCAGTGGAAGAGAAAGCTGATGACTTTAGCTAATAAGCAAAGTATACCTGAAAGGAAAAATAAAAATGAAAGGCCAATCAAGACTTTTTTTTTCTTAAACATTAATCTATTAATGAAAGTAGTCACTGTCCAAGAGTTTTGAATCTGTCTTTTTTAATCTCCTTTTTCTCCAGTGTCTGGAGATAATGAGACTTTAAAAATGTGACAGGACTGAGGGGGTCAGGAAAGAAATCCTTAACAAAAGTGAAGGGCTGAGGAAATAAATTGTTTTGTTCTGTGGGATAAACAAACCCTGGAATATTGTGCACTTTGAAGTATTTTAGCCTTTCAAGAGAAGAATCAAATGATAACTTTTGACCAGAATACGTGCCAATATATACTTGTAAAAAACATTGCAAAGACCTAATAAGGCTAGAATTTAGTTTGGAACGAAGCAAACCATGGATAGCTTCAAAAACTTTGAAAAGCCATCCTAAGGGAAAAGGATTCATCTTATTTCAGAGGATGATCATTTAATGCAAGAAAGAAAAAATTTAGGGAATTGTGAAAATGATTCTTACTCCTTACAATAGTTTCTTTAGCAGAGGTAAGGCCAGCAGACATTCTGGAGATGGAATTATTGCACTATAGAAACAAACAGGATCACGCGTGCTGTGATCTTAGCAGTAATCTCTCTGCCCCTTCTCAGAGAGTTTGCCCATGGCTAACTTTTAGGCTGGGGTGAATACCTTGAGCCCAGGGCTTCCTGTCTCTGTCATGAATATGAAAGAATCAAAGCAGCCAATCTCTAGCCTAGAAGAAGATCACACTAACTGCTCACTAATACTACCCTTGCCTGTTCCCTGGAGTTCTAACACTGATCCTTTTCGTAATAGTACTTCATGGTTTACATAGGTGATTTCTTTGGATTCTCACATCATCTCTGTAGAGAAGGTGGAACTTTCCCCATTTAAGATGACATTGTGTTCAGACTTAGTTTCAGATTCCAGTACTGTCACTTACATGCTGGCTCTTAAACTCTTTTTACTTCATTCTTTACATTTGTAAATGGAGTGATAGTCTTATTCATTGCATTGTGAGAATAAATGAGAAAAATGTAGAATGGTTAACATAGTACATGCTCAGTAAGTAAAGGTATGTATATGAGAGTAAGAAGAATGGCTATAATTATGGAAACTTGGTAATCCTCAAGGTCCTATCTTATTCTTCACTGTGTGATTCTAAAGTTAACATATGTGTATTAGACCTGTACAAATAGCACAACCTTGACAAATTTGGTACATAAGACCTAGTCATTTGGAGCTTAATTTTATTCTTGAGACTTAAATTTTTTTTGTCAGTGGATTTTGCACCATGAAAAAAGCCCCACTAATAGGCAAAACACCATATGCTATGGCAATAACTTGCCTCTCTCTGCTCACATCTTATTGATTCCTACCATGAACCACAACTGGCTTCACAGGTAGTTTTCCAGCCGACTCAGCATCCTCTCAGTTTAGATGATTCCTACTCTCTTAGCCACCTTGCATCTGTCTTTTTCAAAAGAATGAGTTATCTAAAATGGCCTGAAAGTGATAGTTAAAACACAGGACATAGCAGTTATTAGGAAATGGATAAAATAAAATAATCTAGCATGAAGTGGGAATTCATTTGAAATCATATCTTAAAATTTGTATTTTCAAGGCCGGCGCCGTGGCTTAACAGGCTAATCCTCCGCCTTGCGGTGCCGGCACACCAGGTTCTAGTCCTGGTTGGGGCTCCGGATTCTATCCCGGTTGCCCCTCTTCCAGGCCAACTCTCTGCTATGGCCTGGGAAGGCAGTGGAGGATGGCCAAAGTTCTTGGGCCCTGCACCCGCATGGGAGACCAGGAGAAGCACCTGGCTCCTGGCTTCGGATCAGCACAATGCGCTGGCTGCAGTGGCCATTGGAGGGTGAACCAACGGCAAAAAGGAAGACCTTTCTCTCTGTCTCTCTCTCACTATCCACTCTGCCTGTCAAAAAAAAAAAAAATTTTGTATTTTCACTTGTGAGTTCCACAACAATAACAAGATTTTATAGATCAGAGAACACCTTTGTGGGGAGGGCAAGAGGGTGGGTGGTCCTTCTGTATCTATCAACCAAATAGATCCAAGTCATTTGGGTTAAGAATTTGTTCCTATTTGAAGATTTCTATGCCTTAAAAGAAACAACAATAAAAAGACAGTAATAAATTAAAAGTCTCAGCTGTAAAGTATTAACTCAGAGTATGTGATGTTTCAGACACATATCCTCTGTTACTAAAGGAATATGAATACATTTTTTATTGTAACCATTTGTTCAGTTTTTAACTTTTGATAAAAATTATAAATACCTAGTAAATGAAAAGAAAGATGAACTTAACCTGGCTTTAAAACACTTTGAACTTCTCAGGCTTCACAGATTCCAGTTTTCTCACGCTTTTAAAGAAGATGCCAGATGTTGAGCAGCTGTATGGTCTTCACCCTCGGTATCTTGAGAGGCGAAGAGTAAGGGGCCATGAGGCTTTTAGCATTCCAGGAGTCCTAGAAGCTTTGCAGGCGTGCCCAAACTTGGTGGTGAGTGCACATGGTTGAACATTTTGACATCAACTGATGGATGAAGTAATGGACTTCATTAGTGATAGAACTGATGTTCGCTCACATGCAAACTTCATCCATAACAAACTTTGGTTTAGAATTCCATTGTGTACTTAATATCTTAGGATACAGAAAGAGGCGCTTTGAGTGCTAAATAAAAAGTTGTCTTATGTCTGTCTGCTTCGGTGTTATTTTCTAGGGTGTGGAAACTTCTCATTTGGAGTTGGTAGAATCCATTTGGACATATATGCCTCATGTCCATATTTTGGGAAAATTTCGTAATCGTAATGGAGCATTTCCAATTCCTCCTGAAAATAAGCTGAAAATTCCTATAGGAGCCAAAATTCAAACTTTACATTTAGTTGGTGAGTACTTGTTTCTTACATCACATGTAATTCCTTGAAATGCCATCTAACTGACTATTCATTGAAAGAAAATGTTGAGGATTTTAGGCGTGGCTTTTTTGATTAATGTTGGCAAAGAAAATGCTTAGACAATTTGGATAAAAATTTAAATTTTTCATTAAAGAACTCCTCCAAGAGGAAATACTACTTCTTAAATAGTAGTATTGCATATAATTACTATATACAATATATCTATTATCATATAATCTATTCCCTTTTTGAAGAAAGTTTAAATAATTTTGAAAGTTTCTTTCCCCCTCCATTGAGCCAGAAGCCTTCCCTCCTCTAATGTTTACCTTTTGGTCCAAGTTCTACCCTCTAGAGGAGGACTTTTGATAAAACTTTTTGAAATGATGCAGATATCCTATATATATAGTCCCATTTGATATATATTTTCTGAGGCTGCTATTAACTGAAGAACTGAATAGTTTATTTATTTACTGAAATAGCCATGTGTAGCTTGTTGTGCCTTTATTATAACTTAGTTGTAGAAAATTACAAACAAAGCAATTCCAGATGATTTTGACCTTACCAGCGTGTTCTCCAAGCAAAGTAATCCTTGCATGTCCTTCAACCCAGATCCAAGGTGAAACTCTGCCACTTAACCTTTTCCCTGACAAATGGAGATATGGTCGTCTTTTTCCAAACACCTTATTTGCACTGGTCACATTGTGTTTTATATGTCTATAAATATCCTTTTGACGTTATATCCCAGTACTTTCAAGCTAAGGGATGATGGAGGCCGATATTTTCTGAAGTTTAATTTGTTATCTTTGGCCTAGACTTAAAGAGATTTTGAGGGGCTTTTGTTTAATATAGTTTGACCTTTAATATTTTTTATTTAATATTTTATTTAGCACGTAGATAGTGTGTATATGTTGTATTGCAAACATTATTCCAGGCATTAGAGATGGTTTGATGGACTGAAAACTAATGAATTTCTGGAAGAGGGAAGGTAGCAGGGATAAGGAGTAGGTCTTGAATAACATTTAGGTACGCATTTCCCAAAGAAAAGATTTCTAACAGTCCCTCATTTATAGGATCAGAGAGTGATCCTTAATGGGAATTTAGATACCTGCTTTGAAACTGAATTTTCAGATAATAAAGGAATTTTGTAACATCTGAAGTTTCCAATATAAGCTCCTTAAGGTCAAAGACTGTTTTTATATCTTTATATTTTCCACAGTGTCTATCATGTTTATTGCAAATAGAAATTTTATTGAATTGCATTGATTTATGTAATCTCTCCAACAGTTTAGCACTTAGTATATGTGATGGAGATAGAAAGGTATATAGTAAATTAAGGAATATGAATACTAGTAGGGTATGGGCAGTTATGTCCCTAGTTTATAGATTTGTGGCAAGCTGGATTGAACATAGGGTATAACTCCTGAATCTGTCTCATTAGTATTACAACTTCATGGTGGATGCTTAACTTGCGTTTGTGAATTCTGCATCTTGTATCTGAATCTGTACCTCATTCCTCTGCCTTTCTCTCTTTAGTCTCTTCCCCTTGTGCATGTGCGTAGTTCAAGCTAAAGTTAACTGTGATGCTTTTTGAGAGCTCAGTTAAAGAGTAATCCTTGTAGTTACTGTGGGAATATCCTGAAGAGTTTAGCTTTTCAAGATTCAGCCATTTAAGTACCCTATTTTTGCTTTTCTAGTTATTCTTGCTAGAAGTGCTTTTACTGTCTCAAGTTTAATTAAAAGTTGCATTAAAATGGTTTTGCTAGCTACTGCTGGTCACATACCATCACCCTAGATTTTGGATTTCTTTCATAAATTTACATCTCTTCCATGGCTTTTCTCTAGCCTACAGTATTAGACTTTAAGCAAGTTTCTCATACTGCTTCTTTCCATAGAATTTATGTCCTCTTTCTTCCTCATCTTCTGAATTTTCTGTTAGTTTGCACCCCTCATTCTTCCAGATGTGTTTCTTTGAGGAAATGATCCCCAATATTAAGCCACTCATGGATCAGAGGCATTAAATACCTTTATTCATTTGAAATTCAAAAATAAGTGTCAGCCTTTTTCAGTCTCTCAGCACCATGTTGACTGGATTCTACCAGATATTTACTTGCAGATCTTTTAAGGTTGATACAGTCGTAGAAGCAACTTTTCAAGTTCTACCTCTGGAGATCTCCTAGAAACCACACTATTTAAACTCAGCCAGCCTGATTTTGGTCCAGGAAATTTAGTTTTCCCACTGGTGGGACAGTGGGCATTGGTAGTCAAATAATAAATTTGTGTATTCCCTCTACATCTTCACAGTTGTGCTTCCAGTAACCTCTTTTCATTTTACGTTTTCTGGGCAAAGCTATCCTGGAAGAGTTGTGGAGTTACGAGGAAGATGTATGTAAAGGGTAGAAATGCTTTTTAAATCCTTTCTTTTTGTATGTCTTTTTAAAAATATTAACCCAAGTAGGCTATTTATGATTTGCCAAAAATGTTTTTTACAAGGTTGTTTTAAATAAGCTTAACTTGAAAGGCTTTAATTATGTAATTTATTTTGATAAAAATATTCTTGAATAAAATGTTAATTTAGACAATATACACTTATTTTATACAGAAAGTTTTCTTTTTTTCTTCTTTCTTGATATCTTGTTTTAGGAGTGAATGTTCCTGAAATTCCTTGTATCCCGATGCTAAGGCACCTTTATATGAAGTGGGTAAGGCTTACTAAACCACAGCCATTTAAAGACTTTCTTTGCATCAGCTTAAGAACTTTCGTCATGAGGAATTGTGCAGGTAATGGTACACAATTACAGTGGAATTAAACGTGTTCTTTTCTAAAATATCCTAAGGCAAAGTCCATAGCTGCATTTGTAAATCTGTAAATAAAATGACATTATGCTGTTACTGCTGTTCCTATTATCTTTTGAAGGTAAATACACCTTTTGTTTTAATAGCATTAGAAACATGATTTGGTTTGACCTTTGCATAACAAAACAAGAAAGAATATCTACATATTTCTTATAACCACTTAGACTTTTCGTAGAATTGTTTTAATAAATGTTAATCTACTTTCTTTTTCTCTGATTTCTAATCATCTACATGTCAAAGTTATCTGACTCAATCTACTTTAAATATTTGTTTTCGTATTATTCTTAGGAACAACAATCTTCAGTGTCCACTATTGCCCTAGGGCATCAGCTTCACAGTCCATAACGGACAAGTCCCCTCTGGATATCCTTATTTCTCTCTTTTCCTGGTGTGCCTTCTTTCCTAGTCACAGCTGTTCACTCAGTGTCCCCTACACAAGCGTACAACTTTGTCCTGTGTCTTTCCTTATTCTCTGCTGCTGTTTCCTTCTCTTGATTTCTTTCCCTGAGTTTTCTTTAATTCAAAACTGTAGAGATTTCAGGGAATTTATAAAAAATGCTACATTATCTCTCCATTGTTATTGAAAAAACCCTTTTGCTGAATAAGTGAATGATTAATAAGCTAACACCTTCATTCATAATAAGAATTATAGGAGGTGAGCGTTTGATACAGCAGTTAAACTGCTGGTTGGGACACCTGCATCCCATTTCAGAGTCCCTGGGTTTAACTTTGAGCCTCACACATTATTCTGGCTTCCTGCTATCGTGCACCCTGGGTGGCAGCAATTAATGGCTCCAGTAGCTAGATCCCTGCTACCAGTGTGGGAGATCCAGATTGAGTTCTCAGCTCCTGGCTTCAGACTGGTCCATCACCTGTTGTTAGCATTTGGAGAGTGAACAAGTAGATGACATTTTGCTGTGTCTCTTTCTACCTTTCAAATAAATAAAATAAACTTTAAAAAAAAAAAA
Source organism: Lepus europaeus (assembly GCF_033115175.1). NCBI lineage: Eukaryota > Metazoa > Chordata > Mammalia > Lagomorpha > Leporidae > Lepus > Lepus europaeus. The sequence continues at coordinate 131,823,656 of NC_084830.1, read as the reverse complement.
AGAATTGTAGATTATAGAGAATCATAAATTGTGAGTTACTCATTTCAGTCACTGTTTTGATCTTTAAGGCAGTTAACATTGTTTCACTGAAGGATTTTTTTTCTCCCCTCTAGGACCCACAAATTCCTTAAAATATGTCCCTTTAGTAACAGGCTTAGCCTCTGCCCGAAATTTGGAACACTTAGAAATGGTCCGAGTTCCTTTCCTTGGAGGTCTTATTCAACATGTAGTTGAAGACAGTTGGAGATCAGGTATTCATTTTCTTTAGTTACTAAATATTTTAAAAGTCAATATAAATATTTTGTTGAGTTTTTATTTAGTCTCATGAATATTTTGAAAAGTTAATGCTTGCTAGTAATTGTACTTTTTTTTCAAGTAACCATGGACTAGTGTTAATTTCCTTCTTATGTATGTCTTAACCTCAAATGGTACAGTGATAGGGCATGTTCTCTCATTTTGTAATACTTATTACATAATTAATATGAGCGGTTCCAACTGTTACATTTAGACTCTTTCTTAGTAATGTTAACAGGGATTTCTGATGCCCTTTGGTGCTAAGAGATGTCTTGTGACATGGACACCCTGGGCCTCCAAAGGATTTCAGGCATTAGTGATGTTAATAGCTAACATTTGTTTAATGCTTTATAATATATAGAATGCTTTCATGTTTATCACTTGGATATTAAATCCATCTATCAGATCATGGCTTTTGAAGGAGAAAAATATTTTATTTTTAGATCCCTTAACTATAGCTAAATAATAGTAAGATACAGAATGTATCCTATATTAATCATATCTGGTAGCAAAAAAAGAAAAAAAAGTTTTCACTAGACAATTACTAGTTGAAAACTAAAAAAAAAAAAAAAAAAAAATCTAACATTGAATATCTAAAATAAAGGCCGGCGCCGCGGCTCACTAGGCTAATCCTCCGCCTTGCGGCGCCGCACACCGGGTTCTAGTCCCAGTCGGGGCACCGATCCTGTCCCGGTTGCCCCTCTTCCAGGCCAGCTCTCTGCTGTGGCCAGGGAGTGCAGTGGAGGATGGCCCAAGTACTTGGGCCCTGCACCCCATGGGAGACCAGGATAAGCACCTGGCTCCTGCCATTGGATCAGTGCGGTGCGCCAGCCATAGTGTGGTGCTACCATGGCGGCCATTGGAGGGTGAACCAACGGCAAAAGGAAGACCTTTCTCTCTGTCTCTCTCTCACTGTCCATTCTGCCTGTCAAAAATAAAAAAAAAATAAAAAAATAAAAATAAAAAAAAAGAATATCTAAAATAAAATGAGAAATCATCAAATACCAATGGTAACAAATAGACGTAGTTAATACTGTTAAGATACAATAAAGAGGGCCGGTGCTTTGGCATAGTAGGTTAAGCTTCCACCTGTGGTGCCAGCATCTCATATGGACACCTGTTCAAGTCCCAGCTGTTCCACTTCCTTTTTTTTTTCTTACTATTTTATTTATTTATTTGAGAGGTAGAGTTACAGACAGTGAGAGGGAGAGCCAGAGAGAAAGGTCTTCTTCCGTTGGTTCACTCCCCAAGTGGCCGCAACAGGCGGAGCTGCACTGATCCGAATCCAGGAGCCAGGTGCTTCTTCCTGGTCTCCAATGTGGGTGCAGGGGCCCAAGCACTTGGGCCATCTTCCTTGCCTTTCCCAAGCCATCAGTAGGGAGTTGGATTGGAAGAGGAGCGGCCAGGACTAGAACTGGTGTCCATATGGGATGCTGGCATCACAGGCAGAGGATTAACCTACTGCGCCATGATGCCAGCCCCCATGCTCCACTTCCAATCCAACTCTCTACTGATGGCTTGGGAAAGCCAAGGAAGATGGCCCAAATGCTTGGGCCCCTGCACCTGCGTGGGAGACCTGGAAGAAGCTCCTGGCTCCTGGCTTCTGGCTTTAGGCTTCAGATAAGCCCAGCTCTGGCTGTTGTGGCCATTTAGGGAGTGAACCAATGGCTGGAAGACCTCTCTCTCTGTCCTTCCCTCTCTGTCTATAACTCTGCCTCTCACATAAATTATTTAAAAAAAAGAAAGAAAGAAAGAAACAATGAACAGTAAGCACTACCTTCTTAGATATTTTGCCAGTTAATCATGTCTAATTAATGTGCTATTCATTACACTCAGTCAAGGATGGAACAGGCTCCCTCAGGACCAACAGCATCATTATTATGGCTTACAGAATAAAAGGCAGAAGGAAAAAGAAGGCCGTAGGGAGTCCATTTACTAGAGAGAAGACCTGCAGAGAGATGTCAAAAGCTTGTTTGTATAAAGGGCCTAAAAGAGAAATAGAAACTTTTCTTCTGTAGTCAGTATTTAAGAACGCCCTTGCCTTTATAATTTATTCTAGGAGTCAGCATACTTCATGCAAAAATTAAATCCAGATGGATCAGAGGTCCAAATGTGAAAAAGAAAATATTAAATATTTTAAAATAAGGTTGGTGTATTTGGTACAGTGGTCAATGCACCACTTAGGACTACTAATGGTTCCAGCTTCCTGCTAATGTATACTTTGTGAGGTAGCAGATGGTGATTGAAGTAGTGGAGTTCCTTCTACCCATGTGGGAAATCCAGATTGAGTTCACAGCTCTAGCCTGTCCAAGTTTTGTAGACATTTGAAGAGTGAGCCAACAAGTAGAAGATCCTTGTTTGTCTGTATCTCTCTCTCTGCATTTCAAATAAAAATACTTTTTAGAAATATTTTGAAAGAAAACTTAGAATATATTATTGTTATTGAGTATGCAAACATTTCTTAAACAGGACACCAAAAAGTACTTACTATGGGGCAGGCATTGTGGTATAGCCAGCTAGGCCACTGCTTGGGATACCCATGTCCTGTATGGGAGTGCCTAGGTTGAATTCCGACTATTCCACTTGCAATCCAGTTCCCTGCTGATGAGCACCCTAGGAGGCAGCATGTGATGGCTCAAGTACTTGGATCCCTCACACCCACATGGGAGATCCTGATGAAGTTCTTGGCTCTAGCCTTAGCCTGGCCCATACCAAGATGTTGCAGGTATTTAGACCGTGAACCAATGACTGGCAAATCTGTCTTGGTACCTCTCAAATAAATAGGAATAAGTAAGTAAACATCTTTTTAAAACCTACTTGCCATAAAGAAAAAGTTGATAAACTGAATCAAATTAAAATTAGAATTTTTTTGGTTTATCAAAAGGTATGATTAAGAGTATAAAAAGCCAAGCTAAATAGTGGGAAAAGGTATTTTGTGATACGAATATCAAAGACTTCTGAGATTAGTAAGAAAAAGGCAAACACCACAATAGGAAAAATGGAAAAAGATTAGAATAGAAAAACCTTTATGTAAGGGCTACCCATTTGGCCAGTAAGCATATGAAAAAAAATGGATTTCACTAATCATCAGAGAAATGCAATTTAAAACCGTATGATGCATAAGTACAAACATGACTATGCCTATACATGACAAATGTGAAAACAAATAGTAATATTGGTTGGGTTGTGGAGCAGCAGGGCCTTTCTTTAGCTTAGTGATATAAATTGATAAAACCATTTTGGCAGAATCATGTTGACCATAAACAACAACAATGATAGCATTTCTGGCTTTAAGCCCAAACAGAAATGTATGCCTCTGTTCACCAGAAGACTGATTCAAGATTATTCCTAGAAGCACAGTTTTTAATAGACCCAAAGTGGAAACAACTCAAGTGCCTATCAGCCGAAAAATTGTTAATTAAAATGTGGCATACTCATTAAATGGAATACTGTGCAGAAAAACGGAATGAACAGATTACAGCTGCATACCGCAATGTGGATGGACAAATCTCATGAATAAAATGTCTGGGAAAAGAAGCCAGACACAAAAGTGTGTGTACTTTGTGATTTCATTCATGAAATTTCAGAACAGATCAGTCCTTTGTGAAAATTCACTGAACTAAGGAGAACATAAATGATTGTGTCACTTTTCTTATATGTACATAAAAATTTTCAAAGCATGAAATAAAGAATAAGTTGACATTAAAGTAGTGCTTGTCTTAGTCCACGTGATACATGAGAGGTTCAAAATTTGGCCAAAAACAACAAAGTTCCCTTTGTTAGCTCTGGCTTGCTGAAAATCCTCACTTAACTGTGTAAATCTTTTGGATTCGTCCCTGGATGCATCAGAACGTTTTTTTCAGAATCAGTATCTGCTTTCATCTCTTTTTAGAAGATGATTAGTAGTTACTAATCTTGAATGCAGAAACAAAACTTAGATTTATTTTTAAATCAGTAATTATCGTCTGTGGCCACAGTAGGGAAAATTTGTCCTATGGGCCTTATAAAGCCCACAAAATCGTTTGTCCTGGCCCTGCCAAGGCAACCACAGGTGGGACTCTACAAATTCAATAGCTCAATATCAGGCTAATTTTTATGTTGATAATTTTATATGGCCTGCAAATGATATGATAAATATCCAGATAGCCCTTGGCAGAAAAAAGGTTTCCCACCCTAATCTAAGGTATGTATAAATACCTTTCTGGAAGTACTGTGGTCAAATCACTTAAATACCTGTTTTTGTTCCCTTTCTTCTTCAGGTGGTTTTAGAAATTTGCACACTATTGTTTTGGGAGCTTGTAAAAATGCTCTTGAAGTAGATCTTGGTTACCTCATCATCACTGCTGCCCGTAGGTATGTTTCCTTTTCATGTTATACCTTTTGTACTAGAATTAATAATGTTATTTTTCTGTTTTATAGAAACTTGAGAAAATGTATGTGTGTGTGTACGTGTACATGAAGCTTGATCATGCTTTATTCAGATGAAATACAAAGGAGTTTTTTAAATAGCCAACGATGTTACATAGTAGTAATCTTGAATTGTAACTGATAACCAGTTGAGCTCTACTACATTCCTAGCAAGCTGTGGAAGGGCATGGTCTCATATCCGAGAAAAACAGTCAGCTATCCAACAGAAGTTGCCTTTGAAACTCTGCTGTCAGCAGCCTTTTCAGGGAACATTTTCTCAATCTGTTTGATAATCTGAATTGTTTTAGTTAGTTAGTAGTAGTATTTACTATTTAGACAACAGTGTTTAAATTGGCTTTTCCAGGATCTGACCTTGTAACAACTTAATATTTTAGCCAGGTAATCATATTACGTTATGCCACATTTACTGTTTCCTATATATAGTAAAGATCTGTTTCTTTTTTTTTTTAACATTTACTTTATACTGCATTAACCTTTTCTTCAGTTTATTCAAAATGAAACTCTTAATTTCCATCAATGGAATATTAAGGATATAAGTGAAGTAAAATGAAATGTTGCTTCTAATTTTAAGTAAGTTAACATCTAATGGGAGAATGATGTTAAAGAAAGGAAGGGCATTTGGCACAATGCTTAAGACATTGCTTGAGACACCCACATCTTATATCAGACTGCTTGGATTTGAGTCCCAGCTCTGCTTCTGATTCCAGCTCACTGCTAATGTGCAATCTGGGAGTCAGCAGATGATGGTCCTTGTCATCTATGTGGAATACCTGGATTGTGTTACTAGCTCTTTGCTTCAGCTTGGCCCAGCCCTAGCTGTTGTGGACTTTTGAATGAACTAGTAAATGAAAGATCTCATGTTGTCTCTCTGACTTTAAAATAAATAAATCAGTTAATTTAATAAAGATGTAAATAGCATCAGATGCATATTCTCCCTTTGACCCAATCAGGTTTAAGAAAGCACTTGAAAAATTTTAAGAGTCTTGCTTTGTAGTTTCTTGTTATTTTATGTGGTTTGCATCTTTTATACTTTTTAGGGGGGGCGGGAGAGTCGTTGACACCTGTGACATTTTAGTAAAAATATAAACTGCGTTTAGAGCCTCACATCAGGTCTAATGATTTTTGTATTATTCTGATACATATCTCTTTGTTCATAGGTTGCATGAAGTTCGGATCCAGCCTTCCCTAACCAAAGATGGTGTCTTTTCTGCCCTAAAGATGGCAGAGTTGGAGTTTCCCCAGTTTGAAACCCTTCATCTGGGATATGTAGATGAGTTTTTGCTGCAGAGTAAGACTTGTTTTATTTCCTAGGGTTGCTGTCAGGCATTAGTCACCTGAATAGGGATATGTCATATTTTGCTGAATATGAGACAACTTAAAAATCTTCAGCGCTCTCACTTCTTGTAAAAGAAACTTAAATTAAATATGTCAGTGATTTTTTTGGTCCTGTATTGCTTCTGATATTAGCATACTATAGAAAATATAATGATTAAAGGTTTACCAAAAAAGGATCCTTATTTTCATTTGGTATTGTCTCTACTTTACTGCCCAAGTTTCTTTCCCATTCTGCTTTATTTTTTTTCACAGAATGTCATCTTTGGTTCCATTTGTTGAATTTGACCTACCACACTCTCGAAGCTTTTGATGGTCCTCTCAGATGAGGTCCTTTCCCTGCCCATGCTCTTCATTTCCATAATAAACCCAGTGGGGGTTCTGGATTTTCCAGATAGTGTGAGCACATAATGGTCAGTATTTATTTAATGATCATTGCTGTTGGAAGTCTTGTTCACAGCACTTTCTAGAATGCATTGATAATTGAGAACTCATTCTTTTGGGTTTAAATGCATGTCAGTTCATTATTGAAATGTTTTTCCACTTGGCCTAAGAAAGACATGCAAGAAAATTTCCACCAGAATTTCTGAGTGCAGATTTCTGCTAATGTGCTGCAAGTGATGGCTCAAGTAGTTGGTCCTTGCCACCTACATGGGAGATCTGGATTGAGTTCTTGGCTCCTGTTTTTATTTTTATTTAAGTATTAGTTTTTTCCCCATGTAATTTGCAACAGTTCTTTATTTGACACTGTCATACCTGATGACATTTTTTCTTTGGATCTAATTTCTTTTATAGAAGAACAAGGCTTAATTCTTCAGATCAGGATGGAGGATGGTCCAGATCAAAGAACTGACAGTATTTTATTTTTTGTTTCTAATATATCTTACAATAATTTTGTCAACCCTCTAATTCTGTTCCACAGTTTAAGTTCTTAGTAATATTGGTGCAGAATTTCGTAAAGATCATGTTTTTCTAGCCAGTTTAATGTTGAAATTACTATAAATTGATACAGCCTTGAGAAGATAAGCTTTTCTTCAAAATAACTTTAAAATGCTAAAGTAGCCTAATGATTTCATATAAAATTAATGTATTTAGTATCTGTGTAATAGCCTAAAATTAATAGCCTTGAAATTTCTATGATTTTGTTTTTTGTTTCCTAGAAGCTGTTTATCTTTAGGTCATTTACAAGATTGATTCAAGAATTCTCTTTATAGCTAGTTATTTCCCTATAGTGTTTCTCTCCCTCAGCACATAATTTCAATAGGATAAAACTTTACGTTCTTGACCAGAATTACCTCATATTTTTCAACACAATTTTTGTCATAGTCTGTTTCATATTTAATAATTTCTTAACTTTGTTTTATGAGACTTTCTCTTCATATTTACTGCAGTTCAATCATTTATTCCATATACATTCTCTTCTCTTTTCTTCCAAAGACTGTGATGATTCTTTTTCAGAAGAGTTGCCAGGTACTTCTAGCAGACTTTCTTGAGAGCAGTGAGATTATGCTGCTCACTGTACGCTTTCACTTAGCTTCTCAGTAACAGTCTTCTCATCAACTCAGATTTTGAATTTTGCTCTGGAAGATAGCAGGTAGCTTCTGGTAAAGTTTGCCCCTTTTTGTTATAAAGGGTTTGGCAGAATAGATATATACAAGTACTGCCTTTTTCTCCAGACATTTATCCTAAGATGACAATACCAGATTCAAGAAATGGTTGTGCTGAAAAGCAGACACTGTATATTAGGAATAAAGAAAAGTGAATGGAATTGTTGAGTGACTGACATTGTTAAGGTACTGATGACATGTTGAGAAAAATCAGTGACCCAAAGCTGAATACTTAGAGAAGGGTTCTTCATTTACATGGATTGATGCCCTCAAAGCCTCAGCTGAAGGTGTTAGGGATGTCAGGACAATCCTCAGAAGTAGTAGTCAGTAGTAGTCTTTATTTCTAGAGCTTTGGTGAGCAATAGAATTGAAGCCTGCCTGTTCCTAGTCATGGGACCTCTGCCAGTTATTTAAGTCTGTGTTTTCTCAATTTTTAAGTGGAAATAAGTCCTTTACCTCATTTTCTCTTGAGTGGCTCTGTGGAGGAGAAAACTATACATACATTTTTAATAGTCTCTGACACTTAAGATGTGTTCTGTAAATGCCAGCTTTTACTTTTAGCTGACCAATGAGTTAAAGAAAGACTATAAACAGAAATGAATCTCAGAAACCATCATCAATGTTTTGAGAGAGTGTGACAGCAGGAAATCCCAGAGCAGGGACAGGTTGAATGCATAAAATAGATTTGTCACGTTAAGCTGCAGCACGTTTGTGGACAGTGCCCAAGAAACAGGTGCAGTTCAAGATTGACCCTATCTTAAGGTAAAAGACAAGCTGCATCTTGAGTCCAGCGGACAGGAATATGGTTGTTAGTGGGGAGTCTAAAGAAAACAGCTTGACTAAGTTGTGAAGGATGGACTAAGTTGAAATCTGTAAGAAACCTCAGTAACTACTAAAGACAGACACTGTAATAAGAGTTAACTTATTTATATGGAAAGTGAAATTGCAAGTTTGATGTTTTCAACTTGTTCTGAGTTAAAGGTATTGTAATGTTCAGGGCAGCTTCACCACAGTAACAGTTTTCTTTGAAATCTGTATCAGTTGCTTGTAAGGATTATGAGATATTTATTGAGTGTTTTGAATTCCCAGAATTATCCTGGGAGGCAGCAGATGGTGGCTTTAGTACTTATGTCACTTCCACCCAGGTAACAGACCTAGATGGAGTAGATTACAGGCACCTGGCTATGGCTTGGCCCAACAATGGCTGTTATAGGCATTTGGGGAGTGAAGCATAACTGAAGAAAAGACTGTATAGATTCATACAATGGTGAAGTTTCACTTCTTGTATAGTATGAAGTTTATGTTTTTAGAATCTTGTGTAATAATATGTAGAGAAAGGTAAACTCTGGAAATTGAAATTTAGTTTGCTGCAAAATCTCTCCTTGTGTCACTCTATCTTTCAAATAAATAAACATTTAAATTCTCAGCACTATAAGGACGCAGAACAAGTAACTGCCAACTAACTGGGCAGTCCCTTTTTTTCTTCAAGGAACTCTTATCAGTGCAGAGTCTTAGAGAATGAGGGGTGAGCAGATGGAAGAAAGAACGACAGAAGGCAAGGGGTAAGGTGGGAGTTCCAGAGACATGATCTAGGATGGAGGGTCTTCTTGTACTTAGACCCATCCTGCTAGTTTCTGACCAGACAGTGATCCCTAGAGCACCAGTGGCATGTGTTTGGATTGGAAGTGCATTTTCAGAGGATAATCTATTATTTACTAATCAATACCAGGTACTCTAAAACTGAATTTGAATTCCCTGTGTTTGCCTTTCTCTACATGTTACCACAGTAGACTCCAAAAACATGATCTTTATATTGTACAGAAGTTGCATATTTAAGATCTTAGTTTCCTTATAAAAGGTAAAACTAAAACTTTACTGTGATATGAACCAGTATGGTCAGCTGTGCTTCAAGAACTTTTGTTTTCTTTTTTCCTTTTCTAAATAGTTGAAAATGATTTTTTTCCTGTTATCTATCCCTTGTCTTTTAATATAGATTTTTATTTTGTGTAAGCACTGCCATACATAGAATATCTATCCTAAAATTATACCTGAACTTGATAAGGAACAAATGACTCAGAATGATCATAGAGTCTGATCATATTGGATACTAAGGTACAAAATTGACCATACTCCATGACACTTGAGAATTTTACTTTCTGTGAAATTGATTTCTCTTTCCAGGCAGAATGGCTAATGCAGATCTTGTGAAGTATGGTTTGGCTGATGTGGTGGAAAATCCTGGTATCATCACTGATATAGGGATGAAAGCAGTCAATGAAGTTTTTTCATGTATCAAATATCTGGCAATTTACAATTGCCCCCATCTGCATAACCCGTACAATTGGATCTCAGGTATTATAGACTAAATAATACAGCTATATATTTATATTGCAAGCATATGTCTGTTTTCTGTGTGTTGTGATTGAATTCCTAAAGTAAAATGTAGGTATTTTATATATATTATTCATCTAAAATCTGTGAACCTTTGTTAACTGAGTTAGAAATATGTTCATATTCAAATACCTGAAGTTCTCTGCCTACAATATTTGCACTGTCCTGGGTATGTATTTGAGTGCCCTGATCTTCACATGAACATCTTTGAGTCAGGTACATAAAGTAAAAGTTAGGAATTATTTCCTAGGATCTAGGATATTAGCATTGTTTTTTCCTTAATTACCTTCAAAATGGCACATCATCTGAAAGGACAAAGGCATATCTAAAAACTTTAATTAGGTGGCTTAGTAAACACTAACCTGAGGTTTAATTTTCTGTTGACTAGAAATCCTAGATGTGTAATTTTTGCATTTGCTATTTTTCATTATGACAGGAGTTCATTTTACTCCCTGAGAGAATACAGATTGAATGCTTGGGAGCAGAAGTGTTTTCAGATTTCAGATTTTAGGGATGTGGTGAGATTTGAGAATATTTCTATAGACTTAAATGGCTAGGCACCATAGTCCAAAAATCCTCAATCCAAAATGCTTTAAGATCTGAAATTATTTATTTGAGAGTCATGTTAGCACGCAAAAAATTTTGGATTTGGAATATTTTGGATTTCAGATTATGGATGCTCAGCCTGTAATACTATTTGCTGCTTTAAAGGTACATCTTAAATACCTAAATATACAAACCTTGAAATAAATTCAGGTCAAGGAAGTTTTCTTTGTGACATACACTTTAACCAAGCAGAGTCCCCCTCCCCCCGACATCTGCAGAACAGCCTCCTTACTGTCACGTGACCCTGGTCATTCCCTAGGGTCTCTGTTCTCACAAACCACTTTCCAGGTCTGTTTTAGGGTCCTGGCACTTCTGTTGAAATCACTCATTAGAATGGCCATGTCTCACCTATACCAGAAATTAAATCTTGTCCCTAGCCCAGCTAAACCAAGAAGTTTTTGAGAAATATGAACTTTAGGATGTAGCAGGTGTAGATCACTTTTTAAAAATAACATTTATTGGGTTTTTGGTTTGTTTGTTTTCTAAATACAGAAGAGTATAAAGAAGAAAACAAAAAATGGCCTATAATCCCATCACTCAGAACTCCTGTTAACACTTAAAAAATAAAAATAATACATGCACTTGATAAATTTCAAACAGTACAGAAAGGTACAAAATGAAAAGTCTCCTCTTCTCAAAGGTAACCATTATCAACGGTTTCTTGTATATTCTTCTGGACAGATTATTTTGTGCATATTACAACCGATACATGTATAGCATTTAAAATTATTTATATATGCAAAAGGATCTTAATCTGTATACACTGTCCTGTAGCTGTCTTTTGCACTACCTATGTTTTGGAGAGTGTTCCATATCAACGAGCATATTTAGCTCTCCTTCGTTCTTTTGAAATAGCTGCATAATGTTCTGTTAAATGAATGTGCCATAATTTCTTTATCTAATGTCCTGTTGTTGAAAAGGCATGTAGATTGTGGAGTGAATCCCATTTACATCAGGGCTGACTTAATATCAAGTTAATGTTTCCCAGGCCATTTAGTTTTCACAATGGAATTAGAAATGCAAACTTCTTAGTTTAAAAGTCATCAGGTTTGAGATCATGGATAAAAGAAAAGTTAAAGAGAGAGGATTTGAAATTCTTTGTGGACTATAGCAAAACTCATAAAAGATGTGATAATGTTATTTAAATTCTTTTTGGTCCTGTCATTTCTTCAACAGACCACTCAAGATGGACTCGATTGGTTGATATCAACTTGGTGAGGTGCCATGCTTTGAAGCTGGACTCATTTGGCCAGTTTATTGAATTGTTGCCCAGTCTGGAGTTTATTTCACTGGACCAGATGTTTCGTGAACCACCCAAGGTGAGCCCCTGAGCTGGGATTTTTTTTGGTTTTTGTTTGTTTGTTTTTAATAGTTTCCTTCACAGTGTTGGATTTCTTATTGCCAGCCTCAATGAAGGTATAAAGTTTGTAATGAATTTTTTCTTGTAAATGATATAAAAGGTCTCTAGGAAGGGTAGGGCAAGGGTGGGCATGGAAATTTAAATTAAGACAAAAATTACTATTTTGAGTAATTAAATCTGAATATAATAAAGATCAGGAATTTATTTTGGAAACATTTTACTTTGCTGCTGTCTTTTCTTTTATGTACCCTAGTATATCTTAGGTTGCCCAGTTGTATAAAATTTTACTGAAAAGTGCTTAAAAGGGGTAGGCATTTGACAGCGGTAGAGAAGCTAGCTGCTTAGGATGCTCACGTTCCATATCAGAGTGCATGGTCTTAAGTCCCCATTCCTTTTCTAAACCAACTTCCTGCTAATGCACACCCTGGGTGGCAGCAGATGATGGCCAAAGTACTTGGGTCCATGCCACCCATATGTGAGATCCAGATTCAGTTCCAGGTCCCTTGGCTGTAGCCTGGTGCAGCCTTTGCTCTTGCATGCATTTGGGAAGTGAACCAACAAATGAAAGATCTCTGGGTCCCTGCTTCCAAACAATCAGAAAGCAATTGAAAATAAATAAATAGTTTAAGAAAGAACTATGTAATGGATAGAATTTTGTAGCATCATGGCAATAAAAACTTAATTACTCCTTCAACTAATTGTGTTCCTTCTTGTCAATTATTAATAGATAACATTCCCACTATTCAAGTAGTGCACAATAATTGGGGAAAGTTTAGGATATGAGGTGAGATTACTGGGTTTCCTGTTCCAGCTGTAGCACTTATGGGTCCTCTGCTGTGGGCATCATTTGTGAATCAGGCCAGTAATATTTTACCTTGCTTGAAGTGCAGTGAACCTTAAATGAATTTTTTCATGTGTATGTGAAAAGTACTTTATAAAGTACTATGTGAATATTAGTTCTTATATAATAGTGAAAAGAAGGATTTAAAATGAAAATGTGTGCGGTTTGGTTTTGTCTTAGGGCTGTGCTCGTGTTGGTCTGAGTGCAGGCACAGGAATTGGAGTTTCCTCAGCCCTTGTGAGCAATCAGAACTCCAACAATGACAATGATAACAATGCCCAGAATAACAATGCCAACATTCATGATAACAATCACCATCATCCAGATGACTCAGATGAGGATAATGACTTTCGGCAGGAACTGCAGCCTGGAGAGCAGCAGTTTGCGGCTGAAGGTAATGCAAATCTCTCCTGAGCTTCACATCGAACTGATGATGTATTACTTTGGCTCTTATTTCTCTGACCTCATCCTGTTCTCTTTTCCCCTGTTTGAACTTCTCAGTTTCTATATTCAAGGGATCTAGTTGACAAGGCAAATGAGTAGGTGGAATTTTCTTTCTCTTCTGTTTCTGGGGTATCCTGTCTACAGAGTTTGTAAAGGAACTATCAGGATGGGAAGGACTGATAGATGCCATTGCATTAGGGTGCAACGATAGCCTTAGAAGCCTGATTTAACTGGAATTTAACTTCCAGGTTTAGGTAAAGGAGCATTTTACTATCTCCTTGATCATGAAAGTGGAGAGCATTTTTGGATGTTCTAAGAACTGAAAAAAATGAATGGCAACCATGTGATAGACATGGCACCGTTAACATACCTTTAAGCATTAAATCTTCGCCAACTACCCAGCAAGTTAAGAACATGAATTAATACTTACTGGGTTTCAGTTATGTAATTATCTGTCTTATTTCCTTTAATATTGGCTGAACACCTGCTGAGTATCAACCCGTGTATCAGTAGATTCCATCGGCCCCTTTACTGATGAGTGAGGATGGAGTGAAATTGTTTTCTTACCAAATTATCTAGTTTCCTAGCCGACCCAAAGAACTGGAAAAGGACTATTAATCTAACCATCTTTTTGCTACCCTTTTGCACACTCTTAGATGTAGCCAATATTGAGAAATAGGGTGTCCTAATGTTATATAACTACTTTTATAATGAAAACACACTGTGAGGATCGCCTGTATGCAGTATCTTTACTTTTTCATTCACAGATTTTTTGTAGAAAACTTTTCTTTGCTCTTGGCAAAGCCATTAACAAAGCAGTCATCTATGATCATTACTCCACTTGCATCTTACTTGACATCTCAACGACATTTGACTTCGTTGCCCACTTCTGCCATCTTAAGATACTCTCTTGGAACTCCAAAACCATTTTCCTGGCTTTTCTGCTACCTCATTTAACATACGTCTCCTCTGTTCCTCTTTGGTCCTTGATTTCTCTTTATACATTTTCACTGAATCTCATTACTTTGTTACTTACTGTATGCTGTTGAATTCCCAGTCTTTATTTCCAGCCTTGAAAAGTAATTCATGCTATATGCAGCTATATGTAGCTCCATGGTTTTTATTTCACTCTTAGCATTTTAAACATACGATCAAATCTCTATCCTCACACCCACTCCAAAAAATGCAAAGAGAAGTGCATTATTCACAAGTACTAAGGGTGAGAGGGGTGTGAAGTCAAATATCATCTGTCTGACTTGTCTGAGTGCCGTCATACATTGTGCAAATCACTAGCAAAGATCTGAACATGGCAGGGCATGGGCCATCCATGGGAAACTTAAAATAGCTTCAGTGCAAATCCTACAAACCTACTTGTGGTTGGCATTGATACCCTACACTAGAATGTTTTCTGTTGTGAAATCACGTATTTGTACAGCAAGGACAAAAAAATACACATTAAAGAACACATTTGACTTAATTCCTATCTTTATTGATTTAAGAAAGAAAATGAAATTTAAAGTTTAAAATTTGATTTATAAATATGGGTTTTTTAACTTTATTTAGTAAATATAAATTTCCAAAGTACAGTTTACGGATTACAATGGCTTTTTCTCCCCTATAACCTCCCTCCCACCCGCAACCCTCCCCTTTCCTGCTCCCTCTCCCATTTTATTCACATCAAGATTCATTTTCAATTATCTTTATATACAGAAGATCAATGTAGTGTATATTAAGTAAAGATTTCAACAGTTTGCACCCACACAGAACATAAAGTGTAAAATACTGTTTGAGTACTAGTTATAGCATTAATTCACATTGAACAACACATTAAGGACAGAGATCCTACATGAGGAGTAAGTGCACAGTGACTCCTGTTGTTGACTTAACAATTTGACACTCTTGTTTATGGCATCAGTAATCACTCTAGGCTCTAGTCATGAGTTGCCAAGGCTATGGAAGCCTTTTGAGTTCGCCGACTTTGATCTTATTTAGACAAGGTCGTAGTCAAAGTGGAAGTTCTCTCCTCCCTTCAGAGAAAGGTACCTCCTTCTTTGATGGCCCGTACTTTTTACTGGGATCTCACTCGCAGAGATCTTTCATTTAGGTCCTTCTTTCTTTTTTTTTTTTTTTTTTTTTTTTTTGGCCAGAGTGTCTTGGCTTTCCATGCCTAAAATACTCTCATGGGCTCTTCAGCCGGATCCAAATGCCTTAAGGGCTAATTCTGAGGCCAGAGTGCTGTTTAGGGCATCTGCCATTCTATGAGTCTGCTGTGTATCCCACTTCCCGTGTTGGATCGTTCTCTCCCTTTTTTATTCTATCAGTTAGTATTTGCAGACACTAGTCTTGTTTGTGTGATCCCTTTGAATCTTAGACCTATCAGTATGATCAGTTGTGACCTGAAATTGATCACTTGGACTAGTGAGATGGCATTGGTACATGCAACCTTGATGGGATTGTATTGGAATCCCCTGGCACATTTCTAACTCCACCATTTGGGGCAAGTCAGCTTGAGCATGTCCCAAATTGTGTATCTCCTCCCTGTCTTATTCCCACTCTTATATTTAACAGAGATCACTTTTCAGTTAAATTTAAACACCTAAGAATAATTGTGCCATCCCACTACTTGGAATTTACCCAAAAGAAATTAAATTGGCAAACAAAAAAGCTGTCCGCACCTTAATGTTTATTGCAGCTCAATTCACAATAGCTAAGACCTGGAATCAACCCAAATGCCCATCAAGAGTAGACTGGATAAAGGAATTATGGGACAGAATCCGGTGCCCCGACCCCAGGCCAGCTCTCTGCTATGGCCCGGGAGTGCAGTGGAGGATGGCCCAAGTCCTTGGGCCCTGCACCCCATGGGAGACCAGGATAAGCACCTGGCTCCTGCCTTCAGATCAGCACAGTGCGCCGGCCGCAGCGCACTGGCCGTGGCGGCCATTGGAGGGTGAACCAATGGCAAAGGAAGACCTTTCTCTCTGTCTCTCTGTCTTCACTGCCCACTCTGCCTGTCAAAAATAAAAAAAAAAAAAAAAGAAATTATGGGACATGTACTCTATAGAATACTATACAACAGTAAAAAACAATGGAATCCGGTCATTTGCAACAAAATGGAGGAATCTGGAACACATCATGCTGAGTGAATTAAGCCAGTCCCAAAGGGACAAATATATGTTCTCTCTGGTCGGTGACAACTAACCGAGCACCAAAAAGGAAATCTGTTGAAGTGAAATGGACACTATAAGAAACAGTGACTTCATCAGCCCTTGTCCCGACTGTTGATATATAATTTAATACTTTATCCCTCTTAGTATTTTTTTTTGTTCTAGTTAATACTATTGGTTGAACTCTGTAATTAACACACAGTTATTCTTAGGTGTTATAAATATGGTTTTAGTAGATGAGAGACTTGAATACAAACTAAATACCTAAGATACAGAAAAAGTTATTTTGAATTTCTAAGCTATAGTTATGATAATATTCAACTTCAGCAGTTAACTAGAGGACTACTATCATGTACAGTATTTTCAATTTTATTAAAAGCAGAGACACAAAGGAATAAGCAATAATGGAAAGATTGAAGAATAGCAGGAGGAAGCCTAAGAACACAAAAGGTAATGGCAGCATTTATAGAGTAAGAACAATGGCTATAAACATTAGGTTTCACAGGTCTTGCCCAGGTGGCAATATATTTAGTTGTATTTATTGCCACACATATACATCAGGTAGATTTTTTTTCAAAAATAATTAACTGGAGAAAGACTGTGATTCTTGGTTAAAACTAAGAGGAGTACAGGGCTTCAAAATAAAAATGACTGTCAGAAACTGTTAGTTAAAACAACTGACATAGATGGTTCCACTCACATTTAGCAAAGTGTTAATAATTAATTTGAAACTGGTAGTGACATGTGGCTCTCTCTAATGTATAATTTTTAGAAATTTTTATGCTTGACCTTCGATTTCATTTGGTCCAGCTCTAGAATGAATCAAATTGCTTATCGTTGCTCCGTTCTTTTTAATTTCAGTTTGCATTAAGTAATGGACTTTAAAAGAAAAGCATTGTATAATTTTAACAACCATTTAATTTGTATAAATTAAGTGGATTTGTTATAAAATGCTATGATGAATCATGGTGTTTTGTGGTGAACATTATCATTAGTGCAACCTCCAAGAAAAATATGAAGTTGTTTGATTTGCCAAACTTTCATAAATTAATAAGATTTTCCTTTTTTAAATGTATTCTTCCAGAAGGCTTATGATTATTTAATTGTTGTCTGGTTAACAGAAAATATAACTTCTTTTCTTGAACTTTGCTGTACTGTAATAAAACAGAACAATAGATATTCATGTTTTTTAAAAGTTTACATTGTCCTAACAAAATTTGTGCGTGTCAAAATCATGCTTATGTAATTACTAAAGCATACTGTTTAATTGTTTAAACAAAGTTCTACCTATACATCATGTAAGTAATTTTTCTATCTTGACTTAAAACAACTTCAGGAATGTGATGTGTTTAAGTATAGTGTTATGGTGTGCACGCTCTTGCCCCAGCTACCCTAACTTAAGCACTGAGTAGAGTTGCTTTGCAGCTTTATTGATAGCAGGGATTCACAAGCAAGTGTGCCTCGGCGTCACTTGGAAGACTTGCTGAAACACCGCTGAGCCTTGCCCTCAGAACTTTGAGTGAGTAGGTCTGAGTAACTCCAGAGAATTTGCCTTTCTGACAAGTTCCTCGATGGTGCTGATGCTCATGGTCTGGAACCATACTTAGAGAACCAGTGCTGGTGGAAAAGCCTTTATTTTTTAAAAAAATTCATTTATTTATTTGAAAGGCAGAGTTACAGAGAGGCAGAGGCAAAGAGAGAGAATATATTTCATCTGTAATAGCCAGAGCTGAGTTGGTCTGAATCCAGGAGCTTTTTTGGGTCTCCCACATGAGTGCAGAGGCCCAAGCACTTGGGCCATCTTCTGCTGGTTTCCTAGGCTATGGCAGAAACATGGATCAAAAGTGGAGCAGCTAGGTCTCAAACCAACACCCATACGGGATGCCGGCACGCAGACAGTGGCTTTACCTGCTAAGCCACAGCGCCAGCCCCAGGGCCTTATTTTTAAAGCCTAAGACAAAGTATAATCTGAAAATAACCCCAGTAAGTGTATTTTGTTTTTTAAAACAAAATTAAAAAATGAAAACCAAGAAGCAGTTAATCAAAACCAAAGGCATCATCATCTCTTTGCCAGAGACCAAGTTAGTGATAGTCTTTCTTTGCTACCTACCTGCTCTCTACAACATTGAGTCCTTTAGCAAGTCTTACTGTCACTAAAACATTCCCCATCATGTCTTTCTTTCCTTTTCCATTGTAACAAACTTTTTTTAACATAAATGTTTTTTTTTTTTCAATACCCTTTTTTTTTTTCTTTTTTTGACAGGCAGAGTTAGTGAGAGAGAAAGAGAGACAGAGAGAAAGGTCTTCCTTTCCGTTGGTTCACCCCACAATGACTGCTGCAGCCAGCGTGCTGCGCTGATCCGAAGCCAGGAGCCAGGTACTTCCTCCTGGTCTCCCATGCAGGTGCAGGGCCCAAGGACTTGGGCCATCCTCCACTGCCTTCCTGGGCCACAGCAGAGAGCTGAACTGGAAGAGGAGCAACCAGGACAGAATCCGGCACCCCAACCAGGACTAGAACCTGGGGTGCCAGCGCCGCAGATGGAGGATTAGCCTATTGAGCCACGACGCTGGCCAACGTAAATGTTTGAATAGCTTTTAGACTGGTCTTCCTACTTTCTCTGTAGCCCAGCTAAAATTAGTTCTTTCCTAAAATATCCAGGGTACTTTAAAAAAAAAAAAATGACAATGTTGATCCCTATTTAAAACTGTTTTATAGCTTTCCATTGCCTTAAATTAAAATCCAGGTCACAAACTGGGGTCTCTTGATCTTGTCCTGCTCTGCATCTCACAAAACATGCTTGAACATACCATCAGGCATCTACAGCCATGCTAACTGGTGTTTCTTAGAATTTCCCCCATCTACCTTTTCAAGGTAGGCTTCTTAATGATAAGTTCTAAACTTAAATGTTAATCTCTGAAGTGTCTTTCCTTGCTACTTGATCTTAAGTAGTCACCAATCCACTGTCACACCGCACTCTTAATTTTGTTACATAAGATGTTGCTATCTGATGTTTTTATTAATGTTTTTAAGAAGGTTTCTTTTACTTCCCGTACTGGAGTAACCCATGTTTCCTGGCACCTTGGAATAGTAACAAACTGTAGTTGATCCTCAATAAATATTTAAATGAATGCAACGAAAGAAATTATCCAAGTTTGGGGCATTCTATTAAGTTAAACATTTCCCCAGATTTTTCTGGTATCCTCATAGCAGGTGCTCAGCACTTTGGAAAACCTTATCATACAGATAAGTGAATGCACTTCTCCTCGTGCCTTTCCTTGCATAAAAGCCTTCTAGTGGTTCCCTTCTGCCTACAGGAAACAGTTCAAAGCTTTTTAGCAAGACTTTCTAAGCTTGTTGCAAACTGAGGCTCAGGCTGCCTTCTCAGCCGTATTTTCTCTTTCACATACCTCATCACAACACAAGCACCTGTTCTTTATTTTCGCTGGACCACTCACTCTTCTGGAAAAAAAAAAAGATGTGGCATACCTCCTGGTATGAAATGTCATTTCATCTCAGTGAATCTTTCCCTGATCCACAGGAAAATGAGTTGCTTCTCCTCTGTCTGTGTTCTCCTTGAACTTTTGGACTGATCTAGCATTTGGTAAATACGTTCTAGCATTTGACCAAGTATGTTCTGACCTGACCTTAC
Organism: Lepus europaeus; assembly: GCF_033115175.1. NCBI lineage: Eukaryota > Metazoa > Chordata > Mammalia > Lagomorpha > Leporidae > Lepus > Lepus europaeus. Next base: position 131,803,539 of record NC_084830.1, on the reverse strand, counting down.
TCTGTGTATATGCCATCTCTGCCAGAATATGTACATCCTCTTTAAGAACCAAGACTGTAGATTTCCCATCTGCTTGTGGTTATATATATAAAAGCAAGCATAGAGCCTAATACAGTATGTACACATTAATGGCTAATTGCTCTTCATAGTTTATTAGAATTGAATGAGAGAAGGAAATTGATTTACTTTTACAGAAAATTTCCCAGGAGGTCAATCTTCATTTTGTCACTAACTGGAATGTAAATGTCACAGGCTAGAGCTGGGAAGAAATTCCAGATGAGACATTGAACAGAAAGGGGAATGTAATTTTGTGTATGTTTAAGACCAAAACAAATCCCACTGTCTTCATGAAAGTTAAAACCTTACTACTATATATTTCAGTGACATATATCTGAATGATGACTTTTTGGATTAATCCTATTTTTCCTTCTTTCTTTGTAAATTGTATGAGTTTGTTTTGTCTCCTTAAGTAGGTGGTTTATTTTTTTCAAGACATGAATCCTGCCTTCTTTTGCTGGTTTATTCATTTCACTCAAATGGTTGGTTCATTTCAAAGCCAAGTCATTGACCCTGCCTAGGTATTGAGGATACAGTGGTGATGAAGGTGGACACAGCCTCTGCTGCCCTCTGAGTTGTGTCCTAGCAGGAAATGTGAAAGGTAGTTCAGATTAAGTGTCCCTTATCCTAAATGCTCGGGGCCAGGGTGTTTCAGTTCTTGGAATATTTACTGTTTGAGCACCCCTAATCTAAAAGTCTGAAATCTGAAACATTTTAAGTGATGACATGATGCTCAAAAATTTTGGTTTACAGAGCATTTAGGATTTTGGGTTTTTGGACTGGGGATGTTCAATCTGTATTCCTGTGATTATTGCAAACTGAGACCAAAGATGGTTGGAAAGAAAGAAGGTAAGTAAGAATGAGTGCCTTGGATATTCACCTGAAGAATTTAGATTTAATATTTTAAAGAGGTGGTAAAAGCCAGGAATTGTTTTATTTACTTCCTCTGGGAAAGTGATTGTTTATCTTAAGAAGATACAGAAAACTAACTGAACATTTTTTTTGGCGGGGGGGGGGGGGATGATAAAATGATTTTATTTAATAAATATAAATTTCATAAGTACCACTTTAGATTATAGCAGTTCTTCCCCTCATACTTGTCCTCCCACCGCAAACCATGCCACCTCCTACTCCCTCTCCCATCTCATTTTCATTAAGACTCATTTTTAATTATCTTTATATACAGAAGATCAACTCTATACTGAGTAAAGATTTCAACAGTTTGCACCCACACAGACTTACAAAGTATAAAGTACTGTTTGAAGACTAGTTTTACCGTTAACTCTCATAGTACAACTCATTAAGGTCAGAGGTCCTACATGGGGAGCAAGTACACAGTGACTCCTGTTGTTGATTTAACAACTGACACTCTTATTTATGATGACTCATGTCATGAGCTGCCAAAGCTGTGGAAGCCTTTTGAATTCACAAACTCCGACCTTATTTAGACAAGGCCAATATCAAAGTAGAGGTTCTCTCCTCCTTTCAGAGAAAGGTACCTCCTTCTTTGATGGCCCCTTCTTTTTTTAAACTTTTATTTAATGAATATAAATTTCCAAAGTACAGCTTAAGGATTACAATGGCTTTCCCCACCCCCATAACTTCCTTCCTACCCGCAACCCTCAACCCTCCCCTTTCCTGCTCCCTCTCCCCTTCCATTCACATCAAGATTCATTTTTAATTATCTTTATATACAGAAGATCAACTCTATACTGAGTAAAGATTTCAACAGTTTGCACCCACATAGAAACACAAAGTGAAAAATACTGTTTGAGTACTAGTTATAGCATTAAATCACAATGTACAGCACAACATGAGGAGTAAGTGCACAGTGACTCCTGTTGTTGACTTAACAAATTGACACTCTTGTTTATGGCATCAGTAATCACCCTAGGCTCTAGTCATGAATTGCCACGGCTATGGAAGCCTTTTGAGTTCACCAACTCTGATCATATTTAGACAATGTCGTAGTCAAAGTGGAAGTTCTCTCCTCCCTTCAGAGAAAGGTACCTCCTTCTTTGATGACCTCCAGCAGGATCTCATTCACAGAGATCTTTCATGTAGGTCATTTTTTGCCACAGTGTCTTGGCTTTCCATGCCTGAAATGCTCTCGTGGGCTTTTTAGCCAGATCCAAGTGCCTTAAGTGCTGATTCTGAGGCCAGAGTGCTGTGTAGGACATTTGTCATTCTATGAGTCTGCTATGTGTCCCACTTCCTATGTTGGATGCTTCTCTCCTTTTTAATTCTATCAATTATTATTAGCAGGCACTGGTCTTACTTATGTGATGCCCTTGACACTTAATCCTATCTTTACGATCAATTATGAACTTAAACTGATCACTTTAACTAGTAAGATGGCATTGGTACCTGCCAACTTAATGGGATTTGGAGTCCCATGGCAAGTATTTAGCTTTACCCTTAGGGATAAGTCCAAGGGAACATGTACGTACCATCTCCCTCTCTTATTCCCACTCTCATTTGTAGCAGGGATCAATTTTCAATTGGATTTAAACACCTAAGAATAATTCTGTGTTAAGTAAAGAGTTCAACCAGTGGTATTAAGTAGAGAAAGAAAATACTGAAAAGAATAAAATAGTAAGCTATTCCTCAACAAGGGCTGATCAAGTCATTGCTTCTCATAGCGTCAGTTTCACTTCTCCAGGTTTCCTTTTAGGTGCTCAGTTAGTTACCACAGATCAGAGAGAACATAGGATATTTGTCCCATGCTTATCTCATTCAGCATGATGTTTTCCACATTCCTCCATTTTGTTGCAGATGACCGGATTTCATTTCTTTTTTTACCACTCTGTAGTATTCCATAGAGTATATATCCCATAATTTCTTTATCCAGTCTTCTGCTGATGGGCATTTCAGTTGAGTCCATGTCTTAGCTATTGTGAATTGAGCTGCAATAAACATGGAGATGTGGATAGCTCTTTTATTTGCCAATTCAATTCCCCTTGGGTAAATTCTGAGGAGTGGGATGGCTGGGTCATGTGGTAGGGCTATATTCAGATTTCTGAGATACCTCCAAACTGTCTTCCATAGTGGCTTTACCAGTTTGCATTGCCACCAACAGTGGATTAGTGTGCCTTTTCCCCCCACATCCTTGCCAGCATCTGTTGTTTGTTGATTTCTGTATGAAAGCCATTCTGATTGGGGTGAGGTGAAACCTCATTGTGGTTTTGATTTGCATTTCCCTGATGGCTAGTGATCGTGAACATTTTTTCATTTGTCTATTGGCCATTTGGATTTCCTCTTTCGAAAAATGTCTCTTGAGGTCCTTGGCCCATCTCTTAAGTGGGTTGTTTGTTTTGTTGTGGTGGAGTTTCTTGATCTCTTTGTAGGTTTTGGTTATTAATCCTTTATCAGTTGCATAATTTGCAAATAATTTTTCTCATTCTGCCTCTTCACTTTGACTGTTTGTTTTGCTGTACAGAAACTTCTCAATTTGATGTAATCCCAATTTTTAATTTTGGCTTTGGCTGCCTTTGCCTCTGGGGTCTTTTCTAAGAAGTCTTTTCTTGTGCCAGTGTCTTGCAGGGTTTCTCTGCTGCTCTCTAATAATTTCATGGTGTCAGGTCGTAGATTTAGATTAATCCATGTTGAGTGGATTTTTGTGTAAGGTGTAAGGTAGGGGTCTTGCTTCATACTTCTGCATGTGGTGATCCGATTTTCCCAGCACCATTTGTTGAAGAAACTGTCCTTGCTCCAGGAATTGGTTTTGGCTCCTTGATCAAATACAAGTTGGTTGTAGATGTTTGGATTGATTTCTGGTGTAAACTAACTGAACTTTATGTCTGGCTTAATACAAGAATAAAATTACACCTTCTCTATCACTGATAGCCAATAATAAATAAGGATAACTTTGATGCATATAAAGCATTTAAAGATCTTAAAATATTAAAAATGCACAGTTTGTATCTATTAATGATCTTTGGCACACATTAGCCAGTAAATGATACTATAGAAACTAGAAAGTAGGTGGAGAGAGGTGCAGTTTAACTTCCTGCCCAAGATATCCTTGTTTAGCTGGTAGGCACGATAAGATTGATTGCCCAAGATAATCACAAGGTTTCCTAAGTAGCTGGCTTTCACCATCTTCAAAACAGATAGCTTAGAGGGAAACAAATCATACAGACATTCTTGGTAACATCTGCAGAGATGAATGTGGCCCTTTCTTCTCTCAACTGCGTCATTTTCTCCTTTCTTTCATCTTATGGCGATGGGCTTTTCTCCACTGTGTGATTTTCATTTCCTCCTCTATAGAATAATTGAACACTTTTTGTTAATACCGCTACAATGAAGCACAGGAACCTGCTGTTTTTCCAGAATGACTTCAGTAATCTGGAGGCTGTTCAGTCCTCAGAACTGCCAGTTTTGCTTGCCATTGTGATTTTTTTTTATGCCTTTCTTGGTTTTCACTTTGACTTTTTTTTGTTTTTTTTCTTGAAGCATTGAATGAGATGGAAGACATGGTACAAGAAGATGGAGAAGTAGTAGCTGAGGATGGGAATGACACTCCAGCTCATAGTCAGGCAATTATTCCTGTGGATGTTGATGAGGAACAAGCAGGTAATCAAGTGACTCTTCCTACATTCATCATTCTGACTGCTGGAGCCTGACTCTGAGAAGACTTGTTTGCCGACATTGACAGCCACTGATGTACTTTATGGTGTTTATTGAAGCATGCAGCATATTCTTGGTATTCTTTGTTTGTAACTGTGACAACAACTGCTTTTCTATGTAGCCAGGTATCCATGTCTGTCTGTCTCTGTTTCCCTTTCCTCAGCCTCATCCCGATTTTGTGTGTGTGTAGAAAAAGAAAGCAGTGAATTGTTGATGGAAAAATTAATAACCTGATTAAATATTCTGCTTATAACTTCACATCATCTCAGTTGGGGAGGAGCAGTGGAGTGGTTGACTTGGTTTAATAAAGAGACCAAGATCTAGACTGTGTCATTTCATGACTTATGGCAGACAGTAGATTCATATGCCCTCAAAGATTACTTTATGCAACCCTGTGCTTTGCAGATGGGAACTAATACTCTTTCAAAAGTTTGATAATATACTAGAGACCGTTCAGCTAGCAGTCAAGGGAAAGATTGAGGTTAAAACTCAGATTTTCTCACTCCTGATCTTTTGTAATGCTACCTTGTCTTTGAATTGAAAATATCTCTTAACTGTCCTTGTTTTAAATGTCTTACAGATGTGCTCACTTATTCAACAAATAATTACTGAATGCCTACTCTGTGCCAGGTGTTGTAAAATGTGACTGGAAAAAGACATGGAAGGTTCCTTGGAGCTTTCATTTGGTTGATGTTGCCATTATTAGTCACTTGTCAGAAAATTGGGTCATAATAGCTAAAGGTTTAAGAGTTGTACTGGAAAGCAGATAAAGGATGTTCAGCGTAAACGTACATACTCAAATAGCAAGAACGCATCTAGCTTTCAAGAATGTATTTTCTGTTCTTTTTATTCTCCATACTTGGAAATAGTACTTTACATAAGAGCCTTTCTTGGGCACAAATTAACTGTTAGGCCTGTATTTTTTGTTTTAGGACCTAGTGGTCTTCAGCGTGTAGTAAAACCAACCCCAATAACTGTTCATGATTCAGAGAGTGATGATGAAGAAGACAGTCTAGAACTCCAGGAAGTCTGGATCCCTAAGAATGGTGCTCGGCGTTACTCTGAACGTGAAGAAAAAACTGGAGAGTCAGGGCAGTCCAGGGAACTGTCAGGTGAGCAGTTGTGTCTTCCTCTGTTAGTGAGAGTCACCGTCAGAACTGACACACGTGACCTTTGTATAATGTATCCCTACTGCAGCTTATGTTGCAGTTCACACATTCCTTAGGGAATGTGATAGGAAGCAAGAAAGGCTATTGCCAAAGTAAGAGGGTAATCTGGGTGGTACTACCATGGGCAAGTGTAGCACAACAAAAATGTTAATGAATGAGGGCTCAGGGAAGAGAAGTAAGTGTTTTGAGTCCCCCAATGGAGGCTTTAGGTAGTTGCGCATCACAGTATCAGGGATTAATTATTAAGAGGCCTGTTGGTCATGTAAGGCATGGCTACTGAGTCATCCAGAGCAGTGAACAACCAGTCATTCCCCAGTTAATAATCTGTCCAGCTGTGCTTAGTATTGGTGGCCAGTGCGGTGCTTGAGGGAGAACTCAAGTACATTTTCCTAATCCCTTGCCTTCCTTTAAATCTAGTTAGTACCTTTTGCCATTTGTCTCACCAAGAGTTTATAATTCTCTTAACTTTTAGATTCATACATCTTCCTTGTCTTTCCCTTTCATTTCTCAGAACTGTGTGCTTACCACTTTTTGCAAAGGATAAATTTGTTTTTTTAATTATCCACTCATTTTTCCCTTGTATGCCATTACTCCTTAATACATTTGAATGTCCTTCAAACAATTAACACTGTACCTGAAATATATATGCACTTCTGTGTATAGAAAACTCAATTCTTTGGCCTTGGAATAATTTACTAACCACTGACTGATTATTCAATTTCTGTTTTACTCATCTTAAGCAATAACTTTAGTTGGAAGGAGCTTTTCTGGCAACTGAAATTTAGGAAAAGTGATATGGCCAACCTACTAACATAATGTTTCCCAAAAAATTCACTTTCTAAATTTAGCAACTAGAACCTCTGTTGACCAGATGAAACCTTATTTGCTTACTGCTTTATACACTCATTGAGCCTTACTGTGCCCCAGGTACTGTGTTAGGCATTGTGAGGGATACAGAGATGATATAAGTTATGGTATCTTTAAGAAGCCTCTAGTATGGAGAATCAGGTGAGAAACACAGATAATATTCCAGGGTGTATCCTACAGTGGCTTTGGGGTGGGTGTGCAGAAGAGATTGAACAGAGTTCCACAGATGACAGATTGGTGAGAACAAAGACCCTGAGGCAGTGGTATATTGGGATACAATATAGCATCTAAATAGAGGGGACAAAATGGAAAGATAGCTTGGAATCAGATCATGAAGAACTGTGAAGGCTGAGCTATGGAAGTCTAAACTGTGTAGGCACTAGGTAACCATGGAGAATATTTAAGCAATTCAGTGAGATAATCACATTTGTATTTTAGAAAAATTAGTATACATTGTTTCCTGTTCCAGATTTACTCTTGCCCTTTGTCCAGAATTTATACTGAAATCTTTTCTTTTCCTCGGGCCGTTCTTCTTTTTCTGTAAGCAGTAAGTGGAAAAGGCAAGACTCCACTTCGAAAGAGGTACAACTCCCATCAGATGGGCCAGTCGAAGCAGTTTCCCCTCGAGGAAAGCAGCTGTGAGAAAGGCTGTCAGGTCACCAGTGAGCAGATCAAAGCCGATATGAAAGCAGCTAGGGATATTCCTGAAAAGAAAAAAAACAAGGATGTTTATCCCAGCTGCAGCAGCACCACCGCCAGCACAGTGGGAAACTCCAGCTCACACAGCACTGCTTCTCAAAGCCCCGACTTTGTAAGGACGGTGAACAGCGGCGGCTCTTCCGAGCCTAGCCCTACAGAAGTGGATGTGTCCAGGCAGTGTGTCTGCTCCCCCGGTGGGTCAGAGGACTCTGAGGCCATGGAGGAGGGAGATGCAGAGAGTTCTGTCTGCCCCAGATGCTGCTGTCACAGGCCCCAGGAATCCCAAAGGAGAACTAGCAGGTGTTCTGATGAGGAACGTCCTTCAACCAGCCGAGCCTGTGTTGTGAATGGCCCGGATGGTACGAGATCCGCCTTTTCCTTTAGGACTCTGCCACAAGGGGGGTCTGCAGGCCCAGCACATGATGAGAGGACTAATGGGAGTGGCTCTGGGGCTACAGGTGAGGACAGGAGGGGGAGCTCCCAGCCTGAGAGTTGTGACGTGCAGTCTCATGAAGACTACCCTCGGAGGCCCCTAACCAGGGCCAGGAGCAGACTGTCCCATGTACCGCTGGTATCTGAGTCAGGTATGACAATGCTCCCAGGATTAGCAACTGCAGGGTAGGGCTGGAGAAAGGCATGAGCTTGTCCTGTGAGTTTTCTTACAAAAAGCCAGTTTGGCGAATTAAATTTGTTTTGGGGGTTCTGTTGATCACATGTATTTTGAATTAATTTTTGACAGTGGGTTGGTGGGTGGGGGTGTAAAATAGTTTGTAAAACATCCAACCCAGAAAATTCAAATTGTTTGGCTTAGAGAATGTAACTGTATGTATTTATCTTAAAGTCAATGCTGATTGTGATGTTGAAGCTGCATTCCACACTTAAGGAAATCTAAACGTAACCAAAAACAAAGACTTGAAGTTCCTAGGGCTGGGGGAGTATGTCTCACTAAAGGTTCCTGGGGATATTCCTATGTCTGTGCAGTATTTAGTAATTTTTTTTTTGTAATCAAGTTTTGCTTCCAGTTCAGTTTGCCAGGACATAACCAGGTAAGTAAATAGTTTTGACTGAGAATTACTTGGATGAAGATAATCCTCAAAGCAGATGTACTTAATTTCATTAATATTTGTGATATGTATGCCAAATCATTGGGTTGAGCAGCAGGAGTAAGTATATTTCTTGATCATAATTCAGTGTCTATTTCTGACCTTATTGAAAGGCCTTGCTAACACTTCAAAGAGTATTCATGTTTTTATTTGCCCATTTATTTTAGTTTAGTTTTTAAATTCAGTCAGTGTTTCAGTTTAGTCTGTGGGAGCTAACATTGTTTTTTATCCCAAATTGTCACTTAGTTGTTTGAATGGTATTTATTGATATCCATTGCCAGGCCATTACTTTGAAATGCTTTTTGATCATGTATGAAATTCATAGATACACTTGGGTTATCTCAGGGCCTTCTTTTCTATTCCAGTGTTCTGTCCTCTACTATTCACAATTTTCTTGACCCGTCATGTGTTTGTCACTTATTTTTATAGATGGCAAATTCTAAAAACAAATCTTAGGTTTTGTTTAGAATTACAATAGAGACAGTTGTAAAGAAAATTGTCATTCTTACAGCACTGAGTCTTCCTATTTAGAGACCATTGTGTTTCCCATGTTTTCATGTGTCTTGGTAAACTTTTAGTTTTCTGTTGCTGTTTTAATATGGATTTTCATAGTAATTGTTGGGATTTTGACATTTTCGTTTTTTGACTGTGTTCTTTTTATCACCTTTAACCATTTCATTCTGACCTGTTTCATGACTGGACCTTTTAATTATGTTTAATAATTCTCTGGATTTGAAAGGGGGAAAAACACACTATGTAGTCCTTTTTTCTATTATACTTATTATTTTGTCCCTTTTTTTTTTTTTCAATTTGAGAAGACTTTCTAGTGTCTGTACTTGACATGGTTATAGTAGGTAAATGATTTCCTAATATTTTTTGTCTATTTACTTTCAATTAACAGGTTTTTTGGGGGGTTATGAAGTGCTGATTTTAATATTATCTAGGCCTCTTTTGGAAAAAAAAAAGTTAGGTTGGTGGTTTACAAACTATTTTTAATCTAGCATGTTGTTGATATCTATTGTCCATTAATTTTTAAGGATTTGAAGAGGGAAATCCACACTAATAAAGGAGCAATCATGATAGTTGTGGAATTTTTACAAATCCATTAAGAAATAATATTTGACTTTTTAATTTAGTTATTGATATGTGACCTTGTAGGGTATTAAAGCCATGTAGAAGATATTTAGTTATTTATATTGTAAATTTCTGTAAGTTGTTCTTTTTATCCTCACTGTATAATAATTTATAAAATAAATACGACAAAATCACAAATTAGGCTGTCAAAGAATAGCATTTAAGATTAATTTATTTTCTTAAATACTGTCTCTGACACCCTAAGACTGTATTGGTCTGCTTTTCTGTTTCTGTAACATCTTCAGGATTAATATGAACCACACATGTTGTAATTCCACGTTTTACTCTCTGTCTTTCCAATAGACCATGAGCTCTTTGAGGGCAGGGACTGTGTTTGCTTGTTCACTATTATATTCCCAGCTTCCTGCACTATGCCTTACACAGGGTGTGGAGCTTAGTGAATAGTTGTGAACCTAGTAAGTGTAGAAGCTGTCATTGAGATATCTGAATGAAATTGGGATTATGAAATCACAATGAATTGTCCCTAAACAAAATTAATTGTTCTGAAACAGGGAAGGAGGCATAAGAGGGTGACAGTAAGCACAACGAACTCCAGTACATTTTCCTGTTACATTGGGAAGCTGGGAATTTTCAAAGTCATCTACATATAAAATGAGACTTAATTTTACAACTTTTGTTTGGAAACATAACACTCTAATTTGGATACTGTGGAGAGGAGGAAATGATCTGAAGATCAATTAAAGTAGAGGGAGAAAGAAATTCAGGAAGGTAAAAAATTTGAAAATCGAATTAAAAAGGGCAGTGTCAGTAAAATAGCCTAGGGCACTGTTGAGGAGTGCAAATAGACCTGTTTTTTGTTAGTTTACCATTTGCGGTTTGGAGGGAGGGTGGCTGGGCCTGCTGGGAGGTTCTGAAGGGAAACAGGACCCACAGGATGTTAAAATTTGTGTGTGAATTTTGGCTGTTAGGTTAAATATACTGCATTGAATTCAAATTTTCTTGAAATCCCTCCAGGATACTGTAGAAGGGGGTCTTCATTGGGTAGCTTAGGTTAACGTGTTTTTTTAGGAACCCCAAGAATTTGATGGTTTCAGAATCTTCAAAGAACCATGATGGGTAGAAATCTGGGCTCCCTTTTCACCTCCAAATGAAGCAGCTGTTTTCAGCTATTTTGTGTAGAATTTCACGAAGATTCCAATTGGTACAGAAAGGAATCCAGTATGTAAAAATCCACTTAAACTAGATTTCTAGAATTTCCATCTAATCCCAAGCTCGGAGAATTTGCAATATTTGGACTTTCTCTCCCTGTCTTACTTCTTTAGTCTTTTGTGTTTAAACTGACAGATTTACAGAGTGGAATATTTGTGATCTAGCAGTAGGATCTGAGAGAGCAGTATGCTGGAGAGTTAATGCATGAAGATCAACTGAATTTCATTCAGTATATATAGTGTTACAGTATATTTAAGTATCAAAAATGAGGACAATGATTAGTCTCTTAGACTATATATAGCTGCTTTAATTAAGTAGTAAGTTTAACTTACAACTTATTTTTAAATAAAATCAGAATATTTGCTTTTACAATTATAATGTTAGATTAATGCTCATACTAGTAAATAAGTTAGAATCTTACAGATAAAAGATTGAAAGTTTTATAAGCATAGTTACTGGCATCAAATTGCATGGGTTTGACTCCTGGTTCCCATTTAGCACCTTGGCATTCCATTTTACCTTACCTTAGTTTCCTAATATATAATAAAGGATAATAATAAATCTGTCTCAGAGGACTATTATAAAGATTAGATTAATACAAGTTAAACCCTTAGAGTAATGCCTGAAACAGTAAGTGCTCGTAAGTATTTGTTACTCTGTTTATGTGCCTATAATACATGACTGCCGTTCTATAAATGTTGAATGCCAGTTCATTTAATAAATGTTCATTTTAGCTTGTTGCTGATTGCTGACAGTGAAACAAAGCTGAAATAAAACAGTGTTGTTGCCTTCAAGACATTTTTAGTTTAAATGAAGAAGACAAAACAAGTATGTACAGAAAACAACAAAACAATATAAAGTGTTTGGAGTTGCAGGATGATTTATTAGATATGGGTGGCATTTGAGCTAGACATTTCAGGGATAGGTAGTATTTCAAAATGTTAAGGTGGAAAAAAGTGTTCTGAGCAGAAGAAATTAGAGTGATTAATGGCTACAGAGATATTGGTAATGAGAGACATAGCTCTAAATGTTAGGCATTGAATCATTCACTAAGTAGCAGCCAATAATTTAAAAAATTTTAGCAAGAAAGCTGTGAGTTTTAATCCAGCCGTAGTATTTAGGATGTTTTTTGAATCAGAAAGACTAGAACAGGAATGTTGATTAGATTGTTGGAATGGGCCAGGTATGAAAAAGTTGCTTTTTGTTTGTTGTAGGTGTGTTTTAGGTAATGGAATGTGACCCTGTTTTGGAATATTCTGTTGGAAATACTGATCTAAACCTTTTCTGTTGGGAACTAAGTTGTAGATGTGAGAGTTTTTGGAGTTTATATATATGCAATTGAATACGCTCTGTTGAAGGAAAGAAAACAAGACTAAAATTTGCAATGTTTTTGCCTCTTCTAGAAGTTGCCAAAACAAAGCCACGTCATGCTATGAAACGGAAGCGGACAGCGGATAAATCCACTAGTACAAGTGATCCTGTGATTGAGGATGACCATGTGCAGGTAAAGAAAAAAACCTCACTTACCTTTCACAGTCCAGCCTTGTTCTCGAGTAACGCAGAACTGAAGCATCTATCCTTGTTAGTTTCTTGGTTATGAAGAAAGCAAGTTTGTAACAGCTAAAAGTTTTCAGTTGTACCAGTGAAAATACTTAAGCCTTGAAAAAGAAAAAGAAAAAGGGAGAACAGAAAGATAAACTCACATGTAACATTTTCTCCTTGCAGGTTCTTGTATTAAAATCCAAAAATCTTGTGGGAGTCACTATGACCAATTGTGGAATCACAGATCTAGTGCTAAAAGACTGTCCCAAAATGATGTTCATCCATGGTATGTATTTGGATCCATGTTATATTATACAGTAGAATAACTGAATTTAAAGAAGAAGTCATAAAAAATATAATTAACATTACTGGATTATTTTTCAAAGGAAACATTGTGCTGAATTATCCTTAATTCTATCCTGTTCTGTAATTCTCAAATAATTACTCTACAGTAAGAGTCCATGCGTAGGGACTTAGTTCAGCTTTTAAAATAGCCTCTCCTCCAAAAGATCATTGCTCTGTGATCTGGCAGTGTGGATTAACAGTATGTATGAGTATTGGAGTCTGTTAGAACTCAGCTCCAATCCCTGCTCAGCCATTTGCTAGCTGGGTGATTTGGGATGGTTTGATGACTGCACCTTCACTGCTTAACTGCTCTGTATTTGATTAGGATGATCAATCATTCCTTAATTCACATCACATTATCACTAGTCCAGGCCATACCTTTCAGTCTCATTTGTCTCAATTGCAAATCCTATCTGTCCCCACCATATAAGCCCATGCATTTAATATATGTCCTTCCAGTATACCATTCATGTCCTTATTTACATAGCAGTTGTATATGTCTGTCTCAAATAGAGGGCTTTTTGTGAGCTTTTCAAATTTTAAATTTATGTCCATACATTAATGCGTTTTTTTTTTCCTTTTTCATTCGAAAAAGGAATTTTTATATCCATTAATAAAAAATTATAGACATCTGATTTACTCCTGGTTTTGGACAAATTTTTTGTATTTTCTTTTAAAGATTTATTTATTTGTTTGAAAGCCAGAGTTAACAGAGAAAGAGGGAGAGACAGAGAATCATCCATCCATTGGTTCACTTTCCAAGTGGCTGCAACACTCAGGGGCTTCATCCAGGTCTCCCACATGGTTGGCAAGGGGCCCAAGCACTTGGCCAGCTTCTACTGCTTTTCCAAGATGATTAGCAGGGATCTGGATTGGAAGTGGAGCTGAAAGGACATGAGCCAGCACCCACATGGGATGACAGCATTGCAGGCTGCAACTTTACCTACTGTGCCGCAACACCAGCCCCATTCATTTTCTTCTATATGTAAAATGTGCATAATTATGCCTAACTCATAAAGCATTTGTGAAAGTTAAATGCAGTGATTGATATGTCCATGTGTATATGTGTCTAAACACCCCATACTCTCACTTTAGGGTCTACCTTCTTGTGAACAACTAGTAATTTATAGTATGTTAGTACTGCAAAAAATATTGGTTTTTTTTCCTTTGTACTTCGCTTATGGTATAGGTAGTAAACAAAACACAGAAATCCCTTTAAAAGGTGCTTGCCAAACATTTTGTTGTGAGCTAGGAGGATCCCAGAAAAGAGAGGTGAAACAGGTTCAAACATTTACCTCTCTCTTAATTTCTACAAGACTCCAGATCCTGAGGACCCCAGACACCAGAGTTCACTGTGAAGAAGTAGTACTTTTCTCTGTCCCAACTAATGAGTTCTTTGGTCCTCAAAAATCTAATGAAGCATCTCCTATTGGAGTTTACTCCTAAAACAAAACATGAGCCTTTCTCAAGCTCAGAGATCCTCACAACAGGACTGGTCTTTTTGGCCTTATGGCAGAACTGAAAGAACTTTCAGTATGTCAGCACCCACTCTCTGGGTCTGATCTCTGAAAATCTGAAACTCTGCCTTCAGACGATGCTGATTGTCGTCTCCTTTTCTCTGAAAGGAATGGGAAAGTAGCTTTCTGAGAATCTAGGTAGTTTTCACCTCTACACTGGACTGATGAGTGTCTTCTTAGCTTCACTAATCTGGTAGATGAATCACATGACCTAAGCTGGCCTTCTGCCCTTTAAACCAAATTGTTTAGCTCAGTTTAGCACGGGACAAAGGATCTTAGATAATAGCTCAGTCTCCAGATACCAGGTCAGTTAATGGCAGATAAGATGACCAGATTAGAACAGATCTTAACTATGTCTGGGTTTACAGCTGAGAAACTATTGAATCTTTATCACCATCTAATCCTTTCCCTTTTTCTTTCAGTTCTCATCCCAATCCTCTTCCTTCCACCATGTCACAGGTGACATGAAAATGAGTCTGAAAGGCAGGATACTCACTTAGTGTTTAGACCTCAAAGTTAGTTGCAACTAGATTGCTCAGGAAGGTAGTGACATTTAGGGCAAGGATCTACAGAAGATGTCCTTATAAACAATAAAAACTTCAGCAAATTAGCCTTATGCTTTTATGCTTTTATTATCTCTTCCATTTAATCACACTTCTCACTTGAGTTGAACTAGGTTGAAATTTGAGATAAAAGGGGGAGGGATATTTTTCTCAGGTTGGTATACTAGTGCAGCTTATTTTTCTGTATAACCTCATGTTTTTTTTTGTGTTTTTTTTTTTTTTTTTTTTTTTTTTTTTTGACAGGCAGAGTGGACAGTGAGAGAGAGAGAGAGACAGAGAGAAAGGTCTTCCTTTGCCGTTGGTTCACCCTCCAATGGCCGCCGCGGTAGCACGCTGCGGCCGGCACACCGCGCTGTTCCGATGGCAGGAGCCAGGTGCTTCTCCTGGTCTCCCATGCGGGTGCAGAGCCCAAACACTTGGGCCATCCTCCACTGCACTCCCTGGCCACAGCAGAGAGCTGGCCTGGAAGAGGGGCAACCGGGACAGGATCGGTGCCCCGACCGGGACTAGAACCGGTGTGCCGGCGCCGCAAGACGGAGGATTAGCCTGTTGAGCCACGGCGCCGGCCTATAACCTCATGTTTTATTTGTTAAATGAGAAGACTGTTTTATCGTAGACTAGCATTTTTAATAATAAAACTTCCTGCAGTGATGGAAGTGTTCTGTTTATACACTGTTCAATAGTCACGTGTGGCTGCTGAACACTTGAACTATGGCTAGTAATTGAGGAGTTGAATTGTTAATTGTATTGTATTTTAGCTCTATAAATTTAAATAGGTACAGATGGCTAGTGGCTACCGTATTAAACTATACAGCTTTAGACTAAAGTATCGGCTATTTCTTGGTCTGATTTTAATGATCTGCTTTTATAATTATTATAGGAATCAAAATCAACTCTGCTTACTTCCTGTGAGTGGATTTAAGCTAATATATATATGAATTACTCCAGGTTTATTTTTATCATTAACCATAAAATTATATAATTTACTTATTTAGATTTCATTCCTTTTTATTTATTTAAATAAATAAATAAAGAGTGACAGAGAGACAGATGGACAAATGAACATAGAGATCTTCCACCCAGTGGTTCACTTTGCACATGCCTGCAGTAACCTGGGCTGGGCCAGGATGAATCCAAGAGCCAAGAACTCCATCCACGTTTCCCACATAAATGGCAGGGGCCCCAAGTACTTGAGCCATCACCTGCTGCCTGCAAGGGTGTACATTAGCAAGAAGCTAGATCAGAAGCAGAGTGGGTACTCAAAACGAAGCACTCTTATATGGAATGTGGGCATCCCAAGTGGTATCTTAGCCATTGGACCACACACACCCCGACTCCAAAATTGTATGCTTTTTAATTATCCCTTTGAGTAAATGTTTCCAAAGCAATCCCTGTTTACGTATTTTTTGGAACATAGTTTCCATGACATTAAAATTTTAAATAAAAAACATATTTTTTCCAATATGGACTATTAGTGTTTATTAGTGTTTCAATATGGAATATTTTTATTTATATAAATGGAACCAATTTCATGTATCTTATACATACAGTTTTAAGAACATGACCCTTCTTACCCCATCCTCCCTCCCTCCCACCTTTCCTCCTCCTTCCTTTCTTATTTTTCTTTTAATTTTTGTGATAATATATTTTTTCTTTGAGATTAAAAAAAGATATTTTTATTTATTGAAAGAGTTAGAGTGAGAGATCTTCCATCTGCTGATTCACTCCCCAAATAACTACAATGGCAGAAGCCAGGAGCTTCTAGGTCTTCCACGTGGCTACAGGACCCAAGCATTTGGGCCATCTTCCACTGCTTTCTCTAGTGCATTAGCAGGGAGCTAGATCGGAAGTAAAGCAGCCAAGACAGGAACCAGTGCCCATATGTGATGCCAGCACCATAGGCAATGGCTGTACCTGCTGTGTCACAGCACTGGCACCTGTGTTTTTTGTTTGCTTGGTTTTCTTTTTTTAACCTCTCCAGCTTCCTAATCTATTTCTTTTAGAGTAGGACAGATTCTAGATTTTTAACTTTCATTGGCTAGTAAACCAAGTGTGAAGGGTTTCAGAGATGTGAATTTGAAAAGGGAAAAAAAAAAATCCCTTCAAATCCACAAAGGCAAATTATAAATGTATAATACTTTACTGTCTTAGTTCCTTTATACCATGTGTTGATTAACTTAGATAATATGAAAACTGTATTTTAATGTCCCTTCTAGCACAGGGTGAGCACATTTTTAAAACACAACAGAATCACATTTTCACATCTTTTTGTCAACTGTTATTTTTTGTGAGAATATTTGGCCTATGTTAAACATATTTACAAC
Source organism: Lepus europaeus (assembly GCF_033115175.1). Classification (NCBI taxonomy): domain Eukaryota; kingdom Metazoa; phylum Chordata; class Mammalia; order Lagomorpha; family Leporidae; genus Lepus; species Lepus europaeus. The sequence goes on along the minus strand of NC_084830.1, from coordinate 131,786,420 downwards.
TACATTATTTTGTGCTAATAGAATTTGGACCAGTCCTCCAAAGCTGATTCCAAATGAGATGTATATTGCTCTGTTATTTTGTATAATTATTTATGGAGCTTACCATTGTTTTCATTTTGTAGCTACCAGGTGCAGGGTACTGAAACATTTAAAAGTAGAAAATGCACCAATTGTAAACCGATTTGACTATGCACAATGCAAGAAATTAAATATGGATCAGGTACTAGACCAGATACTAAGGATGCCTCCTGAGAGAAACCGCATCATATACCTACGCCCGATGCAGCAGGTAAGGAGCTCTGCCCCTTTCGGTGGATGCATATATGAGGGTGTTTCAAAAAGCTAGTGGGAAATGGAATTTAAAAGATAAGCCTGTTTTGATGTGAAAAAAAAAAATTTCTAAGCCTATGCATGGCTTTTCGCAATATGCATTTTCCACAAACTTTTTGAAAATCTCCATATTGTGATTTATTTTTGCTTGTTTGTTTGTTCTTCAGCCCTTTGGAGTTAGCCATTATCATTATTTGCTCAGACCATAGTAATGATTCTTTAGATTCTACACAGTTCTTTTAACCAAGCTAGACTATTCTTGCCAGTCTTTCTCATTAGTGCCTCTCTACTAGATTTGTGTGGATTTTAGCAAGTTACATGATGAGGGGAGTTGTTAGAAACAAGTTTTTGTTTTGTTTTGTTTTTAGGATTTATTTATTTGCTTATGTATGTATTTATTTTAAAGGCAGAGTTACAGAGAGAGGCCTCCCATCTGCTGGTTCACTCCCTAAATGGCCACAATGGCGAGGGCTGGGCCAGGTTGAAGTAAGGAGCCAGAAACTCCATCCAGGTCTCCCACATGGGTGGCAGGAACTCACGTACTTGAGCCATCTGCTGGTTCCTAGGCACACTAGTAGAGAACTGGATCAGAAGCAGAGTAGCCAGACTTCCATCCACTGGTTCACTCCCTATGCAGCCACAATGGACTGGGGCTGGGCCAGACTGAAACCAGGAGCCAGCAACTTCTTCTTCTTCTTCTTTTTTTTTTTTTTTTTTTTTTGACAGGCAGAGTTAGACAGTGAGAGAGAGAGAGAGAGAGAGAGAGAGAGAGAAAGGTCTTCCTTTTCCGTTGGTTCACTCCCCAAGTGGCTGCTTCGGTCAGCGCGCTATAGCCGGCATGCTGCGCCGATCCGAAGTCAGGAGCCATGTGCTTCCTCCTGGTCTGCCATGTGGGTGCAGGGCCCAAGCACTTGGGCCATCCTCCACTGCCTTCCCAGGCCACAGCAGAGAGCTAGACTGGCAGAGGAGCAACTGGAACTAGAACCCAGAGTGCTGGCCCCACAGGTGGAGGATTAGCCTAGTGAGCTGCAGCGCCGGCCAAGAGGAGCCAGGAACTTCTTCCAGGTCTCCCATGTGGGTGCAAGGGTGCAAGAAGTTGGGCCATCTTCTGCTGCTTTCCCAAGCCATTAGCAGGAAGCTGGATTGGAAGTGGATCAGCCAGACATAAACTAGTGCCCATTTGGAACGCTAGCATTGCAGGTGGCAGCTTTACCCCCTATGCCACAACTCCAGCCCTGCCATACTCTGTGGCACACTGACAGTTTAACCATCTGTGCCACAAGGCCCACTTCCAACAGGGTTTTATACTTACTTAAAGTTACCTGTGGTTAAGAGTGCAGACTCTGGTTTTAGACTGCCTGATTCAAATTCTGACTTTCTGACTCCCAGCAGATCACTAGACTTATGTCTTAATTTCTTCAACTGTAAAATTAGAATACTAATAGTATACCTGGTGTTATTGTGATATTTAATACGTATGATGTGAAGGAACAGTTGCTGAGTATAGTAAGCAATCAGATGATAGTGGCCATTATTATCCTTATTATTAGGAATGTGCTGTGTATATGAGACTCTATGCTTGATGTCAAAAGAGAATTTAAAGTAAGCATTTATAGTCTTTGTATGAGTCTGTTCAACAAATTCTTGAGTCTCTCAACACTCAGATTTTTCTGGGTGCTGAAAAATACATTGAATGTTATCCTTCCCTGAAGAAGTTTGTCTTCCTAAAAAGGAGATAAATGTAAATGCCACTAAGATTGCCAGTGTGGGGTTTGTAACTAGGGATAGGAAAGAGAGCATTCCATCAGAAAGCAGTGTGAACAAGGACTACAGGGGAGGCAGGAAAATGTGTTTCCTTTCTCAAAGTGGGCAACAGGCCAGTTTGAATAGAGTGAATGGTATCATATATTCACAATTCTGGAATGCAGTCAATACTTAACCCCATAAAATACGTATTCAAAAGTAGACTCTGCGTTGACTGAGATTGGTTACCTCATTGAAGATTCTTTGGTTTAATGGATACTTATGTAACAGTGAAATATCAATCACTGAGTTCCCTATACTGCGTAACTGGTAGATCTTGCTTCCAGCATGACAGGTTCTGTTCAGATCAGAATGTGATTACATCAGCCAAAGATTTTTTTTTTTTAAGCTGGCCCAAGGAGCAATTGATCAAACTCTAGGGGATAAATTACTAAGGCTTTCACTTTCTGAATCCAAAGACTTTTGTGATGTCTTCCACAGGTGGACACACTAACTTTAGAGCAGAAGCTGTTTAGTGGTCCCTACCCCTATCACATCTGTATTATCCATGAATTCAGTAACCCTCCCAATGTCCGGAACAAGGTGCGCATTCGCAGCTGGATGGACACTATTGCAAACATCAATCAGTAAGTCACTCTGCGGCCCCTAAAGGCCTTTTCAGTCATTTCTCATAGCCAACACTCCCAGAAGCAAATAAGTTGCAGTAGTTTCCCCTTCTCTGCAGGGATGTATTCCAACACCTCACAGATGCCTGAAACCATGAATAGTACCAAACCTTAAATATCTGGTTTTTTCCTATGCATACATACCTGAAATGAAGTTCAATTTATTCATCGGGCACAGAAAGAGATTAACAACAGTAACTAATATACTCCAATAAAAGTTACTTCAAACTTACGAGTTGTTTCTGGGGTTTTCCCATTTAATATTTCAGACTGTAGTTGACTGTGGGTTCTGACACAGTGGAAGGCAAAACTATGGATATGGGAGGACTGCTGTATTCTTTATTTTAAGTGATTCCATCTGAGCTTTTTAGGCAGACATTTGAAATTAGCATAATTAAAAACTGAGGGAAATGAGCATTTAAAAAGCATACATGTATGTTTGTGACTTTTTATTTTCAAACTTAGTGAAAATTACAAAACAGACTATTTATTCATATATATTTAACTTCATTTCTTTAGCCTTGAGATACGGGAAAGAGATCAAATTAAAGAGAATCTTAGGAATGATGTTTTATATCATCAGAAAATTGGACTTTTTATCTACTTGTTATGTGATTTTTGTGTTAAGTACCTTCTTCATAGAAGGCATTTGCTTCAAGAATGGCTTTCTTTCTTGCCCCATTTGATTTTGAAGATAGTGAAAAAAGTAATTTTGAACAGGCTAGGCTTATATTCTTTTGTTTGAGTGTATCTTACTTTTGTTGAATATTTAATGTTTGGCTTGAGCTGTTCTATAAAATCTGGACCTGAAGCAATTTTCACAGCCTCTTACCTACTGTACACCCTAACATTATTTCCAGTTTGTAATTTTTATTTAATTTTTCCTGTTGCCTCCAGAGAGCTCATTAAATATGAATTCTTCCCCGAAGCGACCCGAAGTGAAGAAGACCTAAAGAAGTACCCCAAGTACCCCTGGGGAAGAGAAATATATACTTTAGAAGGTGAGTTTTTAAAATGATCGTAAAGCTAAATAGCTGGGAGCTACATGAAGGGACATGCCTTAGGGATGATATGAATGTAAATCTTAGAATTCCTCAAAATAATGCATGATTGGAGTATCTGCAAGGATGCAGGGACTAGATCATTAGCTCTGCCTGTTTGAGTCTTTACCATCCCTCGAATAATCAGAAGTACTATTGAAACACAAAACATAGAGAAAAACTCATAATTGCTATAGGGTGAGCATTGGAAATGACTTGAGGACTCCTGGCTCACTCTCACTTTTACGTTCTGCATATAAAATACTCAGTTTGGCCCTGTCAGCACTTCACACCAGTTGCAATATTACTTCTGTCTTCTTATTTTAGGTGTTGTGGATGGAGCTCCATACTCCATGATTTCTGACTTCCCTTGGCTGAGGTCACTGCGGGCAGCAGAGCCCAACAGCTTCGCTCGATACGACTTTGAAGATGATGAAGAAAGTAATCATGACCTGGCTTTATTTGTATTCTCTGTTTTTAGTGTATCTGCACTAAATACTTAATATGTTTTTGAGAGTTAGGAGAAGTGCAGCTTTTAAATGGTTTCCCGGTATACATGTTTTTATTTTCCTCTAAAGAAACAGCTCTGAATTTGTATAATAGGTGCTCAGTGGACTCACTGGAGATATTGACATTTCCACCAATTTTATTTTGGTATGATTTAATCAGATCTACTGCCTTAGGCATCTTTAATATAAGACTAAATGAATGGGACCCATTCCATGAAGTATCCATGTATCAGTTACATTATATTTCAGTAGATAAGGATAGCTTATGCACCAGCTGATATACATATTGTTCTAATTATTGTACATGTCTTCCCTTTTCTGTCTCATTTTCAAGGCACCATCTATGCCCCTAGAAGGAAAGGACAGCTGTCTGCAGACATCTGTATGGAGACAATAGGAGAAGAAATCTCAGAGATGCGTCAGATGAAGAAGGGTGTGTTTCAGCGAGTAGTGGCAATTTTTATCCACTATTGTGATGTCAACGGAGAGCCAGTTGAAGATGACTACATTTGATTGGTCCCTGTTTCTTTCCGGCTGTTCTGGCAGAAAGCATCTGAGACCATCCAGCTGCCAGAATGCTCCACAGAGGCTTGGGGCAAGCAGGGGGAAGGTGCTGGCTCAGTTTGATACATAGGCAATATATAAGGAACATTGAAATTGTATACAAAGATTTGTACATAAAGGAAATATACAAAGACACTTCCTAAAGTACCAACTTTATATCATATGTTTATACAATTTAATTTAAAAATCCATTTTAATGAAGGCAGATAATTTGAAAGAGTTCATTTTCTTTTTCCTTAGTTCATAAAGTATCTTTTTTTGACTGAGCCCTCATTTATATGTTCTTAATCACTGTCATCCCCTTAAATCTGTGCCTTTTTCTTCTTGAGCAGAGCTGTTTGAGTAAATCTGTTGAAGAGTGGTTGTGTCTGTGTGCTTTATTTTGTTATTAAAATACCAACTAAACCCTCTAGACAGAGAAGGCTATGTTTGTGTACAATGATGTGTTTTTTTTTTTCTTTTCTTTTCTCTTGGCTTTATAATTGCCATGTTTCTTAAAAATCAAAAAGACTCGTGAGCTTAAAATAAATGACATGGAAGGAGAAATGGGAAGGTTTCCAAAGCTTTTCTAGTTATTTATTTCCACATCAATTGTATACCTGCTTTATCTTCAATATAAAAATAAAAGTTTATTAAAATTTTTTTCTTGCCTTGGACCTGAATCCCTCCTTTTAAAGAGTAGTAGCAAAGACTGCATAGAAAAGCAAGATATAGTTTTGTCTAGATAAGACTTCAGTGTTACCCAATTTATTATCTCTTTTAGAAGTTCTGGGGCTGCGTTATGTTCTTTTTTTTTTTTTTTTTTTTTTTATTCATTTGAAAGTCGAAGTTACACAGAGAGAGGAGAGGTAGAGAGAGAATCCGCTGGTTCACTCCCCAATTGGCCACAACGGCCGGAGCTGTGCCGATCCGAAGCCCGGAGCTTTTTCCAGGTCTCCCACGTGGGCACAGGGGCCCAAAGGCTTGGGCCATCTTCTGCTGCTTTCCCAGGCCACAACAGAGAGCTGGATCAGAAGTGGAGTAGCCGGGACTCAAACTGGTGCCCATGTGGGATGCCGGCATTGCCTGCAGCGGCTTTACCCGCTAAGCCACAGCGCCGGCCTCTGTGTTACGTTCTTTAACTCACAGAACTCTTAACATAGCACTAGGAACTACTGAATATAGGTCATCAGGAAATGACCTTTCTTTTTCCTCAAGGTGAGAAATTGCCCTGGGATGGCAGGGATATATGTTTCTGTTGTGGTGTCAAGGATCAAGAACAAAAACTTTAGGTCAACACCCGCATTCTAGTCATGACTTTGCCACTTGCAAACTGAGTGACTTTAGCAAATTAAACTCTGAAGGTCTTTGAGAAAATGTAGAAACTCCTTGCAAATAGGCATTGCAATTATGGTCTGTATAAAGTGTAAATGTTCTTCAGGATTTTTCCAACCCATTCATTTACAAGAAATTAAAGCCCAAAAAGGCGAAATTACTAACCTATGGTCATGACCTGGTTTAGGCTAGGTAGTTAAGACAAGAATCCCATGTATCACTGAGCTACCTCTGGTGTTAATGATAGAAGTACAAGAATGGCAGCAAGTTTGCCTAATATAATATTCTGAATAATAGTATCTTTCTTCACAGTTCTTTCTTCAAAGGCTCTTCAGAGATTCTTCAAAGATTTCTTCACAGTTCTCCCTACAAAGATTCTTCTGTTACATGAGGAAAAATAATTCAACTAGGTACCATGTTCTGTCACTCTTTATTTTTTAATTTTAGAAACAGCATCCATCCAGTGGTTGACTTCCCAGATGTCCCCAGGAGCTGAGTTTGGACCTAGGCCCAAGTCCAGGAACCACCTGGGAAGTCAGTTCAGGTCTCTCACCTGCGTATCACCACTACCTCCAAGATTCTGCATTGGCAGGAAGCTGGAATCAAGAGCTGGCACCAAGAACGTAGCTCAGGCACTCCCATGTGGAGCTGCTAGACTAAGTGCTCATTCCCAATTACATTGTTTTAAACTTCTCTAGAATTATGGTCAGTTACACACAGGAAATAAATTACGGAACATCCTAGGTATTTCAGAATAAGCTGGGTTCCCCAATCTTCAGCTAAAACTCAGTGTAGCCCTGGTGTTTCACTATATCCACAACCAAATCATCTAAACAATGCTTACGTTGGCCACAAGGGGCTGCTGCTTTCTAACTTCTTTGTTTATCCATGTTATCTCATGTTAGCAGGGAGCATTGAAAGCATTGTGAAGGTACTAGACTAGAAAGACTGACAAAAACAAATCTTGGTAGATGTAAGGTCCTGAAATCAGCATTTGGTAAACATACAGAATGAATGACTGGAAAGTGATTACCGTCCAGCAGGGATCAGCAAATTTTCGAAGTAGGGTCAGATAGTAAATTGAAGACCCAAAGGACCACACAGGCAACTACTCAGCTGTCATAGTGTAAAAGCCATAGGCCGTGTAAACAGATGGACATGGCTATGTTACAGTAAACTTGATGGACACAAATTTGAATTATACATAATTTTCACGTCACAAAATACTACTCTTGATTTTTCCCCCCAGCCATTTAGAAAAGTAAATGTGAAGGCTTAGAGACCAGATCTGGCCCCCAGGGCAGTTTGCTGTACCTGCCATGGAGAATTAACTTCTCCTTTTTATCCTTTCAGTATTGTCTCCAGCTTGTAGTGCACTGTGGCACATTTTTAAAAGGACTTAAACATCTCATGATGACCTATGACTGAATTAAGTTTATTATCTGAGAATCTAGTATCTCATGGTACCAAGAATAGGGGTCTGATTCTTTAAAATGTAAATAACTGGCACCACCATTTTTATAGGGACTTTGTAGTCAGAAGACGTGAGTTCAGGTTCTGACTTCCTCAGAGAACTGCAAAGTGACCTGGAGGTAGTCACAGATCCTACCTTTGAGCCTTAGTTTCCTTGCATAAATATTCATTTGTAATCCATGGTTTATATAGGCTAACAATATAATTTGTATATTTAGAAATAAAATGAATTTGAAGAAGGAGAATAAGCACTGTTAGAATGGATAGACATGAAGTGTTTTCAGTCCTGACTTCTGCCCCATATAAGCTCTGTGTCCATGAGCAAAACACTTTCTCTGACAAAGTCTTTCCTCTTCTACAAAATGAAGAAAACAATCCCTCTCCATGAGCTGCTGTGAGAGGCACAGAGATTTTGTGAAAGCACAGAGTAACAGTAACGAACCTGCAGGGTGAGATCATTGATGCTCACTGGAACCCGAGGAAGCATGGCCAGTAGCGTTCTGGGTTCCAACCAAGAAATGTGGGGGAAGTCAGACTACCTTCTGCAGGAACTGTCCCTGTAGGGGTAGCCACTGTGATGATCTGGAACCCACTGGGTCGGTGCTTTCCGAGGCTCCCATACCTCTTCTCACAGTCAGTTGCTGGTTTTTCAGTAACCCCAGGCTTATGAATACTAGTATGACCATGAAAGGTCAGTGCCGAGGGCTTTGCCTGTCAGTCAGCCATCTACCTGAATTCCCCCATTGTTTAAAGGTAGAAATTAAGGCTCCCAGAGTGGGAGCAGTAGCAGAGAATAATAACAGAAAGTGAATAACTGAGTTTGGACTAGAATAGGCTCAGCAGTTCCTCTCCAGGCTGCAAACTGATGGCGAAGGGAAAAGTTGGCAACATGAACAAAGAGGTCACCTCTAGCTTGTTGACTGTCCTACAGAGTGTATCACATGCACATGGCATGCATCAATCCCTACAGTGCACACTACTGCACACATTTGGAACTACAGACTTGAGAATCAGCCTGTTATCTTGTCTAGTCATCAGATGTTTCAACTGAGGTTTTTTCTATAAAGCAGGGATGACTTTGGTAACTTTTGTAAGGATTTTATGAGGATTAAATGAAAAAATTCATATAAAGCACTTGCCATAATATCTAATAGAAAGGAGCTCATAAAACATTAGCTTTCTTGTTATTGCTGTTATATTATTATTTTACGTATGGTGTGGAGTGAGCTAAAAGGACAAAGAAAGCTTATCTGAATTGAGTAGATCAGTAGTTAAAAATTTAATCTGGGGTGAGTGTTGTGGTACAATGAATTAAGCGGCCCCTTGGGATGATACCCCTGTGCCTGGGTTCCAGGTCCCTACTCCAGTTCTGATCCAGCTTCCTGCTGATGCTCGCTGTGGGAGGGAGCAGGTGGTTACTCCATTACTTGGGTTGCTGCCATCCATGTGGGAAACCTAGACTACCTGGCCCAGGCCCAGCCCCAGCCCCAGCTTTATAGGCATTTGAGAAGCTAGAAGGTAAAAGATTCTCTCTCTCTCTCTCTCTCTCTCTCTCTCTCTCTCTGTGTGTGTGTGTGTGTGTGTCTCCTTTTTTATTCACTCTTTCAATTAAATAAATAAAACTTTTTTAAAAGAGACTGCTTAAAAAAAAAACTAAGCAGTTTCATTTCTTTTCTATCCTATGTTTTCGTAAGTGTTTAATGGAACTTGTAGTTAAATCACTCTAATACTTACAGTTTAGTAGTTCATCTCTTAATTCTTTTCATCCCTTCCAATTAGCTGAAAAGGTCCCAGAAGGGAGGGAGGGCGCCCCACTAGCTCTCCAACACGCACTCATCTCCCTTTTACACACATACAGAAGACAAGCTTTGAGAGCTAACATCTCATTAGAACTCAACCTTGTTTTAACTGATTGATCTTTGTGCTTGTTTTCTCTTTGGGGGCACTAATAACAGTATACTGTGTCCTTTTAAAATAAATTTATATAAATAAAAACTTGAAATAATGGTAGGAAATGAGTCACAGTACAAGTAGCACACATATTTGGTAAGACTAACAGTGGCTCTGGGATGGCCCATGTTGGAACACTTCCAAGACTATAATCTTTGACATGCTTTCTGTTTTGCAGGGGAGCTCATTGAAGCAAATTGCTGATCAAGGCCCAAAGCTACACATACCACACTCAGGCCTTCAAGCCCATCTCTCAGTTGCTTAAATGCAAACTAAGTGTTCAGACTCAGTTTTATAGACTAGATTAAAAAGATTGAAATTTTGGCTAGAAGAGGTAAATACATTAGCCTTCTTTTTCCTTCTGCTTACCAGAGCAAAGCAGAATAATAGAGTAAAAAAGAAATCAACAGGAATCTCTCACCAAAAAGATAAATGGTAGATAGTACAACACCAAGAAGACATTGTTTTTGTTCTTACTTGAAAACAATATTAAAGGTAATTTCAGTCTCCCTGGCTCCCCTCTCTCCCTCCTCCCTTGTCCATCCCCATTCCCATCTAGACACAATTTGCTTCAAGACATAGCAAGTTAGTAGCATGAAGGAGATGTGTTAATGAGAAAGCAGGTAAAATATCAGAAAAAAAAAGTTCTTCTACAAATATACATTAGGGTGTCAGTGGAAGAAGTTGGATTTTATTTCTTTTGCTTACTAGCTGTGAGTGGTGAGGACCAGAATGGAAGTTTCAGGGCTGGAGAGTCCTGCAGGCAGGACAAGTGGAGAGGAAGCACAATGACCCCCCCATACACACACCTTTATCCCAGGCATAGGGCAGTCTGGCTGCAGCATCCATCACCTTAATGATTGTACACGTCCATCTGGCAAGTGTGACTGGGGCCACATCTACCTCTTCCACAGAAGTATCTCTTCTTGATATTGCAGGTTCCCTGGAAGAGTGCAAGTTCTCCTTCCTTGGACAAGCTGGGAATCTTCTAAGTCTCCCATACACATCTATTACCTACATTCCTGGAAGCCACTGATTTAACTAATGCTAGCGTGACAGCCGTCCAAATATAACCAATCTGATCCTATCCTATGAACCACCAATGTGGGCATTTGGTACACCACCCACAGTGCCCCAACCCCTATAGCAATGAGGTAGCAAAGCATGCTTGTGGGGCCCTCTTCTGCAAAGGACACCCCTTCGTTTACAATGGCAGGAGCTACTGTGCATGCAATTGCTCCCTTTCTATGTTCTTGGGTGTCCGTGACCTCTGAAGACACCAATCATAGGAAGCTCCTGGAAGGTCATTCAGAGAGTCAGGAAGAATCCTGTGATATAGTGGATCTCCTTTTCTCACTAGCATTGTAATCTTTGGATCCCTATTGAATCCAAGATGCCATTTTATATGGACATCTTCCATTGAGAAATAATATTTTTCATAAGAACATAAGGTCGCTAAGCCTCCAGAAAAGTGTTTCATTGAAAAGAAATTCTACAATACTTTTATATGCACGTGTGTGCAAATCAAATAATAGGTCTTATCAATATTGGGGCATTAAACAAAGTTGATCAGAAGCCTCAAAGCAGTGAACATATCCCTACTCACTTCAATCTGATTCTTAATAGCTCTTAGTTGTTCCCTAGGAATTGCTCTGTGGTTGGGAGAGAACAGGGACTACATTTTAGCCAGCATGTGGAGAGTTCAGGGCTTCCAGATTGACTAATCTCAGCCTATTCCATAAAAAGTGAAGAAGGGAAACTACTCTGAGAAGAGGTATTTATCCTCAACACAGGGAGGCCCCATCAGTGTGGTGACCAACTGCCCTCAGTGGGCCAGGACAGTGGAGTCTCCTGGGATGTGCGACTTCCAGTGCCCAAGCCAGATGGTTAGTCACCTAGTCCTTTGTGGGGTCTGCCTGTCCCTTCTCACCAAGTATGAGGATGAAGAGGGTGGGGCACTAGTGAGTTCCACCTTCATGGTTTTATGAAGGGGTTTATGAGGCAATTGTGGCTTCAGCGTTCACACATGAAGAAGAATCAGTAGATCAAGAAGAAAGGCAAGGAGGCCTAAACTCCCAACACATGTGAGTCACAAATGCACCCCAAAACCACCTGCCTCCCATCTTTCCTTTGTTTCACTGTATAGACCAGCAATGAATCCTTCCAGTAGAGTTTTTATTGGCAGCAAAAAGGGAGGCAGCTGGAAAAGAATTTGCCCTCAGAATCTCATCAAAGGGAATAAGGTGACAGTGAGAAGGATTTCCTCAGGAGTTTCTGGGGAATGAAACTCGGGCCGGCCACAAATATAGAAAACGCGATCCCCAAGTTACCCAAGAAAATTAAACTGTGTTCATGTCTTAGCTCAGAGGAGAAAACTGCCCTGCCTGGTGGCACTGGGCACTGCCTCAACTCAGAGCCCTGAGTGCCCCTGAAAGGTGTCCTAAGGGAGCAACTCAGTTTCCCCTGCTGAATTCTGAATTGTAAGACCACTCTCAACCAACAGCCTCAGAACAGCATAGAAGATCGTCCTTTCCTATCTCATGGAAGGAAAATCCAGATTCATCCCAAATGACCTCATCACCAGCATGCCAATTAAAAAAATGGCAACTTTCAACACACACGCAGTCCAGAGCAGCTATAAAGATTCCTTTGCTAATAGGTCAAAAACCACAACCTAAGCAGTGTCTCCAAAGTCTATCCGCAAGAATAGAGAAAGGAAAAGTTGAGTGAGCACAGCTTTAAAGTAAACATCTTGATGCTTCACTCATCAGGATTTCAGTGCTTCTAGCCAACATCTTGGTATCGATATCAACTTCATTAAAAGAGCTCTGGTTTCTTTACCCACTAAAGCACGTCCACAAGAAAATGACCAGAGTGGAGAGGATTGGTGATGTTTAGTTTCGAGAGAAGACTGAAGGATGTGGGTGAGTGGCAGATTATTGTCTTCCAACATCTGTGGATTCTCATGGGGAAGAAGGAAGCAATTACATGGCCCCAGATGGAATAAGGAGCATGACAGACTTGTGTTCTGACGAAGGAATTTCCTTATAAATAAAGCTTCCCGCATGATATCGGAGGCTGTATTAGGAGGTAGTGAGCTCCTGCCAGTGGAGGTATGCAAGCAGAGACTGACAGCTTTCAGGGATGCAATGGAAGATGCTACTCCTGCCTTGGCAGGGGAGGCTGAACCCGAAGGTGCCTGAAGTCCCTTCACAATGCGGAGATCCTCAGTGCTCTTGATGGTGGGTCCTCCACAAACTTTCCCTGGACCCATGTCCCCATTGTGTCATGCCTCATTAGTGGTGAAGAGGGGGATCAGGAGTGATTCCAGGGTGTCCTGTTATGCACATGAATGGGAATGAATGGCTAAGTGGTGAGCCACATCCTCAATCAGAAGCATGATTCCAGGGATTCTGGGTCATTGTGTATGGGCAGTTTCTCAAGTTCCTGGTGCTGTCCACTGTGCAGAACTGTGTACCTAGGGAGGAAAGAAAGAGGGCATGAGAATTCAACAGGCATTCATCAGAGACACCCAAGAAAGTGCTCCCTCCATTTCTTTGCATGCTTCTAAGGGCATGGTGAGGTGACACTGGGGACAGATTAGAACTTCACAGAACTTCACAGACCAGAAAACTACATCCAGATGTTAAAGGTGAAACTGAGTCTTGGAGGAAACAACAGACCCAGGGTTTCACAGAGTGAGTGGAAGAGCTGGAGCCAGATCTCTCCCAGGAAAGCCTGGGGCTCCTGTATTACTCATCAGAATGAATCTCATGCTACACCTGAACATGTATGCCAAGTTCCCTCTACCATTTTGCATTCAGGAATATCAAAGTGCTGAGTGAAATGCATAAAGCATTCGGGGCCTGAAAAATAATGTGACTGTATTTGTTACTTTGATTCTTTTTGGTTTCATTTAGAGTAGTAAGTCAATTAAATGAATCAAACAGTAAGTTGACTGTAAGCATTGCAGTGAAATTTACTGCTTGACAAGTTTTTATAATTCTATTGTAGTGTCACACAGTTGCACTCAATATGTTCATTGTTCATTGTGTTTAAGTCCATCCCAATTACAGGTGCGCTTCATCATGGCAGGCATTTGTAGGAAATCTCTAGACTTTAGGAGCACGATCACTTCTCTGAGGCCAGCATCAAGCCCATTCAAGGAGAAAATCACCAGTTATCTGGCATAAGTTGGCAGCACATCATATGTTGTTGTTGACTTCTCATGACTTACACGGAGGCTTTGTTTTGAATTTGATAATTACAATAAGTGATCACCTACTTCTATGGATGGGTTGCTCTGTGTTAAACCCCCTCTGTGAATTCCTTTTTTTAATCATAATGATTACCCCAAGATTTTCATGTTGGCTAATCAAAATGACAAATATGTTTAGTGACTGGCCCAGGGAAAAACAGGTAATATGTGAAGACATATCCAATCAAACCCACTTATTCTGATGCCAGCACCTAACTGCCTGATTGTCACACAACCCATCCACCATCTTACATATCTAGAAGAAGGGTTCCCAGCAGGGAGCATTTTGCCCCCAGGAACCACTTGATTATTCTTGATTATCATTCTTGATTATCATTGAGAACACCGTTGCTATTGCCCTCTGCTTGGTAGAGACCAGAGATGTAGCTAAAGATTGTGCCATACACAGCACACTCTCTCACAACAAAGAATTATCTGTCCTAGAATGTCAATACTACTGGGAGAGAGAATTCCTAATCTAGAATAAACAGCCCTCTTTGCTGGATAGAATTAATATTGGACAAGTCAGGGAGACAGGATTAGGTTGGTGAGCTAGAGGCCACACCCTCTGCCCCCTAAGTGATCTCACCTGTATCCACCCTCCTGTCAATCTGGCTGTGTAACCACTCCCCTTTTGGAAGTGAATAAGAGGCCTGCAGAGGCCTGGGCCTGGGCGTCTTGTGCTTGCTCTCTGGCGCTTCTCTCGCCGCCCTCTCGCCACTCTCCCGCCACTCTCCCGCCCGCATGCCCTTTTTGCTTGCAGCTCTTGGCCTGCTCCCTGGAAACGATTGGTATGGAACTCCTCATTTACCCTTCTTGGCCTACCCTTCCTTAATAGTGCCCTTACATTCCGGTGTGTTTGGCTCACTCTCTAAGTCAAGTCTAAACCTTGCCATGTTGCATGTCTTGTTTGAGCCGGTACTTAGAATTCTTATCTAAGTAGAGGGCAAGAACCTGAAATACTGAATTCGGGCTTAAGTTAGCCCATAACAGAAGCAAGTTTTAATGGAGAAACATAGATCGAGTGAAGGGCATGTGTCTGAGCTCTCACCATCCACTGCAGCTGCTGCTGAGAGAGAGGTCAGCAAGTGGGCCTTTATATAAAGAACTAACAACCTATTCCAGTGCTAGCCAGCTAGGTCAGTGCTGGGGCAAGAGTAAGATGAGCAAGGAAACAAGGGTTAGATCATATGCTATTAACCACCATGGCCAGCAGAGGTCCCCATAAGGTATGTTAAGACTTGAGGGAAGTTAGTATTGCAGCAGAAGAGTCCAGATCAGCCTCGAAGCTTCCCTACCAGACAGGGCTTTGTCATTCTGCAAACCGAATGCCTGCTTTGTTGACCAGCTCCTGGTGAGGCTGCTCAAGTTGTGAGCTTTGGTGGACTGCAGGGTGGAGGAAGGAGAGGGTGCTAACTCTTCTGGCAAGCTTCCTGTCTGCTTATGGGTTCTGTGAGCCTCTTCTCCCAGAAGAGGCAGTGCCTGCCTGGAGCAGCAGCTGAATCCACTTAAGTGTCTAAAGCTCTGCGTAGCCAGCTTTATGGCAGCCCCTCAGTGACAGCAGCTGTGTCTGGTTAGTGCCTCATCCTCAAAGGTCTAAGTTTCTGCTTGGTGGGGTCCCCACTCTGCTCCTTTTATCCTCTTTATCCCCTAAGCCCAAGAGACAGTAGAGAGCCAAAATACAACAGAATATTCCTTTTTGTTCTTTGAGCAGTTAATAACTATATGGCTAGTTAACTTTTTATTTAAATATTGTTTAAGTAACTGAGATTTCTGTCTTCTGATTGAAGGAGGGAGATGTGTATATCTGGGGGAAAAAAAATCATTCTGGGTAAAAAGAACAGCAAATACAAGAGTCCTGAGGTGAGATGATGCCTGGCCTATCAGAAAAATAGCAAGAATGTAAGGGACTGGGGCAGGAGGAAGGGGAGGAGTGAGAGGAGTTGAAGTCAGTAGGCATCCGGGGCCGGAGTTGGCGTGTAGGTGACTTTGCAGATCCCTATAAGGCTATGGCTTCTGTTACCATGGAGGGTTTGAGTAGAGCCATGATGGTCCAAATAAGCTCCCAGCTGGCTGTCTCTAGCTCTATTGAAAGCCGATGGAAGGGAGATGGGGTTTGGACAGAGACCAGTTAGGGGTTTACAGAAGCAGGTGAGAGAAGGCCTTCTGTTGGCCCAGGTGTGAGCTATAAACGTGATAAGTGGTCAAACTCTGGAAAGATAATATAGCTATGTGGCACTGCAGGGTTCAAATACAGTTTGTCAACAAAACTCCTATGGGTGTGGAATTAAAGGGGTTGAAGCTTTTTTTCCCCTCAAACCTTTTATTTAGTGAATACAAATTTCATTTCATAAGTACAAATTTAGGAATACAGTTATTTTTCACCATATCTGCACTCCCACCCACACTCCCACCCTTGCTCATCCTCCCTCTCCCCTTCCCAGTCCCTCTCTCCCTTAAGATTTATTTTCAATTAACTTTGTATGCAGAAGACCAACTCTATACTAAGTAAAAATTTTCAGCAATTAACACAAACACACACACACAAATGAGAACAAGTTTTATAGCTAACTCTTATAACTTATTAAGCATAGAGGTCCTGCATGGAAAGTTAGTGCACAGTGACTCTTGACATCAGCTGCCTAAGATATGGAAGCCTTTTGAGCACACTAACTCCGTAAGTATTTGGACAAGGCCATAAGCGAAGTGGAGGTTATCTGCACTACCTAGAGAAAAGTACATTGTTCTTGGATGGCCACTTCTTTTTTTCTGGGGTCTCAGAGATCCTTCATGTAGAATATTTTATGCCACAGTGTCTTGGCTTTCCATGCCTGAAATGCTCTTAACAGGCTTTTCAGCCATACCAGGAAGCCTTAAAGGCTGATTCTCAGGTCAGAGTGTTAAAGTGATGCTCATTCTATGAGTCTGCTGTGCAGACTGCTTCCCATATTGGAATTTTGTCTCCCTTTTAATTCTATCTTTATTACCAGGCATTTGATTGTATTTATATGGTCACTTTAATACTTAATCCTATCTGTATGCTCACTATAACACTTACTATGATCATTTTAACACTTAAGATGGCATTTTTACCACCCAGCTTAATTTCTCATGGCAAGTTTTTAAGCTGTACCATTAGAAGTAATTCTGTGGCTTTACAGGTAAAATTTCCTCCTCCCTCTTATTCCCATTCTAATTTTTTGATGAGAAGCATCCTCAATTGACTTTATACATATATGATTAGCTCTGTTAAATAAAGAGTTCAACAAATAGTATGAGGAAAAAGAACTGTTTCTCGACAGGACAAGGACCGCTCAAGTCATCCCTTCTCTAAGTGTCAATTTTACTTCTACAGATTGCTTTTTAGTTGCTGTATGATTTCTCAAACATCAGGGAGAACATATAGTATTTGTCTATTTGGGGACTGGCTTATTTCACTGAGTATGATTTCCAGGTTGATTCCATTTTGTTGTAAATGACCAGATTTCATTTATTTATCACTGTGTAGTATTCCATAGTGTACATATCCTATAATTTCTTTATCCAGTCTTTGGTTGATGGGCATTTAGGTTGTGAATGGAGCTGCAATAAACATGGGGGCACAGATAATAGTTCTACTGGTTATCACAGATCAGGGAGAATATATGGTATTTGTCCCTATGGGACTGCCTTATTTCACTAAGTATGATTTCGAGGTTAATCCATTTTGTTGCAAATGACTGGATTTCATTTTTTTACCCCTGTGTAATATTCCATTGTGTACATATCCCATAGTTTCTTTATCCAGTCTTCAGTTGAGGGACATTTAGGTTGATTCCATGTCTTAGCTATTGTGAATTGAGCTGCAATAAACATGGGGGTGCAGATAAGTCTTTTATTTGCTGCTTTAATTTCCCTTGGGTAAATTCTGAGGAGTGGGATGGCTAGTCAAATGGTAGGTCTATATTCGAATTTTTGAGGTGTCTCCATATTTTCTCCCATACTTTGTACCAGTTCACATTCCCACCAACAGTGGATTAGAGCACCATTTTCCCCACATCCTTGCCAGCATTTGTTCATTTTTGTGTGAAAGCCTTTCTAACTGGGGTGAGGTGAAACCTTATTTTGGTTCTGATTTGCATTTCCCTGACAACTAGTGATCCTTAGCATTTTTTTTCATGTGTCTGGCCATTTGGATTTCTTCTTTTGAAAAATATCCATTGAAGTCCTTTGCCCTTATCTTACCTGGATTACTTGTTTTGTTGTGGAGTTTCTTGATCTTTTATATGTATTTTGGTTATTAATCCTTTATCAGTTGAAGAGTTTGCAAATATTTTTCTCATTCTGTCAGTTGCCTCTTCACTTTCCTGAATATTTATTTTCCAGTGCAGAAACTTCTCAATTTTATGTAACGCCATTTATTTATTTTGGTTTTTATTGCCTGTGCCTCTGGGGTCTTTTTCAAGAACTCTTTGCTTCTGCCAATGTCTTGCAGGGTTTCCCAAATGTTCTCTAGTAATTTGATAGTGTTGGTTATAGATTTAGATCTTTAGTCCATGTTGAGTGGATTTTTGTGTGGGGTGTAAGGCAGGGGTCTTGCTTCATATTCTGCATGTGGAGATCCAGTTTTCCCAGCATCATTTGAAGAGACTGTCCTTGCTTCACAGGTTGATTTTAGCTCCTTAGTCAAATTATAAGTTGATTGTAGATGCTCGGATTAATTTCTGATGTTTCTGTTCTGTTCCATTGTTCTATCCATCTGTTTTTGTACCCGTACCAGGCTGTATTGATTATAACTGCCCTGTAGTGTGTCTTGAATTGGTGTGTTCATTCTTCAGCATTTGTGGAGATATTCGTTGGTTTCTTTTTTCTTTTTCTTTTTTTCTGTGGTGGCTTTTATCTTTGTACTATGCTTCTGTAGATTAGTGGAGTGTCCGTTTTTAGTGAATGTCTAGAGGCATGTAGTGGGTGGGGCCAGGGAGTTCTGTTTAGTTGTCCAGGGTGAAGGGCTGGGTAAATCTTTTTTTTTTTTTTTTTTTAATTAGATGGGTGGTTTTTGGTACTCGACTGAGCTCCTCCCCTCAAAGGATACCGGTGCCTAACCACTAGCCTCAGTGGGTATAATATTCATGTGCCCTGCCACAGGGACCACACTAAGGACCCATGTAGTCCTCAGTAGAAGCTCAGGTTCCCCAGCATTGTCCCTCCCCAGGTAACCAGGGAGCGCTGTGGGTGTGGAGTCTACCACAGTTACTGTGCGAAGTCCCAGCCACACCATGAGCCTTCCCACAGAGTCAGTTTTTTCAACCCCAGTACACAAGCCTCCCACAATCACGAGCACCCAGCCTTCACTCTGTCCACTTTTTTTGTCAATTGTCTTCTTGTAGACTAGAGCAGTAAGTTCCCTCCCTACTCTGCCATCTTGGAAGCCCCTAGACAGTTGAAACATAATCTGCCCATGGTGGTAGAGGTAGGGACTTTGGAAAGTGATTAGGTTCAGATAATGCTATTAGAATTCAACCCTGATGATTGAATTCTGAGGCTGCCTAACAAGAGGGCCAGAGACCAGTCATAGAGACATATGTGCTCCCTGTCTGTTGTCATGTGATACTCTGCACTGCCTTGATGCCCTGGTAACAAAAGGGCATCACCTGATAGGGCTCCTTGATATTGCACATACCTAATCGTGAGCCAAAGTAAACATTCCTTTATAAAGTAGCCAGCCTTTATAGTTCATTATAGTGATGAAGAATGGCCCATTACATTTATTTAACAATGAGGATATATTTTGAGAAGTGAATTTTTTATGTGACTTCATCATGTGCAAATATCATTCAGTGTACTTACACAGGCTAAGAGGCTACAAAGTCATGAGGTGATTTACTTATATGGGACCACTGTCATATATGATGTCAATCATTGACCAAAAGTGTCCTTATACAATGTATGAATGTATAACCCTCAGTAGTTCATTTGTTGTTGTACTTAGT
Organism: Lepus europaeus; assembly: GCF_033115175.1. NCBI lineage: Eukaryota > Metazoa > Chordata > Mammalia > Lagomorpha > Leporidae > Lepus > Lepus europaeus. The sequence goes on along the minus strand of NC_084830.1, from coordinate 131,766,584 downwards.
TCTACCTGATTATTTTGCTTTTACAACTCTGTTGTGCTTTATTGCAGCTGTTTGTGTTTATCTTGCCTTGTCTCACTAGCTAGAAGGCTATTATGCAACATACTGAGACTGTGGCTTGAGTAAACAGACCTAGCTATTAATCCAGTCTCTACCAGTCACATTTAAATCTAGCAAGCAATTTATTCTTTAACATTAACTTCATTTTATGTGTATACTTTATTTGAGAGGTAGTTATAGACAGTGAGAAGGAGAGACAGAGAAAGGTCATCTTTGCAATGGTTCGCTCCACAAATGACTGCAACGGCTGGAGCTGTGCCGATCCAAAGCCAGGAGCCAATTGCTTCTTCCTGGTCTCCCGCGTGGGTACAAAGGCCTGAGCGTTTGGGCCATCTTCGACCACTTTCCCAGGCCCAGGCCATAGTGGAGAGCTGGACTGTAAGAGGAGCAGCCAGGACTATAACCGGCACTCATATGGAATACTGGTGCCGCAGGCAGAGGATTAACCTATTGTGCCACAGTGCTGGCCCTGCTATTTATTCTTTCTATACCTCATTCTCCTCCTGTACAGATGAAGTTAATAATGTATGGTTTCAATAACATAGTATAGGGAAACATCAGCACAGGGCCTGTCACGAGAGGAAGTTGAATATATTAAAGCTAAAATATAAAATACATATGTAAAGCTAAAATAATACATTTCCTCTATCACCACATTTAGTTAGGAGTATGTGATGATGATGATGATGACGATGATACATTAAATATCCACTAAATACAGTTTCCTCCTCTACTTCCTTTACAGGTAACATCTGAAAGGCCTCAGGATGTAGATGGCTCTGTGCTTTTGCCTTTACATTCTCCCTTATCAGAATCGCAAACCCCAGAGCAAGCACATCTCTCTTTGAGTGTCACAAATCTGAGCTCTGTGCAAGATCTTAGTTGCAGTCCCTCAGTTGATCTGGTGGAATGCCAAATCCAGGTGAGTGCGTGTACCTGGGAAGTTTTCATGTCTTCGTGAAAACACTGTTTTTTCCCAAGCTACAGCAATGCAGGAGGCAGCTTCATCAAACTGGGTTGCTTCCCCCTTTGCATTAATCTGGTCAAACATGACAGGAGTCATACTAGGTTTGGTAACTACCTGAGTCTACGATTCATTCACTGAACAAATTAGAACCATACTTAGTGCTGCCTGGATGCAGTAATTAGTAGCATAATAATAGTCCCCTTTGCTGGCCAGCCTGGCATTATCAGGAAATGATTAGACTTTATGGCATAATAACCCTGGCCCTCCTTTGCATGGCAAAGGACTCATTCACATTGGGAACACTTGCAAGAGGTGTTTTAATTATTAAAGTAGTAGGTGCTGCGGTTTAAAGAGACTCGACCGTAAGGCAGAGTTTCAGAAAACTGGAGCTCTATCATCTAGAAAAAATTTCACAATGGGTATTTTTAGAGAGGAATGAAACAAGGCATTTATTCATTCAGCCACTTAATTAAAAACAAATTTTGAGTTCCTACCACAGTCGAGCACTGTGCCATGCCTTGGAGATTTCAGGATGGGAAATCAACAGGGAAAGGCTTACAGTCAGATGAAAAGGGGAAAAAAGACATGAGGAATGTTGAAGTGAGAGGTATTTGGTGCTATGTGAGGGTGTCGGAGGGGGATGTCATTTGGTCAGTGTGGCAGGATAGTGTGACTGAAGTGATAGGAGATAAGAACTGAAAGTCAAATAAGGGTCAACTAGGCCAAAGGAAGGAGGATGCTGGTAGAAGTCCCATCAGGAGCAAAGGCCCACATCCTGAGGGAGGAGGCTGCAAAACAGGATGGGCATCCATCTAACACGAGGATGCAAGATCAGCAGAGGCCCGCCATGCTGGGGACTGTTGTCCTCACCCTAAGAGTGGCAGGAAGCTGGGCAAAACTTCAAGGAGAACAGGGTGACTGGAAAGGGAGGGTTGTGATGTATAGAACAGACTCGAGTGAGGTTGGAGAAGGAGTTCAGTGACACATTAGGAGGGTTTGGCCTCCCATTGCTGCTGTAACAAATGACAACAAATATAGTGGCTCACAGGGCACACATTTATTATCTTACATTTCTGAAGGTCAGAAATTAAAAATGCGTCTCAATGGGCAAAAATCAAGGTGTTGGAGGAGATGTGTTCTTCTTGGAGGCTCTAGAGGAGACTCCATTTTTCACCTTTTCCAGCTTCTAAAGGCTGTCCACACTCCTTGTCTTAGGGCCTCATTGTTCCAATCTCTGTCTCTATCATCACATTGTGCCTTTTTGATTCTTGCCTCCAACCCAGACTCACTCTTAGAATAATACTTGTGATTACAGAGAGCCCACTCAGATAATGCAGAATAACCTTCTCAAGATCCTTAGCCTAATCCCGTTGACTTCTATAGACTACTTCACCCAGTAGCAGTAGCATAGACATTCTTAAGCTCATGTAGAGCATTGGCCAAGACCACATTCTACATAAAACATACCTTGACAAATTTAAAAGGATAGAAACCATACAATGTCTGTTGTCAGACCACAATGGAATTTGAGATGAAACTAAAAACAGAAATCTTAAAAAAAAAAAAAAACCCACAAAAAACAAAAAAACCTTCATGTATTTCACAATTACAACTTTTGGAACACAGTGATTGTTCCCACTGTACATGCCCTTCCACCCATACTCCCACCTCTCTTCCTACTCCTTATCCTATTTTCATTATTTTTTACTAAGATCTATTTTTAATTAAATTCATATACATAAAATTAATTCTGTACTAAGGAGTTCAAAAATATATGGGAAGAAAAAAAACCACTGTTCCTCAACAGTCAAGATAAGGGCTGTTCAAAGTCATTGCTTCTCAAAGTGTCATTTTCACTTGTATAGATTACCATTTAAGTGGTTTTATTAATTATCACAAATCTGGGAGAACATCTGGTATTTGGCTTTTTGAAGCTGGCTTACTCCACTGAATGTTTTCTAGTTCCAACCATTTTGTTCTAAATGATAGAATTGCATTTTTTATTCCCATATAGTATTCATGGAGTACATTATCTATAATTTCTTTATCCAGTTCTTAATTGACAGGCATTTGGGTTGATTCCATATTTTAGCTATTGTATATTGACCTGCAATAACAAGGAGGGCACAGATAACTCTTTCATATGCTGATTTCCTTTCCCTTGGGTAAATGCCAAGGTGTGTGCAAAGGATGTTGTTGGTTTTTGTGTATTGATTTTTATATCCTGCTACTTTATCAAACTCTTCTATGAGTTCCAATAGTCTCTGGGTGGAGTCTTTTGGATCCTCTTTGTATATAACTTTGTCATCTGCAAATAGGGATAGTTTGACTTCCTCTTTCCCAAACTGTATCCCTTTGATTTGTTTTTCTTGACTAATGGCTCTAAAACTTACAGCTCTATATTGAATAACAATGGTGAGGATGGGCATCCTTGTCTGGTTTGGATCTTAGTGGAAGTGCTTCCAACTTTTCCCCATTCAGTAGGATACTGGCCATGCTTTTGTAATAAATGGCCTTTATTGTATTGAGGAATGTGCCTTCTATACCAGTTTTCTTGAAGTTCTTATTATGAAACAGTGTTGTATGTTATCAGATGCTTTATCTGCATCTATTGAGATAATCCTATGATTTTAATTCTTGAATTTGTTAATGTGATGTATCACATTGGTTTTCAAATGTTGAGCCATCCATGCATGCCAGGGATAAATCCCACTTTAAGTGAATGATCTTTATGATGGGTTGCTGGTTTTTGTGTCTATATTCATCAGGGAATTGGTCTGTAACTTACTTTCTCGGTAAGTCATTTTCAGGTTTAGGAATTAAGGTGATATAGGTATGACAGAAGGAGTTATGGAGGAATCCCTCCCTTTCAATTATTTTGAATAGCTTGAGAAGAGTTGGAGTTACTTCTTTAAATGATTAGTAGAATTCAGCATCCTGGGCTTTTTTTGTTGTTGGGAAGGTCTTTATTACTGGTTCTAGTTCCTTCTTGGTTATTGGGCTGTTTGGGTTTTCTGTGTCTTCATGGCTCAATTTTGATAGGTTGTATATGTTGAAGAATCTATCCATTTCTTCTAGGTTTCCAGGTTTGTAGGCATACAGCTCTCTGTAGTAATTTCTGATGATTCTTTTTATTTCTGTAGTGTTTTCATCTAATTTTATTGGCTTGGTGCTTTTTTTCTTTCCCAAAAAAACTAGCTCTTTTTTGCTGATCTTTTTTTTTGGTTTCAGTTTTGTTTCTTTTTCTATTTTCTCCTACTAGTTTGATTATGTTTCCTGCTGTCCTAGGTCCTTGAGATAGGTTGATAGCTCATTTATTTGGCATGTTTCTAATTTCTTGATGTAGGTTCCAATTGCTATAAACTTCCCTCTTTGTAACTCTCAAAATTTTTTTTAAAGACAGTGAGAGGGAGAGACAGAGAAAGGTCTTCCATCTACTGGCTCACTCCCCAAGTGGCCGCAATGGCCAGAGCTGGGCCAATCCAAAGCCAGGAGCCAGGTGCTTCTTCCGGTCTCCCATGTGGGTGCAGGGGCCCAAGGACTTGGGCCATCTTCTACTGCTTTCCCAGGCCATAGCAGAGAGCTGGATTGGAAAAGGAGCAGCTGGAACTAGAACCGGTGCCCATATGAAATGCTGGCGCTACAGGCTGAGGATTAACCTACTGTGCCACGGCACCAGCCCCCATAAACTTCCCTCTAAATACTGCTTTTGCTGTATCCCTTAAGTTTTAATATGTTGTATTGTCATCTTTATTTTCAGAAATTTTCTGATTGCTGTTTAGATTTCCTCAATGACCCACTGTTTGTTCAGGAGCATGTTGCTTAGTCTCCATGTGTTTGTGTGTGTTCTAAAGATTCTTGAGTTGATTTCCAGCCTGATTGTATTATGGTCAGAGAAGATATATGGTATGATTTTGAATTTTTTTTTTTTTGGCTGAGATTTGCTTTATGGCCTAGTATGTAGTCTGTTCTAGAGAAAGTTCCATGCACTGGGGAGAAGAATGTGTATTCTGTGGCTTAGGATGGAAGGCTCTGTAGATATCTGCTAAGTCTGTTTGGTCTACAGTATGGATTAACTGTTCCCTTGCTGATTCTTCTGTGTGGTTGATCTGTCCATTGCTGAAAGTGGAGTATTGAAGTCCCCCATTACTATCGTATTTGAGTCTATGCCTCTTTAAATCCCTTAAGATTTCTTTTACATAGGCAGGTGCCCTGTAATTAGGTGCATAAATGTTTATAATAGTGATATCTTGTTCAATTGATCCCTTAATCATACCCTTTGTCTTTTTAAACAGGTTTTTTTTTTTTTTTTTGACAGGCAGAGTGGACAGTGAGAGAGACAGAGAAAGGTCTTCCTTTGCCGTTGGTTCACCCTCCAATGGCCACTGCAGCTGGTGCGCTGCGGCTGGCCCACCGTGCTGATCCAAAGGCAGGAGCCAGGTGCTTCTCCTGGTCTCCCATGGGGTGCAGGGCCCAATCACTTGGGCCATCCTCCACTGCACTCCCGGGCCATAGCAGAGAGCTGGCCTGGAAGAGGGGCAACTGGGACAGAATCTGGCACCCCAACCAGGACTAGAACCCGGTGTGCCAGCACCGCTAGGCAGAGAATTAGCCTGTTGAGCCATGGCGCTGGCCTTTAAACAGTTTTTGTGTTAAAGTCTATTTGTCTGATATTGGGATGGCTGCATCAGCTCTTTTTGGTTTCTTTTGGCATAGATAATCTTTATCCAACCTTTCACTTTCAGTCTGCATGCCCCTTTGTTGGAAAGATGTGTTTCTTGTAAGCAGCAAATAGATAGGTTTTGTTTTTCAATCTATTCAGCCAGTCTGTGCCTTTTAACTGGAGAGTTGAGGCCATTTACATTCAAGGTGACCATTGATAAGTAATGACTTGTCATGCCATTGTCCCACAAATATTCCTATTGTTTACTTTGGATTTCCTTTGTACTTTTACTAGGAGATTTTCTGCCTTTACCTTCTTTCATAGTGATGACCATGTTTCTGTGATTTGGTGTGTAGCACATCCTTAAGCATCTTTAGGAAGGTTGGATGGGTGCTGACAAACGCAATAAATTTCTGTTTGTTAAGGAAAGTGTTTATTTCACTTTGAATCATAAATGAAAGCTTTACAGGGTACAGTATTCTGGGTTGACAATTTTTTTTTCTCAAGACTTGGAATATATCTCGCCATCCTCTCCTAGCCTGTAGGGTTTTTGTTAAGAAGTAGTCTGTGAATGTAATTGTAGATATTCTGGAAGTAATCTGGCAAAGGTCTTGTGCACATAGTCTTGTCTTTATACTTTACTGTGGAGAGTTTGTTTTCAATGTGTAGTGGTGAAGATCTTTTCTAGTCATGTCTGTTAGGAGTTATGTGTGCTTTCTATACTTGGACATCACTTCATTTCTCCAAATTAGGGAAGTTTTCTGTAATTCTTTGACTAAAGGCCTTATAATCCATTCTCTTTCCATGCATACAAGAACTCCTAAGACCCATATGTTGTTGTTGCATAGTATCCATAAATCGCTGATACTGTTTTTTAGTTATCCAATTTTTTTTTCTTTTTGGTCTGATTGTAAAATTTCCAGAGATTTGTCTTCTAACTCAGATATTCTTGGACCTTGTTGAGTCCATTCTTAAGGCTTCGTACCACATTTTAGATTCGTTAAACTGAATACTGCATTTCCAATATTTTGTTTTGACTTCTCAACTATCAATTTCATGGGAGAAATTTTCATTCACATCATGTTCATATTTCTTTAGTTTATGGATTTGTCTCGGTTTACTTTTAAGTAATCCTATGATCATTTGTCTGAATTCCATTTTTGGCATTTCTTCATCTTCACACTCTAGTATTGAAGTATTGTATTCTCTTAGGGACATGTTGTCTTTATTCTTGTTTCTTGAATTGCTCTGTTGATTATTTGCCATTTGTGGAGATAGCAGTTCGTGGTTGACTTTTTTTTTTTTCCCCTCTGTGATGGCTTTTATCTTTGGACTATGCCTCTGTGGCTTATTGGATTGTCTGCTCTTAAAGTGGCTTCCCAAAGTTGTGTTCTGGGTGTTGTCAGAGAGCTCTGTTTACTACTCTGATGGGATATTCTCGGGCTTGCCTGCTCTTCGAGGAGACCAATGCCTAGGTGGGTACAATATTCATCCATGCTGTCAGAAGAGCCACACAAAGCATCCTTGCAGTTCTCAATAGGAGAAAATCTCGGGAATCGGGGAGCCCAAGGCGCATGAAGCAGCTCACAGTGAAGCTGCTCAAAGTTCCTGTGCCCTCCCATGCAGAGAGTGTTTTCACAGTCCTGGTACAAAAGGCTCCCAAAGTCATAAACTCTCAGTCTTCATCATTTCTCCCAGCCAGACTCAGGTGTCACCAGCTGGCCTCTTGCTGGGCATGCAGGCATTAGCTGGTACAGCTTTTACATTTGTCCAAAAAGGCGCCCTCCCTCTTAGTTGCAGGACACTGGTGCTGGGTGGTCGGGAGAAAGAAATGGGCTACTCTCTTTTCACCTCTAAGTTAGCAGGTACACTGACACCCACAGGGCTGCAAGCCAGGCTCATGCCAGGCTCTTCCCATAGCTTTATTGCCAGTGGCTTGGGCTGCTGCAGTCTGGTCGGACCTCACTCTCGAGAGCTGGTTTTGAGGCTCTCGGCTGCTGGGGTCCTCGGTTGTACTTGGCTAAATCCCCCACATAGGTCCACAATGTCCCTCTAATTTGCATATAGTTTGCTCTGGAGTTCTTCCCATCACTTTTCCCTGAGACTGTACTATCATACCCTAGACTAATGGAGGATGCTTACTGCTCATCTACCATCGTGTAAATCTCATAACTTTCTAAAACATAAGCATCAGAGCCTGCTGAATTCACTTCACATTAATAAAACAGAATGGTAGATTTTCTAAATTCATTCAGAATTCAGGAGCAGAAGGAATACATTCTGACTAACTCTAAGGCCTGCTTTACCCTAATACCTAAACCAGACAAAGAAAACTATATACCAGTTACTACTCATGAACATGAATGCAAAATTCTGCAACAAAATATTAGCATGTCTAATCCTATGGTGTACAAAAACAATGATACAAATCAAATTAGATTAATCCCATGTATTCAAGAAAATTCAGCATTTGAAGATCACATCAACAGGTAAAAAATCACATGATCATATAGCATAAGTTTTTGATGAAAGACCAACTCCTGAATAAAAATTTACTAAACTAGGAATAAAGGGGAACTTTCTCAACTTAGTAAATAATACCTACAAAATAACATCACATTCAATGGATGTAAATTCAAAATTATCCCACAAGACCAGGAACAAGGCAAAGTTATTCCCTCCCACCACTGCTTTTTAACATTGTGCTGGAAGTTCCAGTCAATGCAGCAAGACAAGAAAATGCAAAGCATACAAATTAGGAAAAAAAATCTTACCACAAGTTACATAAATGCTAGCATCTATATAGAAAATCTGGAAGAATCTGCCAGAAATTGGAATAAGCAACTACTGCAAGTTTTCTGCATAAGGTTAATAAACAAAATTGCTTTCCTATATACTATCAATGTACAAGTGGAATTTGAAATTCAAATTGTATTACATTTACATAGCACCTGAAACATGAAGCATTTTGATTTCAATCTAATGTAGAATATTCAAGATCTATATATATAACTAATGAAATATATCACAGAACTTGGATAAATGGGAAGATATTTGATATTTGACTCAACATTGTCAAGATGTCAACCCTTCCAAATTGATCTGTAGATTTGATGTAATCCCAATCAAATTCTTAGTTATTTCTTGGTATTGATCTAAAGTTTATCTGAAGAAACAGGCCCAGAAGACTCAATTCAATATTGAAGCATTAGAACAAAGTTGAATTCTAGACTTAATATAAAACTGCATAAGTAAGACAGTGATATTGGCCAAAGATTAAACAAATAGATCAATGAGAGAATAGAGTACCCAGAAAGACATATAAATGTTGTCAATTGTTTTTTGACACAGGAGCAATGGCAATATAGTGCAAAAATAGTTAACAAATGATGTTGGAACAACTGAAATTCACATGTGAAGAAATGAATTTTAAAAACAAATCTTAGATCCTTCATAAAATTTAACATGAGATGAATAATAGATCTAAATGTAACTGATAAGATTGTAAAACCTAGGCCGGCGCCGTGGCTCAACAGGCTAATCCTCCGCCTAGCGGCGCTGGCACACCGGGTTCTAGTCCCTGTTGGGGTGCCAGATTCTGTCCCGGTTGCCCCTCTTCCAGGCCAGCTCTCTGCTGTGGCCTGGGAAGGCAGTGGAGGATGGCCCAAGTGCTTGGGCCCTGCACCCCATGGGAGACCAGGAGAAGGACCTGGCTCCTGCCTTCGGATCAGTGCGGTGGGCTGGCTGCAGCACGCCGGCCGTGGTGGCCATTGGAGGGTGAGCCAATGCCAAAGGAAGACTTTTCTCTCTGTCTCTCTCTCACTGTCCACTCTGCCTGTAAAAATAAAATAAAAATAAAAAGATTGTAAAACCTGATAACTTTCTAGATCTAACACTAAAGGCATGATCTGTGAAAGAAATAATTGATAAGCTGAACTTGCCTAAACTTAAACATTACTGCTCTGTGAAAGAAAATGTCAAGAGAATGAAAAATATAAGGCATACACTTGGAATATTTGCAAAAAACATACATGAACAAAGACTTAAATATGCGAAGATCTCTTAAAACTCAAAATGGAAACACTGATACTAAAAATGGCCCAAAGATTTGGACACCGCCCCAAAGAAGATACAAAGATAGAAAATAAGTTACACAGAGGGATGCTCCACATGTCCTTAGGAAAGGTAAGTGTAAATGATAGTGAGGTACTATTACATACCTACTAACATACCAAAAACTAGTACCCTGACCTCAAATGCTGGCAAGAATGTGACGCAGCAATGATACATGGCCGGTTGGAATGAAAAATGCACTCTTACTATATGATCCATCAATTGAGTTACCTGGTATTTACCCAAAGGAGGTGAAAACTTAATCTGCACATAATGTTTACAGCGTATTTATTCATAATTGCCCAAACGTGAAAGCAACTAGGAAGTCCTTTAGTAGGTGAAGGGTAAAGTACATGATGATGGAATGTTATTTATCACTGGAAGTGCCTTAACTGCATATTACAAAGTAAAAGAAGTTGACATGAAAAGGCTGTATACTGTACAATTCCAGGTATATGACATTCTGGTCAAAGCGAAACTATGGAGACAGTGGAAACAGCAGAGTAGCTAGGAATTAGGTAGGAGAAAGAATAGGTGGAGTACAGAGGTTCCTAGGGCCATGAAATTACTCTGTATAATGGTAGGTCAAGCCATTGTGTCATAGTACGCACTCCACCTAAAATAAACACTGGAGTAAACTGTAAGCCTTGAGTGATAATACTGTGGCAATGCAGGTTCATCAGTTGTAGGAAAGGTACTGCTGTGGTGGGGCATATTGATGATGGGGAAGACTGCTTATGTCAGAGAATGGACTATATGGGGAAATTCTGTCCTTTCTGCTCAACCATGCTGTGAACCTAAAGTTGCTGTTAAAAGGAGTTATTAACGCTAAGTTGAAGTACATTTTAATAACGTAGGAAGGAAGAGAGTCCACCAGTTTGAGCTGAGGAAATGAAAGAATTGGGGCACTAGGAATAATGCAGATGAGAGGTCACAAGCAATACACCAAGTGGATTGAGCTCCAGCACAGTGCTCTTCTCCTGTGAGACTGATGAAGGCCACCCCTTCATTACAGTGATGAAGCCAAAACCATTATTCAAAAAGTAAGAAATAGCGAAGGGCGTTTGGGGCAGTGGTTAAGTCACCACTTGAGAAGTCTGCTCCCGTATTGGAATGCCTGGTTCAGTTCCTAGCTCCTCTGCTTCTGATTGAGCTTCTGCTAATGAGCAGCCTGGGTGGGAGCAGGTGCTGGCTCAAGCATTTGGGTTCTTGACACCCATGTGGGAGATGTGGATTGAGTTCTGTGTTCCTGACTTTGGCCTTGGTGGTCATGTGCATTTGGGGAGTAAAGCAACAAATGGGAAAAAATAGCAAACGGCCTCTGTTAACAACTGCAGGGTTTCCATGTCCACCCTGCATCTTGTCCAGTGAGGACCAAAGAATAAACAGAAACTAAGGATATTACAAAGCATGTTCAGAGTCCATTGCAGATGAGCTGGAGACAGAGAAACAGCCATTTTTGGTTGACAGAAAATAGTCACAGATGAGGGTGAGCCAGGCAGAGGTTGGAAAAGAAAAAACAGAACACAAAGCTTAGTAGACACATGATTTTAGCTTAAATATTGCAGTGTTCTTCAGGTGCTTTCAGGAGAAGACAAGGAGAGAAGCGTAATTATTGTACAACATGGTTATACTGCACTGTCTAAATGCATGGCTAAAAATGCATGTTTACACCTGGCATCTTGTTTGAGTCTTGGAACAACTTCAGATATTCACAGGAAAAATTATGCCTACATTTACTTAGCAAGTAAGGGAACTCAGGCTCTTCTCCGCCCCCGCTTCAGCTAATATAGATGATTAAATATGGCCAATTAAATATGGCGATCTCTGATCATTTCAATATGGTATTCCCCTTCCCTCTTTTAAACACATGGTACTTTATTTTTCTATAATTTATATGACAATATAGGCTGCAGTGTGACAGCCTTTGCTGTGATTTGTTAATGCAACTGTATGTACATTTATATAGCGTGTTCCCAGATAAATTACAGGCTTTTTGGGGAAAGGAGATGAGACTTACCGAGCACAGTAAAGTATTTCAATGACCATTAGCTGATCCACCGTGGTTGAGAGTCAATCAGAATTATAATCTTGACTCTACTTACTCAGTAGCCTTTCAGCTTTGCACCTCCCTCTGGCACAATTTCTGTATCTAGAACATAGGTACCTTAAGTACCCTGATCTGTAAGTTATGGTGAGAAGTAAATGAAGTCAAGTAGGTTTGTGACGTATACATCATGCCAGTGATAGTGGTCATAAATGCTAGCTGGTACTACTTCTGTCCAAATTCAATTATATGATTAAATGGTAGTTTGGGTACCCAGGTTTTCTTATTTCAACTGGTTCTCCTTGGGCTTTCAGTTAACCTCATGATACGCCCTGGTATCCTGACTAACAAAGTCCCTGAAGTTTACCATCTGAACGCTATGCCTATTTTATGAGAACTTTGAATTTCAGTAATTGATGTGTTAACCTGAAAATTTGAGAAAGAAACTCACACTCCCAAGAGGATATAAATAACCAGTTGAAGCTTTAAATATCTGGGTATGTGTTTGCAACATGCGTTTCTGGAAGTTAAATGTCAAAATAAAAAGGTCCCTGTCACAGAAACGGCAGAAGCCTAGTTGAATTTTGGTGCACAAAGGTCACTAAAACTACTTCTTTGCTCCAGATCTCCCGCAATTCAGTGTTTGACAATTCATGTGGGGCTGGATTACACACTGGATAATATTATGAGCTAGAACTAATGAATACTTGGCATATGCATGTTCCTTTATTAGACCTTTACTATCATTATGTTAAGTGAGATAAGCCTTAACCAGCAAGACAAATGTCATGTTTTCTTTATTGGTAGAAGTTAATATAGAGAGACTATAAAATCTGTGTGGAGATCTTACTGTTTGCTATATCATTACAAATATTGCTTCTCTGAATCATACCATGCAGATAGCCATAAACACTTCTTTTCCCCACATTACAATCTTTATCAAGAAAAAATAGTATATACATGGATGTATATAACATTTACCTATGAAGTGAATGGGGCAAAATTTTAAAAATTGTAAAATTTTAAAGCTAAAAAAGATTTTTAAAAAATATTTAGTCAAAATCTTTGCAACCTTTAGGTACTTAAAGCTTTCCTTTTAAACTTACGTGACATCGTTTTTGTGTATGCCAGCCATGTGTGCCACTTCTAGAGTCGTGACTGAACTTTGGATAGTGCAACATGTAGAGAAGTACAGAAGTGTCTGAAAGTGCTGAACAAATAAAACCTTGCGAAACTCAGAAGATGAAATTCTTAGAACACTGCACTACACTTAAAAACAGTTGTGCTTTGTTACATGTTAGAGAAATGTTAACATGTAATACATTACTATCAAATAGAAACTTAGGTTTGCAGAAACTGCATAATTTGTACAGCATGTCTCAAACACTTACCTGTCCATGTCAACTTTCTTAAACTAACAGTTTTCCTGTGGCTCCAGGATGTTTGCATTTTTGCAACCTGGAATGACCATGTCAGCTTGAACCGATGTTTTTACAGACCGAATCACTTAGATATGTATCATAAACCACCAATTCACGAAGCTCTTTGACATCCATGATAATCTTAATGGATTGAAAATACCATTGAGTTTGGTCCATATTCTTTATCTACATCTTTTACAATTCATTGGGTTGAACTGAAAGAGTGTCATATCTTCCCTAGTTCAGCCCTGATCTTGTACGAAACGTTAAATGACCACACCAGCTCATACTAACTGGTTAGTCTTACCTTAAGTTTTTTAGAAATATTTGGCAGAGGGAGGTCATAGAGCCAGAAAGTGGCTCAACGGGCAGCAGGCTTGACCATGGTTTGCATAGTGTTTTGATAAGTCAGATTGTTGGTGGTTAGCCAACTGTCTAAGAGCACTTGATGGGAAACCTCAAAGCCAAGGATTTATAAGGCTTATACAGCAGACGGAGGGAAGAAGCCAGGCAGCAAGCTAGGATTGCGAAAAATCTATTTCGAGTGCTTCTTACACCTGGACAGCTCCTGGACCTTGTTTGGACGTTCTAAGAACCCTAACTTTCCTTATTAATCCCCTCGGCCCTACCCTTGGAGTGTTGTTGGGTTCCTTAAAATTGTGTGCCACCACTTCAGATGAAAGGATTACCATATCTGAATACCCCCAAGACACATTGGGCTATCTTCCTGGGCATGAGGCCTTTTGTCCTTTTTCTTGGACTGAGAGATTTATGTCCCCTGGACAACAATTAGAGAACAAATCTCAGAGCTGTTTGTAGGCAAAATTTATTTTGATCATCAGAGGCAGATGTCACCTGTTCTCTGTGGCTTCGTGAATCTCTGCAAAGCATACTTACTGTGTTCTACCTCAAGGACAATGCTGAAGCTTTTTAAGGGTCATTTTCATTATTTTTGCAGGAACCACAGCAGGAAACACTAATTTCCGTACTGTTTAACAATCATTGGATTTGAATCTACTGCCTTAAAATGAAAATCTCAGCTACAGCTGGCTTAAATACTATATGAAGGGACAGAGTAATATGTAGATACAATGACTGCGTTCACGAGCTAACTTGTAGAAGTTACTGATTTTTATATTCGTCCACTCTAATGCACACCACTCTGATCTTAACAACTTTCTTCAACCATCACTCCAAGTGCTTGCTTTGCTCAAATGAGTATTGCCGTGGCTTTTGACTCAAACCAAATGAAAACCAGTTCTGATCTAACTAAATCTACTCTGCTGTGAAAAACATCCTGGCTCCTCAGCAGAAAACGAATCCCCTGCTCCAGGTTGTGTCTGCTTGTGCCTAGTGGCAGGCTGGGGGCTGGCACATTGTGAAGCCAACTCTGCCCCGGATAGGAACATAACCAGGCTGTTGATGAGTTTCCCGCTGCAGCAAAAACAATGAGCTCCTACGAGGGGGGGTTGTGTTTGTTTGGTCAGGGCTTTTTCCATTAGACTTGGTCATCAGCAGTTGGCTGGTTACAAATACAGCCCTGAGACCAAATGGCTGCAATCCAATTATCCCAGCTTCCTGTCTACAGAGCACTGCCAGCGAGGAAGGCAGTCATGTTTGCCTGCCTCATCAGGCTCCTAGGACTCAAAGTACATCATTTGGAGAAAACCAACAAATAACAGACCCTCGGATATTTTGATGGAGAGGCAGCACAGAGTAGAAAAGGACACATTGGTCCAAAATGCAACATTTCTGGCACTAACCCACATTCCTCCTATTCCTGGTCTATCTCTTCACTTCTGAAGGAAATTGTCACAACACCCACTGGACTGTTAGGTGTGTCTGATGGATGATGTATATGAAAGAGCTTTGAAAACGATGATGGCGACGACGACGAGATACCAATGACAGTTGACATTTGTTGAGCACTTACCATGAGAACACTAGAGTAGGTATTTGAAATGTACTATCTCATTTAATATTTGTGAATATCTTCTAAAGATTTGATGATGGTAATTATGAAATTTATAATAATAGCTAACATTTCTTTAAGTGTTACCAGGCTTCAGGCTCAGAATCTTATGCATATTAACATACATAACTACGGTATGTGAAATAAGTACTATTAGAATGACCATTTGATAAAAGTTAAATCCAGAAGTGGGGTAATTTGCTCAAGTATGTGCTACTGATAAGGACTCGGAAACTTGCTTCTGACTCTAGAAGTTGCCCAATTTTTCCTGTAAAGGACTACATGTAAGTAGCTTAGGCTTCAGATTCACATGGAGTGCTGTATAATATTGTTTCCTCCTTTTTTTGGTGTTGGTGGTGTTTCTTCATATTTATATCTTTTTACCAACGTTAAAAAGCATTCTTAGCTCAAAGGTCACACAAAAACAGGCAGATGGCTGAACTTGATACACAAACCTATCATTTGCCAACCACTGCTCTAGAAGTAGTTTTGGTTTTACAGACAGGAAAGCAAAAGATCACGGGCTGAAGTGACTTGTCTAGGGTTCTTCAATAAGTGCTGAAATCAAGTTCTCATCTAGGTTTGTCTGCTTCCTGAAGCTTTCATTCCCCACCGTGTCTGAGAGTATCCTATAGTACGTAAGATATGCTCACTGATCTAGGGATTTTGTACTTGCTCCAATTTCCAGACAAAATACGGTGTTTCTTCTTGAAATAGACTTGTCTGAGAGTTAGTACAGCCAAAGACTAGTACAGTGTCTGACCTATAGCAGGCATGTGATATATAAATCTCGGTTGAGTGAAATAATTCTGATGTGTGATTGGATTCAGTCATTCTCCATGATCTCAGATATTAAGATTCTTCTGGACCTTTTGTTTTAGTCTATAAAAGAAAGCAATGACATTCTCCCTAATCTAGCTCACAGGGAATCTGTAACTACTTTTGAGATAATTTCCATGGAGTTATTTGGATAAAAGAAATGTTATATACAGAAATATTGTCTTTACAATGAATCATTCTGTTGACAAAAATGGCATAAGAAGATTGTATTTATGACTTTGAAATAAATACATCACCAGCCAAAGGCAGGACAAAGGGGAGACTTTGTGACTGCATCATAGGTTAATGTTGTATTTATCAATACACTGTCAAATCAAAGCAGGGATTTTTTTTATTTTACTTAATTTGAATTTTCACTTTAGATGAAAAATGAACTTCTTGGAAGTGAACTAAACATCTTATGCATGTCTATTTTTAGAGAAAAGGATGTAGATTTAATCTTAGGCTCAAGATATTTTATGACACATTAAATATTACCAGTACAGTAAGATTATTTGTAGTTGACACCTGTTGAGGAAAACGGAAAGGTGAAAGTTTCTGGTATATAATGGTCACTTGTATTTTTTGCAGATGTCCTTGTTAGTATGATGCTTTGCTATCCCCCTCAAGATGTCCACCTAGGGTCTCGCAGAAATTCACCTGTTTCCCACTCATACGGGTGTCTGGGTCTGCACTCCATTTGGACAGTTAGTCACCAGTTAGGCTGTTGGAGATCAGCAAACGAGTAATCCAGTGGTCAATGTAGACACAGAAAGCAGAAATAGTCTTCTTTTTTGCCTTCATGCCCAAGGATCAGGCCCTTAGAGCTTTTCATAATGATCCCTGAGTTTGTTACACATTATTAGCACCTTGCACAATTCCTGCCATATAGTAGATGTTTAATAAAAGCTTGTTTGATTGGAGGGAAATAAAATGAAATTAATAATAATTTCTTGCATTCCTGAAATGGTTAACAAGGTCATTTCCTTTCTATTCTCTCTTGAAATACTCCATTGACATGTTTGTCAATTAAAGGGAGGTTTTTACCTTATTGTTTGGTGTTGATAGTGATGATGTTCATTAGTATTATGTTGAGATAGGTAATTAGGATATTTCTATTTTGCGCATAGACCTGAGGGCATTCATGGAGATGATAGTACAGCTCCAGGAAACTAGGTCTTGTTAAACTTATTGGGCACATCAGGGTAGACTGGGCTAAACTTTACAGACAAGGGAGTCTAAGTAGGCCTTTGCTGTAACTGGCCAATAGAGGAAGGAATGATTAGTGCAGAAGAGCAGTGAGGAGTCAGTCAAAAAGAGATCCAACAGCTGGACTTGGTCCAATTTGACCCATTCTATTCTGAATGGACCACTGTGTTGTGTGAGAGATGATGTATCAGTAAGTAACTAGGAACCATAGGAAATTTTCGAGTTGTTGAATACAGACAATTTGGAGCAATTATTTGGTTTTCTTTTTTCTTTTTGTTGGTTGTGGGGGTATGTGTATATATGATTTTAAGAAAACAACCTGACAGTCTGTGCAGATGTAGAAGGACTACAGGCAAAAGTAATTGGTGGTTGTGGTCTTGGTATGAGGTGATGGAGAAGAAGCTCTGAGAGGTAGTACTGAAACCAGAGAGACAAGACTAGGTACATCATTAAAAAGAGAACTTGGAGGCTAAATGAGAGGCTTGAGAAATTCAGGAATCGGATGATTTGTCATCTGGAATATTAGATTCATAATTTTGCTGTAGTGATAATTTGTTCAATCCTTTGCATTTTAGAATATAATTTCTTAAACCTCACTTGATGTACTTTTTACCTGGCTTTCTAATTTTTGTGATGATACCTTTCTCACCTGTCGACAGGGAAGCCATCAAAGGCCTGAGAACAAAATTGATTTCGTATTTCTCCTTTAAAAGTGCACAAACATTTGTGAAGTGAATTAATAAATTTGGTGATATAGCCAAGAGCCTAACTAATGAGAAACTTGAGACCCAGAAAGGAAAATGCCTTTGCCAGGACTCCCTCAGCTGATGAGTGGCAAAATACAGGGTGAAATTAGAATCCGCATGTTCTTCCATAATGCAGCTACCAAAGCAAAGCCATCAGCTTCAATAGGTTTGAATAGCCAAAAAAAAAAAAAAAAAAAAAAAAAAAAAAAGCCAGGTAGGTAGAGAACAAATAGAGACTTTTCTCCATGGAAAGGGCTACTATTAGATGAGACAGAATTCTAGAATGATTTTGAACTTTCAGCTTTACGATTTCAGTGTTTCCAGAAGGCTCTGTGTTAAAGGAAGATCAGTAGTAAGGGTGTCCCTGATAAGATTACTCTTTCCTGTTTGCTTCCATGGACTCAACACACTTTGACCAACTTCCCACTCTCTAGCCCACAGGGACAAGAGCTCCCATCAGAAGCAGTGTCTCCGCTCAGCCAAGCAGAGAGTTTTTGCCTGGAAATTGTGAAATTCTGGCTTGAGTTCCCTTTCACAAAGCCTTAGAACTTGATGACTCACAGTCTCCCCATGGCAAGTGCAGGAGGATGATAGAGGGTGATTGCTGTGAGGCTTTGGAGAAAGAATGTGGCGTAAAGAGAGGAGCGTGGTCTATATTATGGCCAAGGATTTCATCACTGAATAGTGCCATATGGACCTCCATTTGGACCTTGTGGACAAGAAGTCCTCACACTGATGATTAGCGTGCTAATTCAGGGGGCCAATGCTGGAATGAAATGACGTTAACAAAAGACTCAAATGAAATCATACGACTTCAACCAAGTTTGTGAAAACACAGATAATGTCCGCCCTCTATTCAAGGCTCAAGGCCAATTAAAATGACTATTCATCCAGGCTACCAGGATTTTCACACATATTGTAAACTGTCTTCTAATTTCAGACAGAGTGTCTCTCCAGAGTTTGATAGTATATTGTTTCTGTCTCTCACCTTCTTGGCAGATGGGAAAATAGAGTGTGGAGTCTCAGGACAGGGGAATCTAGGTTTGTATCATGGCTCTGCTCATCATACTCCTATGATCTTCAGTCACAAACTAAGTCTCTTTGAAGCCTCATTTTACATATTCATAAAACGGGATTTATATAAAATAATGAAAATGATAGACACTGCCAGTTACCTGCCTGGCAGTATTCTAATTGCTAGGAAACATAGCATCTTATTTAAGTATACAACCTCTCGTGATAGGTAATTGAACACCTCTGTTGTTACCAGTGAAGAGACTGAAGCTCAGATAAATCAACTTGCCCAAATATGTACAACTGGCAAGTTGGAGAGCTGAGAATCCAGTCAACTCTTTATTTGATCATTGAAAGTGACATGCTGTATAACGTGTCTGGGTCCCACTGACACATCTTAGCTACTCCACAAAGTTGCATCCCTTTATTTTTTTAGAAGGTGAAATGTGAATGTTTCAGATGAGGCACATGAACTGGAGACGAAGGGACAATGTAGGTGTACCGTAAGAACATAGTGAGTGACAGCCAGACTCTGCTTCCTGTTTGTTATGTAAATCTTTGTTCTCTGACATCACGGTCAAACTCCTTGGCATCCCTATCTTCTCCTGAATAGTCTACGTAGCTGCCCCTTTTCAGATAAGACATCTGGCAGGGAAACGCTGACTGCATGCCTGTCGCTTCCACCACGTCTCTGCTCCCGGTTTCTCACCACCCTCACCATATGACTCTACACGCTGCTTCTGAATTTGAAATGTCACAGAATCCAGAGTAATAATAGTAACAGCTACACTTCAGTGAGAGCTTACAGTATGCCAGAAACCGTGCACCAGGACTTTTCTGCTTTAACCCATTGAAGCCTCAATGCAGTGCTCTCGGCAATGTGCCGTCGTCATCCCTTTGGAAGGAAGAAACTGAGGTTCAGAGTGGAGGAACTTTGCCGCAGTCAAGCAGTCAGCACCATTTCAACCCATGTTTGTCTAATACCAAAGCCCAATCACTTGCCAAAGGAATTTTTATCAGTTGGTAACGAAAATTTTAAAGCATACAGGAGCAGGAATGTATTCAAGCATGCAGCAAGGTTGTAAGCATGCTAAGGAGCAGGAATGATCATTGCATGCAGCAGGCTTGTAGCATGCTAAGGGAAAAGCAGACATCTGCTGACAGCTCTCGAGCTGCTTACACGTCTTAATCCATGGCCTGCTTCACACTCCGTTCACTCCATGTCCCTTCACTCAACGCCATTAATGAAATAGTGGTCAGTGTCCTTCATCACGATTATGCAATGTCAGGTAACATAGCTTCCTTCTGATTCATCAGTGCAGTCTAATTACAGGACGTTAAGCTTAATTTACTTTACAATAGAAAGACTTGAACCAAAAAAAAATTGCTACCCATAAATCGGAGGAATAATGGTGTTTGAAACCTCAAATTCTTTTACCGTTACAAGAAACATGATAACATGTTGATTTTATTCAAAACTGTCGCAGGAGTATTTTCCTCTTATCAGAAAGCTGCAGCTTTCACAGGGATGGAGTATCAAATGTCAGAGCAGCAGCGAGATTTCAGGTTGAAAGAATGAAGTGGGATGGTATAGTGCAGATGCTATAAACAAT
The DNA here is from genome assembly GCF_033115175.1 of Lepus europaeus. Classification (NCBI taxonomy): domain Eukaryota; kingdom Metazoa; phylum Chordata; class Mammalia; order Lagomorpha; family Leporidae; genus Lepus; species Lepus europaeus. The sequence goes on along the minus strand of NC_084830.1, from coordinate 131,745,943 downwards.
GAAAAGCTCTGAGGTCTCCCAAACAAGTAAATTCGGTGAATTTATTGGAGGGTTTCAGTGCACAGAAACCCGTGTTTAGCAGTAGAAAGAAAAGGAGGTGCAATACGAATTAGCCACTGTTTTCAAGAAGCTCAAAATCTGGCAGGGGAGCTCAGAAAGGGCATGATTAATGAACCATACCAAAAAGCATATCCAAATGTCACCGGAGAACAAATAAAGGGACTGGGGACTAGAATAGGTCAAATACATCCTACTCTCCTGGAGGCTGAAAAAGACTTCAAGTAGAAGGTGGCACTGGAAATGCATCAATAGGAGATGCCAGGGGACATGTGCCCCATTGAAAGAATAGCATGGTCAGTAGCCTGAATGCAGAATGCAAAGAGATATTGAGTCAAATACATATGGTTGGCTCTGCAGTGTTGAAGAGGAATAATTGGAGGCAAAACTTGTAAACCTGGTTAGAAAACCCATAGTGAACCTAGAATTTGGTGAGCAATCAGGAGTCTTGGGAAATTTTGGTTAGGGAAATGGCATGACCGGTGTTGTGGTTGAGCCTAATTCCCTAGTCCAGACGGAACATAGTGTCAGTTGTGGAAGGATAATGTCAGCAAAGTTAGCAATAAGAAATATATGAGAAAAATCAACTGATTAGATAACCAAATCAATTCCCCATTATTTTTTATTAAATCAATAATTTTAATAGGAAACCACTTGGTGGCTGCCAAAGAGTTGGTTTTTTCCTTCCAGTTAGATGTCATTTGGAGTTAATGTAAAATCAACGAAGCACTACCATACAAACGTGTCTTCATTTATTCACAGACGGCCAACACTGCAAAGAGAAAGAAGCAAGGAACAGGGGAAAATGTACGGGAAGAGAATCCATCCTTTCAAAGATGGTCCTTGTGCAGAGGAAGCAGTCCTCAGGTGTATCCAGTCCCTCAGGGAATAAGGTCGGGGAGGAAAGGCCATGTTTCCATTTCCAGCTCCAGGTAATTTCTGCTTCCTTGAAAGAATTCCAGGTTAGCTCTCTGAAATTGCTTGGTTTCATTATCCATATGATGAGAAAATGATACTTTATACGGTTAAGAGGTAACATGTCAAATGTTTCCAACTAAGCCTGATGCATAGTTATGTAAGTGGTGAATGTTATCTTAAGCTACTGATTGAGTATCAGCCTTTACTAATCTCTGATCCCATCTCCTATCACCTTCCCCACACTCACTGAGCCCCAGTCCCCCATGTCAGGTGCATTCCTGCTGAAGGGCATTTGTATTTGCTGTTTCCTTCGTCTAAGATGATATTCCTCCAAGTAAAATGCAAGTAAAATCCTCTGCCTTCTTGATCTTGGCCACAAGAATCACCTGCTTCAGATCCATCCTAACCAATCCAGCTAACAGTGCAGCACCACTGCTCTTCTCTACGTTTTACATTCCTTATAGCACATGTCAGTATCTAAGCTTGTCTAATTTGGGTATCTGTGTCTCCTTGTTTATTTTCTGGTTCCTAAAGAAGAGAGGGCAGAGACCTTGTCAGTATTTTTTTTAAGATTGTATTTATTTATTTGAAAGGTAGAGTTATAGACAGAAAGAGGGAGACTTAGAGGGAAAGGTCTTCCATCCGCTGGTTCACTCCCCAAATGGCTGTGATGGCTGGAGTTGGGTCAATCCGAAGCCAGGAGCCAGGAGCTTCTGCTGGGTCTCCCATGCTGGTGCAGGGGCCCAAGGATTTGGGCCATCTTCTACTGCTTTCCCAGGCCATAGCAGAGAGCTGGATTGGAAGAGGAGTAGCCAGGACTGGAACCAGTGCCCATATGGGATGCTGGAGCTGCAGGCGGAGGATTAACCTACTGCGCCACAGTGCAGGCCACATCAGTATTGTTCATTAATATACTTCTGGCAACAGACCCTGGGCTATGGCAGGTGTTCAGAAACTATCTGGTGGGGCTGGTGTGGTGGGTAAAGCCACCTACCGGCATCCCATATGGGCGTTGGTTCCTATCTTACCTGTTCCACTTCCAATCCAACTCCATGCTAATGCTCCTGAGAAAGAACCAGAAAGTGGTCCAAGTGCTTGGACCCCTGCACCCATGTGAGAGACCTGAAAGAAGCTCTAGGCTCCTGGCTTTGGCCCTGCACCACCCCCAAACACTGGGGCCACTGGGGGAGAGAGCCAGCGGATGTCTCTCCCTCTCTGTTTCCGTGGTTCTGAATTCCAAATAGATGGATAAATCTTTTTCTTCTTCTTCTTCCTTTTTTTTTTTTTTTTTGAATCTGCCTATCTGCATGCTGAATTGCTATTGCTAAAAGCAGTGCTAATTTTTCTCCTTGGATGAGTCTGGAGATGGCTGGTCCAAAGTGAAAAATAGACAATTTGGAAAGACAGCAAGAGCTAGTCCCCCATAGGTAGGTTAGCATGGAGACTGCTTCTGCAGGACATTTCTGGCCTCTACTACTCTGTCTGAGCTTCATAGCCAGTGAAGGCCCAGGTTTCCTTCCTGGGAAAGAAGTGTCAAGAGATGGGCTGCTTTATGCATGAAGAGGTTTGCAGGTGTGACTGTGAGGAAAGGGTTTTCACCTGGAAAATCAGCTCTCAGCAATATTCTGAACTGTGCTCCAGCAAACTAAGGAAAGGGGAGTGGGCATTGGAACTAGGCACTATGGCTAATCTTCAGAGGAAATCCCTGGTCCAGCCCATGAGGGTATGGACTCCAAAGATACTCTATTCAGGGCATGGATTATAATCAGTTGAACTATTTTCCCTATCATGCTTGAGGCTTTTATGCAATGGGATTCCAGAATGGTTTGTTGTGAAGAAAGGATTCTGATTTGAAAATACTTAGTGTATACCCCCTGCATTTTATATTGAGAAGATAGAGAGTCTAAGTGTTAAACAGAAAAGCTATGGTCAGTATCCCGGGAACTGATGGTGGTAGGGCTCTTTGCACTGCCCACACTCAGAAGAGATAGGACCTGGATTTCATTGACATGTAATCTGGGCCTAAAGGTGCTGGCCTCCAGGCTCTTGCATGGGGAAGTGTGTCATTCCCCCCAACACAGCCCCATGCACACACACACACAGTATCTGTAAGGAGGCACATGCTTGATAACATCTATGCAGCAACCCTGGATACGGAACAACCATACAGCTTTGAATGGCTCCTTGTTTATGCCCTCAGAGTGGCTGGGGTGGATTCCCAACCTCTGCTCATGGGGTGACCATGTCAGAGACCCATCATCATTCTTAATGCCCAGATGAAGGTGAAAGCTAGGGGTACTGGAGCTCTGGCTTAACTTGGGGAGAACCTCATAGTAGACACAGAATCCCCCCAGCTTCAAACACCAATAGCTGCTGGGTGATTGCACTGGGCTCCTGGAGTTACAGAACTGAGGCATGGAGGTGGATTTTGGCATTTTATTGCATATTCAAAATTCAGTTATTAGTTTTAGACTTAATATTTACTTTCCTATATAGGTTATATAAACATGTACAGAATGCACTCATATAAACAGATGTGACATTTATCAATATAGAATTTATCAATAAAAAATCTATATAGGTTCCTGTTTACCCCCAGAACACATTTCTGGGAACTGCATCAGAAAGTAGATATAATAAAGCCAAGGGTACTTTCCATGGAAACAAAATTAGAATCACAGGTACAAATTCCTTCAAAGCCCTTCATTGCTATAGCTGACAATCTCAAAAAAACCAAAGATATAACCATCATTAAAATTTTTAATCCTTTAAAATTATAAAATTAAACTCCATGTTAATAGCACACATATACTTTATATGTTGCTCACACAGGGGGACTCAGTGCATTATGACCTGTACAAATGGCCCCATTTGTAATTCTGCTTTATTAAAAATGTAAACAAAATCAAGATATTAGCAGAAATAACATTAAATCATAACTAGCAATAATTTACATACACTGTCAGATAAAGAAAAATCTCAAAAGTTATCTGTTTCTGTGTCTTTGTAGTCACTTTGGATAAAACTCTTGTCAACTAGTCAATCAAATATTCTGCCCTATGTTTAATTTTTTCACAGAATGTAAATATAGGAATATATGTTGAATATACACGGTAGGAATTATTTCTGTGGACTAGGTACTTTTTTCTCAAATATATTATTTTATGACAAACAAGCATTTGTATTTATTCCATGTGGTTTGAACTACAGGGAAAAGCTAGGCTCATTCTTACCCAAACCAACCAGTAGCTGACATCTCTCCCCAGCTACCCTTTTACTTTGAGAACTAGTATTTGTGATGTATTAATCTGTGTGCTGGGCAATCTAGAGTGACCAAATGAGCAGGGGTCGATTTGGAAGAGCTGGTACCCAAAGGGTGCTCCACGAATATACTTTTTCATCACAGATAGCTCATTCTCTAACTTGGCTCATCTCTTAATGAATAACTTCTTAATCCTTGAGAGCTCACGTTCATTCACAGTAATCCAAAGGCTCCAAAGTCATAATACACATAGGGAATGGCATTTTATGGTTTACAGAATGCTTTAACAGAAGATGCGTGATCTCTACAACAGCTCAGTGACGTAGTCGGGAGGAATACTCTGAGGCCAGAGATGTTCAGCCGTGGGTTCAACTCACTCAGCAAGTCAGGAGTGGACTCAGTGCACCTCTGCTTTCACGCTGCACTTTCCCTGCACAAGGGGCTGGTGGAGGCAGTGGGGAGGGTGTACAGGCAGCTGGGGCAGACTGGTTGGGTCTCATCACTGGGTCCAGAACTTTGAGTCTCGGAAGCTTGCTGCTCCCTTCTTTGGATCAGAAAACTAGCATCCTCGTCATGGTGCGTGCCTCCTGGGGTGGTTGCTCAGCCTAGTGACGGCAGGGGTACAGTGACTTGAAAATCAAAGGGGACCGGTACAATCACAGCTTCAGGGTGAGTTAGAACCTCAATAAACTTTCGCCATATCACACAAGAATATAAATCTCCAGTTGAATCTACTCCAACGATCAGGGAGAGTCCCTGCCTGCACCAGGAACATTTCTTCCTGGAGAAGTTATTTCTCGCCAACATCCAAGATTTCAAAATAACATTTTTCTTTGAGAGCCTGTTTCAGTTTACTCAGGCGACTTTCTCCCTGACAAAATTAAGCCTTCACAGTACAGAGAATTATATTTTACATTTGGATGGTTTGGGCAATCTTCTCTTTCTCAGAGTTTCTTAAAGTAAACATAATGGAACTGATAACTGACGCTTCAGAAGCAGCAAGAGAAAAAAAATGCGGAATGGTCCTGAGACGCTATTAAACCACAGCCAAGATCAGAGGTAAGACTTCACATGGCCCTGGAAGTACATGTACCTCCCTGGCACCTTTACTCTGAGGCAGCTGCCAAGAGCTATGAGCTCTGCTTCAAGTCAAAGACATCCAGGTTAGCCTGAAAGGTAAAGTTGACACGGTCAGGGTCTAGAGGGCCCACACGAGGAAGGCAGTCCCTTTGAAAGAAAGCCAGAAGGCTTTTGAGGTAGCAGATGGCTGTAGCAGCATCCTGTTGTCCTGGAAACATAAAGAATCTTAGAGTCGCCTAGTCCAAACGTGGGTTGACAGTTTGTTCAAAGTCCGGTCCAGAGATGAGGAGTATTACTGAGGATCTCACAGCATATTAGGGGCAGAGCCACAGCCAGAATCCAGGTCTTTGGACTTCAGATCAAACATCGTTTTCTCCCAGCACTGCTGGGCCCCGCTCTCCTGCACCTGGGAGGCAGCGGAGAGTGATGTGTCCATGCAGTGTGAGCTTCCAACAATTATCTTCTTTGGAAGCAACAAGGCTGAAATCAGTGCCATGGTTACATTAAGCTCACTGTGAGCTTGCAGCAAAGATCCCAGAGTCTCGTGATACACAACTGCAGAGCTGCCAGCCCTGTGCAAGGCTCTCAAGGGGAAGGTGTCCCATTCTAGAAGGACAGGACAGCAGGCATCTCGGAGCAGACAGGAGAGTGGCACTGGGAAGAGCTGTCTGTTGTGGGTGGCCCCAGGGTTGCCGTGGAGACCATTTTCCTCTGACACATCTCTGCCTCTGTGATCCCGTGGTAAATAAAAGGAACATGTCCTGGAGAAAGGGACTGACTGACACCGAACACAAGGAAGAGCAAGTGGAAGTCCATAACTGACTGAGGCGCCAGCCAGGAAGACCCTCAGTTGGACCCAGACACAGGCAGGAGAGTGTCTCTGAGGCCCACCACAGGGTGATGAAAAGACATGCAACAATCGTAACATGGCTGTGATCAACGCGACCAAGCAAGAAACATGAGCTCTTGGAACACAGTTCTGACCGAGACAGGCACACGGAAGATGTGTGTTGACAATGTCTGTGAGCAGACACAGCAAAGAAGATCTGTTTGGAGACATTGACAATTGAGAGAGGACACAGTGAGTGATCATGTTTGGAACATGACTAATACAGACCAGGCACGGCAAAGGAACATGTGAGGGATAACAGAGCCCGTCGAGCAAGAGTGAAGACTCCAGGAAGAGGGACTGCTGTGAAATGAGAAGTGACCAAGGAAGTCATTCTGTCCCCTGACTTTCTCAAACTCCACCTCTCGGAATCTCAGAGGAAGAGCTCCAAGTGCGCGGGATGCTTGCTCTGGTGGACAGAAGAACCTCGGATGAGAATACCAGGTGCAGTCACACACAAGCCGCATTGTAGGACCTGCTCCTCTCTCAGAGGCATTGCTTTCTTCTAGGTCATTGTCTCAGGGGCCTAAGTGTCACTGGTTTGAGAAGCCACCAAGGGAGAAGTTCCTGGAGGGTGGCATTGACTCTCCCACTGGCCTCCACACTCCACTGCATCCCTGGAGGGGGAGAAGATCAGAGAACCTCAGCACTGGGATGCACACCAGGGACCATCTAATGAAAGAACCCACCCCGTCCAGGAACCCTCTGACACCATGCACACAGGTGCTAGATGAGCCTCTACTTAGGAATTTCTAGTAACAGGCCAGCCCATAATTATTTTGGAGCAACTTTAGCTATTAGAAACAGCCTATTAATGTTTAGCCAGAATCTGCCTCCCTGCAACTTCTCTCCAGTGGAACTACTGTGCCCTCCAGGCCCACTCAAAATTCTGCCTTCTGCTATTTGTATCTTCCAAGTGTTCTCTTCTCCAGGCTACACATCCCCATTTTTTTAATAGTGCATTATATATTACGGCTTTTGGATTATTTCCATAATGAGCACAGTCCTCTGAATGCAAGTTATTCTCTGGTGATCTCTCTTGAAACACAGTACCAGGAAAGAACACAAATATTCACAGTGAGCCTGGCTTATATCATGTACTTTTCATCATTAATTTAGTTTACTTAAAGCAATGCAGTCAAATTCAGTTAATTTCTAACAAGACAATATTATATTAGCAGACCCTGAGTTTGTTGCCAGTTTTTATCTTTTTGACACAACAGATATCAGTTCCTATGATTTATTCTAACATTGGTGCAGTCTGTTTTATTTATTTGAGCCAAAATATAGGACATTCTGTTTGTATCAGTATTTTCTTGGTTTGGTATCATTTTAGTCAGCTGACATCATCTTAAATCATTGTAATTTCAACATTCAAAGTGTGATTATTTGGCACCTATGAAAATTAGCCTTTAAAGATTTTTCAAACACATAGAAAGATCAAGTCATCTTTGTTCTACCTAGAGCTTTCAGCGTACTGTCATCTGCCTTTTGGGTTTTTAGTCAAGATAGAAAATGTCGAGCAGGATAAGGCTAAAAGAGAATTATGATCGACTACCCAAGATTTCCTTAACGTTAAAATGTAACTCTTAATATGCCCACGAAGGAACCTGGCCTTGCCAGACGTTGTCCAATGTCTTGCCAAATAGCGAGTCTGTCCTAACAGATAACAAAATTAGTTGGCATGAGTTAGTATTGTTTCATTAAAATATGACTTGGACTCAGAAATCTTTCGTGTAATAAGCAAGAATTTTGGTAAGGTCGACTTCAAGCTCTGAGTATATAGATTCTGGAACCTAGTTTCAGTGTTTTTTTGTTTTTTTTTTTAAGAATTGGGGCAATATTTACTGGTATCTGGGCTTCCAGCCTTTCCTCAATCCAAAAAAAGCAACATTAAAAGGTATTATCAATCAGTTCCTTTAAGCCCTTGGAATATCAAATGTCTTGGCTCAGACAGTTAAATGCTTTCCATGAATCCTGGACAGCAACTTCCTCCCTATAATATCCTCCTCTTTCCAGTTGGAAGTCTATTCTTATTGCAGCAGAATATGCAAGATTTCTTCCCTAAATGCTGAGTTCTAACTATTTCTGAGTTTGCTAGTTGCTCTGAACATAGCTTTCAATTCATCCTTGGTTACACATCCCTTCTTCCAAATTTTCCATATGCCATTTTAAACTGTCAGCTCTCTGGAGAACTCGGGATGTGCACTCATGTCTTCATATGATCCCCTATGTCTTCATTTGGATGTTTATTGAATATAGCTACTAAAGGGAAACGGTATGACTGGAAGGAAGGAAGGGGAGGGAGTTAGCAGTGAGGGAAAAGAGAAAAGAAAAAGAGTTATAGAAAAGAGGGGAGGGAAGAGGGATGGATTTGTCACTCTCACTGACCTAATTCCCTTTGTACCATATTTGTAATTGGTGTTATTAGTAACAAGAAAAACACCACCCATTAGAGCAGCACCTATAGGCAAGGCACAAGGCTAAGTGCATTATATTTACTTATGGATTTGTGCATTTATACCCATTTAACAGAAAATTAAACCGAGTTTCACAGTTTAGATAATTTTCACAGCAAGAATCATAATCAGACTTTGTATTTAGGTCTTTTTTATTCTAAACTTTTTGCTCTGCATTGTTGTGTGCTCTTGATTAAATTCAACACCTTGAGAATGACCGAGCTAAATCCAGTGCCCAGGTCCCGCTGTCTCTAGCATTTCCTAGCCCAACCATGGCTGACTCTAAGGTGGAATGAATATGTGCAGAGGTGCACATTACTTCTGTTCCACCTTTGGGAAGCTTTCAGTGTGACATGGCTCCTCCTTTCACTGCAACATCTTTATGACTGGGATGTTAACAGGGGACTTTTTCCTGCTGGCCTCTACAGCTCGCCGTTGTTGCCATGTGGGCTCCTGTATTTTCTGGGATGTCTGGGGAAACTAGCAGGAAAGGGGAAAAATAAACCTGCAAAAGCAGTGTGAAGTATGGGGACGTAGAGCAAAAGAGCTAGGTGAGTCAATGTCATAAAGAATGAGAAGAGGAGATTAAAGACAAGGCAGAAAACTGGGGAAAGGGGGGAGAGGGAAGCCACAGAGGTAGGGGTGTGTGTGGGTGCGTTGGAGAAAGAAGAGGATCTCTGCTAGGTGTTTCCTGAAGATTATATTGGCTCTCTTGTAAAACTGTTGTAGAGATTCAAAAAAGGTTGAAAAGATCTACCATTGGCATTTGACACCCGATGCCACTCTTTGCTTTTCAGGCTATGGTAACATATCCCTAGTCAGAGAGGAGCCATGGAGAAAGGACAATGGCCTAGTCTCTAACTCCATGGAGCATTTACAACCATCTCCTCTCAGCAGGACAAACAAGGACTTGAGAATCAGGACAAGGTAATTCTATGTCTTGATTGGCCTATAACAGTTTTAGTTTATGTTATTGTACAGACGTTTTTGTTAATGATTAGCAGTTTAGTATTGCTGGCCTCTTAGGTCTTTACTCAAGATTTTTAAAATGTATGGTTCATTATGTTGCACCTTGAGAGACCCCCTTCTGGTGTGAGAGATCACTCTCAGAACACATGGCTTTAACCTTCAGTTAAGTGCCTTTCACTGGTAGATAGGAGGTCACCCTACTAATTCAGCCAGGCAAACAGCAGAGAGCAACAATGTGAACAGTAAACCAAAAGACAGGAAGCTGTGCTCTGTTCCTTTTAGCCTCTGGTCAAACGACTCTGGGGTCAGAGCCCCTTTCCTGTGCCTCACTCGTTCCATCTGTTAAAAGAGGGGGAGGATAATCTATAAGATCCTTTGCAGCTCTGACATTCTGATTCTATGAGTAGCAGGGATGGTGGGTGACAGATACAGGCTTTCTGACTGGGGCACCAGCTGTGTGTGGGACTGTTCTCTAAAGCTCTTGGTAATTGCTTCATATTTGGCTTTTAATATTCTATTGTTAGTATCTGATACTTTCTATTCCATGTGGAGGGAAGTAGTTCCACTGGAAACACAGGGAGGGTAATTTTTGGATTGATATTAAAGAATCCGTAAGACCTCTGAATCTGTGAAATTACATTGCAAAGCTGTTAGATGTATCTGGGTAGGATGCATAGGGTGGAACTGAGATGCCACAACTTAAAATGCAGTGAGATCACAACTGTCTCCCTGCAAACATATGCTTGATCAGAAACATTGGCAGAGTCACTCGAAGTCCCTGATGCAAAACATCACTTAAAAAAATTCTTTCTCCAATAGTCTAACAGTTGAGTGTTTTTAAATGCAGTTCCTTGTTTTAATAGTTTTGGTAAAATCCTTTACAATTTATAACACATTTGCATGTCTTTTTCCACATTTAATCTTCAATGAAATCTGTAAAGAATGGACAGTTTTATGTCCATTTTAGAGGAAGAGGAAAATACAATCTATGAACATGGACTGATGAATGGAAGATGGTGGATCCCAGCACTATAAATTGTATTCTGCTTCCCAAACCTGGAATTCTATCCATTCATATCTATGTATTCATTTTTGAGGTGAAAAGAGTTTTATTTTATTTTTTGACAGGCAGAGTTAGACATTGAGAGAGAGACAGAAAGATCTTCCTTTTTCCATTGGTTCACCCCTCAAGTGGCTGCTACGGCCGGCGTGCTGCGCCAATCTGAAGCCAGGAGCCAGGTGCTTCTCCTGGTCTCCCATGAGGGGCAGGGCCCAAGCACTTGTGCCAATATATGCTCCCTCCCAGGGTGTGCATTGGCAGAGAGCCAGATGGGAAGCAGAGGATTCAGGACTCTGCCCCAGGCACCCCGAAGATAGGCAATGTGGGCATCCCAAGTGGTCTTAACTGCTGCACCAAACACCCACCCCTTATTTGACTTTAAATTCACTATCAATCAGAATGGGATCTTGATGTTGGAAGATCGAATGTTTCCAAGTATGGAAAGTATTCTGCAGGCAGTATGGCAGATGATAGACAAAGTACTAAATAATTTGAGTCACAGCAAAGGGATTGAAATTATTTTTTTCACTCAATCTACTTATTTTAAAAAGAAGAACTCGGTTTGGTCCCATTCTGGCCGTAATAAATCTGTAATACCTAACAAATAGAGAGCAGATTTCAAGCTCAGTGCCTTTGGCAAAAAACAGAATCAAGTTAAATCTTAATGACTTTCTATGATTTCATTGCATTTATTTTTAAAATCATCTTCTGTAGTTGGTTTTTCATTTAAGGTCATGATGTAGAGTTTGCTATACAAATACATTTACCTAGATTAAAAATACGTTTGGGAGGGCACTGTGGCACGACAGATTAAGCTTCCACTTCAGATGCCCACATCCTATATCTAGAGTGCCTGGATCTGAGTCCCACCTCTGCTTCCAATCCAGCTTTCTAGTACTGTGCAGCAGATCATGGCTTAAGTGCTTGTACTTTTGCTAACAACATGAGAGACTCAGATGGAGTTCCTGGATCCTGGCTTCTGCCTGCTCCATCCCTGGCTATTGCAGGCATTTGCAAGTCTGAGCCAGTGAACAGAATCTATTTCCAATAAATGAAAATAAATAAACATTGTAATTGTATTTAAAAACAAATAGTAAATAAATAACAGTATATGTAGAATATTGATATGCTAAAAAATCAGCAAAGTTGCATGCAAGTAACAAAGGCACTTATCAGACCTTTGGGAAAACTGAATTGCAGAGAGTATGGTGTCTCAGCAAGGACATAAAGCAACATGTCTGCAGGACAGATGCTCTGGGAACTTCGGTCAATGTTCTTTCTACTATCAGGTAGTGCTTGCAGAAAGGACCCCAGACAGCCAAGTTTACACAATTTGGGATGCATAACCTTGTGGCCTCTGGACAAAATGTATTCCCAGGGGTTCACTAACTTCATCACCAGCCCCTATTATGTCCTTGTTCCAACATGCCAAAGTCCAAGATCAAATTGGCCATGGTTGATTGTTAACCCGATGCACTCTTTCGCCTATTTCTCAATATACATATATTAACTCCACACCAATATATACATGGTTGATTGTTATCCCAACATACTTTTTCTCCTGTTTCTCAATATACACATATAACATCGCACCAATATACATACCAATCTACTTGCAAGACCTTTTTTGATTGTCTATCACAGTTCTTCAATGACAAATTAAAGGATTGAAACTTGAAGTCTTTGGGGCAGACTGCCTTGTCTGCCTTTTCTACTGAACCATTTCATTATGCCACAACATAAAAATAATAGGAGAAAATGCCCCAAAGTTAGAGTCATAATTAAAAAAAAATTTATGTGCCATTTATCATGCTAAGCAAATCATGGGCTATTTTGAATGATGATCACATGTCACAACAATTCTATCTGATTGGTTTTATTATTTGCAGGCTCTAGCATAGTGGAATCAGATCTCGTAATTTTCCCCAGGTCGAACATGCAGAGCGGTGTAGCCGAGATCTGAATTCGAGCCTCAGGAAACCAGCACTAAATGTGTACTTTGACCTGACGGCACCCTCAGTCCCCAGACCCTGCTCTGGAGAGGCTGCCCCGATGACAGAGAATGTGACAGGTGCATGAATACCTAGGATACCAAGATAAGCTGAGCTTCCAAGAGAAGGAAGTGGCTAGAAAGCCCAGAGGAGTAAGCAATTAATCAGTGCTTAAGATTGAAGGGACCAGGGTCAAGAAAGTTCTAAGAGATCATATTGGAACTGTTCTTGGAGTATGGAGTATGGAGTAGGCTTATGTCAGGCAAGAAAATAAAACAGAAATAAAACAAATCATCCAGAGGCCAGAGAACTCACTTTTTATTTGGGGAATGCTGAACAATCTTAAAAGTTTATTGTATGAAGATCTAGATGAGGGGAGCAAGGCTTCATGGGAGAGAACTGAAGAAATTGAACTAGAAATGAGACTGGGTTATGTCAAGAAGGGCTTTTTATTCCCTTCACTGTCTACCCACTACAAGTCACATGTTAATGCTCAGGATTATTGTGTTATAACCTAACCCAGCTGGCATTTGCTCTCTAAATCCCGCAAGTCTGAATGGCCTTTCTGTCCTCCCCTGAAGCAGCTTCTCTCTCTATGGTTATATTATACATAGTCCCAAAAGAAAATGAAAGGCAGAAAAATGAATTATAATTTGCGATTCTATCAAAGTGCACCCTAAAATTGCGAAAGTAGCCATGAGATTAGTTATAGAGCCGACCCTTTGGAAAGTCATGGAGAAAATGGACTATAGAAGCTGCACAGTATGGTCTGATTAATGTGAGCTGGCAGGGGGCGGTGGGAGCAGGGAACTATGGACCACCAGGAAGAACTGGGAAGGTCTGTGCTTCCAAATGGAAGGGAGTTGACCTGTCTATTTCTCTACTGTGTTCTCACTGCCTAGAACAATCCCTGGGTCCCTGTTAGGAGTCCGATAAGAAGGAAATGGATGTGTGAATGAAATCATGACTAAGTGAGAAGTTGGTCTAGGAGTTCTGAGACCACGATTGTGGTCTTTTATCTCTGATACAGTACTACGATGTGCAAACTAACTTCTCTGAGCCTCAGTTTCCTTACCTGTAAAAAATTGGATTCAGCCATGTATTTCAGATTAGTTTTTAACAAGATTTTGACAGCTAACCTCTTGGCGTGGCCATAGGAGATATCAGAGGGATGGGGCTGTGGCTATGATTCTGTGCATAGACATCTTGACACCAAATACCTGGTTGAACAAAGCAGTTGTATTGTCCACATTTTCAAGGAAGATTCCATTTGAACAAAAGATGTCTACACCTGAGAAACAAAAATGCTTGAAAAACTATTGGATTAGTCGAGTTGGATTGTTGCTATCATTTCTTTATGATATTAAATTCTAAGTAAAAGTTGATAAAACTTTGTAACAACTAGGGTTGTTCCAACAGAAGAATACCTTGCCTTTGATAATGGTGACCTACCCCCCACTGAGAGGATAGACAGAGCTGCCTGCCAGACAAAATTTGTAAGAGATCACAGTATTGGTTGGATATTTGACCAGATCACTTCTGAAGTCCTTCCCATGTCTAAGAATCAAACAGTTCTGCATTCTTAAAAGAGTTTTGAGTCAACTAGCAAGACACATACATCATGGTTGACATCAGGGGCTTTGATCTTAGGTGGACATGTATTCAGTTTCTCTATGAGTAAAATGAGGATAATAATACATGCTCCATATAGTAGATACAGGATTCATTGAATGAAATATATGCAAGGAACTTAGTTCAATGCCTGGCATATAACCAGTACTCAGTAATTGGTAACTGCTAAAGTGTTGAGGATGAAGATGAAGATGATAACGTCTGGACCAGGAGACTAAATTATCCCTAAAACAACTAGTTATTATATATGACCTTCGTGACATATACATTTATATGTGTACATATAAATACACACAATTTCTCTCTCTCTCTCTCTCCCTCTTCCTCTCCCTCTCCTTTTCAGAAACTCAAAGTGGGCAACTCAAATGTACAAACAGAAGAGAAAAGGAAATTACGCCAGCCAGAAAAATAAAAAAGTCTGCTCATAAAAGGAACATGAGCAGACACCAAATATATTTGTTTGTCAGGTTTATCAAAATATGGATCCACTCATTTCTTAGAGAATACAAAACTCTCCAAGAGCAGTTCTAACTGTGAAATATTTCTAAGAATCTTGTTTAAAAATAGCCTGAAAAAGGCATGAAAATGAAAAAAAGCAATTCAGAAATCATTTTGTGAGAAGTAGGCTCTTGGCTCTTGGGCTGGATGTAACCCAGAGCACCCTGGGCTGTTTGTTTTAGCAAAAGCCAGCCGGAGGGGATCCCTGCCGGGGGTGTCGGTGACCTCACAGCACTGGCAGCAGGACAGCAGCTGGAACTCCGCACCATCCCTTTCCCCACAGCTCACCTTTCCTTGCAATTGAAATACTTTGCCTCCTCCTTCCAAACCCACTGCTTGGAAACTGTCCTGCTCCTCCTCAGAAGGGCCTTCTAGGGATTTTGTCACTAAACTCTTCTCTCCTCAGACCCTGCGCTGACCATGGACCATGTTCAGACATAGGAGTCTTGTCCACGTAACTCATGTTCCTGACTTTGTGCCCAATAAGATGATGACTCTGATAACAAAAATACAATTGATCAAATACTGTGTATCAGCCTCTATAATGTATATCTCTCCCATAAGCCTTGCCATGGTCTTTTTTTTTTTTTTAATTTATGTGATAGAGTAACACAAAGAGAGGAGAGGCAGAGAGAGAGAGGTCTTCCATCTAATGGTTCACTCCCCAGATGGCCGCAACTGCCGGAGCTGCGCAGATCCAAAGCCAGGAGCCAGGTGCTTCTTCCAGGTCTCTCACATGGGTACAGGGGTCCAAGGACTTGGGCCATCTTCTACTGCTTTCCCAGGCCATAGCAGAGAGCTGGTTCGGAAGTGGAGCAGCCAGGACTCGAACCACCACCCATATGGGATGCCAGCATTTTAGGCTAGGGTGTTAACCCGCTGCACCACAGCGCCGGCCCCTTGCCATGGTCTTATGAGGCAATAGTCACCTTTACTCATACCTTGCACAGGAAGAGACCAAGGCACAAAGAGATCAGTCATGTAACTTGCGTGGGATCACACAGCTTCAAAGTGACAGATCCAGATGTGGAGGCAGAGCCCATCAATTACCAACTCTTGGCCTTTTAGCCATACCGCTATACTACTTAGTAAGTGACCACTTCCTTCCAGGTTGGGATTCTGCCTTGTTTGCTCCACAGAAATAAGTTCTGTCCTCAGCTGTCTGTGAAAAAGGAAGAATCATAAAAACAGGCTGATGGAGCCAGTGTTGTGTGGCACAGCAGGTGAAGTTGCTGCCTATGATGCTGGCATCCCCTATGAACGCAGTTCGAGTCCCAGCTGTTCCACTTTTATTCCGGTTACCTGCTAATGTGTCTTGGAAAGTAGGGAAGATGGCTGAAGGGCTTGGGCCCTGGCTACTCATAAGGGAGCCACAGATGGAGTTCCTAGCCCCTGCTTTTGGCCTGGCACTATGTTGGCCCTTGTAGCCGTTTGAGAGTGAAACAGCAAATGGAAGATCTCTATCTTGCTGTCGCTATCTCCCCCTTCCTCTCTCATTCCTTCCCTCTCCCTCCCTCTATTTCACTCCCTCTCTTCCTCTAACTCTGCCTTTCAAATAAATTAATAAATACTAAAAAAAAAAAAAAAAAAAAAAAAAAAAAAAACTAGATTGACAGGAGGTCTCCTTCATCCCAGACTAGAGCTCCTTCTCTTGCCAGCTTTTTAGGCAGGAATTCCTGTCACTTGAAAGCATCAGGCAACAGGAACTTACCTAATCTGTGAATATAACCAGTATTTCCCTCAAGTACAATCTCAGCTCTGTATCTCTAGAGCTTGAGGATTAGTATCTTCCTTAGAAATGCCTACATTTTGGATTAATCACAGATTGCCAGAAACAGCATGGAAGGAAAACAGAACGGCCCCCGTAATTGATCCGTTCGCCTCTGACACATCTCTTCTCATTGGTCATTTTTCCGTAAGTTCTCTGGCTTCAGCCAAAGTGTTACCTTGGCTGCTGCGGGGCTTGCTCTCTCCTGTGTTTAACCGCACTGTGGGAAGATGCCTGTGATGCTGTAACTCATCACAAAGGGGAGAAATGCTGATAAATGATAAATGATCATTGCAGACACTGTCTATCAAGATTTTTCAGTGGCCGTCCAGTTTTCCACTTTTCTTTACTAGAAACTCCCCAGTAAGGCAATCTATTCTGTTTTGTGCTGACAAACACAATCTTAGAACCTTGAATCTTTGTATGCAGAAGAATTGAATTTGTCTTTCCTATTACAGCCCTTTATATGTATAAAAATAAGGCTTATGATCTAAATCTTCACACTAAGCTCAGCAGTCCACGTTCCTTCCACTACTTGTGTATCATGAATTCGGCAGAGAAAATCATGGTATTGACTCTGTTCTGAATACGTTGCAGATTGTCAATTCCTAGTAAATGGGCCAGGGAGCTGCATCACTACACCATGGACTAAATAGGCATTTACATGGGGGTATGGTTTTCCAGTGGGTCTCTTAGTGAGCTTTGGAGGCGATTCCTTCCTGAACAGCTGCTCTGACTAAATTGAGAGGGCTATGTCCTTGCCAAGTACACGCTGTAAGAGAACATGCTCATAGATCCTGCCTTGTGGGACAGGGCTTATCTGCAAGGTTACTGCCAGCACTCCAACTGCAGAAGTTTAAGGCCCTTCCTCACAGAAACCCCACCAATGACTTTGTATGGGGCTTCCCCCCTGCCCCCTTGACCAGTCTTGAGAGTGGGTATGATTTAAAAGGAATCAACTGGTGCAGAAACTGCACCTCCTGGCTCTGCTTGAAAGATCTCTTCCGTTGCTGGCTGGAAATGGTAAGGAAGTTTTCTGTTGTAAAGTCCAGAGAACTAGTTAAAAGCAGGGTTTCTCAATCTCAACGTGTCTTGAAATTTGGAGCCAGACCCTTGCTTACCGAAGGGACTGTCTTGTGCATTATTAAGTTTCACAGCATCCCGTGTCTCCATCCACTGGATACAGGCCAGTAGCACTTCCCAGCTGTGAGAACCAAAAAGGCCTCCAGACAGAGTTAAATGTCTCCTGGTAAACAAAATCATCCTCAGTTGAGGACAACTAGTTAGAACCCAGACGATCTCAGTAGTCTAAGATGAGGAACTGGACCTCCATTTAAACCATCAGTTAAGTCGTTGCCTTCATTTCATTGGTGCTGAGAGAGTAGCTGATTGGTGACCAGTGAGGAATTAGGAGACAGATCTCCTGTGCTCTGCACTGTTCCAGTGGTCCTCAACCCTTCTGTTCATTAAAGTGCCAAAAATGGATGTGTTTCTGGTCCTCCGATGTGACTAATTATAGGGGAGCCCAGGCTCAGGTATTGTTTAAGAGCCACCAGGAGGCTCTCGTAGGCAGCCAGGGGTGAAGGAGGGCCAGCACACACCATGCTGCCTTTATTCTTGACCGCAGATAAACGACCCTGAGCATTCCCGGAGCCAAAGTTGTTTGGGGGCTTACCCTGCAGGGTGACCTCTGCAATGCCTCTTCCTTGTGGGAGGAGTTCAGAGGGCACACAGAACTCTGACAGTCTGAGAGCATGTGCCCCTGCAGAGGAAAGAGGGGGAAGCGTGTCCACACACACAATGTACTCGTCTGACATGAGGAGGATATTTTATGTTGGGTCAAACCAGTGCCTACGGGTGACTTACAAGCCAGAAGGCATATTCAAAATAACAGCCCCAACTGCTCAGCTCAGGGCATGATGTACCCAGGGAACAAGACGTGTCTCTTGTTACTTAATTATTTATAAACAGTGTGATTTGATTTAATTCTGGCTTTTCTTCTAGCATAGAAAGCTTTGTATTTTGTTTCAGGAGCAATGTTTAGAACACAAAGATTTCTGGATTGGCTCATTTCCTAAGAGCTGCTTAGGAAGAAGTGAGAAAATAACTGCAGAACTAGAAGAGGGTGTTTTACCACGATGTGAATGAGGTTAGGGGTGAGTTAAAATAACAGTCTTAGTAGTTTCCAGTTATTGAGTACACTTTATTTAATGGGAGGTGAGCTTAGCTTTGTAATATGGTATCATATATAACCTTAAGAAAAGTCCCGTAGGAGGTGTACAATTTGGGACATGCTCAATCGGACTTGCCCCAAATGGTGGAGTTAGAAATGTGCCAGGGGATTCCAATACAAACCTATCAAGGTGGCACGTACCAATGCCATCTCACTAGTCCAAGTGATCAATCTCAGTTCACAGTTGATCACACTGATAGGTCTAAGAGTAAAAGGGATCACACAAACAAGACTAGTGTCTGCTAATACTAACTGATGGAATCAAAAAGGGAGAGAACGATCCAACATGGGAAGCAGGATACACAGCAGACTCATAGAATGGCAGATGTCCTAAATAGCACTCTGGCCTCAGAATCAGCCCTTAAGGCATTCGGATCTGGCTGAAGAGCCCATGAGAGTATTGTAGGCATGGAAAGCCAAGACACTCTGGTGGGGGGGGGGGACCTAAATGAAAGATCTCTGCCAGTGAGATCCCAGTAGAAAGAACGGGGCCATCAAAGAAGGAGGTACCTTTCTCTGAAGGGAGGAGAGAACTTCCACTTTGACTATGACCCTGTCAGAATCAGATCGAAGTCAGCGAACAGCGAACCCTAAAGGCTTCCATAGCCTTAGCAACTCATGACTATAGCCTAGGGAGATTACTGACACCATAAACAAGAGTGTCAAATTGTTAAGTCAACATCAGAAGTCACTGTGTACTTACGTCTCATGTGGGATCTGTCCTTAATGTGTTGTCCAATGTGAAGTAATGCTGTAACTAGTACTGAAACAGTATTTTACACTTTATGTTTCTGTGTGGGTGCAAACTGATGCAATCTTTACTTAGTATATACTGAATCGATCTTCTGTATATAAAGAGAATTGAAAATGAATCTTGATGCGAATGGAATGGGAGAGGGAGCGGGAGATGGGAGGGGCACGAGTGGGAGGGAAATTATGGGGGGGGGCATTGTAATCCAAAAGCTGTACTTTGGAAATTTATATTTACTAAATAAAAAAAATTTTTTTTTGACAGGCAGAGTGGACAGTGAGAGAGAGAGACAGAAAGGTCTTCCTTTTTGCCGTTGGTTCACCCTCCAACGGCCGCCGCGGCTGGCGTGCGGTGGCCGGCGCACCGCGCTGATCCGATGGCAGAGCCAGGTGCTTCTCCTGGTCTCCCATGGGGTGCAGGGCCCAAGGACTTGGGCCATCCTCCACTGCACTCCCTGGCCACAGCAGAGAGCTGTCCTGGAAGAGGGGCAACCAGGACAGAATCCGGCGCCCCGACCGGGACTAGAACCCGGTGTGCCGGCGCCGCAAGGCAGAGGATTAGCCTATTGAGCCGCGGCGCTGGCCAATAAAAAAATTTTTTTAAAGTCCCGTGAGATGGGCTGTAGTATTATCCCCATTTTACATCAGAAAACAGATCCAGAGATGTTTGGTTACATGCCCCAGGTCATATTGATAGTAGATGGCAGGTTTCAGACAGGACTGAAACCTAGATCCACTGTATACCAGAGCTGGCAGCAATTGCACTATCTTGGGTGGGATGTGCTCTCCACTAAAGCAGATGCAGGAAATTTTCCTCAACGATCGATCTCAAAGGAGGGACTAAGGGTTTGGCCTTAGAACTTGAGTTCCAGAGTGAGCATCCTGGAAAGCAGCCCTGGGTACAAGATGAGCACATTGATGAAGGGCAGGCCCACTTTGCAAACAGTACTAACTTCTAGTTTGATGAGCAAGTAGAGCTCTTTGGAAACTGCAGTTCTCACGGTTTCCCTGGTGTGAACTCAAAAGAATCGGTATTTCTGAGAAGCGATTTCATGTTGGGAACGTGGCAGGACTGAGGGCAGGACCAGCATCGCCTTAAACAGGAACCCACAGCCGGTTTAGTCCTCTGCTGTCGCCAGCTGCAAAGTCTCGACTTTATCTTGGAACATATGAAAGTGAGTAGCATGTGTATGTATTAAAAAGTGAAATCTTAGCAGCTGAGTTAGTTTTGTGCTGTGTTCTGATAAAAACAATATGTGGGCATATATGAAATATAAAATATGATTTCAGAGATTCCACATACAATTTAAATGCTCTTTTATCTGCATTTAAAAATTATATTGCAAATAAATGGCAAATTTTATTATAATTATTAATATGAAGGTAAATAACAAATTTAAAAAGCACCATGGAAACTTGAGAGAGAAATAGCAATGAAAGGAAACACTTTGCATGTTAGTATCTTTTAAACCAATTTTTTTCCTATCCTTGGAAGCAGCAGCCCCATGTTTTCATTTTACACTGCGTCAGCAAATTATGTAGCAGACCCTGGAGGGGGTTAAGGGAGATATGCAAGGTTATACTCACCCATCTTGGATTCGCCCAGATTAAGTCTGCTTTGGCTCAAAACAATGAGGTAAATGTTGAATCCGATTGTAACTTCCAAAGTTCGAAGTAAAGGCCATAAAATGTCCTTTAAATGTCAAACGACTTTCCAGCATAAGTAGAAACCTCTAAGGATCCACAGTATATCAAACCTGAACTACTTATTGTATCTATGGGTAAAATCTTCCAATTTATGTGTGAAAATTTTTACTTAAAAGAGGAATCCTTGGGACCAGCATTGTGGCCTCGCAAGTGAAGCCACTGCCTGTAATGTGGGCATATGGGTGCTGGTTTGTGCCCCTGGTGCTCCACTTCTGATGTCCTTGCCAATGTGCCTGGAAGGTGGTTGTGGATGGCCCAGGTACTAGGGCCCCTGCACCCATGTGGGAGATCTGGATGAAGCTCCCGGCCTAGCCCTGGCTGTTAAGCCATTTGGGAAGTGAACCAGTGAATGGAAGATCTCTCCCTCTATTCTCTCTGTAACTCTTTCAGATAAAATAAGTCTTTTAAAAGAGGAATTCTAGAGTACTGACATTAAAAGTTGACATGTATTTTCTTAATGAGAAAAAAAGATTTTATAGACTTAATACATATTTTTAAGAAGTCCAGGTTAACAGTTGAGTATGATAAGATTAGCCACTAAATCATTCAACACACATACTAACTGAACAATGTCTACACCATGGGAATACTTTGCAGGAGCTGACGGAGGCATGCTACCTGCTCTCATGTACTGACACTTTGGAGAAACAAAGAAAATAACAACACAACTATGAATTTTGATAATCGTTGTTTATAAATAACAGGGGGCCAGCGTTGTGGCACAGCAGGCAAAGCTGCCGCCTGTTTCGCTGGCATGCTTCATGGATGCCGGTTTGAGTCCTAGCGGCTCTACTCCCAGTCCGGCTCCCTGCTAATGGGCCTGGGAAAGCAGCAGAACGTGGCACAAGTCCTTGGGCCACTGCATCCACTTGGGAGACCCAGAAGAAGTTCCCTGTCTGCTGGCTTCAGTATTTCCCAGCCCTGGCTGTTGTGGCCATTTGGAGAGTGAACCAGCAGATGGAAGACCTCCATCCCTCCATTTCCCTCTACCTTTCTCTCTTTGTAACTGTGCCTTCCAAATAAATTAAAAAAAAAAAACTTTTTTTTTTAAATAACAGGCAAAATTCTGATTTTTTAAAAATTTATTTCAGAGGCAAAGATGGAGAGTCAGAGAAAGGTCTTCCATCCGCTGGTTCACTCCCCAAATGGCCACAACGGTCTGAGCTGGGCCAATCCAAAGCCAGGAGCCAGGAGCTTCTTTCAGGTCTCCCACTTGGGTGTAGGGGCCCAAGCACTTGGGCCATCTTCTACTGCTTTCCCAGGCCATTAATAGAGAGCTGGGCTGGAAGAAGAGCAGCTGGGACACAAACCAGCACCCACAAGGGATGCTGACACTGCAGGCAGAGGCTTAGCCTGGCACACCACAGCATCGGCCTGCTCAGAAGAACTTAAGTTTTTTGAAAGCTTGATCCTCTTGGTTTCTTTCTCATTTTCACTTTTTCTCTGTCCTCGTATTTTTCTCTACTATGGATTCCAGACATAGATCTGAAAATACTAATCCTGTGCGTGGAAATGTCGGAAAAGTAGCGCGCCCACTACGAGTGGTTTATGTTTCCTTGAGCTGTAATTGATAACAGGAGTTGAAAAGTCTGAGAGAAAAGTACATTGCCCGTTCCCAGCAGAGAGAAGGCTCGTGTAGCCCTAAAGCCATTCTGTATTTCCATGTATTCTGCATTTCCATGGTTTGACCCAGCAGCCACTGCTTAATGAGTGCTTGGTATGTAGGTAGTATGACTGAGGAACTAAATTTTTAGTTTCGTTTCATTTTAGTTAAAGCTTAAATAGCCACATGTGGCCAGTGGTTACCCTACTGGTCAACACATCAGGTCAGTGGAAAACCTGTTTGTCAAGGGAGCTGGGAGTGAATGATGGAGGATGACAGAGCCAGGATAGATACACGCTATGTCCTTTGCAAAGCGTTCCTAGGAACCGGGTGCATGTTCTAGATTTGAGTAAAATCTGAAATTTACCCAGGAAGAAACCTGAGTCTGTGGGAGAGCCACAGAGCCCATTTCCAAAGCTAAACTTTGCACAGAATCTCTGCTTATGTTGCCTAGCTTAAAAATAGTCTGTTCTAATAATTCTCCCATGTAAACAGAGCTTTGCAGTTAGAAAAGCAATTTCACGTTCATGCTCTTGTTTCATTATCACAGTGAAGTAGTGAGATAGAGAGGAGGAAAGACCCTATTTACCCAAAAGGCCAAAACTGGAACCCCTAGCAGATTTCATATAGAGAATTTTGTTCCAAGGTTACATTGAGCACCCTAGTCCCTACTGTGCCCTGGAATGTCTGAGCCAATAATCAGACAGTTAAAGAGAAGAGAAGGTAGGCCACTGGAGAAGGGACAGGAGTGTTCTTCCATCCTTCCTTTAAGATCTATAGTGTTCCAGGCACTTTATTAGGTTCTGAGGATAAAGTAATGACCAAGACTGGCAAAATCCTTGGTATTTATCCAGTGGACAAAGAACCTCAGAATCAAGTCAGTGTGATTTGTTCCTACTCCCATCAACTTCTTTTGGTCACAATGTTACATGGTCATCCTCTGCCTCCCTAGTGGGGAGGGTCATGTGGTTTACAGTATGCCTGAATGGACACATACTTCCAAAAGGTATTTTCTATGACACCGTACCAGTTAACCTCAAATAAAATTACTACCCTTTAAGAATAATTGTAAGATGCTAAAAATTTTAATGTGCATTATGTGAAGCCTTGAAGCACAATAAATGCCAGTATATGTTGGGCTATTCTGATCCATAAATGTCTAGGACTATGATTCTTAGAGTGAAATCTGCAGAAGATTAATTTGGTAAAAATGTCAGTTTACCAGTCCTGCCCTGATTTAGTGAGAATGGTCCAGGAATCCATACTTTTACTGAGCTACCAGCTGATTCTAATACAAGTGGTTTCTTCTCTTTTAAATCTTAAAGTCTGCTTCCTCATACGTCCCTTTTCCCCCCAGAGCCACAGGAAAGGGTGTGGATATGGTAGCATAGTAAAGGATGATTCCATGTTACAGAGATCGAAAAGACCCAGGGAATATAGGATAGAGCAGGGAGAAGTAGAGTTCTGTTTTGGTCACATTAAATTTGAGATTGCCATGAGACACCTATGGCACTGGTCAAGGAAGCAGATTGGGTCCTGTGATCTGGAGCTTAGAGGAGGGCTGTGACCTGGTGATACTAATCAAGGAGAGTCACCAGCATGAACATGGTAATTAAAGTTAGTGATAGTGAAATCATATAAGGTGAGGGTGTAGTTTGAGAAATTTCAAAACTCATTCCCTAAAGAACCCCAATATTTAGAAGCTGCACAGAGAAGAAAGAGTGTGTAAAAGAGACCAGCAAAGATTTGCTAGGGAGTTAATAGCAAAGCTAGGAAAGAATGGTGTTGAGAAAAAATAATGTGGGACATACTCACATTTTGAGAAGTACTCAGGGGCAACTGTAAGAGGTCCAGTAAAACTATTGCTTTCAAAGTTTGAAACATCTTTAGGATAAATGTTAATATTATTTGAGAATTGTGCAGAAAATGGGGAACTGTATTAGCAAATTATATAACAAAGGATTAGTATCTAGACTATAACAAAGGAACTCAGAAATGATTGAGAAAAACAGCAACAAAGTTGTCACAAGGAAGGCTGAACAGGTAGAGATGCAGTACAGATAAGGATAAACAGTACCAGTAACTAATTTAAGAATGTAACCTGACAAATCGTCTTGGGGATGCAAATTAAATGAGAATATTTTTAATTGGGGCCAGTGCTGTGGCGCAGTGGGTTAACGCCCTGGCCTGAAGCGCGGGCATCCCATATGAGCACTGGTTCAAGACCTGGCTGCTCCACTTCCAATCCAGCTCTCTGCTATGGCCTGGGAAAGCAGTAGAAGATGGCCTAAGTCCTTGGGCCCCTGCACACCCGCCTCGGAGACCCAGAAGAAGCTCCTGGCTTCTGGCTTTGGATCAGCCTAGCTCCAGCCGTTGGTGGCCAGTTGGGGAGTTAACCACCAGGTGGAAGACTCTTTCTCTCTCTCTCTGCCTCTCTTCTCTCTGTGTAACTCTGACATCCAAATAAATAAATAAATCCTTTAATTGACAATATTCAGTGATGGAGAGGAAAGAGGAAGGGATTCTCACATGCCACCTAAGAGAATGGGATTTGCAGCACTCATGTAGAAGGTCAACTTGATGGAAAACGTAACATTTTTTAATGGCCCTGCATTTCAATAGTGCATTTTCACTTCTGATAGCTGAGAGAAATATTGATGCATGTACAGTGAAATGGGTATGAGGGCACTAAAACCAGTGCAATTTGGTAGTAGTGAAACATCAGGAATGCCTGCATGCGCACTACTGAGAAATAGTTAAATAAATTTTAATGGGTATTTTTAGTACAAAGAATTATGAAATAGTTAAAAAATGAGTGGGATCTACATGTTATGCAGTGGAATGGTATCCAAAAGTGTGTTGTTAAAGGATAAAAAGCAAGATCACAAAAGTACATATAAGGTGGTCCCATTTATATAAAATAATGGGAGAAAAAGCCATGATTTTGTAGTTTGTTTTTTTTTTTTTTTTTTGACAGGCAGCGTTAGACAGTGAGAGAGAGACAGAAAGGTCTTCCTTCTGTTGGTTCACCCCCCAAACGGCCGCTACAGCCAGCGTGCTGTGCTGATCAGGAGCCAGGAGCCAGGTGCTTTCTCCTAGTCTCCCATGGGATGCAGGGCCCAAGCACTTAGGCCATCCTCCACTGCACTCCTGGGCCACAGCAGAGAGCTGGACCAGAAAAGGAGCAACCGGGACAGAACCCGGGGTGCCGGCACCGCAGGCAGAGGATTAGCCTAGTGAGCTGTGGTGCTGGCCAGATTTTGTAGGTTTTTATAAATGTTTGTAAATACATTGAGATGACCAGACTAATGTGAATTCTTTTCTCTGAAGATCAGGGTAGGGAAAACAGGACACAAGATTATTTTTCTTTTCATTGGTTTGGTCTTAGATTTCTTGAATTTATCTGAAACTTTGTTGATATTCCACTTCAGGGATTTTTAAGAAAAACATAAAATTGTCTTCCTTTAGGTTAAGTTAAAATAATTGATCTGGGCAATTACATTTATGATTCATTAGTTTTACTCACCAAGAGTTTAAGTTCCTATTATACATCAGGCAAAGATGTTGGGTATTTGGTATAACAACAGTGAATAAATAGGCAGAATCGCTGTCCTTGTAAGACTTAGCCTCTAGTGGATCTAGATTCTAAATAAACATCTCCTTTCTGTACAGGCTACTCTTATTTTTAGAAGATTGCCTACTCACACAGAAAAATAACTAAGAGCAACTTCCTGCAAGTTTCATGAACTCGTGAAGAAACATAAGGAAGAAACTATGCTGAGAACATCCATAGCCATCTCTAAACACCTCCTTACGATCTCACTGCAAATTGTCCACAGCAGTGGGAAGATAGTGCAGCACTAGTACAGCACTTTGCTTAGGCTGCCCTAGAAACTCCAAAGCTCTTCCTAGGGGAGTTTCTATAGGAAAAAGCTACCAACTTCTAAACAACTGACTTAGCAAACGTGGTGCGAGAACATACACTTGTTGTACACTGTTGACAGCCTGCACTTAGGCAACTGCTAGCTTATATAGCTAAAAACTATCTGGCACCCACACAGAAGTTCTTGTACACACACATTATGGTTGAATTCCTTCTATGATGCTAAGGCTTAAAAATTAAAAGAATGTCAGCCTCTAGGAGAATCTTTTGAGGCCTTTCACCAGCTAGAACTCAATACCATGCTAAGCTTTAGCTACAACTCTGTCCACATTGATAGCAGAAAATTGAATTCATGCTGTCTGAGCAGCCTCTGAGACCCACTGTTTATATTTCATTGCAATTCCTATTTTCTCTTTTCTCACACATGCATGTCTTCATCAGAAAAATTAAACGCTTGTCTCAAAGAAGTAATTACTCTTTAGAAATCTCTATCACAGGGAAAAGAAAAAAGTATCACTAACAGTTTATCATTACTACTGGATGAACATATTTATCACAGAGTTTTCACAGCTAACAATTCTAACCCAGAGTAGCCCGGAAATTTTCAGGGTTCGAATAGAGGCATCCTGACTAGACGCCGAATATTCGATTCCCAAGTCACTCCCACCTCCATCAACCTCAATAACCTTGAATAAATCACTTGAATTTTCTGTGCTTTTCATACTGTTTACTTCTTTATGCTCATCCATCTGCTTGGAATGACTTCTCTGATTTCTCCATGTTGCAAATTCCCTGATTGTCTTGAACTATATCAGCTTCATGCCTGTTAATATACCCATTCTGGACTGTCCATATTTCCATTGTATCATTTATCACAGGGTATTCTGTTACATATGTATCATTCTATTTATTTTAGTTTATCATGTTATTTTATGGTGATTTTAGGATATCAGGCAATATGCTATTACTACTAGTCTAACATTTATGACATTATTAGTTTTATGAGTACTATGTGTCAAGCCCTATAGACACATTATCTCTAATTACCACAAAAACCCTATGAGTATTATCATTATCAGGAAGTTTTACAGTTGATGAAATTTCTCTTCACAAGAGAGTGTGAAGATGGTTTTGTAGAGAAATTCAGAGTAAAGGTAAAATCTAGTTGATTCTAAAGCTCATAATTTTAACCACTCCCTTAAAATACTACTTTTAAAAAGTAGATAGCATTTACTAAGTGCTTACTAGATGTCAGACTTTATGCTATGCAATCTGCATACATTAGCTAATTTGATCCTCAACAAAACCCTGTGATGTAGATATCATGATTATGATCTTAAATGTTGAAAATGAAATTTAAAGTTCAGAATTGCTAAATGACTTGGTCCAGGCCACAGACTGAACTTGAATGTTGGTCAGACCCTGAGGCTAAGCCCTTTCCTCACTTTATTCCATGATAAATGGTAGAATCTTAGATAAAATCTTAGCAAATGCTTTACAGGTTCTTGGGAATAAAATAACACTGCTGGACACAGAAAGCCTGCATTTTACCCTTTACGAGTAATGCAAATCAAGCAAACCAATGAACTTGCTAAATACTCACCTTAGTACATGAGTGGATCCATTAATGGTTGTGGTTGAACAGGGGACTGTCTGGCCCAGAATAGAAGGTCTTCGGTAGCGCTCATCATCACAGCAAAGGATAATGAGGAAGGCACGTCTAAAAGATTTATTCAAGAAGGCGTAGAGAAAGGGGTTCAACCCAGAATTGATATAGCCAAGCCAGAGGAAGGCAGTCCACACCTTCCCAGGGACAGTGTAGTCTATGAAAGGATCCACAATATTGGTGACAAAGAATGGAGCCCAGCAGAGGCAGAAGCAACCCATGATGATGCACAGGGTCTTGGCCGCTTTGGTCTCTGTCCTCATGCGATGGGTGTTATGCTGGTCTGCCGGCTGGGGCCTGCCCTCTGAGGGGGCTCCTGCTCGTTGTAACATCTGGATCTGGTGGGCGTGCTCCTTAGCTGTGACATAGATGCGATAATAGGCCAGCACCATGAGGAGAAACGGGATGTAGAAGGCCACCACAGAGCAGGTGATAGCGTAGGGCTTGTTGACCATGAAGATACAGTACGTGGAGTTAGAGTTCTGGTTGAACTTCCTTTTTTCTATCTGAGAGTAGGAGAGAGACAGGAAATGAGTGAAGGAGAGAGAAATGGAAGGAAAAAGTGAACATGCAGCAGAATAAAGATGAAGAAAATGGAAGAAAACAAAGAATACAGAAATGGGGGATTGGAGGATACAAGGGGGGGGAGAAGGCAAAAGGAAGGAAAAATAAAAGAATAGAGAAAGGGAAAGAAAGAAGAAGGTTTATCAGCAAAGCTTTGTGTTTGCTTTGGTTTTTGTTGTTGTTTGGTATCTTTGAATAAGCATATGGAATCCCAACTGTAGAAAAGTAATTCAATCATATTCCAGGGCTCAGAGACCTTGTTGGAATAGAGGTGCTGAAGGTCCCAGGAAAGAACAACAATAAAATGAGGACAGAATCATTCTGCACTCATCCATCCAAACAATGTTCTGCTCCTCTTCTCCTTTTCCTGTCTGCATGTTCATAATACACCCGGGGCTCTACCAGGACGTCTGTGGTTCAATAACAGCAGAAGCTCCTGTGCTGCTTATTTTAAATGCAGATTTGCAGGTTCCTGACTCTCCCCCCGCCCCCCATCTACTGGATCTAAATCTCTGAGTAAGTGGCTCAGGCAGCCACATTTTTACCAAGCTTTCTGGGAATAAATTTAAACTGATCAACATTTGAGAACCACTACTTGATATCAATCTACACATGACTGACTGGGGAATACAGAGGCGTCTCTTCCTAGACTTCTCTGCATACTGAGCAACCTGCTTATGGCTTTGCTCACATAGATAGCACAGTATTCAAAGTGTTAACAGAGTAAAGGCCATGAGGGCTTGGAAGCAAAAGGTAAGTATTTTAGAACCAAAGGATAAAAGAATATAGATCGACTAGGGCAAGATCATGAGGGATCTCGGAACCTAAAGAGAGCTGGGACCTGGGAAACAGTCACTTGCTCAACTTGCTCTTCTCTCAGTCTCTCCTGAACCCACACCAGTTAGGTGTTCATCTCAATCACTCCATTGAAACTTCTCTGGTCCCAAGGCATTGATGGCGTTCATGCTGCCAAGTCCAGTTCTCATTTTAAATCATCTATCTGCTCTGTTAACACACCTGACCCATCTACCTTTCTTCCTTTTGGATAAACATTTTATTGAAGAAAAATACATAAATGTATGTACAGATGGATGAATCATTAAAGCATAAATATACCTGTTATCAGTACTCAAACTACAGAATATTGCCAGCAGCAAGAGCCTGCCAAATGACCCTCTTAGTCATTACTATGCCCAAAGCAGCCACTAAGCATTATAATTCAAGAATAATTTTGTTTCCCAAATTGACATCATAACAGTAACAAAACATGTACTATTTGTTTATTCTTTAATTACACAGTGTATCACTTATATTATTGCATGTACCAGTAATTTATTCATTTTCATTATAGTGAAATTATAGGAATACCATAATTATCATTAATTCTACCATTGGCAGGCATGTAAGTAATCTTAAAGTTTTTGTAACTTTAAATAAAACTTCTGAATATACATACATAAGTTTGTGTTGTGTACATATATTTTCACTTCAAATACATAAAAATTAAAATTCTGTGTCATAGGGTAAATATACATTCAATTCAGCAGATAAGGCCAAACAGTTCCTAAATGGACTACATCAACCTAACGTTCCCCCCAACAGGGTAGGAGAATTACAGTTACTCCACATCTTCATCAACATTCGGTCTCATCAGTGTGTGGATGTCTCTTGTGGGTTTGCTGTAAGATGACATCACTAGACCACCTAATTGGCTACTAACTATCCTTCCCATGAGTTTAGACCAGGATTTGTTTTGTGCCCTAACTTTTTTATCAACAAGTGTTCTGGTTACCTTTGTCCATGAAAGTACACTATACGAACGCACATTACTCCTTTTGTGACGTTTATAAGACTTAATTCCGGCCTCTGTTTTCTGATTAGCAGTCTGGTACCTTCACAGGGGCAGGAGCATTATCTCTAGCAATGGTGAAATGTCCCGCTCTTGTCAGTCTCAATCGTCTTGCCTCTGTCTCCTCAGTTTCTGTCCAAGTATATCTCAGATTCTCACTGTTTCCTGGTTTGTACACCTGCTTCATATTTACTTCACTTTAATTACTGGAATTTTGAATCAAATCAAATAAACTTGAATCAAATTTAAGTTCCTCGTGACATTTCAGATTCTTACTTTCATTTTACTGTGCATTTCCTGATGACTAATTATATTAACCACCATTTTGCCATTTGAATATCCTGTTTTGTATAGTTATTATTCAGGTGTGTACCCATTTTAAAAACTGGGTACTTCCTCTCATTTATTTTTAACAATTTTTGTATATTTTGGATACGTCTCTTGTCACATGTTTGGTTTCCAATATCTCCTATCAATTTGTGGCACGTCCTTTCATTTTCTTATTAGTATCTGTGGATAGAGGTTCTTAATTTGAAATATAATTTGGGTTAGTACCTTTTATTTTCCGTTTAATAAATCTTTGTTTATCCTTAGATATAAAAACATTCTCAAGTCTAATCTATTTTAAAATTAAATTTTGTTTAAGAATTACTTTTTATTTATTTGAGAAGCAGAGAGAGAGAGAGAGAGAATTCGCATCTGCTGGCCCATTCTGCAAAAACCTGCAGTGGCCCCAATTTGGAGGCCAAAGCTGGGATCCAAGAACTCATTCAGGTCTCCCATGTGGGTGTCAGAGACCCAGTAAGAAAAGCCATCATGCTCTCCTCCTACGGTGCATGGGAGCAGTAAACTAGAGTAGGAAGCAGCGGCACTGGAATGTGGGATGTGAGCATCCCAACCAGTCTCAGCCACTGGGTCAAACAAAGGCATTCAGCTACATTATCTCTTCGTTTGTCTTTAGTGTTAGTGTTTACATTTAATTCTTCTACTTACCTGGAATTAGTTTTCCTCTGTGAGGTGGTGTAGGAGACAAGATTAAAAATGTATTTTTAGACATCCAGCTGATCTGGCACCTTTATTAAAGACCGCCCTTTCCCAGCTTCACCGCAGTGTAACCTGGGTCAGAGAACTGTGTGTGCAGGGCTCTGTGAGCATCATACTGTTTGAATTCTTGTGGGTTTATCAATTTTTAACCTTTATTTCTGTAATTTTAGTAGGTTTAGATATCTGGTAACAAGTCTTTGAACTGCGGTTGATCTTGAAGACTGTCTTCACGACTCTGTCAGCATTTGCATGTAAAATTCAGTGTCATCATCAGCTTCTGTAAAATTCTTTTAGGATTTTGAGTGAAATCAGCATTTAAGGACTAGGGAAAAGTAACATCTTTACAGAGACAGTTCTTCGAATTTACAAATAGATAATTCTTCCCCTTTAAGTATTTTAATATCTATTTTTTCTTTGAAGATTTATTTCATTTATTTGAGAGGCAGAGTTAAAGACAGAGGGAGAGACAGAAATAGAGGTCTTCTATCCAGTGGTTCATTCCCCAAATGGCCACAAATGGACAGAGCTGGGCTGATTGGAAGACAGGAGCCAGCAGCTTCTTCCAGGTCTCCCATGTGGGTGCAGGGGCCCAAGTACTTGGGTCATTTTCCACTGTTTTCCCAGGTCATTAGCAGAGAGCTGGATCGGAAGTGGAGCAGCCAGGACATGAACTGGCACCCATATGGGATGCTGGCATTGCGGGCAGAGGTTTAGTCTACTATACCACAGGCACCGGCCCCTAAAATCTTTCAATAATATTTTATAATTTTCTGCGTAAACAGTCTACACATCTTTTGTAAAATTTATTAAGTATTTATACCATTATTCCAATGTAAATGATAACATGTTAAAATTATTATTCTGGGCCAGGATTGTGACATAGCAGGTAAATACCACCCATAATACCCACATCACATACGGGCGTTGGTTTGATTCCCGTATGCTCTACTTCTGATCCACCACCCTGCTAGTGGCCTGGGAAAAGCAGTGAAAGATGGCCCAAGTGCTTGGGCTCCTGCCACCCACATGAGAGACCTGGAAGAAGCTCCTGGCTTTGGCTTGGCCCAGCTCCTGCTGCTGCGGCCATCTGGGGAGTGAATCAGCAGATGGGAGATATCTCAGTATCTCGATATCTCGATGCCTTTCTCTGTATCTCCCTGTCCCTCCTTCCCTTCTTTTTCTGTCTCTGAATTGTGATTTCAAAATAAATATTTTTTAAAAATTGTTATAATAAATTGCTTATTGCTGGTATGTAGAGCTCATTGAGGATCTTTGTATTTTGGCTATATATCTCATAACTTTGCTAAAGCAGCTATTAAATAATATTTTATCTCTAGAGACTTTTGACTGTTTCCCATGAATGTTCATGTAATCTATAATGACAGTTTCATTTCTTCGTTTCAATCCCAGTACCTTTTTTTCTTGTTTTATTGAACTTGATAGGACTCCCAGTATAACTGTGGGGAAAAAAAAGTGATGACAGTGGACATCTTTGCTTCATTCAGAGTTTTAGGGAAAAGGAATCAGTATTTTATTATGAAAGAGGATACTTATGTTACGGTGGTTGGTTTGCTTGTTTCTGCCAATGCCCTCTATTGGAGGAAGCTCCCTCGTAGTCTTAGTTTGCAGAGATTTTTTTTTTTTAAATTATGAATGGATGTTGATATTTGTCCGTAATGAGATGGCCGTGTGAGTTTTGCCCTTCATTTTATTAATACAGTGAGTCACTCTGATTGTGTTTCATTCCTGGAATAAGCCTCACTGATGCAGGATACTGGAATACATTAGATTGATTTTAAAGACCAAAAATGGTTTCCCCAACCATGAGTACAGACAGCTGGCAGCTCTTAGTGAATTGCCTCGTCGAGGAACAGCCCTGTATTGAAGAGATTAGCTTAACCTAATATCACTGCTCCTTCCTGAGGTCAGCCTGCCTCTAGAGTGAATATACAAGGGAACAAAGATATGGGCTTCATAATATACTAAGTGTATGCACAAATAATAATAGCATGTTTTGTTTCACAGACCACAATCACCAGGCAAAACTCTCACCCCTCAAATCTAATCTTTTTTTAAAGATTTATTTATTTAAAAGTCAGAGTTACACAGAGAGAGGAGGAGAAGCAGAGAGAGAGAGAACAGATTTCGATCAGCTGGTTCAATCCCCAACTGGCCTCAATGGCTGGAACTGCATCTATTTGAAGCCAGGAGCCAGGAGCTTCTTCTGGGTCTTCCCATGCAGGTGCAGGGGCCCAAGGACTTGGGACATCTTCTATTTTCCCAGCCTATAGCAGAGAGCTGGATAGGAAGTGGAACAGCTGGGTCTCGAACCAGTGCCCATAACGGATGCCAGCATTGCAGGCGGTAGCTTTACCTGCAGCCCCTCAAATCTAACCTTTGAAAGGTAATTTGCTACATTATCTCATGGCATGCCTGTATTGTGTTATCTTTCTCATTTAATTCTTCTACTCACCTGCAATTACCTTATATATACATAAGTATACATATACATATATGTGTATATATATTTCATTCAATGTGCCATTTTACTGTGAATGTATTTAGAATCTTATAGTTGGAGATTATATTCTTATTGAATTCATATTTTTATCATTTCAAAATATATCTGTTTTGGGGTCAGTGTTGTGATACAATGGATGAAGCTGCCACTCGTGATGCCAGCATCCCACACTGGAGTGCCAGTTTGAGTCCTGGCTACTGTGCTTCCAATCCAGCTGCCTGCTAAGGTGCCTGGGAAAGCATCAGATAATGGGTCAAGTACTTAGGCCCCTGCCACTCAAGGCAGAAACCCGGATAGTGTTCGAAGCTTCTAGCTTTGGCTTGACCCAGCCCTGGCCATTGCAGCCATTTGAGGAATGAGCCAGTGAATGGAAAGATGTCTCCATTTGTCTCTGTGTGCCTCTCTCTCTCTCTCTCCATCATTCTGCCTTTCAAATAAATTACTTCATCCTAAATTTTATCATTGATAATAAGAAAGCTTCACCAGCTTTCCTTTGATGAGTACTTACATAGTATATCTTTTCCCCCCATGATTGTATTTTCAACCTTTAAGACATTTTATATTTAATGGGCCTCTCTGGCAAGTAGCATCTATTTGCATTTTGAGTCTGGCAGTCTTTGTCTATTAGTTTCTTTTCTATGAAGCATTAAGTCATTTAATAGTTATTAGAATCCCACAGGTTGACTTAACTTTACATCTACTATGGTACTATTTGCTATTTAACTTCTTTGTGTTTAGTTCCCTTTTTTCCTTCCTTATTAGCTTATTTTTGCAATCAACAGTTTTCTATATTATAACATTATATGTCCCTCTGTTAGCTTATTGTTTATACATTGTTTCATAATTTTTAGAGACTGCAATATATTATACACTACTTAATATATTTATTTCCTTGGCAATGTAAAGATCTTCTTTCCACTTATACACTCCACTTGAGTTTTTTATGATGCTGTGTTCATATATTCTAATTCTATAAATATTTTAAAACCCACAAGATAGTAACATAATTATGGTTGGAGTAGTCAAAATTCTTTTCCAGTACCTAAATATTCATCTTTACCAGTGTCATTGCCTTGCTCTCTTGATTGATGTGTGATGCTTCCCTCTGGGTTCATTTTCCTTTTGCCTGAAAAAGTCTCCATAAAGTAATATTTAGGACAAATTTGCTGAAAATTTCCCTGTTTTTATTTGCCTGAAAATATCTTTATTTACAAATTTGAAGAATATCTTCATTGGATTTAGAATTCTAAGTTGTAATTTTTCAACATTCCAAACATCATTCCATCTTAGTTGTCTCGGTTTCTCCTATAAACTTAACTGAAGTTTTTTTCTAACTGCCTTGAGGTTTACCTCTTCATCTTTTATTTTTCAACAGTTTTTAGCAACAAATTTCCCATATGAAATTTTCTAACCTGCTGAGGCTTTATATAGTTTCTTAAATGTGAGATTTCGGCTTTAATTTCTTTTGAAAAATATTTAGCTGCTATTTCTTCCTCTGTTACTTTTGTTCTATTCTTCCTCTCTTCTTGTGCATATATATACATATATATATATATGTATATATATATATATATATGACAGAGGTGCCTATAATTAGTATGCATTTAGCACTGTTCAAGCTGGATATTTTATATGCTCCTTAAATTCAGTTTACTATGGGTATTATCAGCTGTATCTAATCTACCATTCATCATCATACTTTTTTCTTTTATTGTACATATTAGCCCCAGAATTTTCTATTATCTTTTTTATAGAATCTAGATCTCTTGTAAATTCTTTCATGTTGTCCATTTTCTTTTTAACAACATTAACCATAGTTATTTGCAAGTGTTTTTCTAGTAATTCTGTTTTCAAGATGGTCTGTGGAACTGTTTGTATTGCCTTTTTATGATTTTGGGTTTTGGCCATTGGTTGCTTGTTTTGAGGCCTGGTAACTTTTGACTAAATGACAGACCCTGTTAGAAAAATTTCAGATGATCTGGAGGGTAGTGTCTTACTCCAGAGAGAATTTATTTTTCTGGCAGGCAGGTAAGATCAGGAAAGAACACCTCTACCACATTCATGTTGTGTTTAATACATTTTGAGAGCTATTTTTTTTCCAGTTCTCCCTTTTCTATAGGGTAGCTTTCTATTTATGTCAACTAAAGCACCGAGGATGCTTACTGGGCTCCTCTGCCTTAGGAAGTTCTCAGATCCAATCAGTGTACAACTCCCCAGCATTGCAAGACTGCTAAGGTTTCTGCCTGCTCTTTCGCTTCCCAGTGGATGCTTCTGGCTTATTTTCTGTTGGTCCGCTTTTGTTTTGTATATCTAGCCCCATGGATCCTCAATTTAGTAAACCATGCCTCCATAAAAATTATATGCTAAATTTCAGAGTCAGACTTAGTTGCTCAAGACCCAAGTATTTGGGCATTTTCAAACTCCACACAATTCTCCCAGTTCAGTGAGACAACTACAAGCCCAAGACTCTTGTTTTTGGTTCACCCTTTGTCTTTATCCGTGAATCAGGGAATACCCCAAAAGAAAAATGCAGAGGTCTTTTTTTCTCCTTGGAATCCTAGCTAATCAAGTTTTATGTGTCTTGGTTGTTTTCTAATTTCTTACAATAGTATTTTACTTTATTTTTGTGTTTCGTGTTTCGTTAGTTTTGATAGTGATGATAATTCCAGTCATCTCCAGAAACATAAATCTCTGTTATAACATGTTGCTTCCAAGACCACGTTCTATTGTTTTTGCTGGCCGGCCCTTCCTTCCAACCCTCTATCAGGGGCTCATCATTTCTTATACCTCTTCTCTTTCCTATCTACCTTCACGCCCCAGATCATCTTCTCTAGTTATAAAACTTCAGATAGCAACTAGTGTCTGAGAATATCCTACTTTTTTCCAGTAGGTCCACCCATCATAATAGGATCACAAGCTACTTGTCCTCCCCACCTACATATCCAGTAGGTACCTCAAATTTGTGTTGTCTAAACCCAGTATGTGATTCTCCCCATGTCATAAATCCTACTGTATCCATGAATTTTTCCATATGGATGGGTGGTAATCCATTCCAATTTTCAAGATGTTCTAGCCAAAATTGTGATTTTTTAAAAATTTTCTCATCTATAAAAAAGGAAAAAAATTCATGTAATTATATATATGTGTAGATATATATAGTTTTGGGAGCATAATACTTTACACCCTACCCTCCCTCTCTCCCTTCCTTATGCTCTCTCCTTCTTTTCTTATTTTTCTTTTAATTTTTCCTATCACTTTCCTCTCCCCATACTTCAGAAAATCTTTTTGGTTGAATCTTCAAAATATACGCAGATTTTAAACTTCAGGTTTCATTGTTAACACTGAGGTTGGAGCACCATTGACTCCTAGCCCTCGCCTCAGATTACTTTGTGATTACTTTTTAATAGAAGAGGCACAAAGAGTTGTGTTTTTTTTGTTTTTTTTTTTTGTTTTGACAGGCAGAGTTAGAGAGAAAGGTATTCCTTCCGTTGGTTCACCCCCCAAATGGCTGCTACAGCCTGCGCAGATCCGAAGGCAGGAGCCAGGTGCTTCTCCTGGTCTCCCATGGGGTGCAGGGCCCAAGGACTTGGGCCATCCTCCACTGCCTTCCCAGGACACAGCAGAGAGCTGGACTGGAAGAGGAACAACCAGGACAGAATCCTGTGCCCTGGCTGGGACTAGAACCTGGGGTGCTGGCGCCACAGGCAGAGGATTAGCCTAGTGAGCCACGGTGCTGGCCAACAAAGAGTCTTTTAAAATCTGATTCAAGTCATGTCACCCATTTGATCAATATCCCTCAATGGCTTCTCATTTTACTCATAATTAAAACCAGTGTCCTCCAGTAAAATAATGTACAAAGCCACACCTTATCTTTCTCCTTTATTTTTTTACTTACTCTTTTTCTCTTTTCCATTGGCTCTGCAACAGCCACATTAATCCCCTTGTTCTGTAAGCACATTCTGCCTGTAGTTTGTTCTTACCTAATTTTAAGTGCCATAAGACTTAGAATTTTTTTAAAGACTTATTTATTTGAAAAGCAGAGTTACAGAGAGGCAGAGGCAGAGAGACAGGTCAGTCTTCTATCAGCTAGTTCACTGCCCAGATGGCTACAATGGCTGGAGCTGGGCCAGGCCAAAGCCAGGAGCCAGGAGCTTCCTCCAGGTCTCCCACGTGGGGGCAGGGGCCCAAGGACTTGGGGCATCTTCCACTGCTTTCCCAGGTTGTAGCAGAGAGCTGGAGCAGAAGTGAAGCAGCTGGGACTGGAAGCGGCATCCATGTGAGATGCTGGCACTGCAGGTTGCAGCTTTACCT
Source organism: Lepus europaeus (assembly GCF_033115175.1). Taxonomy (NCBI): domain Eukaryota; kingdom Metazoa; phylum Chordata; class Mammalia; order Lagomorpha; family Leporidae; genus Lepus; species Lepus europaeus. The sequence continues at coordinate 131,707,229 of NC_084830.1, read as the reverse complement.
GCTGCGCCACAGTGCCAGCTTTAAGACTTGGAATTTCTTATACCATTGGTTTCTCATGTGCTTATAGAATGTAACAGGCATTCCATTAATCTTTCTTTAGAACAAATAAAGGAATGAATAGGGCAGTTACTATGAGCTTAGACTTTGAAATCATAAGATTTCCTTTACAAAATGAATATTGAACATAGTAACATTGTGATGATTTGATGGAATTTAAACATGTGAAAGGGGCCAACATTGTAGCTCAGCAGGATAAGCCACCATTTATAACGCTGGCATCCCAAACTGGAGCTCCAGTTCGAGTCCCAGCTCCATTTCTAATCCAGCTCCCTGCTAAAGCACCTCAGAAAGCAGTGGAAGATGGCCCAGGTATTGGGCCCCTGCCATCCATGTGTGAGACCCACATGGAGTTCCTGGCTCCTGGCTTCAACCTGACCTAACCCTGGCTATTGCCATCATCTGAGGGGTGAACCAGAGGATGGAAGATCTGTCTGTCCCTCTCTCTGTCACTCTGCCTTTCAAATAAATGAAAAATGTATTTTTTAAAAATGAACAGCTTAATATATTGTTTATAAAATAATAGTGGTGATAAAAATATTAAAGAGTCTAATTTTAGGGATATAGTTGAGAAATAGTATGAACACTGCATTTTCACTTTTTCTTGGTTCTTTCACTGTTTAAAATGATCCCTAAGCATAGTGCTGAAGGCTACTTTGTGTTCCTAAGTCCAAGAAGACTGCCATGTGCCTAACAGAAAAAATACATGTGTTAGATAAGCTTTGTCCCAGTATGTGCTATGGTGCCAGGGCCATGAACGCAAAGTCTATGAGTCAGCAATATAAATTAAATGTGTGTCTTTAAACAGAATCACAGAAAATAAAGTTATATACTGATTGAGGAAAATATTGAGAGCAAGCGCTTGAAGAATCCTGATCCTGTATTTCCCCGAGGAGCGAGGATTCAGAACTTGCTAATTTAGTGTTTACCGAGCCTTTATAAAATGTAGTCATTGCAAATAACAAGAGTCAGCTGTAACTGTGTTATTGCCAGCTTCTCTCCAGGTAGACTGAGTGTACAATTGAGTGGAGAGATGAGTATTAGGCATGTTCCTAGATGCCCCGTTCCAGTTAGGTGAGGCACACAGGAGATGCTTCTATTTCACTATTGTAAGTGAACGAAAACCGCTAGGTTATCTACCTGGGAAATTCTACATTAGGAGAGAGCAGTGCTGAGCCCTTAATACAAATTCCCGATGCACAAAAGCGATGCTCCCAAGACACTCCATTAAAGTTTAGCATAAAAATTAGGAGCACAGACTCTAGAGTCCAGGAAGTCTGGACTCAGATATACTCACCACCACCACCTACCAATGACTTTAGCTAACAACCCCACTGCATTATAAAATGGGGACAAGGATAGAATCTAGTCCATAGAGTTGTGATGAAGCCTGAGTGAGGTTCACAGGAATAATGATTAACATTGGGCTTGATACACAGTAAGTGTGCTGTATCTTAAGTAAGTGTTCAACAGTCAGAATAATGGATCACAGTAATGACAAAAAAAATCATGGCCAGTATCATTCTTGAAGTAATAATAATGGTTGGAAACTTGGATTTTTACTTCAACTAAAAATGATAAAACCGTTTGAAAGTGGGATGTTAATCAAGATCCACAGGACCTCCGTGAATGAATTTTCTTTCTTCTCCACTCTTCTGCCTGTAGCATTTCTTTTAAGATTGATTGATTGATTTGAAAAGCAGAGTTAGAGAGAGGCAGAGAGACAGACAGAAGTTTCCTTCTACTGGTTCACTCCCCACATAGCAGCAATGGTCACAGGTAGGCTGGTCTGAAGCCAGGAGCCTAAAGCTTCTTTGGGGTTTCCCACCCAGGCCATAGCAGAGAGCTGGTCAGAAGTGGAGCACCACGTACTGGAACCTGCACCCACATGGGATGCCAGCACTGCAGGTGGTGGCATTACCCGCCTGTAACATCCCTATAGAAGCCCATGGAACGCTTGTTCTTACACACTGCATGCAAATCCTGGTCCAGTCAGGTTTGGATGTCTCCTGGCCTTCACAAAAAATGAGGCAGGATTGAGGGTGAGGGAGTGGTGAAGAAAGGTGGGGGCAGTTACCTCTCCTGCTGCTCCCATTGGTCCAGAGCTTATTCTCAATCTTTCTTCCCCAATCTCCATGTACATGTAGAGGAGTCTGGGAGCAATTTTATTAAAGTCACTACCTGACTACTTCCTGTGGGAGCAATGAATCCAGGTCTGGATTTAAGCTTCATCATGACTTCAGTATGTCAGAGCTGAAGGATTCTCAAAGATGATCTATGCAAGGAGGAGATAGTTTACTTATGTATGAACTGGACTAGTTCAAAGGGTACCCAGACATTTGACCAAACATTATTCTCAGTATGATGATATTTTTATGAGATTAACTTCTAATCAAAGTAAAGCACATCATCCTGCCCTATATGGGTGGGTCTCATCCGGGCCCTCAAAGGCCTGAATAAGAAAGTAAATTTCTGCTACCCTTCCTGCCCCCACCGGAGTCTTTAATGCTCTCCTGCCTTATCCAAAGCAACGGCATCCAGCTTGCAGACTACAGACTGGGCAACTGTCAACCTCCACATTCAAGTGAACCAACTCCTTGTAAGAATGTCCTTCTCTTTTATGTATACACACACACATACACACACACACACTGTACTGGTTCTCTCTCTCTAGAAAGGCAATACACCAGGTAAACCCTCCCATCCCCATGGCAGACACCCTTTACCACTGAGGACCAAAAGGTGTTCTTATTATAGCCTTTCAGAAATGGGGCATTGACAACATTGGTCCAGGGTTCTCTTCATCTCTGGCAAAGTCCATCCATGTAACATGCTTTCTCTGAGTCAATGCAGGCCTTAAAGACTCTCAGAAACAGAGTGAAGGTCTCCTGGGTTATATGACACACCTCAGGCCCATGGGTCTTAACTGCTAACCTTGGGATGCCAGCTTTGCTAACTGTGTGACACTGGGTAAGTTATTTAATCGTAGGAGGCTGGCTCTTCTCATTAGTGAAATGGAGAAATAAGTGTAGTTTTTCCAAAAGGATGCTGTCAGGATTATATATAAAGTATGCAACATACTATATAGCATACAGTAATGTTAAAAATATTTATGACATTTGTTAAATCAGTAAGGCAGACTTTATTCAAGACTCACAACAGGTTAATGAAATCGTTGTGATGGGGTTTTATACCAGTGTAGAAAGACTGGGCTCAGTTCTAAACATAGCACAGGCATGTGGAAATTTATAATCAAGGAGCAAAGTGGAGGGATGGGAAATTAATTACTAAGAGGAAATCTGGGTGTAAAAGAAGGATTCTGGCTAGTCCAACCTAAAAGGATTCTTACTGTACACAGGCCAGGGTGATCAGACATCATCTGAGGGGTGTGTGGAGGATGATGACATCAACTATCAATGTAGAAGGATCCTTGGTATTACAGAACAATGTAAAGGTAGACATGAATACTCAGAATTGAGAGTTGAGTTGGGAAGAGGATTGAGAGGAGCCTGACTAAAGTCTTGTCAAGGAGAGGCACCTTGTCAGCAGGCATTAGAAACTGTCACTCAGACCACTACCAAAATATTTCTTCAAATACCCACCCAATCTAATACTATTGGTTCATTTTGAATTCCAAGCAAAGTTTATTACACAGTAAACCAGGGGGCTCTGCATGAATACTCACCAAATCAAGTATGCCAATGTTATTCCAGCCTTGCATAATAGGGAGAAAAGAGATAAACATGGGGATGACCCAGCAGCCTCCCAACATCAAGGCGATGCGCAGAGGCGTCATCTTGTTCCTATAGACCAAAGGCTGGCAGCAGATGGCATAATACCTGGGGAGAGAAAAAAGCAGGTGGGGCCATGGGCAAGGAGGAAGGGGAGGGAACAGGAAGGGAGAACAATAGGTGAGGTAGAAGAGAGGGAAAGAGAAGAGAGACAGAAAAGAGAAAATATAGAGAAAAAGACAGTGGAAAGGGCAATCAGAGAAAATAAATGAGGGAAAAAAAAGAATAAATGAAGAATAAAAATGGAGATCAAATAGGAGAGAAGGGGGAAGAGAACAGAGGAAAGAAAAAGCAATTGTACAACGTTATATTGCCCAGTTAGTTTCTGTTAAGATACATACTCTAGATCGCAGTTGAAAATCATTGCCTAGAATAGCAAATCCAGTATCTGTCCTCACCTCCCGCTGTGTGGGGGAGCTCAACACACACCAGAGGCACAAATCTAACCCTTCCCTGAAGCCTGGGCTCAGGAGTTTCTATACAGCCTCCTGGGCCTCCGGGTCTAGGCTCGGTAGCCCCCTTCATCTCAGCTGGAGGTCACCTGCGCATTTCCCTGCAGCTGGGATCCAATAACTATCTCAGATCTGCCCTCTTCCCCTTGATCCTTGTCTGTACTGGGGTAATGCTCCCGGGTCATGTTCCTTAAACTGTGGCCCAGGGATTTCTCTTCTTTCTCCACTCGGCACCAGACACCTGAGGAGGCCATTTTACAGTGCAGATCCCAAGGGTCTCCTGAATTGGAGGCTGTGGGGAATGCGCCCGAGATTGCATGTTGACCATCAGGAGCCATTACTGCTGTTTGCTAGGCATACCCAGTTCCCTCTTTCCAGGCACATGCATTTCCTGGCCTCCTTAAGTTAAAGGGGCCAAGTGACTTGTTCTGTCCAGAGTCATGAACAGAACTGACATGCACCCATCTGGGACAGACCAGTTAAGTTTTTCTTCTAATGTCGAGAAAATAGAATTTTAAGTATTTCTTGTTCAATCATTTCATTCCTGCTGATTGAGACTACCTCACTCTTACTTATCAAGCTCTTATCTCCCTTATGGGACTCACTAATCGCCCATTTTTGCGTATACCTTCTGCCTCTGGTCCTAGCTTTCTTCTTACCTCCAGAGGTTCAGCTTGTCCTAGTAATGGTCTTGTCTCTAATTCCCTACTGCTCCTGTGTGTTACGGCAGCTTTGGAGATCACCTTCCAGGCCCAGGCATAGCATGGAATTTGATAGCAGGCAAAAGACTACAATAAGCCTATCAGCTATTCCTCTTTGGAAAAGTAAAAAACTGAAAGCAAAAAGGCAGCCTGGGGGCTAAGCCTAAGAAGGGCTTGCTCAGAAAATCACTTAATCTACAAAACTGACATGGTAGCAAAGTCTGACTGAAGGTGACAGTAACAAAGTCATGATAAGTTTTTATTTTGTCATTACTTTTGATTTGTAAGAAAATTAGAGGGGCAAACTTTTAAGAATCTCAATCATCATCAGAAGTTTAATAACATAATTAATGATGAATTTGGAGTGGATGAAAATAGACCAGTGTTCCTGACTTACAACCATTCACCTTGGGATTTTTTCAAATTGATGATGAGTGCTAAGTAGCAGAAACCATACTTTGAATTTGGATCCTTTCCTAGGCTAGGTTATGTGATAGGATAATCTTTTTTTAAAGGCTTATTTATTTATTCTGAAAGTCCAAGTTACACAGAGAGAGAGGGAGAGATCTTTTATCAATTGGTTCACTCCCCAGATGGCTGCAATCGCTGAGTCTAGAGCAGACTAATTCCAGGAGCCAGGAGCTTCATCCAGTTCTCACATGTAAGTGCAGGGGCCCAGACACTTGAGCCACCTTCCACTGCTCTTCCCAGGTAGTAGCAGGTAGCTGAATTGGAATTGGAACAGCCAGGACTTGAACCATATGGGATGCCAGCCTCCCAGGCGGTATCCTTACCCACCGTGCCACAAAACCAGCCCTAATAGGAAAACCTATTGTGACGTTGGACCACAGCTCCCAGGCAGCCCCTCTAGCACACGGTGAAATAACTGGTACTGTACAGTGGCTATGATGCCCAGTAGGTTAAGTGTACTAAGTGAAATTGAGGAGTATCTGTACTTTTTAAAAAAGAACAAGAAAATTGTTACTTCACTTTTTCTGCTAAAGGATAGAATCACTTCATTTTTAATCCTTCCTCATTGCTCTCAGTAATAGCATTCCAATCCTTAGAAATTATCTCTTTGTTGCATCAGAATTACTAGGAAATGAAATAATAGGATTCTGACTTTCTATCCAAGGAGTTACCCAATCAGACCCTCTCCTTGGACTCTGAACATCAGAGTCATACAGAGACCAGAGAGTCAGTGGAAGTCCCTTGACTCTAGCACTGGCCCTCTGAAGTGCCGGAGCTTAACTCCTGCTGCTCAGCTCCTTGAGGACCACTCGTATCCTTCAAGTCTTGATTCTTCAGATCCATCTCCAAGGAAATTAGTCACTTCATATTGTTCGAATACATTCCTTTTCTGCTTAAATTGGCATTATGGGTTGGATTTTCATCTCTCTCTTCCAAAGATAGGTTGAAGTTCTAACCCTCACAACTTTGGAATGTGACTTCCTTGGGAGTAATTGTTTACAGAGGCAATCAAATTAAAATAAAGTTTTTAGAGCGAGCCCTAATCCAATATGACTGATGCCCCTCCTTCAAAGAGGGAAGATTACCATGTAAAGACAAAGAATTACAGTGACACATTTGCATGCAAATACCAAACAGTGCCATCAAACCACCAAGTCAGGAACAGGATAGGAAGAAGCTCTCCCCTACAGTTTCCAGAGGGAGAATGGTTCTGCTGATATCTTGGTTTCAGCCTTCCAAGCTCTAGAACTCTGAGAAGTATTTGTTGTTCTAAGCCATTTAGTACTTCGTTATGATAGCTTCAGAAAAGTCATACTGTTAGCTGAAAGCAGTCTCTGTTGCTTGTAAACAAAATATCCTGCTTCACACAGCAATACAACTGGCTTCTCCATCATGGATACATTTTGTTGTGAGAATACTTTGTTTTATCCAATACACTAACAGATAATAGTCAAGTTGTAACACTCAAATTGATCTGCCACCCTGTAGAAGTCAATAGAGGGAAGAACAGATATTGCCTTATCCTTGCTGACTCACTTCTTATTTTTTTGAGGTTTAGCATGAGGTGCCAAGGTTATTAAGACAACCCTGTATTCCAGGAATTTTGGTTGGGCCTCCAGTGTCACAAAATCCAAAAGTTCAAAAAGACAAGCTTGAATTAAATATCCTGCAGGCCATAAGTTTAGTTTGAGGAAGTAGAATGTCTTATTTAAGATTAAAGATTTTTTAATTTATTTGAAAGAGAGACAGAGAGGTCTTCCATCCACTGGAAGTGGCCACAACAGCTGGAGCTGAGCTGATCCATTTAAATTCTCTATTTAAAATTAACATTACGTAAAGGAAGGCAAAGAATTTTGAATTTATCTAAGTGACAAGTAAGGCTATGAATTTTAAAACACTCAATTATGTTTAGGTATATGCTTTACTTAAATTCTGTCTATTTTCTTCAGTCTGGCATTGTCTTACCATAAAAATATTAATTTTTTTAAATGGCATAGCTTAGAGAATGTAAGGCTCTTATTTGGAGCTCAGATTCGAACACAAAAAGTTTCATCTATGTTGCAGATTTTTCTTTTTTTTCTTCTACAGACCTTCTACTTAGGGAATACAAACTTCATGCATTCCATAAATGCAACTTTAGGAATACAGTGAGTCTTTTGACCATACCTACCCTCCTTCCCAAACTCCCGCCCCTCTTCCTCCTCCCTATCCTATTCCCATTTTTATTTTTTACTAAGATCTATTTTTAATTAACTTTATATACACATAGTTTAACTCTATACCAAATAAAGTGTTCAACAAATTGTATAAAAAAACCAAAACCTGTTCCTCAATACTTGAGACAAATGCTGTTCAAAGTCATTGCATCTCTGTCAGTTTCACTTCCATAGAGTACCTTTTAGGTGCTCTGTTAGTTATCACAGATAAAGAAGAACATACGGTATTTGTCCTTTTGGTTCTGGCTTATTTGACTAAGTATGATTTTTCCAGTTTTATCCATTTTGTTGCAAACAACAGAATCTCATTTTTAAACCACTGTGTAGTATTCCATAGTGTACATATCCCATAATTTCTTTATCCAGTGTTCAATTGACGGGCATTTGGGTTGATTCCATGTCTCAGCTATTGTGAATTCAGCTGGAATAAACATGGAGGTTCAGATAACTCTTTGATATATTGATTTCATTTCCCATGCATAAATTCCCAGGAATGGGATAGCATGTCAAATGGTAGGTCTACATTCAGATTTCTAAGATATCACCATACAGTCTTCTATAGAGGTTATGCCAGATTACATTTCTACCAACAGTGGATTAGGGTACCTTTTGCTCCCACAACCTCACCAGCATTTGTTGTTTATTTCTGTATGAAAGCCATTCTAACTGGGGTGAAATGAAACCTCACTGTGGTTTGATTTGCATTTCCCTGATGGCTAGTGACCCTGAGCATTTTTTCATGTGTCTCTTGGCCATTTGTATTTCTTCTTTTGAAAAAGGCCTGTTTCAGTCCTTTGTCCATTTTATCTGGGTTGTTTGTTTTGTTGTTGTTGAGTTTGACCTTTTTATATATTCTGGTTATTCATCCTTTATCAGTTGTATCGTTTGCAGATAATTACTCCCATTCTGTTGGTTGCCTCTTCGTTTTGATGAGTGTTTCTTTTACAGGGCAGAAGCGTCTCAATTTGAAAAAATCCCATTTGTCAATTTTGTCTTCGATGGCCTGTGCCTCTGGGGTCTTTTCCAAGAACTCTTTGCCTATACCAACGTCTTGCAGGGTTTCCCCAATGTCCCAATGTTCCCCAGTGTTCTCTCAGTGTTCATGGTATTGGGTCATAGATTTAGGTCTCTATTTCCATTTTGAATGTATTTTTAGGCAAGGTGTAAGATAGGGGTCTTGCTTCATACTTCTGCATGTGGAGATCCAGTTTTCCCAGCACCTCTTGTTGAAGAGACTATCCTTTCTCCACGGATTGATTTTAGCTCCTTGGTCAAAGATAAGTTGGTTGTAGATGTGTGGGTTCATTTCTGGTGTTTCTATTCTGTTCCATTGGTCTGTGCATCTGTTTTTTGCACCAGTATCAGACTGTTTTGATTATAACTGCCTTGCAGTGTGCTTTGAAATCAGGTATGATGAAGCCTCTGGCTTTGTTTTTGTTGTATAAGATTGCTTTAGCTATTTGGAATCTCCTGTGTTTCCTTATGAATTTCAGGGCATCATTTTTTCTCTGAGAAAGATTTCCTTAGTATTTTGATTGGTATCTCATTGACTCTATGAATTGCTTTAGTAGGATGGACATTTCGATGATACTGATTCTTCCAACCCATGAACATGGAAGATTTTCCCATCTGCTGGTGCCTATTTCCTTCTTGCATGTTTTCTAATTATCATCATAGAGATCTTTGACAGCCTTGGTTAAATTAATCCAAAGTATTGGATTATTTTTGTAGCCATTGTGAATGGGATTGATCTTAGAAGTTCTTTCTCAGCTGTGGCATTGTCTGTATACAAAGGCCCTTGATTTTTGTGTCTTGATTTTATATCCTGCCACTTACCAAACTTGTCTATGAGTTCCCACAGTCTCCTAGTGGAATCTTTTAGATCTCCTATATATAGAATCATGTCATCTACATTGGGATAGTTTGACTCCCTCACTTCTGATTTGTATCCCTTTGATTTCTGTTTTTGCCTAATGGCTTTGGGTAAAACTTCCAGGACTATATTGAATAGCAGTGGTGAGAGCGGGCATCCTTGTCTGGTTCCAGATCTCAGTGGGAATGCTTCCAACTTTACCCTAGGCAATAGGACACTGGCCGTGGGTTTGTCATTAATTGCCTTGACTGTGTTGAAGAACGTTCCTTCTAAACCCAATTTGCTTAGGGTTTTCATCATGAAACAGTGTTGTACTTTATCTGAGTAGATGCAGAGAAAGCATTGATAATCATGTGGTTTTTGTTCTTCATTTTGTTAATGTGATGTTTAACATTGATTGGTTTGTGAATGTTGAACCATTCCTCCATAGCTAGGATAAATCCCACTTGGTCTGGGTGAATGATCTTTCTGATGTGTTGTTGAATTCATTTGGATAGTATATTGTGAGGAATTTCGCATCTGTATTCATCAGGGAAATTGGTAGTTCTCTTTCTATAGTTCTGTTTGTGTTGTATTGTTGTCAGCTTTAGGAATTAAGGTGATGCTGGCTTCATAGAAGGAGTTTGGGAGCATTCCCTCCCTTCCAGTTGTCTTGAATAGCTTGAGAAGAATTGGAGTTAGTTCTTCTTTAAATGTCTGGTAGAATTCAGCAGTGAGGCCATCTGGTCCTGAGCTTTTTCTTTGCTGTGAGAGTCTATTTATTGATTGAATTTCCATCTTGGTTATTTCTCTGTTTAGGTTTTCCTTGTCCCCATGGCTCTATTTAGATTGATTGTATGTGTCCAGTCTGGGAATCTCTCCATTTCTTCTAGGTTTCCCAATTTGTAGACATAAAACTCTTTGTAGGAATTTCTTAGGATTATTTTTACTTCTGTGGTGTCTGTTACATTTCCTTTTTAATCTCTAATTTTATTGATTTGGGTCTTCTCCCTTTTTTTTTTTTTTTTTTTTTTTGTTCATTGGGCCAATGGTGTGTCTATTTTGTTGATTCTCTAGTTTAAATAATTCCTTTTCTCCTCATTTTTTGTTTCATTTGCTGCTGTTTTTTTCAAGGTCCTTGAGATGCACTTACATTTTCTTCATGTAGGTACCAATTGCTATAAACTTTCCTTTTAATGCTTTTGCTGTATCCCATGAGGTTTGATAAGGTGTTTTGTCTTCCTTCATTTCCAGAAATTTTTTGATCCCTCCCTTGATTCCTTGAATGAACCACTGTTCACTCAGGAGCGTGTTGCTCATCTTCTATGCGTTTGCGTATGTTCTAGAGATTCTTGACCTGCTGATTTTCCAGCCTGATTCCATTGTGGTCAGAGAAGATGCATGGTATTATTATTATTTTTTTTTAATTTGCTGAGACTTGCTTTGTGGCCTAGCATGTAGTCTATCCTAGAAAGCTCCATGCACTGGTGAGAAGAAGGTGTGTTCTGCATCTGTAGGATGAAAAGTTCTGTAGATAGAACAAGTGGACCTAATGGCTATGTCCAAAATGGTGCCCACCCTCTCTTGGCTAGTCACAGGACACCAGTGCCAGGTGATCAGGGAGAGAGAAATGTGCCCCCTTTTTTTGCCCTCTAGGTTGGTAGATAGACTGTCTTTCACAGGGCTCCAAGCTCCAAGGGTCATCTGGCCATAGCTGTAGACTGCTGCTTTTTTTTGCTCATGACTAGGAAGCAGGTGCTACTGGCACCCAATGGCTAGATGTCAAGGGTGCTACTAAACATCCTACAATGTACAAGGCAGCCCCCAACAATGAAGAATGATCCAATCTATATGGTTAACATAGATGAGGTAATTTTTCCCAATAACATGGGCTCAATTTCCTCCGTATGTGTAATCATGCATCATCACCTCTTGAGAACAGGGGCCCACAATGGGAGCCTAGTATCCTAATGCATCCTTTATAGATGAGTAAAGACAACTACATTGCTTTACACTCCACCTATGATAACTTCACACAACCTAGCAAATACCCAGTAGTAGCACAAGATATTGGTGCTCCCTTCAAGAGCTTATGATCTAGGACAAAAGCTGGGGAAAGTCCTCCCTTGATCATAAGTTCTTTCCAGTTTTTTTTTTTTTTTTTTTGACAGGCAGAGTGGACAGTGAGAGAGAGACAGAGAAAGGTCTTCCTTTGCCGTTGATTCACCCTCCAATGGCCATCACTGCTGGCGCGCTGCGGCCGGCGCACCGTGCTGATCCGGAGCCAGGAGCCAGGTGCTTATCCTGGTCTCCGATGCAGGTGCAGGGCCCAAGGACTTGGACCATCCTCCACTGCACTCCCGGGCCACAGCAGAGAGCTGGCCTGGGAGAGGGGCAACCGGGACAGAATCCAGTGCCCCGATTGGGACTAGAACCCGGTGTGCCGGTGCCGCAGGTGGAGGATTAACCTATTGAGCCACGGCGCCGGCAGATCATAAGTTCTATGAGGGCAAAAGTCATTTACCTTGCTCACCAGTGTACCCACAATACCAGATACAATGACAGATGCAGAGAGGATGCTCACAAATAGTGACTGAGGGTTTTCTATTTATTCAACCATATCAATTGAAATATATTTCATTAAAGTGGGCTAACAGGGTGGGCATATAGCCTAGCCATTAAGATGCTTGCATGCCATATCAGAGTGCCTGAGTCTAATGTCCAGTTCCAATTCCTGACTCCAGGTTTCTGCTGATGCAGATCCTTGGAAGCAATAGTGACAGGTTGAGTAGTTTAGTCTCTACCATTCATTTGGAAGACCTGAATTGTGTTCCCAGCTACTGACTAAAGTGCTGGCCCATCATAGTCATGATGGGCACTTCAGGAGTAAACAAGTAGATAAGGAGCTCTCTCATCGTCTCTTTCTGTCTCTCAAGTAAAATTTGAAAAAGATACAATAAAATCAGATTTAAAATATGCTGCCAAGTTTTAGAGATGTGAAAGGTCTTAAGACCCTATGCAGGGGATGGTAATAGGCTTTCTCCAATAAGTATCTTAAGTTGGATTTGAGTGACTAGGTAAGGGTGATGGAGAGGAAGAAAGCACAGCCCAGGTGCTATAGATAGCACAAAGAACTGGAAAGGGAAATTATATGTATGAAACACATCCACAAAGTCACAGAAACACAAATTAGTGTATGGTTCCGTCTTTGTGAGAAAGTAGAAGAAAATAAGCCTGCAAAGGCAGCCTAGGGCAAGTCTCAAATCAGTGGCTTTCAAACCTTATCTTACGCCAGATCATCTAGAAAATTTGTTAAAACACATTTGCTCCTAAAATTTGCATTTCTGATACAGTCCCAAGTGATGCTGTTGCTCATGGATTGAGGACCACACTTTGAGAATCATTGTCTTGGAATTTTTTAAGATTTATTTGTTTCTTTGAAAGGCAGAATTACACGGAGCGAGGAGGAGAGAGGGAGAGAGAGAGAGTAAATCTTCCATCTACTGGTCTCACTCCCCCAAATGGCTGCAATGGCCAGGTTGGGCCAGGCCACACTCAGGAGCCAGAAGATTCATCCAGGTTTTCCAGGTGGGTGGTAGGAGTCCAGGTAAATGGGCCATTTCCCACTGCTTTCCTAGGCACATTATCGGAGAACTGAATCAGAAGTGAAGCAGCTAGGACAGGGACCAGTGGCCATGTGGGATTCAAGAACTGCAGGCAGCCACTTAACCCACTGTGCCACAGTGTCAGTCTCTGTCTTAGAAGTTTTTAATGATAGTTTAGGAAGACTGACAAAACCTTTTCAACTGGAAAATGTCTACCACAACCAAAACTGTTTTGTGATTTTCAAAAAGAGCTAATCTACATCAAACTCAAGAGATAGGTTGTTGATTCACAAACTGGATGGGTCCTGTTCAAAAGGTAAGCAATGTTGTCTCATCTCAAACAGATTAATATCCTTCTGCAGAACATTTCTCATCTTTAACCAGAAAACTTTTATAAAGTGTTTAAATGATGTTCAAATGACAACTGAGGATCCAGATAGCCAGGATTTTCGAAGTAATTTCTTATGTGAAACATTTCAAAGTATTGCTCATAAAACTCCATTAAAATGCCCCTTGGTAGACTAGCCACCTGCAAATGTGTGATCAAATTGCTTTTAAATGTCTCTGGGGACACAATTTGACAGCTCCTAGAAGATAGCAAATATTTTAAGCTCCATACTAATCCCTTCCTTGCTCCTCCTGCAATTAAGGAAAATTCTACCTCCTCACTTCCTGTCTTCCCAACCACAGCAAAGTAAAAGCAAGACAAACAACTCGGAATCCTAGATTTTCAGCATCAGTGGGGATCTTAGCAATCAACTTTATCTTCACAAGTGAGTACGACCTCCCCACTGCCTGAGCCTCACATTAGCTTTAGAATGAGTTATGTAATATCCCCTAATCCAGTTTCCTCAGCTGTAAAGTAGAGATTATTATGATTCCTTGTTTCACTGTGAGAATAAAATATGTTTAAAATATAGCATGTTCCTAGAATATAAAACTATGTATACATAATAACAACAATGGGGATAAGTTTTAAGCACTGTATCATTAGGTGATTTCATCATTTCACAAACATCATCGAGTATAATACACAAACCTAGGTTTCTTACCCAATATAGCCCTAGAGGCAGTTAAGACACAGAGTAAACAGGAGGCTGTTGTGAGTGTTATCACAACATACTTTTTTTTTTTTTTTTTTTTGGGACAGGCAGAGTTAGACAGTGAGAGAGAGAGAGACACACAGAGAGAAAGGTCTTCCTTCCGTTGGTTCACCCCCCGAATGACCGCTATGGCCGGCATGCTGTGCCGATCCGAAGCCAGGAGCTTCCTCCTGGTCTCCCATGCGGGTGCAGGGCCCAAGCACTTGGGCCATCCTCCACTGCCTTCCCAGGCCACAGCAGAGAGGTGGACTGGAAGAGCAGCAACTGGGACAGAATCTGGTGCCCCAACCAGGACTAGAACCCGGGGTGCCGGCACCGCAGGTGGAGGATTAGCCTAGTGAGCTGCGGCGCCGGCCATACAACATACTCTTTTAGAGTAAAATTGTTTCTCTCTAAGTTTAAAGACTCTACTCCAAACTAATAATTACAAGTATGACATAGTGAATACATAAGCCAATAACAGTGATTTATTATCACGGATTATGTATTGTACATAAGTGTATGTGCTATACTTACATTGGATGGGCAGCTCAGTAGGTTGATTTTTACCAGCATTAACAAACATGTGAATACTGTTTTGTCTAAACTTTATGATGGCGACCATATCACTATGCAATAGGAATTTTCAGCTTCATTAGAACTATAATTGGTTATGCAGTCCATCATTGAGCACAACATTGTCATGTATTGCATGACTGTGTGTGTGTGTACATGCATTTGTGAGTTTTGTGCTCATTCATTTGGAACTATGAACTCCAAATAATTTAAAAACATAACATAGAAGTCACTTGGTTCAACGTCTCTCCCAGTCACCGATTCAAAAAAATGAATGAATAGTTCCTTAAAGGGGAATGAAAGCATTGAGAGCATAGTGCCTATGGGCAATGGAGCTGATTGTGTATAAGACCTAGTGATCATACACTGTTATTTAAGTCATTGTGTTTTGGGGTGGGGGAAAGAGATGACCTCTTTCCAGTGGTAATTGCAATTCACCCTTTAGAAGGCAGTCCAGCCACATTTTGTGGCAGAGCTCTGAATGCAAAGATCTGTCTATCTTCTTTCCGTAATGGATTTTGTTCTATTTTAGTTCCTATTGTTCTGATTTGGTGAAGTAGATAAGAGAGAAAAGCATCATCAGCTCCAAGAAAGAACTAAAGGCCTCTTCCCTGTGGTCCCCAGGCAAATCAAGATGCCAGTTACCTGGAGGACCAGTGGGGGAGAACATGCGGGGAGACTCAACAAGAACCAGAGACAGGAAGGGGCACTGAGAATACAGCCAGGAGCAAGACAGAATCTGGGGTTCTAGGAAGAAGAAAATGGAAGGGCATGAGGACAAGGAGAGACTTCTTTCTGTCAGAGACCTGGAGGGCATTAGCTCAGACTTTGGCAGGGATCATAATCCCATGTGCAATCTGCAAGTTTAATGGTTACTATACTGCTCTCTGTGAAATATTCTTTTGTGTCTTTGTGATAAGATTACAGGCTATGAGGTGAGGGTCCTCAGTCTAGGAAGGGGTCCTTCTCAATTATTATAGACTAAAGGAAAAAGATAACCCAGCCGAAATGCCTTCTGCAAACAACTAAGCAGGGTCATGACAGACCGACCAGTGGTTACCAAGGTATATTTCACAAGGTATAGTTATGAATTAATCAGTCTGCCAACAGATACCTGATGAGTTTCTCACGGACTATTCCAGATTCAGCTAAAAGGTCTCATTTCTTGGAAAGTCATCTCTGGCTCCTACAAGCAGATTAGTTCCCATCTCTGCCCTGGTTTTTACAGTACTTGTACCTTTCTGTGATACAGGATTTTTCTAGTTGTATTGCAACTGTCCACTTCTTTATTGCTTTTGCCACTGTTCTTAATACACTACCCATGTATTGCAGGCACACACTTTGTAGGAGGCAGTGAGTTTTAAGTATTTCTAATTCCTATAACAACACCATGAGGCAGATTATACAACCAAGATATAGTAGAACTGGGTCATAAACCCACAACTGCTGAAAGTCCCTGCCCTGGAAATACGGGTAGGAGGGGCAGAGCCTGACAACAGCGACATTGTTGAGGAAGAGGAAGGAGAACATGCAGTACTCTGGAATCTTTTTGAGCCGAGAATACACAGAAAACAAAGATGCATTTAAAGTTGAAACTCATATATAAGATAATATTTAATAATACAGAAATGGGATGGGAAAAGAAATAAAGGTAGATAGATTTTTCAGATATTTATGAACGTATGGCTGCAATTTAGCATCCAGCTGATGAGCGTAGCTAAGTAAAAGATGACTAACAGATGCACCTTTGATGTACAAAGTGGAAGAGGATATTACTTTATGATGGAAATTTCCACTTGGAGCACAGAAAGATGCTTAAGGCAAGACATAGAACAGGCAGGGAGGGATAGGACTCCATAGCCCAGCATGAGACAGACCTGAGGGAGAAACAAATATAGACATGCAGGTAAAGCCATGATGGATGAGATCTCCAAAGGAAAGAGGGAAGATATCTGGGGATGCTGCAGTGGTAAAGCCACCACCTGCAGTGCCAGCATCCCATATGGGCACTGGTTCGAGTCCCAGCTGCTCCACTTCTGATCCAGTACTCTGCTGTGGCCTGGGAAGGCAGTGGAAGATGGTCCAAGTCCTTGGGCCCCTGCACCCACGTGGGAGACTGGGAGGAAGCTCCTCGATCCTGGCTTTGGATCAGCGCAGCTCTGGCCAACTGGGGGGGTGAATCAGCAGATGGAAGACCTCTGTCTGTCCGTCTCTCTCTCTCTCTCTGCCTCTCCTTCTCTGTGTAACTCTTTCAAGTAAATAAATACAAATCCTCAAAAAATAAAAAGAAGAGGGAAGATATCCAGAGCTGTAAGGCTAATGATAAACACTTGAAGAAGTGCCTGGCGGGGTTCTCACATCAGTCACTAGGAATTAGCATTTGGAGAGGAAAACAAAGTGGATTAATACTTGTGACTACACTAATGCTTGTGACTACATGGAATGCTTGGTGTGCTTCTCATACTGTTGTATGTACTTTATATACACGGTTATTTATTCATTGCAAATCTCAAAGGGAAGCTTCTATTGTTAACACAATTTTAGACCTAAGATTAACTCCTTTAAAATTGAAGTTACTTTCTAAAGATCACACAGCTGATAACTGGTCAAGCTTAGATTGAGTCAAGGCAGTCTAGCGCATCATGCCTTATTCTTAACCACTTTCCCTATTGAGATTTTTTTTTAAATTTTTATTTATTGATTTTTTTGACAGGCAGAGTGGATAGTGAGAGAGCGAGACAGAGAGAAAGGTCTTCCTTTTTGCCGTTGGTTCACCCTCCAATGGCCGCTGCAGCGGGCGCATCACGCTGATCCGAAGC
The DNA here is from genome assembly GCF_033115175.1 of Lepus europaeus. Lineage (NCBI taxonomy): Eukaryota > Metazoa > Chordata > Mammalia > Lagomorpha > Leporidae > Lepus > Lepus europaeus. The sequence goes on along the minus strand of NC_084830.1, from coordinate 131,689,607 downwards.
CAGGAGCCAGGTGCTTCTCCTGGTCTCCCATGCGGGTGCAGGGCCCAAGGACTTGGGCCATCCTCCACTGCCTTCCCGGGCCATAGCAGAGAGCTGGCCTGGAAGAGGGGCAACCGGGACAGAATCCGGCGCCCCAACCGGGACTAGAACCCGGTGTGCCGGCGCCGCAAGGCGGAGGATTAGCCTGTTAAGCCACGGCGCCGGCCTCCCTATTGAGATCTCTAAGAGAGTAGATCACTAACCCCAAAGTTATCTCAAACAACCACAAGTCATATCTCAAGGCATCCTATGCTCAACCAGACATGCATGAAGCAGCTATATTACATGTCAGTGACAAGAACACAAGAGTGAATGGGACAAAGCAGATTCTCTAGAAGTTTATAGTCCCATCTGAGATAGGTTAATATACTGGCTCATACGATGGGTGATAGCTGCCATGCTTTGAGAGGTCAGAGGTAGAAACAACAAATCCAGTCAGTCACTGCAGAAGGTGAAACAGCTTATGGTGAGTACTGAGCAAGTGTGAGGGCTCCTCAGGCAAATGAAGAGCTCAAGGCGTAAGGAGCCTTGAGTTAGGCAATAGCACATCCTGCTCAGGAAACAGGTCACTGATGGGTAGGAAAAGCAGACTGAAGGCATGCAGGGAAAGGCATCAGAAGGCATGGCAAGCACCGAGCCTGCCGTTAATAAGGTAACTAAAAACCCTCTGCGGCTCTGCACGTGCTATCTGTTGGAACTGTTGCTCCATGCCTCTTCCTCCACTCACTCCCCTACAGATATCCACAGCCTCTGCTGATCCCATCTTCAGCCGCACTTCTTCAGGACCCTTCCCTGCTTCGGAAACAGAGCACTTTTCTTAACTCCCCTTCCTTCTATTTCAATGATCATTACTTTTACTGTAACTACCTGTTTACTTTCTGTGTTATCCATGAGACTAAAAACTGATTTAGAGCTGTTTTTTGTTTGTTTACCAATCTATTTTCAGTGGTCATAATGCCTCTAGCAATTAGAAAGCACTCCATAAATAATTCATGAAAGGGATATAAAAATAACAGTGAATGTCCTTTGATGTGGAATCCAACTCAACAAATGTTACCATTGTGTATAAGCATGAATCTGGACTAAAGAGAATGTGAGAAAACTTTAAATATCTTTTCCTTGCAGAAATACATTTCACGCCTATTGGGAAAACAAATGTAATTCTGTGACATGAGTTGACAGTGACAGATATTTTTGCATTGATACATTACGAAGTTGAATTATACTCCTGGGATATCATTAAGAAATGTAGGCACATTTCTGTCGTGCACAGTATAAACTATACAGCCCTGGAGTCAATTTTATGTTTTACAAGTCAACCTGTTCAAAAGGAAATGGGCAACTAAGACACTCTTGGAGGATTTTGCAAACAAACATGTCAAGTTTCTGGCCTGTGCAGAGGAAGGATGACAGACAATTCAACTGGACGTATCAAAGAGCAAAGTCTTACATCTTCAATGAAGTGAAGAAGACTTTAAAATGGAAATAGCATTTCATGCCAAATATAGGACAAAAGTCAGTGTGCTCAGAGAAAGAATATCAGAATAGTTAAAATCTGAAAACTATGGTAGAGGATATCAGTGGAAGGATCCTGGAATATGTGGCCTAATACTGAGATACAGGGATGACATCTCTGGCTCGCCATGGACATATTATGAGGATACCTCTCCCTACTTCATCAGCTGGAAAGAGGTTGGTATTTGCTCTTCCTGTCTCTCACACTTCTGTCCACTGGAAATTGCCATTCTTCCACACCATATGCTAGCAGCAAAATCAGCAGTCACGATGCTCACCTCTGCCCAGTATCCAGGATGTGTCATCCCCCCACCACAGTGACCGGTAAAGGTAGGGAGTATTTGAGTCAAGCAAAGCCAACCCACGTTCTTCCACGAGAAATACTATTCAGGTTTCTTCTCTGGATTCCTGCGTTAAGGATGCTTTAATACTCAAGTACTCTGGCTGTTGTTTTCAAGATGGAATAAATCAGCTTGAGAAAATCAGAACAGTACGACAGCACAGTGACAAAGCGGAGAAACAGACACATGGAAACACAGAGGAAGACAGATTCAAAGGGGAAGAGCAGTTCAAGACAAAGAGGAGAGGAAGACATATTTCAAAGAGGGAGAGAGACTACAGACAGTTCAAATCTTTGCTGAGAACCATGTTTTAAAGACAGATTTTTTTTAAGTTAACTGAGCCAATCAACTCATTTTCTGTCACATGCTGTTGAAAGAGACCTTGTATGTAGATCATTTAAAATGCAACTTGAGGGGACTGGCCTTGTGGCATGGCAGGTTAAGCAGCCCCTTGCAATGACAGCATCCCCTATCACAATGCAGGCTGCAGTCCCAGCAGCTCTTCCTAATCCAGCTCCCTGCTAATGTGCCTGGGAAAGCAGTGGAAAATGACTCAAGTAATGGGGTTCTGCTATCCATGGGGAGAACTGGGTGGAATTCAAGTCTGGTTTCAGCCCCCAGCCTTCACAGCCATTTGGGGAGTGAACCAGTGAAAAGAGGATCTCGCTCACATGATCTTTATCTCCTGTCACTCTACCTTTCAGATAAACCGTTTTTTAAAAGAAAAGGCAAGTCCTGTGGCACAGTGGGTTAAGCCACCATTTAGGGTGTCCACCTTCTTTATGGGAGTGCTCATTCAAGTCCAGGCTGCTCTGCTTCCAATCCATCTTGCTGCTAATGCACCGTGGAAGGCAGCAGATGACAGCCCAAGTATTTGGTTTGGTAAAAGTAAATCACTTCTGTCCTCTCTGTCTCTCCATCTCTCTCAACCCCTCAACTCATGTATACTCAGATACTTGTATTACATAGACCTGTATATGTATTTCACAAAAGTAGAATTATGCTAAACAGAAAAGTCTGATATTTACACTTTTTTCATTTAATGCTCCAGTGATTTCTTATTAGGACAACATACTCAACTATTTATCACGATTTTTAATGGCTCCATTATTTTCCACAGTAAAGATCAGTACTCTATTAAAGCTACTTGGTTGGTTTCCATTCACCACGGAACTTTAGATTTCAAGAAGTCAACTGTATTATTAGAAAATTTTTAATACAGGTCTTGATTTCCCATGACCCACACTATATAATGAATTTATTTTAAACTATGCTTTGCAAATTATTTTCAATGAGGTGATAAACTTTGATTAACAGGATTGAATTCTCAAAGCACCAAGAAGCACAGTGGATTGCAAATGGCAGTTGGTGAAACACACTGTATAATATTAAAGGAGTCCTGCATTTTGCTTTGATCCAAGAATCTGCCATCTGGGAAATACTAAGAATCAAAGGGAAGATTGTTATTTGAGAGGCACTGGCCTAGATCAGTCATCCCTGGAGATTCATGGCAGCTTCAGGGAGTAGGACATGGCATCTTTCCAGGAATCATAAGGTTAGTGATGACATCGCACTTCAGTGAGACACTCTGTGCTTCGGGCCAGCCTTGCCCTTGCCTCACCCAACTGTTAGCCTGGAATAGTATGGGTTTATTTATTACCTAGTTTTGTTTTTCTCGTGTCCCTTCTGGTCTAAGTAACTGCCCTACAATGTTCAGGCAGGATGAAGCTTCAAACTCAAGCAGAGTACCACTCTGTAGACAGGGTTTTACTGGAAAAATAACTGGCAAGTTTCCCAGGTTCATTTAAGAAAACAAAACCAGGCTGGCGCCGTGGCTCAACAGGCTAATCCTCCGCCTTGTGGCGCCGGCACACCAGGTTCTAGTCCCAGTCAGGGTGCCGGATTCTGTCCCGGTTGCCCTTCTTCCAGGCTAGTTCTCTGCTATGGCCCGGGAAGGCAGTGGAGGATGGCCCAAGTCCTTGGGCCCTGCACCCACATGGGAGACCAGGAGGAAGCACCTGGCTCCTGGCTTCGGATCAGCACGATGTGCCGGCCGCAGCGGCCATTGGAGGGTGAACCAATGGCAAAAAGGAAGACCTTTCTCTCTCTCTCTCACTATCCACTCTGCCTGTCAAGAAAAAGAAAGAAAGAAAACAAAACCAAACAAGAGCATCTGACTTAATCTTATAGTATTGGAGTTTTCGGAGTCCACTATCAGAGAAAGGAATGGAGTTACTGACAGCATGAAAAGGTGATGAGTGCTACATTTGTTCAATAGTGTTTGCCCAGAACCTAAATCAGGATTCGTGTAGGCAGTCACTGGTTAAGCATCCATCCCCCCATCAAAATGCAAGCTCCTTGAGGGTAGAGATGCGCAGTTACGCCCACTAAAGGAGAAAGAGAAATTAATTACAGAAATAATTTTAATCACAATTTCACTGAGAAGGAGAAGAATGGATTTGATGGGATTGGAAAGGACTTCTGCAAGTATAAAAGGACTAAACAAAAATCTGAAAGTCACGCAGGAGATGAGGGGGCAGAGTAAATGTCCAGGCAGAAGGAGGAGCCAAGGTCCTGAGATGGCTGCATATGATGCACTGGAGAAAGAGGTAAGGCCACAGCGGCTGAGCCTAGAGGTGAGTCTGGCAAAGGCAACGAGTAGAGCTGGGGACACAGACAGGAAGCAACTGGTGAAAATCCCTCTAGGCCGAGGAATTTGGTCTTGATCCTCAGTGCAATGAATAGCCGTTGGATGGCTTAAAGCAAAGAGCAACAGGATCAGAGCTGCATGTTTAAAGACAGCTACTTGATCTTGTGAGTGACAGGTGAATTGGAGGAGGATAAAATAGAGTTGGTGAGAGCAATTAGGAGGTTATTGCAGTGATTTATGCAAGCCATAATATTGGTTTGAACTAGATGATAGAAGATAGAAAATACAGCAGCAACTTTGGAGGAAGGAAAGCCAGTAGGGCTTGCCATTATTTAAAAGTAGAAGATAAGGAAAGACCCCTCTAAGAATTACTACCTAGGTTCTGCCTGAGCAGCCATTCATTGAGGAGGTGCAAGTTTGAGTCATATGGATAGTTATGACACTGAAGTCAACAAGAGCTTTCACTAACCTTTACTGCTGAGCCAGTGCTATGCTTGTGTAACTTATTCCAAATGACAATCCTATAAAATAGGTGCTGTCTCCTCTATGTGTTAGACATAACATAAACAGATGGTGCTTAATAAATGACCGATATGCCTCATGCCAACTCAGGCCTACGCAGGGCAAAGCTGGAAATCTGCAAGTCTGAGGCCAAACCCTCCTAAGGAACCTCTAGAATAAATTCTGCACACCACACAAGTGGTTGTAGTCTTTCATTCATTATTTATTCCATACCTAGGGCATTTTCTTCCTCTTGATTTTGTCCAGACCCCAAGGTTGCCTCCAACTGCTCTAGCTCCTCAACACTGCCTTTTCTACATTTCCATAACACTTTCAGTCTTGTCACCCATTTTAATGATCACCCACAAGTTACACTGCAGAATTTCCATTTACTTTCTACTCTCATTAATTTTACTTTCTATAGAATGAATTTGCATGCAGTATATGTTGATTGTCTTAAGAAGTCTTTAATAAACTGCACTTGGATTGGTTGCTGTAAAAAGCTAAAAAAAAAAAAAAACCCTCAAATTTCAAACTGTGATAGGTGATGGGCCTGGCTGCTGGCCAGTAGTTCAATTTTACCACCTTCATTATCACTAGTGAAAAAGTGCTGTCTCATTATATATCCATGTAGGTTAAGCGCATTCAATTGTATGTTCTTTTTTATTATTATTATTTTTTGACAGGCAGAGTGGACAGTGAGAGAGAGAAAGGTCTTCCTTTGCTGTTGGTTCACCCTCCAATGGCCGCCATGGCCAGCATGCTGATCCGAAGCCAGGAGCCAGGGGCTTCTCCTGGTCTCCCATGGGGTGCAGGGCCCAAGCACTTGGGCCATCCTCCACTGCACTCCCGGGCCATAGCAGAGAGCTGGCCTGGAAGAGGGGCAACCAGGACAGAATCCAGCACCCCAACCGGGACTAGAACCCGTTGTGCCAGCGCCGCAAGGCGGAGGATTAGCCTGTTGAGCCATGGCGCCGGCTTCAATTGTATGTTCTTGCCAGAACAGTTTCAACAGAGCAGGTTATACGTGTGCCATTCCAGTTGATTGGTATGTGTCTCACAAGAAAAGAAATGAACCGGCTGTTCTCTCAGCTGGTTTCAGTCACTAAGGGCCTCCTTCAGTGGGTGTGAGCCTCTAGGAAGACTATGATTTTGGTTTGTAATGGTAAACATTTAGGTATACCATAATCTCTACATCCCATCATCTACTTTTCCTAACCCTCAGTGACAGAAACTGAGTTATCACAAAGCTGGCAGAAAATCTGGGTCTGCTGGGCTATTGAAGAGGCAGTAAGAGACTGTCTCTGACAATTCTGATTACGTGTAATGTTCACCCCACACTTTCTTTTGTGAAATCACTCTCAAGATATGACTGCACTGACAGAAGCATATGTTCTTGTAATCATTTGACTTTTAAATTGCAGTCTGCCTTTATAATTGAATACAAATGATCAGGAATTAGAGAATGAAAAGTGCTTATACAAATGATATAAATATCTATCTCGTACAAAAGGAGCAAAGATGGAAACTGTTAGGTCTCCTGAAGTCAGACTTGAAGAGAAAGAACAAAATCATGCAACAGGAAGGAAACGCTAGACCCGAGTCCAAAGATAAGCAATTAGTAGGGATTTTATTATCCTCTTCACTTTCTGGGACAGCATCTTCACAATTGCATACCTGTATCTAAACACACATTTTGAAAGCTGTCATGCAGGCGTATTTTGCAGGAAAAGGTCATGCTCAAACATGAGGTCACTATTACTCTGAACCACCCCTGATGCCCATTGCGCATATGTATCAATTCTTGCCACTCATCTCCCTCAGATTTTTGTTCATGCCATCCATGTATAATTGGGAGTTCTACATAAATAGAGTCACTGATAAATATTGCTATCTAGACTGTAAGCTCCTGGCCAGCAAGTTCTAGATCTTACCAATCTCTGTATCTTCTGTGTCTTAGAAAGTACTTGACTATCAGGGGCCCCTTTTTGAGATCTGGGGAGTGAGTGAGCAATGGAAAAACCAAATTGACCTCCTTGACATTCACACAGACTCATGAATTAGGGAAGAAATGCCATCCCAATATCCATCAGGTCAATGATTCCAGCATGGAGCTCCACTGTGCATATTGATTGTCCTTACCTATCCAGAGAAATGCAGCACAGGTGAAAAATTGATGCTGTTGTGAGCAGGACATCTAAAGAGGTGCGGACCAGGCAGAACATCTCCCCATAAATCCAGATGTCTTGAACCAGCTCAATGGCACCAAAGGGCATCACCAGCACCGAAACCAGCAGATCCGCAAAGGCAAGAGATACAATGAAATAATTGGTTTTTATTTTCCTGTGAGTAAAAAGGTATGAGGGAGGAGTCAGGATGAGGGACAGGGGATGGTGTCAGGGGAAAAGGAGACAACGGAGGAAAAGGGCAGTGTGGAAAGAAGGAAAGACAAAAAGAAGGAGAAGGAAAGAAAAGTCGCATGTTTAGTATATTGGGTGAGGTTGTTGCCCCTTCGGTAACATGGCTGACAGGACACAACATGTCCAACCTCTTCTGACTTATTAGGCCTTGTACCAAAAACCTTTCCTCCTCCTTCTTCCATTGGCAACTTTGGCCTGAGCTGAGGTCCCTGTTTGTCTCCCTCCTGCAGATCTATACACAGGTGCTCTCTTGTCCAACTACTGACTGCTTAGCTCCCACTTAGCCTCCTCGTGGTTGAATCTTCTCTGACAGTCCTCCCAGGGTGCTTCCCTTAAACTCCTATCAAGTTCCAAACTTTCCACTTTTAGACCCACTACCATGCCTCACATTTGTGATGCTGTCAGAATTGCACCCTTATACTATACTTGGCTCATCATTGCTTTATTTTAAGTCTTGCTTAGACAGAAGCTGTATCTTTTATCCCTAATGGCTCTTAATCCAGGCTGTGTGATAGAACATCTAATAATTTTTAACAACTATTGATATGCAGGTCCCATTCCAGATCAATTAGTTCAGGAACCCTGAATGGTTAACCTTCCTTCCACACCCAAAGTCTGCCAGACAAGATACCCAATTAACACTGAACTTCAACAATGAATACTTTTTTGGTGCAACTATGTCCATTGGCATGAGGCACTCTGATATAATAGGAAGAGAAGACCCAGGTTAACTCCTAGATCAGTCATTAGCCAACCACCCTTTTCCTGAGTGATTCATAAAGAACAAATATGACATAGGAAACAATACCATCAGGAAATACACTGACGTGCTTACACTGGTTGTGTCCAAGTTGTAGTATTAGGTGGGATTCTTTTTTCCTTCTCTTAAAGCTGTTCCCACTTGTTCTTTTTAAATTACAAATTACAATAGAAATATTTATACCAGCTCTCCAGGGACAGTTCAGGACTCCACCCATGTTTCCTCAAGAGATTCCCCTCCTACTGCTTACCTGAGCTGCCTGTCTCTGCACACAGCCACCATCACCAGCAGATTGCCCAGGATGGCCATCAGTATAACAGCTGAGAGAAACGTGAGCAGCACAACCTTCTCCACTGACCCGAAACCCTCCTTGGAACTAGAAGACATGGACACACAAAGGCAAAGACTTGGAGAAATCAAAGAGACATAGCAAAGTAAATGCATCCTTTCCTTGCTGACCTTCAGGAAGGTAACCACCATCAGCAGGTACAACATACATTAATTTATTGTACACCTGATGTATGCCAGGGTCTGTACCTATCACTTGGCATGTTATGGTGGTAAATCGCTATACAATGAGGAGGCTGAGATTCAGAGAGGCGAATTAACTTAGCTGAAATTGCACAAACATTGTTTATCTGAAACTTGTGACTTTCCCTCAGAGTACTTACCTCAGCTTGTACTCAGAAATGTATTTAGTTGATCCCTGTTTTGTATACCTACCTGACTAGACTCGAAGGTCCATGAGCATAGTCCTCTGTTGTCTTATTCACCAGTGTTTATTCATTGTGTCATTCCCATTTCTGAGGTGAAGAAGGTGTTGAATCAAAGAATGACAGTAACTCGAACCAGGGTCTTCATGAACTCAACAAAGGGTGATCCTGTTTTCCTAAGCTATTCCAGCTCAGACAGGAGCAGCTGTTTACAGATAGTCTGTCTCAAGGTAGAGAAGACCATGGTATTAAAGCTGTTCGGAAATCAGTTTATCTGGGGCTGGTGCTGTGGCACAGCAGGTTAAAGCTCCGGTCTGTAGTGGCAGCATCCCTCCATATGAGTGCTGGTTCAAGTCCTGGCTGCTCCACTTCCAATCCAGCTCTCTGATATGGCCTGGGAAAGCAGTGGAAGATGGGCCCTGCACCCCTGTGGGAGACCCAGAGCAAGCTCCTGGCTTCGGATTAGTCCAGCTCTGGCCATTGCCACCAATTGGGGAGTAAACCAGCGGAGGGAAGACCTTTCTCTCTCTCTGCCTCTGCCTTTCAGATAAGTAAATCTTAAAAAAAAAAAAAAAATCAGTTCACCTGGACCATTTACTTTGATTTTTTGACAGTAGCCATGTATATGCTCAGGGAATCCTTTCACTGTCCTGAACAACACTTCTTTTAGTGCTCAATTTAAGCCTTTTTTTTTTCTCTAAAGATTTATTTATTTATTTGAAAGGCAGAGAGAGGGAGAGAGATTCTTCCGGGTCTCCCATGCAGGTGCAGGGGCCCAAGGACTTGGGCCATCTTCCACTGCTTTCCCAGGCCATAGCAGAGAGCTGGATCAGAAGTGGAGCAGCTGGGACTCAAACCAGTGCCCATATGTGATGCCAGAAGTGGCAGCTTTACCCGCTAAGCATCTGCAGTGGCCCACAACATATGCATTTTGTTCCCACATTAAATTTATGTTCTTGTCAGCATGTGATTGGACTCTACAGACATTGCCTTCTCAATGAAATCCTAGCTTTCTATTTAATTCAGAGTGAGTGTCCCCTATCCGTGAAAGCACAATATCTGTAGGTTATTCACAAGCTACTGGGAAAGTTTAAGGAAAATATTCTTATTGATGAAGTTTTAAAGAATCTTAAAACCACTAGATTGAAATCCCACATTTCAATATGGAAAAACTGAGACTCAGGGCAACTGAGCTGTCACCACACAGTTGTAGCTGGCCCGGAGAGCTACTTTTGCTATGAGCCCTCACTGTGAACAGGGTCCGGGGCTTGTTAACTGAGCTCCTCTGATAGAGCATCAACAGAGTTACTGCAGTCAGTATTGTGGCACAGCAGACTGAGAGCTGCAGCCTGCAACACCAGCAGACAAATCGCTGGCATTTACCAAAAAAACAAACAACAACAAAAAATTAGCAAACTAAAAAACAGTGTCAGAGATTTACGGGATACTATCAAATGACCCAACAAAGGGGTCATAGGAGTTCCTAAAGGCATGGAAGGATAGATGGATTAAAAGGTCTTTGCAGGAAAATAATTAGAGAAAACTTCCCTCATTTGGAGAAAGGGACATCCAAGTACAGGAAGCACATAGAACTCCTAATAGACCTGACCAGGTAACATCTTCACAATGACACATTGTAGTCAAACTCTCCGCAGTAAAGCATGAAGAAAAGATTCTAAAATGTGCACAAGAAAAACACCAGAGTACTTTCAGACAATCTCCAGTTAGATTCACAGCAGACTTCTTTTCAGAAACCCTACAGGCTAGGAGAGAATGGAGAGATATATTCCAAGTTTCAAGAGAAAAAACCTGGCAATCCAGAATACTGTACCCTACAAAGTTCTCATTTATGAATGAGGGTTAAGCAAAGACCTTCCATAACAAACAGAACTTGAAAGAATTTATCACCACTCGTCCAGCCTTACTAAAGATTCTTAGGATGTGCACAACACAGAAACACAGTCATCACTATGAAGAAGGTGAAGCCACAAAATCTCCTAGAAGTACAAATGAAATCCAAAGTAAATAATAGGAATATTTGTGGAACAATGGCATAAGTCATTACTTATCAATAGTTACATTGAATGTAAGTGGCCGGTACTCTCCAGTTAAAAGATAGACTGGCTGAATAGATTAAAAAACAAGACCCTCCTATTTGCTGCCTACAAGAAACACATCTTACCAACAAAGATCACACAGATGGAAAATGAAAGGATGTGAAAAGATATTCCATGCTAACAGAAACAAACAAAAAAGCTGGTACAGCCATCCTAATATCAGAAACATTAGAGTTTAACACAAAAACTGTTAAACGAGACAAAGAAGGGCACTATGTAATGATTAAGGGGTCAGTTCAATAGGAGGATGTGACTCTTGTAAATGTGTGTGGATATAATTACAGGGCACATGGCTATTTAAAAGAAATGCTAGTGTATTTAAAGGGAGACATAGACTCCCACACAATAGTAATGGGGGACTTCAACACCCCACTTTCAGCCATGGTTCAGATCAACCAGACAGAAAATCACCAAGGAAACCACAGTGAACACTATAGAACAAATGGACCTAATGGATATCTACAGAACTTTTCATCCTACAGATGCAGATTACACATTCTTCTCACCAATGCATGGAACTTTCTCTAGGATAGACCACATGCTAGGCCATAAAGCAAGTCTCTGCAAATTCAAAAAGATCCAAGTAATACCATGCATCTTCTCAGACAAAAATGTACTAAAGCTGCAAATCAACAATTCAAGAATCTCTAGAACATACAGAAACACAGGGATACTGAAGAACACGCTCCTGAATGAACAGTGGATCACTGAGGAAATCAAGGGAGAGGTCCAAAAATTTCTGGAAATGAAGCAAGACAACAATACACCATATGAAAACTCACAGGATACAGCAAAAGCAGTGTTAATAGGAAAGTTTATAGCAATTAGGGCCTTCATCAAGAAATTGGAAAGGCACCAAATAAATGAGTTATCAGTGCATCTCAAGGATTTAAAGAAGCTACAGCATCCCAAACACAAAAGTAGAAGGAAAAAAATTAAATAAACAGAATTGAATCCAAAAATACATTACAAAAGATCAGCAAAACAAAGAGCTGGTTTTTTGAAAATAAGCAAAATCGACACACCATTGGCCCAACTAACCAAAAAAAGGAGAGAGAAGACCCAAATCAATAAAATCAGAGATGAAAAAGGGAATGTAACAACAGACACCACAGAAATAAAAAGTCATCAGAAATTCCTAAAAAGAGCTGTATGCCAACAAACTGGAAAACCAGAAGAAATGGACAGATTCCTGAACACATAGAACTTAATTAAATTGAGCCATGAAGACATAGAAAATCTAAACAGATACATAACCAAGATAGAAACTGAATCAGTAATAAAGACCCTCCCAATGAAGAAAACCCCAGGACAGGATGGCCTCACTGCTGAATTCTACCAGACATTTAAAGAACTCACTCCAATTCTTCCTAAGCTATCAAAACAATTGGAAAGGAGGGAATCTTCCCAACTCCTTCTATGAAGCCAGCATCACCTTAATTCCTAAAGCTGAAAACAAAAACCTACAGAGAAACAGAACTACAGAAAGAGAAATACCAACTTCCCTGGTGAATACAGATGCAAAATTCCTAAACAAAATACTACCCAAATGAATTCAACAATACAACAGAAAGATAATTCACCCAGACGAAGTGGTGGGATTTATCCTAGGTATACAGGAATGGTTCAACATTAACAAACCAATCAATGTGATACATCACATTAGCAAAATGAAGAACAAAAAAACCATATGATTATCTCAGTAGATGCAGAGAAAGCATTTGACAAAATACAATACCGTTTCATGATGAAAACCCTAAGCAAATTGGGTGTAGAAAGAAAGTTCCTCAACACAAAGCAATTTATGACAAACCCATATGGCCCAAGTCCTATTGAATGGGGAAAAATTGGAAGCATTGCACTAAGATCCAGAATCAGACAGATATCCACTCTTAGCACTGCTATTCAGTATAGTCCTGTAAGTTTTAGCTAGAGCCATTAGGCAAGAAACAGAAATCAAAGGGTTACAAATCGGGAAGGAGGAAGTCAAACTATGCCTAATGCAGATGACCTGATTCTATACATAGGGGATCCGAAAGACTCCACTAGGAGACTATTGGAACTGACAGATGAGTTTGATAAGTGGCAGGATACAAAATCACACACAAAAATCCAGAGTCTTAGAAGTTCTTTCTTGCCATGGCATTGTGTGTAAACTAAGATCAATCTCAATCACAATAGCTACAAAAATAATCAAATACTTGGAATAAATTTAACCAAGCATATTAAAGATCTCTATGATGAGAATTACCAGACATTCATGAAGGAAATAGAAGACACCAAAAAAAAAAATGAAAAAATCTTTCATATTCATGAGTTGGAAGAATCAATATTATCAAAATGCCCACCCTACTAAAGCAATTTACAGATTCAATGTGATACCAATCAAAATACCAAGCACATCCTTCTCAGGTATAGAAAAGATGATGAAACTTATATGGAAACGAGACCGTGAATAGCTAAAGCAATCTTATGCATCAACAACAAAGTTGGAGGCATCACTATACCAGATTTCAACATCTACTTCATGGGAGTTATAATCAAAGCAGCCTAATACTGATACAAAAATAGATGGACAGACCAATGAAACAGAATAGAAATACCTGAAATCAATCCAAGCATCTACAACCAACTTATCTTTGGCAAAGGCACTAAACTCAACCCCTGGAGCAAGGACAGTCTCTTCAACAAATGGTGCTGGGAAAACTGGATCTCCACATGCAGAAGTACTGAGCAATACCCCTGCCTTATAGCTTATACCAAAACTCATTCAAAATGAATTAAAGAACTAAATCTATGACTTGATACAATGAAATGATTATACAACATTGGGTAAACCCTGTAAGTCATTGGGATAGGCAAAGAATTCTAGGAAAAAACACCAGAGGCACAGTCAAAGCCAAAATTAACAAGTGGGATTACATCAACTTGAAAGCTTCTGCACTGGAAAAGAAATACTCAGCAAATTTGAAGAAGCGACTGACAGAATGGGAGAAATTATCTGCTAACTATTCAACTGATACAGGATGATTAACCTGAATCTATAGAGTTCAAGAAACTCCACAACAACCAACCACTCCAGTTAAAAAATGGGCAAAGGACTGAAACAGGTGTTTTTCAAAAGAGGAAATCCAAATGGCCAACAGACAAATGAAGAAATGCTCAGGATCACTGGCTGTCAGGTAAATGCAAATCAAAGCTACAGTGAAATTTCACCTCACTCCAGTTAGAATGGCTTTCATACAGAAATCAACAAACAATACTGGTGAGGATGTGGGGGAAAAAGTACCCTAATGCACTGTTGGTGGGAATGTAAACTGGTATTAGCCACTGTTAAACAGTATAGAGAAACCTCAGAAATCTGAATATAGACATACCATATGACCATCCTTCCCACATCTTGGAATTTACCCAACAGAAATGAAATCAGCATATGAAAGAATTATCTGTTCCCCATGTTTATTACAGCTCAATTCACAATAGCTGAGATACGGAATCAATCCAAATGCCTGGATAAATACACCATGGAATACTGCACAACGGTTAAAAAAAAAAAAAGTGAAATCCTGTCATTTGCAAAAAAATACATGAAACTGTAAAACATACTTATTGAAATAAGCCTTCCAAAAAGGACAAATACCATATGTTCTCCCTAATCAGTGATAATAGAGCACCTAAAAAGTAATCTATAGATGGGGCCGGCACTGTGGCACAGTGGGTAATGCTGCTGCCTGCAGGGCTGGCATCCCATATGCGTGCCGGTTCAAGTCCCGGCTGCTCCACTTCCCATCCAGCTCTCTGGGAAAGCAGAAGATGGCCCAAGTCCTTGGGCTCCTGAACCCACGTGGGAGACCCAGAAGAAGCTCCTGGCTTTGGATCAGCAGAGCTCCGGCCATTGCGGCCAATTGGGGAGTGAACCAGCGGTTCAAAGACCTTTCTCTCTCTGCGTAACTCTTTACTCTTATAGAATAAAAAATAAATAAATCTTAAAAAAAAAAGTGAACTTACTGAATAGCCCTTGTCTTGACTGTTGAAGAACAGTGTTTTCTTTTTTTCATACAATTTATTGAATTCTTTATTATAGAGTTAGTCATATGTATATAATGTTAATTGAAAATAGATGTTAGTAAAGATAAGCATTGGAATAGGAGAGATAGGAGGAAGAGGAGTGGGAGTGTGGGAGGGAGGGTAGGTACAGTGGGAAGGTTTCTGAGGGAAAAAAAAAACAGGCTCTGGAAATGCACTATGGTAATGGTTGTACTCCATTGTAAATATTCTTAATATCACTGAATAGTAGTGAGAAAATGTTTTTAATAAAATATAAATAACACAGAATTTACCTTTAATTCATAAATCAAAAGATGTGGATGACCACTTATTAGGATCTCCTGTCCTGATACAGACTGGCCATGTCCTATCTGAGGTCTTTTTCTTGGAAGAATTATTCACTTATTTGAATTCTCTACAGAGAATGAGGGCCAAGGCCAAGAAAAGTCTTACATCCGCTGCTTTATTCCCTAAATGGCTGCAATGGCCAGGTCTGGGCCAGACCGAAACAAGAAGCCAGAAGCTTCATCCAGGTTTCCCATGTGAGTGTAAGGGCCCAAGCACTTGGGCCATCTTCTGCTTTTCCGGGCACATTAGCAGGGAGCTGGATCACAAATGTTGCAGCAGGACTGGAACAGGTGCTAATATGGGATGCATGTACTGCAGGCAGCAGCTTAACCCTTTATGCCACAGCAATGGCCCCTACGTCCTTTCTTTCTGTGAGGTACAATTTGAACACACCCTTAGAACAAATACTATCAACCACACCCTCACCCTTAGAAATATCTCCCTCATGATACCTTTAATGTTACAGGAGAACAAAACAGATTCACTGTATCTATAAAGAACACCTCAGGGCCAGCACCATGGCTCACTTGGTTAATCCTCCACCTATGGCGCGGCATCCCATATGGGCTCTGGGTTCTAGTCCCAGTTGCTCCTCTTCCAGTCCAGCTCTCTGCTGTGGCCTGAGATTGGGCCCCTGTACCCGCACGGGAGACCAGGAAGAAGCACCTGGCTCCTGACTTTGGATAGGCGCAGTGCTGGCCATAGCGGCCATTTGGGGGGTGAACCAACGGAAGGAAGACCTTTCTCTCTGCTGTCTACCTCTGTGAAAAATAAATAAAAAATAAATAATGAAGAACACTTCTACCTCCAGAGGATGTATACTTAAAGTAGAAAGTTCATGGCAGGAGAACTCCAGGTTCAGTGTTATGGTTTGGTTGAGGTATGTTGATTAGGAGCTAGGAATACCTAAACTTTGGTTACTCACAGTTTAAATTTAACCATAGACAGAGCTTTTAAAATTGGTCATTACTGGGGCCAGTGCTGTTACCTAATGGGTAAAGCTGCTGCCTTCAGTATCAGCATCCCATATGAGCGCCAGTTTGAGTCCCAGCTGCTCCACTCCAGCTCTCTGCTATGGCCTGTGAAAGCAGTAGAAGATGGCCCAAGTCCTTGGGCCCCTGCACCCACATGGGAGACCTGGAGGAAGCTCCTGGCTTCGGATTGGTGCAGCTCCAACTGTTGTGGCCAATTGGCGAATAAACCAGCAGGTAGAAAACCTCTCTCTCTCTCTCTGCCTCTCCTTTTCTCTCTGTGTAACTCTTTGAAGTAAATAAATAAGTTAAAAAAAAATTGCTCATTACTGTCTGTTGAATTAAGTATAAGTCCAGTAACAATTAAATTAGGAACTATTTCTGTGAGATCCATGCCAGATCCTTGGGTTGACTCCAGGAGAACAGTCAACCAGTATCAGATGAGTCTGAACAGGCAAAAAAGCCATCCATTCCACTACATTAGTTCTTTGGTAGCTATTCTGATCAGAAACTCTGTTTTGAGCCATCAATAAAGAAAATCCACAAGTTTGCTGGCTGTGTTTGCCGTTTTCTGTTTTTAATGAAAGAAATGATGAAGGCACTAATTCTGGGAATATATGGTTTTCTTTGAATGACAACCAGGAAACTAGATCAATTCTTTTATCTTTTCACAGACTGAACTTTGCCATAAAATGATGTTAGATAAGACTGCTCCTTCAATAGGCCACTGATCCCTGCAGAAAACGCCTCCTCTCCCACCAGTTCTGAGTACCCTCTCCAAAGGAAACTTCCTTGAAAATGCACATTGCACAACTAGAGAAGATCATGGACAGTTCCAAATGCTCCCTCTGCAAGTGCCTACCGCTGCACAGTCCTTTACCAAGTGACTGCATGTAAGTTAGAGGAAGCAGCCTTTCGTTTTCTTACTAATCAACAGTCAACACAAAGACTGCAAAAGCATTCTGATGTAAAAGAGAGCCTGCTTAAAACTGATTTTTTTTTCCAAGTGTGAATTATATTAACCTTAAATGTAAGATCCTCAGTGTTTTCTATACTGATAAAACATTGGGTATTGACCAACACGGCTTTAACCTTCAGCTCAGTTGAATTACAGTAGAGACAGACTGCTTGTTGCCTCTAGGGTCTGAACTTCCTTTTCATTTAGAATACTTGTTGGGGTCACCGCTGTGGCATAGCAGGTTAAAGCCACTGCTTACAGTGCCAGCATCCAATATGGGTGCTGGTTCCAGTCCCAGCTGCTCCACTTCCGATCCAGCTCTCTGCTGTTGCCTGGGAAAGCAGTAGAAGATGGCCCAAGTCCTTACTGTGATACAGGATGCCAGCATCCTAAGCAGCAGCTTAACCCACTGTGCCATAATACCTGCTCCTTCATCAACATTTTAAAGCACCCACATACATATGATCTGGCCATGGTGTACTTTGTAACAATAAAATTCTGACTGACAATCTCCATAGCAACCAGCCCAAAAGGAAGAAGATTTGTTCAATGGCTACCACCTTCCCTGGTTTTCCCCTCCTACCTGTTTCCAACTTAAGACCAACCACAAAAAGCCAAATATATTTGCTAAATAGATTATTTAAGATACTCCACTCCTTGTTAGTGTACCTCCTGAAGAATCAGGTCAACCATTCCAATTAGAGCATTCCTAAAGCCTTCTTGTTTCTATACTATAGAGTTTTTCTAGTCCTTTGCTTATCTTCAAGTCTTTGATAAATGTAGGGGATGATGGTTCACCCTCTTGGTATAACACATGCACTAAATATCTTCTATTCATTCTTATATGTGGGGTCTTCATTTATCTCCATAAATATATTCTAGATGTTACACTTATTTGGAATTGTATTTTCAAACTAGGTAGAAATTTTTTTCTTGAGAGAGTATTCCTTAACATTTGGCTTATTGAGAGATCCCAAAGTAGCATAAGTTTTCAGGTGATCCAATTAGTTTTTTAATGGAATTTTCTCAATTACTTTTAACAGGATTAAATAAGGTAATTGATACAGAATTGTCTTCTTAAAGATTTTTTATCTATTTATTTGAGAGGCAGAGTTACAGACAGAGAGAGAGAGAGAAAGGTCTTCCTTCCATTGGTTCACCCCCCAAATGGCCTCCACGGCCGGCACACTGTGCCAATCTGAAGCCAGGAGCAGGTGCTTCTTTCTGGTCTCCCACGCAGGTGCAGGCGCCCAAGCACTTGGGCCATCCTCCACTGCCTTCCCGGGCCACAACAGAGAGCTGGCCTGGAAGAGGAACAACCGGGACTAGAAACTGATGGCCATATGGGATTCTGGTGCCGAAGGCAGAGGATTAGCCAAGTGAGCCACAACGCTGGCCTCAGAAATCTTTACTTAATATATACTAAATTGATCTTCTGTATATAAAAAGAATTGAAAATGAATCTTGATGTGAATGGAAGGGGAGGGTTGCGGGTGGGAGGGAAGTTATGGGGGGGGGGGAAGGCATTGTAATCCATAAGCTGTACTTTGGAAATTTATATTCATTAAATAAAAGTTTAAAAAAAAGTAACATCACTGAAAATTTAAAAAAAAAAAAAGCATCATAGCAATAGGGCTTGAAATCTATGAACAAGCACTAGAATCAGCTGGGTAAAACTCAAGTTTCAGAGCAGGCATCTGATGTGGAGATTAAGATTCCAATTCCCACAGTGGAGTGCCAGCTCGGTCCTGCAATTCCTGCTAATGCTCACTGGAAGGCAGCAGAAATGGCTCCAGTAGTTGAGGCCCTGACACTCATGGGGAAGACCTGGACTGAATTTCTGACTGCTCACTTTGGTCTGGTCCAGTTGCAGTCAATGCAGCATTTTGGGAGATGAACCGGTAGATGAGAGCTGTCTTTTTCTCCATCTATTCATTCAAATTCTCATTCTTTTTCCTCTCAAGAAAATAAGTAAAAATAAATAACACAGCTTTCTGCACCCCCACAATTCAGATTCTAATTCAGTATATGTGAGGTAGAGTCCAACTTTTCTAACAAGCTCTCAAGTGATGCTGATGCTGTTGGCATGAGGACTAACACTGACAACTGTTGACCTAGAAATTTCTACAGGTTGCTCTTAATCTTAACCTCTTTTACTCCACTGCAGATTACATTCCTTTACCCCTCAGTTTGGAACATCCTGTGTAGATGTTGACATTAATTTATTAAGCACCTACTATCGAGCCAACAGTGCACTAAAGAGGACTTTTATGTTAGATCCTTTCATTTTTACAAGTGTCATGTGGATATACTTCATTGTGCAATTTTCACAAAAGAGACAAGTATGGGGCCAGCACTGTGGCTTGATGGGCTAAGCCTCTGCCAGTGGTGCTGGCATCCCATATGGGTGCCAGTTGGTATCCCGGCTGCTCCACTTCCAATCCAGCTCTCTGCTATGGTTGGGGAATGTTTGGACCTCTGCAGCCCCATGGGAGACCCAGAAGCTCTTGGCTCCTGTTTGGATGGGCCCAGCTCCAGCTATTGTGGCCATTTGGGGAGTGACCCAGCACAAAGACCTTTCTCTGTCTCTTCCTCTCTCTGTAACTCTGTCTCAAATAAAATAAATTGAAAAAAAGAAAAACAGGAGGCAGGTACTCAGATGGTTATACCCAACAGTGATCAAGTGGTGGAGCTGGGATTTAAGCTCACACATTGTGAAGCTAGTCCAGTGCTTCTCTGTATAACTTTTAAGCATACTACTTTGGAATTGAAATCTTTATTAAAAAAAAGACCACTTAAAGTTTTGCTTTTTGTCTAGAAACCTAAAATCCAAAATGCTGATGACGACAACCTAATATGCCTTGTGACAACACTCTGGTATAAAAATGGTAGAGGAAAAAATAAGTCCTAGAAGGTATAATTATACATATGTATATGAAATATACACTTCATTTCCCAATGGAGTTCCTAGTACTTCTAATAGAATACTTTCTGGTTGTTTTTGAAGACCCTATAGATTTTTTTTTTTTTTTTTTTTTTTTTTTTACTTTTGACAGGCAGAGTGGACAGTGAGAGAGAGACAGAGAGAAAGGTCTTCTTTTGCCGTTGGTTCACCCTCCAATGGCCGCCGTGGCTGGCGTGCTGCGGCCGGCGCACCGCGCTGATCCGATGGCAGGAGCCAGGTGCTAATCCTGGTCTCCCATGGGGTGCAGGGCCCAAGGTCTTGGGCCATCCTCCACTGCACTCCCTGGCCACAGCAGAGAGCTGGCCTGGAAGAGGGGCAACCGGGACAGAATCAGTGCCCCGACCGGGACTAGAACCCGGTGTGCCGGCGCCGCAAGGTGGAGGATTAGCCTATTGAGCCGCGGCGCCGGCCTGAAGCCTAGATTTTTTAACTGCAAACATGTGGAGTAAAATTCTTGTGACAAGCTCTCAATAGAGTTTTTGAGGATCTCAAAAATCACACATGAGAAAAACTTCAAAGCCCAAAGAGGATCTATCTGTATAGATTATAATGGAGTTAAAAGCTACAAAGGGTATCAAGATCAGACACTGTTCTGAGACCAACCTGAATACAAAGCCAAGCCAGACCGGAGGAGACATGGTAGCATGTACATATGGGAATATTCTCAACCTTGCACAGTGTGTGAACTACCAGGGATTCCATTCTTCTTGGAAGTGAAATGCTGAATATCCGTGCCAGTACCTTGGAATTGCAAGGTAGATCTCCCTTTAAGGAAACTCCTCCTTCCAAAGTTGAAACTGAGCAAATGGCAGGATTTTTTGTTCTTCCTTTTACATTTACATGTGGCGATGGTACAGGGTTCCTGGCTAATTTTGCCAGCATTTCTTTCCCCTCAGTGTTCAGAAACATGCTCAACAGCCACGGTATGTCTTCCTTTGGAAGAAAATACTTGGTATGTTTCAGTATCTGGCTGATTATTTCCTCAAAATTATCCCCGTGGTTATCTGAAATCTAGTGCAGGGAAAAACTAGACTGCATGCAGCCTCTCCACTGTGGTCAATCATCTACCCCAAGGATAAGCACTCCAGGAAGAGTGGAATTTCCCATCCTTGGACAACAGCCTTCTCCCTATGCCTTAGCTGGGACCTGCCCCCACCACTGGGCCCAATGACTGATGGATTCAACTCTGCCTATCGTGCTGTTGCAAAGCATGATCATTTTTCTTTTCAACTCTACCTCTGACCATGTTAAAAAAAAATCCTATACCCACAGCCAAGAAGAAATTGCTTATTCTGCTTCAAGAATAGCCAGACGAAAACCAGTGGGCCAAATCCAGCCCACTGCCTGTTTTTGTAAATAAAGCTTCATTAAAACACAATCGCTTTCAATCATTTATGTACTTTTCTATGGCTGCTTTCACACTAAAAAGGCAAACTTGAATAATTACAACAGAGCCTGTATGACCTGCCCGGCTAAGCTGAAACTATTTACACTCTGAGCCTTTATGAAAAACACTTAATGTGGAGTTAATCTTGTGAGTATAAAGTAAACTAGGGGCTGGTGCTGCCCGCATAGCAGGTGAAGCCGACACCTGCAGTGCCAGCATCCCATATGGGTGCCGGTTCGAGTCCCAGCTGCTCCACTTCTGATCCAACTCTGCTGTGGCCTGGGAAAGCAGTAGGAGGTGGCCCAAGTCCTTGAGCCCCTGCATCCATGTGGGAGACCCAGAAGAAGCTCCTGGCTCCTGGCTTTGGATTGGCACAGCTCCAGCTTTTGCAGCCAACTGGGGAGTGAACCAGCGGATGCAAGACCTCTCTCTCTCTCTCTCTCTCTCTGCCTCTCCTCTTCTTTCGTTTAACTCTTTTAAATAAATAAATCTTAAAAACATGTAAACTGAATGTACACCATTGTAAAAATTAAGAGATAGAATAAGCAAGGAAGGAGGAGGAAGGGTAGGAAGTATCACTATGTTCTTAAACCTGCACATATGAAATAAATGAAATTTGTTTACCTTAAATAAAAACAATAAATAAAAGCCTATGAAAAGGAACTTTAACTGAGAGACATTCATTTCTCTGGATTTTCCCACTGAGTGGGAAACTGTAATTCTAGTTGACCAAGCCAGAAATCAAACACCTCATTCAATTCTTTCATCTACTTTACCCAAGTTATCATCTACTTTGGAGAATAGTGAAGAAGTTTACGAGATACTCAATCTGTTGTCAATTCCCAAATAAAAGTCTCTCTCATCTTTGCCCACACTACTATCACTCCTAATCTACCGCCTCCTTTACATTCAGGTATTCATCTACTGAAGACCTTAAACTTAACACATCAGAAATTGAATTCTTCAGTTCCTTTGCCTTAAGCCAGACTCCTATTTCAATAAGTGGAAAATCTATTTTTTCCATTTATTCAAGCTAAAAATCTCTGTCTTGACCAGTCTGTTTCTCATTCCGCACATACACCACCACCTGTGAGCTTTTCCCTTCAAAGGACTCCTGATTCTCTCACCTTTCCCTGCTCTGTCACCATTCTCTCTCTAGTTTCAACTACCTCACGCCTCCCTCACCTGCATGACTGGAAAGGCCTTCCAACTGGGGTTTCTGCTTCCATTGTTTTCCACGTACAATCCACTTACCACCCACTAGACAAATGAGTTTGCAAAACAGGTTGCCACTTATCACTCCCATACATGCTGTTCTTCAAATGCTTGTTATCCCACTGAGACGACTGCCCAGGGCCCTGACAAAGTTGGACCCTGGCTCCTTCTATTGCTCCCATTGTTCATCAGTCTCCTCATGTCTCACACTGTTTCAGCTGTAAAGGCCTCCAGGCTCCCTCACCGTATCCAGAACCAGCCAGTCATGCTCCTCCTTCAGGATTTCTCATCTGATGCTTCCTCTCCATCTTTCCATCTCAGGGATCAGAACAGCTCACCTTTTCACTTCATTCAGGTCTGTTCTCAGATTCACTTCCACAGAGAATGTTTTCCTGGCATCTCAATTTGAAATAGAAGCTCCCAGGGGCCAGCGCTGTGGTGTAGCAGGTAAAGCTGTGGCCTGCAGTGCTGGCAACCCTTATGGGCGATGGTTTGAGTCCCGGCTGCTCCACTTCCAATCCAGCTCTCTGCTACGGCCTGGGAAAGCAGAAGATGGCCCAGGTCTTTGGGCCCCTGCACCCATGTGGGAGTCCCAGAAGCTCCTGGCTCCTGGCATCAGATCAGAGCAGCTCCAGCTGTTGCAGCCAATTGGGGAGTGAACCAGCAGATGGAAGACCCCTCCCTCTCTCTGTGTACTTCTGACTTTCAAATAAATAAATAAATCTTTAATTGATTTTTTCACAGCCATTACCTGGTATGCTCCCCCTGTTAGGAGTTAGGTGGGCTAATGGGTAGGTAGGCCAGGTCCCTGTTGCAATGAGAAAAAGGGGAAAAGCCTCTTTAAGAGTGGACAAAATACTGGCTCCTCCACAGAAGTTGCCTTCAGTAAAGCTAAATACTGACCCCACCCCTCTGATGAGTTTCTAGTTTTATCATGACAACACAAAGACAAAATTACCAAACCTACTCTTCTGATGGGTGTTTTATCATGAGCAGGCTAGACAGGATTACAATTCCAGCCCTCTGGTGGATTTTGCCCCTGCCCTGATTGTTAGCTGTTATTCTGCTCCCCTGAATTGTGCATAAAAGACCTCACACTGTCAAGTTTCTCTGGGTATTGCTCCTGTGCAGCCCCCTCCTTCCCACCGACTACAGTGGCGGGAGGTTTCTGACTTAAATAAATCTTGCTTTGCTCACTGTCCTTTCCACATGGAAATGCTTCTACGTGAGACAAGAACCGAGACTGCCTTCATTGTTGCCCTAACACTTCAAAGCCATACACACATGCCCTAGAAAGGCTTGAATGTAAGATAACAGACAACTGGGGCCGGTGCTGTGGCATAGCAGGTAAATTCGCCACCTGCAGTGCCAGCATCCCATATGGGCGCTGGTTCGAATCCCACCTGCTCCACTTCCAATCCAGCTCTCTGCTAAGGCCTGGGAAAGGAGTAGAAGGTGACCCAAGTCCTTGGGCCGCAGAATCCTCATGGGAGACCCAAAAGAAGCTCCTAGCTCCTGGCTTCAGATCAGAGCAGTTCTGGCCCTTGTGGACAATTGGGGAATGAATCAGCAGACAGAAGATCTTTTCTCTCTCTCTCTCTCTCTCTCTCTCTCTCTCTGCTTCTCTTTTTCTCTGTAACTCTGACTTTCAAATAAATAAATAAATCTCAAAAGGAAAAGAAAACAAAACAGACAACTGACCTGTTTCATTTACCCATATATTGCTACCACCTAAAACAGTGTCTGGCACATAAAAGTGCCAAAAACCTATTTGTGTACTGACTACATGAACTATCCCTTAACTGGTCACTTTACCTTGTATCTTAATCTTTTTCAACAATCCTCAGAACTGAAGTGAAAATGTATCTTTCCCCTAAAAATAATTAGGTCATTTCTTCCATTTGCTCTAAATTCTTTCACTGCTATTTGGGTCCAATACCAAATACTGACCTGGGTTAACGTGATCCCTGTTCACCTCTCCAGCTATTTCAGACACTGCTCCAAAACCAACTCTGCCACAGAGCAGAGAGAACCCCAATTCCCACTCAACACAATGGCCCACAGTTACTACACTGCTTGTTTTCTTTCCCCTCTTTACCTGGAAAATGCTTGTGCTTCGGGATCGATTTAAACACCTTACTCTCTGGAAAGCTACCCCCGACCTTCATACGGCCCTTTTCCTATATGCTTTATAGCACCCTATAATCGCGTATCATAGGTTTTTATCACACAACATTTCATTATTCCTCTAAAGGTCTGTCCCCATAGCCTTACTTTCTTTCTCATTTTGGTGTTTGCAATGCCTAGCACAACAAATACCTATTAAACAAACAGAAATCTATACAAGTTAGAACTTGCCTGAAGCAAATTTCATCTTCTGTAGTCAATATTATGGTCTTGTGCCCCCTTCTTCTTGTCCGTACTTCTAGTAAACTGTCAGTCAAATGCATTAGGGCCATCAGTCATCTCTGAATGAACCAGTTTCTCCAGAGACTATCAGAGCCATCCCTGATCTACCTTGAGGGCTAACAATGCTTCTATGTCTACCATGTAGTCATCTCCAGAGCACTGGAGCTACCGTGAGGGTTAAGGAAATGCACGTGGAGCACTTAAAATGTTGCCTGGCATGTAGCATGCACTCTGTAAATGCTA
The DNA here is from genome assembly GCF_033115175.1 of Lepus europaeus. Lineage (NCBI taxonomy): Eukaryota > Metazoa > Chordata > Mammalia > Lagomorpha > Leporidae > Lepus > Lepus europaeus. Next base: position 131,664,008 of record NC_084830.1, on the reverse strand, counting down.
GACATTATTAATCATCTTTTCCGTTCATTTCAAATATAAACAAATGGTCCTTGCATTTGTCCTGGTCCTCTGGCTCCCAGTATAGCAAAAAATTCAGCCCGGTCGATGACTGATCATTGTGAGAGCATGCAGTAATTTGGTTGACAGCTGTCGAAATGAAAAGCATAAATAGCATCCAAAGGAAAGGCAGGGTGAGTAACAAGTTCTTGGAGTTTTTCCAGATGTAACTGGGAGAAAAATCAAATGTGACAGAATAGAGAAGAAAAAATATGCAGCGAATGCCATAGAAGTGGAGATGGAATCAGAAGGTGGTAAACATGGAAGGAGTAAGATTTGGGGGTCATAAGGAGCTTCTACAAGCTAAAGAGATGTGGGAAGTGTCCAATATCTCAATGGGGTATGAATATTAAATGTCTCTGCATCCCAGTTCACTATGAACATGTGTGTACTCACTCACATTTACATGGGCCACCATGCACATATTCCAGAAGAGAAGACTGAGGAGGGGTGAGTATGGACATAAGAATAATGTGCTGCTGAGCCGGCGCCGTGGCTCACTAGGCTAATCCTCCGCCTTGCGGTGCCGGCACACTGGATTCTAGTCCCGGTCGGGGCACCGGATTCTGTCCCGGTTGCCCCTCTTCCAGGCCAGCTCTCTGCTGTGGAGTGCAGTGGAGGATGGCCCAAGTGCTTGGGCCCTGCACCCCATGGGAGACCAGGATTAGCACCTGGCTCCTGCCATCGGAACAGCGCGGTGCGCCAGCCGCAGCGTGCCTACCGCGGCGGCCATTGGAAGGTGAACCAACGGCAAAAAGGAAGACCTTTCTCTCTGTCTCTCTACTGTCCACTCTGCCTGTCAAAAATAAAAACATAATAATAATAATAAAATAAAATTTAAAAAAAGAATAATGTGCTGCTACTCCAAGATAGTTCAGATTCTCTACCTGGGTCAGATCCTCCACTCACTTCTTCTACACAATTCCAGTGAGCATCCATGGAGCCAGAGACACAATGGTACATAGTAAACTTCATCAAAAACGTCTGGTATGGCATCCCATCCTGGCCACCTGCATAACTATTTTATAGTACATAAATGCATATCTAAATAAGCTTGTGACAAATGCCATCAGGACTTGAACCGGCACTGCAATATCGAGGTCAGTGCTGCACGTGGCGGTTTAACCCGCTTTGCCACAATGACACTCCCACAAAGTTGCTTTTTCAGAAGGTGTTGCCCATATTTGGCATTGCACATAAAATTGCCTTGGTAAGTATATTAAATTGACAAATTTTATTTGTCCAACCAGTTATTAAACTTACTGATACACTTAATTTTAGAAGTTTTACATTGCAAATGTAGCTATAAATTGTGGCATTTATGCCGACTCATTTTTTACCCATCCACCTGAAGCTGCTTATAAACAAAGAATAATTTTTAGTATTTTTACAAGTTTTTATTACCTACTATGGACGTCCTGGAATTACAGCTTCATTCCAGATCTGACCACTTCTCTCCTGTGGTCCCACTAATCATAGTCCAAGCCACCATCATCTCAAACTTACGTCTTAAAAGTTTATTTCTTACAATAAACTTCTGTTTTCAATCCTCAGACCTATTCTCTACATAAAAGAGTCCATCTCTGAAGTTCAAGGCTAACAATGTGTGTGTTCTCCTTAACATTCTTTCATGGCTTTCTCACACATGCAGAGTATCTCAAGTTCCTACCATGACCTCAAAAGGGTGTATGGAATCTGGTACCAGCCACCCATTTCCCGTCCATTCCCACTGGTTTTTCTCCTTACTCTGCTCCAGCACAGAGCCTCCTCACTATTTCCCCAATATGTCAAGTGCATTCCAGCTTTGCATAGTGTTTTTTTGTTTTTGTTTTGTTTTTTTTTTTTTTTTTTTTTTTTTTTTTTTGGACAGGAAGAGTTAGAGAGAGAGAGAGAGAGAGAGAGAGAGAAAGGTCTTCCTTCCATTGGTTCACCCCCCAAATGGCCGCCATGGCCGGCGCACTGTGCTGATCTGAAGCCAGGAGCCAAGTGCTTCTCCTGGTCTCCCATGCAGGTGTAGGGCTCAGGGACTTGGGCCATCCTCCACTGCACTCCCTGGCCACAGCAGAGAGCTGGACTGGAAGAGGAGCAACCGGGACAGGATCCGGCACCCCGACCAGGACTAGAACCCGGTGTGCCGGCACCGCAGGTGGAGGATTAGCCAAGTGAGCCACAGCGCCGGCCTGCATAGTGTTTTGTTGTGTTTTTCTCCCGAGTAGACTATTGGCCAAGTTCCCTCCTTTCTCTCAATAACATCTCTTTCTCAAATGGAATCCCATCACAAACGGCTTCCCTGACCATCCTAACTGATGTAACACACCTTGTCATGCTAAGATTCTCGATGCCACCTTACTTTTTTCATATTTAGCTAACATATTGTATGTTTCTTTGCTTAATTGATGCCTATTAACTTCAGTCGCCCCTCCCCCCGTACATTACAAGTGCAATGAAAATAGAGGCTTTGTAAATTTTCTTGGTACATAGTAGGTATTCGGCAAATATCTGTTTGAATGGATTAAGCAACGAATGATGACATCTTGGAAATGTGGTTCTATCACCTGCTGCAACAACAGATTCTTTATCTGTTTTGACCAAAGTAGTGCTTTCAGCTACTTCAGTCACCTGCTTGCAGATCAAACCCTCTCCCTTTTCTAAAAGCCTTTACATGTTATATCCAGCAAATCCAACAGTCTGTGCTCCCCAATTCCATTGTCTTTTTTAAAACTCAGGTTAAATGTTAATTTGTCTCCAAAGTTTAGGGTTGTTTTTTTTTAACCACCCTTACGCCCATTTTTTGTTCATTCATAAACATTACAAGGCTCATTTTTTTCCCCACCAGTTACTTCTAGTTCAGAATCTCTCGTTCCTTTAGAGTTATTTTTATAGTCCAAGTGAGGCTTTGTTAACCGATTTATCTATAAACCAATCAACTAACCATCTGATTGACATTTGGTATGCTTGGTCTTGGTGCTACAGTGGACAATAAGAAAGATATTATCCTTGTCCTCACAGAGGACATGGTTAAGTTGCACATTGTAATATGCTCTGTTTTTTTTTTATCATGTATGGCCTTACGTAAACATGCACACATTTACGAGTAGTTGGGAAGATGTATTTTAAAGCAATGAAATGGAATTGCAAAGATACCACACTGATAATCTTCTGAGTTGATGAGGATGTGCTGACTGGACTAGCTGTGGGGAAACACACTGGCAAAGCTTTTTGAATTCCAATTTGGCAATATCTTTGAAAATCCTGAAGGCTTATTTTCCACCTATGCATTCCAGGGAAATGCTCCTGTGCTTGCTTAGTTGTCCAAAGATGCAGGTGGAAAAATGAGTGCTGCTACATTGTTTATACAAATGAACACTTGGAAACTATAAATACCCACAAATCTGTGAGTGATCAAAGAAACTGTAGCACTTTGATATCCTTAAATACTTTGACAATGTTAAAATGAATGAGAAGGAATCCATATACATGTAACAAAAATATGAAGACACAAACTGGGCTGATAAAAAATGAAACCAGGGGAGTAGTTGTGGGGGGGCGGGGCAGAGAGTAAGAGAAAACTAAACAAGGTGGGATTTCAACTGTATTTGTAATGTTTAATACCCTAAGCTGGATCATGGGCATATAGGTATTCTTTCATTTTTCTCAGAATCTTTGTTATATACTAAATGCTTTTAAAATCAAAGGATATATCTCTGTGTGAATATATGCATATATATACACACAATAAAATAATATCTCCATGATACATTGGTAGATGAAAAACATCCTAGCTTAAAACACATAACATAATAGCATAGGAGTTTGAAATAAAAATTGAGGGGAAGGGGAAGAAGCTACGTGTATGTATACATGCGTGTACATATATGTATGTAAATTCAGAGGTGATGAATATATGACTGCACAGCCAGTAGTTAATCAGAAATATTTTGAGCAGGGGAGTGGAAGGTGATGTGAGACTCTTGTTTAGGGTAGTACTGGAACTTTAAATTTTAAGAATTCGTCTGTTTATGTATTACTTGTTCAATTGAAGAAACAACTCCCTCCACTGTGAATCCCTTCGCTTACACTACTCTAACACATGATTTCTCACTTCACACTGGAACATTAGCAAATATATTGTTCTTGCCAAATAGATCATACACAGTAGCATTCATTTTTTTCAAGCAGTCAGCTGTGAGCTTGCTTAAACAAAAAACAAACAAGTTCACTGGCTCAAAAAGAGACTTGGCAAAAATAATCTCTGCTGACTTGAGCGTCAAAGTTATTCTAAGAAGGTTAGCATTGGAGGGAGGCAACATTTTGACCTGTGTGGAGCACAGGGGAGGAGAGATTGTTGTTTGCTTAGGACAGCATTAGTAATTTAAAAATATTTTCCTTGTAAATACACAAGTGACCCTATTTAGAACATTCTTCTTGGTGGAAGTCCGTGGGACTCCTTGAGATATTTGAGGGATTTTATGGTTGTGATTGGGGAACATTAAATGCACTTAAGAAAACAAGTGACACATTACAATATGTGGGAAAATTGCTTGTAAGAAAAATACCATCCTATATTCTCCACAATTTCAGAATATCCTACTAGCCATTAGTGTAAGTAAAAATTTTGTTTATAGATATCTAATTTAGAACTTTACTAGTTTTACAAATAAATACAATTAATTTTTGCTTGGTAATTTATACAGACTAAATAAAGGAAAAATTATGCTTGCATTTTGTTCATTATATATAAATTATATATTGTATGTTATATTAATTATATTCACTGCACACCACTTAAAATGCCAGCATGTCACAGCTGCATTAGATTCTGATGGTAGTTGTCACATCCATGCAAATTCAACATTTAACTGCACATATTTGACTGTTATGCTCTCTAATACAGAGGAGACTGAGAATTTATACAATGAAACATACATTATTCTGTTATCATTCACTTTCTTTAAAGGTGTTATGTTAAATTTTAACTGTGTATCAGTAGGTTATATTACTTTTTGATTCACTTCCATCAAACAAGTGAATATTGCAAAATATTTGTTTTAAAAAACAGGAGGGTAATAGTTGATCTAAGTTGATTGAGAATCACCGGTGTAGAAAAGTATAATGACTCAGAAGCTTGGTTGCTTTCATTCCTTGAACTTTGGGGGTCTTGTCTCAGATTTGTCTGCTAAAATGTTCCTGATTTATCGGTCTTTGGACAGGTGCTGTTGATTCTCAGTGACTCTCAAGGGTTGGAAAGACAAGAACAGTGGCAGAGGCAATGCAGTACTTTCCTATCAAGAAAACTCTATTCCAGCTCCCAGCTTTTCTCACAGTCCTAACAGGTTTTAACAGCTGCAATACACATCTCCCACAAAAAGCTGTATTTCATTATCTTGTGAATCTGACAATATTTGCAAATCAAATTTGTGGCATTCTGGTATGTTGGTATGAGTGTATGAATGTCTGTGTTGTTCTTTCTCAGAATAATTTATGGGGTAGAAATACTTCAATGTGCTAGAAGGTGCTGAAATAGAAAAATTAATTCTGTGGTTAGCTTGAGAATAAATGGTAGGCTGCAGACTGTCATGTAATGCAATAATGTAATGAGAGGATCCCCTTAGGGCTGACCATGGCAGCTTTCCAACCCATCAGGCTTTTTTTTCTTTTTGCTTCTCTGATGAAATAATACTGGAATAAAGAATAGCCTCATGTTAATTTTTAGTTTTTTCTTTCTGACATACAGAAATTGTATATATGTATGGGATATCACGTGATGTTTGAATACATGTATATGCTGTATGTCCAAACAGGGTAAACATATCTATCTTCTCAAGCATTTAACATTCATTGATGGTGACAAAATTTCAAATCCTTTCTTCCCAATTTTTTAGATAAATATACATTATATTATCACTATCCATAGTCACCCTCTTCTGCATTAGAATACCAGAACTTCTTGCTCCCATCAACTTTAACTTAGTACCCATTCATTAACCTTTCCCCCATTCTCCCTAGTCTCTGGTAACCACCATTAGACTTTTACCTTCTATGAGATAAACTGTCTCCAATTCCACATTTCAGTGGTATAATATGATCCTTGTCTCTATGCTTGGCTTATTTCATTTAACCTAATAGCCTCTATTTCCAACCATGCTGTTGCAAATGGCAAGAAGTCTTATCTTCTGAGTGCTACTATATGTTAGAAACAGTGCTGAATTTTTCATACATTTTACTCATTTTTATTGTCATAAAATACCTAAGGAGATAGATATTAATACTGTTTCCAATTTATAGATAAAGCAACGGATGCTCAGAAATTTGAACTGATATAACCAAAACCACAGAGCTGGTTGACAACAAATTCAGGATTTGAACAAAGGTCTTCCTAACTGAAGAAACTGAGATCTTAACCACCATGATGTACTAAGTTAATACTAACTTACATTATAAGTTACATCATTGATAAGTAACAGTTAAAATATATCATCTGGAATACAAGGAGCTTTCAAACATTCATGGCAAATGCATATTATGAAAAAAAATATGCAGGGGCCAGCGCTGTGGCACAATAGGTTAAGCCTCTGCCTGCAGTGCCAGCATCCCACATGGGCACCCATTTTAGTTCTGGCTGCTCCTCTTCTGATCCAGCTCTTTGCTATGGCTAGGGTACTTGGGCCTCTGCACCTGCGTCGGGAACCCAGAATAAAGTCCTGTTTCCTGGCTTCAGATCAGTGCAGCTCTGGCAGTTGTGGGCATTTGGGGAGTGAACCAGTGAATGGAAGACATTTCTGTCTCTCCCTTTCACTCTCTGTAATTCTACCTCTCAAAAAAGTCAATAATGTAAATCTTTATCCATTTTAGTATTTTTTTTTTGTTCTAGTACTATTGGTTGAACTCTGTAATTAACACACAATTATTCTTAGGTGTTGAACTTTCAACTGAAAAGTGATCCCTGTTAAATGTAAGAGTGGGAAAAAGAGAGGGAGGAGATGTACAATTTGGAGCATGCTCAATCGGACTTGCCCCAAATGATGGAGTTAGAAATGTGCCAGGGGATTCCAATACAATCCCATCAAGGTGGCATGAACCAATGCCATCTCACTAGTCCAAGTGATCAATTTCTGTTCACAATTGATCACACTGATAGGTCTAAGAGTCAAAGAGATCACACAAACAAAACTAGTGTCTGCTAATACTAACTGATAGAATCAAAAAGGGAGAGAACGATCCAACATGGGAAGCAGGAGACACAGCAGACTCATAGAATGGCAGATGTCCTAAATAACACTCTGGCCTCAGAATCAGCCCTTAAGGCATTCATATCTGGCTGAAGAGCCCATGAGAGTATTTTAGGTATGGAAAGCCAAGACACTCTGGGGAAAAAAAAAAAAAAAGAAGAAGAAGAAGAAGAAGAAGACCTAAATGAAAGATCTCTGCAAGTGAGATCCCAGTGGAAAGAACGGGCCATCAAAGAAGGAGGTACCTTTCTCTGAAGGGAGGAGAGAACTTCCACTTTGACTATGACCCTGTCTAAATAAGATCAAAGTCGGTGAACCCTAAAGGCTTCCATAGCCTTGGCAACTCATGATTACTGACGCCATAAACAAGAGTGTCAAATTGTTAAATCAACAACAGAAGTCACTGTGTACTTACGTCTCATGTGGGATCTGTCCTTAATGTGTTGTCCAATGTGAAGTAATGCTATAACTAGTACTGAAACAGTATATTAAACAGCTTGTGTTTCTGTGTGGGTGCAAACTGATGAAATCTTTACTTAGTATATAGTGAATATATCTTCTGTATATAAAGAGAATTGAAAATGAAAAAAAACTTGGTGTTAAATTGTAAATTGCATAGAAAATTAATCAATTCTTAAAAAAAATATCACGTAGGATCTCTGTCCTTAATGTGCTGTACATTGTGATTTAATGCTATAACTAGTACTCCAACAGTATTTTTCACTTTGTGTTGCTATGTGAGGGCAAACTGTTGAAATCTTTACTTAAAATATACTAAACTGATCTTCTGTATATAAAGAGAATTGAAAATGAATCTTGATGTGAATGGAAGGGGAGAGGGAGTGGGAAAGGGGAAGGTTGCAGGTGGGAAGGAAGTTATGGGGGGGGGGGCGGCATTGTAATCCATAAGCTGTACTTTGGAAATTTATATTCATTCAATAAAAGTTAAAAAAAAGTCAATAAAATTTTTAAAAAAAGAAAATACTTCTCAGGATCAGGCTTTAAAAAAAAAAAAACTATGCATTGATGTCAAAACTCTTTTGCACCAAAATAAATATATCTTTTAATTCAATTTTTCCATGAGCACTTTAAAGTACTCTTTTGCAGATTAACTTAAATGCTTATCTCTTAATTTGTTTTTCTGACAACTCTTTTGAGAACTATAATTTCCTAAGCCTGGTGCTCCATACTTCCTCAGTTATTAATTCCAGTATCCAGACCTTGAACTTGCCATTACCAATAGTTGTAACTCAATAATCTGAATTGCCTTCTCTCCAATCATCATTTCTTCTTAGAATTCATTCTCTAAGCACTCTGACTCTAGTAATTTTTTGTCCCCATTCAAAACCATTGATCCTAGCACTTTTCCATATACCCTATCCTCCTAAACTTCTAACAGGAACATCCCATGCAGTGGTGGGATCTTAAAGATACCGTGAATGTTAAAGGTACCAGAAGCCTAAGAAAAACCTGATCATTGTTCTTGATTATGCTAATCCAAAGATTCTAGAATTAACTAGAAAAACAAGGACTTAAAATTCTGAGTATTCTCTACATCACCAACGTGCCAGGTGAGGAGCTACAGAGGTAAACCTAGAGACTAAAGGACTCAGAGGTGCTGGGTCAGCTAACTTCAATTTCTGCAACACTGCGGTAGCTCTAAGAAATGTCACTGGGCCCAGTGAGCTAAGATACTGGAAAGCAGAACTCAGACCAAACTAAGAGAAAATGAAGAATGCTTTTAGGACAAATATCATATGTTCTCCCTGATCGGCAACAACTAACTGAGCACCAAAGGGGAAACCTGTTGAAGTGAAATGGACACTATGAGAAACACTGACTTGATCAGCCCTTGGCCTGACTGTTGATGTACAACTTAATACTTTATCCCTTTTAGTATATTTTTTTTGTTCTAGTACTATTGGTTGAACTCTGTAATTAACACACAATTATTCTTAGGTGTTTAAATTTAACTGAAAAGTGATCCCTGTTAAATATAAGAGTGGGAAAAAGAGAGGGAGGAGATGTACAATTGGGGACATGCTCAATCGGACTTGCCCCAAATGATGGAGTTAGAAATGTGCCAGGGGATTCCAATACAATCTCATCAAGGTGGCATGAACCAATGCCATCTCACTAGTCCAAGTGATCAATTTCTGTTCACAATTGATCACACTGATAGGTCTAAGAGTCAAAGAGATCACACAAACAAAACTAGTGTCTGCTAATACTAACTGATAGAATCAAAAAGGGAGAGAACGATCCAACATGGGAAGCAGGAGACACAGCAGACTCATAGAATGGCAGATGTCCTAAATAACACTCTGGCCTCAGAATCAGCCCTTAAGGCATTCATATCTGGCTGAAGAGCCCATGAGAGTATTTTAGGTATGGAAAGCCAAGACACTCTGGGGGAAAAAAAAAAAAAAAAAGACCTAAATGAAAAATCTCTGCAAGTGAGATCCCAGTGGAAAGAACGGGCCATCAAAGGAGGTACCTTTCTCTGAAGGGAGGAGAGAACTTCCACTTTGACTATGACCCTGTCAGAATCAGATCGAAGTCAGCGAACCCTAAAGGCTTCCATAGCCTTGGCAACTCATGACTAGAGCCTAGAGAGATTACTGACGCCATAAACAAGAGTGTCAAATTGTTAAATCAACAATGGGAGTCACTGTGTACTTACATCTCATGTGGGATCTGTCCTTAATGTGTTGTCCAATGTGAAGTAATGCTATAACTAGTACTGAAACAGTATTTTACACTTTATGTTTCTGTGTGGGTGCAAACTGATGAAATCTTTACTTAGTATATACTGAAGCGATCTGTATATAAAGAGAATTGAAAATGAATCTTGATGCGAATGGAATGGGAGAGGGAGCGGGAGATGGGAGGGGTGTGAGTGGGAGGGAAGTTATGGGGGTGGAAAGCCATTGTAATCCATAAACTGTACTTTGGAAATTTATATTTACTAAATAAAAGTTAAAAAATAAAGAATGCTTTTATTCTCATTAAATTCAATACAATTGTATAGCTGAAATGCTGTATTTTAAAAAATACTTGTGGTCACTGTATCAAGACTGCCAGGAGTCAGGATAGAGGGAAATAGAACTTTGGGAGAGGGAGGGTGTGTGCATCACAAAATGTAACAAAATGCTCCAGTCTGGATGAGACTTCCACTAACCGCTCCTTGTTTGGAGGACCTTACCAACCATAAGGGAGACTGCATGTGTGATCTTTCACTGTGTTCAGGAGTAGAGAAAGACAGTGAGCACTACAGTAAGCACCTAAGGCAGCAGAGCGAGCAGTGGTGGCCTCCAGGGCCCAGGTGAAGCTTCTGTTTTTTATGATGGTACTTCTCAACCGTGCCCATTTCACCTGCACTGCTCTACAGGGACTCCCAGTAGTGACTCCCCAGAACAAGATAAGTGCCACCCAAGGTCAGAGGAGGTCTACAGGCTAATTATATGGCGGGAAATTCCTTTATGTAATAGACCAGAGGTGCATCAAGGAGCCTATAGCTCTGTTTCTACCTGGGTCCCCTACTACTCTGAAATATACAGATTTAGGCATTGTGAAATCCTTCACTAAATGCCCCATATATTTAAACAGAAATATCCAGTTCTCAAACCAATTGACCAACCAAGCACTTGGGTGACTTTTACTCATCTAAAACATGGACTGACCATTACGGTTATATTACTGCTCTTCCTACTCACAGGAGAACCAATCACATTCACTCTCCCCCCTCAACAAGAAGTGATGACCAGAAAAATCAAACATCAAGCTGGTAAGAGATATCCATTGGGAGAAATCCTTACAGAAGAATTTGTGGAGCTAAATAGCTCTCTAGAGAAAAAAAAAAAAAAAAGGTTACCAGCCTCCATGTTTAGTAACAGATATGACAGCCAAAGTTTGGGAGATAATATGAATCACCATGCACTCAAGATCATTATCAGCTCGTCTAATTAGCAATGGATAAAACACTGGGAAACATCTAAGAAAATGAAAATTATGCAGTCCAGACTGTCACATGTGTGTATACATCAGAGCTGACAGATTTAGATATTCAACATCTGAATCCAGTTTTTGGTTAGAAAAACTTTCCTGACTAATCCTGTCTAATCCACATCATTCAGAAAGGTTAGGAGTAATATTAGTATTGATATTTTCAGATAAACTCAACTTCAAAAATATTAATCTCGTTCAGTCCTTATCTAAGGAAGTCTGTATTTATGGTTCACAGAAAAGCACGTTGGATGGGTACATGCTAAGAAAGAGGACTGCTTAAATTGTCAAAGTTGACATCATTACCCATCACAGTGTCCCCTTTGGCAGGGTTGGTGATATACCTCTGGGCTTGAGGGCCATAGTTCCTGTAATAGATGGCACTTCTGATGTCCTCAGGCAAACTGTTTCTTTGACATCCCACATTAATTCAAACATCCCCCTACCATAGAATTCATTTTATTTATTCTCAAATAACATAATAATTTTTTCTGCTCTCTGTTCCTATGATGTCTTTGTGGTAGAGTTTGTTAGAATGCCCCAAATGGAAGCAAGAATTACAGGATAACTATTACATCAACATGCAAGTCAACATCAGACACCCTAGGATGTGAGCCCACCAACCACCTGCAGATGCTGTGGCTTATTGACCTATGGCCCTCTGGCCCAGCTTGCAAGAGCTCCTGAGCTCATCTTCTCTTTGCCTCATCTCTTCCTGTATCTTCTTCTCCAATTCGGGGCTGCTACATGTTCCTCTAAACCAGTTATTCTAGAGCTAGTATTGTCCCTAATAAAAGGAAAGGGTAGCAGCCTACAGTCAATTACCAAGAGGCCTCCACTTCCACTCAGGCTTCCTGTGTCACCTATTTGTGCCCTGCCCTAACAATGAAAACACATAGCTCAACAAATAGACTCTTTAATTTTCTTGTGTGTGGTTTCTTTCTCCTCCCCTCCTCTCCCTTTCCCTTCCTTCCCTCCATCTCCCAGCTCTCTCTGTTTAATGACATGGATAAAACATCAACACATTCTTATTGTTAACAAATTGGATTCACAATCATGTCTGGCATGGCCATGTGTCGACAGAGATCTGGAACAATGGAGCTTCCTTTGCACAGCTGGTAGGAACACAGTCATGGTGTGGAAATGCGTCTGAAGATGTACATACCCTACAACCTAGACCTAGACCTAGACCCCAAAGAATTACAAAGCAGTAGAAATTACATGCATGTCCATCAACAAAAGACAACTAGACAGGAGTGAAACACTTCAAAGTAGACCAACAATTCAATATTAGTAAATTGCACAACTATAAGTTTTTAAAAGTATAATACACACAGAATGCTATTCTGCAATAGTATATAGTATACCACTTTCCAAGATGAAAAGCATGAAAGATATTTAAGAGCATTTTGGAATATGTACTTAATTACTAAAAATACTTTGAACTGCCTAAGAATGAGGACAGCCAAAATCTGGGGGACAGTTATCTCTAGGAGGTGAAATGAGGGGATGCCAACAGCAAGAGTAAACCATTTGTCACAGCTTACTTCGGAAATTAAGATGTTGATTTGTTCCACCGTAGGCCATCTTGTTAATATGACGTACTTATGCATTATAAATACTCTAGGAAATTCAAAGTTTCAAAGAAAACCAAAACTTCACCTTGATCGCCTAATCTCAGGCACATTTCAGAGGTCTCTCCTCCTGTTATTTCCCCTCTATATATACACAACATTGTTTGAACAAGTTTATCTCTTTCCTTTTTTTCCCACTTGTGATAACATGATATGTACGCTTTCATTCAACATTCAGGCCTTGGCCATATAAATACAACTCCACTTAACAATAATGTATTTTCCTAGTGCTTAATCATTTGTTTTCCACAAAGAACGGTCTAGCAGCTAAAAGCAGACACTTTGGAGACAAACTGCCTGGATTCTAATTCCAGAGCTAACATCTGACATTTCCCTGGGACAAGTTACTGAAACTTCATCGAATTCAGGCTTCTCGTTTACAGAACAGAGAGCATCGCAACATCTACTCATTAGGATTTCTTGAGGTAGGATGAGGAAATTCATGTAAAATGCTCAACGTCACTGGCGTATAGCAATCTGATAAATACTGTTATTATTTGTAGCTACAATCTATGCCATATGGCGAAGGACCCTTAATGTGGCATTCTTTTTTTATTTTTAAGATTTATTTATTTGAAAGGCAGAGTTAGAGAGAGGCAGAGAGAGAAAAGCCTTCCATGCACTGGTTCACTCCCCAAATGGCTTCTACAGCCAGAACTGAGCTGATCCAAAGCCAGGAGTCAAGATCTTCCAGGTCCCCTATGCAAGTTCAGGACCTAAGAATTTGGGCCATCTTCTACTGCTTTCCCAGGCCATAATAGAAAGATGCATTGGAAGTGGAGCAGCCAGGACTCAAACTGGCACCCATGGGGGATGCCAGCACTGCAGGTGGCAGCTTTACCAGCTATGCCCCAGCCCCTGCCCCTAACATGGCATTCTTGCTTTAAGTTCAACTCATGGTTAGGTATAAGTTTTCTTCCAGAGAACAATCATAATGTTCCTTTACCCATTCCTGGATAATTGTGCTAATTGTGCAAAAACTTTAGAAATCAGTCATCCTTCAAAACCCCATAGGACCTGTGGCAATATCCATTCTTCCAGTTCCTACACACAAAATTCTATATGTCCAAATTCTGGGCATTTCTTAAAGGCTGTCAGTTCCTGCCAAGTCAATCTGGCAAACAGATAAATATATTTAAGTGTTTATATGTCACTGTTCTTTTTTTAAATTAAGCCTGGGGGTATGGCCAACCTTCATTTTTCACATTCATTCTAATAATATTTTACGTTGAGTTCCACATAGAATGTGTAACTTTCAGGCAATTTATTTTTTCCATTGTTCTCAGGCACTATTCCAAAATCATGACATAATGTATGTGCATTTTATATTTGCACTTAGCAATTTAAAATATCTATTTCTTATCCAATATAATATATGAGATTGTATAATTCTGCAATACAAGAAAGCTTGAGAACAAAATCTTTGGAGATATCCAGGCCTCGGTTCAAATCCTCGCTCTGTCATGGGCTAGACAAGTGCTTCAAGGTGAGTGTATCAGCTTTCTATGCATGGACAACAAACTGCCCTCAGATTTTAGTATCCTAACACAACACCCATTCCTTAGCTCACCGTTCTGTTCCTTTGGTCAGAAGTCTGAGCATGCTGACCAAGTTCTCTGCCAAGGTTAGAGACAGTCAGTATAGGCACTACTGAATTCACTTCAGCTCACATGGTTGTTGACACAATTAAGTTTCTTGCAGCTGTAAGACTGGGACACCCATCATCTTCCAGCTATCAGCTTAGGCTACTCTTGGCTCCTGGGGGCTGTCCATATTCCCTGCCACATGGTGCCCTCTATCTTCGAAGCCAGCAGAAGATTTCTCCCTCTCGTGGTTTGAATCTCACTTCCGTATCTCAGCTCTAAGACAGAGTTTGGAAGGGCCCATTTGATTGGGTCATATCTACCTGAATAATCCCCCCATTTTAAGGTCAAGTGATTCGGGACTTCAATTACATCTGCAAAATCAGTAGCACCTCAATGGCTGATTGGATAAGTAGGGCAGTAATTGTATACCCCATCGAGCAAGAAACCTTGACGGACATCTGAGAATTTCATCACTCACAGCAAGTGAGCCTCAGCTATAAAAATGATGCTCACTAGGCCGGCGCCACGGCTCACTAGGCTAATCCTCTGCCTTGCGGCGCCGGCACACCAGGTTCTAGTCCCGGTCAGGGCGCCGGATTCTGTCCCGGTTGCCCCTCTTCCAGGCCAGCTCTCTGCTGTGGCCAGGGAGTGCAGTGGAGGATGGTCCAAGTGCTTGGGCCCTGCACTCCATAGGAGACCAGGAGAAGCCCCTGGCTCCCGCCATCGGATCAGCGCGGTGCGCCGGCCGCAGCGCGCTGACCGCGGCGGCCATTGGAGGGTGAACCAATGGCAAAGGAAGACCTTTCTCTCTGTCTCTCTCTCTCACTATCCACTCTGCCTGTCCAAAAAAAAAAAAAAATGATGCTCACTAAAGAGGAAAATTGATTGGACAGAGTAAAGCCATAATAAAAGCCCCCAAATATCAACTAAGCACAGGCCTGGACTCTGTTTCCATTATTTCTTCTTCCCAGCAATTCTTTCCCCCTCGTCTTTATCAGTAGACACACACACACACACACACACAAAACCACATATAACTAAAGTATTCAGTTTAGTAAATTTAGACATATGTTGACATTTGTGTTCATTCCCTTCACCATGGTTTAGGCAATAAACATATCCATCACTTCCAAACATCTCTTTGTTTTTGTCTGCTATTGAGATCTATCCACTCAGCAAATGCGTAAGCACCCTGCAAGTTATTGTTAACTGCAAGCTGAATTCTGTACAGCAGAGCTGTGGAACCGACTCATCTTGTATAATTAACTTCATAGCCACTGAGCAATTCCCACATAACCCTTCCCTGCATCCCTTAGTAACCACTATACCATTGTCTGCTTCTATGCCACTGACCATTTTAGATGCCTCTTCTAACAAGAATCATGCAACATTTGTCCCTTTGTGTTTGACTAATTTCATTTAGTGTACTGTTTTCCAGGTTCATTCATGTTGCCACAAATAGTAGGGTTTCCTTTCTTTTTATGAAATGAGTAATCCATTGCATGTATATATCACTTTTTTTTACCCAGTCATCTGTTCATGAACATTTGACTTGTTTCCTCATTTTATCAATTGTGAATAATGCTCAATGAACATAGGAGTTCAGATATATCTTCAAAATCCTTACTTAAAATTTTTAGGCTACATATCCAGAAGTGGGATTTCTGGATCACATGGTGATTTTATTTTTAATACTTTTCCGTAGCATTTTCTATAGTATCTGTACCATCTTACATTTCCACAAGTTGTATACAACACCAATACACTTGGTTGTTGTGATTTTTATAACAGCTACCCTAATGGGCTATATCAGCTCTGTAATTATGTGTATATATTATATAATAGATTATGCATTAGAGAATTTTTTCATTGTGGTTTTGATTTACATGTCCCTGTTGATTAGTGAAATTTAACACCTTCATCTTTTTCAGATCTTTATTCAAGTCCTTTGCCCCCTTTTTAATAGCGTTATTTGTATTTTGGTTTTGTTTTTGTTTGCTTGTGGGTTTTTTGCTATCCAGTTATAAGAGTTCCTTAAATATTTTAGAACTTAACCCATTATCTCCTATAGTTTGCCTTTTCACTCTGTTGACTATTTCCTTAATGGTGCCAAAACTTTTGGTTAGATACAACTCTAACAATTTACAAATTTTTGTTTTTGTTGCTTATGCTTTTGGTTTCATATCCAAGAAATCAATGCCAAGACCAATGTCAAAAGCTTTTCCCAGAGCTAGCCTTGTGACACAGCAGGGTAAGCTGCTACTCGTGAAACTGGCAACTCCTATCAGAGTGCTGGTTTGAGTCCAAATGCAGCTTGTAAAGCAGTAGATGGTGGCCCAAGTTCTTGTACCTCCACCTCCCATATGGGAGACCAGGATGGAATTCTTGGCTCCTGGTTTTGGCCTGGCACAGACCCAGTTGTTACAGCCGTTTGGGGGGACGAACCAGTTGATAGAAGATCCCTCTTTCCTCTCATTCTTCCTCCCTCCCTCTCACTGCTCTACCTTTCAAATAAATGAATATTTAAAAAAAAAAAAACTCCCATTTTTCCCCCAGAAATTTTATGGATTTGGAACATTATGTTCCAATTTTTAAATTATTTTCAGTTCATTTTTATGTACGGCAAATGACAGAATTTTTTTTTGCATGTGAATATATAGTTTTCCCAGCAACATTTTTTAAAGAGACTAGAGTTTCCCCATGGGATATTCTTGGTATTCTTGGTACCCTTGTTCAAGATGAGTCTCCCATGTATGCCCGATTTGTTTCTAGCCTGAGTTTATTTCTGGGCTCTGTACTCTGTTCCACTGATCTATTTGTCTCTTTTTTACGTCAAACCAATTATGTTTTGATTATTGCAGTTTTGTAATATGTTTTTACAAAAGATTTATTTGAAAGGCAGAATTACAGAGATGGGGGGGGGGGGGGAGAGGGACCTCTCATTTACTGATTCACCCCTCAAACGGCTGCAATGGCCAGGGCTGAGCCAGGCTGTAGCCAGAAGCCAGGAGCTTCATCCAGGGCTCCCAAATGGATGGCAGGGGCCTAAGTACATGGACCATCTTCCACTGCGTTCTCAGGTGCAGTGTAGGGAGAAAGGTCAGAAGTGTAGCAACTGGGACTTGAACTGTCACCCATGTGGCATGCCCTTCGTCTCAGGCAAGTGGTTAATCTACTATGACACAATGCCAGCACCATCTTTGTAATATGTTTTGATATAAAAAAGTGATGCCTCCAGGTTTCTTTTCTCAATCAAAACTGTTTTGGATATGTGGGGTCTTTTGTGGTTCCACAAAATTTTTAGCATTTTTTTTCTGTATCTGTAAAATGAATGTCTTGGGGTTTCTGAAAGAGATTATATGGAATCTGTTGATGGATTCGTGTGCTGTGAACATTTTAATAGTATTAATTCTTTCAATCTATGAGCATGGAAAATCTTTCCAGGCAAAGCATGCCAATGCAGGTATTTATTTCTTCTTTAAAAAATCTCTGACATGAGTGCCTTATACCTTTCCATGTCGGACGACTCGTCCCTCCTTCATTAAATTACTGAAGTATTTCATTCTTTCTGTTGCTGTTTTCTTGATTTTCTCTTCAGATAGTCCACTGCTGACGTACAGAAATGCACCACGACTTTTGTATGTTGCCACTTCACTTTCTGTTCTGAATTTCTTGATCAGTTCTAAAAGATTTGGGGTTTTTTTTGTTTGTTTTTGTGTGATTTTTTTCGGTTGAATATTTAGAATTTTCTACATATAACATCATGTCATCCCCAGCAGCCCCTTTGAAATGAGCCTGGTTCAGAACCTCTGCTGGTGAGTGGTGTTGATTACAGCTCCAGTAATGATTCATTGTAAGAAAGAAAGAGGCAAAGATGACTCCCATTCTATTTCATAGTTAAGGAAACCGAGCTTTAGAAACAATGTGCGTGAATCAGTTCTGACAAGCTCTGACACCTAATGAACACTCCCAAATGCCAGTTTATGGCACCATTATTGTAGCAGTCATCATCATTTTATACTGGAAAGGCGAAGTCCAGCTTCTCTGGTAGCACTCAGCACACGCACTCCTCCTCTGGGCCAAGCAAACACCGTGGCACCGCGAGGCATCCTAGGAGCTGCTCTTCCCTGCGAAGCGCCTGTTACTGCTGCTTCTTTAACATCCCAGGGAGAAAGGCTGTACCTGTTCCAGTCAATGTCAGAATCCAGAAACTTAGAGTCATGTAACACCAACTTGCTGGTGGAATTTGCGTGACTACTGCTAAACGCAGCCTTTTTTACATTCCCTTTTAACTTCTGTTTCCCACTTATTAAGCTTCCGTTATCTAATTTTACTTCTCACTTGTTTTAAAGCTTTTTCCCCTATCTTATTCTGCTTTTAGTCAAGACAAGTACTATTTGAAAGTGCTCCGAAATCTCCTAACACATATTGAACATTTTGTGCATGTTAAAAAAAATAAAGAGTTTTAGTTTAAGATTTATTTATTTGAAAGGCAAAATTACAGAGAAGCAGAGAGAGAGAAGAGCAGAGGGAGACAAAGAGAGGTCTTCCATCTGCTGGTTCATGGCTCCACCGATCTGGAGCCAGGAGTTTCTTCCACTTTTCTTTCTGGCCGTTGTGGCCATCTGAGGAGTCAACCAACAGATGGAAGATCTCCCTCTTCTCTGACACTCTATAGCTCTGCCTTTCAAATACATAAATCTGTAAAAAAAAAAAAAAATATGTACCCCCAGGCAATCAGAGATTCTGTGACAATTCAAGGGCCAGGTCATGCCTATATGTACTGCAGACCAATAGCTACCTTCCCAATAGCTACTCTTTCTTCCTAAGTGACAGAACCCCAATTTTATTTGGGGAACCAATATACCCACTCTATAAGCTCTTCTCTTTTCTAGTCTCTCCTGATACTAGAGATGACAAGATAAAGTTTTGGCCAGTGAGTTATAAGCAAAAGTTGGCTAAAGGTTTGGGGAAGATGCTTATGGCATCATACCTCTTTCTCCCACTTGAATTTGATGTCAAAAGTCACAACAGCCATCTTGAAGCCATACACAAAGTGCAACAACATGGAAAACTAGAAAAACAGTGGATCCTTGCTATCACTGACTTGCTGCAGCAGCCTGAATCATATGGGTATTTTATTTAGTACAAGAAACAGTAATTCAAAAAGCAGCATGCTTATAGTGCCTAAAGGCACTGCTCATGATAGACCTACGTATGAGCCCTGGATAGCTACCTGACATTGAAAGAGCTACCTAACTTCTCTGGATGTCATTTCCCTACTCACAGAACTCATTTCAACATTTAGTAAAATAATAAAGTGTATATAATGGTTCCAGGCATATTTCCAGCCTCCAGTTTATAGTACTCTGATTAAACTTAGCAATCTATCTCTGAAATTATTTTATTATTATCCAGTGTGTATCCAGGGCATGTATGCAGATTCTATCCAGCTGGTCAGCCAAACAATGTGTTTATACTCACAATTTTATATTTAGATTGGCTATGGAAAGCACAAATTCCCAAACAAGGCTAATGAATATTCATCAGATTGCCTTAGCAACCTAGAGTGCTAAAGCTAGAAAGATTGCTCAACAATCATCCTACAGATATTAATTGAGTGCCAAATATATGTTCATAACCGTGCTCATCATCATAGATATAGAAATGTATCAATGAAAAACGGTCTCTGCTTTCCTAGTGCTTCTCCTCTATGGGAACAGTCCCACAAGTAACTGACGTGGCCATGTGGTTGTGTGGCTGAGGACACTGAAGCCCAGAAAGGTTAAGTGACTTGCAGATACGCCTGCTGCAGACTGCACAGCAATAGTGGAAGGTGTTGGCATAAAAGACAAGCGTCTTGATTTCTATTGTGTTGGTCTCTTGTCCCTGTCCTCCCAGTATTGATGTTAGTTGTTGTATACCATCACTAGGTATTCCTTACTGCCTATCACAATGACTGAGCAACAAAACCTGATCATTCTGTTCCCTTATTTCCTGCCACCCTCTTTCACTCCACTGTGTCTGGGTGTTCTTCTCTCCAGCCTGTCCTAAGTAGGAATTTTACACTAGGTATCCCTTCTCTCTGGCTGTTCTTCCTTCCTCGTCTTTTTGGATGACACTGCTCCATCATTTAGGCCTCAGCTTGAATGCTCCCTGTTTTGACACCGTCTAAAAGGTAGGATTACCTTTTTTTTCCTTTTTATCTCATATGATCAGCTGGTATCATCTTACCAGTTTCTGTGTTCTCACCTGCTAGGTGCTGCTCTACATGAGGGCAGAAACTTTGTTGGCCTTACACCTGCATTTCAAAACCAGAACAATGCCTGGAAGCGAGCTGGCATCATTTGTCCAAATGAATAGTGCTGTTGGCTCTTGAATTCTAGGCGCCAGAGACAATCTTTTATGATGAATATTTGTGAGCTGTGCTCTGCCAAGTGTATGTTGAATGGATGAGTGAATGAATGCTGATGCCGTTTCCTAGTTGCTGCATAGGATATAAGCTGCAACATTTACCTTGGAACAAAGCTACTCTAACCCCTTCATTATGAAGTAAGAGGAAAATGAGCTCTGGGACTTGTCTTGAGACTCAGATCATTGAATTCAACTGATGGATATGAGGGATGAGGATGGGTGAAATGTGTCACACATCGCCTCTCTACAAACACAGATGAATGAGATAGTAGATCGACATAGCAAATGGATATGCTATGCCCCGACCTCTCCAGCCCTTTAATCCCAGCTTCCCCCAATCCTCTTATACCTCCTAGGGTGGATGCCTGAAATTCCATCAGTTTCCCTTTCTTTTTAGCCAGGGGCTGGTGCCTCTTGGCCACACAGTATTTCTTTCTTTTTTTTTTTTTTTTTTGACAGGCAGAGTGGACAGTGAGAGAGAGACAGAGAGAAAGGTCTTCCTTTGCCGTTGGTTCACCCTCCAATGGCTGCTGCGGCCAGCGCACCGCGCTGATCCGAAGGCAGGAGCCAGGTGCTTCTCCTGGTCTCCCATGGGGTGCAGGGCCCAAGGACTTGGGCCATCCTCCACTGCCTTCCCGGGACATAGGAGAGAGCTGGCCTGGAAGAGGGGCAACCGGGACAGAATCTGGCGCCCTGACCTGGACTAGAACCCGGTGTGCCGGCGCCACAGGGAGGATTAGCCTGTTGAGCCACGGCGCCAGCCTAGTATTTCTGACGCATCTTCATGTGGATGTTTTGGCCAAGGCATGTGCTCTCCAGTTCCTCTGCACCCCACTGTGTCACACCTGGCTGCTTCAGAAACTTCTAAGACCTCCCTGGTCCCTGATGGCATCTTTGTATAACAGCTCCTATGTCATTTTTTCCTGCTGTAACCAGCAGATTACACTTGACCTTGAGTGTAAAATACAGAGCTTATTTTGTAGCATGGAGAAAATATCTTGAAGATACTTGTACTTGTGTAGGATATCAAAGGAAAGGAGAATTTAGGAATAATCTAGTCCCACTTCTTTGAGGCTTACAAGAGGCAGATAGCTAAGGTCACAGAGAAAATTGTGGTGCATACAGGACTGGAACTTGGGTTTGGTTGTATGAGATGGTGTGGTATGGAGAAAGGATACTTTGAGGTACTAGGGGCAGGATGAAGCTGGGATGGTGGTTGGCGGAATTTCAGAACATCAAGATTCTGCCTGAGCTAAACCCACCTTTTGCAGGCTTTTCCACCCAGCACAACTCTAGAAGGTGGGACACTTGCACCTCCCACATAATGATACCTTGGCACCTTCATCCTCCATCACTAATTTGTATCTGTCTTTTCTGTCGCTTTACATAACTAATTACTGTTTATTCCTTCTAAGCAGGTTGTGTGGGGATCCTAACTGGGGAACAGAATGATGTTCCTTTAAGGCTGCTGAATTTTCTTTTTTTTTGCTAGGGTCCCACATCCTACTACCTGGGCTCCAGGAAAAAGTCCTATCCAGAGGTAACATCAGCAGTTCAGGTACAACATCTCTCGGCAGGTAGCAAAGCTGTGTGCAGAAGACGCTCAGCTCTTTGTCTTGAGCACTGGCCCTCATCCCCACGTTCCTCTCCTGGCCATGCCTGTTTTAGCAAGGGACGACCACTTCAGGTTTTCCACCCTCTACCACTGTTTCTAACTCAGTGCTTTCAGTTACCTTTAACCACATCCAGAAGCAGTATGGCTAAGTGGAAGAAATGCAAACACCAAGCCTGTTAAGATTCAGATGGAATACTTGCTTGTGCCACCAGCTGGCTCTGCACCTCCCTGTTGAACCAACTGTCATCTCTGTGATTATGGGACCAATGGATGTTTTCAGCTTCCGTCTGATTTAGCCTCCACAACTCTACAGACCATTCTAACCTTGACTCTGTAAACTGCTTTTTATACAGTTTTAAATTATGAAATATTTCAAACATGAAAAAGTGCAGAAAAGCAGTGCGTTATGTTGAGCCAACAAGGATGGAATGACCACACAGCCAGCCCTGTGCACTATTTACTGGGAAACAGCTCAGCTGGCTGAAGGTGAAACTCTGGGAGTGAGGCCAAAACCCGGTATGGCCCAGGTGTCACCCTCCATCCCCAGAAGTTAGCACCGCATTGCAAGTCAGTGCATACCATTCTCAGGTATGTTTTAGTCCTTTTGTTACACACACACACACACAAACACTATATACACATATATATGAGCATAAGTAACATGTACTGTTTTATACACTTTTCTACGTTTTATATTTTGCTTATGTAAACAATGACATGGTATGGATGACATCCTTTGAAAGCTGTTATAAATCAGCATCATGCTCCTGAGATTATATGTACTATGCATGCAGACTGAGTTAATTAATCTTAATTAGTATGCCACTATATGAGTAAACCACCATCTATTTATTCTTTCTCCTGTGAGGGAAAGATAATTTGTTTCCACTGTTTTGCCACTACAAAAAAACTGCAATAAACATCCTCTACACAAGCTCAAGAATTTCTCTAATGCAGAAATGTAGAGGGGAATTGCTAAGTGATTGGATTGGCTCTTCTTCATTCTACTGCTCTCCCAAAGAGTGATACCAAAATTTTGCAACGTAGTTGTATGAAAACTCTTCCAACTTGCTCTTCAAGATAATTATGCCATTTAATTCTCCCATAAACAAGAGTTCTTGTTTCTTCACATCCTGCCAAAAACTATTGTCTATGACTTACTAATTTTTGCTAATATGATGGCTATCAAATGGTATCTCACTGTGTGATAGTCAGCATTTCCCCCGCTTTCTTCTGAGATTATGGAGCTTCTCATTTACTTATTGGTCATTAATTTTTTTTCCTCTAATTGACTTGTTTCCAATTTTTTAAATGGGTTGGTTTTTTAAATTATCTGTTTTATGATTTTTAAGGATACTTTTTATATCTTGTTTATTAATACCCTTATTGATTATATGGTTTATAAATAATTTCCCCAGTTTAGTTTTTTTTTTTCATTTTGTTTTTACTATATTTTGTTATATAGAAATTTTAATTTAATTGTACTTTCCCCCAGCAGTTTGGCAATGTAATTTGCAAATAAAATAGAATATATTTGCAATATACAACATGATGTTTTCATGTATGTATACATTATTAAATGACGACATTTAGCTAATTAACACTGTCACTTCACATAATTACTTGAGGTGAAAATATTTAAGATCAACTGTCTTAGCAATTTTCCAGTACACAATACATTATTGATAACTGTAGTTACCATGTTGTGAAAAGATCTCCAGAACGACCCATCTATCCTAAGTGAAACTGGGTGCCCTTTGATAAATATCTCC
Organism: Lepus europaeus; assembly: GCF_033115175.1. Classification (NCBI taxonomy): domain Eukaryota; kingdom Metazoa; phylum Chordata; class Mammalia; order Lagomorpha; family Leporidae; genus Lepus; species Lepus europaeus. Next base: position 131,639,696 of record NC_084830.1, on the reverse strand, counting down.
CCATTCCATACTGCATGTATTAAGTCACTTCAAAAAGTTTGTGGAAAAATAGAATTATGTTTGTGCAAAAAATTTTGTAATCCGTTCCTAATTTCTTCATAAAACGCATTTCCATAAACTTTTTGAAAACCTCTCATATGAATGGATTTTTTTTTCCTTAATTCACAGAGCTATTTAAGCCATTGCAAGCTATGGCTTAATTTGTAGCCCTAGAATGCTAGTCCCTCATTTGTATGTATTTCAAAAAATGTTCTGCCAAATAAAAATTTTTAATGTCATTTTCCATGAACTTTACTTTTTAAAAAAATTCACAGCACCTGAAAGATAGACAAACAGAAATCTGGCATGGACTGGTTCATTCCCCGAATGCCTTCAAAAGTCAGGTCTGGACCAGGTTGAAGTCAGGAGCCTGGAACTCAATGTGGGTGTCCCACATGAGTGGCAAGGTCCCCTCTGCCTCCCAGGGTGCACATTAGCAAACTGGGAACAGAGCCCGAACTTGAACCCAGACACTGTAATACGAGATGTGGGCCTCTCAAGCAGTATCTTAACCACTACATCCAATGCCCACCACAAACTTTTTTGAAGTGTACTTGTATATTACTTTTTCCTCTCTGATCTCCATGTCTTTTAAATGTTCAAATATTTTCTTTTTCTGTGCTGTAATTATGCTTTCTCACTTCCTTCTTTCAATTACTTCTCTGTATACTTGTAGTGTCACATTTAATCTGAGAATTTTTTATTTCACTTATTTTGTAAAGCCAAAAAGAACTTGTTAGAAGTTCTATTGGTTATATCATAGAAGATAGAACTAGTTAGAAGTTCTATTTTGCTACACTGGTTTATTCTTTGTCATAGTTTCTCATGATTGCCTTACGATTTCACTTCCTTCTGTTAACTGTACTATTTGTTTTTTAATTTATTTGAGAGGTAGATTCAGAGAGCGGCAGACAAAGAGAAAGGTGTTTCATTCTCTGGTATACTACAACGACCCGGGCTCAGTCGATCCGAAGCTAGGAGCCAGGAACCTCTTCCAGGTCTCTCAAGTGTAGGGGCCCAAGCACGTGGGCCATCCTCCACTGCCCTCCCAGGCCATAGTGGAGAGCTGGATCAGAAGAGGAACAGCCAGGATGCGAATCGGCGCTCATGTGGGATGCCAGCACCACAGGTGGAGGCCCAGCTCACTATGCCACAGTGCCTGCTGATCTTTAGGGTCTGCTAACTCACTTACACCACGTTTTCCTATTTCTTTTGCCATCTTGTATTTTGAATGCATCTTGGGTTGAGAATTTTACCTGAGAATTCTGGACCATCAGGTTTCACTATGTGTCCTTCCAGAAAAGCCTTACTTCTTCTTCAGGTAGATAACCTGCTAGGTTTAATTTTATGGCATTCTCCTGGTTTGTGAGATCCCAGACCATAAGAGTAGTATAAATTGGAACCCCACATCTACAACACAAGAATGGAAATTTTCATCATTTTCCTCAAAACCACTGCTCTTTCGAATTGTGTGTCAGCTGACCTTGAAAGTAACACAGCATCATCCTGAATGCCTCACCTTTCCTTGCTCTCTCATCCCAACAGACGAATCCCATGGCTTCTACCTCTAGGTTTTTTCTGCAACACATCTACTTCTTTCCACAACTTGTTGAATCTCATACCTGAAATAAACCTTCTCGTTACTGCTTCTGCAACAATTCATTACCTACACCATAGCCAAAGCTGTCATTTCTAAAATTCAAGTCTCTCAGATCACTCTAATGCGTAAAGACTAAACCACCCCTCCACTGCCTTCAGAACCAAGAACAAAATTCTAAGAAAAAAAAAATTCGGCCGGCGCCGCGGCTCACTAGGCTAATCCTCCGCCTTGCGGCGCCGGCACACCGGGTTCTAGTCCCGGTCGGGGCACCGATCCTGTCCCGGTTGCCCCTCTTCCAGGCCAGCTCTCTGCTGTGGCCAGGGAGTGCAGTGGAGGATGGCCCAAGTGCTTGGGCCCTGCACCCCATGGGAGACCAGGAGAAACACCTGGCTCCTACCATCGGATCAGCGCGGTGCGCCGGCCGCAGCGCACCTACCGTGGCGGCCACTGGAGGGTGAACCAACGGCAAAAGGAAGACCTTTCTCTCTGTCTCTCTCTCACTGTCCACTCTGCCTGTCAAAAATAAAAAAAAAAAAAAAGAAAAAAAAAAAGAAAAAAAAATTCAAGGTTACTGACAATTTGATGTCTGCTTTTGGCGTTTTTATTTTCCAAACTTCCTCTCACTGCCTCCAAATGACTAATATCCCAACTACACTAAATATTCAGTCTGTTCGAATTCCCAGGAATACTGTTGAATATGTTAGGAAAAATCAATAACCTGATCCAGACAATCTAGGTATAAACTTCTCAGCGTGAACTTTTACCACATCTTTCCCCAATGGTGAAATTGTTATTCTTCATTGTGTTTAATCATGAAAGCCTATTAAATCATAGTCAACAACAGTATTCTATGGGTTTTTATTCCGTTTTAAGTGAATTACTTTGATTTGTTTACATTTCAGTCACTGTGTAATACACATTTGTAGTAATCACGACATACAATAGAATCCTCCTAAGTACTTAAATAAGCTCATTTTTTAGTTATTGACAGTGAGCGAGAGAGACAGAGAGAAAGGTCTTCCTTCCCTTGGTTCACTCCCCAAATGGCCGCTACAGCCAGAGCTGTGCTGATACGAAGCCAGGAGCTTCTCCTGGTCTCCCATGCGGGTGCAGGGACCCAAGCACTTGGGGCCATCCTCCACTGCCATCACAGGCCACAGCAGAGAGCTGAACCGGAAAAGGAGCAGCCGGGACTAGAACCAGCGCCCACGTGAGATGCTGGCGCCACAAGTGGAGGATTAACCAAGTAAGCCACAGCACTGGCCCCTTTAAGCTCTTAAATGAGAACTATGTTCTCAGATAATACACTTATAAATAAAAAGTACAAGTCCATAAGGTGTGAAACACCTGTGTGAAACACAGGTCTGTGTTTCATCTATGTGTGTGTGGGTGGGTGTGTAAAGCTACCTAGTTGATATTGCAGTAAGTGTAATTCAATGGGAAAAATAGTAAAATTATAGAATATCAAGGCTAAAAGGAAACTTGATGATGATTTAGCCCAGTATCTCAAATTGGTAATTAAACACAACAGCATTTTTCAAAGAAATTTTTGACATCCAACAAGTGAGATATATACGTGTGTATTTCCTCCAGCTTAATTTAGGATGTAGTACACTTCAGCCCTTGGCGTCAGTAATCTTTCTCCCTTCCACCAGCAACACACTGGCTACAAGTAGCCAAGTTTAAAAGTCAAGGATGTACCTCAACTTAGACACCATGCAAATGAAAGACTATAAGCCCAGAGAGGCGGTGATGTATTTAAGGTCACAGAACTAGCTGGCGAAGACACTAGCTCTAAACTTGACTTTTAAGTCTCTGTAAGGCATTGTCAATATGACTGTCATTCTTGATTCAACCCCTTCACAGAAAACCAGTATTTCTCCTTTCTCGTGTTCTACAAATGTATTAATGTTATAAAATAACACAGTTTTGCTATGTATTTACTCCCCCAGAAATTTCTACTAAGTCATCATTCATTGTAGAAAATTTCAAAAATAAAGAAGAACATATAAAAGATAGAAATCTAGAAATTCCAGCCGGTGCCGCGGCTCACTAGGCTAATCCTCCACCTGCGGTGCTGGCACCCTGGGTTCTAGTCCCGGTCAGGGCACTGGATTCTAACCCGGTTGCCCCTCTTCCAGTCCAGCTCTCTGCTGTGGCCTGGGAGTGCAGTGGCCTTGGGCCTTGGGCCCTGCACTGGCATGGGAGACCAGGAGAAGCACCTGGCTCCTGGCTTCGGATCAGCGCGATGCACCAGCCGCAGCACGCTGGCCGTGGCGGCCACTGGAGGGTGAACCAACAGCAAAGGAAGACCTTTCTCTCTGTCTCTCTCTCTCTCACTGTCCACTCTGCCTGTCCAAAAAAAAAAAAAAGAGAGAGGAAAAAAAAATCTAGAAATTCTCCTCGGCATAAATAACCATTGTTATTTCATACGCAAACATAATTTATTTTAACCAATTATGATCATACAGAAGTTATTAGCATTCCTAGCTGCGAATATCAAAATATTCTTAAACTAATTGAGGCCGAGAAGATGCTTATTAAAAGACATCAGGCAGTCCTACAATCTCTAGGGAAACAAGAGAACCAGAGTTACAGCCACCGCAATCAGAAAAACCACTCCAGCAACATGGGACGACTTCAGAGGAGATCCCAGCACCACGGCCACCACTGGACACAAATGACAGCCAACACCGCTGCCAACGCTCAAGGCACTTCCCAAGACAGCTGTATCCTGACTCTCTTCTTCCAAACCCGAGCCTCCCAAAAGCAGTGGTGACTGAAAACACCCAGAACACAGGACACGTTCTACCCACAGACAGCAAACACGCTCCACACCTGGGAAAGCTGTCAAAGATATCCCAATGAAATGGCCTAACAGTTGTAGCAGAAGTCCTCAGTTATTTCTGGTGCTTGCATGTACACTAACATTGCTATTTTAATTCTTGGTCTGACAAGACAAGCACAAGGACCATCGTATATAAACCCTCTTGCAGAAAGCAATTTTATCTTCAGCCCAAATCTAATCCATGTGTCCTTTCCCATTGCTGTATGTGAGATCTGAAAGATGAGTTTTAGGTTTTCAGTGACCCCTCCACACCCCAACACCCAATTTAAATGACATAAATTCTAAAAACGACGACACTCATTTGTGAGGATGAAAATCTGAAACTGTGGGATGCACGAGGAGTTAGAGTAGTGACACACTTATCTGTGCCCATGACTAATAATCATTGCAACACCATGTTTTTCTCTCTCCAAGTTGGTTAAAAATATAGTACAGAGATCAGTTGCTTCAGACACCCATCAGCAGCCCACAGCCCTCCATCCACATCTGTGGCTGTCCACCAATCGCAGCATATGGCATTTGTGCTTCTAGTGCAACCCGGAGCACAGCCGGGGACACGGTGATGAGGCAGCTGCCAGTGAGCAGGCCAACGTTCCAAGAAGGTGTGCGTTGGAATTACTGAACATCCATTTTCAGCAACAATCATAATCCGTATGAAAATGAGCTTATAAAAGCCTCACAATGTGATGATGGCTTACTAGTGTCTCCAATTATGTCTTAGAAATATGTTTCATTTCGTTTATTTAATTAAAATGGTACAACTCCTCACTAGCATGACAGGTGATTCATATTTCTAAAGCAAATCTCAAGTTCTATTGCCCCAGCTTCAGTTCTTGATCAGTTCTCATTACGTCCTGCCGAAAACCCTCACTTGTTACTGAGGCATTCAAAACTATCAACCAACCTTGGGCCATTTGCCATTTATCATTCCCTCATCCCTCTCATCTCTAGCCCAGGGTTCCTCATTTGCTATTATTACATTTGGAGTAGGACATTTTGCTGTCTTTAATCATTCATTCTTTTATTCATTATTTGATAGGCAGGAAGCCTGAGAAAGAAGGAAAGATAATTCATCTGCTGGCTCACTTCCCAAATGCCCACAACATTCAGGCCTGGGCCAGGTTAAAGTCAAGGATGTGGGAACTCAATCGAGGGTTCCCACATGGACGGCAGAGTCCCAGCTACTTCAGCCATCACCGGCTGCCTCCTAAGGTATTCATTAGCAGCAAACTAGAATCTGCAATGAAACTTGGACTCATGCCCAGATACTCTATACAGTATCAAGATAGATCGATATAAAGATATATAAACTTCCACATGAGAGAATGTGATGTCTTTCTATGTCTGATTTCACTTAGCATGTTGCTCTCCGATTCCATCCATCTTGTTACACATGTGGAGATTTCATTCTTTTGTGACTAAGTAACTTTCCACAATGTATGTATGTATGTATGTATATATATATACATATATATATATACACCACATTTTTTATTTTCATCCATTAATGGAGCCCTAGGTTGATTTCCCTATCTTTGTTATTGTGAACAGTACCGCAATAAACATGGAAGTACACATGTCTCTTTCATATGCTGGCTGCATTTCCTTTGGATATATTCTCCAAAGTACGCTGAGTAATATGGTAAATCTATTTTGAGTTTTTTTTTAAGGATCTCTATACTATTATCCAAAATGGCTATACCAATTTTCATTCCCACCTGTGGTGTGTTCAAGTTCTCTTCTATCCACATCTTCACCGGCATTTGTTCTTATTTGATTCTTTGATAACAGCCATTCTAACTGGAATAAGATAATTTCTTCTGCGTGGTTTTATTTGCATTTCCCTGATGTTTAGTGTTATTTGCATTTTTTTCACGTGTTTGCTAACCATTTCAATTTCTTGTCTTGAAAAAGATTATCTGAGCTTACTCAGTGAACTCTAAGGAAAGATGCTGGGAGTAAAAAGCAATCATCAGTGGGAAAAAGGCAGGGGCAAAAGCAGTATTTGAAGAAATTTTTGAAACTGCAGAAATAAATCAAACCACTCATTCAAGAAATACTATGAAGTAGTATAAACCTAGCCAAGGTAATCCCAAAGTAAAAAAACAACTGAGCACAAATCAAACTCAAGAATCAAACTTGCTGGTATGACACTGGAAGCAACAATAAAGAACTATTATTATAGTGTTGCATGGTACACTTCATTCACCTACTCTGGGAGGTGAAAGGGAACCAGTCAAACACCTCTGGCAGTTCTGCTCGCAGTCCCACTGAACACCCCCCTTTTAAAGTATGAGCTGGGAGCTGGTATGCACTGTTCTTTCAGTCAGCTCCGTTCCTACTGTTCCTCACTGGATACAAACACTGGTGCTCTGTCTAGGAATTCTGGGGATCAAAGATGCACAATTTTAACTTTCAAACATCAGGTCTTCCCCCAACACAAGGCAACTCTTACACATGGCTCTCAACAGAGCAAAGAGGATCTGTTCAAATGCAGGTATTTTGGAAAGATGGGGTTTTGAGTTTATTGAGAGTATGTATTAATCTCTACTTTATGTATGCTATATACATACAATTCAAGGAATTTTTTAAAGATGGATGTATTTATATGAAAGGCAGGGAGACAGAAAAAGAGGGAGAGACAGGCGGAGAGTGAGAAAAAGATATCTTCTATCTGCTTTTTCACTCCCCAAATGGCTTCAACGGCCATGACTGAGCCAGGAAGAAACCAGGACCCTGGAACTCCGTCCTGGTCTCCCTTGGAGTGGCAGAGACCCAAGTACTTGGCCATCTTTTGCTGCTTTCCTAGGTGTATTACCAGGCCGTGGGATCTGAAGAGGGACTGGAACCCAGCACTCCATATAGGATGCTGGCATTGAAGTGGTGGCTTAACTCACTGAACCACACACCAGTAACCAGTTTAAGGAATTTTTAAGTATGGTTTTTACTATGTGATCTTAGAAACCCATGCTTGACATTTGACCATAGAAAAAAGTAAAGTAATGGAGTTTACCATCCCAGATGTTGTGAAACCTGAAAATACATAATTTTAGAAGTTCTGGGTAGATTATAAGGGAAGGCACAGAGTTTCAAGACAGCACTAATATGATGTTTTCCTTCTAATAAGCTGTTGTTCATCATAGCTATCTGAGAAAAGGAGTGGGGGCTTTCTTGAGTCCTTACAACCTTATAGATAGAACGTCCTTAAAGCAACAGGTTTCTGGGACCACCGTCCTTGGAGACTGCTCAGGTAAAATGCTAACTCAGGATTCATCAGGTAGGATCCAAAATGTTTTCTTTAAAAAATTCTCCTGCCCAAATTCACTCAAATTTGTGATTTAATTTTAAGTGGGAGATGAAATTGAGACTTTTTTTCACCATTTTATTTTCCATAGTTTTTCTCTCCTTGTCTACAGAATGAGACAGAGATCTTCCATCCACTGGTTCACTCCGCAATGACTAGGCCAGGCCGAAGCCAGGATCTAGGAGCTTCTTCCAGATCTCCCATGTGGGTAGAAGGGGCTCAAGCATTTGTGCCGTCTTCTGCTGCTTTTCACAGGCCATTAGCAGGGAGGCGGATGGGAAGTGGAGCAGCCGGGACATGAACTGGTGCCCACATGGGATGCTGACAGTGCAAACAGTGGCTTTAACTGCTTCACCACAACGCTGGCCTCTTCTATTTTTTGATATAAAATAAAGGACAAGACTTTACAGTGGTTAAGAGGCACATGTAGCAATTCCACTAATGTTGCTAGGCAACAAGAGCTCAATGAATGGATTTGGGCATCGGTAGGAAGAAGAAATACAAGGAACTAGCTAGCGAACCATCTTGATAACCAGAGAGCTTGGTGCTTTTGGACACATAATCCTGGATTTTTCTGAGAAGGGGAAAAGGCATGTTTCTTTTAAACCTGTCTAGTAGTTTATTTTTCCTAGATGTGTTTAGAATTCTCCTTGATGGAAAACTGACATTGTATTATAATGATTCCTATCTCAAAAGGGGAGAGTAGGTACAAATGGCCTCTATCTCTATTCCCCTAGTTCAGGGCTGCGTTGCCCTGGTTAGCCTAGGTTATTTCAACACCCTTCAAACTGATCACAGCAAACATGTTTCTTCTCCTCCTCCCCACCCATTTCTCCACCCAGCTGATTCATTACCAGGGTAATTTCTAGCTCCTAGTCAGAACTCCAATTCCCTGTCATCAGCATTTCCCCTATTCAATTGCTGTGAAAAACATAACATTGTTTACTATAATGAGTCTGTTTCATTTTATCCTTATTATAAAGCAATACATGATCATTAACAACCAAAAAAAAAAAAAAAAAAGACACATGGATGAACATTAACATCCAATATCCTGTTCTCCAGGGACAAGCAATGTAAAATCGTTGGTGTACATCATTCTAGATTATTTTCTGTATGTAGGATTTTTTTCTTACAGATTTCTTTTCGTATTACCTGCATACATAAGGTTCTAACTTGCCTGATCAACTCAGCACTAGCTTTGTATTTTTGGACTTCCGAACTCTATCAGAACAGGACTTTCATTCCATGAATCTTGGGAAATAGGATAAATGATCATTATATGATAATTTTACTAAGCTTACTGCATCTTCCTGTTCACCTCTGGATCTAACCATAGCTTTATTAACTTTAGTGACTCCCCAGTCTTCAATCATTGTTTTTTTTTTCCAGAATTAAAAGATGAGTTTATTATGGTATAAAATATTTAAGATACACACTTTTTAAAAAAAATTTGTTTCTCATGAAATGTTTGAAAACCACCTGTACATCTGGTCTCAATTTTTTTTTCATTTATTAAACTTTTATTTAATGAATATAAATTTCCAAAGTACAGCTTATGGATTACAATGGCTTCCCTCCTCCCATAACTTCCCTCCCACCAGCAACCCTCCCCTTTCCTGCTCCCTCTCCCCTTCCATTCACATCAAGATTCATTTTCAATTCTCTTAATATATACTAAACTGATCTTCTGTATATAAAGTAAAGATTTCAACAGTTTGCCCCCATATAGCAACACAAAGTGAAAAAAATACTGTTGGAGTACTAGTTATAGCATTAAATAATAGTGTATAGCACATTAAAGACAGAGATCCTACATTTTTTTAAAAAAATTAATTAATTTTCTATGCCATTTCCAATTTAACACCAGGTTTTTTTTTTTCATTTCCAATTATCTTTATATACAGAAGATCTATTCAGTATATAATTAGTAAAGATCTCATCAGTTTGTACCCACGCAGAAACACAAAGTGTAAAAATACTGTTTCAGTACTAGTTATAGCATCACTGCACATTAGACAACACATTAAGGACAGATCCCACATGAGATGTAAGTACACAGTGACTCCTGTTGCTGACTTAACAATTTGACACTCCTGTTTATGGTGTCAGTAATCTCCCTAGGCTCTAGTCATGAGTTGCCAAGGCTATGGAAGCCTTTAGAGTTCGCCGACTTTGATCTTATTCCGATAGGGTCATAGTCAAAGTGGAAGTTCTCTCCTCCCTTCAGAGAAAGGTACCTCCTTCTTTGATGGCTTTCTTTTTAATTTCTATGAATACTCTCCTAGTTCAATTCTCTTACCTGGTCTCTTTACAGTAAAAATTTAGTAGAAGCCTTGGTTTTTAAATGTGACAAACCCCAAGTCAAACTGCAAAAGCAGATGAATGGCTACACTGCTCAAAGTTCCTTTTGCCCCCATTAGCCTGGGTGCTCCATCTGTTCCTCTGATCCACTCTCCACCACACTCCGGGCAGTGAATTCCCCTTCCCTCTGGCTTCCGGTGGTGTTAGTCTACAGGAGGCATCAGCAACAGAGTAGTTTATTTCTCCATCTCCCTCTTTGGTGGGCTACTGATTTGTAGCAGCTGTATTCCAGTACTGAAGCCCACTGCTCCTATTGGGTGAACTTTTCAACCAGGTACAGATCTGTCTCTGAGTTCTGATAAAAGCTCTCTCCCCTCCCATTGCTCTAGGGTACTCCACCATCCTTTGTTGGTTTTAACCTTGCACTCATCTTTACCCCACTTAAACTTGCTTCTAGTCCTGGGGGACCTTCACAGCTGCAGACTCCTAACTGGCTGTTCAACCTATCAGTGTTCAACCACAAATCAGGTCAACCATTACAGTCCTCATTCAAGCAATGGATAGGAATATTCAAAGTTCAGAGCAGTTGAATTCCAATAACTAGCTGCTATTACCCAGGCTTTTGGGGACCACCAAAGTACACTGGAAATTATATATAGTGATCCCAATTGCTTCCATTTTTTATTCATTTAGTAGAATGCATCTAGGGTATCCCTTATAAGATTAAGTTGCAATGGAGTTGACACAAATTCCCCAGTAGCATGTTAAAAAAATAAGGAAAAAAGGAAAGAAAGAAGATAAAAAGAGAAAGGATATAAAGATGAATTATTTTGACCTTGGAATCAGCAGCCCTGGAATCCTGGAACCCTAGCTTTGCCTATTACCTGCTGTAAGGGAGAGAAGTCCCTCTCCTTGACTGGGCCTCCTTGTCCTGATCCATAAAGCACTGGAGTTGGTCCAGATCATCTTTAACTTTCTTACAAGTTTACTAATCTATTAAGCTCTAATGAAGTAAAATTAATGATGTTTGGTATTTATAATTGTATTTTTTTGGCAAAGTTCAAAGAAAATGAAGATATTCATTATATATCATTATCAAATAAAAATGACTCCCCAAGAAAGCAGGTGGGAAGATTTTAAAAACTGGGCAATTCTCTAGGTTAATAATGGAAAGGAAACCTAAGGCACTGACCTCAATTCAATACAAAATTGTTTTCATTCAGTTTGATTCAGTTCAGATTTTTTATACTGACAATGTGAGGCTAGCAATGGAGAGCTGCAGTGGTGCCCAAGAAAAGCGCTAATGAAGCCAGCTGGAGCCCACACAGGCTGGCCATCGGCGCAATGCAAGATGGGAAATATGACTGAGAATCCGCAGAGGAATCTCCCCACTTCTCTGTGTGGTTTCCTTGGTCCAGCCAAGATCGTGGAAGCAGTAGGAGGGAGACCAAAAAAGCCAAAGCCGGAAATGAGCTGTCACTTGTCAGAGTCACCGAAAACGGCAGAAACACATGAAACATATCAGATGCAAACCAAGACCATGAAAATGTAGCCTGTTAATTCTGAAACGAGGCAGATGATAACATTAAAAAAGGATAGCAAAAAAGAAAACAATGAAAAGCTCTGTATTTCATGCTAACAATACCCTTTAGAAATAAACATCCAGGTCATGAGAACAGGCAAATGGTTTTTGGGAGACCGAACTCGCTGGTATACTGGGGGGGAAAAGAGAGGCAAAGTGAGGGAGATGTTATGTGCCTGAGGGAGCGAGGTATAGCAAGGGCACACAACACCAGAATCTCAGCATCTTATATGGCCACCGGTTCGTGTCCTGGTTGCTCCACTTGTGATCCAGCTCCCTGCTAATGGCCTGGGAAAAACAGCAGAAGACGATTCAAGTGATTGGTCCCCTACCACCTACATGGGAAACCAGCATGTAGGTTCTGGGTCCTGGCTTTGGCCTGGCCCAGCCCTGACTGTTGCAGCCATCTGGCAAGTAAACAGATGGATGAAGGACTTGTGTGTGTGTGTGTGTGTGTCTCCCCTTCATTCTCTCTAATCCCAACTTTTAAGAAATAAAGAGATCTTAAAAATAGAGAGATAGAGACAGAGACAATGGAAAGTTGGAAGGAAAAGTCAGAAGTCAAATTATTTGTATTGGCAAAATGGTTTTAAGATGTTTGTCATGCAGCTGAGCTGTTGGTAGTAGCTTCCACAAACACTGTGTTGAGTGGAAAGCTGAAGTCACATTTGAACCAGGACACTGGAAGAAAGAATAAGAGACTAGTAGTGTTTGCAGTCAGGGTAGGAATGGGGAGTGATGGCCCATGTAAGCTGTCTGGGACAGAGGTTCTAGAACTGCACTCTTCAATTATGGTAGCCACTGGCCACATGTAGTTATTGAACACTTGTAAGTGGCCAGTCTGAATTCATCTGTACTATATATGCGAAGTACATGTTAGATTTTGAAAATTAAGTACAAAAATGTAAACTAGATCATTAATTTATATGTAGTTTACATATATATTATTTCTTCAATGACAGGAAGCTTTATTGAGGCTGTGGGACCATGGGGCTTGGCCAGGAGCCACCTGCAGGGGGAGGGCCTTCTCTGAGCACCTTCTTGTTGGTGTGGCCACACTTCTTGTGGCTGTTGACAGCAGGGGGCGCTGGAGAGCCTAATACATGTGACAGATCTTGTTGCAGTTGTACTACTAGACAAGATATTTTGGGTATGTTGAATTAAATAGGTTGTTTCACCTGTTTTTACTTAGTTTTAGCATAATTACTGGAAGTTTTAATACAACAAATGTGGCTCAAATCTGTGGTTCATGTTGCATTTCTATCAAACATAGTTGCTCTGGAAAGTCCCTTCCTCTCTCACCAGGCTTCTAGGATATTTCGATATTGGGGCAGCTTGACTTCACCCTTACTACCTTTTCCATCCCAAGCAACCCTGGTTTCCGATTAACTGTAAGAAAGCCACATTGAAAATCAACAGCTGCTGTTACCACACAACAACTCACACCTACTTGGGAGTAAACACTTAGAGCAGCCATCTCCACTGCCTCCTCACATGCACACCCACTTCCCATGTATGGACACAAGCTTATTTCTTTGTGTCAGACTAATACCCATAAATAGAAAAGGGCTAGTAGCAGACTGGCTGTTATGCTGAAATCTACACTTCCATTGTCAATTGCCAGTAATTTGCCTCAACTAGAGAGTCATTTGTGCTTGTTAGTAAGAGGAGGTTCTTTAACATTGAAGAGTATCTGAACTTCATGTGTTCAATTTCCTAGCAAGAAACCATTAACCTAGAGGTGGTTCCAGTACAAGGTTTCTACCTATATTCAAAATTCCAGGGCTGCCTGGGCAGAACAAAGAATAAAAGTTTTTGCCTTGGGATGAAAACTTCTAGTGTCATCTACCAAGCAGCACAACCAAACCCCACTTCTCTTGCTGTCTTCTCTGAACTTCTGTAGTTTCAAAACCCTGAGAGGCACCTGATCCTACCAGCCTTAGCAACTCCACTGGACCCTCCACCTACCATACTTCTCTCTCAGTGACCACCAAATGCGTTCAAATCAGTGGTCTAGACTCTCATCAGTCCCTGGTGACTCAATATGTCATCAGGATAAAATGCAGATACCACTCAAGCTAGCAAAGGATTTCCCCCATGATCCAGTTTCAGAGTAATGACTTTTGAACTTAGTCCCTTCTGTGTAAACATCTTGGCCCCTCTACTGAACATCTGCACTTTAGGCAGTTATCCATCATTCCCCACTCTCCATTCAATAAAACAACTCCATCTGCCTTCAGGGAACATTATTCTACTTTTAGCACCTGTGGCTGGGGTGGGATTCAGTCCATTCTCCCCATCTCATTTCTAGGGATACCACGTAATTCAGGTTTACCATATTTGATTGTCCTGGAAATTCCAATAGCAATATAATGTATATCAAAATGGTTTAGAGATGGTTACATCAATGCAAATTGGCCCAGTGCACTTCATTCTAGGATTTTACAGGAACTATTGCAAAGAAAGATCTTTGGGGGCTGGCTCACTTGGTTAATCCTTCGCCTCTGGTGCTGGCATCCCATGTGGGCACTGGTTCTAGTCCCGGCTACTCCTCTTTCAGTCCAGCTCTCTGCTGTGGCCTGGGAGGGCAGTGGAGGATGGCCCAAGTGCTTGGGCACCTGCACCCGCATGGGAGACCAGGAAGAAGCACCTGACTCCTGGCTTCAGATTGGCACAGCTCCAGCCATAGCGGCCATTTGAGGAGTGAACCAAGGGAAGGAAGACCTTTCTCTCTGTCTCTCTCACTGTCTATAACTCTACCTGTCAAATAAAAAATAAATTAAAAAAAGAAAGATCTTTGTTTTGTCGGCACCATCTCCTCTCTAAAATTCCATAGCCTCAGAATCCATGGCTGAAAGTGAAATTCAATGTTTGCAGGAAGGGAGGGGATTATTACTATCCACTGGGCACTAACCTTTCTAGAATGGATTTCCAATGGTGAGATGGAGCCTGTAGAGTTCAATAGTAAAATAAATGCTTCTCCAATTCTGGTTCAATTTCCCCAACACTATAATAAGCCAGAGTGTGTGCTACATACTGGGCATGCGATGTCCAGCAGAAGAGTACATATGTGAAACACAATTACACTCAACAGTGACCACTGCTGTGACATTCGCAATTTGTACCCAGTGCTCTGGGAGCATGGAGCACTAGTAGAAGGCTTAGGAGACTGGAGGTGATAAGTGAGTTCAGAGTTGAAGTGTGAATACAAAGTTGATGAAATAAAGAAGAGAAGAATATGAATGGACTTAGCTATATAATTACGGCCAGTGGTCTGGTTGTTAATGAACTGGAGATGGGAGGGCTGTACCCCAGAGAAGAGTTTGGAGATGATAACAATCATTCAGAAAAGAGGCAGTGATACCTGTAGATAGCAATGATAGAAAAGGTATCAAGAGGGTGGCCGAGTTAAGGTTACGTAATTCTAAGTGAAGCTCTCCTAAAATTAATCTGGTGTAAAAAGGTTACTAGTTATTTTTTTCCTGTACAGAGTAAAATCGCATCAGTTCAAGATAATTGGACAGAAGCATGTCAAAATCAATCAAATATGAATTACAGATTTTTTTAAAGGGTATGACTAAGTACTTGGGCTTTTTTAACTAGTTAGAATATTTTAAATACCTTTCAACTTCCATGCTCTTAATTAGCAACATCAATGTTCCTGCAAACAATTAAAATGAGGAACCTACAAGTAAAGTTTTTTCTGAAGTGGCCCGAATGTCTTTTCTGAACTTTTTCACACAAATGTGCCTCTTGGATTCCAAGGCTCATCCCCACTGACAGTCAATTCCTCTTTCACAGTACAGGCAGTCATAATCCTGACCTCAGCCTGATTGGCAGACCAGCTCTGAGAAACCTATAAAAAGATTTTCCATCACAGGAGGCAGGTTGGCTGATACCCCACCTTCTCAGTCAGGGGATATCAAACTGGACAAATCTATCGCTCCAATCACACTGTCAGGGGAAACAATATGCTTGAAGTTACAAACAGTAATCAATTGTAATTTTCCTGATTCTCAGTATTCCCTGGGGTGGCTCAAGTTGTTCTGCAAAACCTCCGTCAGTGGTACCATGATAAAATATAGTTTAGTCCCAAGACAAGCCATCAAAATATTTTAGGGAATGGATTTTATCATGTTCTCTACTAAAGTAGAAACCCTTAAATGTCATAGTTTGTCTAAAACTCAATGTACTGTTTCTCAAATATTTGCACATTTCTTACATCATAAACTTCGTGAGTCATAAAGAACTAATTGACTATGAAAAATATTAGACTCAATTCTTACAATCACATTGACTGGCAATGAAAATACAAAGGAGGTAATTCAATTCTCTACAGATGACCTGTGGATGTACATGAGGTGCTTTTTCTCCCATCGGCTTTCTTAGTTTAGGAAATCAGAGGGTCATGATTTAATTATACAAAATTTCCTTTGTTCTCGCAACTTAGGGAATAAAATGATCCTTGAAGTCGCAAGAGGAAGAGCCTTCCCATAGGGCAGTCTCCTTGATACCACTCTTAAGAGAGTTTCATTCCTCTTTCACTGGTCTAGAAGATCATTAGTACATTTTGGGATCCATTTCTATACTATTCTATTCATTATTCTGTAGATATGATCAGAATCTCGCTCAAGACATTTCCCCACTGAGATTCACACCCATGAGTCAACTCCTTATTAGACTTCAAAAACAAACAAACAAAACAAAACAAAAAAAAAAACCCAGAATATTGGTTTCTCCATTTCAATCAACTCCACACTAAGCCCTGTTTCCTTATGGACAGGACTCCTTCTCCATGGTCACCTTCAAAATGTCCTTGGAGCGGCATTATGGCATAGTAGGTTATGGGCATCAGTTTGAGACTCAACTGCTCCACTTATGATCTAGCTCCCTGCTAATGCACCTGGGAAAGCAGCAGAAGCACCCCTGCTCAGACACGGGAGATCTGCAAGAAGGTGCACACTCCTGGCTTCAGCCTGGCACAGCTTTGGCTGTTGCAGCCATTATTGGGTGTCCAGCAGCTAGAAAATCTCTTTCCCTCTCTCCCTCTGTAACTCTGCCTTTCAAATAAATAAACCAAGTCTTAAAAAAAAAAGTACAATATGTCCTCTTTATTCTCATGCAATTTGGTTACCTTCTACCAAGAATTCTACTTCATCAATTACTTAAAATCCATGCCCTTTCATTACACCAACTCCCCTCAATCTTCCTTCTGGCTCTCTAACTCACCTCTCCTGGGCTAATGTTGGGACCTCTCGAGTCTCCTGACCACTACTTCCCGTCATCCACTGCAATTCCACTTGTACTCAGCCAGGGTCCTCCCTCCAAAGTGCCTGTCATGACTTGTTTCTCTTTGGTGCAGAATGATCCCATTTCTGGACCTTCCACACCCACTTTTCTCCAACACCTCTCAATTCACTATTATCCACATTTCTGAATGCTATGAAGTCAAGCAGTTAAAAAATGAGCCTCTAATTTTATGTATCTATTCATATACTTTTTCTGGAATTCAACTTTTGAGAATCTTAAATGCAATAATTACATATCATGAACAATAGCATTTGAGATAAAGTGTGGCTAGAAATGTCAGTTACAGCATTAATAGAGAGAGCTTATAATAAATATGCATCTGTATTTGATATTCACAAAGTCATCATAGTATTGAACATTCAAAGACAAGCACTTTATATCAAGCACTGAAATTAATAAAGCCATTATGAGTTAAGGAGCAAGTGAGTGGGCAGAAGAGGGAGAAAAAAATTCTTACAGTTCTTTAGAAATGCAAATAAGAACATTGCCTGAATATCATTACCTGATAAAATGGTAATCACTTAACAGGTATTTATTTAGAAACCTGTTCCAATTCCTTAATGGGAAAAAGATTTATTCAATTCAGCATAAACCTATTTGTTAAATGGTAATAAAATAAAATAGCAAGCACTAAATGTCATAACGTGGTTCCATAAACCTGGAGATAATTCTTAGCATTGTTTCCAAAATTTAACTGACAAAGTAAAAAGCCCTCAGGGGCCAGAGAGGCAAATTTCATACCCTGATCACTGGACACTATGGCTATGGAAAGTAATCTGGGTGTTCAGATGCCTTTGTTTCAGACTAGAGTATCCGAGTTACCTTAGTAAACTGTAGAGTACCCAATTTCCCTCAGATGATCTAAGGACATTTCTAAGACAGGCCAAATGAATATAGCCGCCAGGCCACCAATTTGGGAGTACATTTAAGAGGTCAAATGACAGAGACCTTTTGCAACATAGATCCTGTGTAGCTCGAAGGATGGACTTCAACATTCCAGGCAAATTTAGTGAAAATACTTGGCTCCGCCTTGCTTAGAAATAGGACTTTGGGCAAAATAGCAAAAAAACCTCTCTGCCTCTGTTATTTGACCTCAAAGACCGGGACCAGTATCACTAAGAAACCCACAGTGCTGCAGAACTGTATGAGTTTGTGTAGACTTCCTGTTTGGTGAAGTGTCCATCAGTGGTACCATGACAAAATATAGTTCAGTCCCAAGACAAGCCATCAAAATATTTTAGGGAAATGATTTTTATCAGCAAGGCATTTTCATTGAATATCCAAGGTAGGAAAAGTATCAAATCACTTGTTATTCACTATTATTGCCCAAGTCCATTTTTTCCCCCAGATTTAGACATGGTTCAGTAACATTTTAATCTAAATTATATACATTTCAGGATAGAACTTATCTTTGAATAGCTGGAAGATAATTTGACAGAAGCAGTGATTTTGGAAGCTATGACTTCTTTTAGTTTGAGTAATCATTTGTTAGCTGTGTGGGTTTAGTGAAAATTATTTTCTCTCTCTGAAACTCTTTTTATTGCACTGTGTTTTATGAGACTGCAAGAAGCTACAAGCCCTAGGAAAGGCTCCAAATTACAGAGAGGAGCATGGACAGAATTTCAGGTAATTCTCAGCATCAGTCATCTGTTTCTTGATCTCATAACATCCCATTCTTGTAAACAGGGACAGAAAGATCCAGTCTTTCTGGAATCCCGGCGACCGATGTAACCCTATTACGTATGTAAGAAATTCTGACTGGGCTGCAGCTGGAACTCATATAGATCTTGCAAAAAAAAAAAAAAAAGTTACAAAATTATCCAATACCTCTATCCTCAGCAAGCTATTTGCATCCATTGATTACCCAGGTCCTGAAAACCTATCTAGAAAAATCTGATTGGAATACGACATTTAAGTAAAAGTTGGTGATGATGGTTGGCTGGGATCCAAAATGATCAACCGCAAAGAGGGATGACAAGGTGTCTTAAGAAAAGGAGGAAGACATGCAAAGGTTGACAGACCCAGAATGATGTGTACGACAGGTAGCTCGGAGGACCGTAACCATTTCTACAAAAATTCATCAGAGTCCTCACGAAGAAGGTGACATCTAAGGACTGGCACTACTGTGATGCTGGCTTCTGAAACGCTTCCCTCTCAAGCAAGGTTCCTTCAGAGCTCACTGTGATCTAGTGCTGCACAGAAGACCTACTCTTCCCCTTCACACGTGAAAGCAGGAGGATTTTCACTACCACTGTAGTACTACTAGTACTACTAGTACTACTTCTACTGTACTGGAATTAAGACAAAGGATGCTCCAATGGAACTCACAGAGCTGCAGGCTATGGATGTTCAACCTGGCAAGCAGAACAAATTTAGGGGCACTTGTAAGTCCCCCTTTACTAGTCAAATTCCCAAAATTATTGAGAAAGGTGAACTGGACAGAAGACCGAGTTTCCTGCATTCAAGCAGATGGCGTTTCGGAAGTCTACGTTAACGTGGTCCCAGGTAAGCTGTTGGGCTTGTGAAGTCCCCGTGCATCAGGATCCATAGCTCAGTTTCAGAAGGAGTTAGTTATGTAGCGAGGAAGCTGGACCTGTCATTTGCCACTCTTTTCATGCACTCAACCATAGAGGGCTCCAAGCCTAAAAATCACATTTCACAGATGTCTGTGTTGAGTGGTTTCTGGCTAGGTTTTCCAAAGAGGATGCTCAGAATTGCAAACTTTTGGTGGCAAGGGAGAAAAAAGGAAGATTCTCTTCCTGTAACTGCAGGAGCTTTCAACAATGACACCAGCAGCAAACAGCTCCAGCAGCAGCAGCTGTGGTGACGGCAGCACCTCCAGCAGATCCCGGCACAGGACCCGTGAGGCTTCCTGACCCCTGGCCAACAATCCTCTTCTTCCTACTCTTCCAGGGAGCTTTGTGGCCAGTTCCTGAATTAAACCGCCCTTTGCTTTAAATGGGTACAAGTTTCCATTTGCTTGACTGGACATTGACAGATAGAGGAGCAGCAACAAATCAGTCAGTGGTATTTTTCTCTAAACAGATTGTCAACCAGATGATCAATTGCCTATCAAGGAGGGTTGACAGTGTTGGATACAGCACAGCAGTATGCGTCAAAAAGACGCAGCAAGGGCTGGCACTGTGGCACAGCAGGTTCAACTGCCTCTTGCCATGCTGGCATCCCATACTGGAGTCCAGGCTGCTCAGATTCTGATCCAGTTTCCAGCTTCCTGCTAATGTGCCTGGGAAGGAAGCAGAGGGTGGCCCAAGTACTTGGGACCCTGCCACCCATGTGGGAGGCATGGCTCCTAGCTTCAGCTTTGCCCAGAACTGGATATTGTAGACATTTCGGGAGTGAAGCAGTGGATGGAAGATTCTCTCTCTCCCTCTCAAATAACTACATAAATCCTTTAAACATACATGCACAGCATTTAAACCCTGGATCTTCCAATTACAAAATAGGACTTCTTCCCGATTATGCCCAAGTTCACAGAAACAGTAAAGGGAAAATGGGGTGAATGGGGTATAAAAGACAAGTGATCTCATCCCAGTGAAGCCACTCATTAGCCCCAGGAACTGAGGATCTTCTACCACATTTGGGAACTTCAGTTTCCTCACCAGAGAATGGGCACAACTTAACAACTGCTTAGTAGGATCAGCCAGTAAAATGGATACTGAGGGGCCGGTGCTGCGGCCTTAGCAAGTAAAGCCGCTAGCTACGGTGCCGACATCCCATATGGGCACCGGTTTGACCCAGCAGAAGCTCCTGGCCTCAGATTGGTGTAGCTCCAGCTGTTGTGGCCAATTGTGGAGTGAACCAGCAGATGAAAGACCTCTCTCTCACTGCCTTTCCTTCTCTCTATGAATAATTCTTTAAAATAAATCTAAAAAAAAAAATGGATACTGAATTTAAATCATTAAGAAACTGAGCAAGTCTAACAACTGCATCATCAATTCCAGGTGTTACAAGTGCCTGCATCTCCTGATTTTTTTTGATGACTCAAGCAACAGTCTATTCCATGCATTCTATGTGTGACATAATATACTAAGGCTTTTAACTACATTACTTACAATCCATGACAATCCCATTGACAGATGCCAGGACTGAAGTCTAAGAGACTGAATGAGCCAGTAAGTGGAAAAAAAAAATCAGGACTTGAACTCACATTGTCGTGCTTTCAGAGCACCCCTCCAGCATTCTGTGGCTCTGCTAATTGAAATTGTGTGGCAGCAGCCCTGTGGAAGCTGTCGAGTTCCATAGGCACGTGGAAGATTCCTAGCTTTATTCCACAACCTGTGCATTTCACCTCCTCCGAGACACTACTGCTGTAGAAGGAGACTCGTCTCATCACCCTTCCGGTGGTTTGCAGCGCCTCTCACTTGAGGTCCCCTCTAAGATCCCAAGGCCCAGGGGGCTCCAGCACAGGCTGAGTTCTAGCACATATGCATGGGTGTTCCTGATCTAATCCAAGGACTAACTGAATAATCACCATTTTGTCAGTCAAGTAATAAAGTTGAGTATTCTCATTTACATTTCTAAAGCAGCATAAAAATAACACCGTTTGAAATGGTACCCACTCACTTTCTCCTTATATGCTAATGCGTGTCACAATTTCACAGCCTGTAGAGATTTCCTGGCAAACATTTCTCTGCCTTAAAGTTGTACCTGTTCACAATGCCGATTGCCAGCTTGCAAACACAAATTCACTCTGGTTCCAAATCAGTTCCATATTTATAGGTCTTTGGGGCAGACAACTTATACACAGTGATATAGAAATCTAAATCATTTCAATCCTTTAACATTTTAAATTTCAACTTTATCCTTAGACTTTGGCAACAGTATTAATAAGAACTCCCTTATTTTAAAAATCCCATCTGTGCATCTTTGCCAAGATTGGATAAATCAATAAATTCTTATAGTCACCACGATATTCCATTAATCTAATTTCTTGATTTAAAATAATGAAGTACAGCTTAATGCCATGACAAAATTAAGCTAACTGGATCACTTAGAGCCAACCATTCACCTTCATTATGGTTTTTAATTAATGTTGCCCTATGTACAGCAGGTGACTAACTTTACTTTAAGACTATATTTCATGGGGTGAATGTTGTGGTGCTGCATGTTAAGCCACAGTTAGCAAAACCTACATCCCATACTCAGTGCCTGGGTTCAAGTCCCAGCTACTCTGCTTCTGACCTCGCTCCCTGACAAAGTACATGGAAAGCAGCACATGATAACTCAAGTGCTTGAGTCTCTGTCACCCACCTGAGACCTGGATAGAATTCCTAGCTGTAGGCATCTACCTGGTGCCACCTGGCCACTAGAGGAGTGAACTGGTGTAAGAAAATTTCTGTTGTGTGTTCTCTCTCCCAAGTTCGTTCTCTCTCTCTCTCCCTCTCTCTCGTGTGTGTTCTCCCCCACCCCAGGGTTCTCTCCCCCCCACCACAGGGTTCTCCCCCACTCTCCAGAGTTCTCTTCCCTTCCTCTCTCCAGGCTTCTCTTCCCCCTCTCTCTCCAGGCTTCTCTTCCTCCCCTCTCTCTCCAGGGTTCTCCCCCCACCCACCCCAGGGTTCTCTGCCTTTCAAATAAGTAGATTTTTTAAATTGTGTATTTTGCATTTTTTCAGCTTCTAGTATTTGCTCAGATCTTTGGTGTGTACACAAAAGCTTGCCATTTTGATCTTCTGTTCAGAAATCTGTAGTGGCTTTCTAGTCTAGGACATCAAGCTCATCCAAAGGAAGAATAAAGAAAGATTCTGTACCTGGAAACAATGGTTCCTTCTTGCATTCCTTTTTCCCTTCTTCCCACCCTTTCTAAAAAATAGCTCACAAAAATGAACAACAAAATACAGTTAAAAAAAAAAACAATGAAAGAAGATGTAGAGACAAAAAGTTAGAAATTTTAAAATAAAGGCATTTAGAGCAAAGATCTACACTTGCTAGTGGTAATTATAAATGTGGCTCTCAGTTTCCTAGAAACCCTAGCAAACAAGAAAATGCTACTATTTATATGATTCATAATTCCTGTAAGATGCTTTTTTTGTTTGCTAATGAGAAACATTAATAAGAAAGCCAAGAGTAATTTTGTGGAAGAGAAACATGGTCCTAAATGAGGGTGTTTTATTCAAGAAGAAAGAAGCTCCCGAGAGGCAGGGATGCAGGGAGGTGTACGAAGCCCGCGGGGCAAGGAGGTGAGACATGGTGGGAAGGAGCTGCAATTGGACAAGAGCCAAGGGTAAAACAAACCTTTTCTCCACGCAAAGCCTGGGGCCATTATCTTCAGGCACATCCAAGTGTACCTTACCCATATTTCCCTCCACCTATTCTCTCCTGCTCAAACCCTGTGCTTTCTAGAACTGGAAATTGATGGGGACACGATGGTAAAAAAAAAAAAAAAAAAAAAAAAAAAAACAGAAAACTTTTTAATTATAATTTATAAAGCCTTGAGATCTGGGCTGCTTTAAAGGTTCACACTTGAGCTAAGGAAAACCACACATGTCTGAAGAATCTGGTAAACCAGACGTAAAATGTGGGCCACTTATGAGGTCAGGCAGTAAGTGTTCTGGGGCCCATAAACGGTTTCATGGAATCAGAGACAGCCCTGGGGTTAGGCACCCATAGACTCAGTGCAAGCCAATGACCTCTACAAAGAGGAGCTGCTGTAGAATCATCAATGGCACTCCTTCCATTTTTCTTTCTTCAACCATTCGAGAAGAATGCATCATCTTCTTCTAAGCTCAGGCAAGGAACAAACAGACCAAGAAAACACATCAGTTGCGTGTCAGATTGGGAAGCACTGCCTGCTGTCTACTAAACTGTGAGACACTGTTTACCCAAGGACAGGACTCATCGGGAATGTGCCTCTCCACCGAGAGCCTGGTTCACCGCCAGCTTTTCATCCTGAGGCAACCCGGCCCACACGGATGGCTCTCCGCAACGGAGGCCCTTAAGAGGAAGTTATGCTTCTCTTCTTCGTAAAATCCAGACTCGGGACTTCTTTCCTTTCAACCTACCTCGCCGTTGGCCAAGAAGTATCTATCTCCCTATCAAGGCTCTGTCACCATTACGTTAAATTCTCTAATGGTGTGATTGTCTTCTAGCTAGATTGTGAGATCCTTAAGAACAGAAACTTGTCTCACTGCTTCTGACACATCCTTTAGGTGCTTAACTAACACAGATTAAATGAATGAAAGAAATGGCCGCCACCGTGGCTCAACAGGCTAATCCTCCACCTAGCGGCGCCGGCACACCGGGTTTTAGTCCCGGTCGGGGCTCCGGATTCTGTCCCGGTTGCCCCTCTTCCAGGCCAGCTCTCTGCTCTGGCCCGGGAGTGCAGTGGAGGATGGCCCAAGTGCTTGGGCCCTGCACCCCATGGGAGACCAGGAGAAGCACCTGGCTCCTGCCTTCAGATCAGCGCGGTGCGCCACCCGCAGTGGCCATTGGAGAGTGAACCAATGGCAAAAGGAAGACCTTTCTCTGTCTCTCTCTCTCTCTGTCCACTCCGCCTGTCAAAAAAAAAAAAAAAAAAAAAAAAAGAATGAAAGAGATGAGCAGAGGTATTGCCCCCTGCATTCTGTGGCTGGCAATTTTCCCACCTTCCTGGAGCTCCAAGACTCCCAAAGTTCTAATTTATTTCCAAACCTGGTCCTCCAGCATGTTACACCTTAATTCTTTGAGTCTTGACTCTGCAGCTGCCTCCAAATTACCTTTGATTACGTTAGCCAGAGTTAGTTTCTGGAGCTTCTAGCCAAGAATGCTGGCAGATATATCACAGTAAGGATCAAGCTGAATTAGCCAGCTCCATGAAATGAAGCCAAATAAACAACAACAAAAAAATGAAGTGGTCAGTATGGCCTGACAAACCTCTGAAGATGTAAGACATTTTCTTTTGTCCTGAATGTCAATGAGGAACTCTCTGTCCCTTGATGTCTGCAGGGAAATTAACTGCAACCCATCAGTTCTACAGCCTACAGGAGTTTAAAGCCCTCTCTCTGGTTTCTGCAATTTCCCCAAGACATTTACCATCTCCTGCCAGCCTGTTCTTTTTGGACGTCCATGCTTGCACAGGCCTTCTCTCTCCCCAGCCACAGTTTCCAGACAGGTCTGTCAACCACCTAGGCAATTTGCACATACACGCACAAGTGCACACATGCCAACACAAAGTATTTACACTCTAAGATGAGACAGACCATTTAACCTTTTTTGTGTATTCGTTGCCACACCTCTAAAGAGGAGGTTTTCAAAACTGGATGGTTTTCAAAACTGAACAAGATAAGACATGTCAGGTTTACAGCCTCTAATGCTCACACACCTTCAACATAGTGAACATTCAAGACCCAAATAACAGGCAATCTAGAGATCTTACTAAAGGACTGGGCCCTGGGAGAGGTCAGTATACAAACCATAGTAAATGTGTATACACGAGGGTGGGTGTTTAGCCTAGGTGTTAAGATGCTCATTAAGACACCTTCGTCCCACACTGGGGAGCCTGGATTCCTGATCCCAGCTCCCTGCTCACGCGGACTGCAGACCCTGGCAGGCAGCAGTGACGACTCAACCAGTTGACTCTCTGCCATGCACTTGGAAAACCTGGATTCAGTTCCTGGCTCCTGGCTGCAGGCCCCCAGCCACTGCAAGCATTTGGGGAGTACACCAGTGGATGAGAGCCGTCCCCCCGCCACTGTCTTTCTCTCTCAGAAACACACACATACACTCACACAAATAAAAATTTGAACAAAATTTCAAAATATATATACAATATATTATATTAATATATATACAAACAAATATATGGATGTA
Organism: Lepus europaeus; assembly: GCF_033115175.1. Classification (NCBI taxonomy): domain Eukaryota; kingdom Metazoa; phylum Chordata; class Mammalia; order Lagomorpha; family Leporidae; genus Lepus; species Lepus europaeus. Next base: position 131,613,905 of record NC_084830.1, on the reverse strand, counting down.
GATATTCTAGCATATGAAGGATCTTCAAGTTCATAAAAGTTCATGGAAAATGTACATGAGCAAACTATTCAACCTAACTGCTCTAACGTCCCTTTTAAGGACAATACCACTGGATGTTCTGCCCTTTCCCAGGCAGAGCCCAGACTGTCCTTCTACCCATCTGCCCTCTTCTCTCCCGTTCACTGATGCTCCCGTGTTCAGAGCAGGTGCTGCAAAGGATTCCTCTCCTGTGTCAGGGAACCAGGCCCTTTGGCTCTCAACTTCCATAAGCACTTCTCTAAATGAAACATCCTCTTGCCAAAGAACAATGTCAGCTTCCTGCTCTTCAAAAGCTAACACTGAGTCCATCTATCCAGCCTAGAACTGTGGTTTCTAGACCCTAGCCTTTTGTGTAGTACACTTGTGTTGTTTTCCATATTCATTCATTAATGAAAATTGTCACAGTACCAATATTTTCCTTTTACAACTAGACTTTTACATGGTAAATCAACTTACTTTGAAAGAAATTTTTATTTTACTACTCTAAGTAGCAAAGTAGTGTTACTTATTGTGATAAGATAACCTTAAAGCAAATATTGAATTTTGTGATACAGTCATTGGTGACCACCCAGGTTCATGACGCTTTTGCTCACGATACAAACAGCATAATTTGGGAAATGTGAGTGGAACATGCTTGATTACGGACACTCTGAGGCTGTACCGAAGAGAAAATGAGTGGAAAGTCTGACATTTGCCTGTTACTAATATTGTGGGTAGAGTGGGGGAGTGAGTGAGAATGAACATATGTTGATGGGATCCGGTTAGAAAACTGACAGAGGATGGTCCCGAGACGGGATTCAGGGGCATGATATCATCCTGTTTCCCACACTATTGTTCCACAGCACCCAAGAGAATAGCTAATGTTCATTTAATTGAATTGTATTCTACCATTAGGAACTAATGCTACTATAAATAAATGTTTAAAAGCTAGAAATGTTATGTATCATTATATCTGAATTACCCACAAAAAATGCATTTTAACTAACTCATCCAGTTTGATACAGTGTCTGGAATTTAAAACAATTTCATAGTGCATTGCCATTGATATTGCTCACCCTGCTCTTTTAATTAACAAAAATTTGAGTTTCTCTGGATTCCACCATGCTTTCTCTGCACAAATAATTTCACAACCTTTTAAAGGAAAACTTTCAATCTAGAAGCATATGTTTAATTTATGTTAAAATTCTAGGTATAGGCACCAAGCCAGTGCATTTGGTAAATAACAAAATCCACAACATGTACTATTAAAAATATTTTTTTTGCTAAATATACAGTGTCTATATACCTAGGTATACCAAAACATAACCCTTTTTGGAATATATAGACATATTAAATACAAAAATGACTAGTCATTCTATTAAATATCCACCACGCTCCATGGATGATGCAAGGCTCATGAGACACATTCTACCCTCAGTGGGTTCCCTGGGTGGAGTGACAGTACATTATTCCAACTCACTCAAGTCAGGTTACACTCGAATTTCTGTCAAGCTACTTGACAGCTCCCTTCTGTCATCAATTCCTACTACAGAGCCCCCGCTCTACACCTGAAACATACGTCTCTGTAGGGCTTGAGTGAAAGCAAACAGCTCCTGTGGTTCCAGCAGGAACATCCCCTTTCTTTACAGTGTCCTCCAGTTCCTGCTATCCGTGGAAAATCCTCAGAATCAAATGTCAATTCAAACTATTTAAGTCTAACAACACGATTTTCTTTACACCATTCGGTTGTGCCAATTAAAATGAAGCAAGACTTTAAGAAAAAACTTTCCCAAGAATCATGCTATTATCTCACCTCCAAGGTTTGCAGGAAAACTAAACAAAAACCATTTAGATCTATCTACCTACATCATGCAACCACCAGCTCACACAATTTAGATGCGTAGGTAGGTAGTCTTAGGTTAGTTTACTCCCCTTGAATATATCTTTCTTAGTAGCATATCTCCATCTACTTTCAAATGGCATCTCCATAAAGCAGATTTTTAGTATAGACAGCTGGAAACATTTACAGCCATATCACATTTATCACATTAGCACAAATGATAAACACTAATAATCAAACAGTACCAGAGTCATGATTATATATGAAACATCAGAGAAAATCCATACCCATTAGCTTTGTGATTCTACAATAACAGACTTTCTAGAGGCTTAATAATATAAATGTTCCTAATTTATAGTGTAACATTCAGAAATGTAACATACCTCACATTAGCATCAAGTTTGTCCATTACAGGAAATAGGCATGGGTGAATTGGATGTCAGTGCCCACAGGATCCTATGGTAGAGGAATAAAAAGAAGTTAGACAGGAAAATAACACAGGAAATTAAGTCTGCATTAAAGGAAAACATGCCCAATAATCATTGCTTTCTATTTATTAAGACTTTGGTTTCATAGAAATATTTAATAAACAGTACTATAACAAGGGGTGTATTCAAGCATGGTATGGCTGAGTGATGTAAAAATTTCTTTACATTGTACTATTACCCGGCTGTTAAAATATGTGGACATTTCTTTTTGCACTATGTTAATCCATTTATTTGCTGTTTTTGTTCTTCCATAAACATAACTTACTTCTATGATCTGTTTTAGGACATTGACTAAAGAAAATACATTACTACATTCTTATTAAAATCATATTGCCTAAATTGATCATACATTTTGTTTCCTTAGGGATTTTAAGTTTGTTCTATGTAAACCATTTTGAAGGTGAGTAATCATGGATCCCTTGGAGAATCTATAAAGCTTTGAGAACTTTTTGTCCTCCCCCCAAAAAATAGATATGCATGCATATATACATACACTTTCTATACACATATACTAAGAAACCCAGGGTTCCCTGAACCCCAGGATAAGAAACTCCAATCAAAGGAATCAGGGGCAGGGGAAGGGAAGGCGGAGAGGGAGGGAGAGAGAGCCAGAAAGAGAGCGAGAAATAAAACCCAACTTTCAAACACCGAAAGTTCTTCTACCACAGACCCTCCAAACGCCCTAGACCCTTTGGTGAATGAGCACTCAAATCAGCTTTCTCCATTTTTGCAAGAGTTTCTATGCTTTTTAATCACACTTGTTCTAGAATATGGCAAGTCAGAAAATGTAGGGACAGAGCCTGGCTGTCCCTTCCAGAACTACGCTGAGCAAGTCCCTTTCCTTCGGGGCATCTGAGTGATTGGTGGGGCTCAGAAAATCCAAGTAAATGGGACAGATTGGGAGGCGTCAGCTCTGTCTTCACATCCAGCTCTGATAGTCTATTACTCCATTGCTGGCTTTCTCATTGAATCTCATACCAAGAAGAAACTATGAATCTGTTTATCCATATAACAGAACCAAGAAATTCAGCCTGAGTTCTCAGACATCTTGGCCAGAACAGACCAAGCACATAAGGCTGGCAGCCAGCAGAGAATGGCAGACCATGAAGCTGCAAACAGTACAAGAGACACTGTGTTTTTCAATAGTTATATTTTACATCATCCCAAGTATTCCTGGGAACGTGGCAGGTGTATCTAAGGTTTAGCCTGCAGGACTTGCAGCTCCCTACCCTGACTTCAATTCACTTCTGTCTATCTTGTAATTTGAATTTAGAATACTATTTGAAATACCGAAGTACAAATTCCTAAGTATTGATGTGAAAAGGCTCAATTTCCTTTTCTCCTCTATCTAAAATTCATTGCTATGGTTTAAAATACAGCCTATTCGCTGAAGACTCCCAAACTGTGATCTTCAATGTGCACCTTGCCAAGTCTCGGATTGCCCACCTAACATCTCAAGCTGGATGACTAAATAGCATTTCAAACTGAACTCTATTTCCTGCCCCTAACGTAACACCTGCTCCTCCCCTAGGATTCTCCATCTCAATAGACGGCCTCACCATTTAGTTACTCAGACAGAAATAGAAAAATACAACTTCTTTTTCTCACACCACACAACCAAACCATCAGAAAACCCATTCTCACCACTTTGAAAAGGATTCCTTAATCTAGCCTCTCTCATTACCTCCAGAACCAGTCCACATCACCAACTCCCTGAAGTATATACCAGAGCCCCTACTTGGTCTGCTTGCCCCACTATCACCTCTTACCCTCACAGTAGCCAGAATATTTTTAAACATAATCAAATCATTTCACTGCACGCATGAAATCTAGTAGTTCCTGCTATCCTGAGAATAAAATCCAGACACTATCATGATGAACTGGGTCAGAGAGGCTAATTGGCTTTCTAAAGTCACACAGCTAGCACTTGACCAACCTGGGGACAGAATCCTGGGTTGTGAATTCAAAGCTCAAGATTTTATTTATTTATTTATTTATTTATTTATTTTTTGACAGGCAGTTAGACAGTGAGAGAGACAGAGAAAGGGTCTTCCTTCTGTTTCTTGACTCTCCAAATGGCTGTTATGATCGGCATGCTGTACCGATCCAAAGCCAGGAGCTTTCTCCCGGTCTCCCATGCCAGCGCAGGGCCCAAGCACTCAGGCCATCATCCGCGCCTTCCCGGGCCACAGCAGAGAGATGGACTGGAAGAGGAGCAACCGGGACAGAATCCGGCACCCCAACCAGGACTAGAATCTGGGGTGCCTGCGCCACAGGCGGAGGGTTAGCCTACTAAGCAGTGGCGCTGGCCTCAAAGCTCAAGATTTATCTTGCTTATTCCTGTGCAAGGAAGAACTGTGCCAGTCTCCAGATCAAAGTGGACAATTTCGGTGTTTTCTTTGGGCCATCTATTCTTTCTCTGAGAATAGTGTCTTGGTTTCCTTTTGGGAACCACCCCTCCATAATATGGCTCCAGCTCCTCTTCAAATGCACCTTTAGTCGTGCCCCACCCCATCACTGCCCACTCTCACTGGTTCTGCTTCTTCCCTGACCCACAGAGTCGACTCCGGCTTCGGGGCCTCTCCCTTCATCTCTTCTCCCAGGAATACTATGACGCATGCCACTTCCTGACCTCTCTAAGGCTGCTGCTCCAACAGCACTACTGCCGGGATCTTCTCTCACCAGCTCAGTTTTAAAACTCTCTATGCTCGTTATCTGCTCTGTTGTTTGAGCCTAGTACATACCTTGTATCTAGTCAATTGTTCATTATGATTTGTCTCCCTCAGTAGAATACGAGCTTCTGAAGGGTGCAGGACAGTGTCTTAATCACTGTGCTATTCTCGGTGCCTAGAAAAATGTCCAGTATTCCTTATGTTCTTCATACATAACTGTTGAATCAACTAAATAGTTCATTCATTTTGCAAATAAGAAAATGAGGCTTAGGAGTTTGTGACTTTCTTATGGGGGAGGTAATGTAGGGATCACCCCAGGGGTCATTCCTGTAATACAAAGGGGAGCCCAAACCATTGCACTCTCACTAGTGACCTTTACTAAGCAAAACGAGTGACCCACTTTGTGCTTTTCCTTCTCCTCCAACCTGAGTCTTTAATACCTTTCTATAGATGAAGAGACTTAGTGTCTGAGAGGTTAACTGTTTGGCTAAAGTCACATTGTTGGCACTGGACTAAACTGCATATAGAATCCAGGGCTTTGGATTCAAAGTCCCACCTCTGCCTTTCGTAGTTCTTATTGTATCACACTTCCATCCACACATCAAGGGAGCCTACGAATGACTGTGGACATTTGCTATGTTTTTCTCATGAACATCTATTCCATTTTTCTCTAAGAGCAGTGCTTTTATTTTCCTTTTTGGAACCACCCCTTCCTTGGCTTGATGTCTAGCACCAGTGATGAGCACACGAGCAGGGCTGGCCAATCACAACAGTCCATTCCTTGCCACAAGAAATCAATGGCTCACTAGCCAGACCAGTGAAAGCCAGTCCAAGAATTTTTGCTGTAAAAATAATCTCATTCCTCTGATACTACTTAAATAGTTTGGTGCTATTGGTGGCCATCATTGCCAACTCATGGGAAGAGCCTGTCTGAACATCCCAATTAAATGAGCCAATAAATTCCATTTTGTCCTCCTTAAGCTAGTCCGAATTAAGTTCTAGCCATTACTTGAAACCAAAAGAATCCTGAGTACTACGCAAGAAAATCTGTATCCTATTGGTACACTGATTAGAAGGAAGCACTGCTGCAACTAAGAAACTCTGTTAAAAACTAGATAAAATTCATCATATTAAAACTTTATTTGAACACATTGTAACACAAGGACAATCTCATATATTCACAGCAACATATATTGTTTTATATTACTCACTGAAACCCAATACACTCAATGTTGTTTAACAAACCAGAGAGACAGCATTCAGTTTGTTGGAGAGCAAAGAATAGTACTGAAAGAGGAGTTAGAGATTAGAATCTACCTTACTTGGTTCATCAATTATAGTCCATTATTTTCTGCTGTCAGTGTTCACCAGGGGTAACTTATCAGGCAATGATTACAAGGACATCCTTTGTTGGGAAGATTGCATAGAGTGAGGTGCATATGGAAGGATTCAGGGTTCTCACCTTCAATATTTATATATACAGCTCCTTAACAAACCTACTTAACTAAAACACAATAAACCTAGCATCTCCTATGCTCAAAGTTGTGTCGTTTCAAAAAGTTATTCCAATTCAAACTAAAACCGTGTATGTACATACATGTTTCAAAGACAGTCCTATGACCCAGTTTAAGGGACAGTGACAATGTTCTTCAGAGAATAGTCCTAGATAATTACAGCCAGAAAAAGAAAATAACGAGCCCTAGAGAAAGGATAGACAGGGGAATCAAACAAATCCTTTGGCCACGTGAGGTCCAAATGCATGTCCCAGCATGCTCTCAGGACCATGACAAGCTCAAGCCACAAGAATTACTCCAGGGGGCCAGCACTGTGGCTTAATGGGTGAAGCCGCCGCCTGCAACACTGGCATCCCAGCATTTGATGCCTGGCTGCTCCACTTCCAATTCAGCTCCCTGCCAATGCACCTGGGGTAGCAGTGCAAGCTGGCCCAAGCACTTGGGCCCCTGCACTCACATGAGACCCAGAAAAAGCTGCTGGGTCCTGGCTTTGGCCTGGCCAAGCCCTGGCCATTGAGGCCATTTGGGGAGTGAACCACTGGATGGAAATCTCTGTGCCACTCTCTCTGCAACTCTGCCTTTCAAATAAAATAAATTAATCTTAAAAAGAATGACTCAAAACATGTATCTGTCACGGAAGTAAAACTACAGCAACAACCAACTCAATAGATTCCTATGAACTTCTCCTTGTTGGATACGTTCAGGCTGATCTTTCAGTCAAGAGTATGAGAAGGAGATTGTTTTGTTTATGTCACAATATTGATTCAAACCCTCAGTTCTCTGGCTGAGAAATTCTAAGTAAATAAAGAACACATCCGAAAAGTAAGCCACACCCCATCTTTACCCTTGATTTTTAATCAGAATGCTCGGAAATATTGCTGTGTTACAGTCATTAATGGTTAACAAAAGGTGTGAAGTTGCATCTCTATTATAAGAAGTGTGTGCACAGGGCTCACCTGTAAATAGTTCCCACCTATTGGGATGAAATATTGAAATAGTTTGGTAAAGAGCCAGCATCTGTCAACCTGGACCAATGTCATAACCTAAGCTTGCTTTGCTACGCTTTGTTTTGTTTTCTTGGGTTGTGGTTGCATACAGCAATCTTTATGCATAACTATGCTTGGATTGACCACATTTCTTTATAGAGTATGCCTACACTGGTTAAATTTCTACATCAAAGGGCAGATCCCAAAATCTTTATTTTGGACAAGTGTCAGGAATAAGTAAAACATTATTTATCTTAATAGCCAAGTCGAAGGTGGGAATCTGAACTAATGGAAGGAGTACTAGCTGACGAGTCACTGGATCCAGGTTCTCAGCTTGACCTTGCTTCTGATTCATGGTTCCTCTCTTTTTGTTCCCAAGATTTATTTATTTATTTGAAAGGTAGAGTTACACAGAAAGAGAGAGAGGGAGGGGGAGAGGGGGAGAGAGGGGGAGAGGGGGAGAGGGGGAGAAGGAGAGAGAGAAACAATCTTCTATCTGCTGGTTCATTCCCCAATTGGCTACAATAGCTGGAGCTGGGCTGATCTAAAGCCAGCAGCCAGGAGCTTCCTTCTGGTCTCCCAAGTGGAGCAAGGGTCCAAGTTGTTAGGCCATCTTCTGCTACTTTCCAGGCACATTAGCGGGGAGCTGGACCAGAAGTGGAGCAGCCAGGACTGACACCGGTGCCTATACAGGGTTTGGCGTCTTTACTCGCTGTGCCACAGCGCCGGCCCAGCTGTTCCTATTCAATAAATCATCTCACAGATTGCAGTCTCATCTTTCCCAGCTGTATCATGAAAGGGGCTGAGGGTGTTGGGCAGGGTGAGCAAAGGAAAAACTCCTAGTAATTAGAGTTTCTAAAAAGCTCAAACAAATTCATATGCTGTCTCAAACAAACTCCATCTATTGATCCACTAGAAAATATACATGCAATGTGCAGGGCCAGACATTTGATAAGAATTAACTATTCAAATGCTGTTGTCACTACCTCACTGCCCCAACCTTCTACCAGCTGTATGCACCAAAACACACAATCCCACCTGATCAACACAAACAACAGCAAGCAGTCATATATTCCATCATGACTGTGATTTCCTAGCGGCCCAAATTCTCTTGAACTTCACTGTTAGAAAGCATTACTGAAGGACCAGCGCTGTGACTTAATAGGCTAAGCCTCTGCCTGTGGCAATCGCATCCCATGTGGGCGCCGGTTCGTGTCCCAGCTGCTCCTCTTCAGATCCAGCTCTCTGCTTATAGCCCGGGAAAGCAGTGGAGGATGGCCCAACTACTTGGGCCCCTACACTCATGTGGGGGACTGGGAAGAAGTTCCTGGCTCTCTAACTTCTGATGGGCCCAGCTCTGGCTGTTATGGCCATTTGGAGAGTGAACCAACAGATGGAGGACCTTTCCCTCTGTCTCTCCCTCCTACTCTCTGTAGCACTATCTCACAAATAAATACACATCTTTAATAAAAAATTAAATTTTTTGAAAGATTTAGTCTTAAATAAAGAGCTTCTGGTCATTTCCCGTAACTGCAAATTCACTCAGTTACACTTAAGGTCCCCGTGTGTGGATCTACACAGCACAATTCAGATGCAAAACAGTTGAAGGTTTTTTTCCAGACAACCAGGAAAATACTGTTCCTGGGTACACAAACAATTCTCAGCTGGGAGATTTAGCGTCTTTGTTGAGAACACTGATCTCTACAACACTCTGTAACCAATGAAAGAATATTTTAGAGGCACACTCAATCCACCCTTTGGGAAAAGGAGGGATTACAGGAAAAATCCAGGAGGAACATGAACCTCCACTTTATGTATCACCGAGTGAAGATGGTATTTCTAGAATTCAGATTCTTTACATGGCAGAGTTTTTTCCTCCCAAAGAATGTGATAAAAAGAGTGAAGTTACCAGAAACCAGAACCAGATCTGGGAACTGCATGAAGAAAACGGCTACAATTCAGAGGCATTCATTTATAAGAAACTTCCCGTGATCTCTTGATTAACGTCACCATTTAATGCTCTCTATTTAACCACAGCTTCTATGAGGGAAGATACACAGCACTGGATCAGCAGGCGCTTGGGGATCGAAGGGCACAATAGGATATGAACATTCTACTCAACCACTAGGGGAGGAACTAGCTGGATTTTTTGAGGCTCCAGAGGAAAGAAGAATGAGCTTTGGAGAGCAGTCTGAGACTCACCACGAGGTAGATGACGCCAGTCACCGGAGCTGCCCAGTTATCGACCCGGGAGCCTGGGCAGGCTTCAGGATGCACCTCAGTGCGAAGCTCCAACAGAGGCCAGAAACCATCGGTCAGGCACACGGGAGGGGAGGAAGCAAATGCCGGGTGATTCTGAGTTCTGAGGAAAGCCAGGGACGCACTGAGAGCAGAACTATAGAAGGGGCTGTTTATAGTGCCCAGCGGTTCTAAGTTTACGCATGCGTAAGAACCACCTGGAGGCTTGTTAAAACAAAAATGCTGGGTCCCACCTGCAAGTTTCTGATTTAGTAGGTTTAGAGCGGAGAATCTGCATTTCTGACAAGTTCACAGACATTGCTGATGCTGGTCCAGGAACCACTCCTCAAGAATCAATGTAGTCAAACACTGGTTCCCCAAACGTGGTTCTCATATCACAGGAGCAGCAATATGCTATCAAGCAGCAGGTGGCTACAACTTCAAGTACTACCACATGGTATCCTGCAAGTATGTTCTCTTTGCATTTTCTATTTTAATCACTGTTATTTATGTTGATGAAAGAGACTCACATAGGTGCCAGCTTATCTTGGAAAATCTGCCTGCCATTTGCGAACCTCTCTTCTATACTAGAGAAGGACAAGTCTCAGGCTCAGGATCTTTTGCAAGGAACACTGCTGTCTTAGGTTCCCCAGGAAGCAGACCTTGAGGAGAGGCGTTAATTCAGCAGGTGCAGGTGCATTGGCGGGGAAACAATCTTACAGGAGAAGGAATCAGAGACAGGCAATGGGGATGTGTTACTCTGCCACTGAAGCTTAATTACACAAGAAAACTACGGGATTTGGTGCAAAACATATGCCTCAGATTTGTTCCAGACAAGAGAGGAGGAAACAGAGGTACTGACACCCCCACACCCATAGTGTATGGATTAGGGCCATCTGTACGTGGACATGGATTCTCAGGTACCTCCAGTCCATTGTGCTGTGCACAAAGGGAACTCCAATCAGACAGAGCCAAGTCCTCCAAAACTGATGCAGGTGCAGCATCAGAAGTTAGGATGCTTCACACAGAAAAGGCAAAGGGATCTTCAGGAAAGTGGAAATAACACCGACATTTTTTCAGCTCTTCAGGTCACATATAATACACTGTTTTGTGTGTACTGCATTTGTTTTTGTAACTGTCTCATCTTGCAGTTAATACTGGTTTTCACTTACTTTTTTGTTTATAAAATCTCTAAGAAAAATTCATAGTTCTAAAGGAAAATCCAATGCAGACAATGCTGCAGATGGCATGAGAAGGTGGTAAGAATCCTGAAAGAGTGGTACTCAAATGACTGAAGTTTTAACAGCAAAAACACTGGTACAATAGTTCAAAGCAGAGGTTGGCGCTTTTTTTCCGTAAAGAGTCATTTGGCAAATGCTTCAGGCTTTTCAAAGCCTAAGTTCACTGTCATAGCTACTCATCTCTGCTATTATGGTATACAAAGATCCATACACAATTCATAAATGAATGAGTATGGCTGTTCTGACAAACATTATTTATGGACATTGAAATGTTAATATCACACAATTTTTACCTGCCAGGAAATATTATTCTCCTTTGATTTTCTCCCAACAATGTCAAACTATGACAGCTGTTTCTAGATCACAGGCCATGCAGAAACAAGCACTAGGCCAGATAGTTTGCTAACCCCTGATTCAAAACATGCCCTTGAAATCTGTTCTGTTCCATTCTATCAATTGTTAGTATGACCTTGGAAACATCAACTTCACTTAGCCTCAGAAGCCTCATCTGTATAGTGGAGATGAACTTAATACCAACTTCACAAGGTTAATGCCAAAAAACCCACAAAAATAAAATGAATAAACATGAAGCAAGTTCTCAGGGAGTCTTTACTAAGAAGTGAATGCGCTGTTGCAATAAGGTGGTCTCTAGTTTGTCAGGACCCCATTGTTGACTGCTGTATTCTCCTACTCCACATTTCTGTAAAGCAGCTATGCACCTGGCGGCCCATCTGCTCTACTTTGGGGTGAGCTACACAAATCGTTCCTCTTCCCCATAAGATAGACTCCCAGAGCAAAGCCCGGGAACACACCAAGGATCTTGTCATTACTGATTTCAGAGGCCTGGAACTGGGTACAGCCCAACTCAACATTTTCATTCCATCTAAGTTAAGCCTTTAAAATGAGTGTGTTGAACCTTCTAGAATTATGCTGGTGACAATGGTGGTTCTCCAACATTAGCATACTGAAAAATCATTTGCAAAACTGCAGACTCAGCCTCACCCAAAGCATTTCTAAATCAGGACGTGCAGGAATCCGTATTTTAACAAGTGTCCAGTGATCCTGCTACAGATAAGTCATGGAGAGCGGTCAGGGAAAATGCTGCAGGGACGGAGTGCAATCCTCCCACATGAACACGTTGTATTAGTTTCCCCGTATTTGTTCAATGCCTCACTGGCTGAGAGGCCTAGATTTCAGTATTTCCTGTGCATACGAGAATGGTCTCTGCAGGCATGTGTCCCTCTTCCATCCCATGTTTTCCCGTTCCTTCTGAATCTCCTGAATTTTTACAGAATTCTCCACTTCAGATAGCAATTGCTGATTATCATATCCAATTAAACCCGCCAATGGGACCTCCAAGGGCATATGCAAATTACAGCTTCTTAGTTGGAGGTTTTTGAGCAGAATCCTCATCTTCCCTAGACTAATAAAATATCATCTCCTGAAAGGCTACTTCCTCTATTTCCTATCAATAGTTCCTAAAGTCACCCCATAGGGATAGGATGAAACTAACCTAGAGACCGATGAAGGGCCCATTTAATGCAGAACTCCTGAGCAGTCCGGAGACTGAATAGCATCCCCTTCGCGTGCACCACCTCATTTCATCTCCACACTACACTAGAAGAGAGTACTGCCATTATCCCCATCTCACAGAAAAGGAAACTGAGGCACAGAAAGGAAGAGTTCTCCAAGGCCACAACCTGTAATAGCTCCAGGGCCCGGACTTCCAACTACAAAGCTACCCAACAAAGGTCCAGATCTCAGCGGCTCCCTATCTCCGTTTTCCCAGATTGATCTAGCAGTTAGCTCCTCAAAACCTCCGGAATGTCTACCAGCACTTGAAAGAAACAGGGTAAGTTGCTAACCAAGGCCCAACTTTGCTCTTGGCATCATGTAACCGGAGTCCCTCACTTCGCTTCTCTAAGCCCCAGGTTTCCAGCTGCTCAATGTGCTGAACATCTCCAGCCCACCTGTCTTGCAGACCTGCTGCTACTCAAGGAGTTGGAATAAGACAGCATATGTGAAAGTCCCCTGAACATTGTAAAAGCTATCTGAAATGGTAATTTCCCAGGCTGTCATTTCCATAAATGATTTTAAAATATTGAGAAGGAAGAAGAGAGAGGGCTTTACTTTTATGAAGTATCTGTGTTGAGATCAAATCTTCCAGAGATCCAAGATGGGTTGTAAAGGACAAACCCTGCAGACCTTTGGAGAGTTACAAATATTACCTCTACTTGGAAGGTGAACTATGTATTGTGGCTCGATGTATAGAGAGTGGAGGAGTTTGAGGATCAGATGACCTGCACGCTGACCACTGCCTCACCACCACCTGACCCTTGTGTCTTCCTCTCCACAGGACACTGCACCATGTAGCGATTAAGGAAGAAGTTTGGGGGCTGATGCTGTGGCCCAGGGGGTTAAGCCACCACCTGCAGTACCAGCATCCCATATGGGCACTGCTTCAAGTCCCAACTGCCCCACTTCCCATCCAGCTCCCTGCTAAAGCATTTGGGAAAGCAGTGGAAGACGGCCCCTGTACTGATGTGGGAGAATGAGATAAAGCTCCTGGCTCCTGGCTTCAACCTGGTCCACCCGGGCTGTTGCAGCCATTTATATGGAAGACCTCTCTCTCTCTCTCGCTCTCGCTCTCTCTCTGTCTGCTTTTCAAATAAAAACATCTTTTTTAAAAAAGAAAAGAAAGTGGTTTGGGGAGTCAGACTGCCAGGGTTCGATCTCACTCCCTTCCCACTTGGACAAGCCATGTCATCTTGGCTTCGGTTTCCCCATTATAAAAATGAGAATAAGAAAGACAGCTTACTTTGCAACCATCCATAAAATGGACTGATGAATGGATAGATGGAAATATGATAAAGCAACTACAGTAAAATGTTAATTGTAGAAAGTATTTGCTGAGTGTATAATTTTTTTCACTGTATAAATTTCTCAAATTTTCTCTTAAACATGCATTTCCTTTACAAAATATTGGGAAACAAAGCAGAAAAGCCAATGGCAGTGATGAGGTAGAGAGCTCTCAGAAGGGATAAAAACAAGTGTTTGGTGTTCATTAGCAATAACCCCTTACTGCAACAAGTAGAAGACGGGACGAGATGATGGGTCCTTTCAGCCCTAAAATTTGTGAGTCAGAGCTGTGCCAGGTGAGCCAGAGATGTGATGTGCGTGAGCAGAAGGAAACTCCACATGAGACAGAAGCCAGAGGACAGAAAGCAGCCAGAATGTCCCCCCGAGAGGAGTCAGAATCCAGGAGATACGCATGGATGGAAGGACCAGGACCCTGTGCAGGGGATTCCTGATGTGTACATGGGGGATTGAAAACAAGGCAGATTACCTTTACTGCATGCCACACTAGTGTGTTTCTCCAAGAAACATCACTCTGTGAGGAGAAAAACACTGGCTTTGGACTCAGACCTGAGTTCAAATCCTGTCTTTGCAGCACTAGTTGGGTAACACTAGGAAACATCTATTCATGTATCCACTAGACCATTTGTCACTGGGAAAAGCTACCACAGCCACAAGGGGAAGAGCATGGCAACTGTGCTTACACTAGGACCTCTTGGCCACAAAGGATTGGGCCAACCAAATTCTTTTTCTTGAGAACTTGAATTGAGACACAGCCTCCGAGAAATGAGTCACACTGGGGAACTGGTAATGAACTCCTGGAAGTGACTTCCGTGGAGATCTCCTTGTTCTCAATTGTCCTGGGGTCTAGTTCCTTACATCCATAAGAAAAGCCCCATTGTCCTTACAGTAGATTCCAACTTTCATTTAAATAAGCACATACAGTTATTACATATAACCAAAAATGTGTTTATGCATACAATTGGCCTTCTAACTAGCACAAAAGTTTTCTTAAGGTTTCTTTGCCTTGGTTTCTTCTATAATATGATAAAAAATATTTCTCTTGAGAAGTGATTAAAAAATTAAAGAAGACAAGGTATATAAAATGCCACACTATGCAAAAAATGTTGAATGAGTGCTATTTAAACTGAATCTGGAGGCTGACGCTGTGGTATAGCAGGTAAAGCCACCGCCTGCAGTGCCGGCATCCCATATGGGCACTTGTTCGAGTCCGCGCTGCTCCACGTCCAATCCAGCTCTCTGCTATGGCCTGGGAAAGCAGTGGAAGATGGCCCAAGTCTTTGTACCCCTGCACCCATGAAGGAGACCTGGAAGAAGCCCCTGGCTCCTGGCTCCTGGCTTCAGATCGGTGCAGCTCCGGCTGTTGAGGTAAATTGGGGCGTGAACCAGTGAATGAAAGACCTCTCTCTCCCTCTGCCTCTGCCTCTCTGCAACTCTGCCCTCAAATAAATAAATAAATCTCAAAAAATAAATAAATAAACAAACAGATTCTGAGTTTCAGAACAGTAAAATCTCTCTGAGCTACTACTTGGAGCCACCTTGCTTGGATGAAGGATGCTGACAGTCAAGAAAATGGAAGGAGTTGATTGAGTTTGAAATTTTGTTTTAAATGAAAGTTTCTGATTGAAATTTCAAAATTTATTCAGTTACACATCCATATGCTGACAAATTATTGCTGGATATCTCCATTGTGCTAATGTGAATCTGATAGGGAAAGAAGTACAAAGGAACAGCACAGGAAACAAAAGCTGTCTAAACAGATAACATATCTCTTCCAATCTCAGAAATACCTGTAAGAATTTATCTGGCAGTAGACAAGATATGAAAGGATTTTTTAATTAGGATTATACTATAGGTAATGAGGGGTTTATATCCTAATTTATTTTTAGAGAAATATTTTATTTATTTGAAAGAGTTATAGAAGAGCGGGAGAAAGAGAGAGAGAGAGAGAGAGAGAGGGAAAGAGGTCTTCCATTCCACCAGTCCACTCCCCAAATGACTGCAATGGCCAGAGCTGAGCTTATCCAAAGCCAGGAGCCAGGAGCTCCCTCTGGGTCTCCCATGTGGATGAAGGGGCCCAAGGATTTGGGTCATCTTCTACTACTTTCCTGGGCCATAGCAGAGAGCTGGATCAGAAGTAAAGCAGCTGAGACTCAAACCAGAGCCCACATGGGATCCCCATGCTGCAGGCTGGGGCTTTAACCCGCTATACCACAACACGGGCCCCTATATCCTAAATTAAGACAGTGGTGGGATAGGTGGAAAGAAAGAACATGAAAAGACCTAGGATCAGAAGAACCTGACTTAGAAGTATGATTGCTGGGAAAAAAAGCAAAGGTCCTTCTGAAATTCAAAACATAAGAGACAAAGCATAGATGCTTAGTAAGAGATGTCAATCTACCCCAGTAGTCATTATTCTTTCAATCTTGCTTCATGTTTTGACTTTCATTAGTCCAAATGTTTAGTTATCTTAGAAATATTTTCATTAAAAATATCAGGTGGCTGAGTTTGCGCTGCATTTCAGTTGTAGAAATCCTAAGCCAGCAGTTCTGAAATGGTGGCCCCTAGGCCAGTAGCATCAGCATCACATGGTGACTTAGAAATGCCAATTCTCAGTCCCCAACCCAGAGGCACTGAATCAGGAATTCTGAGAAGAGGGATCAACAATCTGTGTCTTAACATGCCCTATAGATTATAGTGTGGCTCAGCCAAATTTGGGAACCATTGTCTTAGCCAAAAAAAACGAGGTTTGCAAAGCCCAACTCTATCCATTTATTCACTGACAGCCAGCAAACCTGTGGATTTGTTGGCAAAAAGTCTTAAATAAAATAGCCAATCTTCTCAGACTTTCCTTGGATCTTCAAGCTTATTATTAGCTGCTGTAGTAGACTTTCTTGGTCAGACTTACATGTGTTTAAGGCTAGCCTCATTAGTATGCCTGTGTGGTCGCCGTTTACCTTGTCCTTATATTTCCCTCTGTCCAAATATGATCACTTTAATGCATCAGGAGTAAAAAAGATAACATTAAACAGAATGAAATAATCAAAGGGCAGACCAAGAAGAATAAGGAGTTGATAAAAACATAGTGTCATCTGGGGCTGACACTATGGCACAGTGGGTTAAAGCCCCAGCCTGCAGCGCCAGCATCCCACATGGGAACTGGTTTGAGTCCTGGCTGCTCCACTTTTGATTCAGCTCCCTGCTAATGCACCTGGGAAACCAGCAGAGGATGACGAAGGACCTTGGGCCCCTGCAACCATTGGGAGCCCCAGAGGAAGTTCCAGGCTTCTGGCTTTGGATCCACTCAGCTCTGGCCATTGCGGCCATTTGACAAGTGAACCAGTGGATGGATGACCTCTCTCTCTGTCTCTACCTCTCTCTCTCTGTAACTCTTTCAAATAAATAAAATAAATCTTTTTTAAAAATGACATCTTTAATTTTTATGACAGTAGAGATATCTAAAACTTAGATTGATGGGGAAGAGGAATTAATGGAAGAACAAATGTTACATTCATTGCTTCTTTGCATCCTCTTTTCTTTGCCCTGTGCATCCCTCCCTTCCATCTTGCAATCTCACCACCACCTCTCTCACTCTACGCATGCCTTCAGGCTTTTTATGAATAACAAATAGGGTGAGAAGACATTTTAAAAAACAGAGAAGTCTCATTATTTCAACTGAACACAACTCACAATGCCATAGTCTCCAGCCCCTCTCCTCAAGGAAGACTTGGCTCTACAATTTGGCTAGAGGATGTTGATGATCTTTTCCACCCTGTAACACCAAGATCCCATTCATGAAAGGCCAGGAAGTCTGGGGGTACAGGGCATGGACTGCGGAGTCACACAACCCACGATCCTACCCGAGCTCTGCCACTCACCAGCTGAGAGAACGGGCACATTATTTTACCACTGTACATTTGAGGTACTTCATTTCTAAATTGAGAGTAATAGAAATAGTTCTCTGATAGGATTCTTAATGAAGATGAAATGAGCTCATCCCCATAAAGCATTTAGGACTGCGCCTGGCACATATCAAGGGCCGGATTAATGCGCACTATTAAGATTATGATTATACTGCCTCTGAACTGCTTCTCAGTCTTCAGCAGCATCCTGAGCCTTTCCAGGCATAGCAACAGGCAGGGACAAGCCATGGGGGATAAATGGCCCAGCTGGAAGAGAGTGGAAAGGCAGCTAGCAATACAACAGTCCATATGTTTATTAAGAATTTTCGTTGTAAGACATTTCTGTACAAGACTGCAAGATTTATGTTTGGAGTACAGCAGTGACTGTCAAGGGGGACATTTAGCAATGTCTGGAGACATCGCAGTTGTTATAACCAGGAGTTGCTGCTGGCATCCAAGGGTGCCCATGATGCTTCTAAGCATCCTATGATGCACAAGGCAGCCCCCACAACAAAGGATTATCTACTTTAAAATGTTCATAGTGCCAATGTTAGAAAAATACCAATTTACAGTGCGAAATTATCTTATTAAGATTTGACACATTTTTCAATTTTCAAAAGAACAGTGTATGGAAGATTCCGGCACTTGAAAGGAGGGGGGAGATGGAGTGACCTCTAAAACTCCTCCAACACTGAGGCTTGATGTCTGCAGTGGATCCTCAACCTCAAATTTACCTCAGTAGTATGTTTCAGCCTTCTTCCCTTTTCCCTAATTCTTTTTGTGAAAGACAAATTAAAAACCTTTAAAAGATGGTTAGATAACAAAAGGCAACCATAGGTAATGGGGAAAAATATTTCATGCTAAAACAAAGAACATCAATTGCAATCAGAGAAATTTAGCACTGGGAGAATCCTTGAAAATGATCTAGTAACTAGATTCTAGTTAAAACTGTTTCTCACATCTCATAGGTGAAGAACCCAAGAGAGGCAAAGAGGCTTGATCTAGGTCACACAATGTTACAACCATCCAAAAGAACTTACTTAGCTTCTTAATCAGTCAGTGATCACACCAAGGGACGGCTCCTCATGAATGTGCTTGGTTCTCTTTCAGTCAGTGCAGTCTATATGTGTCCCTATCTCTTGACATTCCCAAATTTGCGTCTTGCTTGATAAAGTGACAGCAGTGGGAAAAAGGAAAAAAAAAAAAAAAAAACAGATTCTGGGGCCAGTGCTGTGGTATAGCAGGTACAGCTGCCGCCTGCAGTGCCAGCATCCCATGAGGGTACCTGTTGGAGTCCCAGCTGCTCCACTTCCCATCTAGCTCTCTGCTAATGTGCCTGGGAAAGCAGTAAAAGATAGTCCAAGTCCTTGGGGCCCTGCACCCGTGTGGGAGACCTGGAACAAGATCCTGGCTCCTGGCTTCGGATCAGCTCAGCTCTGGCCATTGAGGTCATCTGGGGAGTGAACCAACAGATGTAAGATATCCCTCTCTCTCTCTCTCTCTCTCTCTCTCTCTCTCTCTGCATCTCTAACTCTGCCTTTCAAATAAATAAATAAATCTTAAAAAAAAAAAAAACAGATTCAACAGGTAGTGAAGAAATAGGAAAAAGCAAACAAAACTGTCTTCGGATTCAGCGGTGGCCACTAGTGTTGAAGACAGAGGAGAATTAAAAAATCGGCCTCAGTTCTCAGTGTGGGTGACCGGGAGGATGACGGTATCTGGTAGCAGATGGCAAACTCCGAGGCAGTTTGGACTAGCAGGTTGCTTATGTCAGATATCAGGTGCTGCTTCTCTGTCCATCCAGTTGAGGAAGAAAATGAGGGCGTGAACAGAATCAGGGAGGTTTAAAAGATTGAGGGTGGAAGAAAAGACGCTCGATGTGTTGAGTACGAGGCCACTGTGGCCCCGAGAAGGAGCAGCAGTAGGAGTGAAATCCAAGTAACTCAGATAAACCAGAGGCTCCCTTGTCCACCAGGTCTCGGAACCTCCTTCTGCTCAGCAAAGACCGGACTAAACACTCCCCAAGCTCTTGCCAGCTGCAACGCCCTACAGTTCTCCCAGAGTTTAGCTGACCACGGTCCTCATACTGTATGTGTAACAATTATAACAAAGGTATTTCCCACAGTAGGGATAATGATGTAAACGTAAGAGAGATTTGGGGGGGGGGGGGAATGCCTAAGGAAAATAAACGCAGGATTAAAAATGACTTCAGAATGCCACAAAACCTTTTTACCTTTCACTGTTTTTCTCCCATTTATCTTTTCCCAGGTAAGAGCTCCTCAGAATTCCGTCCATCGTTTCCCCCACCTGACTTCTCCGCTGTTCCCAGGACACCCCACCCATCGCTAGTGTCCCTCTCCTTCACTACCCGTGCCTGCCTTGCCCAGTCACCAATGCTGAAGTTCCACCCCGGGACCAGGCAACAGCAACTAGTGCCCCTCAGGGTCACCCACAGCTCTCCCACCCAGCGGATCCACGCCAGAAGCGGGGAGGTGGGGGGGCGCGCCGGAAACCCGGCTCACATCAGCCTCCTGTGTACCCTAAGAAATATTTTTTGTTCTATTTACTGAACCAGTCTGGAAATCAAGATTTTTCCAACATTGAACTCTAGGAAGAGAAGCTCATGGCCCTGACTCCACTTCTGCCAGCCAGTAGTCTCTTAACAGCCACTTCTCAAGGCAGCCAACAGAATAGTGCCACACACAGGGTAGCAAGCCGAGAGCAAATACATCTTAAATTGGGACAGGGACTCTGTGACAGGCAAGGGCAGGACGTGGCTAGTGCTGGCAAGGGGCTGTGAGAGCTTCATGCAGCATAGCGTACCCACACGCTCACAGCCACTTACACACGCAGCAGGCAGCACACTCCAGACACACATATCTTGTCACACGCGCGAGCACAGTCTTCGCTCGGTTACACATTCAGGATCACCCATAGAGTCCACACATACACACACACACACCGATGCACAGTCTGGCAGGCTCTGACACACGCCCTTGACACACACAATCTCGTATAAGCAGTGACACACATGCAGTGTCACAAGTACTTACAGACACGAGTGCCAGGCACCAGCCCCAAATCTACAGGAGTCTCCCGCTGGAGACGACGCGTCCCACACAAGCCAGCCAGCCCACCTACCTACACCCTCAGCCGCCACGCCGCCCAGCCCTGCGGCAAAGCCAGGTCTCCGGAGTCCAGAGCCCCCAGCCCCCAGCTCATCGTGCTGCCCCCGCTCCCCCTCCCCGGATCCCCACCAGCACACGTGGCGCTGCTGAGGTTCTGACCCCCGGACGCACTTGCTGCACCTACCGGCTGCGGCAGCGAAGGGAGCGAGGCGACCTGGCAGATCGGAGAGGCCACCCCAAGCCGCCGAGCCGAGCTTCTGCCGCCGCCGCTGCCGCTGCGCTCCCAGCCGCTGCCTGCGCCCTCCCCGCCGCCCCCTCGGGTGCAGGCTCCAGCCCCCGCGTTGCGGGGCGCGAGGCGCGGGACTGGGCTGCGGGTGCGGGACCCCAGCCCTGGCTCACCTGGGCGCCCAGCGCATCGTCCTCTTCCCTGGTGGAGCGCGGCCTCGCGGGCTCAACAGCCCCCAGCCTGGGCTGTCCGCGCTGCCCAGTCCGCTGCCGCCCCCGCAGAGCACCGAGAAGGACCCAGGCGCAGCCCAGGCAGTCCGGAGCGCAGGGAGTGGGCGCAGAGGCGGGCCGGAGTCTCAGCCCATCCACGCTGGCCCGCATGCACCTTCCCCAGCCAGAGCGCTGTCCATCCGATGGAGGCCAGAGCAAACCTGGACTCACCGCGGGCACCTGTTTGACCTTGGGCAAGTTGGTTAACCTCTCTGAGTGCCCGCTCCTTCTGTTCAGATAGTGAAAACGTGAGCACTTGTGGTGGCTGAGCCAGGGGAAATCCTCTACTTGTAGACCTTACTTCCTTCTCGTGCCTCTGATTCTGCTAGGGCAGGGCTAGTTTGGGAGCGGGGTTCAAAGTCAGTTTCCTAGTACCGTGGCTACGTGCCGCACCGTTGCCCCAAGTCCTGCTAAGAGATCTTGCCCACATTTGTCAGGCCGCTCTTTGCTTCTCTGGGCAGGAGTCTGCCTGTTCTCCCAGCTTTGTCCACCTGTGACCTGGGGCTCCCAGGCTAGACTGGAATTGAGCCTCAGTGCTCCTAAGCTAGGAGCAAATTAGATAGAGATCTGAGAGCCCTGCCCTGCGCACTGGGGAGGAACTGTGACACAATGACAAAGGCCTCAAATTCTAAAGATAAAACAAAGAGTGAGAGGAGGTTTGGAAAGGGCAGAGCCTGCCTTCTTCACTCAGACCAGGGAGGGCGTCCCGGGTGAATAATTCACTGCTCAAGGACCACAGAAGCTTGCAAGAACGCTGGGTAAGACAGAGACGCTGTGGACAGTGAGTAACCTCCCAGCACCTTCAAGTTCCAACCTACAACTGGGAGCTCCACTCTGGTGACCCAGAAAGTCAAATGGACCCATCCGCTCCTGCCAGAAACCTCAGAGCTGGTCCCCTCCCAGTTGCTCTCAGTCCAGGCTCTG
The DNA here is from genome assembly GCF_033115175.1 of Lepus europaeus. Classification (NCBI taxonomy): domain Eukaryota; kingdom Metazoa; phylum Chordata; class Mammalia; order Lagomorpha; family Leporidae; genus Lepus; species Lepus europaeus. The sequence continues at coordinate 131,591,582 of NC_084830.1, read as the reverse complement.
TCTGTCTTCCTCATGTCTGCATTTCTGCTCTCACTCTCCTAATTCCACCTTCTTTCCCTGTCTTCCTTCTCAGTCTGTTCCTGTCCTTCGTGGCTCTTCCTTGTCATCCTTCTCGGCACCTCTCACTCAACCATTCCCGCCTATTACTTCTCTCCTTGGAAGTCTCTCTCTCTCTCTCTCTTTTTTTTTAAGATTTATTTATTTATTTGAAAGGCAGAGAGAGAGAGAGAGAGAGAGAGAGAGAGAGGTCTTCCATCCTCTGGTTCACTCCCCAGATGGCCGCAATGGCCGCAGCTGCACTGATCCGAAGCCAGGAGCCAGGAGCTTCTTCCAGGTCTCCCAAGCGGGTTCAGGGGCCCAATGACTTGGGCCATCCTCCACTGCTTTTACAGGCCACAGCAGAGAGCTGAATTGGAAGAGAAGCAGTGGGGACTCGAACCGGCACCCATATGGGATGCCAGTGCTTCAGGCCAGGGCATTAACCCACTGCACCACAGCACCGGCCCTTGTAAATCTTCTTCCCCCCTCCCCCCAAAGATTTATTTATTCATTTGACAGGCAGAGTTACAGAGAGACAGAGACAGAGAGATCGATCTTCCATCCACTGGTTCACTCCCCAAGTGGCTGCAAAGGCCAGAGCTGGGTCAATCCGAAGCCAGGAGCCAGGAGCTTATTCTGGGTCTCCCATGCGGGTACAGGGGCCCAAGCACTTGGTCCATCTTCCAGTGCTTCCCCAGGCCATAGCAGAGAGCTGGATTGGATGTAGAGCAGCCAGGACTTGAACCAGTGCCCGTATGGGATGCCAGCACTGTAGGCTGGGGCTTTAACTCACCTGCCCTTCTTGGTATGTCTTGAATCTACTAATCTACTAATTCCTACTCAGGATTTAAATGTACAGAAGCTGTAGGGTCAAACTGAAATTTGTCACATCTCCACTTTCCTGCACTAAATACTTCTATTAAATGACACTATTAATTTCACATTCATGGATATTCAAGCCTGAATCACCTGACAATTGCACCCCTGCTCTGCCCCTTACTCTCCACTCAGTCTTCTGCCAGTTCCCAGGGAGTCTACCCCAACTCTGTCATTTGCATCAGTCCCATTGTCAAAAGTCTTCAAAGTGTCACTATAGCACTCCTCAGACAGATTCCCTAAAGTGTCACTGTCTTGCCCATAGAATGCAGAAAACAGTACCCCAAAGGTGTCCCTGTCCCAGTTCCAAGGCACTGGTGATTGTCTTAAACAGCCTAAAGGACTCTGCAGATGTACAAAGTTACAGACTTTGAAATGGGGAGATTATCATGAAGCATATCCGTGGACCCTTAAAGCAGAAGAGAAAGGCAGGAGAAGAGGTGAGAGTGATGGGACAGAGAAGGACGTGCTGGCACTGAGACAGAAGAAGAGGCCATGGGTCAAGGAACGCAGGTGGTGGCGCGGCCAGGGAAAGCAGCGGGACTTCCCCTGGAGACGGCAGAGAGGAATGCAGGCACCCTGGTTTCAGCGTAGGGAGATCACGTCAGATGTCTGATGGAGAGAGTGGTGAGATTCTCAATTTATCTTGTTTCAAGCTGCCAAGTGATGTGTTGCAGCAGTAACGCATAGGTAATACAATGCTTCTCTTGGAGACTTACACACGATGCCTTAGCTTGTTATGAACAGCCATCAAGGTCGTCCAGACCTTCAACCATCTAGCGATACCCAAATCTTATGTGGCAGGCGATGTGTTCCCAGAACACCTTTTCTTCTCTCTTCTGTGCTGGGGGCTTACAGTGCCCCCTTCTGCGGAGTACTTCTCCGGTTGACGTCCCCTCTACCATCATTAATGCCCACCGGCTGCTGGCAGTCATTCCTGATCTCTCCATTCTTTGTATTTCTCAAGGTGCATCTCATATTCCCATTTTAAACGGTGCTTTCTAATGGGAGGGAAGGCAACAAGAGGACATTAAACACACAGGTTGAAACTGCACCTGCCTCTTTGCTCTCAAAACATTGTGTTCATACCTCAACTGTCACAGTGACAACCACACAGTGCTGCTTCTGAGTTATTTACATGTCTGCATGGTCCACTGGCGGTGCCCTGGCAATAGAGACGGGGTACTGCGTCCCTTTTTAGACCCCTAGCTTCTGGAATAAATTAATGAAGAGATCAGGTGCCATGAATGGTTCCAGTGAACAGACAGAGCTGTTATTAATTTTTTTCTGTACCATCTGTTTCTATTTCGTTCAGCAGATCACTGAAGCACCTCGGTCAATGCAATGTGGTTTCAAATGGGGCTGCTTTTCATGAATACCTTGAGATGTAAATCTTTTCATTTTTTTTTTGTTTGTTTAGTTTTGTTTTTACTGAAGAAGATGTCCAAAATTAAATACCTATTTTCTTTTTTTATATTTGCTTTAAAAAAAAAAAAGAGCTATTCTTGTGAGTAAAAGCATTACAAAGATGCAAATCTTTGACCCAGACATTCTAGTTTTTGAAATGTATCCTAAGGGTAATAAACCTGTGTATACAAGGATTTGCATGAAAGAATGCTCACTGCAGGATAAGAGTGAATAATTGAAGAGAGCCCAAATCTCTAACAATAGGGGATTAGCTACATAAATGATAGTATCTCTCCTGTGTGTTACCACTCAGATACTAAACACAGTTTGTCAATTAATATTTATTATATAGAATGATGTTTATGGATTTATTTATATTTTTTCTATAATTATCTTACTTTTCTAAGTAACACAAAATAAGCATGTATCTTAAAGTTAGCTTCAATGATTTTTAAAGAACAGCTTTGCCTCCAAAAAGAAGGCTCCAAGAAAACCATCTATATACGTGAGATTCAGTTTTCTGATTATGAAAAAGGAAAAGAAAAGTCACAGATAATATAATATGGGCCTAACTTCTTCCCATTAATTAATTCATTCTAGAAACATTTATTGTACCGTCTCAATTAGGCCTTTGATAGCAAACAGAAACATTCTACTAGCCTAAGCAAAAGGAAGTGATTGCAATGATATTAGGGCTCACAGAACCAGAGAGATGCTCAAAGTCTGGCTTGGAGAGGCACCAGGAGAGCTCCAAGAACCAGACAGCAGAAAGTGCAACAACTTGGCCGCAGACAAGCTCAGTCAGGATGCCACGCCTTCATTCCTGATGCAGTGCGTGGTGTCCACCACTTCTCCATTCTGGGTGGGTCACTCACCTGAGTCCAAAGTCCCTGGAGAACACACCGTGTGGCCTCAGTGAGCTATGTGGCCATTCTTCCCTCATTCAGCATTGCAGGGTGAGGAGGGAAAGGACTTAGTCCTGCCGCCAAGACAACACACACTAGGGGATATTTTCTCTCCCCAGTATGGTCAGGGTGCCCTAGGGGAGGTAAGGTGGAAGGTGGCACCTTGACAGTCCTAACCGCCTGCTCCACATGCTGCAGCACGTCAAGCATCCTGCTGCTCATGCCTCCAGGGCCCGCCTCCCAGCCACGAACCTTCTAGTACCACTAGCTGAACTGTCAGACCAGAAGCACCGCTCACAGCAGAACTGAGTTCTTTGATGCTATGATTTCATTTTTCTATTTTGAACATGTTAATGTTTCCTATCCCTGGTTTCTCCTAGTCTGCAAAAACAAACACTATCTCTGCTCTGGTTGTCCAGACTTTGCTGGACTGGTACAAACATCCTGTTATGTACCTACTGTACAGCAGCCTGGCAAACAGACTGAACCATGTTATCAGTACCATGCCACGGGGTTATCTCATAAGTCACAAAGCTTATTTGAAGCTTATTTTATTTTGGGTGCCTTAGCTACAGAGTTGAGGAGAGGGAGAGGGAGGGAGGGAGACAGAGAGAGTGAGAGCAAGAGCGAGCAAGAGAGAAGGAACAAAGAAGATGGAAATTAATTCCAAATCTAAATTACTGAAATAAATCAGTGTTTCTCTTGAACTCACAAACTTCAAGCCTGCATACCTTCCATCCACTCAAGAGCTGCTAAAAATTTAAATAGTTGGGTGAAGAATTTTAATGCAACAGCACAGGAATGGAAACCAAACCATGGGTACCTTTCCAGTTATAAAAGCCAAGGTGGCTGGCTGTATCTTAATCAACTTCATGGAATAGATAGGATCCTAGAGCCAGACACTGCATTGTACATGGGCACATGAGGCATTTCAGTTTACTGAAGAGACAACCATTCCATATCAGGAGACAAGCTCTAGCAATACCTCCCCCAAATGGACTTGTAAATGCAGAAACCTCAGCAATGCATTCGCAATTTTGTTGTCAGACTTGATTGTAGTACAGAGGGCCATGTTTATCCTTATTTTGCTACATGTCCTGGAGTGTATGGTTAACTCACACTTCCCCTAATCCAGATCTGATTAATGGGAACATCTTACCCTAAACTCAAGCATCCATGGAGCTGATGTTCTACTTCCTCGCCTACCCCATCTCCTGCGCTGCTGAAGACATGCTCGGCTTCAGGTTCCTGGTTTCACACATCAGATTCTGGCCTCAGCATCTTTTCACTTCCTGTTTTCTAACCTGAGATGCTTTCTCCTCTGATTCAGCTTAACTATCCTTTTGTGTCCAGAGGAGTTTCTCCCTGACCACCTAGCCCCTGTCCTATTACATCCCCTCAGCACTCTGTGTCACTTACGGCACGTATCTCCCTCAGTTACAAGTTCATTAATGTATTTTCCACTCATTCTCTGCCTCTCTTGCTAAAACCCAAGCTGCTAGAAGTGGGAGATGATGCACTTCACGAGGAGCTTGGATTAGAGAAGACAGTAAGAGACACATGGGCTAAAAAAAAAAAAAAATGAACTCACGAACAACTGGATTTGCTTTCAGAACATCTGATCTCTCCAGAGGATCAGAGCTGTTCAAGATTCAAGGACACTTGGAAGCCAAAGGAAACAGCATCCACGGGCATCCACGTGGATGAAAGGGTGATCATGCACTTCTGAGAGGATGTGGCCTGGGAAGAAATACGCTGTTGGGCAGGAGGGGTTGCCAAACAGAACTGGGTTCAGACTCCTGTCTGCAGCTAAGAAGTGGAGGAGAAGCCAGAGCAGCAGGGGAGAGGCTTGGGCTGCCTTTGACTGGGGAACAGCTGCCCAGAAGCCAGGCTACTCCAAAAGGAATGAGTAGAATTGAGCAAGACAGTACAGACCACATGGATTCAAGATAGGGTGTTCTTAAAACCTCACCATCCAGCAACCTCTATATTAACCTGTTGTTTGAACATCAAAAGCCAACTGGCCAAAGCAGCAGAGAATCAACGCAGATAAAGGGCGGCAAACCAGAGTTATCAGAGCCCAGATAAGAGGCTCCTGGCCCCCTTTTGTGTGGCTGTTAGTTGTCCTCTGGTCTTGCTGATACTGTTTGGTTTAATCTATTTATGTTTGAAAAGGCAGTTAACTGATTCATATTTTACTATCAATAAAAATCAAATAAATGAATATTTAGTCTATCAGGAAGGGAAAGAGAGCTAGAAAGTAAACACTTCCAAGCAAGCCCTCCCAGGCAAGGTGAGTCACATCAATGAGTCACGTCCGAGGATGACCTGCTGGGGGAAGTGCTGACATCATGGAAGGTTGACCATTGGTTTTTCATTCGCATATGGTAAAATTCACTGTTTTCCCATAGACAGTTCTATGAGTTTTGATAAAAAATAGAGTTGTATAACCACTTCCATATTCTGGATGTAGTAAAACTGGACCTTAACAAGGACACATGAATTTGGGGGTAAGTTTAAAAATACTATATTTTCTTTCTTTTTTTTTTTTTTTTCACTAGCTTCAGTTCATATGAACAAGACCCTTGTCTACACTGTTCATCACCTTTGCCCTGCATCAGCTGGCTCCCATTCCAAATCCTGGACGCTTTCCTGTTGTAACTAGGAAGTGAAACTCTGGGAAGGGAGAGACTCCCGTGGCCAGAAGAGAAAGTGAGCAGACAGGGAATGGCTACTGCCCCAGAAGACGCCTCGGGCTGGCAGAGCTGTGGAGAGAAGAGCTGTAGGAGTGCTCAAGAGGGCTCTGGGCACAAGCAAGGACTCTGTTCAGGACCCAAACAATAGTGGATCATCTGAACTATTACTTCCTGTTTCGAGAAGGGCGACCTGGGTTAGCAAGGGGTTGGCACATTTTACTAATTTTATGAGTGGCAGGTCCTTTACTCAGTCTTGAGGATATGACAAATAAAAAGATGGGGCTTTTATTTCAAAACACTCAGAGCCCAGTATTGAAGACAGAAATGGAGAGAGACTATTACAACACACTGGAAAGGTTAATAAGATAACCATAGATGGCAAATGGAGCTTGTTATTATTATCTTGTCATTATTATTGTCATTTTATTTTTATATAACAAACATTTCTTGAGCATATTGCACTTGCTATTCCCTGTGACAAGCACTCAGTTGAACCTCCTGGCTACTCTATAAAGGAGATATTATTACTACTACAATTTTACAAAAGAAAAAGAGGCACAATACAGCAAGGTGGAAGAAGCTGGTAGTGAGATGACCAGGCTAGAAAGGAGAAGTGCCAAGATTGGAATTGTCTGGCATTATAGCTTTTGCTCAGAGAAACCATGAAATAAAAGCAGTAACAGTAACAACAGTGCCCAAACAACATTAGGGTTCATTATATTAAATGTATTGGGCACTCAACTATTTCAGACTGTTTGGAGTGCTATTACGCAGAAGGAAACAACACAATCGAGCTGGAATGCTGATGCATGGGTAGGAGGAACAGAGGCCAGGATACTTAGAGACTAGAATTCTGCTTGGTATAAGACTGTCTCCACATGTAGAGCCACTTAGCACAGCAGCTACGAAAGCACAGGCTGGGTGCCACCAGCCAGGAGTGCTGAAGCAAGGTGCCCCTGTTTCAGGTATGAGGTTTCAACATCGCCTCTGCTGCTCCCTCTCCTCACTGAATCTCTGATACTAAGATCTGAAAACTTGAGTCTCTTCGGCAAGATAATTCTCTCCAACTATCACTTAAATGTCAAGGCCCTCCCTCTTCTTTGTCACTCTCTACAGTCCCCCACACGATTCCATCCACAATGTTTGCTTTAATTACCATTTGTCTGCTAACAAGTCCCACATTTTGCACTCCAGCCCAGAAATCTTTTCTGAGCTCCAGATCTACCTCCTGGGTGTAAGAGATCCTTGCTGCCGGCCTCAGGAGTACCTCATCTAATTCTGCTTGGAGGACCATAGAAGAGAGGTCTCCAGGGGAAGGAAAAAAAAAAAAAAAGAGAGAAGAAGTCAGTTATCTAAAATCCTGGGCCACTTATAGAAATGGTAAAGATATTTGCTGGTGGGCCGGCGCAGCGGCTCACTAGGCTAATCCTCTGCCTGCGGCGCCGGCACCTCAGTTCTAGTCCCGGTCGGGGAGCCAGATTCTGTCCCGGTCACTCCTCTTCCAGTCCAGCTCTCTGCTGTGGCCCGGGAAGGCAATGGAGGATGGCCCAGGTCCTTGGGCCCTGCAACCGCATGGGAGACCAGGAGAAGCACCTGGCTCCTGGCTTCAGATCAGCGCAGTGGGCCGGCCGCAGCGCGCCAGCCGTAGCGGCCATTGCGGGGTGAACCAACGGAAAAGAAGACCTTTCTCTCTGTCTCTCTCTCTCTCACCGTCCATTCTGCCTGTCAAAAAAAAAAAAAAATTTTTTTGCTCGTGATTAAAAACAGAGAAGCTGTTTGAACTTGAATGGCACAGGCTTGTGTCTTTGATCACCTGGAAAGGAATAGCAGCCTAGAAGCCTTCCTCTGGCAATGTGTATAATATCAAGATTTAAATGTTTTTTGCTTTTGAACTTTTAGAATCAACCATGGGATATTGGAAAAGATAGGATAGTACATGTATTTCTCAATCTCAATGTTACAAAAATACTGCTACAACTGGTAAAGCCATTGGAGTTGGAGCTTGGATACTGTAAAGAATGGATGAAGGAACTTAGTGTTCTTAGACCACAAAATAGAAGTCAGTAGATATCAACCCCTGGGATTAACGGAATGAGCAATAAAATGAAGGTTTAATTGTACTATTCGCAGTTGAAGAGATGACCAGAGAAGACAACACCAGGATACTGGGAGGTCGCTAAGGAAAAAGTGAAGAATTGGGTATGTATGCATAATGATGTAGGAGGAGGGAGATACTATCCAAAAGTGCTATGGTGAACACTGGTTTCTCTACGTACCTTCACTGATTTTTATGTGCGGGAATCACATCCCCTCACCCAGTCATTCTGTGTTTCAGGGATGCTAAATCATTACCAGACCTAGGGCTGCCTGTCATTGGTCTACACCAATAAGTACATTCCACCCACCTGGGTCATAAAGATAGATTCAAGCATAAGATACAGACTATTTTGGGCAAATGTTACACAAATAAACTGTTCAGGATTGGGGGAAGAAATATCCTTGCTATCCTGTGAGAGGTCTCAGACAGAGTGCCCCTTCCCTCTCTGGACAGTGAGCTATATAACGAGGTATCATGAAATGACACAGCCCCTTCTGCCATCCTAGAAAGAAACAATCTAGGGATAAAAACAACACATGAGGAAAATGCACTCTAGAAACTGAAAAATGGAAGCAAGGTTCTGATGGTGTTGACAAAAGCTGGGTCAAACTGTACCTGAAGCTGTAGACGACCCTTGGACCGTTCAGTTACAGGAGCAATGCATTTTCCAGTTGGCTGCTCAGTGTCCTCCATCCTCTTCCGCGGGTATTCAAACCTCAGCTTTATTTCAGGGTAAATGACTCCATTCCCAGCACGCCCAGCTTTGGCTGAGCTCTGGCCAAGGAAATGTCAGCAGCTGTGCTGCATGGGACTTCCGGGGACACTCCGTCAATGTCCCTGATACGGTAAAGGCATGCCTTGTTTGTTTTGCTCCCTTACTCCTGCCTGCTGTGTGGAATGAGGAGCTTAGCAGCAGGCATTTTGAAACCTTCAAAAATGTAAGTCATGAGGGCAAAGAAAAATAGAAGAACATGGGTCCCTGAGAGACGTTCTACAGCAAAGATTGACTGTATATACAATCTGCAGTCTTGCTTTACTTGAGAAAATAAACAATACAATGTTTATGCTACCATTAATTCATATATCTCCAATAAACCTATTCCTAACCAGTACAGCTGATTTTTCTGTAATTTTTGTAAATTAAATAGCCCTAATAGATGAACTAAAAAAAATAGATATTCTCTCCTCTGGAGATAACTAACTTTTGCACACTAGACAGATGATTTTTTCTTTTCCTATAAACACGCATTATGAAAATTTTAAAAAGCTTTGATGTAAAGAATAAAATATGAATAAGGTGCTGTTAGGCATAGAGAAGTCAGAGAATGAGAAGTTAAACATCAAAATACATGGTTTGTGATAGCTCCAGGAGGAGCTGATCAAGGAGGAAGGGTGAACCAGATTCTGAGACAGTTCTCATTCTAAGGACAATTTTAAATTATGGGAGGAATCACTGGAGCGCATTGTATATGTGCACATGCGCACATACACACACAAACCTATTCAAATGTGGCCTCACAAACTATGTAAGTGATACGGAAAAATGGTCACAAAATATTAAGAGAAAAAAGTGGAATTCCAGGCAGCATATTGAATAGTATTCTTATTATACAAGGCCTGGCACAGCATTAGATTGCTTTTGAGAAATATCTCAAAATATTAGCAATGATTGTCCCTGGGAGGCAGTTCACATTTGACTTTTAAAATTTGTTTTTCTAATTCATTTGAGAGGCAGAGATACAGACACAGAGAAATAAACAGAGAGAGAGAGAGAGAGAGAGTACTCATATCCACTGATCCAGTCCTCGAATACCCATAATGGTTGGAGCTGGGCCAGGATTTAAGCTGGGAACCAAGAACTCAACCCAGGTCTGCCACATGCTTGGCAGGGCCCAACCATCTGAGCTATTACTGATGCCCCCCAGGGTGAACATTAGTAGGAAGCTGGGGTCAGGAGCAGGGACAGGTATCAAACCCAGACACAATAAAGTGGGACACAGGTGTATTAGCTACTATGCTAAATGGCCATTCCTCATATCTGACTTTTTAAATTTATACTTTTTTGGCATTGTCAAATTCTTTACATTGAGCATGTATGACTTCATAATCAGGAAAAAAGCAATATATTTTCTTTCAAATGTTTTAAAAGTATCTTTTAACTGAAAAAAAATATTCTTTGGTCATCCATACGTAGCCATTTGGGAACACCAGCTGGCGTCAGCAGTGTGGAAGGGAGACCAGAACAGGGGGTGTAACCACAGCTGGACTCAGAGCAATGGAAAACAGGACAGCCTGGCTCAAGAGCAAACTGGGCTGGCTTCTCAGTCCTTCCACGGGCCGCCTGCTCAGGACTGGGAGCAGGACATGTGGCCTAACCCGAGAATGGATGAGGCACAGAGTGTGTTCCAGCCCTCTGACCAGACGTGCCCATGGAACACAGTAACTCCCCTGCAAGTAGAGCAGCTGGAGCCCAGACATCCCAGGTTTAAATGTTCCGGCTTCTTCCATCCTCTGTCCTGGATGGACCCTAGACAGTGGCGTGTGGAAGACAAGAGAGCATGTGATCCAGGCACAAGGTGGCATACTCAGGGTGAGTGCCCTCTGCACACTCAGGGGACAACAAAGCCTGGCTTTGTGTGAGTTTTACAACTTTCGGTATCTCTCTGATTCAGAAGGCAGCCTGGGCCATAAACGACCTTGAGGAGAGAAAACAGAAGGAGGTACAAAGTTGATGTAGATAGAGTCTCTCATGTGGGCATCAGTAAATATAATAAATTCCAGATTAGGAATAGAAAGCCAAAAAGACACCTCAGAAATGAGCTAGCACGTTAGCTTTTAAAAACAAAGAAGGAGCGAGTCATGATCTCAGAGGAGAATAAATGAGGCAAAAATTTAACAAACATTTACTTGGCAAATAAACTGCAAATTCGATGACCCCACTCAGAACACAAACTAGTAGCCTTAAAAATTGGATAATTGGACAAAATCATGTTTCGAAAACTTTGGAAAGATACACAGTGAAGCAGTCAGAAGAGCAGGATTCTACTATAAGATTCTGCTCATTAACGGAGTAGGTCTGTTGTCTGCATTTCTTCCATGCAGTTTAAAATAGAGATGCTTAAACATTTGCTGTATTAGCCTCTCTTTTCCACTCAACTACTCACTCTCGTGTTCTCCCACTCCGCCACAGTATCAGTGCCTGCTGCCGCAGAACCCAGCAGGTCCAGGGGCCCTAGCGTGTTTTTCAATATTCCTTTCCCACTTAGCCTTCTTTCTCCTTTGGCTACCAATAATAACAATAATGACAATAATAATAAAATAAAACATGAACTATTCACCCAAGCCCTTAGGGACAGTGCCCATTATCTTCCTGGGCATCTACCTACTTTTTGTGCCCCCTCCCCCCCACCCCCTGCTGCCAACATGATCCATTGCTCTGAAATTTCTGAGTAACTTCTGCTCAGGGATGGTGTCCTGGGTCATCTCTGGATCCTCAGCAGCTGGGACAGCATCAGGCACAGACAAGATACCTGGTTACTGTTAAGAGCCAGTGAATCAATTCACGAATTCTTCAAGCCCACCAAAGAAAAAGTCTTCCCTCCCTACTCACAACATCCCTTCCTTGAGGATCCTCAGACACAATAGACCCATATACATCTAACACTATTTATCAGAGGAACTGGGAGACTGACAGTAGAGTGGAGTCATATGCATTTTCACTTAACTTGCACAAATTCAATTGTATAGGTTTTCCATATTCAGAAAATCAATTTAAATAATAGAGGCAATTCTAGCTTCCATTCCATTCAGTGACTATATGCCCTAGAGTTAGCATACACGTGGAGGGAATTTCATTTCCTGCATGTGCTCCGGTTTTCAGGTTGAAATGAGCAGTTCTCTGTGCTAAGTGTGATTTTAGTGTCTCAGATAACGCACATTTTGTATAATACAACCCCTAAACATAAGCAAGTAATATCTTCAGACATTCAACTAAAGAAGCAATAATCCATTCAAAGCTGGAAAAGAAATAGGCGGAGTCGGATCCATTCTGAAATGCAAAATAGCTTCCAATGTTGTCCTTTATAAGGAAATTGAGGGTTTATTTTTTGTGCATGTGTTATTTTTACCTCTCCTTTAATTTTTGTTATCAAGTCTAAGATGCAGTTCCACTATCAATATTGCAAAGTCTAGGAAAGTGATTTGTGCTGAGTGTATGTGTGTTGTGTGTCTGTGTATTGATATGACAGGAAGGTAGCCTTAAGCAGAAAAGATTCATTTTCCATCACCAAGCTTCACATTTTTCTACTTTCCTCTGCCTTTGTAGTTAAGAAAATAGATTGTGCTATAATTACAGAGGCCCACCTCCACGAGAATGACTATTCCTTTACATCATGCATAAGTTGGTTTCAAAGAGAAAATGAAATCTGAATTGGGGGCAAAGACAATTAAGGAGGGAGTCCATGGCACTGAGGTTACAGCATCTAAACTACTCGCTATGGAATACTGAACAAAGTACTTCCTTTCTCTAGAGCTTATCTCTAAGATTGGGATGACTGTGGTATCTAGTTCATAGGATTACAGTAAGATTAAATGAAATATGTAAAATACTAGGACACATTATCAAGCATGCAAAACTCATTTAATAAACATTAGTTGGGGGCCGGCACTATGGTGTAGAAGGTAAAGCTACCATTGCAGTGCCGGCATCCCATATGGACACCTGTTCGAGTCCTCACTGCTCCATTTCCAATCAAGCTCTCTGCTACAGCCTGGGAAAGCCATGGAAGATGGCCCAAGTGCTTGGGCCCTTGCACCTGCATGGGAGACCTGGAAGAAGCTCCTGGCTCCTGGCTTCAGATCAGTGCAGCTCTGGCCTTGGTAGCCATCTGGGGAGTGAACCAGCAGATGAAAGATTTCTCTCTCTCTCTCTCTCTCTCTCTCTCTGTCTGCCTCTGCCTCTGCCTCTCTGTAACTTTGCCTTTCAAATAAATAAATAAATCTTCAATCCACTGGTTCATTCCCCAAATGGCCTCAATGGCTGGAACTGTACCAATCTGAAGCCAGGAGTCAGGAGCTTCTTCTGGGTCTCCTGTGCAGGTGCAGGGGCCCAAACATCTTCCACTGCTTTCTGATGCCACAGCAGAGAGCTGGATTGGAACTCAAGTAGCCAGGACTTGAACCAGTGCCCATATGGGATGCAGGCACTGCAGGTGGTGGCTTTACCTGCTACGCCACAGTGCCAGCCCAAAACGTTATGTTTTAATAAGTTAAAAAAAAATCAATGAAATATTTTGTGTACTTTTTCTTGTACTAAACTTTCAAAGTCAATTGTTCATTACACATACACTGCATCTCAGTTTGGACTAGATGTGTTCCTTGTATCCAGTAACCGCAAGTAGCTATTGGCTATCATACTGAACAGCACAGCTCTTTAATAACCAGTTCAGATTTAAATATTCAGTTGTGTTTATCAGAAAGACATCTGAAAAGTAATGCTGCGAAAGTACTTGGGAGGTAGGCATTTGTCCTCACAGTTAAGATGCTGCTTAAAATGTCCACTATCCAGTACCATAGCACCTGGGTTCAAGTGCGGCTCTACCTCCTGACACCAGTTTTCTTATAATACAGACCTTGGAAGGCAATAGGGGATATTCCAGTAGTGGGGTCCCTGCCTCCCACATAGAAGACCTAGAATGCATTTCTGGTTCCTAGACTCAGAAGTAGGCCTGCACCAGCCATTTGGGAGAGTGAACCAACAGATGGGAATTCTCTCTCTCTCTCTCTCTGACTCTCACATAATAATAAGCACTTGGCTGAAACATCTGGGGTGGAAATAGAGATGAAAAGCTACCTGTATTCCTAATGCCATGAGAATGGGCGGCCAACGCCAAGCCTGATATCCTCTTTGGGAAGCCATCATTAGATTAAGGCTTTGTGTTCACAAAGGGGTGACAGGAAAATATAGAATTATATTACCTTGAGTGGATGGTTTCTGCCACTTTTTTGGTTTCTCTGTGGACCAATAAGAGAGTGAGAGAAACTGTGTTATGCTTGTAGTTCTGATCAAAGCCCAGTTAATTAAGAGTGCAGTCTTAATTAATAAGACTATGGTCTTATAATAGTAGCTAAAGTTAATGAACAAACAGAATGGTAGCAATCTTAAGGAATGCAAATAAGGGTTTATGCTTGTAGTTGAACTTGAAAGACACTGGAAATGAACTATGAAGCAAAAGCAGCATATTATGGTGTGTGTGTGTGTGTGTGTGTGTAAGAGAGAGAGAGAGAGAGACAGAGCGAGTGAGAGCCAGAAAGAGACAGAAACAAAGAAGCCATTGAAGTTAAGTGACCCGCAAAGCAAGGGTTGATCTGGCTGTTGCTCCAAGAATCCAAAAAGATTCTCAGCAGACACACCCGTGGAAAGAGAGGAACTAGCAAACAGAGTTGGAGGGTGGGTATTGGTAAGGTATTAAAACAGTCACAGGCGCTTCTTGGTTGATCTGCCTCGGTTATGCTGTCAAACTTCCTCACATGCATAAGAAAGAATCCACTGAAAGTAAATCCTTCTCAGAACTACAACAGTGGTGACTGCTCCTTCTCACTGCTCCACTGACACCTAGACTGTGCAAATGAGCATGTAAAAGGACTACATTTTAAATTCATTCATTTTAAAATTCATTGGTATAATGAGATCTCAGACCCTAGTTCTGCCCTACCTGGACTTGCATACTTGCTCCACCACTTACCACCTGACCCAGAGCCTAACCTCTCCAAACCTCTGCTTGCCTTTGAAGTGGAAACCCTAATTGCATTCACAGGAGTACTGCAAGGCTTCTGTGAGATAATGCATGCAAATCAGGAGGCTCAGTGCCATAATCATTTGTTCCAAACTCTCTCCTTGCAGATTTAGCTTTGCAAAAAGCAAGTTTTTAATTTGGCAGCTCACAACCAAGAATAAGCATTTGGATGATTCCATACATTTTTGCTCCATCTTATGCATTTAATTAGTTTGGGTAGTTGGGGAAAAAAAAACTCAATAAAAATGCCATCAAGAAAGGTGATTTTTAAAAATGGTGTTACCACCTTTCAAACAGAAAAATAAAAGGAAAAAGTTGTATTTTGGATTCATTAAAAGAATATTTAAGGGGATTCCACTGTTATACAATTGAAACTTTTGAGGATGGGAATTTGTTAGAAGGAAATTAAGTTCTGAACTACATTCAAAGGAAGTTAGCTATTAAAAATGTGAGTATACTGCCTCATTTGTCAGACAGTTCCTGGCACAGAGAGACTGAGCTGGCCCCTTGTCTTTGGATCTCAGATCTTTCATCTGTAAAGCGAGAGCACTGTATTAAGACACTTGATTTCCTGACTTCTCACATTCTCAGATATTATGTCAGTAGCAGCATTGGATTCCACTGATTTTGTTAATAAGCATGTGACAAAATTAACTAGTTCTTGAGAGTCCTTCCCCAACCTCGACGGAAGTCTTTCCTATAATTCTTGGTTTTAGGATTATTTTAGAATAATTTAGGATTATTTTAGGATAATTGCAGGTTTTAGAATTAAGAGGAGATACTGTTGGTGAGGGGGTAAAAAGCACCCAGGGACTGGTGTAGAGTTGGAGAGAAGAAAAGCTGAAGGGAGCATGTGAAGATTGAGAGGCAGACAAGAAAGGGAGCAGAGAGTCTGAGAGCCCCTGGAAGCTGTTCCCTTCACATGTCGAGACATTTACCAAGAACTGGGGGCCTCCTGAAACAACTGTGCGTTGCTGGCGTGTGTTCTGCTGATGAAAACACCATTTCTCAACCAACCAGGTAGACTGTGACATCATCAGGGCCCCAGCTGGTTGCAGAGATGCCGTCGAATGGTTAACTCACTCCCTGTCAGATTGGTAAGCCTTTTCCTTATCCATTCCACACACCCGCTAGGAAACCCCTGACTTGAGGCCGTTGAGTGTTTTCCAAAGATGGCAATCTGACCTTCTTTCCCTTGGAGGAATTTACTTTGCAATACATTCAAGTAACAAATGCATAGGAGTTTCTTTTTCTTCCATAGTCAACAATTCTCTTTAACTAGACCCACATCCATTCTTTGTACACAGATACAAGCAGCGGAAAGTGGGTTTTACTTCCCTTAGGTTTAATTCCCTCTCATTTTTCCCTTGTGGTTCAACTCTTCCTCGTGCATTTGAATAGAAACAGGAAGATAATTGGCCACAGATTTCTTCCTACTCCCCCTCCCCTCTCTCATCTGGCTAACCTCAGGATGATTTTAAAAAGCAATTTATGATTATCCCTCCAGAAAATTTCCTTGACCTCTGTAACACCTTGTGCGAGCCATCACCTCACCAAGCACACTGCACTGCAGACTCATTTGTGTGCTTCCCCTCTCTCCATGGCAAGCACTAGCTCTCATTCATCTCCTTTCCCACCGCGCTGAGCACAGATCAGACACAGAGCGAACTCCCAGTCAGTGCTGGCTATGCTGAGTTACAGCAGATTTTGCAGCAGCTCCTGAAGACTCCCTATGGTCCATTTTCCTTTGCTAGAGCCCACGGGGTGGGGGAAACAGGGAAGTCCTTCTTTAGGTTCCCATGGGAACTGAAATAAATGTAGCAACAATTAGAAATGAATATACTAAAAATATCATTTTTTGAAGCAAAAAATGTCACCACTTCAAGTATTCACATTATACAATCCCTTTCTTTCTTTCTTTTTAAGATTTATTGATTGATCTGAAAGAACAGTTACAGAGAGAGAGAGAGGGAGAGTGAGAGAGAAAAATAAGAGAGAGGTCCTCCATCCGTTGGTTCATTCCCCAAATGGCCATAACGACTGGGGCTGGGCCTGACTGAAGCCGGAGGCAGGAGATTTACTCTGGGTCTCCGATGTGGGTGCAGGGACCCAAGCACTTGGGTCATCTTCTACTGCTTTCCCATGTACAGGGAGTTGGATCGGAAGTGGAGCAGCCAAGTCTTGAACTGGCGCCCATATGGGGTGTGAGTTCTACAGGCTGTGGCTTTAACCCACTGTGCCAGAGTCAGCCCTTTGCTGCCCTTTCTGTTAAGAGAATGTTTAAAACAGCTTATAAAATTACAGTTCTTTGTTCATTACAAAGCTCACTCATCAATCTTAATACAGAATTCACACACACACACACACACACACACGTCTGTATGTATCACTTCAGGGTCTATATCTATCTATGATCCTCTCTCTTCCTCTGCTTAGTCTTCCAATTTTTATTCCACACCAACAACCATGTGCCAGGCATCATGGTAGGCTTTAGGGATACAGCCACGACAAAGAAACCCAGGAGAGTCTTGTCCTCACAGAGTACACAGTCTAGAAAGACAAACAAGCAACTTAGAAAGCAAGCAAACAAAGGCAGTCTTGCACATTGTCCAAGCAGAAACTAGCACAGTGCTGTGATGGAGACTCAGGGACAGACAGCTAGAACGGGCAGCTCTCAGGAGGAGGCGCCTCAGATGGAGACCTAGAGGAAGAGAAGGGGTTGGTCTCTGAAGAGCCGGGGGGAGGACTGTTCTACGCAAAAGAAACTGCAGGCGCACAGAGCCTAAGGTGCAGAGAATCGGTGTTTGAGGAAGGGAGAGGAGGCTCCCGGAGCTGCAGCTGAGTGAACAAGAGACTGACTGCCTGTGGAGGAGGGGGATTCAGGTTTTGCTCACCGAGCAATGGGAAGCATTTGAAGCACAGAAGCGCTTGAAGCTAGATGTGCCATTATCCAATATGTATTTCAAAGATGACTGTGGCTCTGCAAGCGAACGGCTTTAAGGGGTTAAATTTTAAAATGAAAACCCAACTGTGAGATTTTCTAAGACTTATGCAAGAGATGAGGGTGGTTTAGACAAGGACAGTGGTAGCAGAGATGGAAAGACATGAATGTGCTTGAGAAATATTTTGACAGCAGACATGCTGCGCCTTGAGTCATTTCTCTGATCAAAAACCTTCTCATGTCTCTGGGAATACAGGCCAAAAACACTGCAGAATCCCTCCCTCCCTCACTACTCACCCCTTCTCCCCGCAACCCTCCATGGTCTTCCACTGCCCTCCAGTCAAATTGCTTTGTCCCAGCAAAGCTCAAGGAACTTGCTATGCCTTGAACACACCTTCTTCATGGTCCCTCAGTGTTTAAAACCTTTGCTCAGATGCACCTCAACAACCATGTAGCTGAGGAACCTGCATTGTCCCCGGCCCCTGCTGTCCTCATCGACACTTCCCGACTTAGTGTTCTTAGCACAACTTCTGACAGGTTGTGTCAGTTGTTTCATTTTTTTATTTCCTTCATTGTCTGACTCTGTACACTAGAACGGGGCTTGCTCCCATGAGAGCCCCCAGAATATGCGGCTGAGCCTGTACATGGTAGAGGCCTTAACAGAGGCTTATGAATGTGAGAGGCCAGGGAAGGAACCTAGGATGGTTCCCAGGTTTTAGGTGTAAACAACTGGATTATGTTTTTAATGAGATGGGGGAAACTGGGAGAGAAATAGTTTTTATTCTATGATAGAATAAGTGTTTAGAATAAAATGAGCATGAAATTGTTAATTCGCAAAAGTGAGGCACAGGAGCAAACATTGTGGCACAGAAGGTCATGCTGCCACTTAGGGTGTCTGCATCCCATATCGGAGTGTTAGTGCGAATTCTGCCTTCTCTGCTTCCAATCCAGCTTCCGGCGAATGCACCTGTGAGGCAGCAGACGCTAGCTGAAGTGCTCGACTTTCTAGCACACATGAGGGAGATCTGGATGGAGACCTGGCTTTAACCTGGGCTGGCCCCAGCTGTTGCAGCCATTTGTGGAATGAACCAGCAGAGGGAGAATCTCTCCTTGTGTGCGTCTCTCATTGTTACTTTGCCTTTCAAATAAATAAATACATCTTTAAAAAAAATAAGGTGAGAAATGTTGATTTTCAGGGAATTGTGAGGGACTCAAGTAGAACAGGTAAACAGAGTTGGATGCTTACTGTCTCTCCCTTCTCCTCGCTCCCTCCTTTATCACTTGCTCTCTCCCTGCACATCCTTGGGCCTTCATCACTCTGAAGCAACCTCTACCTTGTTCCATGTTGAACCCTACACCTTTCCCTTACCCCTGTTGCCTGCTAACATTCCTGTACTCTCACAGAGCTGTCACTATAATCTGGTTTCCCTTCCAAGGCCTTTGCAAACAAAACCAATGACTATCATAGAACAAGGTCCTTCTGTTAATTGCCATCAACCCAGCCTTCCAAACTACTCATGCACTTACAACTACATAAACTATCCTGTGGGTTAACAAGTCCAGCCCAAATACATACCCATCTCCACACAGTTGTTCAGGCCTCTCCCTCCTTAGCAGGCCCACCTCATTCTTCTCCATTACCTATTAGAGATAAACGTAGTCCCAAACTGCAGTGGCATAGGACAACTAGTGGCTTTCCTTTGGACTGGGATGGCTACTGGGAAGCCTTGGCTGAATAAAATAAACACCAGCATTTCATGACAGAGCCAGGAGCTATTAAAAATGCATTCTTAATTGCTCTCTTCACGCTTTCATCCTGATGCTAAACATCCTGCTCTGTGCTGGCCTGTTAGGAGAGAAATCTTTTAATTTTCTGTTTGAATAAGATAGTGTTGTGGAGAGGCTCAAATGGGGATAGCACATGCAGAGCAATTAGGACAGTGCCGAGCATCCAACAGATGCTCAACACGTGGCAACTGGAAGGAGCTCTTCCCGTGCCCATGATATGACTGGGGTTCACTCAAAGACTGCCCCCACCCAAACACCCTCAAAATGAGGGTGACGCTTTCCCCTTTGAAAGAATTCCATTGCTATTTCACACCTTACAGCCTATTCATCTTCAGCTGTTGTCAGTCAGAGACTCTTTTTAATGGTTTAATTTGTTGTTTTCTCAAATACTGAAAAGTTTCACAAAACAGAACGGTTATTAAACTCAGACTCAGGGAACCAGGCATTTGGCACAGTGATGAAATCCACACTTTAGGTATCCGCACTCCATGCTGGAGTGTTGGGTTCAAGTCCCGGCTCCACTTTAATTCCAGATTCCTGCTGATGTGCACCCTGCATGGTAGCAAGTGGTAGTTTAAATACTTGAATCCCTGCTACTCATGTGGGAAACCTGAATCAAGTTCCAGTCTCCTGGCTTCAGCCTGGCCATGCCCCAGTTCTCGTGGGCATTTGGAAAGTGAACCAGCGGATGGGAGATCTCTGCCTGGCTCTGTGCACTGTCTCTCTGCCTGTCCAATAAATAAAATAAACTTAAATTGAGACTTCTGGAGACTTTTGTGTTTGTTGAGGTTCTCCAGCTGTAAGTGAGCAGCGCTAAATGGACGGTGAGAATGCGAGACCTGAAAAAAATCCTAGAAATCATTCATCCATTTCCTTTTCTTTTTCTTATAGGAAAGTAGGGTCTAGAGGGAGAAAAGCAATTTGTCTAGCGTTGTGCAGAGTTTCTGGCTGAGCCTGGATGACCAGAGTTTTTATCCCCCAATCCAGGGCCCTTCCCACTGCTGCCAGGGATTCCTTGCACGGAGATGGTTGGTCTTATTGTTGGGGTCTCGTTCTATGCTGGGAGTGAGAAGGGGGCTCCTGGGGCTGCGGAGACCTCACAGCACACACAGTGTCCCTTACTCATGCCGACTTCTCCGGGTCAGCAAGGGGACTACCGTCCTTGTTGGTGGAAGGGCCTCTTGCAGAATCAAGGGCAAGGCCAGGGTGGGACAGGTGGGGAAGGGAAGTGGACAGTGCTTCCTCCAGGCGAGCACTGTGTTTTTGTCATCTTGCATTTCTCAATAAGTATTTGCTGAACCAATGAATAAATTGTAAGCCTGTCTCTGGCATTACTCTTTTTTTTTTTTTTTTTAAATTTTTGACAGGCAGAGTGGACAGTGAGAGAGAGACAGAGAGAAAGGTCTTCCTTTTGCCGTTGGTTCACCCTCCAATGGCCGCCGCGGTAGCACGCTGCGGCCGGCGCACCGCGCTGATCCGATGGCAGGAGCCAGGTGCTTCTCCTGGTCTCCCATGGGGTGCAGAGCCCAAGCACTTGGGCCATCCTCCACTGCACTCCCTGGCCACAGCAGAGAGCTGGCCTGGAAGAGGGGCAACCGGGACAGGATCGGTGCCCCGACCGGGACTAGAACCCGGTGTGCCGGCGCCGCAAGGCGGATTAGCCTGTTGAGCCACGGCGCCGGCCTGTCTCTGGCATTACTCTTAAATATTATGTTAAAGATATACAGAGATTCTAAACCCCTGTTGGAGCACAGATACAGTTTTATTGATGTAAAATGAGACAAAATTAAGAGTTCCAAGATCAACTTGATCAAAAAGCACACTCCAAACAAATGTGCCTAATGGACTCACTTTCCTATTCCCTTATCTAACATAATTTCCTTGTCCTACATCTGCCTTTAAAGTCCTGTTATTTTGACAATATTTAGACAAATTGTCCATATCTACTCCAGGCATGGAAATAAGACAGTAATCAAATGATGACACAAATAAATGTATCATTGTAACTATGATGAGTGGCAGGAGACAGGTGAACTGAGAGCAAGCATGGCCTAATTAACAGAGGTCTAGCTTTCAGCACATGAGAGGTGATGATCTGTTATAACTCATAAGCTTCTTCACATTTGAGTTCTGAGTTCAGTCCTGGCTGCTCCCATTTCAAGACCTTACCAAGAAATATTCTTGCTGCCTCCAAGAGTTAATCTGACATTTTAAGTGCCATTCTCTTAGAGGATGGGCCTTTCTTCAGATCAGGAACAAAAATAGCCACACACAAAACAAAACCCACTTCCTTCATTCCTGAAAGATTTTCCAAGTCCCTGCTGGGGCAGGAGATCCAATACATGGAGAAAGAGACCCACTTTCTGATCTCCAGAGGCTCATGGTCGTATAGGAAAGGCAGGTGGCGATTACATGATCACACACGTGGAGGTGCACATAAAAACAGTAAGTGCCCAAACACAGAGGAAACTATGGAAGAACACAGCTTAATTTTAATTACATTTCTTAAAAGGCTTTTCTGAAAACTGGGATTCACACAGATATGCAAAGGATGTGGAATAATTAACAAAGAAGACAAGGGTGTACCCCAGTGCAGATACTGGAAAAACACTGCCATGAGGCCAGGTTGTCCCCCGCAAGTCATGTGGCCTGATGACGCCAACTGTGAATTAGAGGGAATTATGTGTTTCAAAGACATGAGTTAAATTACTGAGGCCGGGAGCCAAATCTGGACCTGCAGTCTATTTTTGTGCAGCTCATAAGATTGATTTTTCCTTCTGAGATGATGGGAGGGGGAGGATAACATTTATTGCAAAGGCAGATTATAACAAATATGAGAAAACTCAGTGCCCATGGACAAAGGCCACCACCACGCAGAGGCACCCATTCCATTCCCATCGACAGCTCCCTTCACGCCACAGCGGCAGGACCAAGTCACTGCAGCACAGGCCCACAGAGCCCAAAATATTTGCTCTCTGGCCCTTTACCGAAAACGTTTACTAACCTCTGGATTATATGAAAGTGGTTCTTTTGAGAAGATAAAGTTGCCGGTGTTGAGGTTGCTGCTTGAGAGAAGGGTTTAAATGTCTAGCCTCATGGAATTCTGTGTTTGTAAAAGTGATTGGCTGGCCCTCCGGCCCAGGTGTCCCTGGGAAGTAACTGTGGCTTCAGCAGGCGGCTTGATGTCTATATAATTAGGCCTCTCTCTGTGTCTGCGAAGATGAGGCTGTCATTAGCAAGGGTGGAAGCATTTCAGCGCCAGTTGCAGTGACCCCAAAGTAAAACAAACAAAATAAAACATCAGTCGCAGACACCGGGCATCTGAAGACAGCAAGGCTGCCAGGGCCTGTGATCCGTGCTTCTCATCTCCTGGTGCCAGACGAAGGAAGATGAGAAAGCAGGTTGTCTCGTTTGCTCTGCTAAGATTCCCTCCATCCTTCTCGTAGGGTCAGTGGCTCAGAGGTGCAGGGTATGAGAAATAGAAAGCATACATGCTTGGTTGCCTGCCTCCTCCGTGCAAATCTGACAGCTTGCAAAAATACAGAGAAGACATCCAAAGCAGAAAATAGTGCTGCTCTGATCCTCCCTTCCGGAGGAACGGCGTGAGAAAGGGAAGAGAATGGCAGCACAGGAAGCAAGTGCTTGAAGGCTCTAAATTGACAAAGAGGTTGACAAGGAAAAGAGCAGAAAGGAAACTGCTATGGCTGAAGCTCTGAGTCAGGGGCAGAAATGAGGTCAGGGAGAAGCTGGAATCGGACTACACCGGGACATATTAGGACACTGAACTTTATCAGGGGTGCCATTAGACATCTTGGATGGATTCTAAGCTCCAGGAATTGATTGGTGCTGCTGGGAGGCATGGACCCCTACATTTTGCAAAGCTGACCACACCAAATATCCCACACTGTGTGTTCTTTCAAGCTGAAGTAGCTACTCGTGCTTTGACAGATGGAGTTTATGCTTTCTTCCTATAAATGTGGGCAGGAATGTCACTGGAAGTGACATCACGTGATTTCCCAGGCTCTGTCATAAGTGTGTAGCTTCTACCTTGTCCTCGTAGTGTTGCAGAGTACTGGGTCCAGGTTCTTTTTTCCAATGCAAGAAAAGAACTTGAGGATGAGATGCAGGCAGAGAGAAAGATTTATTTTTTACGTGCAAAGTTAAAACTTTCAGGAAGGCGTGCTGGCATGCTCAAGAGAGAGACATATTCCATGAGGTTCAAGGCTATCCTATTTGATTTGGGGCGTAGGGAGTGGTGGGGGCAGGATTTATTGAAAATTCACAAGGGATGGGTTTGGACTGGGGCTACAGTATCACCCATTTCCTTGTCCTTTTTTGGAAATCTGGAAAGTCACCATGTCAGGTGCACGATGGGTGTGGGAATGTCAGCATGGTAATTTTATTATAATGACTTTATAATGAGTTAAAAGCCATCCCAAGGGAGCATCCAGCAGCCACACAGATATTTTTAGTCTGTTGGTTGTAAGCAGCAAAACTGCAGTTTTCCATTACACAGGAGAGGGTGGTTTTTGGGTGGCGCAGAGGGTGCTGAAGTGCAGGTTATTTGCAGGAAGGGGCTGGCGACCTCAGCTCCTCCTTGGTAGCTACCTCCCTGCCTACGTCTTTAGCATGCGGGAGCAAGGAGAGGGGCCACGTGGAGAGGCTGTGTGAGATGTGCCTGCCAACAGCCCCACTGTGGCCACAGCAGACAGCTGGTGCTGCCTCCAGCCGCGAGTGGGCAAGCCTTGAGATGATTCCAGCCCTGGTGCATTGAGTCACCTCAGGACTCGCAGTGTTCCTGCTGAAGGCCAAGACACTGTAGTGTAGAGGCGCGCCTCCCCTGACTTCCTGGACCACAGACTCCACAGGTAGAATACAATGGCTGGTGCTGTTTTATACCTCTAGCCTGGGGGGAAGGGGCAGGGATCAGGTACACAGCAACAGGTAAATGGAGAAAGAGGCTAAGAATCCTCAAGAGTGGGTTTCCTAAAACTCTCTCTTCTTTAATTCCCTTCCTTTCTTTAGCACACCTACCGGTGATACTTCCCTTTTTTGACCTCACTCTGTATAGGGCTCTCTCTAGACGTTACCCAGCCCCACTCTCCCAGTTCCGCTGCAATGGTCTCTCAGCTCACAAGCTCAATTCTTCTACAAAATCCATAAACTCAAAGACTGACCTGAGGGAGCATCTGAACAAGACATTGTAACAGAATGGGAGATTTAATCGTGCTTCTCTTCAGAGGTACAGAGTGTTTAAGGAGGAAGACAAACCTGGTCAGCAGGAATCACTGTTAGGAGCTACTGACGATTCAGAGGAAGTGGATGTGATGTACAAACCTAGCTGCAGGAAACTGGGCAGAATGAGCACCTGTTCACAGTCACCTTTCTCACAAACTCCCCGGCCTCATTCACGATTCAGTGTGCATGTGAACTTGATCGGAACACTGCTTCCTCACTCATCAACACCAGTTCTCTTGGAAACGGATCCCTCCTGGCATAACAGGAAGTTTGATGTCAGTTTTAAGGTTCCCCACGTGCTAGCAGGGAATTGCCCTGTGGTTTTTTGTTTTGTTTTGTTTTTGACCACCATCTGCCTGGTGCATCCTTCCTGCCCTGTGCCCACAAGGAGGAGTCTAACAGAAAGGAAGAAGGAGGCAACCAACTCTCTGCTCCGCTTGGGGGCCCCCAGCCTTGCAGACTCTGCATTCACAGGGAGGCAAGAAGACACTGCCTTTGCCTGCTGGAAGGGAGTGGTCACCCTCAAAGGCAAAAGCAACTTCCTCTGCCTGGGACAGGATCCTCCTCTGCTATTTTAAGTCCTGTTGTGAGTGAGTCTCTGAATCAAATACTTTCCATTTCTAAGAGCAGATCAATTCCATTTACTTCTGAAATTCTGCTTTTGTGAAACAACCTATCTTGTAGACGCGGGAGATTCTGACTTGTACAGATGATCTCGTTGAGCTGTTGTAGATCGCTGAGGCATGAATGAAAAAGGGCTTGAAAGGAAGTTAAAGGAAGAAGAATCCAGTCAGCTGTGCATCACCAACATTTCTGAATGCTTAACAGATACCAGCTCCCTCTGCTAAAAAATATCCACAAAGGATTGTGTTTCATTCTCCCAACAACTCCCTAAGGTTGAAAGGAAAATTCTCACCATTTTACAGATAAAGAAACTGAAGTTTGAACCTAAGGCCACTTCACATTGTCACACTGTTAGATTGTGACAAGGCTGGCATCCAACCCAAGTCAAACAGCTTCAGAGCCAGCACTTATCAGAATCCACATTTGACCCTGATGTGGAGCCAAGTGTGGGAACTGCCAGGCAAAGCCTTCCAGGTTTCGTTCGGTTATAATCAGGCAGTTTCACAGGAAGTCTGATCTCGGTTGATGAATGATAATCACTGCTCGAAAGGTTTGCAATTTCTCTTCTTGAGTGTCTAGATATTGTTGTTTTTAAAAACCTTTGAAAAAGTACTTAGTACCTAAAAATACCCCCATGAGCTATGTTAATGTAGTTCCTAATTTGAATTTGCTTAGAATGGAATTCACAGTGATCATGCTATCAAAAGTGGGGTGCTGCCCCTACTTTTGGATTGGAGTTGGGAAGTTAAGGTCATGATCCTTACTCCTTCCAGGCTGGTTAGCAGCTTTTGGAAACTCTCCTTTCTGCTCTGGACCTGACTGTTACCATTTGCAAAGCAACGGGGAATAGATCAGGATAATGGTTTCTAGGCTTTATGCCTCATGGCTGCACTGGGGGTGGGGGGCAGTGAGGGGGCCCTCCAGGTGGGACAGACAAAGGATTAAGTCAAATGCAGCCTCCTCCATCCCCGCAGAAAACAGACCACCCACTGTCATTTTATCTACAGGGGCTTCAATCACATTGTCAGTTGAATAAGTACCTTTTTATCTGGCCACCTTTGGTTCCCTCCTCTCTGCACCTTCTCTTTACTTTTTAGAAAGCTCCTTAATTAGGCCGGCCTCACTAGGCTAATCCTCCACCTGCGGCGCCAGTACCCCAGGTTCTAGTCCTGGCTGGGGTGCCAGATTCTGTCCCGGTTGCTCCTCTTCCAGTCCAGCTCTCTCCGCTGTGGCCCCGGGAAGGCAGTGGAGGATGGCCCAAGTGCTTGGGTGCCTGCACCCGCATGGGAGACCAGGAGGAAGCACCTGGCTCCTAGTAGCAACCATTCAGGGGGTGAACCAACGGAAGGAAGACCTTTCTTTCTGTCTCTCTCTCTCTCTCTCTCTCACTGTCTAACTCTGCCTGTCAAAAAAAATATATATATATAGAAAGAAAGCTCTTTAATTTTTCTTTGGATTACTACCCCTCCTAATTTTTATGGTCTCAATAGGAATATCAAACAAAGAGCCCCAGACACTCTGGACCTAGGGGTGGTTCCACCACCTGACTCAGGAAGCCAGCATTGTGGTGTAGCCGATGAGCTGCCACCTGCAATGCTATCATCCTGTATGGGAGCTGGGTCATGCCCCAGCTGCTCCACTTCTTATCCAACTCTCTGCTAAAAGCCTGTGAAAAGCAATAGAGGATAGGCCAGATGCTTGGGAGACCCAGATGAGGCTCCTGACTCCTGGCTTTGGCCTGGTACAACCCTGTCTGCTGTGGTCATGTGGGGAATGAGCCAATGGATGGAAGATCTCTCTCTCTCTCTCTTTCTTCTCTCTTTCTCCCTCCCTCTTTCTCTAACTCTTTTAAATAAATAAATAAATCTTTAAAAAATTGTTTTGGGTGAATATTTGGCCCAGCAGTTAAGACACCACTTCCTATGGGAGTGCCTGGGTTGGAGTTCCAGCTCCACTTCTGATTCCAGCCTCCTGGAAGGCAGCCAGCGATGGCTTAGGTAGTTGAGTCCCTATCATCCATGTGGGACACCAGGATTGAGTTCCAGACTTGTGATTTTAGATTGTCTAAGTACCCAGGCTGTTGCAGGCATTTGGAGAGTGATGGAAGATCTTTCTCTGTCTCTCAGTTTCTCTCTCCCTTTCAAATAAATAAATGAAATGTTTCCATCTCTTACAGAAGTAACTAACCACTGTTCATTATTTCACTGATATGCATTTGGATAGTCCAAGCACATGAGAGCACACTTTAGGTCTGGTTTTAATTCATCTTAACCAAGATCAGTTACTGTGGCCCCAACTTCTCCTTCCTCCCTCCATGTGGTTGTTAGAACTATCAACCTGTAGACTGTCTAGTCGGATTTCTAAACTGTCTTCTGTGTAGAAGAGTGTTAGGAACAGGGACTCTAGAAAAACGTTTCTATTTCTTAAAGAATCAGACCTTCTGCCCTCTAAATACTTTTTGAAGCCATAAATGAAACACAGGGTTAAAAAGGATACAGGAGCTACTAAACAAACGCATATGACTTTGAGTGCAATGCAGTTCTTTGGAAAGGCCATGGGGCTCGTGCTGTGACACAGCAGGGTAAGCCACTGCTTGCAAAGCCCTCACCTCTTATCTGAGTGCCTCTACTTCTGACCAGCTTCCTGACAATGCACATTTAAGCAACAGCAGGTGATGGCTCAAGTATTTGGGTTCCTGTTATCCATGTGGGAGATGTGGATGGAGTTCCTGGCTCCTGCTTGTGGCCTGGCCCAGCCCCAGCTATTACAGACATCTGGGGAATGAACCAACAGACAGAAGATTGGTCTCTCTTTCTCTTGAGAATAAAAATAAGCATTAAAAATAAAAATAGGCCATAGATAGCTTTCTTCAGCAAACTCCATATACTTATTCTCAATAATAATGATCCCAAGTCCAATTTTCATTCTTACAATTGGCAACACAGCCAACTTTCTAGCCTGCTATACATATCCCTCAATTACCACGTAGCATCTCTGCTAATCCTAGTTAGCTAAGTAAGAAGTAATTCAGAAACCCAAATAGCTGCCAATGACCAGTGCAATTTTGAGGGAAAAAATCTTCAAGACAATTTTGATTTTGTATCGAGTCTTCTCTCCACTCCCTACAACCATCCCTCATCTAGGGAGGACTCTTGGTCATGGCAAGAACTTAACCCAAGGCCACACTGCATTAAGCCCCACTTGATGCCGTGATTATGAGCGTAGAGAGTAGTCCTACAATGCTCAGTGTTTTCTCTAAAGGAACTTACTCAAACACCACGGAGAAGAGTGTGCACTACTCTAGGTAAGGGGAAGTTATCAGAAACTTTTCAAGGAAGGAAACGTACTACGCTGCTCTGCCTTTTGGAAAGCAAGTTTTAACAGCTTCTAGAAGAGGTATTGATGTTATAGGAACCTAAAGGTGACCCATAGTTCAGGCAGGATGAGGAAAGCTGAACAGAGGAAACATCAGGGGGATGAAGTGGGCAAAGCAGATTCAGGGAGACACAGTCAGGAGGATTTGTTAGCATTATGCCTGCTAAGAGAATGAAAACGATCAAAAGCAACTTCCAAAATTGTGGCTTTTTAGTGATAGCACAAATAGAAATTATATGAACAAAAAGTGGAGTTCTGATGCAGGAGAAGCACATTGTTGAGGGTGAGAATGGGAGATAAAGAGTTCTTATTAAAATTGGCAGATGAGAGTATAAAGTCATCCACCGTAGAAATCAAGACTTGCTGGAGAAGCAGGAATTGCAGAGTTGGTTACATGACATGTGTGGTCAAGGCATAAAGGAACCCAGAAGACTGCCCACAATTTTACCTTCCAGGTTCAAAAGGCTCTTTTTCACCCCAACTTGTTTGTTAAACTCAACAACCAAGCTGACAAAGAAATCTATCCTCTGAGCCCAGAGGGACTCCTAGTGCTTATCCTTCTAAGCTTCCCCTCCTTACATGCACCCACATGATGCCAGGGACAAAGGTTTCCCCTTCAGAAAGGAAACCTAAGAGCCAGTTTTCTCCCTCCGTCTTGCAGATGGCGTTACACATGTCAATGAGACATGTTCCGGAAGTGCTTTCCTCTTGGCAACCAGAGAAGCACGTTCCTTCTTTGGAGCCTGCTCCCACTTTCTCTCCCTCCCAGCATGGAACCTGATATACTTTATTCCCAGGCTATCTCTGCCTGGCCCCTGACACTGCTGGTGCTCTTGGTGGCTACTCTGCAGTAGGCAGATAAGGATGGGCTCGGTGAAGGACGGGCGTGTGTGTCCCTGCCGGTGTCCGTAGGGATGCCCCAGCAGGCTTCCAGCTCCCTCCCGCTACACCTGCTTCTGAGTGAGCCTGCTTTCAGCGATGGTCCTGCAGAACAGCACTGTTCAAATAATAATAACTTTTCCTTTCATGGCACTTCGTACTTTATAACAATCTTTCCATCTTTCTTCCATTTTATCTCCATAGCAGAATCTCACGGAGAAGATATTACCAATATCACCATTTTATAGTTAAAGAAATCAAGGCTCACGAATGTTTACTGACTTGCTTAAGTTGTACAGCAGTAACTCCGGAGAAGAAAATGAGCTGGGGAACAGGGACCCGTGGCATTTGTTCACCTCGGACAGCGATGGCCTCTGAGTCCCAGCCAGGCTTCCTCACGCCGTCTGGAGACCTCAGCTATACATCTTCGATCCGGTGTGAAAGAAATTATTTCCTCAAAAGTACGAATTATCACTTACTGAGTCCTGACCATGAGCCTCGTCACAGTGCCGAGGGTTTTGTGCGTGGTCCCTCCTTTTGTCAGACCCCAGGCGGCCAGGGGACGGCCACCAGGTCAGCGAGGGAGAAGCACCCAGCCGTTCTTCCGTGGAGCGCTTTGCCCAGCTCCTCTCTGAAGGCAGTGCTGCTTCTCCTGTGGGTGCGCATTTCCTGCCCTGGTGATGTGTCTGTGAACGCCCATCGCATCCCGAATCGCTTTAATCTCCTATCCTGGAACAAGCCAAAGGCTGCTTATAGCTGATGGGCTCCACGGAGCTGCCGCACTGCACCCGGGAAGTTGTTTCCTCGGGGGTCTCGACTCTCCCCACCTGGCTCTGAGGTTGAACCGCGCAATCTACTAGGTCCACCTCCGACCACGTTCACGCCAGAAGCTGCCTTTGGAAACCCAGCCTGGTTCCAGGGAGCGCGGAGGCTTCAGGACGTTTGACAGGGCAGGGGAAAAACAAGAGCACATTTATTCCTGTGTTGCTCTGATGTTAGTTCACAGTAGAAAACCTCGGGCGATGGCTGACATTTAGTCTCCAGTACAAACTGCTCCTTGGATTTCCCACTGCTAGTTTATAGAAATACAACTGATTTTTGAATATTGACCTTGTATCCTGCAACCCTGTTGAGGACGACTGAGTCCTCACAACCCCAACAGTTGTGCTTTTTTCCCCAGTAACGTTCCACTGCTTGGCTGTACTTGGTGTTGTTTTCTTCTTTTTAAATAGATTTATTAAGGATTGAGGAAATCTAAATGTAATAGTGTTTATATAAAGGGTGTGACAGTTACCAGATTCAAAATAGATCACTTCCCCAAAGCCTAATAGAGTCAGAAAATCCTAAAGGATGGCTCTCGTGCCCACGTGATTGTGACAAAAATCATTACAGGAACTCCCTGGAAACACACCCTTGCCGGAAGACCACCACAACCCGGCACAGCCAGTGCTTCTGTGAGGATGTCTGCCCAACTGCCCATGGCACTGACGTACCACTCTCCTTACTATTCCTGGCCAGCAATAACCATTTCAGAACAACTTATAACACCTCCCTCACTGTGTCTCCCAGTGCTTGCTTGGGTGCCATTCCTTACAGAATTCAGTAAGACGGATGCGTGCTGCATGCCCACTGCTTACTTTTCTTTCTCTGCAGAATGTGAGTGCTGTATTTACCCCTTGTGAATACCGTGAACAAGTTGGATTGATGAACTGTCCTTTGATTGATTGAATGTAACAGTCATACGCACGGCATCTCCTTGTTTGCCAGAACTTTGCCAACAAATATCCCTCACAGTGAAATGGTTATGAATAATGTTTAGGATGATTTGATCTCATATGCTTACCTTTTTGTATGTGTGGGGTATGTTAGTGGGGTGTGTTGGATGGGAGACGTGCAATCCAGATTTGATTGGCCAAGAACACTGTTGTATTTTCTGTGGAGCCAAATATAGTTGCTAACAACTTCTATTTTATGACACATATGCTGATTCATGCCTAATTACACAATACATGCGCTAATATATTTCTATAACTTGAATCATTTCGGTTCACTTTACCATTAGGTGAGTAAAAGTCTCTTTTACTGTGAAAAGAAATTAACTGCTAAAACAAATGCAAACTAAATTTTACATAGAAAGGCATAGCCTGAAATATTTCCCATGTTGTGTTCTCACATTAGAGTAGTTCCTATGTTAAACCATGAAAAATTGCCTTTATAAATAATATCTGTTTGAAGGCCTACAAATCCTTCAAGCTTGTACTTTTGCAAAGAAGGAAAGCAAAAGACAATCATTTTTTATGGAGGAGGCAGGACGATTGATCCTTTCTGCTACCTTCTTAGTGGTTACTATTTTCTAATCTGCCTCTTTCTCATTGGAAATCAGGAAGCTTCTAGAATTTACCATTTTAAGTTATTTTTTTCTTTGTCATTCTACGTGCATAGTTTTCCTACTTCTCCTTATAATCCTGATTTATCTAAACTTGGGTGTTTATAAACCTATTAGTCACAAAGACTTTGTTATACATGATTCAGTGGGTTTTTCTCTTGCAAAGGAATTACATTTATCTTTATGAAATTTGGATGAGTTTTAAAAATTGATTTAAAAATTGAGTGTGTCAAAATTTTCTGCTACCCCACAGAATTTTCTTGTGTTAATCCAATTACTTTATTTTGCAAAACAAAAATCACAGTTTACTTTGCTATGGCCCTTATGGACATCATGAGAGAGTTATTTTTTTCTTTTATTTGGTTTGTTGGATGATATAATAGTTATAATTTTTGCATTTGAAAATAATTCCAGAATGGCCAGTTGAAGATAGAACTAACTGATGCTTATATGTACTATCTTATGGCATGCTTTCCTGAATTCCTTTTGTGTTAATAGAGATGAGGATTCTTATTAGATGTGATAGTAGGGGCTGTAGGAAAGTGGAAATAAAGTCCATGCATTTTTCAATACAATTAGTAAGTAAACCAAAAGCTGTAAAATCATAACACTTAGAAATATTGACTTAATTAAAATAAGAGATCGCTAAAATAGTTTGGAACAATTACCAGCAGAGAAAGGAATTAGGGAAAAGGGACAGGGACAAATGATTCTTATCATGAGCCTCCCATTTCATTTTGTAGCCATATAAATGGGTAACTTTCATTATATTTTCAGAAGGGACCAGGACACAGATAGTATCTAACTTCATAATTGGTTTTGAGTTGGACAACTGTGTAATTGCACTGCTACAAAGGAACAAAGAAGTCTGTTAGAAAAATGTATATAAAATATTATTTGTACAAGGCAGAATGCCTAGTTAAACAAGAGAATCACCTAAAATCCTTAAGTAAAGTGACTAGATAAGAGGCATTTTTTAAAACCTTACTAAGCTAGTGTAATGTCTTTTTTTAATACATGTTTCTAAGAAATATAATAGAATTACTAATAAAAGTTCAGTGCTCAAGTCTGCACCCAGCTATAGTTAATGATTAAACCCTGGAGGTTTGCTATTATTAATTCCTAAATGCTAAATGACCATTTAATTATATCCGTGTCTAAATATAAATATTATTTACTACTTTGAGTTCCATTGGGAAGGAAGAAAAAGGTCTCCTTTCCTCCTGGATGTTTTTGGTTTAGGAGCAGTTGCTGAGCAGACCAACAACAGTTAGGGCATACACTATGCTCTGGTCAAAAGTCAAGGCTAGGCCACTACAAATGGCTCTTAATATTCACTTACCCTTATTCTGTAAAAAAAATTGTTAGTGAAACGGTGCCAACTTATCTGAGGCGCCATCTTTGGCTCTGGCCCAGGAGCCACCCTGTACACTAAGTTCGGCCTCCCCAGGACCCAGCCTGGCTTACTAGGAATCAGGTGACCACATTGCCCAACCGAAAGTGGCAACTCTACCCCCACTCTAAAGGGATTCACTGTTCCCATCCCTGCAAAGCTATAACAAAGTCTGCCTTTCGACACAGGCCCTCTTTTTGCCCTCTCCCTCCAGCCTGTCGGGTTTCCCTGTACCCGACAATAAACCTTTCCTTTAACTCCAGTGTTCGGCCTTTCAACAGTAGAAGAAAATGGCCCACCTGCTTTCAAGTTAAGAAGTCACTCATTCACCCATCCATTCATGCATGCCCCGCATTTATGCATATGGAAGGGCTTGAAAAAGTTCATAGACAATGCATACTACTTTAAAAACTTATGAATTTCAAAATCTTTACATTAAAATACACTTGTCTTTTTTTTTTTTTTTTTTTGACAGAGTGGACAGTGAGAGAGAGAGACAGAGAGAAAAGTTTTCCTTTTCCGTTGGTTCACCCTCCAAGTGGCTGCTACAGCCGGCGTGTTGAGGCCAGCGCACTGCACCAATCCGAAGCCAGGAGCCAGGTGCTTCCTCCTGGTCTCCCATGCGGGTGCAGGGCCCAAGGAACTGAGCTATGCTCCACTGCCTTCCCAGGCCACAGCAGAGAGCTGGCCTGGAAGAGGAGCAACCAGGCCAGAATCCGGCGCCCCGACTGGGACTAGAACCCAGGGTGCTGGTGCCGCAGGCAGAGGATTAGCCTAGTGAGCCGCGGCGCCGACCCATACATTTGTCTCTTAATTCCATCTTCCCACAAATGTTTTGAAGAACCCTGTATAGGAAGTACACCCCATAGACTTTAACTGCGTAAGCAATCCCATTTCTGGGAATTCATACCTTGAGCTAAAAGAGGTTTATGGTAAAGTGTTTGTCGAGGCTAGCTCAAAGTGTGCTTTTGTTATTATTTTCTTTATATAGCTAATTTGAAAAGTAGGTGCTGGTAAAATATGACTGAAAATATGGGTGATGAGAAACCATATCACAGAACGTCTTGGAGGCTCTGCTAGGGCATTGGAATTTCTTCAAAGAGCTGGAGGGCACTCAAGGATTTTAAGCCGAGTGTTAATCATCTGTGTTGAATAACGGTGTATAACAAATAGCCTACTACTTACACTCACTACGGAATGACTGGCATGATGCTGAAATACATTTGGTGGATTTTTCAGAGCTCTCCAGTGTGACAGTGCAAACGCTGAGTACAATCGTTAGTGTTTGCCTTCAGTTAACAGCGCTCTGCCCCAGGGGAGCAATGAAACTTAAGTTCCATGTGTTCTCTTCAAACAGTGACACTGCTACTGAACTTTGCATACTGATAGCCACTCTAAGACAGCATCATCAGCACAAGACAGAGACAAATGGGATCACATTCTTCAAACGCGAACAACCTCTTCAAGAGACAGGAAGTGAAGGAAAGGGCGTGTTAGTTCTTTTCCCTGCTCTCTGAAAACAACAGCTGATGGAGCCAAGGGAGGGCAAGAAGCAGGGCTGGAAGAGCAGGAAGCTACTTTTTGCTGACAAACAGTTTCTGGATAAGGTCTTGCCCATAAATACGCAATGATGGGTCAGGATGGCACAGGAACGGTTTTCTAATCTTTGGTTTATAAAGGATCTCAGCAATTTCCCTCAGTTTGCCTCATTATTTCTGGACGATGGCACAAAAATTAGTTGAGATGAAATGCCATTTTGAATTTATCTTCCTGGCAGTTCCTAAACTTCTTAGCCCTGGACTCACAAAGAGCACAGGAAGCTAACACTGATTGAATACCTGCTAAGCAGCTTTCTCCTGGGTAATTTCCTTAACACTGAACTCGGAAAATTGTCCAGTCTTCTACCCGTCTCTTCCCTAGCCATCTATGTGTCTTCCTAAGCAGAAAGATGTTGGAAATGTCCAATGGCCATTTGGCTTCACGATGAGCTTCTTTTATGCTGTTGTTGCTGTCCCAAGTTTCGAATCCCACTGTGGCATCCTGCATCCTTGTTGGGGTGCCATCTGACTTTATATCTAACACATTAGGCAACTCATTCATAAAGTGCATAGAGGTGGATAAATCCACTTGGAAGAGTAAGAGATTGGATAGCCTTCCTGGACAGGAAACACTGGTCCCTTTTGCTCTAGAGTAATTGCAGGTGAACCTACAAGCTGGAGCCTCAGGAAGTGAATGTAACATTCCAACGTCGCAGTATCTGACAAGGCTGCTGCCTCCGCATGTGTTTCAGATGGGCCACTGCTGGATGCCACATAGCAAACAGATTTCTTAACTTCCTTCCAGATAAAATGATCTCTGCATTCATGTAGGTCACCCAGGGCTCAACAGGTTGTGACCGCTAGAGAGAAAGAGTATTTGACAACATACCACAAGACACTAGTCATTATTATTTTTTATATACTTGAATTTAAAAAAAAAAAATTTTGAAAGGCAGAGTAGACAGTGAGAGAGACAGAGAGAAAGGTCTTCCTTTTCCGTTGGTTCACCCCTCAAGGGCCGCTGCGGCCAGCACACCACGCTGACCCAAAGCCAGGAGCCAGGTACCTCTCCTGGTCTCCCATGGGGGTGCAGAGCCCAAGGACCTGGGCCATCCTCCACTGCACTCCTGGGTCACAGCAGAGAGCTGGACTGGAAGAGGAGCAACCAGGACAGAATCCGGCGCCCCAACTGTGACTAGAACCCGGGGTGCCGGTGCTGCAGGCAGAGGATTAGCCTATTGAGCCACGGCGCCAGCCTATATACTTGAATTTTTTAATATTTAAATTAGTAGCTTTTCAGTCTGCCAGCTGTAGTTGGCCCACCACCAGGATGTAGTTCTTTGTAAAGCTTTTACGAGGTTGAAGCTTTGTGTGCAACAGAAACTGTGAAGGCCCAGATCCAGGATAAGGAAGGAATTGCTCCTGATCAGCCAAGACCACTCTTTGCGGCACACACCTGGAAGATGGATGCACTTGATCTGACTACAACATTCCGAAGGAGTCCGCTCTTGACCTTGTGTTGAGATGTTGTGGCAGTGCCAAGAAGAGGAAGAGGTCTTACCCCACTCCCAAGAGGAGTAAGCACAGAAGAGGGTGAATGCGCTGTCCTGAAGCACTATTTGGTGGACAGGAATGGCACAACCAGTTACCTGTGCGGCCAGTGCCCTTCGGATGGGTGTGGTGCTGGAGTGTGTGTGGCCAGCCACTTCGACAGACATTACAGCAGCAAATGCAGTCTGACCTACCACTTCAACAGACCAGAAGACAGGTAATTGTATACGAAGAGTTAATAATAACACACATTAACAGCAGGCCAGCATTGGGGCACAGTAGGCTAAGACTCCGTCTGCAGCACTGGCATCCCATATGGGTGCCGGTTGGAGTCCTGGCTGCTCCTCTTCCAATTCAGCTCTCTGCTATGGCCTGGGAAAGCAATAGAAGATGGCCCAAGTGCTTGGGCCCCTGCACCCACATGGGAGACCTGGAAGAAGCTCCTGGCTCCTGGCTTTGGATGACCCAGCTCTGGACTACTGCACCAATTGGGGAGTGAACCAGTGGATAGAGGACCTTTCTCTCTGTTTCTCCCACTCTCTGACTATAACTCTACTCTCTACCTCTCAAATAAATTTAAAAACAAACAAAAAAGGATGTTGACATAAAAAACATTTCATTAGGAGCCAACGCTATGGCACAGTGGGTTAAAGTCCTGGCCTACAGCACCAGCATCCTATATGGGCACCAGTTCGAGTCCCAACTGCTCCACTTCTGATCCAGCTCCCTGCTAATGTGCCTGGGAAAGCAGTAGAAGATGGCCCAGCCCTTGGGTCCCTGCACCCCCTGTGGGAGACCCAGAAGAAGCTCCTGGCTCCTGGCTTTGGATCAGCTCAGCTCTGGGCATTTGGGGAGTGAACCAGTGGATGGAAGACCTCTTTCTCTGCCTCTGCCTCTGTCTATAACTTTTTATTTCAAATAAATTAAATATATCTTTAAAAAAATCAAAATAAAACAATTTAACTGACAGATAATAATATATTCATTAAGTACAGTGTGGTATTTTGACTCAAATATACAATGTACGAAGCTCAAATCATGGTACATAGCAGGGTCATCACCATAAACATTTTAAAAAGTGAATCTCAAAGAAAAGAGGTTAGGATAGTGGTTTTCAGAGGCTAGGAAAGGCAGGGTGGGGAGGGGAGAGAGAAAGGCTGTTCTAGTGTCCTATAGCATAGCCATTACTATTGGCTCAAGGATCATTACCTAAGACACACTGACAGGAACGCTGTGTGACAGAAGCTAATAATGACTGCTTCTTATCCACTGTGCCTCCTTTCCTAATAACAGAAACATAACTGTCATGAGGTCATCAATATGCACTGAATCAATCCAGCTTCTCCAACTTCATCTTAAGATAGGAATGAGCTGTGAAAGACACTAAGAAGGTGTTAAACAGTTTGGGTACTCTTTTACCTTTTTCCATTTCCTCCTTATTTCTTCCTGGAATGTGGAGTTGATGTCTGGAGCTGCAGGTACCACATTGATCTGTGAGAAAGGAAATCACATATTAATGATGATAGAGAGGGGAGGAGCCAAGATGGTGGAATAGTGAGGGCGTGCACTGATAGTCCAGGAAAAGATAGTTTAATACACTCCTGCCTCAGAATCAACCCTTGGGGCATTCGGATCTGGCTAAAAGGTCCATGAGAGTCTCACAGGCATGGAAAGCCATGACACGGTGGCAAAAAACAATCTAAATGAAAGATCCTGGTGAACAAGACCCCAGCAGAAGGAACAGGCCATCAAGGAGAGAGGCACCTTTCTCTGAAGGGAGGAAGGAACCTCTACTGTGACACGGCCTTGACTAAACAAGTTCAGAGTCGGTGAACTCAAGGGGCTCCCATAGCCTAGACAGCTCATAGCCAGAGTCTCAGGTGATTGCTGACATCATAAATAAGAGTGCCAATTGTTAAATCAACAACAGGAGTCACTGGGTACATGCTCCCCACGTAGGATCTCTGTCCTTAATGTGTTTTACTATGAAATGTGAAAACACTACTAGTCGAACAGTACCCTATACCTTGTGCAGTTGTGTGAGTGCAGCCTGTTGAAACCCTTGCTTAGTATATACTAAGTTGATCTTCAGTATATGAAGGTAATTGAAAATGAAACTCGATAAAGGGCGGGATGGGAGAGGGAGGGGGAGAGGGGAGGGCCACGGGAGGGAGGGAGGTTGGGGGGGGAAGCCACAACAATACAAAAGTTGTACTTTGTAAATTCACATTTATGAAATAAAAAAAAAGAAAAGATAGTTTAATAAAAGTGGAGATACTGTAGTTTCATGGAAAAGTTCGGGAAAAAAACTGCAGAGGAAACTCTTCTGGAACTAGGGGAGCATGGTGGACCTATGTGGAGGGCGGGAGCCCAGCTGCTGAGAATGTGTACCAGAGCTGGAAAGGGAGGTGAGGTGAAACCTCAGTAGCCCGAGACATTGGCGGGGAAATGGCAGGAAGAGCCTAGAGGGAAAGAGGCTTGAAGCCCCGCTGGGGGAAGTTCACCAGGCTAACTAGAGGAGAGAAAAATAAATAAATAAATAAATAAATAAATAAATAAATAAAAGGGACTGGCATGGACACGAGTCTCTATCTATACTCACCTTACAAAGGCGAGTAAGAAAAAGAGCAGGCGCCATTTTGGACATACATAATAGCGGTGCCTGCCATCATCCAAGCAGAAAAACCTGACTCTGGTGGGGAGAAATAACAGGAGGTTAGGATCTAGTGAATGTGTGGAGCTAATGAACTGAGACTGAAAAACTGAAGGTGCAGGAGAGAACTCAT
The DNA here is from genome assembly GCF_033115175.1 of Lepus europaeus. NCBI lineage: Eukaryota > Metazoa > Chordata > Mammalia > Lagomorpha > Leporidae > Lepus > Lepus europaeus. The sequence continues at coordinate 131,552,268 of NC_084830.1, read as the reverse complement.
GGAGTACCGGAGACGTGAGTACTCTTGGGAGAGTACACAAACTCGGTAACCTTGGCAACCTGGTGGGAGACTGCAGAGATACTCACAGGGACCAGATTTCAAACACTGACTACCTTCAATTCCACTCAGCTGTGAATTACTTCCCTCCTGAATTAAAGAGAGAGAGAGAGAGAGAGAGAGAGAGAGAGAGAGAGAGAAGATTTACCTCTCCTAACCTGGGTGTGTCACTTTTGGCACACCCTTAACCCTGAAGAACCAAGCAGAGCTCTCTGGTCACACACATCACAAGCTGCTAAGGATCCATCAAAAGCAGACAGTCCACTTAATCTAGAGTCATAGTATAACGAGAAAAACCACTACAGCGAAGAAACCAAAGAATATCTCCACAATGCCAAGCAACAAATGCAGAAACCAAGGAAACAAGAACAAGGAAGACATTATGACACCCCCAAATGAAAAAGACACACCAATTCAAGATTACGAAGATGATGAGATAGAAGAAATGCAAGAAACGGATCTCAAAATATTTATAAGAACATTAAGAAGTTCTCAAAAACAAATTATTGAACTACAGAAATCCTTACTGGACAGGATAGAAAATCTCTTTCATGAAAATGAAATCATAAGCAGGAATCAAAATGAAATGAAGAAACTAGTAAAACATGAAAGTGTGATAGTGATATCAAAATGAATTGAAGAATTCAATAAATCAAATGACAAACTCATGAGAGAGCCTTAAAAACAGAGTCAGTGAAACAGAGGAGAGAATATTGGACTTAGAAGACAGAGCACAGGAAAGTATACAGTCAAACCAAAGAAAAGAAGAGGAAATTAGAAATCTAAAAAATATTGTCGGGAATCTACAGGATACTATTAAAAAAACCAACATTCGGATTCTAGGAGTTCCTGAAGGCATGGAGAGAGAGAAAGTATTAGAAGGACTTTTTAGTGAGATACTAACAGAGAACTTTCTGGGTTTGGAGAAGGATAGAAACATCCTAGTACAGGAAGCTCATAGAACCCCTAGTACACATGACCAAAAGAGATCTTCACCACGACACGTTGTAATCAGACTCACCACAGTGAAACATAAAGACAAGGTTCTAAAATGTGCAAGAGAAACGTCAATTACTCTCAGAGGATCTCCAATTAGACTCACAGCAGACTTCTCATCAGAAACCCCACAGGCTAGGAGGGAATGGCAAAACATAGCCCAGGTACTAAGAGAGAAAAACTGCCAGCCCAGAATATTATATCCTGCAAAGCTCTCATTTGTGAATGAAGGTGAAATAAAGAACTTTAATAGCAAACAGAAATTGAAAGAATTTGTTGCCACTCGTCCAGCCCTGCAAAAGATGCTCAAAGATGTGTTACACACAGAAACATGGTCATCAATATGAAAAATGGTAAAAGGAAGAAAACCTCACAGCAAAAGATCACAGGAAGTTAAAAGCATATATTAGAAAATATCTCTGGGAAAATGGCAGGGCAAAGTTACTACTTACCAATAGTCACACTGAACGTTAATGGCCTCAACTCTCCAGTTAAAAGACACAGACTGGCTGAATGCATTAAGGAACAAAACCCATCTATTTTCTGCTTACAAGAAACACATCTTTCCAACAAAGATGCATGCAAACTGAAAGCCAGAGAAAGATGCAGCATTGAAAGAAAATCACAGACCAATATCCCTGATGAACATAGACACAAAAATCCTCAATAAAATTCTGGCCAATAGAATGCAACAACACATCAGAAAGATCATCCACCCAGCCCAAGTGGGATTTATCCGTGGTATGCAGGGATGGTTCAATGTGTGCAAATCAATGTGATACGCCACATTAACAAACTACAGAGGAAAAACCATATGATTGTCTCAATAGATGCAGAGAAAGCATTTGATAAAATACAACACCATTTCATGATGAAAACTCTAAGCAAATTGGGTATAGAAGGAACATTCCTCAATACAATCAAAGCAATTTATGAGAAACCCACAGCCAGCATCCTATTGAATGGGGAAAAGTTGGAAGCATTTCCACTGAGATCTGGTACCAGACAGGGATGCCCTCTCTCACCACTGCTATTCAATATAGTTCTGGAAGTTTTAGCCAGAGCCATTAGGCAAGAAAAAGAAATTAAAGGGATACAAATTGGGAGGGAAGAAGTCAAACTATCCCTCTTTGCAGATGATATGATTCTTTATTTAGGGGATGCAAAGAACTCTACTAAGAGACTATTGGAACTCATAAAAGAGTTTGGCAAAGTAGCAGGATATAAAATCAATGCACAAAAATCAACAGCCTTTGTATAAGGCAATGAACTTCTAAGATCAATCCCATTCACAATAGCCACAAAAGCAATCAAATACCTTGGAATAAACTTAACCAAGGACATTAAAGATCTCTACAATGAGAATTACAAAATCTTAAAGAAAGAAATAGAAGAGGATGCCAAAAAATGGAAAAATCTTCCATGCTCATGGATTGGAAGAATCAACATCATCAAAATGTCCATTCTCCCAAAAGCAATTTATAGATTCAATGCAATACCAATCAAAATACCAAAGACATTCTTCTCAGATCTGGAAAAAATGATGCTGAAATTCATATGGAGGCACAGGAGACCTCGAATAGCTAAAGCAATCTTGTACTACAAGAACAAAGCTGGAGGCATCACAATACCAGATTTCAGGACATACGACAGAGCAGTTGTAATCAAAACATCATGGTACTGGTACAGAAACAGATGGATAGACCAATGGAACAGAATAGAAACATCAGAAACTAATCCAAACATCTACAGCCAACTTATATTTGATCAAGGATCTAAAACCAATTCCTGGAGCAAGGACAGTCTATTCAACAAATGGTGCTGGGAAAACTGGATTTCCATGTGCAGAAGCATGAAGCAAGACCCCTACCTTTCACCTTACACAAAAATCCACTCAACATGGATTAAAGACCTAAATTTACGACCCAACACCATCAAATTATTAGAGAACATTGGAGAAGCCCTGCAAAATATAGGCACCGGCAAAGAGTTATTGGAAAAGACTCTGGAAGCACAGGTGGTCAAAGTCAAAATTAACATTTGGATTGCATCAAATTGAGAAGTTTCTGTTCTTCAAAAGAAACAGTCAGGAGAGTGAAGAGGCAACCGACAGAATGGGAAAAAAATATTTGCAAACTATACAACTGATAAAGGATTAATAACCAGAATCTACAAAGAAACCAAGAAACTTCACAACAACAAAACAAACAACCCACTTAAGAGATGGGCCAAGGACCTCAATAGACATTTTTCAAAAGAGGAAATCCAAATAGTCAACAGACACATGAAGAAAGTGTTCAGGGTCACTAGCAATCAGGGAAATGCAAATCAAAACCACAGAGAGGTTTCACCTCACCCCAGTTGGAATGGCTCACATACAGAAACCTACCAACAATAGATGCTGGGGAGGATGTGGGGGAAAGGGACACTAATCCACTGTTGGTGGGAATGCAAACTGGTAAAGCCACTATGGAAGTCAGTCTGGAGATTCCTCAGAAACCTGAATTTAACCCTACCATACAACCCAGCCATACCACTCCCTGGAATTTACCCAAAGGAAATTAAATTGGCAAACAAAAAAGCTGTCTGCACCTTAATGTTTATTGCAGCTCAATTCACAATAGCTAAGACCTGGAATCAACCTAAATGCACATCAACAGTAGACTGGATAAAGAAGTTATGACACATGTACTCTATAGAATACTATACAGAAGTAAAAAAACAGTGAAATCCAGTCATTTGCAACAAAATGGAGGAATCTGGAAAACATCATGCTGAGTGAAATAAGCCAGTCTCAATGGGACAAATATCATATGTTCTCCCTGATTGGTGACAACTAACTGAGCACCAAAAAGGAAACCTGTTGAAGTGAAATGGACACTATGAGAAACAATGACTTGATCAGCCCTTGGCCTGACTGTTGATGTACAACTTAATACTTTATCCCTTTTAGTATTTTTTTTGTTCTACTTAATACTATTGGTTGAACTCTATAATTAACACACAATTACTCTTAGGTGTTTAAATTTAACTGAAAAGTGATCTCTGTTACATATAAGAGTGGGAATAAGAGAGGGAGGAGATGTACAATTTGGGACAAGCTCAAGATGACTTGCCCCAAATGGTAGAGTTAGAAACATGCCAGGGGATTCCAATTCAATCCCATCAAGGTGGCATGCACCAATGCCATCTCACTAGTCCAAGTGATCAATTTCTGTTCACAATTGATCGTAGTGATAGGTATAAGAGTCAAAGGGATCACACAAACAAAACTAGTGTCTGCTAATACTAACTGATAGAATTAAAAAGGGAGAGAGCGATCCAACATGGGAAGCGGGATACACAGCAGACTCATAGAATGGCAGATGTCCTAAACAGCACTCTAGCCTCAGAATCAGCCCTTAAGGCATTCGGATAAGGCTGAAGAGCCCATGAGAGTATTTCAGGCATGGAAAGCCAAGACACTCTGGCAAAAAAAAAAAAAAAAAAAAAAAAAAAACACCTAAATGAAAGATCTCTGCGAGTGAGATCCCAGAGGAAAGAACGGGCCATCAAAGAAGGAGGTACCTTTCTCTGAAGGGAGGAGAGAACTTCCACTTTGACTATGACCTCGTCTAAATAAGATCGAAGTCGGCAAACTCAAAAGGTTTCCATAGCCTTAGCAACTCATGACTAGAGCCTAGGGAGATTACTGATGCCATAAACAAGAGTGTAAATTTGTTAAGTCAACAACAGGAGTCACTGTGCACTTACTTCTCATGTAGGATCTCTGTCCTTAATGTGTTGTTTAATGTGAATTAATGCTATAACTAGTACTCAAACAGTATTTTACACTTTATGTTTCTGTGTGGGTGCAAACTGTTGAAATCTCTACTTAATATATACTAAATTGATCTTCTGTATATAAAGATAATTGAAAATGAATCTTTATGTGAATGAAATGGGAGAGGGAGCGGGAGATGGGAGGGTTGCGGGTGGGAGGGAAGTTATGGGAGGGGGGGAAGCTATTGTAATCCAAAAGCTGTACTTTGGAATTTATATTTATTAAGTAAAAGTGAAAAAAAAATGATGATAGAACAAAAAGATAGAGATTAGGACATTGGTGGTCTCACAGAACCACTGTAACAACTCCAGAAAGCAAATCTCCAGACTGCCTTATTGGAGAAAATAAAGCAGACTCATAGAATGGCAGATGTCCTAAACAACACTCTGGCCTCAGAATCAGCCCTTAAGGCATTCGGATCTGGCTAAAGAGCCCATGAGAGTATTGTAGGCATGGAAAGCCAAGACACCATGGAAAAGAAAAAAAAAAAAGAAGAAGACCTAAATGAAAGATCTCTGTGAGAGAGATCCCAGTGGAAAGAACAGGGCCATCAAAGAAGGAAGTACCTTTCTCTGAAGGGAGGAGAGAACTTCCACTTTGACTATGACCCTATCGGAATAAGATCAAAGTCAGAGAACTCTAAAGGCTTCCATAGCCCTGGCAACTCATGACTAGAGCCTAGGGAGATTACTGACGCCATGAACAGGAGTGTCAAATTGTTAAGTCAGCAACAGGAGTCACTGTGTACTTACATCCCATGTGGGATCTGTCCTTAATGTGTTATCTAATGTGCAGTGATGCTATAACTAGTACTGAAACAGTATTTTTACACTTTGTGTTTCTGCGTGGGTACAAACTGATGTGATCTTTACTAATTATATACTGAATCGATCTTCTGTATATAAAGATAATTGGAAATGAAAAAAAAAAAAACCTGGTGTTAAATTGGAAATGGCATAGAAAATTAATTAATTTTTTTTTTAAAAATATTATGTAGGATCTCTGTCTTTAATGTGCTGTACACTCTTATTTAATGCCATAACTAGTACTCCAACAGTATTTTTTTTTTTCACTATGTGATGCTATATGGTGGGAAACTGTTGAAATCGTTACCTAATATATACTAAACTGATCTTCTGTATATAAAGAGAATTGAAAATGAATCATGATGTGATTGGAAGGGGAGAGGGAACGGGAAAGGGGAGGGTTGCGGGTGGGAGGGAAGTTTTGGGAGGGGGAAGCCATTGTAACCCATAAGCAGTACTTTGGAAATTTATATTCATTAAATAAAAGTTTAATTTAAAAAAAATAATAAATAAATAATTAAAAATTAAAAAAAAAAAAGATACCATGTGAGATAATCACAATCCCAGATAAGAGAGCCTGGGAGTTGGAGTCCTGGCTCAACTCTGATTCCAGTTTCCTGCTAACGTGCACCTTGGGAGATAGCAGGTGCTGGCCCAAGGACTTGGGTTCCTGCCACCCACATGGGAGATACGGAAAGAGTTCTGGGCTCCTGGCTTTGGCCTGATCTAGCCCCAGTTGTTGGGGCACGTGGGGAGAGAACTAACAGATGGAAATCTCTTTCTGTCACTGTTTCTTTCTCTGTTCCTCCACCTTCTAAACAAATAAAACTTTCATTAATATAAAAAAGAAAAAAAAAAATAAACCTCTACCTTGTTAGGCTGTCATCTTTCAGGTTTCTGTTATTAGCCCCAAAATGCAGCTCCTAATTGATTCATCCTCTACATAGTAAAATAAAAAAAGGACAAAAATAATCAGGGCTACCACTGTGGCATAGTAACCTAAGCCTCCACCTGCAGCATGGGCATCCCATATGGGTGTCGGTTTGAGTCCCGGCTGCTCCTCTTCCATTCGCGCTCTCTGCTTCTTGCCTGGGAAAGTAGTAGAAGTTGGCCCAAGTATTTGGGCCCCCTGCACCCATATGGGAGACCCAGAAGAAGCTCCTGGCTCCTGGCTTTGGTTGGGCTTACCTCCAGCCATTTCAGCCATCTGGGGAATGACCCAGTGGATGGAAGACCTCTCTCGCTGTCTCTCCCTCTCTGTCTGTAACTTTACCTCTCAAATAAAGAAAGAAATCTTTTCAAAAGTATTCTATAAAAGAATGAAAAAAGACCTAACATGTAGTCCCCCAAGCCAGCTGCATTAATGTGGGGAGGGGATTAGCTGGGGGGTGGGGGTGGGGAGGACAGCCAGGTCACGCTGGGAAAGGAGATTTCCTGCACTAGAAAGCAGTTGGACGCCTGGAGATTTCAGTCTGCTCTCCAATTTGCAGAAATTATGAAACTGCATTATTTATCAACATTGAATTTGCTTAGTCTGTAGGAGAAATGACCGATCCCTGTAAAGTGCTTCCGGGAGGTTTCTGAGTCTATTTAATGAAAACTGAAATGAGACAGGATAATAAGTTTAAGTTCATTCAAGTCAACATCAATGCTAAGTTTCTCCAGAAGCAGGAAAGGAGCCCAGCAGAGAGGAAAGAAATAAAAAGCTCGGAGCTCTGCCTTCCTAATTACCCTAATCCTCTGAAGAGCTGAAAACATCATACAAATGCTAATTAATTGAGCCCCCTACCAGTCAAGGCCTCTCCACTGAAAGTATGGACGGAGAGACTGCACAGTGGGTCTGTGGCTGAAGTCTTGAAGGTCAGCTAAGGCAGCGAGAAGCACTAACCGGAACTCTAAAGGACAAGTTAGCACAGAGTTGAGAGACCAGGATGCGTGACACCAACAGTGACCTCTGCTGTGGTTTCAGTGTGGGTTGTCCCCTCCAAAAACCGCGATGCAATGTGATGGCCGCTGCACGGGTAGTGGAGGATGAAGTGGCCAGGATGGTCCCAGGGGAAGCTGAGGGTACAAAATGCTTGCTTCCCCAAAAGTTACCTTTAAGGAAGGTCCAAAGTGCCTGCCCCACTCCTTGGGGATTTCCAGCTTGACCATGAGACTAGCAGGGGAGTGGCGACTCCACCCTTCTGAGCTCCCAGTTTACCGTAACACAAGTTAGTCTCCCACCCTTGGATGGCTTTTTGTTTTATCAGGAGCCAGCTGAGTAAGATTACAAACCAGGCCTTTTGATGGGTTTGTCCCCGCCTTGTACTGACTTGACAGTTTTTCTGCCTAAAATTGTGCTTAAAAACCCCACTACCACCAGCTCCTTTGGGTTTTCCCTCTCCTGGAGGCCCCTCTTGCCCACTCCACCAGGAGGTTTCTGGCTTAAACAAATCTTGCTCTTGTGTGGGTTAGCGGGTGGGTAAAGCTGCCACCTACAGTGTCAGCATCCCATATGGGTCGCCAGTTTGAGTCTTAGCTGCTCCACTTCCGATCCAGCTCTCTGCTGTGGCCTGGGAAAACAGTGGATGAGGGCCCAAGTCCTTGGGCCCCTGCATCCATGTGGGAGACCCAGAAGACGCTCCTGGCTCCTTGCTTTGGATCAGCAGCTTCGGATCGGCACAGCTCCAGCTGTTGTGGCCGTCTGAAGGGTGAACCAGTGCATGGAAGAGACTCTTTCTCTATCTGCCTCTCCCTCTCTGTAACTCTGACTTTCAAATAAAATACATAAATCTTAAAAATAAATAAACAAACAAATATTGCTTTTAAATAAGTCTTGCTTTCTTTCCTCTTTGTCTGCTTGGAAATTCTTCCAAATGAGACGAAGAACGGAGGTAATCTTTTGGTTATGGCTGCTGGGAGGTGGAATCCTTAAGAAGCCATTGGGTCATTAATGCATTAATGCCTTTCTCTCTGGAGTAGACACTGCTCTCTGGAGAGAAGGACCCCGAAACCAAGGGCTGCCCCCGCATGTTTTCCCTCCTTGATTCCTTCTGTTTTTCTACCAGGTTATGAGGCTGCACAAGACCCTCACAGATGTGGCCACTCCATCTTGGATTTCGTAGCTTCCAGAACCACTAGCTATTTAACTTCTTTCCTTTATAAATGACTCAGCCTCATGTGTTCTGTCACAGCAACAACAAAGCCAGACTGAGACAGCCTCCTCACTCTACCCCATGTGACTGTCAACTCTGACTTCACATTGCAACGGCCACGTTGCACCCTAGCCTCAGAGCCTCAACCTTCAGGAACCTTCTGCAGCTATACCTCTGTGCTCTCTCAATGATCTGTTACCATACATACATTAGCATCGTATGCTTTTGTCTTATTTTCACGCTTCCTGAGCTGTGTTCTACTGATTCATGTTGAGGGAGACACTTGAATCAGCCTCAATGCTTTGGCTGCAAATAAAAGAAAATTCAACTGAAAGTGCCTTAAACTCTAAGGGAGACTTGTTTCTGGTTCACTTAACTAAAGAGTGCAAAGGTGTGTCAACTTCAGATAGTGAGTTAAGATGAGGGCACTCCCTCCGTTTCTCTGCTGGTCTCTTAGTGTTATTCTCATGTGGTAAAGAGCAAATTGATTTCCAACAAAGTAACAAAATGCTACATTAGGTGGAGAGCCTGGCAATATGGTTCTACTTCATAGCATCAAAGGAAAGAGAGCGACACTTAGCTCAGATGTCAACTAAACGCCTTGAGCTTCACCACTAACAAACAGAGCAATTAGGTTAGGCATGGAAGCTTAAAAATATTTACTCTGGCTCCAGGAATGGTGTATGAGTCCGCCTGGGCTAAGTTGTATTACGGTAACAAATGATCCCAAACTTTTTTATCTACTATTTTATCTAAAACTCATCTCCTTCCCTAACTCATTTGACCAACAAACTTAAGTAACATGGGTAGAAATTACGCCGGAACTTCACTATTCTTAGACAGTTGCCGTTTATAAAATAATCCATGGTTTTCAAATTTGGAAAGCCACATAATTTGGAGACACAATCATTAAAGGGTATATTTTATCTAAGAAAACAGATAGTCTCATACTTGTACAATGCAGTTCAAAAGATACATTGTACAAATTTCCTAAAGATCAGCTTGATAGTATCTGGTAAAAGATTGTCCAAAGATTGACCCAACAATTCCACATCCCAGAACATACCTTATGAAAATAGCTGTGGATAAAAGAAAAGATAATGAAAATAAACTATATTCACTAAAGAAACATTTTAAACTACCCAAATATCAACAAAACATAGCATCTGTTAATTAAACAAGGGACTATGCATTCAACAAAGGATATATAGCTATTATAAAAGAATTTTACACTTGGATATTTAATTACATAGACTTTTAAAAAATTTTTGTAGAAAAAGTGAGTTACTAAACAGGCTGTTCTTGTGTTTCCTTTTGTGTATATATATATATAGAACTTACAGGACTTTTGGGTTTTTTCCTTTTGTTTGCATTTATATTTAAATTTTCTATATCAAATGTGTATGATTTTATACTTAGAAAATAAACAGTGAAATTTTCCTCTCTAATGAGTCACCCTCCCAAACTAAAGCCAAAATAAGAGAAGCCACATGAAGTAGATGAAAATTACCATCTGCAGAAGTAAAAAGCACTAAGCACGTGTTGCTCATTGAACTAGGGTGCCTCTCACACGTGACAGGGTAAAGCACAACCCAAGCAATATATAGTCTTGTAGTGACCCAACAAAAATTCGTCTAGAAAACTGAGAATTTCTAACTGAGAATGCTCAGAGTGACTCCGGAACTGCCCAGTGGAAAGGGCTGGGATTTTAGTCACCCTCACCAGATAATGCAGCAGGATTTTACCCAGGCAGGAGAAGTCACTCATCCAAATGTTCCAGTTTGGTGCTTAAAAATACCAGGCTCCTTCCACTTTCATCCCACACTGACCCAGCTACCTTCTGTCTGAATTTCCTCTTTCATCAAGAAGCAATGTCCCATATCAATGACACATGTTCCATTTCTCGACTCCTAGAATTCCCATTGAACTTGGATGGCTAGTTAAGAGCATTCTGGTCTATAAACCAATTTGGGGAAATTTAATCAGTGCCACTGTGTTTGCCAAATTCATTTCACCAAGCACAAGTTAATTCCATCAAGAGAGCAGCCAACTGGCTGCTTTCTCTTGGTTAACATTTCTACTTCCTTCTCTACCTGAAAATTTCCCACTGCAGCCAGATGTGTTCGCCAATGTTTCCAAAATTACATCTTCCAGTTTCTAAAAGTATGTGTAGCCTATGCTCAGTAATTTATTAAAAATATTTGATTTAGCACTAGAGAAAGGAAAAATTAGAAGTGTGCCTCCTACATAATCTGACCATATTTGTTAGGCCGTCACAAAACACACCAAACACCAGAGTAAGGGAAGGGGTTTATTGGGGAAAACCAGCAGGCTGGAGGGAAGGGGCGAAGAAGGAAAAAGAGAGAGAAGTGTAACAGAAAGAAAGAGAGAGAGGAGGGAAGAGAGAGCAAGCAGGAGAGAAGAGAGGAGCCAAGAGAGCAAGAGAGCCACATGTTCAGGAACAGGTCCTTTTAAAACTTGGCCGAAGGGAAGGCAGGGAAGCAGGAACAGCGAATCCCATTAGGATGAGGGTGGAGCTTGATACCGGTGGTTGGGCCATGTGGCCACCTGGCTTCCAGCAATGGCAGCGGGGGCTACAGCCTAGGATGGTGTCAGGGTGTAGGTCGCACCATAGATAAAACTGCGCCATTTTCCTAACCATATTTCCACCTACTATGCAGTGAGGAATCTCCATCACTATCACAATGGTTCATGGGCACACGTGGCACAGAACTACATGATTGTGTTTTTGTTCAGACTCTTCCATATGTCTTGAACCCTTCCTGAACCACATGTCAAAGTCATTCTTAACCACCAACTCCCATACAAAAAGGAATCCTCTTTCCCTGTATGCCTTAACGCTGGAATTCTGTATTGTATTATGTACGAATTTAAGTTCTACAAAGGTAGATACATTATTTTACTCATTTCTATATCTACTTTAAAGATGGAAAGTGTCTTTTGTTAGGAGGGCATGCAAATTGCAGCAATTTGTGCAATTATCTTATTCCTAGCTTCTGCTCCACCGACACTGAACATTCATAGAGTACAGAGAATGATATTCATCTACATCTCATCATATTGCACAACATACATGCTCAACTTTATAGTTTTCAAACATAGACAGAAGTAGAGCTAGTATATAATATCTATAATGATCTACTTTTAATTTTTACTCACTTTTCTATACCCAGCTCTTAGAATCCTGAGTAATTCAATAATGCAATCGTGTGTGAGCCAAGGATAAAGCGATCTCAACATACAAAATCAAATCTGTATCCTGAGTGTATATTCCTTACTTTAAAAGCCAAAACTTCCACTAGTTTCCAGTTCAGGCACTAATTCAATGGATCAGTTCAATGATACCTCCCAAAACGCACTTGCAAAAAGGAGTCTTGCTGAAACACAGTGCATCAGCATCAGAAGTAGAACTTGTACTAGTTTTCAACATTTGTTTCATAAATGCCACATCCTAGGGCTTTGCATTATGATAGCTGAACTTGCTACCTTCCCCCCCAAAAAATAAAATAAAATAAAAGTGATGGAAGGAAACACCAAGACTAGGCCAGGACCTACTTATTCAAGGCCATCTTTTCAAAAGAAAAATGGAGTGAATAAAAAAGTAAGTCTATACCTCCAGCTACCTTTACATCACTGATCCAAAAAGGAAAAATCCTGGCTCAGGATCATTCATGGTGTATCTTTGACATATATTCCTCCTTGATAATACAGAAATTTATTTTTAAAATCGTGGCACACTCCCAGAATTCAACAAGGGATAATAGAGTCTCATAGTTAGAAATAGATAAGCGATTTGAGCTGGGTCCAAGAATATACAGGAAAATGCCTGGTAAGAATGGTCAACAAAGGGGCCCTCACAGGCTCGGTGAGGAGCTGGCCCTCCAGAAGTGGGCAGCAGGCGTAAAACCAACTCAGCCCAGCCTCGGCAGGCTCAGCTATGTGAGGTGACTGGTGCACAGCACAGGCTTGATAGCAGGAGTCTGTGTACAGGGATTATTCTGTGTCACAAGAATGCTAGGTAATAGAACAGCCCCAAGTAGTCTACTGAGTTCGGAATAGAATTCCAGTAGCATAAAATGGGCCAAATGTGAAAGGAGTTGACATCCTGGACAAATTGGAGCTCACTGCCAGGTTCAGGTTATGACATGGTAATAAACTCAAGAAATCAAGACATAAACATAATTCAGAGAACTTGAAAAGCATGGCCAGTAGGAACAAGAAATTTCCTTTCACATCACTTCCTTTCCACGGGGAGGGGGGGGGCAATATCAGTTTGACTAAAGTTTTTGTTGCAGTGAAAGACTAGAACTGGGGCAGTAAAAGACTAGATTTGGTGGTTGATGGAGTTTGGGCAGGTCCCCAAATAGGGAAAGCAAGAGTCAACAGCTCCAATATACTGAGAAACTATGTGCCAGACTTTGCAATGCGCTTTTATATTCATTGCCTTTTACTGCTAACATTACCACCAGCACTGCATAAAATATTTACTGAGGACTTACATGCCACAAGTGTTTGTTCTATATGCATTTTCACTGGATTATCTTACTTAGTCCTTACAACAATAATATGTGCTAAATACTTTGCATCCCTATTCTTCTATAAAGCAATCAGGATAAACAACTTACTAACTTGTCCTCGATTCAATAACTTTCTCCTAAGTCACACAGCTGGTAGGTGGCAGAGCTGGAATTTCAATGCAAGCACTCCAAGTCTAAAGTCCAAATCACTGTCCTGTGCTCTTGGACAAGTAGCTCTTGCTATATGCAATTTAGAGTTGGGGACGTAGACTCAGTGGGGCTCTGTTATATGCCCAGGGCATGCAGAACCTTCTGGCATCCTCATTTTACAGGCCTTGCCTTGGCTCAGTCAGTAAGTCATGAGGGCTTAAGTCACAGTGAAGACATGGGTCCCATCCTGAATGCTGAGGATGGGATACTAACACCAAACGCTTCCCCCTCCACTGCCCCTGTCCATCTTTCCAGTTGTCTCTTTCCTGTCCTGACCACATCTCACAAAATCTGGAACACAACTTTTCCTAGTATCTTCCTTTCTTCTCTCTCTTCCTTACCGGACAGTAAATCTCATTATAAATAAGTCCTGACCCAGAGACATACTCCTAGAAACTCAATGAAACCAGCCCAGGAGGTTTCTGGAGGCCAGCAATGGCAAATGAATCCCTAAACTGCTAGTATTAATCAGCTGCGTCTTAAGTCTCCTCGCTTCAGTGCGTTTTCCTATGACCACATCAATTTAGAGCTCACTTCCTTCCTGGGCACAATTCTTGACACCTGCTATTTTTAGAGGTTTTTGATCTAAGACATAATAAGTGACTGATCTGCTCTACAAGAAGAGGTAACATTTAACTAGGAGGAGGACAGAGGGCTGGACAGTAATGGACCAGTGCTAAACATGAGGCCCCAAATTGGACTTGACATGGTAGGAAGAAAGCAGGAAGGAAACAGGAAGGCCCTGGAAGCAAGAGTTATTAGAGGTTCAGAGTGAATGAATACCAGACAGCTGCCTGTGGGTCCAGCTGACGACTTTTGTCACTTCTCAGGGCATGCACCATCAGGTGCCAGGCAAGGACAAGCCCTCTGTGGGAAGTTCAAGGTGCTGGAGTGGAAACAGTACTGGACTGTTTTACAAGTACCACGAAGAGCGCTGGTTTGTGTTCATACACGAACTCATTCGATCCTCACAGGAGCACTGCACGGACGGTCACCGCACGACAATGACACACAAGCTGCACGCTGAGATGCGGCTTTCCAGTCTCGGTCTCTGTCTAACGTCATTTCCACTTTTACCCCTTTATGCACCCACATTGAGTTTTCCCTTTTTTATCTTTCCAGTGTTTGGCTGATGTTGTTTTCGGATATTGTGTGTGTGTGTTTGCTTAGATTTTATTTTGTTCTGCCAGACACAAACAAATGAAATTATGTATTCTTATCCCCACCCAAGGGAAGTAGTGTTATCTATGCTCCTTACACATGAGGAAACCAAACTGACTGATTCTTTCTCTGATCAGGTCTTTGGCTGAGGAAAAACCCAACCACCCCTAGAGCCATCACTGGCTACAGGGTCCAGAGACAAGGGACACAGCTGAGAGCCTACACAGATCTTGAATTCCTTGCTTGAGTCAACACATTTGGACATTTAAATAATGCCATTCTTGGCCGGCGCCGTGGCTTAACAGGCTAATCCTCCGCCTTGTGGCACCGGCACACTGGGTTCTAGTCCCAGTTGGGGCGCCGGATTCTGTCCCGGTTGCCCCTCTTCCAGGCCAGCTCTCTGCTGTGGCCTAGGAAGGCAGTGGAGGATGGCCCAAGTGCTTGGGCCCTGCACCCCATGGGAGACCAGGAGAAGCGCCTGGCTCCTGCCTTCGGATCAGCGAGATATGCCGGCCACAGCGGCCATTGGAGGGTGAACCAACGGCAAAAAGGAAGACCTTTCTCTCTGTCTCTCTCTCTCACTGTCCACTCTGCCTGTCCAAAAAAATAAAATAAAAAAATAAAATAAATAATGCCATTCTCTGTCCCACGGCCCTAAGAAGGCAAGGATCTCAGCCTTTGTACCTTTAATACCTGAAGCCGAAGGTTTTTCTGGACCATTCACTGGCTGTCCTTCTGCAAGCTTCCTCAGGAAAACAAGGTATGTGTGTGTGAAGCAACATTGTCAGGTAAAATTCAGGATCGCTTCTTGGTCTTTTGGCTAAGATCAAGCACAGATGAAGTACAGGACGGTTAGATAAATGTGAATTTCAGATAAATGAAAACTTTTTTAGTGTAAGTATGTCCTGCATTATAATTATTTTTTATTTTATTTTTTAAAGATTTATTTATTTAAGGCAGAGTTACAGAGAGGGAGAAGCAGAGGCAGAGAGAGATGGAAGATGAATATCTTCCATCGGCTGGTTCACTACCCAAATGGCACAGTGGCCAGGACTGAGCCAGGTTGAAGCCAGGAGCCAGGAGCTTCACCTGGTTCTCCCATGTGGGTGCAGGGGCCCAAGTGTTTGGATCATCTACGCTGCTTTCCCAGGTGCATTAGCAGGGAGCTGGATGGCAAGTGGAGCTGCCAGGTCTGGAACCAGCACCAAAGAGTTGAAGAACTTGAATTCTTAGTTCTACAAAAGATAGGTGGCCTTACATCTGAGGGGCTGAAAGGGATCCTGGATTTGGGGATGAGCTAGGACTATCCCTTGATATTAACAAACGTTCAAAATGGAATTCATGAGTTCTCGGTCTTATAGACCTTAAGGATAGACAAGACCACCTTGAGGATACGTTGTTTTGAGCTTCTCCAATCCCAAGGAAAATGTCTCCCCTCCCTGCCCCCGATGGGCATGGGCTGCAGCCTAACCTCACAGCTGGCATTGCTCTGGGGCTTTCGTGGGCTCTAGGTGAGCAGGTGTAAACTGATACCTTCATGGTACTTAAGCATTCATTTTCTTGATTATTTTATAAGTTAACACTCTTTTAGTATTTCTTTATTATTTGTTTTCCTTTCTTTAAAATAACACTTTTTCTCACTTAGGTTAAAAATTTGAATGGGCTCATCACAGGTTATTTTAGATAGTAGATTGTTGTCTGTCCTATTTGATAAAAACATTTTCTGCTTTACTCTTTAGCCTTTAACTTTAAATTTATCATTATTTTAACATTCATTCACATGATTCTATCAAAATTTTCCCCTTTGTAATTGCTTCTGTCACTTCAAAGCAACAGCAAGAGCACTGGCATCTCCCGATAGCTCTCACAAATATTTTCTTTTCTGCTTGTCTTCCTGTTTAAAGATGCCAGTTAAGTCTTTTTTTTAAATCTTTGCTCTTCCATTTTCCATGCACTTTAAAAAAAAAAAAAAAGACTTATTGGGACAGGTGCCGTGTGCAGTAGGTTAATCCTTCACCTGTGGCACCAGCATTCCATATGGGCACCAGTTCTAGTCCCGGCTGCCCCTCTTCCAATCCAGCTCTCTGCTATGGCCTGGGAAAGCAGTAGAAGATGGCCCAAGTCCTTGAGAACCTGTTATTTTCATGGGAGACCAGGAAGAAGTCCTTGGTCCCGGCTTCAGATCGGCACAGCTCCGGCCGTTGCAGCCATCTGGGGAGTAAACCAGTGGAAGGAAGACTCCCCTCCCCCCTCTGTAACTCAACCTCTCAAATAAATAAACTCTTTTAAAAAAACTTATTTATTTATTTGAAAGGCAGAGTTACAGAGAGGCAGAGGCAGAGACAGAGAGAGAGGTCTTCCATCTGCAGGTTTACTCCCCAGATAGCCACAATGGCCAGAGCTGTGCTGATCCAAAGCCAGAAGCCAGGAGCTTCTTCTGGGTCTCCCATGCAGGTGAGGGGCCCAAGGAGTTGGGCCATCTTCTGCTTTCCCAGGCCACAGCAGAGAGTGGAGCAGCCAGGACTTGAATTGACGCCCATATGGGATGCCGGTACTGTAGACAGTAGCTCTACCCACTACGCCAGGGCACTGGCCCCTAGAGTTAAGTCTTTAGCTGAGAGACTCTCAAAGAGTTTTCTGTGAACCATCTGCACATGATGATCTACTTTATTTGTTTCAGTTCCCTCCCCCAATACCCACGATGACTCTAATTTACCAAAATCGCTCTCAAAGGGCCACGGAAACCCATGTATTTCTAGCTACTCCCCTAGGTGATTCTTCTTGAAGCTTGAAAGTCACTTATGTAAGCTATGACATGTTTCAGACATCTCTGTTTTCAGGCAACAGATTGACTACGGATAATTTAAGCAGAACGGACAATTATTGGAAAGACTGGACAGAGTTGAAACCTGAATGAGCTTGGCCTAGAAAGGGAACAACCAGGCACCTCTGGGGCTTTGATAAGAGAAACCATCCAGCAGGAAGAAAAAGCATCCAGCAGCAACATGAAGGGATCACGAACTGTCCTCTGCTTCTCCCGGCATGCTCAGGAGGTGTGCTCCGTGGGGTCTCTGCCTGCACATAGTAGGCGATGAAGGAATTTTCCTTCTTGTTGTTGCTCCTGTCAGAGTCACTGAGGCAGACTCCAGGGTTCTGACTTGGTAACAGCTCCTTCTTAATGAGGCCAGGATGGGGGACTTGATTATAGCCCCCATCCCACAAGCACACCCGGAAGAAGAGGTGACTTCCCACAAAGAAGTTAAATTTGCTACCACAAGAAGGAGCTCTCAATTCTTGGTGGTTTAAAGCAACCATCTAATATTTCACAGTATGAGATATGGCTCCAAGATAATTATTTTTCCCAACTGGTGCTCCAAGTATTCCCAACATCATCAGTCTTTCCAATCGCCCTTGTTGAGTACTTTACAATATAGATGACTTTGCATTTTATTGCATAGACCTGGAGCTCCATGTTTATAACACTAAACACGCCTATTTGAGGCATGGGGTTTTCCCACCACCTGTTACAGACTGTATAAGGCAGGGGCGGGGAGCATTTGGTGTAGCAGTTACAATGCCCACATCCCATGTGGGACCACCTAAGCAGAAGTCCCGGCTCCAGTCCTGATTCCAGCTTCCTACTAATGCACACGCTGGGAAGCAGCCGGCAATGGCTTGAGGAGTTGGGTTCTTAGAACCCATGGGGAAGAGCCAGACTGAGTTTCCAGCCCCCATCTTCAGCCTGGCCCAGCCCTAGCTATTTATTTATTTATTTATTATTTTTTATTTTTTTTGACAGGCAGAGTGGACAGTGAGAGAGACAGAGAGAAAGGTCTTCCTTTTCCATTGATTCACCCCCGAATGCCCGCTACGGCCGGTGTGCTGCTCCGATCTGAAGCCAGGAGCCAGGTGCTTCTCCGGGTCTCCCATGCGGGTGCAGGGCCCAAGCACTTGGGCCATCCTCCACTGCACTCCTGGGCCACAGAAGAGAGCTGGACTGGAAGAGGAGCAACTAGGACAGAATCCGGTGCCCCAACCAGGACTAGAACCTGGGGTACCGGTGCCACAGGTAGAGGATTAGCCTAGTGAGCCACGGCGCTGGCCTTAGCCCTAGCTATTGCAGGCATTTGGGGAGTAAACCAGAGGATGGAATCACTCTTGCCCTCTGTATGCTGTTTGCTGTTATATTTCCATGGCTCTATTCTCTACAAATATGCTTCTAGTTTTAATGATCTTATTCTTTGAAGTATAATCACGCATTTCCCTCTAGGACTAAAAGTATGTTTGCTAAGCACTAGATCTCATTCTATTTTTCCTTGAGGTATGATTCAGCCAGAAATTAATCATGAGATAAAATGTTTTCTTCTTTGAGCTTTCAGTAAAGGTGATCTCAATCTTCACTTGAGTTTATTTGAGGAGATATAAACCCATAGGCAGCCAAACAGGAAGGCCAAAGCAATATGTAATTCTAATTTCTGAGGGCTTTTTAGCATTCGAGAGATGCCCTTCGGCTTACTAACCATCAAACGCTATTCTGCATTCCATCTGTTTATTATGGTATATACACACTTTATTAGAGGACACTTCCTCATTATTCCTGAGACTCCTGCAGGGATGGCTCCCCACTGTGGCAAGCTCACCTTGATCATCACGTGCCACGTCTTGCTCTGGGACCCACTGCAGCTCACCTCTCCTCTCCTCATCTCATCATTGTTTCCCGGGCTCTCTGCTAGTTTTTCTCCAGGAATACATATGTAGGGGTTTGCTCCCTCGCCAGAAAGACACAGTTCCTGTTCTAATTCCCCACAGCCAGCATCTGTCAGGCTGTGGTGTCGGATAAAACTCTATTGGCATCTTGAGAATAATGCAAACACAAAGACAATTTAAAAGTGGTTATTAAAATAGCACAACTCCCAGGACCCATGTGTCTAGGAGTGTTTTCTCTCCTCCCTGTACAGAGCCCTAGTTCAAAAACTGGCTCACTTCCCCCAAAAAGCTTTGCTTAGTTTCTTCTTTTGTCCCTTTGGTCCAAACGCTCACTCCCTTTAGCTGCAGAGAAACGAACACAGCAAAGGCCCACCCCTCCCCCAGTGCAGGCCCAATTCATTTCTTCAATAGGATGGACCACAGATGAGCATACTGTTCTACCATGCTGGAGTCCGGGCAAAGCAAGTGCAGCCGCAGAAACTGCAATTCTCTGCATTGTTTTTCTAGCCCTAAAATACGTAGGAGAGATTCGACCTGAATCATAATCACCAAACCACACCTCAACATGAAGGAAATCAGGCCTTCGTGCTGCCTGTTGGGAGGGATTAGGTCTGGTGACGATCCAACAATGCCTCAGCCAAACACCTTACAAAAAGAAACAGGAATTTTCTCGGCTAGCCTGAACTAAATCTACATGGAAAAGAGAACAATCTCATCTCTGTGGGGATACAGCCCTATTAGTGGTGCTCCCAATTTGTGTGGCTGGCAGCGTGCACTTTACATGGCATCTGAGATGGTCACGGGGTTTAGCTTAGCTGACTTCGTGGGTTCTGAGCTCTTCTGAGCACAGTGCTGAGCAGGCCAGTGTCCTACATGCCTGTGGCTACACGTCGCCAAGGAGGCGAGGCTAACTGCAGTCCGAGAGGTAAACCACAACCTTGCATTCTCCCCTGGTGAAGTATGATCAACAAGGTGAGGAGGAATGCGGTGAGCGACAGGCTAAAGGTTCATGCTGGCCAACGGCACACTCAGCAGCTGGACCGGATCTAGAGAGAAGCAGCGCCCTGTTGCCAGCAGAGGGAGTCCTGCACTGGGTTTCTTACAGAGAGGCTTGTCCAGAGGAACGGTTCGGAACACCTGGGAACTGCCGGCACCTAAGGCTGAAGGGAGGTCTTGGATTTATTTCTTCTGGTCCTCCGGTGGCTTCAGTCTTGCAAACAAAGTATCAGTGGCAAGAGCTGGGTGTCCTGGAGATGTCGCATGAGAGCACGGGGTCCTCCAGGTGTGTATGTGTGTGTGTGTTGGGGGGCGGGGTGGGGAGAGGCGGGGAAGGGTGTCCCATTTTTACGTCTTCATTTATGAACTGGGTACTGGTAACTCTGGGCTAGTCACCTTTCTGTGCACCTGCCGGAAGGCACAGCCCGGCCGACTGATGGTTAGGACGTGTATTAATTTTCAAGCATGAATGATTTGCAGGGGACCAACAACAGTGAGCTCCTATTCTGGGATGGATACAGATGTCAAGAGAAAGGAACAGGAACCCCTCGCACAAAGAGTAGGCCCTGGAAATCATCTAATCCCAGTTAAATTCCCTTTATAGTGTTTTATTTTCAAACTTTCTGCTAGAATTTATGTGAGCTATAGTATAATACGATTATACCGATTAACTTCCAATTGTGAACAAGATCTGCCCTCTAGTGGCCAGAACATTGCAGTGCCTCTTGCTATTAAATTGTTCTTGAACCTAATGGCAACTATCAGTGGTTGGGCGACCCCTGCTGTCTTGCTAATATAATGTCTCAGAATGTTGAGTTTGGAGGTTTTAAAAACCTTCTGATTTCTCTCTTTTCCTAACTCAATACTTCCAAAATTGTACCTGGATCTTACATCAACACCTGAACTCTATGTGATGATAATAGTAAAACCAGATCATAACATCTTCCTACATACAGTAAAACTGTCATTTAAAAAATTTTTTTAAAAATATCTATTTATTTGCAAGGCAGGGTTACAGAGAGAAAGAGAGACACAGAGACACACACAGAGAAATATTCCATCTGCTGGTTTACTTTCCAAATGGCTGCAATGGCCAGGGCTGGGCCAGGCCAAAGCTAGGAACCAGGAGCTTCATCGGGGTCTCCTATGTGGGTGCAAGGGCCCAAGCATTAGGACCATCCTCTACTGCTTTCCCAAGTGCATTAGCAGGGAGCTGGATCAGAAGTGGAGCATCTGGGCTGGCACTGTGGTGCAGCAGGTTAAAGCCCTGGCCTGAAGCGCTGGCATCCCACATGGGTACCAGTTCGAGTCCCAGCTGCTCTTGTTCCCATCAAGCTCTCAGCTATAGCCTGGGAAAGCAGTAGAAGATGGCCCTAGTCCTTGGGCTCCTTCACCCCATGGAAGACCCAGAAGAAGCTCCTGGCTCCTGACTTTGGATCAACTTAGCTCCAGCAGTTCTTGCCATCTGGGGAGTGAATCAGCAGATAGAAGACCTCTCTCTCTCTCTCTCTCTCTCTGTCTCTACTTCTCTCTATAACTCTGTCTTTCAAGTAAATAAAAATAGACCTTAAAAAAAAAGTGGAGCAGCCAGGACTTGAACTAGCACCCATGTGGGATGGCGGTATCATAGGCAGCAGTTTAACCTGCTATGCCACAATGGTGGCCCAAATTGTCATTTTTTAAAAGGCAAATAATCCATCAACAGCAACAGAAAGGAAAAGGTACTGTCTAAGCCATAACCTTTTAGATTTGGCTACCATGAAATAAAAATAGAGAGACTCTGATATGGTGGATACAAGTCCAAGGCCAGCTCCATCCCCCACAGGCAGTTCGTCAACAAAATGCTGAGAATTCAAAACGACATTCTTTCACTGGAAAATGAACAGAGAGCTACGGCAGCCCACAAACCAGTGCTCAGATTAAGGAAGGCAAGATGCTGCCAGATGAAGTGGGAAGGGGAGCACCTATGCCATTTCTGAGAAACTGAACAAAATGAAAAGGCACCTTTCAAAAAGGGTGCAAATCTACAAGAGCAAGTCATCTGTCAAGCAAGAAAGAGACCAACCAAAAGCCTCGGGAGGAACACAGGACGCGAAGGTAGCACGCAGCTTCCTCTCAGAATGCTTCATTGTGGAGAATTAATCAAGGACAGGAATTCAGTCAGACGAGCCCTCGAGGGGGGATGATAAAGCAACTGAGAGGGAAGAGCTTCCCGAGCCAAGAAAACAAGTGGAGCAACAAACAACACCTTACAGATGTTGTCACTTATAAATGGCAAAGAAGAGAAAAACTGGGTGAAAATGGTGCGGCGTTCCATAGCCTAGACAGCTCATAGCAAGAGCCTCGGGTGATTGCTGACGTCATAAATAAGAGTGCCAATTGTTAAATCAACAACAGGAGTCACTGGGTACATGCTCCCCACGTAGGATCTCTGTCCTTAATGTGTTTTACTATGAAATGTAAAAACACTACGAGTCGAACAGTACCCTATACCTTGTGCGGTTGTGTGAATGCAGCCTGTTGAAATCCTTGCTTAGTATATACTAAGTTGATCTTCAGTATATGAAGGTAATTGAAAATGAAACTCGATAAAGGGGGGGATGGGAGAGGGAGAGGGGAGGGCCACGGGAGGGAGGGAAGTTGGTGGGGAAGCCACAATACAAAAGTTGCACTTTGTAAATTCACATTTATGAAATAAAAAATTTAAAAAAAGAAAAAAGAAATAAAATGGTGCGGCGTGCGCAATGTAGAATGCAAAGTAACAAAAATACAGAGGAAAGGCACAGAGAGAGAACAGTTATCCGAAGTGAGGACATGCAGAGTAAAAGGAACAGTTTCGAAAGAATACAAATATAGAAGCGAGGCAAAAAATTTCCTTGAAAGGAAGAGCTTTATTCAAAGCTTTAAAAAGTTACTCCTTACTTTAAGAAAAATCGATACCGAATGATATACATTGAGAAATTTCCTGGTTAAACTGTTTAAATATAAAGGATAAATAAAGCGGTTATTTAGGCTTTCAGGCAGAAAGAGGCGAGTTGGCCTCCAGACGGGAAGTGGCGACTGCACCTGCCGACTTCCGTGCAGAGCCCATGGGGCAGCGGCGCCGCACCGGGAGACACGGTGTGCTGCAGGGAGACCGTGGGAGATCGTCATCGCGCCTGCAGGTAAGGGACACACAGCTTCCCACGCAGACTCCCGACTCTTAAAAAAAAGGGGTGGGGGCTCCACATCTTCAGGGCTCATTCTGATCAGCACAGGTGGGAAGATGGCCTAAGAGAATGTGTTGTAAGTCCCGACAAAGTGAAAACCGTACAAGCAACACCTGCGAGTGAGGCAGAAGTTAAGTAAGCTGGCAACCCTCACATCTTCTTCTCCTTTTTTTAAATATTCATTTACTCATTTAAAAGGCAAAGTTAGAGAGAGAGAGTGTGAGATCTTCCATCCACTGGTTCACTCCCCAAATGGCCGCAATGGCCGGAACTGGGCCGATCCCAGGCCAGGAGCCAAGAGCTTCCTCTGGATCTCCCGCATGGGTGCTGGGTCCCAACCACTTGGGCCATCCTCCACTGCCTTCCCAGGTGCATTAGCAGAGAGCTGAATTGGAAGTGGAGCAGCCGGAACTGGAATCTGTGCCCATATGAGATGCTGGCAACACAGGCCCTGGCTTTACCCTATAAGCCCTGTGCCGGCTCCAACCTCTGATCTTTTGTAGCGGGGGTCGGCGAACCAGACGGTGGGCCAATGGAACCTTTTCATTCCCTGATTTTGAAAATAAAGATTTACTGGAACACAGCACTTTGCTGGTCTCTGGCTACTTCTGTGCCATAACAGCAAAGCTGAAGAGTTGTGCCTGAGAACGTTTAGCCCACAAAGCCCAAAATATTTACAATCTGACCAGTATAGAAAATATTAGCTGACCCTATTTTGTAACACGAAACGATTCATAACATCTGAAACCGAAATGTGTGGTTAAAAGATACCAAGTCCGCCCTTTGAATTGCTGTCATGGTTGTTTCTAACCGTAGGCAGCAGTACACTGAGGAAATTCTTACACATCTTACGCACATGCACGCACAGAACTGTCCGATGTCCATCGGATGTCACTAGGTGCTGCTTCTGAACGGGACGTCCCAGACAATTTACTGCTTCTGTTTGTGTACTGCCTGAATTCTAAATTTTTAGTTAATGTAGTAATTGTAAATACTTATGGAGTACAATGTGATAGCTCAGCACATTTAAACAGCATTACTAATCCCAGAGTAATTAGCATTTAAACCTTATCATTTCCATATATTCGGAGCCTGCAAGTTTCTCTCTTCTAGTTCTTCATAAACTATACAATATAAAGGGACTTTGAAAAGTTCAGAAAAAATGAAAAATAACGTGCATTTTCCCTGAAGTTTCCGAAGCCCTCTCTTAGGTGATCATGAACAACAGTGGCTGCATTGCGCCGTGGGACACAGGGGCCTGTTTCTCCTAACTGCGTGTTGTTCCCCGTTACCCACCCTCCCTCCATCGCCACCCCTCTCCCCTCTCCCAGCTTCTAGCAATCATTATTCTCCACTCAGATCCACGTCTTCTTGGTTTCCACATAGCACGGAGAACTTGCACTACTTTTCCTCCCGTGTCTGGCTTATTTCATTTAGTGTAATGTCCCCCAGCTCCCCCCTACCTGCTGCAAATGGCGAGGGCTCCTCCTTTCGAAGGCCTGAGTGATTTTTTTCTGTGCATGTATATCATGTTTTCTTCACTCATCTGTTGATCGGCACCCAGATGGGCCATTGCAGTCTGAGTGCTTTAAATTGAGCATGTATAATTTTTTAGAGTAGTGGAGTGATGAATGACTCTTAAAAGAACCGATCTATTCTATCTTCAATTCAGCTTTACCCGGAGCACTCAGCCTGCTGGTTGGAGGTTTCTGTATGCCCCATTTTCTCCACCCTGAAATGTTGGTATGCATTTTGGAAACGTCATTGAAAAGTTTCTGTACCTTCTTCAACTCCAGAGCCGGGAAGTTTTCTCTCCTCGAATATTAGATATGAGGGTTCGGAAGCACTTGGAACGGCAGGGGGCGCCCGTCTCCATGTGTATGGGAAGGTATCGCCACTTCAGTGCCGCGGACTCCGCTCACCTAACAAGTTGCCCAAAGGGCTGCCAATCACCGAATCCCTGTCAGACCCAGTTTCTCCATCGCCCTCTCCTTCCTCTGCCAATCCGGCCCCACACTGCAGAACACGCCGTCCCTCCTTCCTGCCAGTCACCCCCAGGGGCTTCCCACCGACGCAGGTAAGTGACAACCTCGGGAACCACAGCTGACGGGGCCTGCATGATCCTGCTCCGGTACCTCATGGTGGGGCTCCACGTCACGCACGCCAGGACACACAGGCGCGTTCCCACCTCCGGGCCCTGCACCTGCTCTTTCCGGCTGCATCCTCTGCTCCCTGCGGCTCTTCACCTTGAGGACGCCTTCTCGGTGTCTAAGCCAGGTTGACTGTCACCGGATCAGAGAGACCCTCCCCAAAGACCCTAGGAAAACTGACACCCAGTCTCTGTTCGGTGACAGCTCTGCGTGTCTTACTCCGGCGTTTGCAGTCTGTAATTGTTTGCTTGTTGTTCATCCCTCCCACTAGAACCTCATTTCCCCCAAAAAAGCAGGAATCTGCCTGCCTTCTTCAGGGTGTGGCCCAGTGCTTGGTGCTCCGTGAGCCCCCAGCAAGGATCTCTTGAATTAACAAACAGGTGGGTTTGCAAGATGTGAGTGTGGATTGCGCCCTCCGAAAACGAGCAAGCCCTTATGGACCGCACCGTGTCTTTCTCCAGGTTCTTACGGCGGAGCCCACAGCCGGAGAGCCTCAGGACGTGACTGCACCTGGAGACAGGGACCTGAAAGCGTGCAGTAATTCAGTTAAACGAGGCTGTATTAGTAGACCTCAATCCAGCTCAGTGGGATGGAGGAGGACGAGGAAACGGACACGCAGGAGAGACACTGAAAATGTGTAAGCGAGGGAAAGCCCGCGGGAGGCCACAGTGAGAAGGCGGATGCCTGCAAGCCCACGAGGAAGCCTCAGAAGCCACCTCTGTCCACACCCTCCTCTCCGACTTGCAGCCTCCAGGACTGTGAGGAAGTGAACAGCTGTGGTTGCGGCCGCCCACGCGGTCGCCCAAGTGAATACAGCCCTTCATAAGCTCAACGGTGTTAAAGGAAAGCAACGACTTCGCACTGGAAGGAGAAACAGTCCAGCACTAATGACGGAGCAAAATGGCATGTGTGTTTAACCTACTGCAGTGACCTGGTCGGATTTGAGAAGTTCAATTCTGAGGCCAAAAAGACACAGATGACTAGGTAATTTGGCAGGCTCGGTGGACAGCAAAATGCAGGGTCCCCTGTTCAAATACCAGGGACGAAGTGCCATTAAAATACTAAAACACCAAGCTTTCTCTTTCTTCTCTCTCAATTTGGCATAGTATTTTATATCTGCTCTTTGATATTGAGCTAAAGAGAAATTTAAATTTAAAATTATCAGCAGGAATTTTTCCACTCATTTTTGCACTGTGCAGTGTTAGTGTTCAGGTGCTGATGCAGATTCGCTGACATTGCACAGGTGACGCTTTGGAGCTCCCACTGCATGTGGATTTCCTTGGGACCAGAATCACGGAGATGCTGCGAACCCCAACTCCACGGCTTTGATCCCACTTCTAGATACGTGCACGTACTACCAGCACTAGCTTCAGCTGACTGATGGGTAAGGAAGCAAAGGAAACTTAGGGTTCCCCTGCCTTCCCCTGCCTTTTCCCTTCCATCCATGTCATAGTTTCCAGCCTAAATTTTTGGCTAGCCGTGCACATAATATGAATAAGAAAGGATCCGATGCATGTCCTGAGTCATTTGTGTTTCTTGCAATGTCATTGCCTTCTTGCTGTCTTCAAAACACGTTTTGGTTTGAAAAGAAAGCGTGGCCTCTCATGGCCATCAAGCTTCCTCATTTGGCGGGCGGTAGGGGTAACCCATCTACCCTGCTCTCACGGTGACTCTTTCTACTTCCGTGCCTCGCAGGACCCGTTGAATTCTGTGCTCGTAGGACATCACGAGTGCTAACTGTGAGTGAGGCAGGAGGGAGTAACAATGGACACACGGGTCTCCTCTGCTTCTGTGCATGCTCCCTTGTTCGATTGTGTTACCTACAGAACTCAAGGTCAAAGACTAGATTATCAAGAACTTCAATGTCACCACAGCAGAGCATTAAACCAAACCCTGGCCTACTCATTCTGAGCCCCTGTGTGCCTGCACAAATTGTAAACCCTTGAAGAAAAGTGAAATCATCATTCAAAGAACTTCAAGCACTTCCTCAAAGAATGAGCATCCTGTAGTGATCCCTAAAGCCTTCCTATAAAGAGAGGCCAAAGCCAAGCCCAGTACCCAGCCCTCCAGAGTAGACAGGAATTAATGATCCCATGTTACTAATTTTCTCAATGGCATGTGTTATCTCATGTTCCATGGGCTTTGTGGGTGAGACTAAGAACCTATAAGGACATAAAACCATCTTTCAGGGGAAGCTTCCTGAATTCACAAAGGCCACCTTGCAAATATTCCTTGGGAGCCCACAGTATTTCTAAGGTAAGAACCTCCTACACTGTGAATCCTAGGAGACCACTGACTCTTGAATAAAGCACCTTGTTGAGATCACCAAGAGGGAGATGGAGGTGGTCATGGAAGCCATGGACTGGAATTCAGGAGAACCAGGTGGGTCACTGGCTCTGATCATAACTGTGATCTTAACCAACTCACTGTCAAAGACAGAGTCTCATTTCTCTCCTTTGCAAAACCAGGGAGTTGGATGTGCTGATTCCCAAGGGCCCACACTGTGCTAAAAATAACCAAACCCAGCAAACTCTGTGACAGAGAAGGCAGAGAGAAAAGAATGACAAAGTCACATGGAATAACTTGACAGTGATTAATGACCCGAAGATGCTTTTAGAAACCGCTGGGGGCTGGTTCCAGCCCTTCGCAGGTCTTAAAGCACCCTGGCCCCTGCGGTCTGACTTCTTTCCAGCCAAGGGAGTGTGGCTGGGGCAGGGGTCATCAGCGGTATTTCCTTGACGGCCAGCCTGGGGCAAGGCCTTTCCCCTGCTACTCTTTAGTCCAAGTTCGGTCAGTTTAATGATCCTGGAGCCAGCAGGTGATCCTGAATGGCTTGGGACTTCTCTGAGTTTTTGTCCCTACTGTTCTTCTGATTAACACATTTCATGCCTCTGACTACTTTAAGTCTCTGGAAACACTGGGAGCAACAAGACATGCAAGAGGCAGAAGGGCCTGGGTGAGAGGTGAACGTGAGACTAAGCTCTGGCCCTGTGCTAACACACAGGTGTCTTCTTCCTGGGAGTGTTACTTTTCTCTCTCATTAGCGTCTTTTTTCAGGTGATGGTTCCCTGCTGTTCACTTATACCCCACTGTGATGAAATAGTAATGTTTGGTTAAAACTTATCTTCTCCAGCTCTATTGCTAGGCTCTCATTGTCCCAATCCAATTGTCAGACCCAGCCTGCTGGCCCACAGTGATGGACCAGAGCTCAGACTGGGCCCCAATAAGAGGCAATAAGAAGACTTGAGACCATACTAGAACTTCTGACAGAAAAGGTTATTGGTTCAGCTTGGAGTTGCTGTACCAACTTGCTGTTGTGAAAGCAAGCCAGAAAATGTATGGAGAAGAGCAGATTGAATAGAAAAGTAGAGACACTGTGTCTCAGTGACATTTTCCGAGTCTCTGGATCAAATAGCACTGAGAGGCAAAGATCACCCCTGGATCTGAGCTGACACAGCTCTTTGTTTATTTAAGCTAGTTCAAACTGGGCTTTTGGCCACTTGCAAGGATAACAATCCTGCCTGCTACACTTCAGCTCTCTGGTTCTTGGTTTCTTCTGCTGCAAAATGGCTATTTTGTGGACAGTCATGAGCCTGGGTCAGCATAATGGCATTACTTCACTAAGGGGAGGACACAGCTCCAGGATGGTGTAAAGACAATTTTCAAACTGTCGAGGATAAGTTTCTTCATTCACCAAGCATCCGATTGCACAGCATCTTAGACCTCTCACATGACAGCCTTTCCTAAGTGCGGTTATCATTGTTTGCATATAATCCTAGTATTCTAGCCGAAATCTCTTGCCTGGCCTCAGATGCCATACCTCTAACAGAATAATGGACATCTCCCTCTGCATGTTCCACTGCCATCTCACCCTGGCAGTCCCCAAACTAAATATGGATCCTCCAACCCAATCACCCCCGCCTTGTGTTCCCAATCAAACCACTCACTCATTTGCCAAGCCTAACACCTTCAAGCTGTGTTTCCTCCTCGTCTCTCTCTTTCAACCCATTGCATCTACAAGCCTTAGCAAGGCTGTCTTTGAAATCACTCTGTTCTCTCCGACTCTCCTGCCACTTTTGTTAGGGCCATCATTATTTCTTGACCAACAACTGAGACAGATGTCTGAAAGATCTGAAGACGGCTCTTCCTGCTAGCTGTGGCTGCAGTTCCCTGCGCTCATCCATTTGGACCTGGAGGTGGTAACACCTCTGCTGCTACTACCTCAGGTGATCCCACGGTCTTTCATGGCTCCTCTGTGTGAATAAGCTTCCCCCCAAACTCCTGTAATGTGGATAGCCCTTCTGTCTCCTGTTGAGGCCTATACCAAACCTTACCTATCCTCCCATCGGCACCGCCTCCCTACAAGCTGACTCCTGTAGTTACTGTGTCTCCTTCCCTGGATTTCTGTTCACATAGCCTGGAGAAAAGGAGGTAAGAGGAAGGTGAGAGGCCCTGGGGTAGGGGAGATGACCAGTTTTGTCTTTGAGGAAGCACTGGGGATTTGCAGAGAGAGGAGTGTTGTGGCTTCAACAGCTACCAGTTTAGAATATGGGACCAGCTCCTCCTTCGTCCACTGCTTGGGGCCCCACTTGTCAATGCTCAACTAATAGGAAGATGATGACTAATCATCCTATTACATATGACAATACATCTTCTAAACACACAGAGACGTTGTCACCAGAGATCCTTCTAAGGCTAATTGGTATTTTCTATTTATTAAATCTCTTACCAAAGAGAATGGTCCTGGGTATCTTGTTGTTGCTCCTACCTGGAAGCTAGACAGGCGAGGGAAAAGAACAAACACACCTAATCTGACCCAGCTGGTGGTGAATCTTCTCCATCTGAAAATGTCATATTTGTGTAGCACGTTACAGTTTAACAAGGGCTTTCAGCAGCCACTGGCATATGGCTCAGTAATCAATAAACATCTCGTAAATCATTGAATGATCTACAGAGTCATTTTCTCCTCTTTAAAATAACCCTATGAGGTAGGCACAAGGGTTATCATTCCCTCCTTCCAGAAAAGGAAACTAGGGCTTAAAGAAATGGAGTTAATTTCCTAGGCCACATAATCAGTGACTACAGCCACTCAAACCAGAACCCAGGTGTGTCAGACACCTACACCAGCTGAGATGTGCTGACCCACGGCCACGGAGCACAAGGGGCTTCCTGCGGAGAGGTGGGGTCAGGTCTGCTGCTTGCTGACTTGTTTGATCTAAGGCTTATGCAGCTTCTCAGCCTTAAGTCCCTATTCCTGGCCTACCCCAATAGTCTCAGGGCACAGCTCAGAGCTGCCACGAGCAGTGGGTGGGTAGGCAGAAGTTCAGGCTGCTAACCAGCTGGGAATTGAGCAAATGGAACACAAGAAAGACCTTCCGGTGCCAAGACTCGAGGGAAATGTTTGTTGACATTTTGCTTTGCGTTGACTACTTCCAAGTAGGCTTTGAAGCTAACTTTTTGATAGAAAGGCTCCCTGGAGTGGGTGGGGGAGTTCATGACCCTTGTTGCTGTGGTTCTCCCTGCAACCGCAAACTCACAGCAGCTCCAGGAAGATGCCCTAAGTATACAGATCAGAGGGAGGGTACTACAGAGGAAACAGAGAGGACTAAGGAGAAAGGGAAGGGAGAACGCGATTTTCAAAGGCAGAACAAGGGAGGCCACAGGGGCAGGGCATCAGCTGCGGGAGCTGTGCCTTGATGATGTCAGGGTGTCTCCTCTGGAGTTCTTCACAGCAAACGTGTCCCTTATCAAATGAACCAAGAAGTGCCTGCAGGAACCTCCGTTCTCGCTCTCAGCCAAGTCTGCTAACATGGATTTATTGATGGAGTGATCTTCTGGACACTCAGTCCCTGGACTGTGGGCTCTAGTTGCTTCCTACCCCTCCCAAAACAAAGTCTGTGTCCTCAGCTGAGCTCACAGGCGCCACAGAAGTTCTCTCTCCACAGCCAATGATTCTCTTGACTCAGTTCTGGGCACTTGAGCAGGCTTCTCCCTCTTTGCCCAGTTCTTGTTTATCCTGAAGTGATAAACAATGTGACCTTCCCCAAGGACACTTTGCTGATC
Source organism: Lepus europaeus (assembly GCF_033115175.1). Lineage (NCBI taxonomy): Eukaryota > Metazoa > Chordata > Mammalia > Lagomorpha > Leporidae > Lepus > Lepus europaeus. The sequence goes on along the minus strand of NC_084830.1, from coordinate 131,520,415 downwards.
CTATTTCCACTCCCATATCAGGCCCAGTGTTGCTTCTGAAGGTTCCACGGCCGCTTGGCCACAGCCCCAGCTCCAGTAAGGCCTCTGTGCCACCGTGTCAACCACATTCCCCATAAGGAGCAGAGGTCCTGACTCTAGCAAGTGTCAACCAAGCACTGGTTGAACAAATAAGAGGGATAAATAGTCAATACCTTTAAAAGAGCCTTCTCTCTCCATAAGCAACACGGGAAAGGGATACCCAAGTGTGGGGATTCCAGCTGATGTTTATAAAAATATTTACTTATGTATTTTATCTGATTTTCACTATCAGAGAGGGAGAACCATCTTCTGGTTCACTTTGAAATGCTTACAATAGCCAGGCTGGGCTGGGCTGGAGCCAGGAGGGGGGAACTCAATCAACTCTCCCATGTGTAACAGGCATCCAAACACTTGAGTGATCATTTGCTACCTCCAAGATGTGCAACAGCAGGAACCTGGAGTCAGGAGCAGAGCCAGGACTCAAACTCAGGCACTGTGGTATGGGATGCAGGCATCCCAAGGAAGGTCCTCACTGCCAGACAAAATGCCTGCCCTCAAAGAGATTATGTTAAAGAAGAATAGAAATGTGGATTTAAAAAAAGGGCTCTTCAACAAATGGTAAAGTTATAATTATGTCTGCTGGAGAGAAGACCTTTTTGGAAGAAGCATTAAAGAAATCTGGAGATGTCCTTTATTAAGAATACACTTGGAGAATCAAAATCTACCAAGTGTCTGCAAGTCTCAGAAAAGAGGTTAAATGAGTTAGTACAAAAGAGAGCTGAGGCAAATGGGACAAAGTCACTCTACATAAATGGACAATACTTCTCAGCTTCAGACAACTGTTGAACTGCAGAAATTCATGCCACAGTTGCTACATTTTTTTAGGATTTGTTTATTTTATTTGAAAGGCAGAGCTGGGGGGGGGCAGAGAGAGAGAGAGAGGTGTTTTCCATCCACTGGTTCACTCCCTAAATGCCCACAATGGCCAGAGCTGGGCCAATCTGAAGCCAGGAGCCAGGAGCTTCTTCCAGGCCTCCCATGTGGGTGCAGGGACCCACGGACTTGGGTCATCTCCCGCTGCTTTCTCAGGCACATCAGCAGGGATCTGGATAGGAAGCAGATCAGCCAGGACTTGAACCAGCACCCATGTGGGATGCTGGTATCACAGGAGGTGGTTTTATCTGCTGTGCCACAGCACAGGCCCCTGCTGCCAGGTCTTAGGGTTGCCCCAGGGAAGTCCAAAGTCCATGTGTATGTGTGTGTGTGTGTGTGTGTGAAATCTTCCGATTCTTAAATCACTCCAATTTGTTTACTGTTTTGTGGAAACTGTTGGTGCCAAAAAGCAACTTGTATGAGGCCCAGGGATGTCAGCATTTGACTTTTGCACCGGGAGACCTGACCTCCTGTGACTCTGTTTATCTAAATGTGTCGACATCAGACGGCAAGCGCCGAAGCTCCAGCAACGGGAACCACCCAAAGAAAGTGATCAACACAGGAGTAGCTTAATGAGGACAGAGGGTTTTCTGGACCTATCACTGGCACATAGTAGTGGTCAAGAAATAGCCATTGAAGAATACAGAAATAAATGAAAGATGAAGGTAGGTCTGCAGTTCAAGGTCTCAACCACTAGATGGTGAAGTTCTTTTTTTTTTTTTTTTTCAGCATATGCAAGCACAAGAAATCAAATCTTCATTATGATCATTTTATGGGCTACAGGCCACAAATACTTAGCTTTGGTGCCCTACAACACAAATACCTGTTTTCACACTGTTTTTGCTATCCTTCCTCACTTCTGATCCTGGTCAGCTCCGGATAAAATTAAAGCATTAGAAGGAAATGGTCGGGGCCGGTGCCGTGGCTCACTTGGTTAATCCTCTGCCTGCAGTGCCAGCATCCCATATGGGCACCAGGTTCTAGTCCTGGTTGCTCCTCTTCCAGTCCAGCTCTCTGCTGTGGCCCGGGAGTGCAGTGGAGGATGGCCCAAGTGCTTGGGCCCCTGCACCCGCATGGGAGACCAGGAAGAGGCACCTGGCTCCTGGCTTCGGATCAGCGCAGCACCGGCTGTGGCGGCCATTTGGGGAGTGATCCAACAGAAGGAAGACCTTTCTCTCTCTTTCTCTCACTGTCTATAACTCTACCTGTAAAATAAAGAAATAAAGAAGGAAATGGTTTTCCTTGATTCGAATAGAGTCATGGTTAAAAAAAGAGGAGGGGGGCAGGCACAGTGGCTCAGCGGTTAACGGCTGTTTGGCCCACCCACACCCTCTATCAGAGTGCCTAGTTTCAGATCCACACTTCATTTCCAACCCAGCTTCCTGCTACTGTGCACCCTGGGAGGCAGCAGGTGATGGCTCAAGTACTTGGGTCCCTGCCACCTACATGAGAGACCCAGACTGAGCTCCTGGCTCCTGGTTTTGGCCTGACCCAGTGTTGAGTATTTGGAGTGGGGAGAGGCAGTGAACAAGTGGATAAAAGTTCTCTCTCTCTGCTTTTCAAATACATACATAAATTAAGAAATTGAATGAATGAATGACGATGATGCTGTCAGGAGACAGGGGAAGAGAGTGGCAGTTATTCAAGATGCTCCGGGTCTGTGGATCAGACATTATTAGCCCAGTTGCAATGCATCTGATGCTATAATGGTGCTATGGAGGTGGTGCTTAATGGACCCACACGGCAGAGTGACTAGGCTGGCCTGGTTGAGGAGGCTGCAGAACGTCTTCTCAGTGGAGCAGTTAGTGAGCTGGATGGATCTTGAAGGGTAAGACAAAATCCACCAGGGTTCAAGGGCAGGAAGAACATTCACTCATTCATCAGATACTCCTGAGTCCTCAATGTGCCCAGCACTCTGCTGGCCATTGCAGCTCCAGTGATGTGGTGAGAAACAGGATGTGTGATGGGACACAGGAAACAAGACCTGTGGGGTAGGGCGGTGCAGGCAGTGCTCTCAGGAGATGGAACTGCAGCTGCAAATGCAGGGAGACAAATGGGAGGAGAAAGGCAGTGGGAGCCAAGGATGCTCTTGGCAGAGGAAACCACACAGGCTCTGTGGGAAGGAGAGCCAGCCATTGTGAAACCACTTGTGAAAGGTTGACAAACTCCCCAAATAAAGAGGAGGAATCACAAAGCATTCCCTTCTATATTGGGGTGTGCACTGTAAAAGAGGAAAAGAAAGTGGTAGGAGCTAAGGCTAAAGTCATGGGCAGTGTCCCATTAGGTTAGGGCCTCAGACTTGAACCTAAAGTTTAATACTTCCCAAACAAGATTCATACCCATGGCGACTTCATCATCTCTGCCACGTCTTCGTTCCATAAGTACTATTATTTCCTTATTTTTCTTTCCATAAATTCGATTTTTTACTAAAAGTGTTTTTAAGGAAAACAATATTATCACTCTACTATGTATAGAAAAAAAAATAACATCTACCATGAACATTACCAGGAACAGATAACCGTAAAAAATAGATACAAGGCTGATAAATTTTTTTAAACATCCCACATGCCTCCTAAAGTTTTATTAGGTGGTTCGCGTCCCATGCTGAAGGACACAAGGATGGAGGACACTGAGGGATTTTAATTAGAGAGCTAAGGAAATGAAAGTACAAGTCAGGAATCAGGGTAAACACCATTCCATGTATATACTCTACAAAAACTAACGATGTTCCTGGCAGCGAAAAAGAGGGCTACTCCTGGATCAAAACTTCTCCCCTGAACGGCTTTCCAGGGGAGAGTTAACACGAAGCCAAGCTTGCAAGCTCTGATGAATAGCAGGCAGCTCCAGAGACATTGGAGCAGGATGACCTGCTTACTGAAATTCCCAAGTTTAGAATCATTTCCTCCAGCTCGGGGAGGACTGCTTAGCTACTTGGCAGCTGCTGAGTAGAGAGATTTAACTAAAGCTCCCGAAAATGAGGAACTAGCTCATAATTCTTGACTGGGGAAAGCCACAATACACAATCTGATAGACTCTTTTGTTCTTCTTATGAACTCATATCTGGCAGCTTAGAGAAAAAAGTGAACTTAAGCACCCATCTCTTGGAGCAGCTTAGCCTTTTTTTTTGCCATTTGGCAGATGTTTATGAAACACCTTTAAAAAGTCGGATGCTGTGTAGAATTCATAAGTGCTTAATGGGGTAACAAATTCAAATGTCTAACAGGTGCCAAGTGAGAGAGGTTAATGATGAGGCAGCCCAGTGTTAAAACAATAGGAAGTGGTGGGAGCTGTGGTGACTTGGAGAACACAACCTCTATCTCAGAGGGGAAACTGCTGCTCAGCTCCAGTCCACAGTAGCAGTGTAAGAATGTGGGGCCTGTGTTCACAGGTCCTCAGAAATTTCAACTCACAGTTGTTGCACAAGGGTCATTATTTTTAGGGGGAAGTTGGAGATGGGAGATTACCTTCTGATTTTTAAAATCTGGAAAGCATTTCCCAAAAAGCATAAGGCCAAATAAAATATGTCTTCAGGTAGATGCAACCCTTGGGCTACCGTGGGCAGCCTCTGGATGTCTCAGAGTCTCAGCCTTGTGTGTTGGGAGGTAAGACACAGTCACAAATAACTACAATACAGAACATGGGGTAAGTGCTATGTGAGCAAATCAAAGTTCTAAAGGAATTCAAAGGAGGCAGGGAAGACCCCAACACAGGGCCTAATCAGGGAATAGGGGCTTCTCAGAAAGCTCTTTCTGACCATATACTGAGGAACCCAATGGACACATTGAGGAAGGGAAAGAGAAGCCAATGATCCAAATTAACAGGGCAGGGAAATAATGGAAGAAGTCAGGACTTAGCTTCTGTGAGTCCCAGGGAGTGTTTCCAAGATGTATCATCTAGTCTACAGCCACTCAAACATCCTTAATAGGAATTTCTTGGCTTGAGGATCCAGTGCCCAGAATGTAAAATGTCTCTTTAGTTCATTTGCACCTAGATCCTTCTTCAAGAATCTCCGCTCTGAATAGGACAAGAAGTAGGGCTCTTTGTGCTTTCTACCATCCCACATTCAAACACACTAGAATCCACAGGTTGTCAGGCTTCCACGCTATGGGCTGCTCCTGTGCACAGGACCCAGCGCAAGGGGATGGACGTGCAATCACACCCAGGGCCAGCTGTGAGCCTTGATGAAGCATTGCCTCAACCCAGGGCAGAGGAGGCCCTCTTGGGCTTGTCCTTGTGGAGCAGGAGCCTTTTGATACACAGACCAAAGTGCTGGAGCAACCTGTAGATTGTATAGGAACCAATACCTACACTTCCAAGCCATCTTATCAAATGTTACATCTAAAAAGTTCCACTACCCTTAGGTTGACATGAATTATACAGAAAATGCTGCCATAAGTATATTGAATTTATATGGTATTGATATTCAGTTATAAAAATCCAGGAAGTTCGACTATATTTTTGCAACTCAAAATCCTATCAAAGCCTTCCCATGTATTTCTTAGTTGTCAGCTTCTTTCAGGAACACTGCAGCTCACTTTTCACATCAAAGAATCCCCCAAGCAGCCCCTATTGTTTCACTATTATTGTTGCCACATGAGAGATTTTTTTGGGTTCCAAATGTGCTGCTCCTCTCTCATCCCTCCTGAAGTGTTGCTTATCTAAACACCAATCAACCCTAACAAATCTCACTTCAAACTGTGCACTGTCCCACAAAAGGCATGCAAGGAATGCAATGCTCTTGGTTATTTAATCATATACATTTCAAAACCAAGAAAAGCTTCAATGTGCAGCTGCTAACTTTCTTGGTCCTCTCCAATTTGAGCGATGACCCTTCTATTACATTATAAATGACAGTAAAAATGCACTTACACCTAACGTCTGAGCCCGTGAAGTGAAGGAAGACTGGATAATGAGAAAGCCTTTAAATCACCCAAATTAGCAACTCTAAGCTCCAGCAGCGGTCATTAAAATGAGCAATATATGCATTCTGTGAACTACACGTGCTGCCCAAAATACAGTGAAGGAATACTCGAATTCTGCAGCAGGAACCGATCTCAGGGCTCTGAATTTGCAGGTGGAAGGGTAAAGATTGCCCATGTTCTTGAGGAGGGGGGATAATGAATTCTTTAACAATAACTTTTCATGTTGTTTGTGCCTTGTAGTTGAGAAACATTTTTACATCTACTGCCTCCTTTGATTCTCACAGAAATGTTGAGGATTATTTTATCAATTTACAAAGAAATTCGGGCTAGAGGGATATGTCGTTGGATGAGTGATGCTATTGCTGCCAAAACCTTTGACCCTTCTTCCAGTTCTTCCCCAGGGAATAAGCCTCCCTCTTTCTGAGTCTATGAACTTTTGAAAGATAAAACAGCACAATTTAGCACTGTAGGAACTGAACATGTGAGCCCCAGAGTTAAATTTTTTAAGTTCACAATTACTTCTAAAACCCTATAGACTTGTTTAGGACTACGGAGATACAGGAAGACCTTCACTGGTTGGTGAAGATATGTGTTCACTTTCCTTCATACCAGCACATGGTGTCATGGAATGAAGATAACATAAAGGAGGGTAAATCCATCAGAAAGAGAAAGGCTTGGTCCAAGTGAACGCATTGATCGTCCAGTCTTGGAGCACTAAACTTTTTTTTTCTTAAACTAAAAGGAACTGAGCTCCTTGGTACCTGTAAATAAAGGGAGATTCAAATGCTTATGGTGTCCATAGCTACTTACTACACTTTGCTCATGGACTACAAAGCTCTTTAGCCCCAGTTGGGCATCCTCTGCCACTTCCATGTGTATTGTCAACTGGCTATTTCCCTCCATATTTTGGGGAGAGGAGAAGGAGGGTGGGAATGTAGTCAACTTCTCTTTCTGTATATAAAACTTTCTGGCCACTCAGCAGCCAGTGCATTGCATACCCTGAACTTAAGTGTACCCTCCCTTCCTGACCCAAGCCACAATGACCAGAATGGGAAGTGAGAAGGGTGGGAGAGGGGAAAGGCAAATGGGTAATAAAGCACAGATTATGGCCCCTTAAAAAGCAAAGGCTTAGAGAGGTTGGTGCCCTTGGACAGAGCCTGTAGGCAGAGTAAACCTTCCTACAGCACTAATGACTCTCACTGAAGTCTCAGAGAGCCACAGATTCTTGAGCATCCTGTGGTAATCTTCCATGTTTGCATCAGAATTTTATCATCATTCAAATGATGCCCCAGTTAATACTACTAGGTTATCACAAGTTAATGAAAAAAAAAATGCAATCCTAATGAGTAAGTGATGCATTTACCTCAATTAAAAGCCAAAGGGCATCGTGGAACAAAACTTTTGCCACAATGCAAATCAAATCCTGTGATGGGAGAATTGAGGCTCAAATGAATACAGCCAAGGCATGCTTCAAAGAGTCTTGTCTGGGTAGGCGTAAACAGAGAAGTCCTTTCTCCCAAACAGGGTTATTCATTGAACTGAATTAATTCTGTTCATTTGAATTGTAATTGTTTTACAGTTTTGCTTAGATTTAATGAATGAATTTATTTATGCTGTTTTGGTTCTATAAAGCTATAAAATGAACAATTTCTTTCTGCTTTGGGGACCAAGAGAAATTTCTCTTTTCCTTTGAAGGAGGTGGTTAGGGTCTCAAGCTTGAAAACCACAATGGTCTGACGTCTCTCCCAGGACTACCTGCTTTCTGGACCCCTCCTTACAATGCCCTACCTAGTCTTCTTTTCCTCATTCTTCTTCTTTAAAAACCAGTTTATTTAGGCCGGCGCCGTGGCTTAACAGGCTAATCCTCTGCCTTGTGGCGCCGGCACACCGGGTTCTAGTCCCAGTTGGGGCGCCAGATTCTATCCCGGTTGCCCCTCTTCCAGGCCAGCTCTCTGCTATGGCCCGGGAAGGCAGTGGAGGATGGGCCAAGTCCTTGGGCCCTGCACCCACATGGGAGACCAGGAGAAGCACCTGGCTCCTGGCTTTGGGTCAGCGCCATGGCTGGCTGCAGCGGCCATTGGAGGGTGAACCAACGGCAAAAAGGAAGACCTTTCTCTCTGTCTCTCTCTCTCACTGTCCACTCTGCCTGTCCAAAAAAAAAAAAAAAAAAAAAAAAAAAAAACCACTTTATTAAGATCTGATACAAAAGGCTTCACATATTTAATGTGTACAACTTGATTAGTTTGAAGGTAATTATATACCTGTGAAACTATTATCACAATCTATGCCAGAAACTTATCCATTACCTCCAAAAATTTCCTCTCACCCTCTTACTTGTGCATGTATGAGAAAGTATGTGTATATAATAAGCACTCTTAACATGAGATCTACCCTATAAGAAAAATTTTAAGTATACAATACAATATTATTAACTATAGGCACTATGCTACATGGTAGATCTTTAGAATGTACTCATTTTGCATAACCATACATGTATACTTTGGCTAATATTCAGGATTTCCCTCTCTCCCCGCTATTCACTCTCTGCTTCTATAAGTTAGACTATTTTAGATTTATCACATAAGTAGCGTCCTATAGCATTTGTCCTTCTGTGTCTGGCTGATTTCACTTAGCATATCATTCGGGTACACCAACATTGTCACAAATGATGGCATTTCCTTCTTTTTAAGGCTGAACAGCCCATTATATGTACAAGTAAATGTCACATTTTATTTATCCATTCATCAGTCAATGGACATGTAGGTTGCTTCCATGTCTTGGTTAATATAAATAACACTGCAATGAATGGAACACCCTCCGTATATCAGTCAGGCCCATTGGGTCTATGGTGCTGCTCAAATCTTCTGTTCCCTTTTTGATTTTCTATCTGAATGATCTGTCCAAATTATAAATGGCATATTGGAGTCTTCTACTATTATCATATTGCCTTCTATTTTTCCCTTCAGATCTGTAAATGTTTATATATTTAAGTGCTCTTACAATGGGTGCATACCTATTGATAATTTTCATATCTTCTTGTTAAATTGACACTTTTTTCTTTATGTAAAGACTGTCTCTTGTGCCAGTATTGATTTAAAATCTATTATGTTTGATATAACAATATTCAACTCTATTTTATTCAGGTTACCATTTGATATAGTATCTCCACAATTTGAGTGTTTTTCTTTTTCTTCTTACTATTTGTTGGACTCTTTACTTAGTGTAGGGTTAATCTTATGAGTTTAAAGTAAACTAGGGGCCCGCGCTGTGGCTAGCAGGTAAAGCCGCCACCTGCAATGCCAGCATCCCATAAGGGCACTGGTTCAAGTCCCGGCTGCTCCACTCCAATGCAGCTCACTGCTATGGTCTGGGAAAGCAGTAGGAGATGGCCCAAGTCCTTGGGCCCTTGCACCTGCATGGGAGACCTGGAAGAAGCTCCTGGCTCCTGGCTTCAGATTGGTGCAGCTACGGCCATTGTGGCCAATTGGGGAGTGAAGCAGTGATGGAAGACCTCTCACTCGCTCTCTCTGCTTCTCCTCTCTCTGTGTAACTCTGACTTTCAGATAAATAAATAAATCTTTTAAAAAAATAAAGTAAAATGAAAGAAGATGAATGTAAAAATTAACAGGGAATAAGAGAGGAAGGAAGAGGAAGGGTGAGAATGTGGCAAGAGGGAGGGTAAGGTGGGAAGTATCACTATGTTCATAAATCTGTATATATGAAATACTCAAAATCTGTTTACCTTAAATAAAACTTTAAAAAAATACTATTTAACTTTAATTCATTTACATTTAAGGCAGTTATTGAAAGATAAGGATTTACTATTGTTGTTTTCTGTGTTGTAGTCCTTTATTTCATCTCTTCTTCTCTTGTCGTCTTCCTGTGTTATTTAATAGTTGAATAGTCTCTTTTTTGCATTTTTGTATCTGGTATAGGTTTTTGTGTGTGGTTACTAGGAAGCTTGTACAAAAGCCCTGAGTGCTAGCCCAGTCTTTTTTGAGCTGATGACGACATACCTTTAATTGCACAGGAAAACTACATATGTACTCCCAGCCAAACACATACTTTGTCATTGATGTCAAAACTTTCTTCTTTTTATATTGTGTGCCATGAGACATTTTTGTGGTTACAGTTATACTTAGCACTTTCATAACTTTTGTTCTAGAGTGAAAAATGATGTGTGTCCTACTATTACAGCGCTACATGATTTTGTGTTTGTCTCTACATTTTTCTTAACCAGTGAGATTTATACTTTCATATGCTTTCACAGAGCTGTTTAGGAAAATGTTTATTGGATATTTAATTTCTTGTATGTTTGAGTGCTTCATTTATTCCTTTGCTATTCGATGATGCATCATGAAGTGCCATCAATGAAGGCACCGTAGAAGACATCAAAGTGAAACCTGCAAGCTATTTAATATTGCTTCAAGCCCCCAAAAAGTAGAAAGGTAAACAAATTTAAAATGTAATTTTATATTCCTTCCTTCACATCTTTTTCCTTGGTTATGTTCACTCTCATATTCATCCAACCCTGCATTGTTTCTCATCTGTTTTCTCATTGCCTTGGAGGTCTCTAGACAAGGCGCTGCTGCTTCTCCACTTTACAGATGAGTCTCAGAGAGTCTGTGTGGTTGTTCACTCTCACCGGTTCCTCCATCGGTAACTGGCAGAACTGGGGGTTACAGTGAGATTTCCTGACCTCAAGTTGCTGATTTTATGCCAAAATTCATTTGAGAAAGCAGACATCAGATAATCTGTGCCTAATCCCTAATCTGTGCCTCTTCCAACTGCACATGTGGGTTCTGTGAAAGTAAGGTCTCTTCCTATGTGTCCTCCACCGAGATCCTAGGTCATCTTTTCCAAAGACACGATGTAATCTGCTACTTTCAACAACCTTTCAAGGCCTCTATTTGCTTCAGGAAAAAGTTGCAATTCCATAAACACGGTTGCTTCTTACAACATAGGCATCTTTCCTTTCATTCTTTCAGCAAATATTTCTGTGCTCCTACTGTTTGCTGGAGGAGAAGGAGAAAATGTTGACTGGGATCCTTGGACTCCTGTTGCCAGTAGTCGAGTGGGGGAAACAGACTACTTTCAAATCCATCTTCCTCAATTTCCTTCTCTGCCCTCATGGATCGCCCCACTTTTCTCCATCACACAGAACTGCTTGCAGTCACCACCCATTTCTCTGTCCCTTGACATCTTGCATTACCATTTGACTTTTGCATATACCATTGACTTTTCTTTCTCTCTTCTTGTTTGGAAGAGATACCACACTGTCTAACCCCCTACACACTTAGTATCATTTTTCCCCACATGTTTATTTAAATTTCTATTAAGAATGTACTGTTTTAGGGCAGGTGCTGTGGTGTAGTGGATAAAGCTGCCGCCTGCAGTGCCGGCATCCCAAATGGGTGCCAGTTTGAGTCCCAGCTGCTCCACTTCCGATCCAGCTCTCTGCTATGGCCTGGGAGAGCAGTGGAAGATGGCCCAAGTCCTTGGGCCCCTGAACCCACGTGGGAGACCTGGAAGAAGCTCCTGGCTCCTGGCTTCAGATCAGCACAGCTCCAGCTGTTGCGGCCAATTGGGGAGTGAACCAGTGGACAGAAGACATCTCTCTCTCTGCCTCTCCTCTCTCTGTGTAACTCTGACTTTCAAATAAATAAATAAATAAATCTTTTAAAAAATTTACTGTCGGACGGCACCACGGCTCATTTGGCTAATCCTCCGCCTGCGGCGCTGGCACCCCAGGTTCTAGTCCCGGTTGGGGAGCCGGATTCTGTCCTGGTTGCTCCTCTTCCAGTCCAGCTCTCTTCTGTGGCCCGGGAGTGCAGTGGAGGATGGCCCAAGTGCTTGGGCCCTGCACCCACATGGGAGGCCAGGAGGAAGCACCTGGATCCTGGCTTTGGATCAGCGCAGCACGCCGGCCGTAGTGGCCATTTGGGGGGTGAACCAACGGAAAAAGGAAGACCTTTCTCTGTCTCTCTCTCTCACTGTCTAACTCTGCCTGTCAAAAAAAATTTACTGTTTTGTGAAAAGATTCTTTAAAAACAGCCCTTCTAACTTCACATTTAACAATTTCCTCTTTTGTCTCTTTGAGTAAACTATAAAATCTTGAGGACAGAAGGTTGATCTAATTTTATTCCATTTTCTAGCACAGTGCCCAGCCTCCACTTAGCCATCAATTGTTTATTGGCTCTTTTACATCCTTCTCATTTTACAAATGGGGAAATAAAAGTCCAGAGAGAGGAAGTAACAAGTCCTGCAAAAGTTCTTGGAGTTGTTTTAAGATCATTGTTTCTAAGTAGGGATTGTGATTATTTCTCTGAGCGCCATACTGAGAGGTTTCACACGGTGACAGGACTTAACATGAGTTGACAAGCTGGCGTAGGATTTGGAGTTAAGCTTAGCTGGTACACAAAGAGTTGGGGCTAAGAAACTTAACAAGCAGTTTAATGACTTCTAATAGCAGAATCTATGAACACAGTTTGCTAGATGAAAAGCAAAGACGGCAGTAAGAAGAACTGACCTTCCAGGAAGAAACCCTGAGTTCTGTTCATAGTGTACCTATGATTGTGTGCTTCCACTTTGGAAGCTCAAGCATTATAACTGGCTTGCACACACACACATACATACAGCCCACTCACAAAATGGACTGCTTCAGGTCTGACCTGATTGTGATAGAAAAGTATTTTTTTCAAAAAATAGTTTCAGCACACGGAAGTCTTTCCTGCACGGTCCACTGCTGCTTTACATCTCTAATTATTGTTAGTTAATTAACAATTAATAGTTTTCAATATTATCTTAGTCAACATAGCTGCTTGTTTCAGATAACAACAAAGAGAATTATCCATTTTTCTAAAAGCATGCCGAAAATAAGTGGTGACATATATGTATATTTTTTTTTATTTGAAAGACTTAGATAGTGGGAAAGACAGAGATCCTCCATCTGCCAGTTCACTCCCCAAATGGTCACTACAGCTGGGGCTCACCAGGCCAAAGCCAGGAGCCAGGAGCCAGGAGCTTCATCCAGGTCAACACTTCCACCTTCCAGTTTTTGAATCACTCCCATTAGGAAGTGGACCATCCCACAAAGGTGCTGTGATGGTTAATTTTATGCATCATCATTTCTTCTGTGGACTTGTCTCAGTCTCAGTCCCCTCATCTATAATATGGGAGGATGGACTAGTCTTTTGTAACCTTCATGGTGCTTTCATCCTGTGATCCTACGGTATGTAGGCTCAGTAACTGTACCCCACGACAAGAGGGCTTGCTTGCTGCCAGGAATTGCAAATGTTCCCTAGCACTTTGGCCCATTATGTCTTTTGCTTCCTTTCATTTTGCTTGCGTTTTTGTGGAGATGGAGAATATAGTCAAGAGAAGGTTGGGTGGGCAGCCCCTGACTGTTTATGTTGCCATCCACTTGAGCAGGGAAGAGATTTGAAGTAGCTAGAAATGCTGAAAGCCCAAAGTAGCCCCACCCTTCCCACCTTGGCTTCCAGCTTCATTTCCAAATTACAGGGTGGTTTCTAGATAAAAATCTCAAATGACTAGCTGTCATCCAGAGTCCCACACAGCCCCCTCTCTGGCAACTTCTCATAGATTCCTCATTACCGAAGTACGTCCGTGACCTTACTTCCAAATACCCTCTGATAAAGAAATACAGCCTTTCAGAAATATTTATGAAAATACAGAGATAGTCAAATGTTTAGAAAATCTTTGTAGATTTAGACACTGCCTAGTTTGTGAAGTAATAATAACAATAAAATTAATAACTATTTAGCAATAAATATGTTCTAGCCACTAGGCTAAGAGCTATAAAGGTTTTATCTCAATGAGTTCTCACCATAACACTTTTTCATGGGAGGTAGAACTAAACTTCAGTAAAATACATGTATCACTGGCCCAGTGTCACAAAACTAATAAATGGAGAGAAGGAGTGAGCATTCCAGTTCTAGTTGGCCAAACTCCAATACCTAAACACATCAGACTACAGAAACAGCCTTATGTTTTTAAATGTTTGCATCTCTAAGAATGTATTAGCCATTCTCAAGTCCTCCAGGATGCCCCTCAAATATGATTTAGAGTCCTCTCCATTGTGTTTCCTTGTGTATTGGACATGCTTTTATGCTAAGATAAACACACTTGAAAACCTCCCATTTGTCCATCTTCCACTCTAGCCAGTAGGCTACTTGAAGGCAATAGCTGTGTCTTTTTGTGTTTATAGTCTTTTCTCCTAGTACCTCTTTTGGTTCAAATATAGTAATTTCAGTTCTCTTATTCTAGAAGATCACCAATGGCTCTTGATCTTATGGCTAAAATCAAAAGTTGCTAGATGAGGTAATGACAAGCCCCACCTACCACTTTGTAGGTGTTGAAAGGGTTCCTCTGAGAGCTCCCAGAAGGGATGGAAGCTCATGTGCTGTGTACTAAGGACAAGGAAAAGTCCAGTCTAGAAAGTAGCTTCCAGATTGTGGAATTGTAGGATTCTTACAGATAATTTTCTGGAGTACTGTCTGCCAAATGTCTGTGGGTCATGAAGCTTAAGCCATGTGTTCTTAGGAGAGCTTGGGTTCAGTGCAAGAGAAGGTGAGGAGGAGCATCTCTGAGCCTATCTGGGAGACAGGTGGTTCCCAGTAGAAAAGGTAAGAAAAGGTGATGGTGACCAATATTAGACTTCAGTCAAGATTCAGCCTTCCCCCTTTTCCATACTCTTTAAGCTCTCAAGAGTTTTACACCACCCTGAGAGATGACATTTCATTCGCAAGGATGTCATTCGTTTTCTCTCAGCCTTCACGTTTGGGGGTCAGGAGATTTATTAAGTCAGAATCATGGAGTAGATCCAATATGTTTTGATTACATATGTATTTTACTGGATGTGTAGTTCCTAAATAGGTAGACAAGAAACTTCTGAAGGTGTTGTTTTAAGGTAGGGGGATTAGGATCTATGGGGAGGGATAGGTGTGATTTTCATTGGTAATGATTTTATGTTGTCTAAATACTACATTGTCTACATGTATCATTTGTATAATAGGAAAAATAAGTTAATTTGTGTATCAAATGTAATTAAAATTTATTTTTAAATTCTTGCCCAAATTCTAAGTTATTAGAGTTTTTCTCAATTCTACATGGAGGCCCAGGTTGAATTTACATTATGTTTTCCAGAGGAGGAATTGTAGGGCAGGTCTACTGCAAGTTTACCGATGTAGAACACTAGAAGCTCTTCCAAGAAATAGATGGGAGAAAGATGGAGGGAAGCATTCAGAACAATAGTGATCATAAGAGAAGTAACTAAAATTTAATCAAGACGATGTAACAAACACTTCCCATGGATCACCTCATTTAAACAGACCAATGAAGCACGTACAGTGGTGAGGAGGCCTGAGTGGTTGAATAATGAGCAAGTGACAAAGCAAAGATTTGATTTGAGGCTACCTAAAATCAAAGCCCAAGCTCTCCATTTGTGCACTGACTGCAAGTGATTAGGACATGCTATCTGATGTGCGTATTCTCTTTCCACTCCAGCCTTTTTGGTAGCAGGAGCAGCACCCAGATATTAACCCAAGAAGAAAAGTGGCAGATCCCACTTCACCGGCTGGAAAGTCAGTTTTTGGATTATATGTGAGATGATTCTTGGGGACTCTCAAAGCTATCTGGAAAGAAGTGAGAGAAACTGGTATTTTCACAGAAAGAAGAGAGGGGCAGAGTCAGAGAAATATAGTCTGGAGGTTGTTACTAGGACCCTAGTTTTCTCCCTAGGAAATCATTTTTCATAATGGAGTTTAAAAGAAACAGGAAATCCTAACATAGGGGCTCTCTTCCCCAGGCCTGTGAACAGGATTATCTTAATTCCTGCAAAATAGTGTTGGCTGAAGTTTAACTGTGGATGGAAAAAAAATTTCATTTTCTGCAGAAGTTCTAACTTTATTCTCACTGATGAAACCTAGAATCCAAAGTAGGGTTAGGAGAGGATAGCCAACATACTAATGCTCTGTGAGTTCTACTCTGATGGTAGAATGGAAAGTTAGCTCCCTGTCCCCAGAGACTTTGAAAATAGTGATGCAAATGACTGCACTTTTATTCACTTATGGACCTAAAGATGGAACCCTATGGGGACTGGTTACACTGAATGTCAAACTATCTGGACTGTAGCTAGAAAGGAACTTGAAGTACATCTAGCTCAGAGGTTGTCACCTTTTGTTTATTATCTTTATAAAGGTCAGAATGGGAGGCTTCCAATTGGTGCCTGCTCATGTTCTCTCCTCCCCAACCCTGTACCTACTTCTTGTGGTGTTTTGAGATGGCTTCAAGGAAAGGACTTGTATAATTTATTGTCAAAACTAGCATAACTATGAGCAATGTGAGGAGAAGCTGTTATAATGATGCTGAAATGATGGGTGTAAACCAGGATGGTGTCCTGTATAAATCAGGAAGTATGGAACCCTAGTTTTAAGGAATACAGTAGGGAAACTGTTGGTTCTTTCCAAACTCTGCATGTAAGAGATGAAGATTTCAGGGGGAAGAACTTGCCCAGGGTCACATGGTAACTTAGTCCCAAAGCCAAGGTCGGAGCTCAAGGCTCCTGAATTGGAGGACAACAATGCTTCCTGGAGCCCCTCTACTAACTTGACACTAGGTTAGCCTCTATGACTTGTTCCAATAGAGGAAATCATGACCTGATGAGAACCAGGGAATCCAAAGTAAGTGCTCCATCATCTCTGTCTAGTCCACTGGATCTGGATCCAGATTGTATACCTCAACATAAACGAACCAGGACAAGATTGAGCTTTTTTCTCTAAAAGTTGAGTTAATGTTATGCACCCCAAGACACCTATTCCAGGACTCCCTTTGCACTTTTTGCCATAACCATGTATCATCTGCACTATTATTTATTCTACATTGTTCTTCAAATCAATCCACTCTTTACTTTCAGACATATACATTAGCCTCACTCAAAGCAGTAAGATTTATGATGTGAAGGAACTTTTGTGCTGGCCATAGTTTTTTTTCCTAATGCTCATTAAAATACACAAACAACCAATCAAATGTTTATTTGCTGTAACCTCTAAAAAGATCAATAGTCCACCTGTACTATGCCTGAAATATGGTGCAAAGTATACATAAGTAATAAAGAATTTTCTAAATTTTAAAAATCAGAAATTTTGGCCGGCGCCACAGCTCAATAGGCTAATCCTCCGCCTTGCAGCAACGGCACACCGGGTTCTAGTCCCGGTCGGGGAGCCGGATTCTGTCCTGGTTGCTCCTCTTCCAGGCCAGCTCTCTGCTGTGGCCCGGGAGTGCAGTGGAGGATGGCCCAAGCGCTTGGGCCCTGCACCCCATGGGAGACCAGGAGAAGCACCTGGCTCCTGCCTTCGCATCAGCACGGTGCACCGGCCGCAGCGCGCCAGCCGCAGTGACCATTGGAGGGTGAACCAACGGCAAAGGAAGACCTTTCTCTCTGTCTCTCTCTCACTGTCCACTCTGCCTGTCAAAATAAAAAAAAATCAGAAATTTTGTACTGCTAGCTCCTACAGTTCTGCCATTCCCCAGTTAAGATAGGAATTGGCACATGATCTACTCAATAAATATTTGCAGAATTTAGTACAAGTTAGCATCCAATTCACTGCAGCTTACACAGTCTTTTATTTTAAACTTAATATAGCAATATGCAATCCTGTTCTATGAAGAGCACTATGATTTCTAGGAACTTCGAAGAGAACTATGATTTCTAGGAAACATAGTGCTCTTCATAAACAAGATGGTCGCTTTGCTCCATTCAATTTTTTTTTTTAACTTTTATTTAATGAATATAAATTTCCAGTATACAGCTTATGGATTACAATGGCTTCCCCTTCCCATAATTTCCCTCCCACCCGCAACCCTCCCCTCTCCCTCTCCCTCTCCCCTTCCATTCACATTAAGATTAATTTTCGATTCTCTTTATATACAGAAGATCAATTTAGTATACATTAAGTAAAGATTTCAACAGTTTGCACCCACATAGAAACACAAAGTTAAACATACTGTTTGAGTACTAGTTTTAGCATTAAATCAAAATGTACAGTACATTAAGGACAGAGATCCCACATCAGGAGCAAGTGCACAGTGGCTCCTGTTGTTGACCCAACAAATTGACACTCTAGTTTATGGCACCAGTAACCACCCTAGGCTGTCGTCATGAGTTGCCAAGGCTATGTAAGCCTTCCAAGTTCCCCGACTCTGATCATATTTAGACAAGGTCATAAAAGACAGGGTGAGGATAGTAACCAATGATCCTAAGAGTGGCATTTACCAGGTCTGAACAATTATACAGCATTAAGTGGGGAAGAGGACCATCAGTACACACAGGTTGGGAGTAGAGCCATTGGTGGTAGAGTAGAGGTTATGATTACAAAGGAATGAGGCCCAAGTGCACTAGACAGGGTCTAGAACAAAGGACAGAGTCATTATTAGAGGAGCTAAGAAAGGTGCTGTCTAAGCTACAATTAAGTTTTCTGATTGAGAGGCAAATAGAACCTGATAGAAGGGGCTTGATAATAATCTGGTGGGCTTTAGGCCTTGTAAGTTAAGAGGCCCAGACCTATCTATCTCTTCTCATGGGGTATATCCTAAGGGAGGTGTGAACCTCCTAGGGGAAGGCACTCTGTTGACTTTCATTACTTGGCTGGCCTGGGAGGAGAGCTGGCCAGGTCAAGGCAGGTGGCATCTCTAACAAGAAATTTACAGTTCTGCCTGCAATGTTGCTGACCCTACTTGACCATACACTCAGCTGCAGTGGTCACTTTGGAAGTTGGGCTGAGTGAAGGGCTTTTCAGCTTGGAGCCAGTAAGATCTGTGGCTCTGACCTGGGCATCCTTCGAGTCCAGGGCAGGTCCATTTCCAGTGACCCAACTCTTGGCAGAGCTGCCAGGGCTCTTCACAAGCTGACTTCTGCTGAAGCCCAGACTTACCACATTGAAAGCCACTGCAGTGGACTGGCCTGTTGGGTCTCCTTGAGGGCAGATCACCGTACAGATCAGCCATTAATAGGCCTGCCACCCATTGCTTCTGATGCCTAGCTTTCTTTTCCTCCTGGTTTGTGTTAAAGCAGACCAGAGGATGCAAGTCAAGAGAGTGCCCATGTCCCATCTCTAATCTTCGGTGGCCTGAACTACAAGTCTATAGTCACAGGCATGTTCTGTAGTAGTTTTTCTAAGGTAGACAATGCCCATGAGGAAAATTATATTCTCACTTTAAAACTTTCTTTCCCTTTGGTCTGAAAGGGAGGTTTTTTTTTTTTTCTACTTACTGTATACTTCGCTGATGGCGATGTGAATCTAGCTATGAGATTATTATTTAAGTTCTTATTTTGGCTATGCTATTACAGAAAAATGTTAGCCATCTCTTATAAGGTCTAAAGATGAAATTGTGCGTCCTACAGATTCCTTCATAATAGAATTAGTTCCCTACCTTGAAGAGAATAGAGAAATGAAAGAACAAGTTGGGCTTAGAATAGAGAAATGAGGGAGCAAGTCCTAGATCACTTGCTGACAATAGTAATATTACATGAATACTTAGCAAACCGTTTCAACCCTTAGATAAGAACTTAATAAAACATGTACCAGAAGGTCCAATGCCTTCTATAAATTTTAAGAATCATGTATTTGGAAACACCTCTTAAATATCTAACATGGTGTAGTTTCTTTAACCAGTAAACTTAAGCACAACCATATAAAATGTTTTTAGTTTCTTTCTACCAAAAAATTTAAAACATATGATACACAGATTCAGGTCACACAAATTAAAATGTATCTTTGATTGATTTTAGCAGCTCAAATTTATGGACAATCTTATCTAAAAGCCATTTAAAATAAACTCTTAATAAAATTTCCCCATGTGGACATACAATATATACGCACATATAACATAGCATGATAGACCAATATCAAAATCCAAAATATCTGGTTGAACTAAGATTCCTTAAAATCATGACATAACATAGACCAAATTTGATCATTGTTACAAGGTGATTATTCAAGTCTTTGAAAATAAGCACATAGTTAAATAACCCATAGCTCTTAATAAAAATTCAGCTGTTTTTGAACAATTAGAATTTAACAGACATCAAGAGAACATAATAGATTACTTTAACACATTGCTCTAACAGTGCATCAGAGTTTAATTCTATGTCAAAGAGAAATTGAGCTTCCTGTGATCTTTTGCTGTGAGGTTTCCTTCCTTTACCTTCTTTCATATTGGTGACCATGTGTCTGTGTTTCTGTGTGTAACACATCTTTAAGCATCTTTTGCAGGGCAGGATGAGTGGCAACAAATTCTTTCCGTTTCTGTTTGCTATGAAAAGTCTTAATTTCACCTTCATTCACAAATGAGAGCTTTGCAGGATATAATATTCTGGGCTGGCAGTTTTTCTCTCTTAGTACCTGGGCTATGTCTCGCCATTCCCTTCTAGCTTGTAAGGTTTCTGATGAGAAGTCTGCTGTGAGTCTAATTGGAGATCCTCTGAGAGTAATCTGACGATTCTCTCTTGCACCTTTTAGAATCTTTTCTTTATGTTTCACTGTGGTGAGTTTGATTATGACGTGTCGTGGTGAGGATCTCTTTTGGTCATGTTTATTAGGGGTTCTATAAGCTTCCTGTACTAAGATGCCTCTGTCCTCCAAACCTGGGAAATTTTCTGCTAGTATATCACTGAAAATGCCTTCTAATCCTTTCTCCCTCTCCATGCCTTCAGGAACTCCTAGAACCCGAATGTTAGATTTTTTAATAGTATCCTGTAGATTCCCGACAATATTTTTTAGATTTCTAATTTCTTCTTCTTTTCTTTGGTTTGCCTGTTTCCTTTCCTGTTCTCTGTCTTCTAAGTCTGATATTCTCTCTTCTGCTTCGCCCATTCTGTTTTTAAGGCTCTCTAATGTGTTTGTCATTTGATCTATTGAATTCTTCATTTCATTATGATTTCTCGTCACAATCACCATTTCTTGTTCCACTAGTTGTTTCATTTCATTTTGATTCCTCCTTAATATTTCACTTTCACGAGAGAGATTTTCTATCTTGTCCTTTAAGGATTTCTGTAGTTCAAGAATTTGTTTTTGAGAACTTCTTAATGTTCTTATCAATTCTTTGAGATCCACTTCTTGCATTTCTTCTATCTCATCATCTTCATAATCTTGAGTTGGGGTGTCTTTTTCATTTGGGGGCGTCATAGTGTCTTCCTTGTTCTTGTTAGCTTGGTTTTTGCGTTTGTTGTATGGCATGTTGGAGATATTTGGTTTCTTCACTGTGGTGTTTTTTTTTTTTTTCTTGTTATACTATGACTCTAGATTAAGTGGACTGTCTGCTTTTAGTGGAGCCTTAGAGGCTTGAGATGGGTGTGGACTGAGAGCTGTGTTTGGTTCCTCAGGGTTGAGGGTGTGTCAAGATGACACTCCCAGGTTAGGTGTGGTAAGTGTCTCTTTCTTTTGTTGATTCAAAAGGGAAGTAATTCCGCACAGCTGAATGTAATTGGAGGTAGTTAGCAGGCAAATGATATACCTACAGGAGCTAGAGATTGGAAGCTCTTTCCCAAGGACCACACAGGGAATCTCTGCTGCCCTCGGTGTGGGCTCCAATTCTCCTGCAGTCTCCCACTGGGTTGCCAAGTTAGATGCTAATCTCCAGTTATTTCACCCCTCCCCGCAGAGTCAGGTTTTTCTGCTAGGCTCAGGGCCGGTGCAGACCTGAGGTCGCCCTGCTTATGACGTATGTCCAAAATGGCGCCTGCTCTTTGTCTTGCTTGCCCTTGAGGGGTGAGCGGACAGAGAGAAACTCGTGTCCGTTTCGGTCACTTTTTTTTTTCCCTCTCTCTCTTCTAGTTAGCCTGGTGAACTTTTCCCCACGGAGTTTCAAGCCTCGTTCCCTCTAGCCTCCTCTTTCCGCTTGCCCGCTGGTGTCTCGGGCTATGGAGGTTCGGCTCACCTCGCGTTCCAGCGCTGGTGCGTTGAGTCTGCTGCTGGTGTCCCGAACTTGGGCTCCCACGCTCTCCACGCAGGTCCACTGCGAATCACTAGTTCCGGAAGAGTTTCCTCTACTGTTTCTTCCCCTACTCTTCCTTGACCCTGCAGTATCTCCACTTTTATTAACCTGTGTCTTGCTGAAGAATATCAATGTGCTCCCTTCCTATTCCGCCATCTTGGATTTTTCCTGCTCCATTCAATTTATCCTTCCTAATATGGGCCTCTGGTTCAATTATGCTGTATTTTCTTTTTTAAGCATTTGTTTATATGCATTTGTTTATAGATGCATTTGCGTACTGGTTGGTTGTGCAAAAGAACCTTGCCAGCTATTTTTAAAAAGGCACATCTTATGTGTCAGAAATAAAGCCAGTGGCATCAAATGACCCTACAAATATTTATTGAGCATCTGTCATGTGTGAAGCCCTATCCAAGCTGGGGAAAGTGGACAGCATGGAATGCTTGCCTTGGGTTCCTTCATGTTAACGAGGCAGAGAGACAGTAAGCAAACACTCACAGCACTAAGTGCTACATGCTATATGAAGAAAGGATTTAGTATGCTTCTTGCATCAATGAGCTACACTTGTTTGGAGCAACTATAAAAATTGCACTCAATAATTCAGATAGGCAAAAATTAATATTTCTTTTAGTCCTCTAACAGAACTCCATTTTCTTTATAAGTTCTCCCTCTGCTAAAAATGTATAGTATGGGGCTGGTGATGTGGCACAGCAGATTAATGCTCTGGCCTGAAGCATTGGCATTCCATATGGATGCTGGTTCTAATCCCGGCTGCTCCTCTTCTGATCCAGCTCTCTGCTATGGACTGGGATAGCAGTAGAAGATGGCCCATCTTGGGCTCCTGCATCCATGTTGGAGACCTAGAACAAGCTCCTGGCTTCAGATCAGCGCAGCTCTGGCCACTGCGGCCATCTGGGGAGTGAACCAGCAGATGGAAGACCTCTCTCTCTCTGTGTCTCTACCTCTCTCTGTAACTCTTTCAAATAAATAAAATAAATCTTTTAAGAAAAGTTATAGTATTTCAGTTAAATTTCATCTACAATGTAGACTCCCCTCTGCCAAAGTATAAGCTGAAACAATGGGCAATTCAAACCCCCCATCAGAACTCTCAGCCCTGCCCAAGAGTCTCTACTCCAATCCTGCCCTGCAGCGGCATCTAAGGAGAAGGGAAAGCACGCTGGGAACAACTGGGCTGTGACATAGGGGCTGTCAATCCACAGGCTGGGCTCCAGAATCTCACCGGCTTTCTTGGCACTTGACTCTGGGCACTGTCCACTGATATCAGCCGTATGTGACTCCCCCACCTATATTTGCAGGAGGTCAGAAGTATCCACTACTGATGTCCACTGAATGTGAACACTTGTCATAGTGTCTTCAATCTAGATAAACTTTCTTGGTTGAACCACAGTCCCATTCATCTGTCAAATCTCTCAGCTCTTTTTTTTTTTTTTAGAAAATTTTTGTTTAATAAATATGAATTTTGAAAGTACAACTTTTGGATTACAGTGGTTTCTCTCCCCATAACCACCCTCCCACCCACAAACCATTCCATCTCCTACTCCCTCTCCCATCCCCATCCCATTCTTCATTAAGATTCATTTTTAATTGTCTTTATATACAGAAGATCAACTTAATATTCTAAGTAAAGATTTCAACAGATTGCACCCACACTGACACACAAAGTATAAAGTACTATTTGAATACTAGTTTTACCTTTAATTCGCATAGTACAACACATTAAGGACAGAGATCCAACATGGGGAGTAAGTGCACAGTGTTTCCCGTTGTTGATTTAACAACTGACACTCTTATTTATGACATCAGTAATCACCTGAGGCTCTTGTCATGTGCTGCCAAGGCTATGGAAGCCTCCTGAGTTCACAAACTCTGACCTTATTTAAACAAGGCCATAATCAAAGTGGAAGTTCTCTTCTCCCTTCAGAGAAAGGTATCTCCTTCATTGATGGCCCATTCTTTCTGCTGGGATCTCACTCACAGAGATCTTTCATTTAGGTCATTTTTTTGAAACAGTGTCTTGGCTTTCCATGCCTGGGAAACTCTCATGGGCTTTTTAGCAAGATCTGATTGCCTTAAGGGCTGATTCTGAGGCCAGAGTGCTGTTTAGGGCATCTGCCATTCTATGAGTCTGCTGTGTATCCCGCTTCCCATGTTGGGTCGTTCTCTCCTTTTTAATTCTATCAGTTAGTATTAGCAGACATTGGTCTTATTTATGTGATCCCTTTGACTTCTCAGCTATTACATCTGCTTTTGGACCTTGGTAACTCTTACTGTGTTGGATTTAGATAGAACTCAGCACAAGAAAATAGCTCCTTATGTATTTATAGAATTGAATATAAGTTAACATCTGATTCAGCACAACTTGCATAGTTTTTTACTTCAAATTTAATATAGCAACATGTAGTTATGTTCTACAAAGAGCTCTCTGACTTCTAGAAATTTTGAAGAGAACTATGAGGCACTGCCTCTCTACTGCCCTTCTGCCATGTCACTAGCAGTGCCTAGTGCCCTGACACAGAGTAAGTTTGCAACCTTCCCATACTACTTCCTGGGACCTACTCCTTGCCCTGGAGTATCTCTGATCTTTTTTGGGGGCTTCCATATGCCCCTGACCTTCACCCCACCACTGTCCCACCACCCTGTAGGAATTACCCTTATTTCATTGCTGCATCCTTTCTTAATCTGTGATCATTCTGAAGTCCACTATGGTGCTTCCCACACCTAAGAAATCTCCCCCATCTCACTAAGAATGTTTTTCCATATATCAGCAAGTGCTTCTGTCAGATCAAGTATAGTTAAACTACAGGCTATAAAATTCTAGGAACTATTAGGGTTTTACTTCAAATAGCAACTAGTCTAATAGTTTTTAAAAACTGTTCCCACTAAATATTCAAAACTGTCAAAGTAGTTTTTCTCAGAGATCTGAATCAATGAAACCATCCTCTGGCCTTTGATCGGACAAATTGAGGGAAGAGGCACAGATAAGTGAACGAACATTTACCGGATGTCCCCAATGCCGAGTCACCATTCTAGATGCTGTGTATGCTATACTTTCTTTAATCTTCATAACGTATTCTTCATGTTGATATAATGCTCCTCTTGCAGAGGAGGGAGCTAAGTCTCAGGAGAGAATCTAGAATTTTCCTAAGTGATCTGACTAGATGTGTTGAAGTCAGAATTCACATCTAGATCCATCTATTTGCAAAGCTCATTTGCTTTCTCATTTTCCACAGTAAGCAAATATCAAAATACCTTGAATGTCAAACAGAATAAATTTCATGTCCTGCAGGGGTTATTTATAGCATATGATGTCCCTATTAGTCATCAATGGATATGAGATATTTATGAATGTTTTTCCAGTTTTTAGAGTAAGTATGATAGACGAACCTTGAACACTAGTGGTGGTTGATGGCTGAATCTTTGTTTTTCAGACCTATTCTTGGGACTGGTTTGATGTGTAACCCTTGGATACCAACAAAGAACTGATAATAATGTTCTTGGGAAAATTAAACCTGTTACTGACAAGCTGCTTTTCAACAGTTTCCAGGAAAGCAATATAGGGAAGAAAAGGTACTGCCTGTCCGTGTAAACTCACATTTCCGATGTGGACTCAATTCCAAGGAGAAGCTGCCAAGTCCCAGTGGGAGCGGAGCTTTTTGCTGAGCATAAGGAAGCTCCTCTGTGGCATGCACAGAAGTCACAACTGACATCCTGGCATCTGAGCCATCAGAGTCCCCAGGACTGAGGGCTGTGCAAGTAAATATAACTTTCTCACCAGGAAGAACTCTCAGGCCCTTCTGGGAGGACTGTGAGACAGTTCCCCCCAACCAGGTAGCAGCATCAGTGAAGCATGTCCTACAGATTCAGGTGCTAAGACTCCCTAGACCAGAGACAAAATGACCATTCCATAATTCATGATGCACAACTCACCAATTCCCTCAAAAGAATCTGATCCCTTATGATAATATAAGCAAAGAGTTGAAATTATACAGGTGTTCATCATAGATGAGTACAATCCAAAATTTCAGTTGATGATATTTTATAAACTTTACTTTGTAATAATTTAAATTATATATAATATGTGCATAGTTACAGACATCTGCTTGTGCAAATCTGTGTGTGTGTGTGTGTGTATGAACTAGGGTTGAGATTTAAGGGACATAAGCAAAGCTTTTTTCCCAACACTGCAAGTCATTGAACTTTTCTGAGCTTCAGTCTCCTCATGTTTAAAGCAAACAATGTCAGCCTTCCATCCCTGTCAGATGATGTAGTTCAAGCATAAGATAAACCATGTGTTCTCAGGGTAAACTACTCTAGTCAGTTTCCTCTGAAAACTAAGCTAGATGAGTCTTTCAAATGTCACCACTGGTTCATCATATAAATCATACTAAGACTTATTATAGCTGAAATCAAATAATAGTTTTCCTAATTTTGTTGAAAACATTAGAAGCCATAAGAGGACAGGAATAGGGCCTTTGTTGTTCCTCACTGGGCCTATGCACCTGGTTTACTGCTAGCTGGTGCTTTTTAGACAGAGGAACATATGACGAAAGACAATAATTTGTGAGGATGTTCTTAGCTCTGAGGTTCTACAAGATGACACTTGAACACAGCACCCGTGATTTACAGCTCTCTCACCATCCTGCACGTCCTCAATGATCTCCATTGTCTAATCCAAAACGTCCAGATTCAAATGTTGGTCTTGATCCTGATCCTCCTTGTCCCCTCTGCGGTTTCCACTGCGGGCCAGATTGTCTTCTCTTGACCTCAGTGATCACACCCCTTCATAATCCTTTCCCTGTACCCCCATCCATGCCTCTGTTTCCCTCCTCAGGTCTTCCTCCTGCTTTCCCTACCTATAGGATTTCCCCAGGATTCACCTCTTTACCCTTCTCAATCTAGACACCCCAGACTACAAAAAAAATGCAACAAAAAAGAGGTCAAATGTTTAGGAGCTAAATATTTGTTGATGGGGCTGGTGCCGTGGCTCACTTGGTTAATCCTCCGCCTTTGGCGCTGGCATCCCATATGGGCACCTGTTCTAGTCCTGGTTGCTCCTCTTCTAGTCCAGCTCTCTGCTGTGCCTGGGAAGGTAGTGGAGGATGGTCCAAGTGCTTGGGCCCCTGCACCCGTGTGGGAGACCAGGAGGAAGCACCTGGCTCCTGGCTTCAGATCGGCATAGCTCTGGCCATAGTGGCTATTTGGGGGGTGAACCAATGGAAGGAAGATCTTTCTCTGTCTCTCTCTCTCTGTCTATAACTCTACCTGTCAAATAAAAAAAATTTGTTGAATCAGTGGTCCTATAAACACCCAGGCCTTCAATTATCACTTTTAATATTCTCAGCTACATTGCCAGCTCTCTAGCTTTTTCTCAACTCCAGGTCTATGTTTGTAAGCTCCTTAGGACTGTCAGAACAAATGACCACCAATCAAGTGACATTGAATAATAGGAATCAATTCTTTCACAGTATAGGAGGCCAGAAATCTGAAATTGAAGTTTTAGCTGCGTTAGATTCTTTTGGCGGCTCTGAGAGCAGAAAATAACACACGTATTTCTCCTAGCTTTAGATGGTGCCAGCAACCTTGGGCACTCCTTGGTTTGTAAATGACTCCAATAACTAAAATCATCTTCTCCATGTTTCTGTTACTTCTTCACTGTTGTCTCTTACAAGGAAATTCTCATTGAATTTGGAGCTCACCTTAATCCAGTATGTTCTCAACTCGATCCTTGCCCTAATTACATTTGCAAAAATCTTTACTCCAAATAAGATCATACTCTGAGCTTGTAGGCAAACCTAAATTTGGATGGAATGCTACCTGATGCACTGCAGTCTGCCCTTTGGCCATTCAAGATGCATACCCATCTCACATGCAAAATGCACTCACCCAACCCCAATGTCTTCAATACATTCCATCATCAACTCTAACTCTCAAATTTCATCTAAATATCATCCACTCAACATATCCCAACTCTTCTTATCTAATGTTCATCTAAATCAGATACGGGTGGGACTTAGTTTCATCTGTCTTGGGACAAGATTCCTCCCCAAGTATAGCCCTGTAAAATTAAAAAAGTTATCTACTCCCCAAATGCAGGCAGAGGCATAGATAGAATTCACATTCCCAGTGTAAGAAATGTGAAGGAGGCCGGCGCCGTGGCTTAACAGGCTAATCCTCCGCCTTGCGGTGCCGGCACACCGGGTTCTAGTCCCGGTCAGGGCGCCAGATTCTATCCCAGTTGCCCCTCTTCCAGGCCAGCTCTCTGCTATGGCCCGGGAGTGCAGTGGAGGATGGCCCAAGTGCTTGGGTCCTCTGCACCTGCATGGGAGACCAGGAGAAGCACCTGGCTCCTGCCATAGGATCAGCGTGGTGCGCCGGCTGCAGCAGCCATTGGAGGGTGAACCAACAGCAAAAAAAAAAAAAAAAAAAAAGGAAGACCTTTCTCTCTGTCTCTCTCTCTCACTATCCACTCTGCCTGTCAAAAATAAATAAATCAATTAATTGATTAAATTAAAAAAGAAAGAAATGTGAAGGAAAAACTGGTCTCTGGTCCCAAGCAAGTCAAAAACTCTGGGGGTCAAATTCCATTGAGTTGCACGACCTAGAATAAATTTCTGTGGCTTAATGTTTGAGAAATTGGACTACATAAAAATTGAATGTCTGCATAACAAAACAAATCATGAACAAAGTTAGACGGCAAATAATATATTAGGAAACATGTAACACACATAATAAACCATATATTGTTTCCTTAAAACATAAAGAGCCTTGGGAAATGATAAAATAAGACCAATATCCACTGGAAAAACATCAAAGGGTAGATGAGACTGTCACAAAGAAGGAAATTCAAGTGCTTTTAAATGTATGAAAAGATCATCGCCACCAGTCATAATGAGAGAAATATACATTAAAACTTCTCCAAGAGACATGTGAATTAGATAATTTCTTTGGAGGGCAATCTGTCAGTATCTAGCAAAATTACAGGTCTCTGTACTCTTTGACCCAGCAATTATACTTCTGGGAATTTATTCTGCAGATAAATGAATGAAATGGCAGAGAGCAAGGTCGACTTCAAAGCACTAGAAAGTACTGAAGTATCCATTAAGAGAGATCTGTTACACAGATCATGATACAGTATGCAGTCTCTAAAAAATGAAAAAGTTCTTCATATCAAGATAAGGAATATCTCCCAATATATTAAATGAGAATAAAAAATGGTGTGCAGAGCTCTGTGTTTCACGAGACAAAAATAGCATGCACGTGAATGTGCTCACACACGCGCATTGTGTCTCTCGGAGGCGGCCAAGAAACTGTTAACATTCGTTGTAGAGGACCATTTGGCCAGGGGCCATGACAGAAGGGAGTGTTTCATTCCAAAGCGTTTTGTGCCTTTTGAATTTTGATTCCTGATAATATTTTACTTACCATGATTCACTCATTCATTCATTCTTTATATTATTATAGGAGATTTGAGAGACTACCATTTAAGCACAGTAGGCTATGAATGCGATTTATCTCTACTTCCTACTGAAACCCACTAAATGGAAAGAAAGGATTATTTTTTGAATCAGAAACCAACAAAGGCAAAGGTCAGAAAGACAGCCCCGGATGACTAAAGGGAAGGGGAAGATGTAGAGCTACTCACCAGAAACTGGAGGCCCAGGATTTCTGAGAGTGGGGTCCAAAACCGAGCCTAAACCCAGGTAGATCACTTTAAAAAGTAATGACAGCGCCAGGCGTTTAGCCTAGTGGGGAGGATGGTGCATCCTGCAGCAGTGCGGGGTTTGATCCTGAGCTCTCACTCCTGCTATTAGCTTCCCACTAATGTAGACCCAGGGGAGGAGGTGATGGCTCAAGTGACTGGCTTCCTGCACCCACGTGAGAAATCTAGACTGAGTTCTTGGCTCTTGGCTCTCAAGTCCTGGCCATTACAGGCATTGGGAGAGAGAGAACCAACAAATAGGAGCTCTCTGTTTATTTGTCCCTCTGTGTGTGTGTGCATGCATGTGTCTCAGATAAATTTTTAATATGTTTTTAAAGTAATAACAGTATAAACAGGTTCTTCAGGGACTGGTGCTGTGGCGCAGTGTGTTAATGCCCTGGCCTGAAGCCCTGGCATCCCATATGGGTACCGGTTCTAGTCCCGGCTGCTCCTTTTCAGATCCAGCTCTCTGCTATGGACTGGGAAAGCAGTAGAAGATGGCCCAAGTCTTTAGGCCCCTGTATCCACATGGGAGACCTAGAAGAAGCTCCTGGCTCCTGGCTTCGGATCGGCTCAGCTCCAGCCATTGTGGCCATCTGAGGAGTGAACCAGTGGATGGAAGACATCTCTCTGTCTCTACCTCTCTCTGTAACTCTATCTTTCAAATAAATAAAATAAATCTTAAAAAATAAAAATAAATAAACAGGTTCTTCAGAAATACTGAGACAGATAACAGAAGATGTGCCTGAAAGTGGCTTATCCTGGGACTAGAGCTAAAATACAGAAGAGCGGGGCAGAGGATTACCACTTCTCACTGTGTACTATAATCCAAATTTTAAACCGTATACACGTATTATTCCTATGAACAATGCTTCTAAAAGTTGCTATCATTCACAGCATTGTGTTAATAGACCATATTTTCAGTGACACGGATGAGCCTTTATGAAAATATAAATAACCAAAATTGACTCAAAATAGGAATGTAAATTGATGAATTAACCAAGAAATAAATTGAAAAAAATCTCTAAAGAACTATCATTATTAAAAAAATTAGAATTACAGGTAAATTTTTTCTTTAATTTTCTCCTAACAAATAAAGCCTATCTTTAAATAGCAAGAAAATTGTAATATTTTAGGTAACTCTTTGTGTTTTGGGATTATTATAAATGGAACCCAAGCAAATATAATTAAACCATATGCCAATAGAGTTATTCTCTATGAGTAAATACAGTTTATGCTATGATTGCAAAACTGGACAAATTCAAAGAAAACGAGAAACAATAAACAAAAGCAAAACTATAATAAAGACTTTTAATAACATTCTGTATCAACCTTTGATAGAAACCAGACTAGTTTTGGGAATACAAGGAAAAAAGGTACGTGTTCTTTCCTCCAGGAATTCACAGAGTGATATATTTTATGTTAAAAGGGAGGAAAAAGGATTCTAATTTATCATTTAAGAAACCACTTGACAAAAAATAATGACTATTAAAAATCATCCTCTCATTGAGTAAATAACTTTGGAATGTCCATGAACAAGACAAACATTCCTGGGTTGTGGGTTGGATAAAGATGAGTAGGGCACTGACCATGAATTCAAGAGTAGATACAATTATGGTCACAGTCATCATTATAATAGATAATATTTCTTGAATATTTCTTATGTGATAGCGTAAATCTTAACACAAGGATTCAATAGATAGTGGCTCCTCAGCTATAATGGGAGAAATAAGGAGGTGATTGCGTCAAACTGATATCTCGTTGGGTCACATGTTCAGGGATTGAGAGTACTTAGAGAGAAGGCTATAGTCAGGAAAGAAATGCAGGGTTGAGGATCCGATGGGGAGGGCAGTTACAGGTCAGGACAGGTTATCAAATGGTATGTGGCAATGCAGTACATAGTGACAAAAATGGAAATCACCCAAATGTCCCAAATCAGAATAAGATAAAGTCAACTATTGTACAAGAAGGCAATACAATACCATGTATCCCTAAAAGAATGAGCTACAAAGGCCATAAACATACACAAAGGTATGTATATAAAATAACATTAAGCAGAAAAAATGAACCCAAGGATTAGAACTGAGAAAAATCTGTTTGAAATCGATAATGAGAAGAATAAAGGACAGTGGTTAAGAGATTCTAAAATAATCTTTTTTATTTCCCTGATAGAATGATATAAGCATGCAATTTTAAAAGTATACTTATTTAGCCGGCGCTGTGGCTCAACAGGCTAATCCTCCGCCTTGCGGCGCCGGCACACCGGGTTCTAGTCCCGGTCGGGGCACCGATCCTGTCCCGGTTGCCCCTCTTCCAGGCCAGCTCTCTGCTGTGGCCAGGGAGTGCAGTGGAGGATGGCCCAAGTGCTTGGGCTCTGCACCCCATGGGAGACCAGGAGAAGCACCTGGCTCCTGCCATCGGAACAGCGCGGTGCGCCGGCCGCAGCGCGCTACCGCGGCGGCCATTGGAGGGTGAACCAACAGCAAAAAGGAAGACCTTTCTCTCTGTCTCTCTCTCTCACTGTCCACTCTGCCTGTCAAAAATTAAAAAAAAAAAAAATTTTATAAAAAAAAAGTATACTTATTTGTTTTTTTATCTGAGAGG
This sequence comes from Lepus europaeus, assembly GCF_033115175.1. NCBI lineage: Eukaryota > Metazoa > Chordata > Mammalia > Lagomorpha > Leporidae > Lepus > Lepus europaeus. The sequence goes on along the minus strand of NC_084830.1, from coordinate 131,488,210 downwards.
CAGAGACAGAAAGAGATAGAAGACTGAGTGACAGAGAGAGAACTCTCATGTACTGGTTCATTCCCCCAACACAAATTATCTGGGACTGGGCCAGGCCAAAGCTTGGAGCTAGCAACTCAATCCAGGTCTCCTGCATGGATGACAAGAACCCAGTTACCTGAGCCATCACTTTTGCCCCTGTGCTAGGACCCCAGGGAGCTGGAGTTAGAAGACAAAGCTGGCCATCAAATCCAGGCACTCCGATGTGCAATGTGGACACCTTACTTGGCATCTTAAACTGCTAGGCCAAGAACCCCCCAGCATGCACTTCTTTCACATAGAAGAGTATCTTTGATCACTCCCAAATCGTCTCCTTTGCTGAATCAGAAGTAGCCCGTTATGACTCTAGAGATTCCTAGTCCCTATTCTGGAACTCACAACCAGTTGTGTCCTCATGCTGGGTTGGGGAAGTATTTATAAATGAAAAACAGAATTCAGGGGCCAGCGCCATGGCTCACTTGGTTAATTCTCCACCTGCAGCACTGTCATCCCATGTGGGTGCTGGGTTCTAGTCCTGGTTGCTCCTCTTTCAGTCCAGCTCTCTGCTGTGGCCTGGGAGGACAGTGGAGGATGGCCCAAGTCCTTGGGCCCCTGCACCCGCATGGGAGACCAGGAAGAAGCACCTGGCTCCTGGCTTCAGATCGGTGCAGCACTGGCCATGGCGGCCATTTGGGGAGTGAACCAATGAAAGGAAGATCTTCCTCTCTGTCTCTCTCTCTCACTGTCTATAACTCTACCTGTCAAAACAAAAACAAAAACAAAAACAAAACAAAACAAAACAAAAAAACAGAATTCGTAAACCTGCTCAGAAAAGTCAATAAATGTCTGGAACAACAAAGAACAAAACTTACTACTTGCTTTGCCTGGAAAATCCCAGTGTCAGTGAGTTTTTGTAGGTGAAAGTCTAGAAATCTAATCTAGTGAATTTAAAATTCTGGTCTGTACAGATGGCTCAGGGGTCACCTTTTAGGACAATGGGATGACAAGGTGAACACATGCACAGTTTCATTGTCTCTCCTTTCATACTCCCTGTTGGACCGCCAAGCACACAAATGCTTCAGCTGGAGCTAATTAGTTAAAATAATCTGCTTCACGTGCTGGCTTTTCCAAATAAGGCAGCATTGAAAACCAGATGGTGAGTCTTTAAAACAGACAGATTCCTGAGCTCCACACCTGAACTACCAAGTCAGCATCTCTAATAATGGAGCCCAAAAATTGGTATCAGTGTAAGGCTCACTTAATTCTGGGGTAGTCAAATAGAGAAGGCCTCTGCAGAGAACCTGGCAAAGGAGATATATGGTCTTTGCTGGAATACTTCCCATGATAAGAGCTGCTTCCCCGTGGAAGGCATTTTAATTTAAAAAAAAAAAAAAATGAATACACTGTCCCTAGAGCCAGACTAGCTCTCTTTCTACTTTCTCATGCTGTTCAGAACCAATGAGCCCCATCATTGTCAGGACCAGTGACAGGGACAAAAGCCATGTGGCTGCCCCCGCACAGCACTGCTTTCATCCTTTTCCTAGCTTCATCCACCTTGCCACAATGGTCAGCAAGATTCAAATTTTTTTTTTTTATTTGACAGGTAGAGTTAGACAGTGAGAGAGAGACAGATAGAAAGGTCTTCCTTGGTTCACCACCCAAATGGCTGCTACGGCTGGCACTACGCTGATCCTAAGCCAGGAGCCAGGTGCAGGCGCCCAATCACCTGGGCCATTCTCCACTGCCTTCCCAGGCCACAGCAGAGAGCTGGACTGGAAGAGAAGCAACCGGGACTAGAACCCGGTGCCCTCATGGGATGCCGGCGCTGCAGGCAGAGGATTAGCCAAGTGAGCCATGGCACCAGCCTGCAAGATTCAAGTTTGATCAAGTATAGTTCTTCAACATTTGACTAGAGCTTGTGACTCAACCCAATACAAGGACTTTTAAAAACTCAAGCCAGAGTAGAGAATCTCTCTGAAATCACAGAGCTAGAAAATTATTACTCTCATGCTAGCGGTGGCCATGTCTTCTACTTCATGGGAGTGGGTACAGTGCAGTGATGGGCCACCAGATGTGCCACCAGGGCAGGACTGATGAAGGCACAGATGCTCCCTACATGCCATGTGTGTTACCTGTTGGAGGCTCATAGCTGAGTCTCCTGGGCAAAGGAAGCTGCCTCACCCATGCTTATGCCCTTTCTGGCTGCAGCCAGTCCACATTAACGACTAATCCATATAGTTAGAAAGACCTGGGTCCTCTGCCTCAACGGGGTCCAACCCTGAAGAGTTATCCCAGCTCAAGAGATCCCCCAGGGGATGGGCTGAGGTTGCTGTTGCTACTGTGAGAGTACTGAAGCCCAACTTCTCCTTCTTCCCTCCCTTGTTTCCTTCTCTCCTATGGCTATTGTTCTAAGAGAACGCCAAGAGAATCTCTGTCTTTAATGCTGTTTCCCCAGGGAACCCAACCTATGTCACTGTGAAGGAATCCCATCTGCATAAGGAAGCAACAGGGATGAAAAGAAACAGCTTGATGAGAGATACCCAGATGGAATCCTGACATCACTTCTGGTGTCTTAATCTTACTCTTCTCCCAAATCTTCCAACAACGTAATTGCACATGGTTTCAAACATCTCACCATTCTGATAATGCAATTCTCAGACCTGAATATAATTGTCCAAAAGTGGACCTGCTAGGTCAGAGTATGGGGAGATTTTACATTCATTGTGCTTGTATAAATTCAGCTGAAGATTAGATCAGTGTTTCAGCAGCCCCCAAATTCTGTCAGTTTATTGGAGCTTGTGTCCAAACAACAACTCCTACATTTCTTTCTGTCAAGCCAGTTCCTTCTCATTAGGTCCAAACATCATTTACTCTTCTCAAAGAACTGTCTACACTTTATGGCTGGCAGTATTTTTTAGACATTTAAAAAACATGCACCAAATATGAGCAGAGATCTGGAAGAGGTGGGGGGGAAATGAGAGGGGAGGTTTTTTCTTTCTTCTTCTTTTTTTTTTTTTTTTTTTTTTTTTTTGCAGTTTATAGCATGAAAACAATCAGTATATATGGAACACATTTTTTCCCCAAAACTGTGTACACTGTTCACCCAGCCTGTGCTTAGCCCCCTGAGAATTGTGGAGAACATCTCTTAGGACTTCTTGGAGTTTTTACAGTTCTTATTTGGGACTTTTAGTCAGACCTAATGTGTGTGGTGCACGCAACAAAAAAATCCCAGCAACATTCACTTTACCAGTAATGTGGCCATGTTTGAAAATTAGATCCCTTGTGATTAAGCCCCACTAGAGAAAACTGATGTGGTGACAGACTTGAGCAAGCTTATTTTCTTTCATTTCTAACCATGAAATTTTTGGAGCTGGAAGGGACTTTAGAGATTGTCTAGTGCCAGAATGTCAGACACTCCCACTCCCCTGATACCTTTGCATCCCTCCCCCAGAGTCCATGGCAGACATTGCTAATTGGACCCCAGAATTCTTCTCACTGAGCTCCAATGCTGCTCCTTTCCCAGAGGGCCTTCTTCCACAGGGCCCCAGTGATGCCCCCTAACTCTCAGCATATCACATCAGACAGCAGCTTTCAATTAATCAATTCTGACAAGCTATATAAATTTTACTTTAGCTTCCTGTTCCAATCACCCTACTCTCCTAGAGGCAAAACATCATTGACCCAGATTTGTATTATTGCTAGTAACTGTGCTTAAAACTCTTGATTCCCATTGAACTGCTCTCTCCATCCGTCCTTTTCCAAACATTCTCCAATCATTTCAACCATGATAGGCCTGCCAGTTGGTGAGGTAGGCACAGTTCTGAGCCCAACTTTAATAGACATGTCATCCATTACAGAATGACTGTGTAGCCATGGCTCAGGACACTGATGACATGCGTGGGACCAGCGAGATCATCTAGAGGAAGAGAGGTGGTAGAGCTAGAGCTCCAGTATTCATGGAGCCTTACACATTTCAGGAATACCACTAATAAAATGTTACAACAAATAGAAACATGCCCTGTACCCATGACTCACAGTTATAAGATAATCCCAGAATGGCTCCACCTCATTATTAAAAACAGAGGGAGAAAGGGAAAAATACAATTCCATGTATGTCTGTCTGTTTGGTATCCAAAACACTCAGCCATAAATGGGAAGTGACTCCTGATGAATGGCTTTGTTTGAAGTGGAGACCAGCCTTCGGGCTCTTGAGCTGTCACCCGGGGCTTGAAGAAGCAAGTCGCCCTCAGGCTACTTGAATCCCTTGAAAATCTCTCCAGCACCAGCATGAGTTTCCTCGTGCCTGAAGGTTGGCAGAGCTATAGGTGGGATGGAAAACAACCGGCTGGCATGACGTGTCCTGGGAGCCAGTCAGAAATTACAGAATGATGTGTCAGGATTCGGGAAATGGTGGCTATGATGAGTGGGCCATTCTTTCTCCTGGAAAAGAACCTGGAATCCCAGCCCCCATTCCTGAGAGTCTAAACACCAAAGCTGAATGAACCTTAGAGTCATGAGATGCAATCCCATTGCTTCCTAGATGATATGAATGCGGATCAAAGAGGGAAGAGACAGGAGGTATGGCTGAGGTTTCCCAAAATTACATATTTTAAGGAGTTGAAAGAAAAGAGCTAGAAACCTGTAAACATCAGGAGCAATAAAGAACTGAAATAATGCATCTAGTGAAATACTACCTGCTCTTTACAGAACTGCTCGGAACAGAAACCAGCAGCCCCATGCCCACCTCAACCCCACCAATGAGTCTTCCCTTCCACCCCATGTCTGATTCTTACTGAAGCAAAAATGTTGGCTACGGAGTGACTCACCTTGGAAACCAGATATGTGACTCAATCTCTGATCTCTAACCACTAGACTAAGCTCCTGGAGACTTAAGGAGATTTTACTCCATCTATCAACAAGCTGACATTAGCGATAAATAGATGGTTTGTAGATCTATGATAGACTGCATACAATAAAGTAATTCACAATTAATTTAGTGTGTGTTAAACTGGAGTCAATCAAAATGTACTATCCTTCTCCACCCTCATAACAATCTCATGAGTAAAGATGATTATTTGACATTTTCAGAAGCTAAGGGTTGGCGATGACGAGTGATTGGGAGTCCAGTTTTGGCGAGGTTAGGTGACTTGCCCATAGGAGCAGAGGCAGCATTCAAAGCCAGGTTATCTTGATGTCCTCTACCCTCCACCTTGCTTCTCAGACTCTGCACCCCCAGCCCACTGTCGCATTTCTCACATGGCCCAGCATGGCCACTGCTGCTTTTATTTTTTCAACACAGTTTTGTGGATGTTGGCAGAGTATGACATCATATTTGTCAATATATCTAAAAAAATATTTTGGAAGTAAAACACTCTTGTGATTTCAAAGAAACCATATCCGATGTTATCAGTCTACCTCATCCACAGTAAATGCGCTGACCTGACAGAGTTGCTTTTTTTAAAAAAAAAAAATTATTTATTTATTTGAAAGAGTCACACAGAGAACGAGAGGCAGAGAGAAAGTCTTCCATCTGCTGGTTCACTCCCTAGGTGGCCCCATTGGCAGGAGCTATGCTGATCCGAAGCCAGGAGCCAGGAGGTTTCTCTGGGTTTCCTACACGGGTGCAGGGGCCCAAGGACTTGGGCCATATTCTGCTTTCCTAGGCCATAGCAGAGAGCTGGATGGGAAGTGGAGCAGCTGGGGCTCGAACTGGCGCCCATATGAGATGCTGGCACTGCAGGTGGTGGCTTTACTCACTACGCCACAATGCTGGCCCCGACAGAGCCCATAATTTAAGACAGACCATGTAAGTGCAAAGCACTTTGTATAAACTACAAGTGTCCTTCAGTAAAAAGTGAGTGAGTTCACAGAGAATGACAGAAACGGTAACAGGACAAGCAAAACACTAACCCAGTGAACTAAGTCTGGTATAAAATCATCACTTGGCTCACAGTAAGAAATAATAGTAATATATTTACCTAATACCTACAGCTACACGGCTAATTTACAACTCTCTTCATACCAATAAAACACAGCATTTTCCAAGCCACTTTATATATGTTAGGAGAGCCATGGCAACCTGTGTTAGAAATGATATATAATTCTAGCCAAGGCCTTCTGACATTGCGGTTGTACCACAGTTAGTAATTAGCAAAGCTGACTTTGAACCCAGGTCCGGCCTGCATCTCTGATGCACTAAGTAAGGACAACACTTGCCCACTAAAGCCCCACAACTTCACTTCATTCTTAGCAGGGCACCAGAACACAGTGTTGCCCACTCGGAGGAGGGAGATGTGAAAACATCTCAGAACTCAAAACTGCTGCTCTGGTGAGAAGGTCGTCAGCTCTGCCGTGTGTCTCCAGGGTTCACCTCACATGACTTTCTCTTCCCCCATGCTGCTCTGAGCCAGTCCTCTTGTTTCTTTCCCATGTTTTCTCCCCAACATATTTTCCCACAGTGCTTTTTCTGAACTTCTTCTTTCCTTGAATCCTCAGCTCACCCTGGAGGAACCTTCGCTCTCCTTTCTCCCTAACCTCGCTTCCCAAGTTTCCTCTAAGCCCATGACTCATTCTGAGAGTTAACTGGAAAGAGTGGTCCCAGCCTCACTCTCACACACCTGGTAGCCCATGTAGCCCTTAGATAATGGGGCAGTTAAAGGATTAGGATGTGGGCTTTAGAGCCCCATGGGATGGACCTAACCTCCTGCTCTGTTCTTAGGGCACTGTACAACCCTAATCAGGCTACTGGCTTTAGTATAAACTTCAAAGTGACCACTGGTCTCAGTGAACCACCACGAGGACTAGAGGAGATTATGCTTGACAAGGGGATGCTACAGAACACCTATTACCAATGTCTTTGTGTGTGACAGATTCTATCACTGGTATTATACTTCTCCCATTGCACCTCTGAGCCAAATATTCCACTTACTCTTACTCATCCCTTCCTACCTCCAGTCCCCCATCTCCACATCAAGAACCTAGCCCCAGAGCTACTCTTCCTCTTAATGGCACAGTCTATTTCCTCTTTCACACTCCACCCTACTCTTGGATCTCCCATCTTTGTTAGAGACGGCCTCACTCCAGCAGCTGAGGCTGGACAGCTGTTGTTCTATTTTTGTTCTTTGTTTTTGCTTCACTTATTCATGGTCACCATGGCCCGTGGATTCTTCCATTTCGCATCCTGGGCTCTTCTCTCCTTGCCTCATGTTGCTACCATATTTCCTGAAAACCCCAGGCCCTTCCTGTCCACACCACTCCCTTCCCAAGCTTTCCCGTCGCCCCATGTTCCCCAGCCTTGAGGAGCCCGTTTCTTTTCCTGTGTGGCAGGAAGTACCTAACCTTCAAAGCATGACCTATCCAGACATCCCTGTTTTTCAGCAGATTTTCTTTTTATTTATTTATTTATTTATTATTTTTGGAATACCATGTGATTGCTCAGTACTTGTATACATTTTGCAGCATCTAAACAGGGCAAGCATATCTATCCAAACATTTATCATTTTGTATTGAAAAACAAAGTTTAATTCCTTACATATACTGGTTATTAACACCTTCTCAAATGTGTAGCTTGCAAATACCTTCTCCTATTCTGCAGGTTGTCTCTTCACTCTGTTGATGGCTCCCTTTGCTGTGAGAAAGGTTTTGGTTTGATGTAATTGCATGTGTCTATTTTTGATATTTCCTATGCTTGGGGATCTGATCCAAAAAATCCTTGCACATTCCAATGTCCTAAAGCATTTTTCCTATGCTTCATTATAATAGTTTTAAGTCTTACAATTAAAAGTATCCACTTTCAGTAGATTTTCAATTCTCATGGTGTGTCTAGGTTTCAAATTATTTTATTCATTAATACTTTGTCCATATAAGTTTCTCAAGTACATATCTCACATGTTGACTATACCCTTATAATGCTTGTAGAGTGCCAGACACAGAAAAGGTCCTTAGAAGTTACCCATTGACTGATTAACAAGGGTTCAGTCTGCAAGCTTAAAAAAAAAGGAGATATCTGAGTTAGAAATTATGTTAGCCAATATTTTTTTTTTAACCTCGGTGTTAGGCATTGGGACTTAGTGATGAAAACAAAAATAAAGCAAAAGAATAGTGTCTACTATCGTGCCAAATATCTTACATGCATTATTCATTGGATTTTCACAATGGCTCTACACAGGAAGTATTACTATCACTATGCCATTATACAGTCAAAGAAACTGAGACTTAGAGTAGGTAAGTGATTTGCTGCCTTAGTCATTTTGTGCTGCTGTAACAGTTTAGTGAGAAGGAGAGAGGGAGAAAGAGAGTACCTAACTCGCTTTTGCAACACACCTATACTTGCAATAGCAAAGCTACTCCCACAGAAACATGAATCCTCTCATCACAGCACGACCCCTCTTAGAGAACCCACATCTCAACACTGCTGCACTGGGGATTAAGTCTCCAGTGCATGACCCTGGTATACTTTTACAGGGTAGCACTGGCAACAGTCACACCAGAAAAGAATGTCAAAGCTGAGTACATTCCATTTACTGATGAATTGGATTCAATATTTATTAAGTCTTCCATTACCTTTATTATTTTTCTAAAGGTTTACTCAAGATCTTCAGAATCCTCAGAGTGATTCTTGATCCCTCAAGTAGTCGGGTTAATGTGTAGTCTAAAGATTTTTCAGTCCCCAATGCCTAAGAATCAGAATATGCTTCCACTATATTTAGCAGCCATTAACATTACGTAGATTCTTCATAAAGATCAAAGTCAATATTTTAAAGGTTAAAAATAGCACTTCGTCCTGAAAAGTACTAAAAATCGTATTTTTAATTACTATCAAACCGAATCAAAGAATGCCAGGGGTTTCAAGTGTTGAATGAGAACTAGAATTGCATCAATAGTGCTTCTCATTTTTTTTTTTTTTTTGACAGGCAGAGTGGACAGTGAGAGAGAGAGACAGAGAGAAAGGTCTTCCTTTACCATTGGTTCACCCTCTAATGGCCGCTGTGGCCGGTGTGCTGCGGCCGGCGCACCGCACGGATCCGAAGCCAGGAGCCAGGTGCTTCTCCTGGTCTCCCATGCGGGTGCAGGGCCTAAGCACTTGGGCCATCCTCCACTGCCTTCTCAGGCCATAGCAGAGAGCTGGCCTGGAAGAGGGGCAACCAGGACAGAATCTGGTGCCCTGAATGGGACTAGAACCCGGTGTGCCAGCGCCGCAAGGCGGAGGATTAGCCTAGTGAGCCGTGGCGCCGGCCAGTGCTTCTCATTTTTAAGGTCCTGTGCTTGTCCATGAGCTTTGAGATGATAATTAAAATGCTATCCATGGGGCTGGTGCTAAGGAGTAGCAGGTAAAGCTGCCACCTGCAGTGCTGGCATCCCATATGGGTGCTGATTCAAGTCCTGTCTGCTCCACTTCCTATCCAGCCCTCTGCTGTGGCCTGGGAAAGCAGTAGAAGAGGGCTCAAGTGCTTGGGCCCCTGCATCCACATAGGAGACCCAGAGGAAGCTCCTGGCTTCTGGCTTTGGATCCTTGCAGCTCCTGCCTTTGCGGCCACCTGGGGAGTGAACCATTAGATGGAAGACCTCTCTCTCTCTCTGTCTGCCTCTACTTCTCTGTAACCTTGCCTTTGAAATAAATTAATCCTTAAAAATTACTATCCATTTCTTATTTAACTTACAGTCTATTAGTTGGGTTATTAAGATGAATGCAATACTAGAAAAAATCATGGCCATCTCACTTGTTACAACAATCAGCTCAGTGAGAGGGAAACATAAACAGAGGCTCAGTTGTTCCACTACATCATGCAAGCAACCAGAATTTGAACCTTGACTAAACATTTTTTTTTCACTTATTCAATAAATATTTCTTGAATTCTTACTGTGTGCCAGGCATTTTTTCTGGGCTCTGGAGATGGAGGGGTGAAGACAGGCAAATTCCTTTCCCTCTTAGGTTGCACATTCTGGTGGGGGAAGCAAGCAAGACATGAGTTATCTGATGAATATGTAACATAATATAGTGTGTGGAAAGACTATGGAATACAGGCAGCAGAGGATGCAATAAGAAAACAGCTGATGGCGGAAGTGGGGATGGAGGTCTGGAGCTCAGGAAGACCTCACTGGGCAGGTGACATGTGAGAAACCTGAGTGAGAAGACGGGGTGAGCCATGAGGGGATCTGAGCTAAGAGCATGCCCAGCTAAGAGGAAAGCAAGTGCAAAGGCCCTGTAGTGGGGATGCCTGAGACTCCCTGAGGAAGGTGGAAATGCGAATGTGACTGGAGAGGTGTGAGCAAGGGTGGAGTGGCAGAAAATTCAGCTGAAGCAGAAGAGGCAGAAGTGATCTGCCTCTGGGCCTTATGAGTTTATATTTTCTTCTGCATGTTTTGGGAGGGTTCTGAGCAGAGGAGTGGCCTTTGCAAGGTGCGCTTTTAGAAGCACTGTTTAACGGATTATTGCCCAGAGCTGTCCATGAGAGACACCATGAGAGAAGTTTCTGTAACAACTACGGTTTTGCGGCTGCTCGTGGTTCACATGGGCTAATTTCATGGAAGGTTTTCTACGGTTTGGGTAATGATTGCAGTGTTTCCCCCCAAAGATTCGTGTGCTGGAAACTTGGTCCGCAATGTGGCACTGCTGAAGCAGTGGAATCTTTAAAAGGTGAGGGCCAGAGGGAGGTAATGAGGTCACTGGGGACATCACACTGGGAAGAAATTAATGTAGTTCTCTTGAGACGTCAGTTCTCATGGGAGCAGGCTGCTATATAGAGAGTCAGCCTGGCCTCTGAGTCTCTCTGGCTTCTCAGCTCAACATTTAATCTCGCCCTCTTGCACACATTTCCATCATGATGCTATCAGTCATGTCGTGATGTAGCCAAAGGGCCCTCATCACAGGCCAAAACAACAGGGCTCCCTGATTTGGGACTTTATGCTTCCAAAGCTGTAATCTAAATAAATAGCTTTTCTTTACAAAGTGCCCAGCCCCAGATCTGTTGTGGTAGCATCAAACAATGGGCTAGTACAGAGGTGATTTATGGATCTGAGTGAAGAGAAGTCAGTTTGGCTCTTGGGAAAGGCGACAGTAAATGCATACATGATGATGGAGGCAGGGTTCAGGAAGTTGTGCAAGTTAGCCTTTCTGTTAACATTAGTCTTGAAGTATATGAATAAATGTTACACAATGAAGGGTGAAGTCAGTGTGGGAAGTCCTCTGCTCAACAATGGTAACCAGATCCCTTTATGGGAACACTTAGAATATTCAGGGTGCTCATTTGCATCTGATCTCTTCCAGACAGGGCTGAAGTCAGCAGAGTTCCTAAGCCTTATTTAACCGCAGGACTCTTTCACATAAAACACATATTGAGAAACTGTAGTATAAAGACTTTACCTAAAAACCAGCTAAGATCTATCCAGCGGTGAACACAGGGATGTAATGAATAATGGATCTTGAAGCCAGGGATCAGGTATTTCTGGTTAATAAGAGGCCAGAGTAAATTTACCCATTGGAGAAAACTCATAACAAATAAAAATATGAGAAGGTCACTTTTGATGACCTGTTTAGAACTGTAGAATAAGGAAAGTTCTCCAAACATTTCATGGCATTCATAAAATGACCCATTAGAGTGTGTTACCAAATTATTATAATGTCTATTTTAAAACTCATAAGGAAATTAATATTCTATTATTTATTGATGGATCAGAGTGGCACATGAATATGATTTATAAACATACATCACACATTATAAATATAGTTGTGTTTATATATACATACATACATACATACATATGGCTTAGATGTTTAACCAGGTTATAGGTAAGAATGTAAAATCAGTAAAAGCTAGCAGACTTCTGCACTAGGTGACACAGAGAAGGAAATGTCTAGTGTTGCACCAAGGCCACCATTATGGATGTGAAGAGGAAGGGGAAAGGAATCAGCATCTTAATGGGAGTCGGGTTTGGGAGAGAAGGGCGGTGAGAAGCTGGGGGTGACCATCAGTTGCCACTGTGAAAAAAGGGATGCTGAGTGCAATAAATGATGACTCCAAGATTAGGAGGTCTAGAGCTGAGCTGAAGTTTTCCCCTGACTATGCTGGGGAAATTAAGAAAAAGTAGACAGAGTAGATAGAACATGGAGGCAGGTGGTTATTAAGCAGCCATATTGTAGCAGTAATTGTATTATGTGGCCTAATGTCTAGGACACAATAAATGTTCAACCAATGTTTGCAAATGAAAGAAAGAGTGCAGGAATCCAAGAATGAATACATGTAAAGGGCTCAGCAAAAATAATATGCAGTAGAAAAATGAAAGCAAAATGAAAATACCCTTGAAAACTTAGATTTCACAAAATACCATTTCCTGACTTAACACCCACAGTATTTGTTAATATGCTTTCAAGATGAGGCCAATGCTTTTTTCAAAAATGCAGGTTCTTACATGCACCTATACATGTAAGTCTGCTTTAACAGCCTTTAAAATGTTTGTATTATGTATATTCATTATGGAAAAATCAGAAAATGTAGCTAAGCAAAAAAGGAAAAAGATAAAACTTCTACCATCACCCAGAGACAACACAGGCATATGTTTACAGAAATGGGCTTGTCTAAGACTCTGTGGCAAAAAAAATACCCTACATGGAGGATCTCTGTGAGACCTCAGAGGAAAGAAAGGGTCATCAAAGAAGGATACACTCTTCTCTGAAGGGAGGAGAGATCATCCACTTTGCTTATGACCGTGTCCAAATACTGATGGAGTCTATGGTCACAAAAGGCTTCCACAGCCTTGGCAGCCCATGGCAAGAGCCTCGGATGATCACTGATGTCATAAAAAAGAGTGTTAATTGTTAAAGGAACAACAGTAGTCACTGTGCACTTGCTCCCCATGTAGGAGCTCTGTCCCTAATGAATTGCAATAAGAGAATCAACTGCAAATTTTCTCCCCAAACTGTACTCTCTATATATTGTGTGTACATGGGTGCAAATTGTTGAATTCTATGCTTAGCATGGAGCTGGTCCTCTGTATATAGTCATACTAAAAATGAACCATAATGAATAAGGAGATGGGAGAGGGAGAGGGAAGTGGGAAGGGAGCTGGAGGGGGGGTATGTGGGAAAGAAACACTATATTCCTGAAGTTTTATCTACAAAAGAATGCATTCATTAAATAAAAACAAACAAAAAGAAATGGGCTTGTACTATGTATACTGTTTTGCAATGTTCACTCAGTATGTCCTGAGCATCTATTCATGCTGCTTTGAAATCATTTCAACATCTGCATAATATTCTATCAAAAGAAGGTATTACAATATACTCAATAAATCTACTATTGCACCATTAAGATGACTTTTGCTTGTTTTCATTATTAAAGTGCTGCAATAAATATACTGACAACTACATCTTTGTCCATGTTCTTGATCAGGTCTCTGATTCCTGAAAGTTGAATTGCTGCATGATTTTTAAGACTTTTGGCATTTGTTTTCAAATTATCCTCCAATAATTTTGAATATGTGAACTTCTTAAACTGTGCTTTTGTTTGTGTTCATACCTTACTTGATTTCCACAGTGATTTCTTAAGCAGGATTCCTTGTCTCTATTTTGCACAAGAAAAAGAAGTTGAAAGCAGCTCTGAGTCTTTCTCAAGTTTATGGAGCACTAACGCCAAACTACCTTGAGGGTTTTCTCCACATTCCTGGGTGGAACGCCGACACGCCAACGCAAAAAGCATGCCCTGATCCACACTTTTCTCCAACAGTTTAAGTTTCTATACTGTCCATTTGACACTGAATTCTCTTTCCTGGTAGTGCAGTCATCCTGGCATCTTACAAAACTGTTAACTTTGCTCTTGAGTAAAGTCCTTTGTGAAAATACAGTTGCTTATGATATTTGGGTCTGGTTATCTTTAAACAGAAAAGGGACCAGAGAAATACAAAGCTCAGAGAACCTGGGAGACCTTCCCATTCCAACTGAGGTGGAGGTGAGGAAGCCTGGGTGTATCTAACTGGGAAGTGCCATGGCGTGAAGATCCCCACCAATACTCATGTGAAAGTTGAATCCCCATGGGAGGTATTAGAAGGTGGGGTCAGGTGAGAATTCTAAGAGGCAGAGCCTTCAAGAACAGATTAGTCCATTAATGAGTTAATGGACAAATGAGTCATCTCCAGAGTGGATGTGTTACAAAAGCCTGTTTGACTCTGTCTCTTGTATGTTCCCCTCTCACCACATGATGTGCTGTACTGCCTCAGGGCTCTACAGGGAGTGCCCCCCCCCCAGTAAGAAGGCTCCCCTAAGATGAGGCCTCTTGGTTTTGGACCTCCCAGCCTCCAGAACCATAAGCTGAATAAACCTTTATCGCTTATAAGTTATCCAGTCTGTGCTAATTAGTTCTAGCAATAGAAAATGGACCAGGACAGGAAGCAACCTGCCCAAGGTAACCTTGTTAGTAAGCGGCACAGGTCCTAGCCCTCCAGCTAGGACTCTGATTAGCATCACAGAATCTGCTAAGTAGTTTTTACCTTAAGATTATGAAGTTCATTCACATAATTTTGCATTTGGATGTCATATGCAGAAAGCGGAAGTAATGTCCTTATTGTTGCGTGGGTAATTGGTAGTAGAACTCAGGTGAGAGGTCAGGTGTCTGGACTCCTAGCTAAGAAGCTGGTCCCATACTCCACTCTGCTCCACCAGAACTCACACCAAAAGCCCAGAAGGAGGGTGGGTTTGTTTTGCAAAAGGCGGGATAGTTAGCTGCCTTATAAATTATTTATACTACTGGCTGTGTTACTTAAATAGGCCACATTTTATCACACAATGCTACCATTAGTTCTTAAATTAAAATAAAATTAAATCACTTTGTACTCCTCTCCATTTTTTTATTTTTGTAGTTATTCTGTAAGAGGGCACAAAACATGCATAGAAAATAGAATTAAAAGTAAGTATGATTTTATTTTAGTGCAACAGTAATTTTGGGATCCATGTATAGTTTTTTCATAACATGCATTTTCCATGTATTATAAAATTTTGCACCAAAATAACTAATACTTTTAATTTCATTTTCAACTATACACATAGGTAAATTTCTGTAGGCACACTCTTTATTTAAATTCTAGCTTTGCAAAAGGAAAGTATTTTATTATACAAAATTACCCAAAGCTGCAGGAAAACACAAAGAAGAATTTTTTTTTTTTTTTTTTGACAGGCAGAGTGGACAGTGAGAGAGAGAGACAGAGAGAAAGGTCTTCCTTTACCATTGGTTCACCCTCCAATGGCTGCTATGGCTGGCACGCTGCGGCCGGCGCACCGCGCTGATCTGAAGGCAGGAGCCAGGTGCTTCTCCTGGTCTCCCATGGGGTGCAGGGCCCAAGTACTTGGGCCATCCTCCACTGCACTCCCGGGCCATAGCAGAGAGCTGGCCTGGAAGAGGGGCAACCGGGACAGAATCCGGTGCCCTGACTGGGACTAGAACCCGGTGTGCTGGCGCCGCAGGCGGAGGATTAGCCTGTTGAGCCACGGCGCCGGCCAAAGAAGAAAATTTTAAAATAACTATAATTTCAGCCAATACACCAAAAAATTTAAAGAGATTTGTGAATTGTGTTATTTACTTGCAAGAGAGTAGCTGATGAAAATGTTATTTCTTTATTTTTTTTCCTCCTCTTATATTACTTGACATGCTCAGACATTGAGAATTTCTTTTTTTTTTTTTTTTTTGACAGGCAGAGTGGACAGTGAGAGAGAGACAGAGAGAGAAAGGTCTTCCTTTTTGCCGTTGGTTCACCATCTAATGGCCGCTGCGGCCAGCGCATTGCGCTGATCCGAAGCCAGGAGCCAGGTGCTTCTCCTGGTCTCCCATGCGGGTGCAGGGCCCAAGGACTTGGGCCATCCTCCACTGCCTTCCCGGGCCATAGCAGAGAGCTGGCCTGGAAGAGGAGCAACCGGGACAGAATCTGGCGCCCCGACCGGGACTAGAACCCGGTGTGCCGGCACCGCAAGGTGGTGGATTAGCCTGTTAAGCCACGGTGCCGGCCAACATTGAGAATTTCTATAACCCAAACAGGGACAGCAAGGCATGGGCCTATGGGGAGGCAAGTAGAGCCATGGGACAAGTTGCTGCAAGTGATAATGATAACTGGCTGCTCACCGCTAGGCTTGAAAGCCAGGAGACCTTAGAGCCTGGTGGAGACTGTGGCAAACTCCAGACCATATGCCCAAGGAAGCAACCTCTGCTCAGCTCCAACTCATTTTTTTTTTTATTTTCCTATTTCCAGTGGGGCTGGATTGCTGGTATTTTTAAGAGAAGCTGGGCATCTGGAATTTTATGTGGAAGTCTATGATTTTTAAATGTTAGTGCTTAATTAAAAATCTTTTAACTCTGAAGGCCAAACCAAAGACATCTGTAGGCCAGATGTGGCCTGTGAGTGCCAGTTTGCAACCACTGCCAAAGGCAAAGACGGTGGAGGAGAGTTCACCGAAGGTCTTAGGCAGGGGAGTCACAGGAGCAGATCTGTAGTTCAGAAAATTCCTGAGGCAGCTGGCATGAGGAGGGGTTGGGGTGGGGAGAGGCTGGAGGTGGCAGAGTGAGGGATGACAGGGCGGTAAAGAGGGAGAGGAGGGGAAAGGTGGGGAAGGGTGGGGAACCCAAGAGGGTGCCCGAGTTGCAGTTTGCTAGAGTCCTGGAGACCAACTGCTTGAGTTGGAGGGAGGAAGTGCCTCGTTGATGAGAGACAACTGTAGAGAAGGAATAGCAGAGAGACCAAACAAGCCACTGACTGTGGGGCAGTGCCCTGAAGGTGGCCGGAGGCGGGAGGGGGCAGGGAAGGAGGCCAATGTAAGGGGAGGGGACACATTCACAAACAAGTCCTTCCCCTTGAAGGGACTGGAGGTGGTCAGTGAGAGGAAGAAAAGCCACCAGGAAAGCAGACGCTTGTCACTTGCTTGCAACAATCATTTACTGAACATCAACACTTTCAGGAGTTTGGCTGCTCTTAGACTCAGAGGGTGTGGTGGGAAGCAAAAGCAAGTAAAAACTAAGTAGTCATGGCCGGCGCCACGGCTCACTAGGCTAATCCTCCGCTTTGCGGCGCCGGCACACCGGGTTCTAGTCCCAGTCGGGGCACCGATCCTGTCCCGGTTGCCCCTCTTCCAGGCCAGCTCTCTGCTGTGGCCAGGGAGTGCAGTGGAGGATGGCCCAAGTACTTGGGTCCTGCACCCCATGGGAGACCAGGATAAGCACCTGGCTCCTGCCATCGGATCAGCGCGGTGCGCCGGCCGCAGCGCGCTACCGCGGCGGCCATTGGAGGGTGAACCAACGGCAAAAAGGAAGACCTTTCTCTCTGTCTCTCTCTCTCACTGTCCACTCTGCCTGTCAAAAAAAAAAAAAAAAAAAAAAAAAAAAAAAAAAAACTAAGTAGTCTTTGCTCTGAAGAAGCCCTTTGGAAAAGATAGGGTGGCCGGTGCTGTGGTGTAGCAGGCTAAGGCTTCGCCTGTGTCGTCAGCCTCCCATATCACCACTTGTTCGTGTCCCGGCTGCTCCTCTTCCCATCCAGCTCTCTACTTGTGGCCTGGGAAAGCAGTAGAAGATGGCCCAAGTGTGTGGGCCCTTGCACCCTCCTGGGAGACCGGAAGAAGCTCCTGGCTCCTGGCCCTGGAGCTGCCCAGCTCTGGCCATTGCAGCCATTTGGGAAGTGAACCAGCAGATGGAGGACCTCTCTTTCTGTCTCTCCCTATCTCTAACTCTGCCTCTCAAATAAATAAATATATTTTTGAAAAAGGGTATAATCTCACAAATAAATGCAAAGTTGCAAAATGGAGGTAATTACTGGAAAGCGGAGAGAGCTCCAGCGCTGTGCGTCTGTCCCGGAGGGTGGGGACTTAGATGTCCAGAGGAAATGATGAGTGAGTTCAGAGCTGAGAGATGAGTAAGCACGAATGAGATAAACAGAGGGGAAGGAAAGGCGTGAGGCCCCGGGAACCCCAAGTGCAAATACCTGACTCACAGGAGATCTGAGAAGGCCATATGGCCAGAGCACCCTGCGAGGGGCAGCAGGGCTCTCAGGGGAAGGAGGGTGGAGGTTCCTTCTGTGCCATCTGCAAAGGCATCGCAGAGAGGGGCCACGGACCGCTTTTCTTAAGAGGCTCTGGCGGAGATTTGCTTGTTTTTAGTTGACTTAAAAAAAAAAAAAAAAAGCTGCCATTTACTCTCACTGTGCTCCAGGCTTTGTGTGAGTAGGTGTCTCATGAGGCCACACAGTGGTCTCCGCACTGCCCTTACCTATCGCTGTGCAACGTGCAAACCCAACACAAAAATCAACTATTGTTTTATAATTTTCTCTCTTAGCATGGAAGGGGCTCCATTGCTTGGGTTTGGTTTGGGGCTTCTCATGTGTTTTTAGGCATGTGGTGACTGTGGGTGTGGAATTCTCTGGAGGCTGCCTGGACTGGAATATGGGGAGGATCTCTGTCCAGGTGACTCTTCCATCACACGCCTGGTTTAAGCTTCTTGGAGCATGGAGAGGTCTCTGGGCAGCATACTTCTTACACAGTTGATGTCTTGCCCCAGAATAAGTAGTTCAAGAGAGACAGGCACAGGCTGCCAGTCTTCTAAAAGACTGATCCTGCATTTGTCAGTGTTGCTTTCACTGTGTTCTTTGGACACACAACAGTCATAAGTCAGTCAAGATTCAAGGGACTGGAAGTTATAAGTTCTGCCTCTCGGTAGGTAGGGCAATGTCATGTGCATACAACAGGAAGGAAAGTGATGATTGCCCTCTTGGAGATAAGTCACCATAGTCATTACAATCGCTATCCTGGCTTCACAGATGACAAGATTAAGGTTAAAAGGCAAACTGTCCCAAGATCACAATGGCTGCACCAAGTGGCAGAAGTGGGATGCAAATGCAAGCCCATCTGATTCCAAAGCATCTGCAGGGGATTTCTGGGATGTTCCTTTTGTAGGGTAGGGTGGAGCAATGGGAAAAGTCCTGGGCTGAGAGTGCTGGCTTCTGATCCCAGCACTGTTTCCAGCTTGCCATGTAACACGGGCTTCCCAGCTGTGCGCCTCAAATCTCACAACTGTGCAAGGAGCTGTGGGGTTCCCAGGGTCTGTGGGGTTCCCAGGATCTGTGCTGCACCCGTGGAGTTTGTTAGTCACTGCCTGGCACCTTACCCACTGGGCGCATCCCCATGTGAGCCCCTGCTCTTCCTCCTTCCTCTTCCTCTTAGCAACCCTTCTCTTTGCTGCCCGGCTGCCCGGCTGCCTGCCGTGTTTACCCAGACCCCCCCACCCCCACCCCGCACTTTGCAGCAGCCAGAAAGCAGTGCTTCACGTCGCTCACATCAACAGGGGCCCTTGGAGGCAGGTTTCACTTTTTTTTTAAATCTCTTTTTAGATGTGTTAGATATAGGGAATAGTTCAGGGTTCTGGCCTTTCATACCCCCAGAAAGTAGAGACAGAAAAAGGTGACAGAGAGCAACTTCTACAGAGACAGGTTGCTTTTTTGGAAGCAAAGAGGGGTGGTAGCTGTTGTTGCAAAGAGACTGCATGCCAGGTGAAAAAGTGGGGGGCTCTTGGAAGTCTCTGGTAATGTCCCCCTAGTCTGTTTCATGGCTGCCCTGTGCGGCTCATCTGCTTCGCCATGTGCATTGCAAGGAGGTGAGGAGGGTCTGGTTAGGCACCAAGGATCTGACAAAAGGGAGGAAATGGGGCTGGGGGTTCGGGTGGAGCAGGAGGAAAGGGAGGAGGGGAAAGGTGGGGCAGGTCCTTTAAAATGTGTTTATTTTATTTGAAAGGCAGAGACAGACAGAGATCTCTCATCCGCTGTTTTACTTCCCAAATGCCCACATCAACTGGGGCCAGGCCAGGCTAAAATCAGGAGCCAAAAATTCAATCCTGGGCTCGTATGTGGGTAGAAGGGAGCCAACTCCTGACCCAGCACCTGCTACTTCCCAGCGTGCACATCAGCAGACAGCTGTGCTGTAGGCAGGCACACAGGATAAAATTGATTAGGTTTGTGAGCTGGCAGACGACACCTTCACCACGCCCCTGTGTACCTGGCCACACCTGTGTGCCCACCTGCCAATCAGGGTAATCAAACACTCCCCTTTCGACGTGGATTAAAGGCCTGCAACAAGGTGGGTCCTGCCCTCTTTCCCTTTTGCCCTGGACCCGCTTGCAGCCCCTGCGCCTTTGGGCCTGTAGCCTTCGGGCTGGCCATCCCAAACTTCCTGGCCTGCATGCTCCCCCATGTGGTTGGCTGCTGGGGCTCGGTGTGAATCCACATTGCTCTCTCTTAGATAGGGCCCTCGCTCTCCTACGCATTTCTCTCACTGAATAAAAAGTTTAAAACTTATCATGCTGCCTCATTCATTATGCCACTATTCAGAATTCTTTTCTGAATATGAGGCAAGAACCCACAGGCTTATTAATATTCTGAATTTATTAATAAGCATCTGGAAACATAAATGGCACCCCGTACTCCGTTACTATTTGGCACCCCAGATGGGACCTTCTAAGGGGTAATTCTCCGGTAACAGATGGAATGGGAAGTGGAGCTGAGATTCAGACTCTTGAGAGGGGCTGAGATCAACACCTGTTTATGTGATGTAGGAAACATCAGGCTTTACTGCGCTTTGCAAATAACTGTAGCTCACCAGAGTGCGTTGAATGATAGAGCATTTGCCCAAGTCTCATTTTTGTGAGGCTGCCAAGGTATATAGTAGACTGCAAACCCTTGAAGGCAGCAATTGTGTCTATCTTGCTCATTACTGCAACAACAAGTAAAAATGGCCACAAATAAGGAAGCTTTCTATACCATTACTGAGGCTAATCTAAAAAATGTGTGAAAACTACAATTTTTGTTTTGAGAGCTGTGTTTCCAACTATTCCTATGATATTTTCAAATTCCTTCTTCATTGTTTCCTTTTTGGTCTGAAAATGGGTTGGAAAATCTGTGTGTATTTTCAAGCAATGAGAAATCTGCACAAATACAGTTAAATGCTGAAACAGGATGTAGAAAGCAGCTGGAAACTGATTGGGGTGGGGACCCCAGGCCTCCAGCCACTCACCCTGCTGTCTGTGGTTGGCTCCGCTGAGCCAGGTAACCCTTACAGGCACTCCTTGTCTGGCCAGGATGATGTATAGCCTTGTTAACTCACTGTACTGTCACAAAGTGCCACATCAGTAGACACATGTGGAGCCAACATTCTCACATACAGTCAGGACAGAAAACGGGCCCTCAACACAGCCCTGGCAAGCTGTGTCTTTTCTCTTAAAGTGTCCTCATTTGTTCAAGTTTTGCCATCTTCATTTTCATTTCCTGTTTTCTTCTCACATCCCTCCTCTTCCCACTCCAAAACGGGTGACTACAATTGTAGCAATTTCTACTTTTAATTCTTTTCCATTATCTGGTACACAGCCCCTCCCCATCTCCATAGTCACAGATTTTATTGTTGAGTTTGTCAGCTTTTGCTTAAATTGAATCTTAGTCCCTCCACCAAAAAAAGGGGAGCTGAAGGAAAGGACCCTGTGGCCATGACAGCGTATCCCAGAATTGCACTTAATAATAACGCTCAGAGTACAATCCAAACAGAAGAGATGAGTGTCAACATGAAAGTGAAAGTAACTGTCTGGCCCTACCTACAGGTCCCCTGTACCATATATACACTGTTAACTGCTTCTGAGTCTCTTTCTAAAACATGCCTGTGAAAACAGAAACACAGGTTATTCATACAAAAAGGTGGGTTGCATACATGGCTTGTCGTCAGCCCTTTTGACTTTGTAATCTTGAAAAATCTTCATGAATCGGCACACACAAGTCTCTCACTCTTCAAAACTGCAGTGTAAAACTCCATTACAGTTACACTAGTTAATTTATTAACACATGTCCTAGCCATGTACATATATACGGAATAGATACCACACATCACGGTTTCTTTACACAAATGGGGCCATGCTGCTCATGGTTCCATATTAGCTCTTTTACTTTAAATTTTGAGTATTGCTTTCGATCAATTGGCATAGAGCTACCTCTTTTATTTCATTAACAGTCCTTATTTTTAGAAAAGTTTGGAGTTCACAGTAAAACTGAGCAGAGGGGCAGGTGCTCAGCACAGCAATTGAGTTACAACTTGAGAGATCCCATCTCGTATTGGAGTAGCTGGATTCGAGTACCAGGCCTGCCCTCGATTTTGGAAGACTTGGATTGAGTTTGTGGCTCCCAGAAAAGAGCACTGAAGGCATTTGGGGAATAAACCATTCCATAGGCGCTCACTTGCTCTCTTTCTCTCCCTCTCAAATAAATGCAATAAAAAAATAAAATTATTTTGATGAACTGAGTGGAAAGTACATAGAACTCCCATATACTCACTACCCTCACATATACCCACAGCCCCCCACTATGAACAGCCCCTGTCATAATGGTAGACTTGTTGCAATCAATGAACTAACTACATTGATATATTGTCACCCACAGTCTACATATTGGTATTCTTTCTCCATGTCCATTCTAAGGTTTTGACAAATGTACGATTACTTGTATCTGCCATCATGGTATCTTACAGAACAGTTTCACGGCCCTAACAAGAGTTTCTCAGCCTCTCTCTGTGCTTCTTACCTAACCCATCTGCCTCCAGCTCCTGGCAATCACTGATGTTGTTGCTGTCTCCACAGTTTTGCCTTTTCTAGAACATCACATAATTAGAATCACTCAGCATACAGCCTTTCCAGAGTGTTTTTTTCACTTAGTAAAGTACCTTTAAGTTTCCCCCATGTATTTTCGTGTCTTGATAGTTCATTCATTTTGGTGTTAAATACAACTCCATTGCCTGGATGTTGATTCATCCATTTGCCTGTTGAAGGGCACTTCGGTGGCTTCCAAGTTTTGCCAGTTACAAAAAAACTTCAGTAAAAATCCATTTTGCATATTAGTCCATACATCAATACATGAACTTATTTAGCAGTTCTCCTTTGATAAACTTTGTTATTTCTAGTTCTTTTAAAAGTGTTGTTATTATGCCAAATGACACTGCCATGAACATCTTGTACACATATCCTTTGTGTGTCTGTATGCACAAGTCTGTAAGAGAATCTCCTAGCAGTGGGAATGCTGCATTTAAAGGTGCATGCATTTGAAATTTTGATCCACCGATATCTGGTTCCAGCCCAGTGTGAATAAGGTGTTAAGCTTTGCCAGTGTGATAAGAATAAAGTGGATGTTTGCTGCTTCTGGCCTTTGTATGTCAGCCCCCACACTCTTTAGGTTGACCAGCAACATTGCTTGTGCCCCGGGGCTTGCCACACATTCCTCTCCCAGAATCACCTGAAAGGCTCCACTTGTTTGATGTCTATCCTATAAGTTCTCTTCTCTGGCAGGCAGCCATGAAATCGCATGTGCATTTGTTCATTTGACTTTAGACACCAGTCTGGGAGCAGGGAGGAGCAAAAATTTGCTTTTCGAAGACCTGGCACGTGACATGGTCTTGCATGAGCAGAGCCATGTCCCTCGCCTTGCCAAGTACATTTCTTTTCCCATCCATTTATTTGGTACAAGGCTACGGGGCACATCTCTCAGAAAAAGCCTTATTTACTCACTGTTACTTTGCTCCAGACCAAAACTTCACATAGCCTATGCTACCTCCATAAGCCTTAGTTCCTCCCCTTAGCACTCAGGGCTTCTTCAACATCTACAACCCACCTCACACACACTGTCCCCCTCTTCACACCAGGAGCCCTAGTGTTCCTGGAATACTCACTGTGTGGAAAGCAGAGTTCGGAGTTCCCCACCGCTGTGCCTTCTGTCACACTGCTCCTCCTCCCAGGCACTCCTCCCTTCCAAGCCTTCAAGCCCAGCTCAGTGGCCACCAAGTGAACAAGACTCAGGATGACGTCTCTTCATCCTCCCCGATGCAGCTGACCTGGCCTCTGCCGAGTGCAGGTCCCCTCTGCACACCCCTGCCTGCCTGAGTATCCTTCCCAGCTCGGCCATGTAGCTCTTTGAGAAACAGCCTCACGTGAGACTGCTGACTGTACCCCCGGCAGCAGGACCTGGACGTGGTGGCTTAGTGGTACCCCACAACTCTCACACACAACACACGAAGCAGCATTTTGTACAGTCTGGACTGCAGTCTGCTCTTTTATATTAGTGACATAGCGAGGACAACTTCCTGGGTCACACAGTCGTATCTACTTACATATCAGCCTTTTCTATGAACTACAAATCATAATGTTGGCCAGCGCCACGGTTCACTAGGCTAATCCTCCACCTGCGGCGCTGGCACCCCGAGTTCTAGTCCCGGTTGGGGTGCCGGATTCTGTCCCGGTTGCCCCTCTTCCATTCCTGCTCTCTGCTGTGGCCTTGGAAGGCAGTGGATCATGGCCCAAGTGCTTTGGCCCTGCACCCGCATGGGAGACCAGGAGGAAGCACCTGGCTCCTGGCTTCGGATTGGTGCAGCGTACCAACCATGGTGGCCATTTGGGGAGTGAACAAATGGAAAAAAGAACACCTTTCTCTGTCTCTCTCTCTCTCTCTAACTCTGCCTGTCAAAAAAAAAAAATCATTTAATCTATTTAGTCATGTTGCTTTTCTGAAAAACTGGAGTTTTAAAATATCTGAATATATAAGCTGGCACCGTGGCTCAATAGGCTAATCCTCCGCCTTGTGGCGCTGGCACACCGGCTTCTAGTCCCAGTCGGGGCACCAGATTCTGTCCCGGTTGGCCCTCTCCCAGGCCAGCTCTCTGCTGTGGCCCGGAAGTGCAGTGGAGGATGGCCCAAGTGCTTGAGCCCTGTACCCCATGGAAGACCAGGAGAAGCACCTGGCTCCTGCCTTCGGATCAGCGCGGTGCGCCAGCCGCGGCGACCATTGGAGGGTGAACCAATGGCAAAGGAAGACCTTTCTCTCTGTCTCTCTCTCACTCTGCCTGTCAAAAAAAAAAAAAAAAATCTGAATATTTTTAATTCAATTAAAATATTCTTAATATTTTTACAAAATATTTTTTAAAAAGTCTGGGACATATCTGACATTTATGAAGCAAATGTCTGACAATGGTATTTTTAGATGAAATTACGTACATTTTAATAAATTCTGCCAAATTACTCTTCAAACAGCCATTCCCATTTTTTTCTTTTGACAAATCCTACTCGTCTCCTGGCTGAAGACTTTGTATTATTTGATGCTCACCTGCTACTCTTAGAATTCTCCCTACCCCATGCTTCCTCCCGTTTCTGTGGGGAAACAGCATCAACTCTGGATTCATAAGCTGAATGCATCCTCTGTCACCCATAAAAAGCAAGTTCTCAGCCCTATGTACTATTTGCTGTACTCCATGGAAATCAGGTTTATGTACTAATTAATTAATCCCCACTGCCAGCCTGTGAGTTTCCCTCCTTGTTCGTGTCTTTCTTTCCCTTAAATCCCTCAAAGCGTGGTCCAAGAATAAATACATAGGTTATTCACTGTGTGTATGTGTGTCTGTGTATCTGTGTGTGTGTACATGCATGTGTAGTATGGCCTTCTCTATTCGGGAGCCTGTGTTGAAGTGTTGCAGACACAAATAAATAAAGCAGTATAAATAAGCAAACTGGGAAATAATAATAATATAAGTGCTAGTATGGAGTAAGTGTATGGGGTGATACAAAATGATGTAAAAAGGTATCTAGTCCAGCCTTGCAGCTAGCAAGTATTCCTGGGAAAAGCTGAGGAAGTACCTGTGTGTGTGTGTGTGTGTGTAGGAAGGGGCATGGACAAAGACCAGAGGCTCATGGCTTTAACAAGTTCTAACATCTTCCCTTTCTTTTTAAAAATCATGATCAGGGTTCTTGGCCCCAAATCTTGGGCGTTTATCCTTTTTCCTGTGAGTGGTTGGAGTCTGCACTCCAGTGGTCTGTTAAAGTCAACAGGGGATTCTAACACCCAGGGCACTTCCTCCTCGACAGCTTGAATCTACAGCTCTCCTACTGAACACGGAGAGCTGCACCTGGCTTAGTTCAGATATGTCTCGGATCGAAAGCCTTTCCTGCTGTGCTTCAGCACATAACCCAGGGCAGGCTTCTCTGTCGCTGAGCTGCGGTTTTCCCAGCAGTAAAACGAGTATAACTGCCTATCTTGTAAGATCATCCAGAAATGACATTAAGGTGCCACGCCCAGGTTCTGCTATAGAATACATATAATGAAGAGAAACTCCGTTTACTGTCTTTCAGATCCCTTCACAAACACCAACGGACCAGCAGGTACCGAGCACTGTTGTAAAGACCCCTAGATTCAACGTCACCACTTTACATGTGGGGAGACTGAGGCCTGGAGCGGGGGACAAGGGCAGGACGGTCCTTCCTCTAGGCCCAGGACAGCGACTAGACTTCACCGGCGCACCCTGACCTGCTCGCCCTTCCCGGTGCCTCCCAGCGGAGGACACTGTGCTGGACAGAAGCCTTCCTGTTTCCTGAGCGACCGCAGATTCCTCTTTCTCTGCCCTCCCGCTGTTGGCAGTCTCACCTTGCCCCCTGGTTTCCGCTTCAGCCCTGCCTCCACCCTCCTCGTCTCCATCAGGTACTGCTTGGTCCACAGACTGTTTCACTGGGTTCCCCCAGCACCCACGAGACACTGTTCGCCTTTCTTAGCTCCCGAGCTGAGCAGTTTGCACTCAGGGACTCTCCAGTCTAAGCGACGTATGCAGGATCGCGTCCCTGTGGAGGCTTCCTGAGTGCCATAGCTCAAGGCCTTTCCACTGCTCCTCTAGGCCTAACATCATTCAATAATTTAGCACTAAGTGTGTGCCAGGCCAGCTCTAACCATGTTACAGATGTTAACTCATTTGACCCTCACAGCAACCCCAGGAGGTTGTGAGACATTATCAACAGACCAATTTACAGATAAGGAAAGTGAGACACAGATTAAGAAACTTATCCAGGGCTCTACAGCCCCCAACTGGAGGCAGCTGTGGGCTGAGGTTGCTCCTGAGATACTCCCAGGATCCAGTTTGCCTGCATCTTTTCCTTTGCCTCTTCCCCATTCTGGACCGCTTTTCCCACTCCCTGATTCTCTTGGGAGTTCCTCATTTGCTTGCACACAAATGCTCATCTCAGAGGCAGCTGCTAGGAATTCAACAGAAGATATTTCCTCAATCTACCCCAAAGGCCACCACTGTTACAAGTCTGATGTGGGGGCCAGCATTGTGTTGCATTGGGTTAAGCCACCACCTGTGATGCTGGCATCCTATATGAGCTCTGATTCGAGTCCTGGCTGCTGCACTTCCAATCCAGTTCCCTGCTAATGTGCTTGGCAGGGCAGCAGAAGGTGACCCGAGTGCTAGGGCCCCTTGCCACCCACATAAGAGACCCGGATGGAATTTCAGACTCTTGGCTTCTACCTAGCCAGGCCCGGGCCTTTGTGGCCATTCGGAGAGTGAACCAGTACATGGAAAATATCTCTCTCTTTCTCTCTCTCTCTCTCTCTGTCTCTCTGTCTTTCCCTCCCTCTTTGTAACTCCATCTTTCAAATAAATGTCATTTTTTTTTAAAAAAAGTGTCTGATATATACAAAATATTTTCTTTCCCGTCAGATCAATTAATTTACTCATTTAAAGACTTCTCTTAGGGAAAATAATAAAATTTCCTGAAATTGAAGCTGTCTCAGAAAATCCAAGATGATAATAGTGATGATGATGATGATGGTGATAAACACAAACTTTTTAAAACACTGTGCTAAGTCCCTTAAGTGCATTATTTCACTTAATTATCCAAAACATCTTCTAAAAGTACTGCCATTCAGGGAAGCCCACCCCATTACAACAACCTCCACAGACACATTACTCCAAGCCTATTTATTTCTTAATCATTAGATGTCTAGTTTCCACTTGAGTACAACTGTAGCCTCAAATTAGATCCAGTCCTTTCTGAATGCATCGCCTCTCCCTGCCCAACATCTGGTCTCCTCCCACCCTGGTCCATAAGGACCCCCTCCTTTGACCCAGCTCCTTCACCCCCAGCCAACCCAGGATCTGCTGATGTGCTCTGTCGTCATGTGTCTTGAGTCTCTCCCTTGCATTCTTCCTAGTCCCAAAACAGCCCTCCAAGGGATTCTGTCCTCATTCTACACACGAACACGCTGAGGCCCAAAAGCCTACAGCATATTGCCTGGCGCCCACAGCTAGGGAGGGACAGAGTCAGGAGTGGAACTCAGATCTATCCAGGTCCAAAGCCCATGCAATCACAGCAGTGTGTCCCATTAGCACAAATTCAGGCCTGAGATACCTCTAGGTGTAATAAGAACCCATGTTAAACAGTTTAATAAAACTGCACTAGTGTACTACTTAGGAGTTATTCCCTTTTCAGTTAACTTTCAATCTTTTAAAATAGATGAATAAAGTCCCATCTGTATCTCCCTAGCACTCCCTAATCTTCCTTTTCAATAAAAGGAAAGGATGCCTCAGGCTCGGCACTTTGGCAGGCAACAACAACAAAAATCTAGCTCGAATTTACTAGTATTGTTTTGTTTTCATGGTTACTTTCTATTTATGGTCAATGACATCAGTTTTTCACGTGTGGTAATGCAGTCATATAAAAATTTTTAAAAAAAGAATGTATTTGAGTTTTAGAAATGAGTCAATAATCCAGTAAATCATAGTACACCTGTTACTCAGAAGAGCAGAAATGATGGTGACATGCGAATCACAAAATATGGGGAAAAACCCATCATCAAGTTGTGTTGTAGGATGCTGGCAATTTTTGCTTGCCAAAAACACAGTAGCTCTTCCGTCAGGGATTCATCTCCCCAGTGCCCCTCAGTGCGCTTCCTTCCCATGACAAGTTTGTTCAGTGACACTAGGGAGTTCCTTAGGTGTCACCAAGCCCAGCTTCCCATCTCACACATGAGGCTGTAAGACAGAAAGTGACTCGTTTAAGGTCACCCAGAGCATGACAGCTGCTCTGGGACTAGAACCAAGGTTTCCGAATCTTCCACCCTTGCTCTCTCCTCTGCACCAAATGGCTTCCATCACATGCAGATGTCACTTCACAGACATTTATCATCACATACTGTTCATCCCCACATCTGAAGGAGACCCCAAGCAGTCTCAGATTCAGCAAGAGAATTAAGCATGTCCCATGAAGTATCCAATCTGTGGTGTGTAATGACTTAATTTCTCTCTTAAGCCCCTAGGAGGATATTAGTTTCGTGCCACCTTTGAGAGAATTGGTAAGAATCATCCCTTGAAAGGTTTTCTATAGGGTTTAAGCATCTTGTAAACTGTCCATTGAGAAAAGCTGCTAGAGATTAGCCCCTTTCAAGGACCAACTCTTTTTAGAGCAAGGAATCCCTTACATGGTCGGCTGGAGTCTCCCCTGCTCTAATCTAAAGTCATCTCCTTTTGTCCAGGGCCCCTGAGATGTGGAGAACTTATTAGCATGTCTCTCATAAAACGCTAGCATAACAGGAAATTAAATTCACCTGGTATAATCAGCTGTTTGGAAAGCTTTGCTGGTTGCTGTGCTCTACTTTAGAGTTGCCAAGGTGATTGCGAATTGATTGTTTGATGACCTGCTCTAAGGTCTTTCCAGGCATGGATGTTAAGTTTAGCCATCGACAAATCCAAGCATGAACAGAAGAGGTGTGCCGTGAGGTAAACGGAACTCTCATCCCATGGGACCAAGGAACAATCAACCCCAGAGATAGCTCGGGAGAACTTTAATGAATTCTCCCGTAAGATCAAGGACAAAGCAAGAGACTTGTGTTGAGTGGCCTCAAGGGGGCAGGCTTAGGATCCGTGGCAGACATTGTAAAAAGATGGGATTTCAGTTAAGAATCTGGACAGAGACATGTGCACTGTGCCAGGGGCTGGTGCACTTGTTCTTCCTCAGGCCGGCTCCCTGAGACTGCCGATGGCTGCGCTGATCGAGGATCTGACTGGATGGCGAGATGCTGCATTCAGAGCCCACTGCCATTCACCTTGCTATGTAACTCGGTGATAATGGTATTTTTCAGAACCATATTTCTTTCTAAGGAACCAAGTTTTGTTCCATTTTAAAAAACATTTTCATAGAAATTCAAATTAAAAATAAACAATATATAAACTCAAAGGGTCCTTTCACATATACAATCTGATGAGATTGATAAGCATCCCATATATATGTTCTGATTCAGAAATAAGACAATAACAGTAACAGATGCCTTTACTAAAACATCCTATCAGGTACTTTACATGCATTTAATCTAATCTAATGTAAATTGAATGAGACAATGTTTTAGAGAGATATTATTAAAGAACATACATTTTAAGCAAGACAAATGCACAGACGTTTCCCTGCCTAAGAATCATAAAGACAGGGAAGCTTTGTCTAAGCCCCGGACCCAGGATACCATTCTCCTGAGCTGTGCAGCTCGTGCTGAGAGGATATTCCCTGACATTTTAGAAATCTTACACCTATTCAAATATCCCTTAGGTAAATCAAAATGTAAATTTTTTTTGGCCTGCTCTGCAGCAGGAAGTGAAAAATCTGTGTCTTAAGGGATTGACAAAATATATAAGTAGACGCTAACAATCACCATAAAAGAGCCTGCTTTTTCTCACATCTGATAAAAGCGCACTTAGTCTGCTAAGAACCTGCCAGTTCTGCTGGAGCATTAACAGACCACAGGCACAACAAAGCAACAGCACAGCTGGGCAGTGGGAACATGAGGTCCAGAGCAGACCTGGCTCCTCATCACCCTACCACCTTGAACCAGATTCTACTCAATTCTTCACTTCAGTTTCCTCTTTTGCAAATTGAGGGACATAAACTAAGTGATCCATTCTAGTCTCTCCTATTCTAGCTTTCTCTAACTCTGAAATTCTAAAACAAGATCAGGACACAAGTCTCTTGGAAAGAAAACAACATCCTGAAGTTCCTACCTGCTTGGTGATGAAACAGAGAAGAGGTGGGGAATGAGCGAGAGGGAGAGAGAGAGATTGATTGCCTGTTGGTCGAGGTTGGTTAGGCTTAAGTCCAGAATTTTCACGTGTGCTTTTATAAAGATGTTTCCCAAAATATTCGAATTTGTAAGTGACTCGAACTTATGTAAATAAAGGATCAATTAATGTTTATCCTAAAGAGGTTTTCTTTGTTCTCTATTGGCCATGGGAAGCTTAAACAATTTGCTTACTTATGCCATAACTCCACAAACAGGAAGGACCATTCATGGTGGACATGTATTTAAAGAAGCACCGTTGCATAACAGACACTGCCTCTCACTAAAATGCATCAGACCAGAGCCGATTTTGGAAAATACAAACATAGGGTGTGTATACTTGGCAAACCAGGTGAACATAATGGAACCTTAATTAATATTTGTGGATTACAAGGGAAATACTTGTTTTTAAAGGCATCTGTCTTGCAAAAAGACAATTTCTCCTGCTGAAGGAAGTTAAAGGGACACGTAGGTTATATTTTGTTGCAGAGTTTTTCTTCTGGAGTAAAGACAAAACTTGGTTTTGTCCTAAAGCAGTGTCT
Organism: Lepus europaeus; assembly: GCF_033115175.1. Lineage (NCBI taxonomy): Eukaryota > Metazoa > Chordata > Mammalia > Lagomorpha > Leporidae > Lepus > Lepus europaeus. The sequence goes on along the minus strand of NC_084830.1, from coordinate 131,456,753 downwards.
TGTTCTGGCAGATGATACTAACAACACATTCTAAATGACTAAGCAATTTGTATAAACTTTGCTGACTGCCCCTATGAGTATGACATTTATATGTGCAATATATTAGATCACTGATTCTCACTCATTCCTGGAGAAGTGACTATATTCCTCCCTTAAAGATGGAAGAAATTAGGTTTCTTCTTTGTGATTTGCCTAAGGAAAGTACACTAGAAAGTTCCACATCAGATGACTGTGGAGCCTGGGTGCTGCAGCTCCAGTTGAGGTGCCTCTTCCTGAGCCTCCACTCTGCTCTGACTGTAATACGAGGGCACATTGACAAGATTGAAAGAAAGGCCTTAAAGTCCGGTAGACTTCGGTTCAAACCCAACTTCTGGCACTGCGTCGTCATAGCCCCCAGGCAACCCATTTTCCTCTTAGAGCTCCATTTGTGAATTAAGCTAAAATAGTCATAAACACACACAACACACACACACATACACACACACCACACACCCCGTCCCATGGGACTGTGGGAAAGATTACATGGAATAATGCATGAAAAGCACATAGCAGAACGTCCTATAAATGTTGGCCATTGTTACAGTATTATGTAACCTACAAAATATGTTTGGTTACGCTGCACTTCAAAGCACTTTGTTATTCAAAGACCTCACTGGTACATATGAAACCAAACCCTGAAAATTAAATTTCTTTTTAACAATAAAGTCATATGCCAGATGCAAAGGATAATATTTCATGAACAAAGACGTTTAGTTTCAAGGCTTGGTTTGACTTTTTTTTTGGAAAAATTATCTTTCCGCAGTTTCAAAACATTCTTAAAGTTAGTACAGTCTTAATGTTACAAACTGTATGAAATGTCCATTCTTGTAAGTCAGAGGCAGCCAAACCAAGGCAACTTCATATGGTTCAACCCAACAGATTTACAAGCTATCTAGCATCTGAAAAGATTGCTTTTTTTTCCAGTTGCCAAGGGGTTATCAAAGACATTACGTTTCAAAGGAAAACGGTTTCATTTTCAGTGCATCTCCATTTCAACAGATGACAGAAAGGGGGGCTGCTACACTCCCAAGAATCAGCAACAAAACCACGCAACTTTCTCTGCCGAGTCACAAGCTAGGTCCATACACAGCCAAGCTGCAGTGAAACTCAGAGTAAAACCTTCCCAACTCTCTGCCTTCCTGAGAAGAGCAAACTGACAGGGACCGCGCTGAGGAAATCGGCAGCTGTTAAAGTCATCTCCTGTGGTCTTGCCAAATGTCTGAAAGGGAACGCACTGGGTGACGGGGTGGGGAGAGGTGGAGCACGGGGCTGTGTGGCAACTGAGGGCTTGAGCCAGAAGAGCTGTGGGTACCTGCACAGGATCGCGTGCCTCTGTGGCTCTGTGCGCTTCCAAGTCCCAGCGCGCACGCACCTCTATGTGCGTAGAGTGTGTTTACTTCTTTCCGTGTGCTTGTCCGTGCCTTTGTGCTCCTGGCTGCTTCTATGTCTGACTCTGACCGCGCGTGAGCCGTGAGCGCCGGCAACAGTGCTTGTGGGTTGCGTGTGAGCGCGCGCGAGGCTTGTTGGTGCGCTGGGTGGGTGTGTGAGCGCGCGCAAGAGGCATGTTGGTGCGCTGGGTGGGTGTGACGTGTCTCCCTGCGGTTCCAGATAAGTCTGAACATGTCCACAGGGGTGCATCGTGCTTGTATGTGCAAGTTCTGATGGCACTCTGGTCCCTGGTTCCAAACGTCCGCGAGCGCCATTGTGCGCACAGGCGCCCAGGGCAGACAGGTAGCAGCCGGAGAGGAGCTCAGTTCGCCAGTTCGCTGCTGAGCCCGCAGCCCCGGCTTTAGCGCTCAGGAGCCAGCCCGGGAGTGGTGGGAGGGAGTGGTGGCCCGTCTGCCACCCGGGCCAGCCCCAGGAGAGGGCGGGCAAGGGGAGGGAAGCGAAGGGGAGAGGTGCCTCGCCCCTTCGGGGCTGCGGGCACGCCATTGGCCGAAAGTTGCCTCACGTCATTGGGAGGCAGTGGCCCTAAAGTGCTGAGCACATAACGGGCAGAGCGCACTCTGAGGCGGCTTCTCTGAAGCGTGGGCTGGAGCTGGCGGGCACGGCGGGCTCGGAGCAACCCACAAGCCGAGTGCGCCGGACAGGACCCACCGCATCTAACTACGGCCCCTGAATGAAGCTTCCAGGAGTCCGCTCGCGCTCCGCAGCGCCCCTCCGGAGGTGCGCATGCTGAGGCGGGGCCCCTGCACCGCCAGCCGCCCCCGTGCGCTCACCTGCCTGCCTGCGAGCCATGGGGCAACCCGGGAACGGCAGCGATTTCTTGCTAGCGCCCAATGGAAGTCACGCGCCGGACCACGACATCTCGCAGGAAACAGACGAGGCGTGGGTGGTGGGTTTGGCCATCGTCATGTCTCTGATTGTGCTGGCCATCGTGTTTGGCAACGTTCTGGTTATCACAGCCATTGCCAAGTTTGAACGTCTACAGACGGTCACAAATTACTTTATCACCTCACTGGCGTGTGCTGACCTGGTTATGGGTTTAGCGGTGGTGCCCTTTGGGGCGAGCCACATTCTCATGAAAATGTGGACTTTTGGTAACTTCTGGTGCGAGTTTTGGACTTCCATTGATGTGCTGTGCGTCACGGCCAGCATTGAGACCCTGTGCGTGATCGCAGTGGATCGCTATTTCGCCATCACCTCACCCTTCAAGTACCAAAGCCTGCTGACCAAGAATAAGGCCCGCGTGGTCATTCTGATGGTGTGGATCGTGTCGGGCCTTACCTCCTTTCTGCCCATCCAGATGCACTGGTACAGGGCCACCCATCAGGAAGCCATCAACTGCTATGCCAAGGAGACCTGCTGTGACTTCTTCACGAACCAAGCCTATGCCATTGCCTCCTCCATCGTGTCGTTCTACTTGCCCTTGGTGGTCATGGTCTTCGTCTACTCCAGGGTCTTCCAGGTGGCCAAAAAGCAGCTGCAGAAGATTGACAAATCAGAGGGCCGATTCCATGCCCAAAACCTCAGCCAGGTGGAGCAGGATGGGCGAAGCGGCCAGGGACATGGACTTCGCAGGTCCTCCAAGTTCTGCTTGAAGGAACACAAAGCCCTCAAGACGTTAGGCATCATCATGGGCACATTCACCCTCTGCTGGCTGCCCTTCTTCATCGTCAACATCGTGCACGTGATCCAGGACAACCTCATCCCTAAGGAAGTTTACATCCTCCTCAACTGGGTGGGCTATGTCAACTCTGCTTTCAACCCCCTCATCTACTGCCGGAGCCCAGACTTCAGGATTGCCTTCCAGGAGCTTCTGTGCTTGCGCAGGTCTTCTTTGAAGGCCTACGGGAATGGTTACTCCAGCAACAGCACTGGCAAAACTGAGTACACAGGGGAGCAGAGTAGCTATCACCTGGAGCAAGAGAAAGAAAGTGAGCTGCTGTGCGAGGACCCCCCAGGCACGGAAGACTTTGTGAACTGTCAAGGTACCGTGCCTAATGATAGCATTGATCCCCCTGGCAGGAACTGTAGGACAAATGACTCACTGCTGTAATGCAGTTTTTCTACTTTTTAAGGACCCCTCCCCCAACAGAACACTAAACAGACTATTTAACTTGAGTGTAACACATTTAGAATAAAATTGTATAGAGAGACGCAGAAGGAAGGCAGCCTTCTGCCTTTTTTTAAAATTTTTTTTAACCTGTAAAAAAAAGAGAAGATGTATTTGAGTGATTATTTGTTTCTTGTACAGTTCAGTTCCTCTTTTGCATGGAACGCCTAAGTTTATGTCCGAAGGGCTTGAGTCCTAGAGGACCTGAGTCTGCTACGTTTTGATGACTTCTCCGTGTATCTACCTCAGTGGTCAAGTATTAGGGGTAATATATTGCTGCTGGTAATTTGTATCTGAAGGAGATTTTTCCTTCCTGCACCCTTGGACTTGAGGATCTTGAGTATCCCGGACCTTTCAGCTGTGAACATGGACTCTTCCCAGCTCCTCCTGTTTGCTCGGACCGGGTGTTGTAGGCAGGGATTCGAGGGGGCAGCTTCACTTGTTTTCCTGAGCAAAGTCTAAAGTTTACAGTAAATAAATTGTTTGACCATGACTTCATTGCACCTGTTTCTCCAAAGCCCCTTGACTGGAGTGTCCTTGCCTCTCCCACTGGAAACCGCAGGTAACTATTCGTCATAACTGCCTGGCGGCTTAATGTGGAATGATACAAGAATGACACGCACTGATTGCTTAACCCTTTCATTTGCCTCTGACTCTGCTGTGGCAAACCTGTATCTCTCCTAACCCTTGTGACCCACATCGGTTCTGCCTGTTTTCAGCATAGCTCAGTCTGCCCTCGGGTGTTATTCTGTTCTGTGACCTCAGAAACACTGACTCACAGAAACAGAGCTCTGGGCATACAGTTTGTCCCTTCACCTGCCCCCCCCCCCCGCCCCCAGCCCGCCACCTCCCAGTTCTACTCATTTAAGAACTCTTTATTTAATATCTCGGCTGTGTCTTCTAGTAGAGTTCTTTGTATCACATCAGGGCTTTGCATTTTAAGGATAAGGAAGATGTTCTTGCGAGAAAGCTACCCAAACGTGATTCCAAGGGAAAATAAAAGGACATTGGTCCTAGGGAGAGAAGCTGGAAAGCACGTGACTGATGACCACTTAATAGCCTAGAAACAGGGTTTTAACGCTTCTCCTTTACTTTTGCCTCTTTTCCCCTCTCCCACTGCCTCTCCTCGGCACCCTCGGCATTATCAGCCTTGAGGATGCCTGTTGTGGGATTATCCCATGCATCACTGAATGTGGAGCAACATCCCTAGCTTCTGCCCATTAGATACCAATAGCACCCCCGAGTCATGACAATAAAAAAAAAAATCTCCAGCACTTTCAAATACCCACTGAAGGACAAAATCAGACCTGGGAGAGAGCCGTGGAGGCAAACTTTAAAATCTAAATGCATATTTGGATTCTGCCTTGTGCAAACGCTTTATCTTGCAGAGCCTCAGAGAGGGGATTTTTAGAGACAGACCCCCGGCCACTACACTCTCCCTGTGTGTGCTGCTATCCCTGTGAACCTGCTCTCCAGCTGCCCAGATAGTGACCAGGAGACTTGAAGAAGGCTTTCGCTCTGTCTGTGGGTTGTTTGGGAGGGTTTATCAATGGAGGCGAGGCCTGTGGGCCGTTACTGCCTGTTTGTAGAGAGATTATACTACTGTTAAGAGGCGCAGGGGGTGGAATCACAAAAGTAAACACATTTCTTCTCGCAGCCCCTTTCTATTTTTGCCTGTGTGTTCTGAGCCAGAGCTTGGCCCAGGTTTGATGGAGTGGATCGCCCTCCTTGGCAACGCCAGGCTGTGGAGGATCTGCATACAGGGGTCATTGCCATTTCACTGGCTCATGAAGCTGACTCCACTTCTCTCTTCCCTTCTGTCCCAGCCAAGGTCCCCAACCAGAAAAGCACTGGCCTTCATTGCTTCCTGTCAGCTCGCTGAGGGGGTATGTGGGCAAGCACGGAGCTCCCGGGAGCGTGCCAGCAGTGTTTCTGGAGTCGGAGAGCATGTGCGTTTAGCATTTTTACTTTCTCCTAGAGTTCCCATACCTGTTCTCATGCTGTCCTGCCCTGGGCTTCTCCTGCTATTCTGAATGCTTTTGTAACCTCACAGGGGCTCCCTGTGGAAGAGCAATAGAAAAGAGACCTGAAAAGACCACAAGCCAGGGAATGACCTGCCCAAGGTAAGCAGCCAGGATGTCAGAGCAGCTAGCCAGACTGCCCTGCCATGAGCTGTGGTCCCCTGGCAGCCACACTGTCGCTGGGTTCTGTCCTTACCCTCAGCTGCGGAAGCTTTTCCTGGGCTGTAATATAACAACTTCATTTCAGCAGATGTTTTTATTTCCTTTGAGTCGTTAACACAAAATTCGGGGAATTAATAAGTAATCTGCAATAGGGACAAGGGAAAGAACTGTTCATTTCACTCCAAGAATCCACTAGGACATCCTCTGCATTCAAGGAAGCTGGGAGATTCCTTAACTCTTTGTGATCTGTCAGGAATTCCAGACTTTATCCCAAGTAGAAGTTTCCCAGGTCTTATTTCAAACACAGAGTTGCAAACCAGTCTGACATCATGTGTAAGTCCTATGTCACTATATATAAGTATAAAGTATTCTTAAGTATTACCAGTAAACTGTGTCAATAATACGTCTATTCTTTGGGTTAAAGGAGCATCAACATCATTTGATTTAAAAGTATAGCGTTCTTTTAGTCCTTTAGGCACACGATAAATACAAGAACTTTGATGAGCTTCAGGGACCTTGGCAAACATGAGCATTCTGGGCATATCTCAATCCCTGGCTTTCCATCTCCTTTTGTGTGGCTTTGTTTCCCTTCGCCTCTCTGTCCCTCTGTTTGCCGACGTGCTGGTTACATAAGGTTTGTGTTGGATTCATCACCAGAGTTTTCTTTGCCTGGACAGCAAGTTCTTAGAGTCTGTCAAATGAGAACTTTATCCTGAGATGCAAGCTGACAGGTGTGAACCATGGAAGGACAGCGTGGGCCTCCCGCTGAGATAATTACTAGAGGAAGGAATCTGGGGGATAGAGAGTTTGGGAACAGGGACTGCTCTTCCAGGGTGCTTAAAAGTTTTCTGATTCTGAACCCACCACCAAACACAGCCTAAGCCAGAATCAACTGGGGGTATGACTGTGCATGAGTTTCATTTTTTTTGGCACTCAAATAAACTTATCTTTCAATTCCATTTTCCATGCACTGTTTAAAGTACCTTCAGATTTATGAAGTAGTTGCTGCATGTAGCATGAACAAATTGTTTATATGGAATAGAACCTTAATAACATGAAACAGACGCCATGTATGGAATCTTACGAAATGGTAAGGACTGCGCTAGGCACCTGTTAGGCATTATGTCACCTTCACAAGCGTATGATGTAGGCAGCATGATTGTCCTCATCTACCAAATGACGGAACCGAGATTCCGAAAGATTAAATAACTCGCCCAAGCCACACGACTCAGCTCGGCTCGTTGCAGAGTGAGGTCTAGCACACACATCGATATGATTCCAGTGTCCACAGAGCCGTGAACCCGTGCAAACCAGGAAGCAGCATGAGGCAGCTTCTGCTGTGTGTGCCAGAACAAGTGTAAGGACTGGAAATGCAACACCTTGTGGAGAGAAGGGGAGAATGCTGCGGGTCAGGGCAGGGAGGCGTGTTCCCTTCACAGCATGTGACTGAGGGTTGCTGGGGTCCTGGACAGGACCCAATCACTGAAGTGCCTCCTTTGCTTCTCTGTGTGTTTGCTTCATCTTCTCACGGGAGAATCAGGCCAAATGGAAAAGAAGATAGGAAACTCTACTGTGAGCACAGCAGGGTAAAGCAGAAACACAGGCACTGCACATCCTGGCTAACGCATTCTCAGGGCCAAAGTTGGGAAGATTAGTGCACTTTGAGCCATACTTTTATGGACAGTACAGCCTCTACTGAATTCAGCTCTGTGCTGATTCCTACTTCACTGACGGCACAAACACAATTTGAAAGAGGAATTTTTGAAATGCCTAAGAGAACAAATTTCCCAAGCATGTTTAAGAGCCTGAGAAATGCTGGCATTTTGTGAATAATAAGAGGCAGAGGGAGAGTCACACAGCTAGGGTTCAGGTCCTCCTTTTCTCATTCCCTTTCTCAAGCTCTCTGGAGTTGGGTGATGAGGTTTTGCTCAGTGGACCTCGGGTTGCACATCTGTGAAATAACAAGGCTAGTGCAACTGATATCTAAGCTCAGCTCAGCTCTGGATTTATATAGTAATCTGGAGGCTGTGATTAGAGCTAGCCATTTATGTTTCTAATAGAGCTGATCACATGTGTCATATAAGCAAAGTCTGAATACTCTGGAAGTGGCTAGCCTGCAGAACATGATGCTGTGAGGGGCTACCTGGTGCATGACACCAGCATTCAAATATTTGAGGACCATCTGGGGGAAACAGAGATACCCGCTGTCCACTAATAATGGAGAGCAAGCAGAACTTATAGGAAGGCAGATTCCAGCTCGGGTGAAGGAAGCCTTTGCTAAGAGAGACAGGTTTTCAGAATACTAAGCATCTTGTCTATGGCAGCCTTCAGGAGAAGCCAGATGAAGCCTGGTGCAGAGGGAAGCGCTGAGTTCCTGAGCTGAGCAGGAGGCTGTATTAGTCTTGTTCCACATCTATGATCCTAGGTCCTTTAAAGCAATAGACCTGAGTGTCCTTAAAAAGTATTCAGACTGCTTCCTAATTCCAGCTGGACTTCTCGCCAATCCCCCCGCATTTCAGAGGTTTCTCTGCATTCCCAAATGGGAAGCCTCCCGGGGAAATCAGGATCTGAACAGTCCTTGGCCATGGAGGAACATCCAGAAATAGAGCAATAAGGTTAAGCAGTTTTCCAAACTAGTAGGCCTTTTCGTCAGCTGCTCTTCCCATGCCTTTTGCAAATGACCTACTAACTCCCAAAGAGAGAAGAATGAGAAGGGCGAAGTTGCCTCTGCAGAGCCTAGCACATCCTCTCCACCCTCGCAATTACTGCACTTCCTGTGATCCTTCTGTCACCCTCACAGGGTGGGAAGGAAGGGAGGCAGGTCCCTGGCCAGCGCAGAGCACTTCAAAGCCCTTTGACCCAAAAGCCTGGAGACCTGAGGTCTGTCCTAGCCCAGCCACAAACAACCTGGGTAGCCTTGTAGGCCACACATCGTCTCTATATTTTTATTATCTCTAAAGAGAGATGCTTGGGGATCTATTTGAGTCCTATTGTTTCTTCTTTCTCCTAAATTCTGTAAGGCTTCAGGAAGTCTTCTGTCTTTGTGTTGCACATCGGGCTATATTGTTTTTATCTTAAAGGCACACTTTTTTCTCTTTAAAGGAGTAGTAGATAGTAGAGAACAGTTGAGAGTAAAACACAAAATGAGGCAACCATGTATATGCTTCCAATCGTTGTTCTAAACCTGGCTGCACAAATGTGTACACATATGCTTTTGAACAAAAACTGAATCAGATTATTCATAGCATTTTGGCTCCACTGCTAATACTTTTACAAATGCCCACTTGAAATATATTTGAAAGTCAGTAACACAGAGAAAGGACAAGACAAACAGAGAGATTTTTTTCCATACTTTGGTTCACTCCCCAAATGCCTGCAACAGCCAGGATTGAGCCAGGCTGAAGCCAGAAGCCTGGAACTCAATCTATGTGGTTGAGAAGGACCCATGCTCTTGGGCCATCATCTGCTGCCTTCCCAGGTGCATTAGCAGGAAGCTGGATCAGAAGCAGAGGAGCTGGGATTCAAACAGGCTCTCCAAAATGTTAACCCACTGCACTACAATACCTCCATCCTTGAGTATACTTCTGTGTTTAATATGATGCAGACATCCTAACTCCTGCTGCCCATTGGCCTCATGTCCAGCAGTTCTCAAACATGATGTTGCCAAAGAATCACCACTTCTAGGGAGTTCGAATTAGGAGATCTGAGCTGAGGTTCAAGAATCTGCATTTTACCAAGTTTTTTCCAGCTTCTCCCAACGCAGGTGGTCCATGCACCACATTTGGAGGAACAAGATTAGAGAGAGAGATTTTGTCAAACAGAATGCAGCCCTACATGCACATGATATCGCCTGTAAATGAGAAGTTGTTTCTATCCTTGCCTTGTTGAAAGCACACTCTCTACACCTGGCCTCAAATCTACTTTAAGAGCGTGGGAAACTGACCACTGAACTCCCAGGACAGGGTCCTTGCTACACGGCTCATTGCCTCCGGCCCAGCCTGTTGGTTTGTGTTAAAACAAGTCTCTTCAAGTCACATTGTGACCAACACCTGCTATTTCAAAAGCGTCACAGAGTTCCCAGTCCGAGAGAGCATTTCTTGTGGTAATGGCAATAACTAATCACTACAGAGTGCTTCCTATCAGTCAAGCATTTTCATGTATAACCTCTTTTAGGACTCACGCCAACCCTACGAAATAGCACTGCTATGTTTGTGGTTGTGTTATAAATTAGGCAGCTGAGACTCGAAGAACTTAAGTTTTCCAAGCTCACCCAACCCACTGGAATGAATTCAGGTTTCTCAACAAGAGTTCCTGTGCTTTCCCTCCAGTGACAGGTTACTCGTCTCTCTCCTGCTGAGGATCAGATAAGAGGCGTGCAGGGAAAAGATCAGGAGTGCAATGTTTTTGAGGATGTATCTTTTTCTAATTCTTCAAGGGTTCTTCTCAGAGGGGCCAGATTCATTTCTGATCCTTGGCACCATGGGGCAAGTCCATGCTGTCTAGGGAGGCTGTGACTCAGTACAGGTTGGGAAACCACCCAGAGTCGGCATCACTCTGTCTCCCATCGTTATTCGGGCATGGATTGACTGAGCTGCCCTTGCCAGGTGGGAGGGCAGAGGGAGGAGCCCATGACAGCACACTGGTTTGTGCTGAGTCAAATCACCACTTTCGGGTCAGGAAGCCCTTGACATCTGGAAATCAATCGAGTACTTGTCTCATTTCTCTGCCCACATCTATGTCAGCACCTGAAGTTTCTCATGGAAGAATCCCAGGGCAGGACTGGCCTGGCAATGCCCTTTCCTGCTCTGTCCATAGGCTCTGAAGCTCAGCCTCAGGGCAGCTGGGGTCCCCAGGCAAGGAAGCTACAGGGACCGGGAAAGCAGTCTCTCCTGGCTGGCTTTAACATTGTTTTTCATTGCTCAGAGGGGAAGACTGGAGTTTCTAAATGTGTTTGCTTATCCAGGAAGAGAAAACAGTGTTTAAATCACAACAACACCACCCATGACAAAGCAGATGCAGAATCCTAGCGAACTCCTGCTTTCTCTTCAACCACGCCGCCGTATTGGTTTTGCAATCTATGGCCTGTGCCCAGAAGCCACAGCTGCCTCTGTCTGGGGACTTTCCTTCAGTATCCCAGTTTTGAGTCTCTTCTGCTGTCTAGTTTTTCTTTTTATAAAAATCCCTTTAGATGTTTCTGAATCTGGTCGACAGCACCGACCATGTGTTGTGGGTGTTTTGTTTTCTTTTGCTGTGTTTGAGGGGCACTGCACTCACAGTTCTGCTGGTATGTACTGCAACAAGCCTGTTCTGCTCCCCAACACCCAGACTTTGTTTCTTGTTTCATCTCCCACAGTGTTTCTCTATAAAGCCAGACGCTCAGCTAACAGTCTCGGCCTAAAAGAGTGGAGGATCAACCTCCAGGACATATGGCTGCCAAAGAAACCTCTTCTTTTTTCTTCCCAAAAGTTTTATTATATACATATATGTTTATTTATTTATTTATTTTTTAGATTTATTATATTTATTTAAAAGTCAGAGCAGCACAGAGAGAGGTAGATAAAGAGAAAAAGAGATCTTCCATTGGCTGGTTCACTCCCCTAATGGTCACAACAGCCAGGGCTGGGTCAGGCTGAAGTCAGGAGTCTGGAACTCCAACCAGGATTCTCCTATGGGTGGCAGGGACCCAAACACTTGGTCCATCCTCAGTGGCTTTCCCAGGTGCATTATCAGGGAGCTGGATCAGAAGTAGAGCAGCTGGGACTTGACCCAGTGCTCTGATAGGGGATGCAGGTGTCACAAGTGGTGGCCTAACCTCTGTACCCCAAGCCAGCCCCCAGAAATCTCTTCTTGTAGAAGCACAGTGGAGCTAATGGCATCAGTTTAGATATCAATTTCTTGACATTATTGTACTTTGCTGCAATTGGTTCCCAAAGTTTATAAAGCGCAAAAATGATTTGAGGGAACTTCTGAGAAAAGGCACCTTCCTGACCACCATCCCTGATGGCCTGACTTAGCAGGAACGTGGCTGGGGGCCAGGACTGTGTATTCTGCCCCAGGTTCCCTCAAGGCTGGTGGAGCAGCTGCGTCAAGGATCACGGGCAGGTGCCCTGGCGACATCGCTTACTCCCTCTCTGTGCCCTTTCTGCTCTGGAGTAGGAGACCCAGGCACCTAAAAGCTGATCCTTCACAGCTGCACGTATTCACACAGGTTATCATCTTTTCCAAGATGCAGAATCACAATTTTCCTATGTAATCTGAACAAACAACTTATAAATGAATAATCGTTCCTGTAAAAGAGGAAGATACTCATAAAGTGCTTCAAGCAACTGAACACATGAGTACAAGTATGATTCGTTACAGTCTGGCATTGAAACAGCATCATTATCACCTGGTCCCCTGCCCTCCACAGAGGTTTAGAGGTCAGGAGCTAGCACCCAGGAAGAAAAAAGAATTTTACTCCAGTGACAGGTTCCCTTCCTCCCCCAGAAACCCTGCCTTGGGTTGAGTCAAACCATACTAAGGTCTGTATAAATCAACTTGCCTAATGTACATAAACGCTCCTACTTTGAAATCGGAAGGGACCCGCCCAGCTGCAGAAGAGACTATGACTCACACATACACATACACCTCCACATTTGCACACACCCAAATAAGCACACACAGAGGCTTTTACATGGATGCTGCTGTAGTTTGAATACATTCGTCTCCTTTGAAATTCACACTGAAGTTTGATTGCCTTTGTGCGGTGGTGGGAAGTGGAGCTTCTGGGAGGCGATAGGGTCTTTAGGTGGGTCATTCTAACGCAAGCAGGGTGTGATAAGTGAGGCCAGTTCCCTCCACACCCTGTGTCCCCCCACCCCTGTGCTTTGTCTGCCGCACATATGCCTGCTTGTCTTTCTGCTTTTCACTGTGAATTGAAGCAGTACAAAGCCCTCACCAGATGCATCTGCCGAGTCTTGGACTTTGCAGCCTCTACAACTGTGAGCCAAAATAAATCTCTTTTTTTTTGTAAATGACCTAGTCTCGGGTGTTCTGATTGCAACAGAGAGCACCCAACACCCACTTCAACACAAATATACACACATGCATTTCCACACAGCTTTGTGTATACACCTAGGTTCTTTTGTGTCTAGCCCTATATGAAAAGGGACACACGTAAAGGCACAAACATACTCAGACCTAAACATCCTCCCCTTACACATAGGGAATTCTGGGTACACTCTGTGTGCTCCAAATAAGCAAATATACCATGCTATGGAACCACAGTCACAATGGTACCTGAGGACACACAGGTTCAAATGCTGGTCCCCTGCCTAGGAGAGTACGGACAACCTTGCTTCAATACAGAAATATTAAACTCTGATTATAAACTGTAAACTGTTGGGAAGTACAAACCATTGAGTAAAGAAGAAAAAGAAGTCGATCTTGCCCTTACTAAGTTTGTGTGAAGAGACCTATTTTCTAAAATGCATACAGAATTGCTAGTGTGGTAGGTGCTATGAAGGAAACACAGGATGTTTGAAGAAATCTGACTCATTCTGAGAGGTCAACAAAGGTTCCCCAGTGAAGTGAAGTCTCAGTTGACAGCTGATGGATGGATGCAAAGATCTTAAGAGCATACCACTTGAGAGAAAAGCCCGTCCAAATGCCCAATGGTGAAAGGAAACCTCGTGAACAAGAGGCACTTGGTGCAGGGCAGTGTAGCTGGTATGCAGAGACGTGCAGGGCTCATCATGGTGCAGCATGATCCTGGAAGAGGCAGGCAGGAGCCACATCCCAAAGGGCCTATCAGGTTGCAGTAGGGATTTGGGTCTTTACTCCAAGAGCATTTAGAAGCCATGATGTTTACGGCAGAGATCAGGTTTGTGTTTTGACAGAATGTCTCTGAAGATGCGCTTACTCATTCAACAACATTCTTCCATACATCAGGGCACACATATGGGTTCAGACGGGCACCTGTGTGTTTTCTTAGAAATGCGCATGCACAAGTATGTGTTCACTCACAGATTCAGCCTCCCAGAACAAACTCCTCAGTATTTCTATGTACAGATGTATATACAATGTAAGGGTACAGGTTCATATTTATCTATGTGTAGAGAAACCCAGTGGGTGTTGGGAGACAGCACAGCACCTCCTCTCTGGGGACCAACAGGCCTATGCCAGCCCTGGGAGCACGCGCTAGTGAAGTGGTGCTCCCGACCTGAACCCTCTGCCTTTGGAGTTTCCTCTGGGCTTTGCTGCTTGGCCTCACACTTAGGCCTCCAGCGCCGCTCCCCCTCTTCTTGGCTCAGAGCATCCAGTGACAAGGTGCGGTTTCTTCCAGAACATGATCACGAACTATTCCTGGCCTGGCAAGGAGGGGAGGATGGGCAGATCGGGTTGCATAAAGATTGCCTTGTGCCCTCCCAGAGTTGTAAGCAGAGCCTCTGGCCAGCCCCAGGCTTGCAGTCCCTTTTGCAGAGAGCCAACAATATCAAGAAGTGAACACAAATAACAATGGGGAAAATCAGAGGCGACTGGGTCCTGGTGGGGACTATGGTGGGATTAGAAGTAATATCTCTCAGCAAGCAACCACTGCGTGAAATGCGAACATGGAGGAACAGGCAGGCAAAGCTTATAGGAAGGATGTCTATCTGTTTCCCTATTGCCTTGGTGCAGTAAACCTCTATTTAACATTTTATAATGTTAATATTAAACATAAATAATGTATTTAACCATTCATGAATTTGCCTTCAGTGCCTGTAGCAGAGGAAGTAGCAAGTCTATCAGCTACAACACCCCTGTGTAATTTTCCCAATGAAATAGAATCATGCTTGTGTACATTTGGTTCCTGTTCCCTACCAAAGCCAGCAAAGGCCTTGACCAGAGCCAACCACAGGCTCCCCAGGGCAGCAGAAGAAACCTTCATGCAGAATTAAGGGTTCACCTAGAGGCTTGCGGGTGCAGGCCAAGAAGGTGTCCCCAGGTGCATGGTTGATATGCCAGAGACCGCTACTCACTGAGATGTACGTTTTGCAGTGTGAACTTGGGGATGCTTTCTTCTGTGACTAGAAGGACCCCTCGACAATACTCCCAGCTGACACTGCTTCCGTTTTGCTCCAGGCTGTGTGGGCCGCGTCCTTCTTTCTCCCCATCTCAATGCTCTCTCATGCTACCCTGGCACAGCTACCTGATCCGCCGGGCTGCAGAAGACCACAGAGCTCAAGGGGACACTGTGTAACGACAATCCCACGTATTGATCCAGTGTTTGGCAGTTTACCAAGGGCTTTTAGATCTGCCAGGATTACGTCTAATCCTCACAGTGACTCCAGGGTGTCTGAGGCGTGGCTGTTCCCCCTTCCCAGACACAAATATCGGGGTTTAAAGATTTGCCTAAGGATGCTGATACTTGTCAGGATTAGACCTGTAACTCAGGTCTTCACACTCAAACTCGGGAAACTCTGCTACCCTCCTGACATCCAGGACTGTTCTCACTGCCTTTCTCTGCTTCCTGGTGCGTTTTATCTTCTGAAGTCAGGGCAAACCTCCCTCGCACTGGAGCCACAGCTGCCAAGTAGCAGATAAGCGATTCCCAGGGAGAGTCCCTAGGACCCTTTTGATGCTGAGGAGCCCCAAGCTGGAATGAGCTCCTGCTGAGGGTGGGTTGCACTCAGCTCTCTCAACTAAGCCAGTCAGCAGGTGCACGAGGAGGCAGGACTCTGGGGTCTTGGGTCCTGTCAGCAGCTCCGGGTCTTCCAAGGCTGTCCTGGGTCACCTTGCCTGTTTTCTCTTGGATCAGGATGTTTCCGTGGGGGCTGGGGGGGCCTGGTGTGATCTGTCCCAACCCCACACTCACTGGAGACCGCCCAGCCTGTTGTAAGGGCCAAGTTCCACACCTCGGTAAAAACTGCAGGATCTGGGAAGTAATTCAACTTCTTGAAAACGGCTTGTGTTTGGCTGAAATGTTTTATTTTAGTCACAGTAATTAGATGTTCTTGTTTTGCACACATGTCCTCCAACACAACTGTGTTTAGCACAGGTGAACAGAATATTCAGTAACGGGGTTGGCAAAGTTTAGGCTGGATGACAAATCCCAACCATGAGCAAAGCTGTTGGCCAGCTCCTCCTCGGAATGTGGGTTTACCTGGTTCCCTCAGCTTCCAAGTAATGTGACTCATTCATTCGTTCATATATATATTTTTTTAATTTGAGAGGCAGTGTGAGAGAGATGGAGAGACAGAGAGAGACAGAGAGAGACAGAGAGAGAGAGAGAGAGAGATCTTCTATCCTCTAGTTCACTCCCCCAATGCCTCCAACAGCTGAGGCTAGACCAGGCCAAGATCAGAACCAGGAACTCTGTCCAGGCCTCCCACGTGGGTGGCAGGGACCCAGTTACTTGAGCCGTCGCCTGCCGACTCTCAGGGTGCACATTAGCAGGAAGCGGGCTAGATGGGAAGCAGAGACAGGCTCAATCCTGGACACTCTGATATGAACTGTGGACATCCCAAATGGTGACTAAGCCCTCTGTGCCACAGCACCTATCTGACATAACTTATTTTTAAACATTTGTATGTGCCAGAACTTGTACTAACTACCAGGGACATAGCAGCGACCAAGATGGACATGGCTGGTGCCTGCCATGAAATTTCTTACAGTCTGATGGGGAAGAGAGACAAGAAAGGGGAATTATAAATTGTATTTGGATCTAGTCCCCTTATACTAACATTCAGGGAAATGTAAATATACAAGGAGTATTCAAAAATATGCATGGATTTCAAAGACTTTTTGCACCAAAACAAACTTATCTTTTAATTCCATTTTACAAGAACTTTTTGAAGTATTTCATACTTATAAACAGGGGTGTGGGATGGGAAATTGGTTTCTGGATTTTGCCAGTGTGTTCAGAAAGTTATCTGGTGTGAAGTGAACTTCACACTGCTCTCGAATGATTCATAAGTTATGATTATTTCCCTTTTAGAATATCTCAGGGAAGAGCAGAGTTGAAAGTGAGTCCCAGGGTTCTCAAATCAGGATCTTGGTTTACCTCTCAGATACTCCTCCTCCCTAATGTTCAGGGACTGACTATTTCAAGAGAATGGGGCACTTGGGACCATTTAGATTTGCCACATTTAAAATAATTTTACTTGTTTGTTTATAAGGCAGAATAAGAGAAAGAAAGGAGGAGAAACAGAGAGAGAGAAAAAAAAAAAAAAGAGAGAGACAGAGAGACAGAGACAGAGAGAGAGAGCTCTTATCTGCTGATTCATTCCCAAATGCCCACAACAGTCAGAGCTGAGCCAGGGGAAAACCAGGAGCTAAAACTCAATCCAGGCCTCCCATGTGGGTGGCAGGGACCCAGCTACTTGAGCCAAAACCTGCTGCTTCTCAGGCCGTGCATTAGGAGGGAGCTAGAACCAGGAGCAGAGCTGGGACTTGAACCCAGGCCTTCGGCTATGGGATGCAGATATCCTGAGACATATACGAACTGCTAGGCCAAACACCCACTTGAGGCTTGCCAGATTTGCTAAATAAAAATATACGACATGAAGTTAAATTTGAATTTCAGATAAGCGATGGATACTCCTTTCCATTTAAGTCTGTTCTGAATGTTACGCAGGACATGGTTTTACAAAAACGAAATTATACTTTATCTGCAGCTCCGATTTAACCAGGCACCCTGTAACTCAATCTGACAGCCCTCGTAGAGAACAAGACAAAATCAGGGAAAAAAATCTCAACACTGGGTCTCCACATGAACGTGGGGGAGATTGGCTGTTTGTGCTGAAATGAATGACAGTAAGGATCTAGATTTGGGTAGAGAAGCATTTTCCAAACCACGGATGCACGGAAAATAGTCAGAGGTACACTGGAGGGAAAAGGGGTTTTGAGGTCAAGTATTTGGGAAGCGCTGTGGATCAGTATTTGCTTTTGGGACTCCACAGTCTGCAGCAGCATCATGAAAATTCTGGAAAGTCTTGCAGGAAGCACACCTGCCTCACCTGGTTTAACCCGGTTTGCCCAGAGAAGGCTATTTATGGGTCTTTGTCTGTTTGTTTTATAAGGACGCCTCGTAACATCGTGCAAACTTACTACCCTGCTCAGCACACTCAGGGGAACGCTAATATATACAATGAACGTTTTCCTCAAATAGCCAGAGTGCTGCTGGGTAGGGAGGAAGTGGGCTCAGTCTCTGTAAACCAAAGGGCAGATCCAGACCCAAGGTGTGGACACATCTGGGAGGCAGATTTCTGGTTGAGCGAGAGGACAAGAACTTTCTAACAATTAGAGTAGTCTGAAAGGTAATGAGCTCCCGGTTCCTGGGGACACCACCAGGGACACTGGAGGAAACCAGCTAAGAAAAGGGGCTCTCATCACGCGTGGAAGGGCCTGCCAAGCCAACTTTCCTCTGGGACTGTGCTCTGTGTTCTGTTTGCTTTCTGCAGCCAAAGTCTGTGCCTCCTACACTGACTCTCAATATATTCTCTGCACATCTAGGGCCGAGCACGTGCCTTTTAAACCCCTCAAGGAGATTAGTCCTCCAAAGTGAACAGGCCTTTTAATAGCACAGCAAACTTGGGTCACCCGCCCCAAGCCTCTGCAAGGGGCTTATTAGCCTCAGACATCACCTCGAGTCCCCAGCCCCACTTGTGGGACCGGAGGAGAAGGGGATCCAGAGAAACCCAGCCCTACACTCTGCTAGGATGGCGAGACTGCCTCACACAAACTGAAACCTCCGGCGAAACAGAACCCCATAGAGGCTCGAGCGCCCACTCCGCCGTCACTCCCAGTTTCTGTGTCCTGGGGAAGTTTTCTAAGCCACCCCGAGCTTTATTTCCTCTCTGTGGAAAAATCAAACAAAAATGGACATGTCAGGTGCACCCTAGCATTTTGAAAAGTAAGAGACTAAAAGTCCATTAAAGGCGCAGTGGAGTGTCCAGTATCCGGTGGACGTCTGGTCAGTGTGTATGTAGCGAACACTGCAGTCACGACTGTCATTGTAGCACAAACTTCTGAAGAAATGGAAGAATTGTTTAGACACTCGCTAATCAGGCCCCTTGCCAGAATGATAATAATAAAAAGTAGTAAGGTGGAAATGGTCTTGCTGTCTAACATTTTCCTTTAGCAAATACGTGCTTGAGAATATAAACAGGCACATGTGTGTTAAACTACTGTTTTCCTTTTTGCAGTCTAGAAAGAGCCAGGGCATCTGAGGGCAGGTTGCCTCAGCATTTGGCTTAAGGGACTTAGCAAACTGGACTTTGGGAATCCAGTCCTTGTCGGTAAAATAAAGGGGCCGGAGTGGAACCAGGGTTGCTGTGGGTTCTTTGAGCTGTGCCGCTGAAATGGGGCAGTAAGTGCAGATATTTAAGGAATGCTATTGGTTCATGGGGCTCACTTGGAGGAAAAGTTCACAAAACAAAGCTGTGTGTGTGTGCACATGACAACACACAGTACAAACAAGATGCTAAGAGATCACTTTGGTGACCCGCCCGGCCAGCCCTGGGACTGTGTCTGTCTGCAGGTTTAGCAAAGAAAGAGTTGTACCCAGAGTTAGCTGTGAGGGGTGAGACGACCATGAACTCAGTATGAGGAGAGCTCGTGCCAGCCCACTCCCATTCTGATGTCTCCCTCTGGGGCGTGACACTCACTTCTCTCCCCACCTTTCATGTGAGAGGTTTGGTCCCAGGATCTCCAGGCTGTGTGTCTCTGGGGAAAGAGTCTCTGATCTATTTTTGTTAGATCTGCATGCTCTGCACACTGGTTATCAGCTGGCTGACTCCAGTTTGGCTTGTTTCCTTTGTTTGATCTGTTCTGGTTTCATAACACAAGTTCTGTGGCCGATTTCAGCCCCTCCTGCGTTATGGGAGTGTTAAAATTAAGGTGCTAGAGCCTGTGTCACTGCTTCTGCCCAGGATTCTTGCCCCCCACCCCCCAGCTCTCCCCCTCCTTTCCATTTTGGCACAGGCGAAGCCCCACCCCCTCTTAGCCGACTCCCTAAGTGCAGTCTGCTTTTCACATTAGCTGAGAGAAGGCCCTGCAGTCAGAAATCCTCAGCACATGAGTCACTTGGTCTCTTTGTGCCTCACTTCCCCCATCTGTAAATAGGCGGGGCCTCACACTTTCTCACTGCTCAGTGTGTGAGGGCCTGCCACCCAGGGAGGTGCTCTTGTGCGGATCCATGTCTGCTGCTGCACTTGCATCTCCGCTGTCCCTGGGGGGCTCCCTGAATACCATGGCCCAGGGCTTTGTTAAGACAGTGAGTGTTTCTGTCTCCCTGCTTCCACTGCTGGGCCCTTCCAGGCCCCCTCCAGGACTGCCCCAGTGTGCAGAAGTCAGCCTTACTCAAAAGTCCTCAGTGGCTCCCTATGACCCTCAGCAGGGAAGATCCCAAAGCAACACAGGAAACCCACACCAAGGACCCGGAACGCACCCAGACTTAGCAGTGCCAGGTTGTAGACTGACTTGAGCCTAAGAAGGGCAGGCAGTGCCCTGGAAACACAGAGCAACAAGACTAGGTTCTGGGTTCGAGAAACTTACATGCTTTTAGAGAAGGTAAACGTGCACAGAAAATAATACCATGTTTACGTATTAAGTAACACAAGTGCCTTAGAAATCAACGGCCTTGCCCAAGTATCATATTTTACAGTGGAGGAAACTGAAAACACAGCATTGCCAAATTGTAAAGCAAAATACGCTTCCTAGGAGGCTTCCCTGCTTCCAGGGTGCCTCCACTTCCCAGGGACCCATTCGCACTGGCACCAGCACCATCTGTGGGGCACACAGCCTTGTCATTCCCCAAGTGAAACCTTTCTCTGTCCCCCACTGCACATGGATAGACTTCTTCCCAGGCCTTATAAGCCTGGCATGGCCAAATCGCCGTGTACAAACCCCAGCTTGTATTCCTTGTGCACTGTGCTTTGGTGACCCTGGCCTTCTGCCTGCCCCTTAGCTTTGCTTGTTCCCTCTATGGGAAAACTCTTCCCCCAGATCTTCTGGCTTCTTTGTGTTGCTCAGCCTAAGCTCAGAGGGCACCTCCTCAGGGCTGCTCTTCTGACCACACAGCAGAGGCACAAGAATGGTCCTCTTCACTCTTTCCCACTGCCCTGACCGGAGGCCTCCACAGCACACCAACCACCTGCAACACCGTGCTTCTTTACTTGTTTTCCTTGTTTATGGTCTGTGCCTACTCCATGGAGGGCGGGCCCGCGTGTGCCTCTATCTCCAGTGTCTAAACACAATTGGCTCATAGTTGACACACAAGAAATACTGCTGAATAACTACACAGACAAATGCCTTTTGAAGAAAATTTGAAATACAGGATAATAAAAAGAAGCCAATAAGAGTCATCCATCTTCCTTGATGGGATTGTGTTGGAATTCCCTGGCACATTTCTAACTCCACCATTTGCGGCAAGTCCGATTGAGCATGTCCCAAATTGTACATCTCCTCCCTCTCTTTTTCCACTCTTAAATTTAACAGGGATCACTTTTCAGTTAAAATTTAAGCACCTAAGAATAATTGTGTGTTAATTACAGAGTTCAACCACTAGTACTAGAACAACAACAACAACTACTAAAAAGGATAAAGTATTACATTGTACATCTAGAGTCAGGACAAGAGCTGATCAGGTCATTGTTTCTTATAGTGTCCATTTCACTTAACAGGTTTCCCCTCTGGTGCTCAGTTGTCACCGATCAGGGAAAACAAATGATATTTGTCTGTTTGGGACTGGCTTAATTCACTCAGCATGATGTTTTCCAGATTGCTCCATCTTGTTGCAAATGACCGGGTTTTGTTGTTTCTTACTGCTGTATAGTATTCTATGGAGTACATGTCCCATAATTTCTTTATCCAGTTTACTGTTGATGGGCATTTGGGTTGGTTCCAGGTCTTAGCTATTGTGAATTGAGCTGCTATAAACATTAATGTGCAGATGGCTTTTTTATTTGCCAAATTAATTTCCTTTGGGTAAATTCCAAGGAGTGGGATGGCTGGGTTATATGGTAGGGTTATGTTCAGGTTTCTGAGGAATCTCCAGACAGACTTCCATAGTGGCTTAACCAGTTTGCATTCCCACCAACAGTGGGTTAGTGTCCCTTTTTCCCCACATCCTCTCCAGCATCTATTGTTGGTAGATTTTCTGCTTCTGGATACTACTTCTGTTGACACTTTTGGGGTATCTCTTTTTTCCTAGGTTTTTTTCCTATGTATATACATTTGATAATATAGCTTTAATATATTTGATAACATAGCTTTAATAAAACAGATTATGCTAATTATAGTTTATATTTTGCTTTTTTCATTTGTCATTATATTGTGTCCACACATGTTATAAAGTCGTCCATTTTTAGCTTTGATATTTAACTGATTCATAAAAATCAAACATATTTGTAGAGTACCATGTGATTTCTCAACAGGTACACACATTATACAATAGTCAATTAAGAGTAAGCATACATAACTATCTCTTGAAACATTTGTTATTCCTTTTTGGTGAAAACATTCAAAATCTTCTCTTCTAGCATGTACACACTCACACATTATTTCTGTCTACAGTCACCTCACTGAGCAATACAGTTCCACAACTTCTTTTGCCTATATAACTATCATTTAGTACCTGCAAAACAATCTCTTCCTATCCCTCCCTCTCCTCTATAAAGCAGTATTTTAAAATGTTACTTAAGTGTTACAGAATATTTAATACAAAAGCATCAAAATTAAATATTTTCCTATTATGCAACACTGGTAACCTAACTTTTTTTCTAATTAATCTGTCCTCTGTCCAAATCATTCTAATAGAACTTGACTTTCAGATATTGTGATAACTATTCCTGGCTGTGAACAGTTGGGTCAAAGATATTGTTTTCATTCCAGGAACTGTCAACAGATGCATTCATAATTTTGTATGTTTTCGGTGGCCTTGTTCAGTGGCAATTGACTTAGTTGATGATCTAGTTCTTAAGTCA
This sequence comes from Lepus europaeus, assembly GCF_033115175.1. Taxonomy (NCBI): domain Eukaryota; kingdom Metazoa; phylum Chordata; class Mammalia; order Lagomorpha; family Leporidae; genus Lepus; species Lepus europaeus. The sequence continues at coordinate 131,434,029 of NC_084830.1, read as the reverse complement.
AATGTCTGTGTTTAAAAGGTGCTGCTTTTTTTTTTTTTTTTCATTTTTGACAGGCAGAGTGGACAGTGAGAGAGAGACAGAGAGAAAGGTCTTCCTTTTGCCGTTGGTTCACCCTCCAATGGCCGCCGAGCCGGCACGCTGCGGCCAGCACACCGCGCTGATCCGATGGCAGGAGCCAGGTGCTTCTCCTGGTCTCCCATGGGGTGCAGGGCCCAAGAACTTGGGCTATCCTCCACTGCACTCCCTGGCCACAGCAGAGAGCTGGCCTGGAAGAGGGGCAACCGGGACAGAATCCGGTGCCCCGACCGGGACTAGAACCCGGTGTGCCGGCGTCGCTAGGCGGAGGATTAGCCTATTGAGCCGCGGCGCCGGCCATAAGGTGCTGCTTCTTAAACTTCCTGATTGAAAGATAAACCAGCAAATGTATTCATGAGTGAATGGAGTGAATAGAGAAATAGAGGCAGCTCCTGGTCACATCTAATGGAGACTCTTAACCCAGGGATGATCTCCTGCTGAAATTAATTAACACTCAGGCAGGAAAGACTGGAGTTTCCAAGTATTCATAGGGATTCAATCTTAGCAGACTGAAAAGAATATTAAAAAATGACAACATTTCTCATTTTAAGAAGGAAACTGAGACACAGAGAGGGAACTGTCTTGCCCAGAGTCTTTTTTTAATTATTATTACTTATTTGAAAGGCAGAGAGATAGAAAGAAAGATAAAGATATCTCCACTGGTTCACTCCCCAGGTAGCCAGAACCTGACCAGGCCAAAGCCAGGAGCCAGTCATTCCATCCAGATCTCCCATTTGTATGACGGAGATGCAAGAACTTGAGCTATCACTTTCTGCCTCACGGGCTGTGCAGCAGCTAGAACCAAAAGCAGTCAGGAATCAAAACCCCATTCCAGAATGAGATGTAGACACCCCTAGTGGCAGCTTAATCGCTGAAATAAAGACCTGCTCCTTTGGTCTTGGCAGAGCTGGTACAAGTCAGGTGGGAGTAAACCCCATACAGAGGAACTGAGACCCAGCTATGCCATCAGTTTCAGGCTAGCGGCTGACCAAGTTAAAAGATAGAGATTTGGATAACAATGTCTTAGGGAAATCCAGTAAGAAAACATTATAGCTGATTGTCCAATGATCAGGCTCATTTAATTGGAATACCCTTGATCCTTCTCTCCAAACTCCTCTGCAGATGGTAAAAGTTTGTTAGCAGACCATTAATATGTGAATACGTATTGTGCCTAGAATACACACATATACTCTCATAATTGACTATGTATGTTTTAAAACACATACAAAATATTTTACTCCAAATGAAAGAAAAACAACATGATTAGTCATTCTACTATTTTTCCCTTTATCACAGAAAATTGTCTTTTTCTCTAGAATGGTCATGACACATTCATTAATGTACCAGAGAACAGATTCAGCAAGTTGTAGCTATCATATTATACATTTTTAAAGATTTATTTATTTATTTGAAAGTCAGAGTTACGCAGAGAGAGAAGGAGAGGCAGAGAGAAAGAGGTCTTCCATCCGCTGGTTCACTCCCCAGCTGGCTGCAATGGCTGGAGCTGTGCTGATCCATAGCCAGGAGCCAGGAGCTTCTTCCAGGTTCCCACATTGGTGCAGGGGCCCGAGGACTTGGGCCATTTTCCACTGCTTTCCCAGGCCATAACTAAGAACATGGATCAGAAGTAGAGCAGCCAGGACTCAAACTGGCACCCATATGGAATGCCAGCATGGCAGGTGGCTGCTTTAACCTATTACACCACAGCGCTGGTCCCCAGCTATCATATTATTTTAAGTGAACTATAATGGGCTGATGCTGTGGCATAGCGGTAAAGCCACCACCGGCAATGCAGGCATCCTATATGGGTGCTAGTTTGTGTCTCGGCTGCTCCACTTCCTATCCAGCTCCCTGTTAATGGCCTTGGAAAAGCAGTAGAAGATGGATGGCCCAAGTGTTCGGGCCCCTGCCACCCAGTGGGAGACCCAGATAAAGCCATTGCTACCATCTGGGGAGTGAGCCAGCAATTGGAAGATTCTCTCTCTCTCTTTATCTCTCTCTCTCTCTCTCTCTCTCTCTCTGTATCTCCCTCTCTCTGTAACTATGATTTTCAAATAATACATTTTTTAAAAAAAATTAAGTGAACTATAATACAACAGAAGAATGAGTGGATTACAGGTGGCAAGGGTAAGTATTGTTGAGTAGTGCATTGTTTCATTGTGTGACAGGAGTGTGTGTGCGCTTTGCGGAGGGACAGGTGGTATACTGGATGACTCTGTAATGTGTGGACCCACCCAAATCAACAGTCGGGTGGTTAGCAGAGCTACTTCCGTAATCTCTGACCTCCCCATGCATCTTGAAATTGACTGCTTGTCACCAACATGACTGTCTTTTAGTGATCTGAAGTGAAACAATAATCCAGCCACTCTCCTATTCGGCAACTCTCAGTAGCTCCCCACTGCCTGCAGGGTGGAACTCTGACTCCTCAGCCTTGAGACCCTCCAACATGGATCCTAATCCACGTTCCCAATCCAGTTCTCTCCAGTTCACCCTCAAAGCCTTTACCCTAACTGACCGCTCTTCTCACAATTTGATCAGAATTCCGCCATCTCACTTTTGGAACAACGTGCTTACATCTTACTCCTTCTCCACATTTTCAAATACAATGCCTCCTGTCAGCTTCTCTCTGGAATGTGGCCTCTCCATGAACTCCATCTTTCCATCCTTTGAATTAACTCTGGGCACTGAAAAAAATAATTGTTTCTATAACTTCCAGTCAAGTGACCCTAGTCTGATAGGAACCAAGAGCAAAAAGGCCTAGAATCGCATGCACTTGCTCCCCAGTTCCTCTCCCAGGCATTCCTGCATGCATGTGCCCCATTTTGGTGCTGAGATTCCAGATCTAGCACTAGGCTGTCATGAGATCACGGTCCATCAAGATTCACAGAGAATACCTGGAAGAGCCTTCCTCTGTTCACCGATGCTGACAATAACACTAGCAAAACTACATGTCCCAGCTTCTATGCAAAAATTCTTACAACCCTTATTCTATTTAATCCGCATAGCTTTGTTGTGATACCAGTACTGTTATCCTCAGTGTGCAGATGATAAACTGGGGCATAAAGATGTTGACTGACCTGTGTTGCCTGGAACAGCCAGGATCTAGGCAGCTGAACTCCCAGGTTGCTGCTAAACCACGAGACTTGCCACAAGTTCTGCAAAGGGGGCTCCGAGGGAAGTCTAAGGCCACGGGAAGGCTCTTGCCTGCAAATCGAGTTTATCAGCTCACCCTTCCTTCCTCTTTCTCTTTTCCTGCCCGCCAGCTTTCTCCTTTCCATCTCCTCCCTCCCTTCTCCATTTCACCATGCTTCTTTCATATAACAAGATCTCAAAAAAGACTTTACAGAGCTAAAAGGGAACCTACAGATGAAGTGCCCCAACCTCTTCGTTTTTGAAGATGAGGAAACGGAGGTCCAGACGGGAAGGGCGTTGTCCTGGTCACCACCGGCTTGTGGCGGAGCTGAGGCGAGAAGCCACTTCCTCTTCCTCCTCAGCCTTCAGTTGTTCCCCTGCCCTTGCAGCGAAGCTAAGAAGCCCCATCAGTCCCCATAGAGAGCTGAGAGGGCTGCGGCCATCCTTAAAAGCCAACTGGCATTCACGGAGCGTTGGCCGTGAGCACAGCACTGTGGCTTCGATGGGATCCAACCGTACAGACCTGCACCCCCTTGCATTTCCACCCCACTCTGCTGTCCGAGCCCTCAGACTGCTCGAACCCCTCCTTCTCGGCTGTCACCACACCGACTTGTTGTGGGCCTCTCCCGAGAGCCTGCGAGCCTCTTAAGAGCAGAGGTTCTTTTTCTTTGTTTTTCTCAGCGCTCTACGCCTTACTGCACAAATCAGAGGCTGGCATGTGTTAGATGCTCTGGAAACTTTATTGAATGAGTGAATAAAAAGATAGTCTATTAGCTTCTTAGGCTGCCATAACAAAATACCACAGGCTTGTGGCTTATGCACTGAAATTTGTTTCTCACAGTTCTAGAGGTCAGAAGCCCGAGGGCCGGCATTGCTGGTTTCCACCAGGGCCTAGCTCCTTGGTCCACAAATGAGGTCTCTTTTACGGCCTCTTAACACAGTCTGTCCTCCATGTGTGCACACTCCTGTATCTCCCTGTGTCTCCTAATCTCCTCTTCTTAAATGGACACAGGCAGATAGGGCTAGGGTGCACCCCCAACAGCTTTGTTTTCACTTAGTCACCTTTTAAAAGGCCCTATCTCCAAAAACAGTCACACACTGAGGTCCTGGGCAATACAGCTCCAATCTATGAATTTGGGGGAAGACAACACGGCCCTTAAGAGCCCCTCTCCATCACTAGCCCACATTTTATTTTTTTTCTCAGAAACCTTTTATATAAGGAATACAAGCTTCATGCATTTCATAAATACAACTTTAGGAATATAGCCCACACTTTAATGAAAGGGATGGGAGCCGGCACTGTGGCGTAGCCGATAAAGCCACCCCCTACAATGCTGGCAGCTCATATAGGCTCTGGTTCAAGTCCCAGCTGCTCCACTTATGATCTAGCTCCTGGCTCCTGGCTTCGGATAGAGGCAGCTCTGGCCATTGCAACCATCTTGCGGGTGAACCAGCGGATGGAAGACTATCTCTTTCTCTCTCTCTGCCCCTGGTCTCTGTAACTCTGCCTTTCATATAAAAAAATAATTCTTTAAAAAAAATTAAAAAATGAAAGGGACAGGCTGACAAAAATACAACATGATAGTGCAGTAATCACGTCCACAGGACAACACAAAGCCTTGTAGAACAGAGAATGGTTAAGAATCATAACAGCTGCACTATTGAACATTTCTACGTGCCACATCCTGTGAAGATATTATCTCAATTAATCCTTGCCAGTCTTCAGTGTCAGCATTTACAGGTGTCTGTTGTGTCAATCACTGTACTCAACTCCAAAGAGCAAAAAATACACAAGCTTAGATCCTAGCGGAAAGATTTTCACTGCTTAACAGGAAATTGTACACACAAACACATATGCACACACAGACACACGTGTGCATACACATACCAGTGGTTTGTTGTTTCTGTCCATTTCTGCCTGATTTAAGTCTCCCATAATAGTTATTTCCCAGCAAGTTAATTCAGTCTATGCAGCCAGAAAAGTGGGAATCATTCTAGGTCTTTCTACATAAGAAATTTAATACAGGTACTATTATTATTCTCCTTTGCAGAGGAAGAAAGCGGGCAATAGCCAGTAGTAACTCAGCCCATATCATGCAACTATAGGATGGCAGGCCCAGGCCCTGAGCCCATTATGCTGGATCCAAAGTCCACTTTTTTATCCTGTACCTCATATTGTCCTTCAATGACAAGGAATCTTACTATTTTTACTCCAATAGAAGGTGGAATCTGAAACCACTGCAGAGAGGAGAAAAATAAGTGGAGCCACAAAGTAGGGTAAAGAGTGCGGAAGACAGAAGTAGAGCAAATAGGACTGCATAGGTCAGGGTGTGTGAGCGGCTGGCTCAGCAGAAGGCTGGCAAGGCAGGTGAGGCTGGAAGGGTAGGCTGGGGCCAGAGCAGGTGCAGTTTTACTGGATGTGATAATAAAATTGGGCTTGATTCTTTAGATGCCAACAACTGACTGGGTCTTTTAGCGAGTGATCTTTCACGCTACCTTCTCATTTTGCCAGAAAGGAAACTGAGGGCCAAACAGAAGTGACTCCCCATGGCCACACAGCAACTTACTGGCAGAGCGGAGGCCAGCAACCAGGTCTCCCAAGCCCAGCCCACTGTCCAGCTCTGTTAAACTCTTCCTGCAAAAGCTGATAACAACTGAGATCATTCAAAAGAATGCTTTTGTCCATGCTTTCTTGTCTCTTTCATGGAGTTTTTACCCACTTTCTTTTTTTTAGGCAGTTGTACTTTTACCCAACTTTCACCTAGTTAATATCATCCCATCTAAAATACTACTGCAGTTCAAAGCCAGAATGGTCCTATAGAAATCACTCATGATGCCATTTCCCTGTGTGGCTCTGTAACGTATGGCAGAATGGCTTGCTGGTACATTTTATAGACTAGAGATGAACTAAAGAGCTGCTGTGGCTGAATTTGTTTTACCAAACAAATATATTAGGTCAGGAAACATTTGCTGGTGCCTTCTACTTGCCAGACACTGTGTTAGGGCCTTGAGAGCCAAAGGTACGTAAGTCCGGTTTCAGATGAAAAGGTTCTCACTTCTACATAGTGAAAGGCACTGACACACACATGTCACACACCACCTCTGCTCTGCACTCTTGGTCTGCCTCTGCCATACCTGTGGCTCCTCATAGCGGTGACTCCCCAGCCAGCCGGTTCCATAGGAGTCCAACCAGGAAAATGGAAACCACTCTAGGTCTAACAGCATACGAAACCAAATGCTGTAGTCACCACCAGCACCTCCTTCACTCTGCCTCTTATCCAGAGTTTTGCTGTCCACAGTTTCATTTACTTTCAGTTCACTGCAGTCCAAAAATATTACATGGAAAATTCCAGTTAGAAATAATTCATATGTTTAAAAGGCATGCCATTCTAAGCAGCATGATGAAATCTCAAGTGGTCCTGGTCTGTCCTGCATGGAACATAATGCTCCCCTTTGTCCAGCTTATCCACACTATACATACTACCCCCTCTTTCCCTTAGTAGCAGCTTAGTAGCCATACTTCCTGTATACAGGGTTTGTACTATCTGTAGCTTCAGACTTCCACTGGGTATCTTGGAATGTGTGTCCTACAGATCAGTAGGAACTACTGTATGAGAAATTGGATGCACAGGTGATGGAAAAGCTGAGAAGCCAAACAGGGGATGGTGAGGCATCACAGAGATTAGCAATAGCGGGAAGATGCGACTGCTCCGGAGCCTGGGGGGACACTGGAGAAGGTGCTGTTACCAGATCCGGGGAGCCAGGGCATTTGGCAGGAGCCAGAGATACCAAGCACATGAAGTTACTGTGGGAGAAGTACTGTGGGAGAACCCACCAGAGACAGACAGGAGAAGAAACTCAGGCTTCTCCCTTCTCCCCCTTCAGTTTCCTGTCATTGACTCCCAGTAGCCAACCTTCCTTGAAGCCCCAGGGTGAAGGAATCTGGAGTGTGGAGGCCTCTGGATGCTGAGCAGAGCAGGGGAAGCCAGAGGAAGGGAGCGGAGAACAAATGGCAGGTGACAGGCGCCGTAAGTGACCTTGGGCAAATCCCTCAGTCTCCAGGAGTTTTCATTTCCTTGTTGGTAACTTGAGAAGAGTGATACCTCCCAGGTTTGTTGTGACATTTACATGAAATAAAGTATGTGGGAGAAAGCATTTTGTAAGCTTTAAACAGCACACATACAAAAGCAGGGACTTTCATGCTTGGTTTTAATCCAACGTGTTTTGAATTGCAAGCTCTGGGGGGGAGGCTCTACGGGGGGAGGGGTGTCATCAGAAACTTCATCGTGCTAGTTATTACTTCGGTATAAGGAAACGTCTGTTCATTTTACTGCTTGTTATCTCATTCTGTCATTCTGGTCCAGCAGCTTTTAAAAAACCACGAACTGATTCTGAATAAGTGGGCTAACAAGATGTCGGAGCATGTCCTCGGTTCTACTGGGGGATGTGTCCATGACTTTGAATGAAAAGTGACACATAAATAGAATTCTAGGTATTACTTCAAGATCAGTTGTTCCACTCATTTCGACTTCCTCAGGGATCTGCACAGCGTCATGGGCCAGAGTCTTGGCAGAGAGAGACAGAGAGTGCTAGAGAACCTCCCTTCTTCCTTGACCTCAGGCTCTCTGCTGGACCCCAGCATCTCCAGCCAGTCTCACACAGCAGCTTGTGCTTTCCCTTTCCCTTCTTCCTTTACACCACCTTTCTTTCCTTTCTGTCTTTTAATCTTTGACAAGTTCATGGATTTTTTTCCTCTATTCTGCGCTGATGGACAATGAGAGCTTAGCATCAAGCCCTATCTATTTTAAGTTGTGAAAGCTTCACAAACTCTTTGAGATCAGTTTTTCTGCCAACCTCGGGGCTTACAGTGAAAATCATAAGACAGGATGTCTTCCTTTCCGCAGGCACGAAGTCCAGACCACGGTCTCACTCAGCGCCAGGGGAACTTCCCCAGGCCAGGGAACGGCAGTGTTTCCACCAATGGCATGAGACCATTTGCCCCTCTGGTCAAAAGTGGTCCCATCTTTTTTACTTTTAATGCATTTTGTTGGCAGTTAATAAGTGATCAACAACGTTAACTGGCATATTGCCCACTTGTCAAGTGTAGAGACTGGGCTTTGCTTACATTGAAGTTCCCTCCAAGCCCTGACATTTAAGAAATCTCCATTAGTCCATCATAGAAGGCCTATTATGGTCACAGAGGCACTAAGATAGTAATAATCCCCTGAGTGACTCATGGAACTCCCAGTGGTCCCCTGAGAATTGACATTTCATTGGGGCTAACTTTTTGCCAGGGCATCCAGAAATGTCAGGGCTGGGAGAGCCTCTGCCATCATATGGCACAAGTGCATGGAGAACTCTTGGACCTGAAGCTCACTGATATCAATGCACTGATTCCTTCAAGAGAGATTCACTGTGCTCTTGCCATGTGCCAAGCACTGGATGAGGTGCTGGGTACAGTAAGGAATACGGCAGGTGAGGTACCTAGCTTTCCATATTCTACTGGGGCAAAATGCATGACAGTAATAAAACGAATAAATAAGTAACATAATAACATTTGAAATAATTATTTGAAAGGTCATAGATAATATGATGGAGTCACTGGTTTTAGTCAATTAATATGGACTAAATTAATATTGACTAACTAATATGACATCTGCAGAAGTGACACACAAGATCTGAATTTTGAGGAGAAACCAAAGTGTGAAAGAAGGGACAGGCAGAGGGAACGGGCTATGCCAGGGCCCTAAGGCAGGAAAGTGTTTGGTATAGTTAAGAAGTGGAAAGGCAGTCAACCTGACTAGAATGAAAGAAAGGGAAAGTAGTATGAAAAGTGGTCGGAGGAGATGGCTGGGACCAGATCAGTCCGATGGTTCCTTGTAAGGAGTTTGGGTTTTATCTCAAGAATGCGATGCTTTCAAAGACTCTTACAGGTAAGTGATGTGAACTCATTTTTTAAAGATCCCTTAGACTGTATCAAGGAGATTGGACTGTAAAAGAGAGAATGAGGCTATTTCAATAGTCCAGACCGCCCCCCAAAAAAGTGTGTGTGTGTGTAATTGGTAACCACGGAGATGGACAGAAGTGGAAGTTTTGAGAGTTTAGGAGGCTAAGCATGTAAGATGTGCTGATCACTTGGATATATAAACTGAAAGAACCAGGAGAACCAAAGAAGACTTCTAGATGTTTGTGCACCTGGGTGAATGCATGTGCCATTACCGGTGTGGTAATGAACGCTAGAGGTGGCTGGGATTAGACACCCACCAACTGTAGTGTCACCCTCTGTATCCACAAGTTCAACTAGCCTTGGATCAAAAATCTTGGAGAAAAAAATTGCATCTATACAGAACATGTACACTTACACTTTTTCTTCTCATTGTTGTTCACTAAGCAACACAACAACTACATATATAAATTTACATTGTACTATGTATTGTAAGTAATCTAAAGACAATTTAAAGTATACAAGAGGATTAGGTAGATCACATGCGAGTGGTAGCCCATTCTATATAAGGAGCTTGAGCATGCATGGAGTTTGGTATCTGCAGGGGATCCTATACCAATTCCTCTCAGATAGCAAGGGATGACTGTAAAGAGAAAAGGAGAGGTGGGAAGGTTACAAGGCATGTTGGTGACGTAAGAGCTGGAACACTAGCACATCTGATCTGTGCCTTAAAGCCATGTGAAAGCTTGAATTCCTTTATAGCAGTGGCATTCAATGGGTATGATTCTGTCTCTTAGGGACTTTGTGGACAGGGATGATGCTAAAAATCCTTCTATGTATGTGACAGCTCCACAACAAAGAATTAACCAACCCAATTAACCAGGGTCCTGGGAAATGTCATTCCAGGTGGTGGGTTAGGCCAGCACTTGGCTTCCATGCAGAGGCTTATTACGGGGTTTGCAGAGTTTTTAGGTGAGTGAGGCTGGGGCACAGAAGATCTGGGGGCCTGCGCTGTGGTGCAGTGGGTTAATGCCCTGGCCTGAAGTGCCAGCATCCCATATGGGTGCCGGTTCAAGACCCAGCTGCTCCACTTCCTGTCCAGCTCTCTGCTATGGCCCGGGAAAGCAGTAGAAGATGGCCCAAGTCCTTGGGCCCCTGCACTCACGTGGGAGACTGGGAAGAAGCTCCTGGCTTCTGGCTTTGGATTGGCACAGTTCTGGCCATTGCGGCCATCTGGGGAGTGAACCAGCAGATAGAAGACCTCTCTCTCTCTCTCTCTCTCTCTCTCTCTCTGCCTCTCCTCTCTCTGTGTAACTCTGATTTTCAAATAAATAAATAAATCTTAAAAAAAAAAAAGATATGAACCCTCTGGGACCTTGGTAAGAATAGGACACTGATCAGATCCAATTAGTCCAATTAGAAAATGCTGTACCCAGGGGCCAGCACTGTGGTATAGTGGGTAAAGCCATAGTCTGCAAAGCCAGCATCCCATATGAGTGCCAGTTCAAGTCCCATCTGCTCCACTTCTGATCCAGCTCCCTGGAAAATGGACCAAGTGCTTGGCCCCTGCCACCTATATGGGAGACCTGGAAGAAGCTCCTGGATCCTGGCTTCAGATTGACCCAGTTCTAGCTGTTGTGGCCATCTGGGGAGTGAGCCAGAATATCAAAGTTTTCTCTCTCTCTCTCTCTCTTCCTGCTTGCTCTCTCTCTGTAACTCTGCCCTTCAAATAAATAAATAAACAAACAAATAAATAAATAAATAAATAAAAGGAAGGAAGGAAGGAAGGAATGAATTGCTGAACCCAGTGGGTGGCCTGGTGGATGCACTACTGGGCAAGAACTCAGTAACTAGGGAAGAGGATGGATGAGGGTGAGTGTGGAAGGAGGGTGAAGCCTGAGGGGCATGAAGGGAGGGAGTCAGAATTTCTCCAGGAACCTAGTCTTTGGGGACAGGATTCCAAACTAGAGATTTCCTACTGGATCTCATGCCCATCTGCACCGTAAACTCACCTGGAAAGGGTTTTAAAGTGCTAATACCCAGGTCTACCCCAGAGACAGGACATAAATTAGTCCAGGTAGGGCCCAGCGCTGGAATTCTAAAAACTCCCCCAGGTATTCTGTGTCAAGAACTGTGACTCTCGTGCAGTCCCTGCACGGGGCCAAGGGCGTAAAAAAAAAAAGGGACAGGGTGGGTTCCACCTAAGCAGGCAGCCTCTACCGGTGGTGCCCCTGTCTTGTGGAAACCTGGGCTCAGTGTTGCCAGATCTCCCCACTCTCTTGTTTTTTCTTTTTATTTTTTTCTGAGAAGCCTAAAATCTAGGTTTTTCAATGCTATCTCCAAATAACTTAAAATTGCAGCCAAGTAAAACATGTCTGCAGAATGCATTGGGCCCTTGGGCTGTCATTTAGCAACCTCTGCTCCAGTCCAGTGATTTTCACACCTTTTTTTAGCCACAGGAGGTTCTTACCAAATAAGTTATTTTAGTTAGATTAAATAAATCTAAGCAGGACTTTGGTGATTAACAGTACAAAGACATAGTCCCTCCTTGCAGCCCAAGGGCACTCTCAGGGCTGCTCCTAGAGCTCATCTCATTCTGCAAAACCACGCTGGCCCACTTACTTGGCTGGGAAACTGAGGTCTTTAGAACACAGTCTTGGAGCAGAACTTACTCCTACAAGGCCATTTGGAAATGTACAGGTATGGCTGGAATTGCCACAGTGACAAAATGGCCCTGTTGGCATACAGGAGCTGTGGCCGAGGGATACTAAACTTCCTGTAATGTCCAGGGCAGTAAAGAATTATCCCCCACAAAATGCCAGTAGCTCCCCAGCTCCCCAGTGGGAAACTCCAATGAGGAAATGCAGACCTAGCAAGGCGGCGGCGGCCAACGAGATCATGGCAGGTACCCCCAAGCACTTTGGCCTCTGCCCCATAGACCTGAGGACTTTCCCCTATACCTATAAGAAAAATCACTGGCTAAACTGGGTCAGCCACAAGCAAAAACACAGGGCAAAGGGAATTTTCAAACCGAAGGCAAGCAGACTCTTGAGGTGGAGCAGCCAGCACACCAAAAGCCAAGTGCCAGATTTTAAGAAACAAATTGGAAAGCAGATAGGGACTGCAGTATCTTTTCAGACTGGGCCAAGGGCCAGTGGTTGGCACTGGGCAGGCAGATCAGCTGCTGCAAGCAACAGAGGTGCCGGGAAATGCTGGAGTCAGGGCGGTTGCATAGGTTTGTTGGCTCCACTGGTCATTTAATCCCTACGCCAAAATATGCCAAGTTCAAAAATAGGTTGCGGGAGCAGAAGGTGAGAGGAAGGTGTTCCCCAGCGCTCCAAGAGAATCAGAGCCAAAGGAAAACTCATCCTCCTATTTTTGTCATCACAATGCCACACATTGTACAGTTCCACTGCTTATAAAACTGTTACTGCAGAATCACCTGCCCTGCAACCCCCAGGCCTGGGAGAGGGATCCCCATTTCATCAGAAGAAGAACAGAGCTTCAGAAGCGCATTTACTCACACCCACCTTTTCAAGATCCAATTTCCTTTGTTTATGGTTCTGTTTATAATCCTTAGGAGGAAGGTCAAAGGAGAAATTCCTACCTCCACCTTGTTGTTTAGACCAGAAGTTCCCCAGCTGCAGTGGGCACCTGAGGAACTTGATCCTGTGAAATTAGAGGGAGCCCAAGTCTCTGTCTGTCAGAACTCCAGCTGACGACCTAACCCTGGTCAATGAGACAAAATACCTGGGGCGGGGGGTATCCCAGCAATGTCAGATTGCTAGAAGTTTCTAAATGCTTATTCAACTCAGCTCATGCTGGAGACAAGATAACATCCAGGGTGTGCCATTAAGCTGGCTCACAGAGATGGATGAATGTTTGCCTATTCCATGATGTAAACACTTGTGCCTTGGCCAAACCCAAGGAATTAATGTCCTATCACTAAGTGTGAAATCTGGAAGGTGTGCATACTCTTGGCTGTTCTGAGACAGCTGCAGTATACATGCTTTGCGTCCCATCTTTAACATTGGGAATCTTTCCCCTGAAATGTCCAGAGCTGGGCATGGGGAGGCCCATGAGGGAAACAAGGAGTGCATGTTCTACAACAAAAACATTTTCACGGGACAAGCACATCAACCACTCCATTCTGCCATGGTCTTTGACAAGCCACACACATGACTTTGAATGCCAACCTTGTGATGATTGCCTGTGTGACCTTGGACAAGTCTCAAAGCTCTCTGGATCTCAGATTCTTTATCTAAACTAAAAATAATAATACAAGGATACTTCAAAATGTTTGTGGGAAAATGGAATTAAGAGATAGGTTTATTTTGGTTCAAAAAACTCTTTGAAATTCATGCATAATTTCTTAAAATATATGCATTTTCCATGAACTTTTTTTGAAGACCTTGCATGTGTATGGACTTCAAAAACTTTTGCACCACAATAAAGTTATTTTTTAATTCTGTTTTTGATGAATTTTTTGAAGTCCCCTTGGAAATCCCTTAAATGGAAGCCATCAAGGATAAGATATATGTGAAATATGTAAGACAATACTTGGCAAGTAGTACTTGAGAAATGTTTGTGCTTCTTCTCCCACATCCCTTGCATTTTTCAATCTCGAAGGGACCTCATAACTCTGCCCATCTAGATGCCTCACTAGGGAATCACTGGCTCAAGAAGTCCATGGCTTTGCTCAACAAACCACAGGCAGTTGGCACGGAAGCCACTCCGCATCAAAAGCCTTGTCGTTAGGCTATGATCGCCTCTCTGCAAACCAAACTGGAAACCCAGCTGTGGAGATTCTGCCTGTTTGCACTGGAATGACTTCATCACAACCAATATCCGCGCAAAGGTTTCGACAGGGAGGAAGTTCAGAGGTGTTTTGCCTAAGCAGCCTGGACTTTGGAACTGGGTTTGCTCTACAGAGGGTTGACTTCACCTTACTGCTGCAGATGACGGAAACATTTCAAGCTATGGATTATGTCTGTGCATCCTCTTCCCTTCACACTAGCTAATGTGTTTTTCATTTCTCTTGGCTGGCTCAATTTCCCACATGTTCTCTTGAGCTCTTCCTCTTGGCTCCCCAGGGCTTCCCACAACAAACCTGTGTGCTTTGGCATCCCAACAGGAGGGGCTGCTGAAATTTACACCGGATATGCCTTTGGCTGAGCTTGTCAGCCCCAACCCAGGCTTCCCTGCCTGAAGTTGGCTGAAGGGGAGGGCTTGGGCTGCTCAGGTGCCCTGGCCTGCTCACACCCCATCCTGGGAAGCAACCTGCCACCCAGCCTGCCATCAGCTCACTGCCCTGGCACATGGCCGAAGACCTTCCCCTCTGTGCCTCTATTTCCTCATCTATGGGAATAACAGTAATAGCAGCTCTGTTTTATAGGAACACTTTGTCATTTACAATAGCCCCTTGACCTGTGGCTTCCTGTTTAATCCCATTACAACCTATCTAGTAGGGGATACCACAAAAGGCAAACTGCATAGCCAGAACCATAACCCAGGTCTGCTCATGTCAACAGCGGGCAGGACTGTTTGTCCTACCCCTTAGCAGTCTCTTGCATTCAATGAGAAAGCCAGGTTTCAACATCGAGTCTGTGGTTCAATTCCTGCTGTAGAAGATTTGTTTCATTTTCTGGGCATTTTTGTCCTCATTCCCTCCACCTACACAGGTAGCTTTGCTCTCCCAGCTCCAGAGATGGCAGAACATGCAGAACACACAGAAGGTAAACCAGAGGGCACTCACTCTTTTTTTAAAAGATTTTTTATTTATTTATTTGACAGGTAGAGTTACAGACAGTGAGAGGGAGAGACAGAGAGAAAGGTCTTCCATCTATTGGTTCCCTTCCCAAATGGCTGCAATGGCCAGTACTGCACCAATCTGAAGCCAGGAGCCAGGAGCTTCTTCTAGGTCTCCCATGCAGGTGCAGGGGTCCAAGGACTTGGGCCATCTTCTACTGCTTTCTCAGGCCACAGCAGAAAGCTGGATCAGAAGAGGAGCAGCCGGGACTAGAACCGGCGCCCATATGAGATGCCGGCACCGCAGGTAGAGGATTAACCTACTGCGCCACTCCTTAAGATCCTTGCTGGAGCTCCTGTTCAGAAGAGGCATCACACATTTTCCTGCTCTTTCTCATTCTGTTTGTGCCCCTCCTTCTGTGCAATCTGTCCTGCTCCCAAAGACGTCTTCTTGGATTCAGGATGCACTTGGAGGGTTTTGTGTGCTGGCTTCTTTCGGTAGGAGGATCTTGCAAAACATCAACTATTTGTGGAATCCATCAGTTCCACAGACACTGAGGCTAGACGTGGACCACCACACAGCACACTTGCATGTGCCATTCCATTGTGGCTTAGGAAAGTAAAAGGGGGCACTTAGAATCCAGAAAACATTACAAGTGAGGGACTTTCCCGACACATCAGGAAATGCACCCCAAATACACACATATCCCAGCTTTTCTATCAAGCAAAGCCTTCTCTGTCCCTCCAGCTGAATTAACTTCTCCTTTGTATATGCAAACCCTGCTTTGCCTTGCAGTGAGCTTGCTTCTGCTCACCACTTCAGCCTTTGCAGTGTCTCTCGCCTGATATTCCTGGTGGATTGCGAAACTTCTATTGTGAAGACCATTTCCGAATCTTTTTTTTAAAATTCATCGCTGTGGTTCGCACTACTACCACCAATTATAATGATGATGATAGAAGTTTCCAGGTATTAAGGGTTTAGTCTGTGTCACAGACTATTTATACAATGCCTTATTTAACCTCGCAAAGGTCTATTGAGGTAAGTAGCATTACTGTTCCCACTTAAGCAACTTTCCAAGAAAGACAGAGAGTGAAAGCAGGAGCTGGGACTTCCAACTGATGTTTATCAGATTCTCTAACTCCCAGGCTGCTCTTCCTAAGTTCTTTGATATCCTGCCTTGCACAGAGGCTGGGAGAGTAGTAGACCTCTGGGAGGGAATTCCCACCTTGCCCTCCTAAGATTCAGTACTCTGAACAGAAAGAACACGTACAAGGTCATCCCACCCAACCGTCTCATTTCACTGATGACGGCATCAAAACCAACAAAGGGAAGGTGAGTCTGTTTGGGTTGCCTGGAGAGTGGCCTAATGCCTAGCCTTCTGCCATTTCCCCTGCTGTCTGCAACTTCCCGGTCTCTTGTTTTCCTGAAGAGTTTCCAGAACACTGGAATTGCTCAGTACTGGAAAGTTTAGGCAGGAAGAAGGTGTGGGCACCAACGTATGTCTTGATTCATGATCACGCTACATAGGACACCAGGGACGCCCAGGTTTCCTGATGCATTACTTTCCTAAAAAGCTGTACGTAGATCAAACGTTTGCTTTCCCATTTCCACAGCCTCCTGTGGGTGAGTCAGTTTGGGCTCATGACTGAGAGCCTGTGCCATGGCTTTGTCTTTGTGCTGCTTGTCAGTTGCTTGCACGGAATATATTCCATAGACAAGGTGGAATGTATGTCATTGGCTACTGCTTAACCTACTACTGGTATTTGATAGCAGACAGATCTTTGCTGTAGATCCTGCTTTGTGCACTCTAAGACATTGAGCAACCTCTCTGGCTTCTACGTAGGAGAAGCCAGTAGCATCTCCCATCCCTCAAGGTGACAACCAAAAACGCTGCCAGACACTGCAACAAGTCCTCTGGGGGCAAAATGACTCTGAGTTGGTTTAGCTTTTAGTCTCATGTCTCCCTGAGTCCTTCGCTGGGGTGGGGGTTGGTGGGCCATGGTGCTGGAGAAAATATCCCAAATTCCAGCTGGAATCCACTCAGGAATCCTAAGGATGTACTGATCTGAGATTGTAAACTATTTTATGATCTGCAAGTATTGTAGGCTTGCTTGGTACTCAATAGTAACTAAGGGATATAGTTCACCTTTCCTTACCAGAATCCTGCAGGGCAGCTGCCAGCATTCCGGTGTCGTTTAGTAAGGCTTCTGGGCAGGGAGACGACAAACACTGATTACAAGGAATTGGTGTATGTGACTATGGAGGCTGGCAAGTCCCAAGGTCAGCAGTCGGCAAGCTGGAGACCTAGGTGAGCCCACAATATAGCTCCAACTCAAAGACTGGCAAGCTCCATACCCAGGAAGACTTAATGTTTCAATTCAAGTCTGAAGGTAGGAAAAAAAATGATGTTCTAGTTCAAAGGTGGGCTAGCAGAGGAGCCCCTGTATTCAAAGGAAGGTCCGTCTTCTTTTTCTCTATGTAGACCTTCTGAATTGGATGAGGGTCACTCACATTAGGCAGGGTGGGCTGCTGTGCTCAACCCAAATCTTGTCCAGAAATAGCCACTCCAACACACACACCCTCTATGTGTGTCTCAGCCCAATAGAGTGAACTATACTCTGGGAGTGTACTATACTCTCTTAGGTGCATGGGGCAGAAATAAAGCTTGAGAATCAGTGATCTATCTGCTTCTGGTTAGCTACACCAGAATCATTAAATACTCAGGTTAGAAGAGACCATCAGTATAATTGAACCCCATGGAACATGCATGTGTTGATCACACAGCAAGTTAGTAGTGCAAATATAGTGACTGCTCTGTTGAAAGGTTGGATAGGCTTAGGCACAGACCTGGCCTGGGGTCAGGAGAGGCTGGCCAGGGAGTGGATGAGTAGAGGTTATATGGATAGAGAGTATAGAAAGGACTTCAAGGCAGAGAGAACCTCAGGGTGGAAAGGAGGGGGTAACGGACCCAGATTTGTCTGCAGAGTGAGTACTCGGTGTTGGTGCAAATGTGCTACAGAAAGGTGCACTGGGAATGGGGACTTGGAAGTCCTATAGGAGGAGTGGCAGCCATAAATTCACAGAACTCCGCCCAGGCCCATCCCTTCTTTCATGCAGAAGAAAAAGACCCAGAGAAGTTACTTGTTCCAGGGCACACAAACAGCGAATGTCAAAGACAATGTGAGAACTCAGATTTCCTGCTCCTGTCTTGGCAGTACTTCCAGGTACCATCTACATCTCCATGTTTGCTGGAATTGCCCGACCTTACTTCTACTTCCAGGATTCCAGCCTCAGTGCTTGGAATCCCAGAGTTCCTGCTCCTGAGTCTCATACTTCTTGTCCCTAAAGGGTGGTGAAAATGCCTCCTAAGTCTGTGAGCACCCCGAGTCCTGAGCACAGGGCCGTACGACAGAAGCTGCCACACAGGACAGAGGGGAATCCAGGCTTGGACTCAGCCACTGGATCAGCTGCTGGGAACACCAAAATAAATCATGGCCAACAGATGCAAAAGGAGTCCTCAAGCCAGAACTAACCCACAGATGTGTTTTGTTTGGCCACATAATGTCTTCCAATGTTTTTGAAATTCATTGCCATTATTTAAAAATCGAGATTTCACACATACACACACAAATTGGATTTCTAGGCTACATCCCTGAAATCACAATTCCCTGGAGCTCCCGCCTTCCCCAGCTCACTTTTCCTGGTGCCCCCCGCCCCCACCGCCCACTCTCTTCTTGACCCGCGAGGTGGTAGGTGGCATCCATTACGCGGGGCTCTTGGATGTGTAACACAGTGGGTCTCCCCTGTGCTGTCCTGGTGGTCTTGCCCCACAAAAGCCCTTCAAAGAACAGCAACAATGACCGTGGAACGGTCCCTTGAGTCTTCTGTTCACAGGCCAGCCAACGGGAGTTTCTTTAGCTGTTGCTCCAGAAACAGGCTGCGGTCCCCCAGCCTGCCCTCCACCTCTAGTCACCCTCCTCTGGACGTAGTCCCGTACATCTCTGTCCCTCTGAAAAGAATGTGTTCAGAATCAAACCCAGCTCTGCCCAGGTGGACTGACCCATCTAGGGGATTTACAGAAAATCTTTATATTTATGCACCATTGGTTTTCAACTTGGCAACCAGCCCAGCAAGCACAAAGTCAACCCAAATGAAATGAAAGGAAGCCTCATAACACACCGAGTTGATTCTCTCTCTTATGATTCCAGCTAAATAGAATAAACTCCCGGGGGAGAACATCAAATCATTTCCTGAGACTATACACGGGCAAATCTCTAACAATGTGGGAGGAATGACAAGCATCTGCACAACTTTTTTCTGTTTAGAAGCCCAAGCAGGGACCAGAGCCCGAGGAGAAGGCTCATAAAAGCCCTTGTGAAACAACAGCCATCCCACTGGCTGTGCAGAGCTTCTGCTGCTTCCCTCCGCTACCAGAATGAACCCAGACGAACTCTGAGGTTAAAACAGCACAGGTTGGAGAGAAATGCCCTGGCCTAGGAATCTCGTACCCTGGGGACTTTCCTCCGCTCTGACTCTGACTATTGGGAACTCCTAGTGGGACATTTCAAACTCTGGACCTTGGTTTCCTCACTGTGCAATGCCACCGTTGAATCAGATCAAAGATTTCACAAAGTACAGCGATGCATCTGAAACCCCAGCCCTGCGTTGCAGCCTTTCCTGCAGGTCCCCTGACCCCGCTAATCCTCGACTCAGGGCTCCTCTTAAAAATGACTTCAATCCTGATTATAACTTTGTAGGTTAGCCTTATCCCAAGCATAAACATTTACAAAATCACGGGTCTGATGTGTTACTGATGATGCCAGTACCTCCCAAAATAAATACTCAGGAAGTAAAACTAAACGCAGTAGTTGTTCATGTACTATCTAATATCATCTTGCTTGCATATGTCACTTTGGGAATTCCAAACTTGTAGTTCATGGAGGCACTTCAAGAGGCCCTTGAATTCTCTAAAGTTGTATACTATCTTGTACGTATGTGTACCTTTTTGAGAGACTGCATGAACTCCTCTGATTCTTGGGGCCACTTTGTGGTGCAGCAGGTTAAGCTGCTCCTTGTGATGTCAGCATCACATTTCAGAGTGCCAGCTGCAGTCCTGGCTGCTCTGCTTCTAATCCAACTCCTTGTCAATGCACCTGGTAAGTCACTGGAAGACGGTCCAAATACTAGAGTCCCTACCACCCATGTGGGGAGACTTGGATGGAGTCCCTGGCTCCTGGCTTCAGCCTGGTCCAGCTCTAGATGTTGTGACAATTTGTTCAAAGTGAACCAGTAGGGCTGGTGCTGTGGTGCAGTGGGTTAAGGCCCCAGCATCCCATATGGGCTCTGGTTCAAGCCCCGGCTGCTCCACTTTTGATCCAGCTCCCTGCTAATGCATCTGCGAAGTCAGTGGAGGATGACCCAAGTCCTTGAGACCCTGCACCTATGTGGGAGACCCAGAGGAAGCTCCTGGCTCCTGGCTTCAGATTGGCTCAGTTATGGCCCTTGCAGCCATTTAGGGGAATAAACTAGCAGATGGAAGACCTCTCTCTCTCTCTTTCTCTACCTCTCTCTGTAACTCTTTCAAATAAATGAAATAAATCTTAAAAAGAAAGTGAACCAACAGAAAGCTCTCTCTCTCTCTCTCTCTCTCCTCCTCGTTTCTTCCCCCACCCTGTGTGTGTGTGTGTGTGTGTGGCTCTGCCTTTCAAATAAACAAACAAATCTTAAGAAAGATTCTCCTGCCAGTGCCGTGGCTCACTGGGCTAATCCTCCACCTGCGGCGCCGGCACCCTGGGTTCTAGTCCCGGTTGGGGCTCCGTATTCTGTCCCGGTTTCTCCTCTTCCAGTCCAGCTCTCTGCTGTGGCCCAGGAAGGCAGTGGAGGATGGCTCAAGTGCTTGGGCCCTGCACCTGCATGGGAGACCAGGAGGAAGCACCTGGCTCCTGGCTTCGGATTGGTGCAGCATGCCAGCCGCAGTGCACTGGCAGTGGCGGCCATTTGGGAGGTGAACCCATGGAAGGAAGACCTTTCTGTCTGTCTCCCTCTCTCTAACTCTGCCTATCAAAAAAAAAAAAAAAAAAGAAGAAGAAGAAGAAAAAGAAGAAGAAGAAGAAGAAAGAAAGATCCTCCAAGGTCTATCTCTTCCATTAAAAAGCTGAGAACCAAGCTGGGAACTCTAAGAACCTGTAAAAGCTTTCTTGAGAAGGAACCAGCCAGAGGACTTAAGTTTCTAAACAGCCTTCCTGTGGCTCTTCCCAGTAAACTTCTTTGTGGGTCTCCTAAATGGCTAAGAATACACCGTTCAGTACTTCTGGGGTGGGGACAGATAAGGTTTCCCCAAGACTGAGCCTAGGAATTGGACTCACTTTTGCTCTTTCTTTCTATGTCCCAGGCAGCTTAGTCTTAGAAGGGCTGGAATGGTTGTGCCATGGGGGATGGAATGGGGTTTTACTCAAAGTGACCTCACAAATCTTTGGCAAAAGCCCCCAGCACCAGAGCCATGCAAAGCACTGCTTAAGCAGATGCATTCTGGTCCTTTCGGAGGACTCAGAGGTTCAGCTCTGCGAGGTTGATGCAGGGAGAGCAGTCAGACTTAAATTCGTGCATTTCCCTGCAGCTCTGCCTTGCCTAGCGGAACTCCCTGCTGTCTCTCCAACTGCTTGTTTTGCACCTGCTGAATTTCCTTATGGCTGACCTGAATTGTTGGTGGCTTTGCTGGTCTGGAAAAGACTTAGGACTTTCCCTGGCCCTGGAAGCAATTGGAGGCTACTGCTGCAAGCAGACACAAATATAAGAGATACTCAAAAACCTCTGGAAGTGCATAGATTTTTGAAGTGTTTGCAACAAAATAAACTTATTTTTAATTCCACTTTTTATGAACATTTTGATGTACTCTTGTATGAACACAGCAGCCATATCAGGTAGAAGCCTTCATCCTGTCCGGCAGTAACTGGACAAGGGATTTCCCTAGGGGAAGGGTAGACTTATTCATCCAGAGCCAAGTCTCGGGAGGTTCTCAAAGAACAGCTAGGGGATGTGCAGCACATGCTGAATGAAGGAATGATAACCACTGCTGTGGTTAGTTGTGTGTGCCATACGCTGGGATGAAAAAGACAAGCAAGGAAAGCTTCAGAGGTAACATTTGAAACCTAGAGCAGGGTATGATGTTAACAGTGTGGGAACCTGCACTAATTTGGGATTAAACACAGGGGCTCTGGAGTCCAGCATCTGGCTGGGTTTCAGTTTCCATAGCCCCCCATGTGCTAGGTGTGTTCTGTGCAAATTCCTCAACTCCCCTAAGTCTGAGAGTCTGACAAAATAGGAAGAATGATAGTGTCTACTTCAGGGACTGTGGGTATTGCATGAGAAAAACCTCATGAAGTGCCCGGCACAGAGCCTCTACATTCCTTGTCCTCTTCTTCATCATCATCATCATTGAGGGAAGTGCCCGGGCCATTCTGCAGGGAGGGACTTGAGGGAGAGGAGCACCAGGAGGTAGGTAGTTTGCCCATGATTTCTACAATATCAATTCACCTGTGTGCCTTTCAGCTGAAGTCTGCAATCCTGCTAACAGGCCTGGGGGTGGGGAGCACTGTAGAGGAGCCCCACTCCCTTACCCTCCTCAGCAGGCTCTATCTTGATGGGCTCTGTTGCATCTGCCCTTCCTCTTCTGACAAGGATGGTCCTTGGCTCTGGGACACAGCCTCTGGGATGCATCCCAGGAAGTCCCAGGATCTGCAGGACCTGGAAGAGACCTTTCTCCTGGCTGCATTTCCCTTGGGGCGAGGTAAATAAAGAGGACAGCAGGGTAGTGTCAGTCAGCTTGAAAGGAGGGGTGAGGATGCGGGAGGAGCAGTGGAATTGCCGGAGGCTATTGCTCACCTTTGGCTCCTGGACTGGGCCAGCTAGGCCCGCACATTCTGGAGAGCCTTCCTTGACCTCACGGGTCCTGATGGGCCCTGTTCATTCCTACATGTTTGTTGTCACCCTCTGTCAATCAAACTTAGCTGCTGTATATGACTTTCACTGTATTTACCACTACTTGATAGTTCATGAGTGTTTTATATCTTTTTAAAGATTTATTTATTTGAAAGACAGAGTTACAGAGAGGTAGAGAGGTAGAGAGAGAGAGAGAGAGAGAGGTCTTCCATCCTCTGGTTCACTCCCCAGATGGCCGCAATGGCCGCAGCTGCACCCACCCGAAGCCAGGAGCCAGGAGCTTCTTCCAGGTCTCCCATGTGGGTGCAGGGACCCAAGGACTTGGGCCATCCTCCACTGCTTTCCCAGGCCATAGTAGAGAGCTGGATTAGAAGAGGAGCAGCTGGGACTAAAACCAGGGCCCATATGGGATGCCAGCACTTCAGGCCAGGGCTTTAATCTACTGTGCCATAGAACTGGCCCAAGTATGTTGTATATCTTGTATTAAGACAGTATCTGTCCTGAGCAGACATTCAGTGCAGTGGTTCAAAGCTGCTTGGAATGTCTGCTGCTTGGAGCACCTGGGTTCAAATCCCAGCTCTGCTCCTGATGCTGGCTTCCAGCTAATGTGCACCCTGGGAGGCAGAAGGTAATGGCTTGAGTACTTGAGTCCCTACCACCCACGTGGGAGACCTAAATGAATTCTAGGTTCCTGGCTTCAGCCTGACCTGGCCCCAGATGTCATGTTCATTTGAGGAGTAAATTAGTGAATGGGATATCTTTCTCATTCTCTCTCTCTCTGTCTCTCTCTCTGTGCTTTCAAATAAAATAAGTAAATATTTACAAGAAAAAGACCATGCTTGCCCCACAGTACAAGGCAACTTCAAAATGTTCATGGAAAGTATGTGTTATGGGAAAATGATGCATGAATTTCAATTTTTTACACCAAAATCAGCTTATCTTTTAATTCCCTTTTCCATAAATTTTTGGAAGCCCCCTTTATCTATTAAAAGTTGGAAAAGTGCATGACTGGGTGGCCACAGTGCCTGAAACATAATGGATGCCAGATCAGGAGAGTTTGCCTCTCTGGGCGGGGAAGAGAAATGAGGGTGGTATGAGAAATGAGGATTTTGTCTAGGGATACCTTCCAAAAGATGGCATTGAACTAGACCTGAAAAGATCCAGTGAAATTTCCCAAGGAAGACTGAGCAGCAGAGGAAGACTTAACCTGGAGGACTGGGAGTTCAAAGAGAAATCACAGGAGGTCAAGCTTGGGAAAGCTTCCCCACATCACATCTTGAAGGCCATGCCAAGGCACAGGGCCCTGCCTCCCCGGATGAGAGTCAGAAACGGACTTTTACAGAGGAGAGTGATGTGGCCTGACCAGAGCTTTGGAAAACACTCAGCAATGCCCGGCAGAGTGGATCTGACGGGGGGGGGGGGGGGGGGGGGGGCGGCCAGAAGACAAAGACCCAAAAGCAGAAACATGGAAAAAGTGTAAAGAGCTCAGTGCATCATGGGATATTTATTTAGAATACTAAGCCAGGAAGGGGTAAATCAGAGGTGAGACTGAAGCGCCTGCATGGTTGATTCAAAGAGGGACAATGCTGTTGCAGCAGGACCAGAGAGGCTAGGAGGAAGGGCAGAGGGGCTGGGGCATGACAGGGGCAGTAACAAAGGCTATGCTTGTTGGGCCCCAGAGGTGCTTGTGGGTATACAAGAGCCACAGAGTCCCACAGACTTTGTAAACAAGGACTGGAACTCCACAAGTGCATCAGGAGATGCCAAGAAATGCCGAGAGTCACTTCCATGGAAGGAGTCCACTAGGCCTTGGAATCCACTAGGTCTTTCTGAGTGGGTAAATCTTGCTTCTAATCCTGGCTCTGCCTCTTCTTACATATGTGACTTTGAGAAACTCTCTTGACTGATGTAAACCTCTGTTTTGCCATCTATAAAATGGGAGAGAGACTCGTGTATCTACTTCATAGGGCTTTAGTGAGTATGAAATAAAAATACACAAGTCAAGTCCTTAGCCTGGTGTCTGCCAATGGCAGAATGCTCAATAGACAACAGCTACTAACAGTAATTTCTTATTTTTATTTAAGACAGAAATTGCAAATATAAATACCCCCAGAACCAGCTGGGAAGAGAAGTGAGTTAAGCTATTTCTCCACCTAAAAGAAACAATGGATCTTCACCTTCAGTAAGTGACTGGCCCACGGGAGTGGCCAACCACGGTTGCTGTACACTGCAATTTTTCAAGAGAAACTGGGAGTCTATACTTTGGGAAAATGAAATTACCCTTCTAAAATCTTGGCTCAATTTAAATTACAAAACAGTAGTATGGCCTCCAACAAACACCTGGGCTAAACAAAATGTCTCAGTGAGGCTGGTGTACAGCCCAGGGGCTCCCACCTGGGAATGCGACGTAAGAGAGTCTTGCAGCTTCAGGCAGGGGTCCGAGGCACCCTTCCAGAAGATGGAGCTGCCACTTGCTCCTCCTGAGACATCAGTATCCGCCTCTCCCATGTGTGAGAAGACGGGCTTGCAGAGGATGACCTGATGGCCTCCAGCCTGTGATGCTGAGATCCCGTGTGTTTCAGATTGTGGAGTCCGGCATTGACCGCACTGAGGAAATGGTTCACAGAAGGCATCCAGCTGGGCAGGGAAACCAGGCCTAGCTTCTGGCTGGTTATTCACCTGCCATGCAGAAAGACAAGCAAGACAGGCTGCAAGGCCAGCTAGAGACGCAGGGGAGCAGCCTAGCCGACCTGACTCGTTAAACCACTTCACCAAGAACTTCAGCTAAACCACACCAGGACTGTGCATGTGTGTGTGCGTGCGCACACACACACGCCCGCCCACCCATCCAAGCTAGGGAGGCAGAGTGGGAGAGCAGGCTTCAGTGTGTATCTCTTTCATCTGTTTGCTTTTCTTAAGTTTGTTCCTGTGTGAATGGACCTTTTTAATCCCTTGTACTCAGAGGAAAGGAAATATCAGCGTAGCTCTATCTCTAGAAACCTTCACAGCACCACCCCACTCCACCCTGAACTCATACCCCCATGTCCCCAGAGCCAGAATCTGGAGTCAGACCTCTGTATTCTGGAACCCAGAGCAGACACGTAGAGAATCCTACAGACAAGACCCAGCGTTAATCAGAGCCACCAGCAGGCTCAGAGCAGCTGAGGGATAACCAGGTACTCAGGGTCTGTTTTGCAAAATTGGGCCAGTCAGGACATGCCCAGCAAGGAGACATGAGCACTGCTCTTGTCCCAGCCAATGGAGGTAGGGATGCATGCGGGAAGGGCAGGGTCCTCCTTCAGCAAGGTACTCAGTTAACGTAACGTGAAAAAGTGGTTTCTTCCAGTTCTCGGGGATATGGGGCTGTGAATCCACAGTTACTTTCTGTCTGAGTGGATACATCCTGTGGCTCTGTGACCCTTTTTATTTTACCTTTTAAAAGATTTATTTACTTATTTGAAGGTCTGAGTTACAGAGAGAGAAGGAGAGATACAGAGAGAGAATCTTCCTTCCAGCTGCTGGTTCATTCCCCAAATGGCCACAATAGCCAGGAGTCAGGAACTTTATCTGGGTCACCCATGTGGGTGCAGGGGCCCAAGTTCTTAGGCCATCTTCTGCTGCTTTTTCCAGGCCATTAGCAGGGAGAAAGATAGGAAGCAGAACAGTTGGATCTTGAACAGGCACCCATATGGGATGCTGGTGTTGCAGCTACACCACGTCGGCCCTGTGACCCATCTTAGAAAAAGAGATGTTCAACCTTTTGTAAAAGCACAGCTCTTTCTTTAAAATGACATCTTGCACTAAACTCCAAATATAGAAAATTTAGAAATATAGAATATTTGTTTGGTAAATGAGTGATTAATTAATTTTTAGTTGGTTTGAAACTGTATTCTTGATGGCAGACTTTTTATTATTTTCGAAATCTCAGAAGCACCCAACAGGGCATTTTAGGACTCTTTGAAGCCTGGTGTGAGAACCACTGATGCGGTCCTCCCTTTCTGCTGGATTCCTGAGTGATGAGAAGTTACCACCGCACCTTCCACAGAGCAAAACAAAGACAACAGAAGGACATCCCAGCAAACTGGCTGATTGCATTTGAACTAGCCTTGTAAGTTAGAAGAGTAGTACAGAAAAAAAAAAGTCCAGAGCTCTAGTTTGGGCTCTAGAGAATGTGGGCTCTAGCCTTGGGAGACGTGGCATCCCTAGGGACCTTCCTGCATGAGGACCCAGATTGTCCAGTTGAAGTTGAGGATCTGGATTCTGGCTGCTCTCACTGGGTTGGCACAGAAGGCTGCACTATCACAAAAGCGGATGCGTACACCTAGTGCGCCATAGAATAGGCCCAGCCCCCCTACACACCCACATTTACATATTGATACTAAGTCCTTCAGGGTCATTCCACCCAAAGTAATGGGAATGAACTGTTGGTGGTTACATGTGTTGCAGAACAATGCGGCCTCCTTTGTAAGGATCAGCCCTGGAGCCAGCCAGCCCTAAATTTTAGTCCTGACTTGATCCGTTACTGTATTGTGAGCCCAAGCAAGCTACCTTCCCTTTGGCTTTCCCCATCTAGAAAATGGAGACCCCACTGTTGCCTTCCCAGGGTGGTCAGGTTCCTCCGTGTTACAAGGCACAGCGGAGAAGACGAGAAGCACTGCCGATACCCAGTCCTGGGTTCAAATTCCTTCTCTTCCATTGGGCTCTCAGCCTGGCTATGCTCCACTTCCGGGGTACCCTCCAGAAGGGTTCTTCCCCTGTCAGAGCTACAGTCCCTCTGTCTGTACAAGATGTTGCATTCCACAAATGGACTCCCATAGTTTCTGGTATTATAGCTACTCTCAGTTTCCAGTCACAACCCATGGAGCGATCTGGGAGCCAGTGACCAGCCTCCCAACCCAAATGCCTGTAGCATCAGGTGCACAGTAGGTGCGAGTAAGGTGAGCCGTGTTGAGTAGTGGTTTTCTCAAGACAGTCAAAGAGCTGCCCTATTAAGTGTGAAGTACTATTCTTCATATGCACCAACAAATGTGCGAACTCCCAGATTTCTGGGATCAGTGGCAGCCTCACAGTTGGAGAGACTAGCAGGAGAGAGGGTCGCTAACATGAGCAGACATTCAAGCCTCATTAAAACCCGGCTATTGAGCACCAGTACACTGCTGCCAAACAGAACCCAATGCTGCTCAGAACCTGACTCTCAAGGAAAGTGGAAAATCAGATTTATTTTTGTGGTGTGAAATCTTATAATCATTAAGAGTTGGTAAATAATTCAAGATCTTAAAAAAAAAAAATTCTGGGGCTAGCATTGTGGTACAGTGGGTTACACCACTGCTTGCAATGTCAGCATCCCATGTTGGTGACAGTTCAAATCCCACTGCTCCATTTGCTGTCCAGCTCTGTGCTAATGTGCTTGAGAACGCAGAAGATGGCCCAAGTGCTTGGGTCCCTGTGACATATGTGGGAGACCTGGGTGGAGTTCCAGGCTCCTGGCTTCAGCCTGGCCCAGCCCCAGCTGTTTTGGCCCTTTGGAAAGGTTCTCTTCCCCCCTCCCCCTGCCCACCCCTCTGTAACTCTGCCTTTCAAATAAAAAATAAATATTAAAAAAAAAAAAAAAAAAAAACAAACTTCTGTGGGGCTGGCGTTGTGGCGTAGCAGGCAAAGCCACTGCCTGTAGTGCCACCATCTCATGTGGGTGCCGGTTTGAGTTCCAGCTGCTCCACTTCTAATCCAGCTCTCGGCTATGGCCTGGGAAAGCAGTAGAAGATGGCCCAAATGCTTGGGCCCCTGCACCCAAGTGGGAGAGCCGGAAGAAGCTCCTGGCTTCAGATCCTCACAGCTCTGGCCATTGCCACCAATTGGGGGGTGAACCAGAGGATGGAAGACCTCTCCTCTCCTCTCCTCTCTCCCTCCCTCTCTCTCTCTGCCTCTCCTTCTCTGTGTAACTCTTTCAAATAAATAAATAAATCTTTTTTTTTTAATTTCTGCAATCTACAGATTTTGTAACTCCAGGTGTACAGGTATAACCACTTAATACATTTTTTTTTTTTTTTTGACAGGCAGAGTGGACAGTGAGAGAGAGAGAGAGACAGAGAGAAAGGTCTTCCTTTTGCTGTCGTTTCACCCTCCAATGGCCGCCGCGGCCAGCTCACCGCGCTGATCCGAAGGCAGGAGCCAGGTGCTTCTCCCGGTCTCTCATGCGGGTGCAGGGCCCAAGCACTTGGGCCATCCTCCACTGCACTCCTGGGCCATAGCAGAGAGCTGGCCTGGAAGAGGGGCAACAGAATCCAGCACCCCGACCAGGACTAGAACCCGGTGTGCCGGCGCCACAAGGTGGAGGATTAGCCTATTGAGCCGCGGTGCTGGCCCACTTCTTAATACATTTCAACAGGTGTTTGCTGCTGGGGTCGAATGCTCCTCATCTCCACCCACGCACCCACTAAAACCCGATAAGGCCTTGGAGTATACAAAACACAGGCTGTTCACACTCCCCATCCCGCAGGCTCACCACATTTGGTATGATTCAGAGTGCTTTTCGAACTTGAAGATTCACACACACCACCGGGGAACAGAGTCGGTTTGGGTGACACGACACGATGGGTGCCACCCACAGAGGCTCTGAACCAGCAGGTCTGGGGTGGTCCTCAGATATCTGTGCACCTGGTCCCTCGGCTTCCCCTTGGGAAAGCGATCTGAGGTCTCGCCAGCAGCCAGTGAAACGGGTGGCAGCGCAAGTCCTGCCCGACGTGGATACTCTGCGCTGCATGGTGATCAGCTGGGCCATTTGCTGTATCTGAAGGGACACAGACTCAAGCAAGTTGATCTGCCTCCTCCAGGGAGCACAGAGACCGACTCAAGTTACTCATCTACAGTAGTGTATTTTAAGACTTCACAGAGAGGACAGGAAACCATCGGGCTGGATGTTCTATGGAGAACATCGTTCAGCCACGGGGATGTGTTTCATCTCAGTGGCTGGATTATCTCATCTGTCTGCAAGCCTCCCTGATTCTCAGTGCTTGTCTATACCTCAACTCCATCGTCCTGCTCTCCGGGAGAACAGGCCTGGTAGGATCAGCCAGCCACCAGCCAGAGCCCAGGGCTTCTAGCGTGCATAACGTTCATCCCCCACAAGCTGCTGACTAGCCCACAGCCGACAGACTGTGGGTCAAGTCTTAACTCCATACAGCATCAACTGTGGTGAGGAAGCCAAGGTGTGTGTCAGGAAACTCCTAGAGAAAAGCCACAGGGTGGTAGGCTCCTTGCATAGCCCATCTACGATGATAATAAAATAAGCAAAGGTAACCGAAATGGCCAGAGACAGAGCCTCCACAAATCCAAAGGGACAGCTGTTCCAACAGGAACTCTATGTCTGGTGACTGACACTAGACATGGTGAACAGATTAGCCCAGAACATCAGTCTACAGGCTCTGGGTTCTTGTCACTGTTTAACCATTCTCTGGCTGTGCGACCTTGGGTAAGTAACTCAACCTCTATGATCTTTCCAATCTTCCAACAAGATTGATTACAACAATGCCTCACAAAGGGATTGTGAGGGTTAAATCAAACACTGAGTATAAAACCTTTAGCACAGAGCCTGGCATAGAACAAAGGATAATATTTAGTTTAAAAGAAAAGAGAGAAACTGCAGAGAGTTTCCCTTCTCAGAAAATGTCCTCAGAGAAGAACAGAACAACATTGCAAGAGGAAACCCAAGTTCTGGGGAAACATGACCTATTATTGTTATTCTTCCAATATGTAAAACAGATACGGGCTAAAGGTGGTGCCTGTGTGGTAGGGATGGAAGAGGATGAGCGCCGGATCAATGGGATACCCGGGCACGGGCCCCCGCTCTGCCATGTTTATGGCTAACCCTGTAAGCAGCTGCAGGCGCTATGTGGGGTAGGACTACTGTCCTGAGAGGGCACTGCCCACTCTGGAGCTCAGGACTCTTGTGCAGATAAAGAATGGCAGACATAAAGACTCAGCAACCGATCCCAGGCTCTGCAAGGACTGTTTTCATTCTGTTTTGTTTTGCTTTGCCTGTAAGGTAAACTTACCCTGACTTTTAAAAAAGCTAACTTTAATGATCACAATGGCCAGGATGATAAGTTGGGACCTAAGAGTGGTCCCTCAGCAGGTGGAGGAGGCTGTCACCTGGACACAGGGTTCAGCTGGCCCCGTGCCACCCGTGGCTGGAAGACAGGCCTCACCGCCCTTGAGGGTGACCATCCTGATGACAGTATATCTTCCCTCTGCTGTCTTCTGGTCCAAGTCAGGCAGGGCTGCATCTGAACATCACCCCTTTATGTCTCCTTTTAAAAATGTACATATTTAGTTAAGTTCATTTTATTTTAAAGGGGGAGAGAGAAAGAAGCAGAGCATGCAACAGATCTTCCATGTACTGGTTTACTCCTCCAATGTCTGATAGCCAGCGTGAGCCAGGAGCCCAGGCCTCCCCTGGGTCTCACACTGGGTGGCAGGAATTTGAGTTTTTGAAGCAGCACTGCTGCCTCACAGGGTGTGCATTAGCAGGAAGCTCTATCAGAAATGGAACTAGAATTTGAACCTAGGAACTCTGACATAGAATGTGTGCGTCCCAAACGCCATCTTACTGGTGCACGAAACATCTACCTCTGGGCCTCTATTTGTAACCCTGTCTCCAACAACACAATGCAAAATGCACTTCCATCCCTCTCGAGGCTCTTAACCTGCTTCACATATGGCTGGACATCCCAGGATACGTGGTCTGACTCTCAAAGGAACATTAGCTCCACCAGCGCAAAAAACCCATTTGCTTCATTCACCTCTAAATCCCCAGCTCTTAAAACAGAGCCTTGAACACAGCAGGTTCTTGGTAAGTATTCAGGGACCAAAATAAATAAATAAAAGTTCTACAACATAATGTTCTCCTTTGTTCCGGTGAACAGAACCTGAAGGTAGAGAATTAATTCACAGTTGCTGGAATCCAGAGCCTGGCCTGCCAAGGAGGAAAGGAACTGGAGGAACCAGCAGTCTTCCCTTATTCCTGCAAATGTTCCCCGAGCAGCGCCCCCTGTGGAAGACACGGGGAGCAGTGCCCTGAGCGAGGGAGGCCACGTGAGGATGCTGGGTTGCAACAGGCACTCTCGCACACAGCAGACCCTCGCTCGTGCAGAATCTCCCACTCTGCCCACAGCCTGTATCCCAGCCTTGCGTGGGGCTCTGAAGGCCTTGGACATTTGGGAACTGTCCTGGAATTCTCCTTCTTCCGCACCCAGGAGGCATGTGACTTTCAGGAACTGTCAGTTGTCTGGACATAAACAAAAGAACAAAGGCACTGGAAGGGAAGGAGCCTCAGACCCACTGGAACACAAAACTGACCTGGAATTTTAACACCCAGAGTGGGGATGCAGAAGGAGCACAAAAAATTCCACCCTCTCAGCCCTGTTCAGGAGAATTTCTTAGAAGGGGCTCATGTCCCCCGAGCTCCACCTGCGCGTGAAGCGATCCTGGCCAGCAGCTGCACCCGGCTGCCCTGGAAGATCAGAAGGGAGACTCCAGGCGAGCTGCTTGTATCTACCTAAATATGGTCTCTTCTTCGAGCACTGTGGACCTGGGCACCAGCAGGGCGTTTGACCTTTTTACTTTATAGGCTACGTGGCTACGTGACTTGGCAGATTCCCTCCCTTCTAGGAGACTCCCTTTCTCCTTCCGTTAAGAGAGCCAGGCTGCACCTGACCACCTTTTGCCCTGCCTTAAAGCCTTGCTTTCAACAGCCCCAAGGCTTCAGTGCACTTTCCTGGCTTGTTCTTTCCACCTTTCCTCCCCCCACCCCCACCACCTCCTTTTCTGGCGTTAGATTAACTCTTTCCTGCTTAATGTGGAATTACATCCCCAGAATAGAGAACAGAACTGAGGGTCTGGTACAGACATCTGGGCCAAGGAAAGCTCTCACTGCTGGCCAGACAGTGCCTGGGTCTGGGTTGTCATTCCTCAGTGGCACCCCAGGCCATGGGCCCAACCTTCCTCTCTTCCTCTTTGGGCACCCCTGCCTGTTTTGCCAATGCTCCTCCCCCACATTTGACGTTGTGATACAGGAGCAGGAGAAGCTACCCAGAAGGACCCTGAGTCTTGGCGATGGGTGAGAAGGTGGGTCCGCCCAGTGTATGACTCCGGGACTATGAGGGATGCTTGTCTGAGTAGGGTCAGCTTCCTCACCTATCTGGGTGCCCATTGCAGAGCACCTCTGTGACAATCAGATGGGAAGATTTGCGGAAGCCTTTGATTTGCTGCTGGGATCCTAGGGTCTGAGGTTTCAGGTCAGTGCTTTGACCTCCTGACCCTCTGCCACACTGTTTCTTCACCTCACCCATCCTGTTAGCCTCTCCAGCAATAAAAGTGCAGTTCAGAGGACGGGAACCGGAGCCAGAAGGCCAGAAGTTCCTTGCTGGCTCTCCTACTGACCAGCTGTGTGACCCTTAGGCCCAAAAAAAACCCACTTCTCTTATCCTCCGATTCCTCATCTGAAAGTGGGGACAAAACCAAACCTACCTCAAGGGTTGCCGTGAGAATGCGTAGGGGAGACACCTAGCACAGCACCTAAGACGCGTCCGTTCTTGCTGCTGTTAGAGGACCCAGTGTCGTCACTGACAGGCTCAATAGGAGCCAGCACGTAACTAACGTGGCCCTTGGGCATCCTGAAACCAGAGGTTGTCCAGCTATGGCCCACAGACCTTGGCAGGCCCCTGGATCCTTGAAAGAGGTGCACAGTGCCAGCACTACTCTGGAGTGATATCACTCTGCCTTTTCAACCGTTTACACTGATGGTGCAAAAGCAATGGCAGTAAAACAGCACACGCCTTAGTGTGAACCAAGACAGTGGCGTCCACCTATACGGAAGTTGTATTCTTCATGGCCTTACAGACCCAGGGAGACAAAAAGGTAGTTTCAGTTAACAAAGTCTTTTATTAATCAGTAAATATTGGACTTTTGATTTTATCTTGACCTCCATTTTATTTGACATAATGACTAACTGACAAGCTGTAGTTAATCAGATGTGGGAATTCAGCTGACATTTTTTTCAGAAACAAAGAAGTGAACTTGTCACTTCAGCACAGATTACTACCAAGATTTGTTGCCAATGATAAAATTCAAGTTTTCAAGTGAATTTTGGAAAACTATCTACCCCCTGAACTTGTCAGCCTTCCCAAAACACAGATTTCTTTCAAATGAAATTGATGGCGATATTAATAAATGTGATTTCTTTTGTTGTAGAATGAAATGTGTCAACATTTGCAAGATATGCATAAATATTAGTTAACTAATATTTTCTCAATGACTAATGCATGATGTTACAAAATCATTCAGAGTGAAAAAATTTCCATTCAAAGTGTACGTTAAATCAATGGACCATGTTTAAAGAGGTAGGAAAAGTTTGATGATAAGGTTCCAGATACACACTGCAACTAGTCTTCCAGAAGCTATCACTGGTCAAGCTTTTGTGTCATGTCACAGAAGAATATCCATAAGTACTTGAAAAAGTCATTAAAATGTTTGCACTTTTGCCAACTACCCTTCTGAGTGAGGTGAAATTTTATCTGCATACTTTAACTAAACAGTACATTGCAACAGATTAAATGTCGAATTGGGTATAAAAGTCAACCTGTCTTCTATTAAGCCAGCTGTTGGAGATATATACAAATAACATAACACTGTCATTTTCTCAAAGTCACTTTCCATTTTGGGAAATTTTTCATAAGCACATGCTAATGATGTTAATACATGGTGGGCTTGTCTTTACTGTTCTTAAACACATTAGTAAATTGACCCTTTAAATTTTGTTTTAATTTCTCATGCGATGACTCATCTACCTAAAGAACACCTATTTGTTTTCTTCAATCATTTTTAAGAGAGTAAAGAGGCACAAGACAAAGGTTCTCCAGAGCCACTGCTGTAAAAAGCGTCTGAGAAACAAAAAGGCAAAAGAGCGCTGCCAAGCATCGGAAAGGACCCTCCGGTATGTGTTTTGTTCAGCTGCTCACACCAGGAATACTCTGACCCAGGAAGCACCACCATTTAACAGGGATGCTGACAAACTCAACACTGCCCCCCACCCCCACACTCCGAGAGTAACCGGACTACTGAAGACTGTGACAACTATGTCCCCCAAGAACAACAGAAGTAATTAAGTCATTTACCCTGGGGATAAACAACAATAAGATAAAATGTACAGAATCACAACAACTTCTTCAAATCTTTAAAACTTTCCCAGATGAAATTTAAACTAAAGGAACATATCAGAAGGGCTCCAAATATATATCTTTGCTACACCAAGAATTTTTTCTTCTATTTTCTCCTCCCTTGTTCTCTAATTATTCTTCCTACCTTAAAATATTATTTCTGATCTTTTCTCATTCCCTTCCCCTTTTCTCTTTCTTCTTCAACCTTTCCTTCTTTGCCTCCCTGTCTCTCTTTCTCTCCTCCCCTTATTTTCATTAATTTTCTCCCTTTATTACCAGCAATATGTAACAATCATTTTTAAAAATTTTTACAAGAGCTTTATGTTTAAAAGGCAGGTGAAGAAGGAGGAGGAGGAATAACAGAAAGAAGAAGTAATAATAATCTGCTTTTATTCTGCCCCTATAACCTGGTGTATTTAATAAGACAAAAGTGTTCATGGTGCTGGCTCCTACAAGTACCTCCAGTGTGGAGACCAGGAGGGTGAGTCAGGCTGAGCCCTGGTTTCAGGTATCATTTACCCAATGTCCTCAGAGGGAGAGAAAGGGAATTACAAAACAGTGAGTGTGAATTTTTTCTAAAGATTTATTTTATCTATTTGAAAGGCGGAATTAGACAGAGACAGGGTAGGGGGGGACAGGAAGAGAGAGAGATACAGAGAAATCTTCCATCCACTGGTTCACTACCCAATGGGCACAACAACCACCATGGAACCAGGCCAAAGCCAGAAGCCAGGAGCTTCATTCAAATCTCTCATGTGAGTGGGAAGGGCCCAAGCACTTGGACCAACATCTGCTGCTTTCCCAGGTGCATTAGCAAGAAGCTGGATTGGAAATGGAGCACCTGGGACTTGAACCAGTGCCCACACAGGATGCTAGCTTCGAAGCTGGTGGCTTTACCTGCTGCACCACAACACTAGCTCCAAGAGTGTGAATGTTTAACGAGCAACAGAAGGGAATCAAGACTGGGACTTCCAGAACATTTTCCAAAGACAACTTAGACCAAAAAATTTTCTTTTCTAGGAAAGGACTTCCTAGAAAAGTCCTTTCCTATTTTTTTTTTTTTTTTTTTTTTTTGGACAGGCAGAGTGGACAGTGAGAGAGAGAGAGAGACAGAGAGAAAGGTCTTCCTTTTTGCCGTTGGTTCACCCCCCAGTGGCTGCTGCAGCCGGCATACCGCGCTGATCTGAAGCCAGGAACCAGATGCTTCTCCTGGTCTCCCATGGGGTGCAGGGCCCAAGTACTTGAGCCATCCTCCACTGCACTCCCTGGCCATAGCAGAGAGCTGGCCTGGAAGAGGGGCGACCGGGACTAGAACCCGGGGTGCTGGCGCCGCAGGTGGTGGATTAGCCTATTGAGCCGCGGTGCCGGCCTCCTATTATTTCTAGGAAATAATCTCAGAGATAGGCATGATTTTACAAACAAATTAATTAAAATAGTGAGGAGTTGGCATAGCCTAAATGGCTAACAGTAAATGAAGAGTTAAATAATTTTTGGACATTTATGCAATGCACTATTAAGCAACCATTGAAAGCAATTTATAGAGAAATCATGGCTTGAGGAAATATTTACAAGCTATGTTATAATTTTTAAAATGATCAAAATACAAAATGTTTCACAATTTATTCAATATTTTTATTGATCTGTTACCTGCACTACAGTAAATACTGGACATGTACTGGTGGGCGTGGTTCCTGCCCTTATGCAGCTTAAATTCAAATCAGAAATACAGCTTTTAAAGAACCAATGATATAACTAATTAGTTACATGCTATTCAGTTCCTATAACAATAAAGAAACATCATTTTTGAAAAAGTTATGAGGAAATATAAAATGTTAATGGCAGGACCTTTTTGATGGTAAAATTATAGTTATTTTCCATATACTTCATAAGTTTGTATTTTCCAAATTTCCTAGAACAAGAGTGTATTACTTTAAAAATCATTTCAAATTTTTAAATAAATAACTGAGGAAAAAGTTGAACTTGTTGACCCTTAACCTCTCTTTCTCTCTCTTTTCCTTTATTAAACAATGATGCCTTTTGCTTCAGTGTCCTCTTACAAAAGTAAAACAAACATGGGCCTTCAGTCTTTCTCCAAAAAGTACTGGACAGACAAAATGTGACATACCAGGTATACTGCAGGGCTCAAGACTGAATAGCTCTGTGCTTACAGAACGTAAAGCTTGATGATGGGAACAGATAGGCAAACACTACAACAGCTAAGCATGGACTCCATGTGCATTATCTCATTTGTTCTTGACTGTAACTCTTAAGTAGATTCTGTATCAAACACATTTGATAGATAAGGAAACTGAGGCTTACTGAAGTTAGATAATAGCAGAGCTGGAATTCAGGCCCCCAAGACCTGACTCCAAAGCCCAAGCTCTAAATAAATCACCAGGAAGGGGATGGAGCTGCCCAAAGCCCCACCAGGCAAAAGATGTAGCCCAGATTGGATATGGGAAGCCTTCCTAGAAGAAACAAACTCTACCTAAGATACAAAGAGTAAGCTGTGGTTATTTAAGAAGAGGGTTCTGGTAAAGGGCCTGGGGATTCACTCTTGGAATTGAATGATCACTAGGACTGGCCTGTGAAATACCGCTAGGGTCAGAAAGAGGTAGAACTGAGGTCAAGAGTCAGCAAGGGTCTGACGGCCTTGATGGTTCTGTTAGCCTGCAACGTTCGACTTCAGCCTGCAAAACACTGGGAATCAACAACATGGGTTAAATAGGAGAGTAGCAGAGTCCAAGATGAGGATTCCAAAACAAAGGTTATGGAGAACCTCACAACATTCTGAATGCCAAGGAGGCTACAATTATCCTTCTGAGCCTATATGATAAAAATTACAATTTCAATCACAACAATATCAGTGGACATTTGCTGATTATTCACTGTTTACATTATTCTAAAAACTAGCCATATACCTAATTCAATTCTCAGAACGATCCCATGACATCAATTATTATCCCCATTCTGCAGATGCAGAAGTTGAGATGCGGGGAGTTAAAATAAGTTGTCCATGTAAGTTAGTACTGGAGCCAGGATTATTTAGGGTATTTCCTCCTGATTTGTCTCAGGGTCACTTTTTGTTTTAAAGTGTAGCAAAGGTGAAATAATTCTGATGTTTTCAGCACCATTCTATTCCAGAAAAGTCCTGGCATGAAAGGCGAACAAAATGGTCTGTATGTACTCTCAGTTCTTTTTTGCCGAGTGGCTTAGGAGTAGACAATAGTACTCCCTGAGCCAAATGTTCTAGGACCTTCTGGCACCAATCACATCAATATGTTCTTTGAAATTCTGGTTGTCTGAAGGCTGGAGCATGGGAGAGAACTGACTATCTTACAGGGCCATTAAAGAGCAGAAAGCAAAGTGTTCTTCTAACGAACGCTCTTCCCAATCTGATTCTGTATCTGCCCAGCTTTGTATCGTTTACTGAGTGCCTTCAAGCTCAGGATCTCACTTAGTTTCCATAGTAAGCCTAAGGTAGACAAAGAGGAGTTGTGACCCCGGGATCTTTGCACATCCTGTTCCCTCTTCTTGGAACATTCTTTCTCCTCTCTTCTTTCTTTCTATGGTATTGCTTAGTCATCTGGCTTATCATTTCCTATGTTTTGATCTACTAGGATAAAGGCAAAGAAAGTAGTTAGAGTCTCAAACAAATATCTTTATTTGGTTCAGGAGTAAATGAGATGATAATCTATGTCTCTCCTTAGCAGGAAGAAATCTCGATATCAACCCTTCGTTGGCTGCCTGGAAATACCAGAAATACTCAAGGATAAGTGAAATACAAGCTACTTAGAAGTTTATGAGCCTTGTATCAGTCAGATTTGCTCAGGGATAGATTCACTATGATTGTTATGGAACAAGAGAGCTATGACAAGAATTAGACATTATTCAATTTGACATTCCCCATTACACAACAGAAGAAACTATTGGTGACATGAAATTCTGAAAGGAATATTTATAGTATCAGAAGAGTCACAGTAAATCTGAATAGTCAAGAACATCCAGCCACCCCATGGGCTCACACAGGGGAAATGCATGAGGAATAAACACTTATCTCTCAGAGGCTACTGCACTGGGAGTCTACAGGTGAGGTGGGAGGCCAGGAGGTTCTGGCTGTTGAGAGGAAGTGCTGCAGAACTGGAACCAACCAGGCATCTGTGTGCCTATCACCCTATCTGTCAGAGAGTAGCGATGGCTACTGCTTCACTCTGCCTTCCAAATCTTACCCAAGATCCTCCTTTTGCCCAACTCTGGCCTGGGACCATAAAGGAAACAATACAAAGTTCCCAACTAAACCAAATTGACACAGCAAAATCCAGCACCTACCCACGAGTAGTGAAAGGCAAACTGAAGGAAGGGTGAAGAGATGTCAAGTCAGAGTGACTGTTGCTTCCAGTAGGCCCAGTTTTTTATCACATTCCACAGCTTTTTTTTTCAACTTTTTAAAATAAATATAAATTTCCAAAGTACAACGTTTGGATTACAGCAGCTTTCCCCCTCATAAGCTCTCTCCCACCCCCAACCATCCCATCCCCCATTCCCTCTCCCATCCCATTCTTCATCAAGATTCATTTTCAATTATCTTTATATACAGAAGATCACCTTAGTATGTACTAAGTACAAATTTCAACAGTTTGCACCCACACAGATACACAAAGTGTAAAGTAATGTTTGAGTGGTAGTTTTTCCATTAATTCACATAGTACAGCACATGAAGGACAGAGATCCTACATGGGGAGTAAGTGCACAGTGACTCCTGTTGGTTTAACAATTGACACTCTTATTTATGACGTCACTAATCACCTGTGGCTCCACAGCTTTTGTTTATACAATGACAGGTTTATTGATTCTC
Organism: Lepus europaeus; assembly: GCF_033115175.1. Lineage (NCBI taxonomy): Eukaryota > Metazoa > Chordata > Mammalia > Lagomorpha > Leporidae > Lepus > Lepus europaeus. Next base: position 131,394,124 of record NC_084830.1, on the reverse strand, counting down.
CCCCTATGGCCATCACCCAAATTAAGATTTTCTTTAGCTCTTGCCCTGGAGATTGATATTTTTCAGATCCTCCATTCACCCTGCTCTCCATGTCCTGTGCACACTCTGCATGCGACATTACTTCTGCCTTGGATGCTCTCCCCTCTTTACACGGTGGGTTTTAGTTTTAACATTATTTCATTCCGGGGGGATTTCTTAATTCCTCCAACAATCTAATTTAGGAGCCCTCCTGATGTGTGTGTCTGTATTTTAGTACTTGTTATACTTTAGATCTTATTGAAACATCTGTCTTCCTTGCTGTTCTCACAAATTAGTGTCTAACACATAGCAGTTCAATAATTGCTAGATGCTTGGCAGATGGATGAATGGATGAGTAGGTAAGTCTTTCCTTTCCCAATGTGTCTTCTCTCCAATGTCTTCTATACGCTACATTGAAGGCTATTTTTCCCTTTGAAAACCTGACTTTCCGCAGTACCTTGTCATTGCATGTAGGAAAAAAATCCCACCCTCTCATCTGTGCATTCAAGAATCATCACATACGGTCACAGTGTATCTTCTTCAAACATCAAGTACTTCTCTCCATGAATCCTCTATAGTCTGACAAACTGATCGGATTATTCCCCAAGAAGAGTAACTTTTGTGATAATACTTTTAAAAATCACCCAATTTTCATTTACTTGCAGTATATGCCAAGCATTATTTGATACTTTTTTATGTTTTATTTTATTGAATAATCAAAATAACCCAATGAAGTACTCATGTCTTACACACATTTTAGAAAGGAGTTCAGAAAGTCGTTTGCCAATGTCACAAAGTCAGTAGATAATAAAACTGGCATTTAAGTTCATTTATTATCTGATTGCAAAGTCACCACCCCACTGTACCACATCTTGCCATAAGAAGTTCTCACTAACAGTTTGTTGAAATATTTAATTAATTGATTGCTACTATAACCTATATCCTTTTATGGCTTATTTCGTTTGAATTCTCAAAGCATGAGCATGAAGACCTAAGGAAAGAAGAACTATTATCATTCCCAGTTTACAGATAACAAAGGCCAGACTCAAAGAAGTGAAGTAACCTACACTAAGCCACATAGCTCAAAAAGTGCAAAACTGGGGATTGAACCCTGGGCTGCTCACCCTCCAGCAGAGCAAGGAACCACTCTGCTGCCTCACTCCTTGACAGAACTAGCTGGAGCTAGGACAAGATGGAACTTCCATCCTTCCTCAGAGCTCTCACATAAAGGTGAAAAGAACAATTTCCAGAGATGCTAAGTGAAGCCCCTGATGGGTCGTAAACCAGGGCTCTGGTTTGCTTTCCATCATGTTTCAGTTGTAAAATCTTTCTCCTTTCTTGACCAGAAGTGCCCCACAATCTATGGCATGATGAGAGCAATAATCTCCCCACTAGACACATTCATCCCATTCAGTCCCTGCTCTTATTATGCCCTCTGCCTGTTAAAATTCAAATTAACTCTGCTGTCCCTGAGGACATCTGTTTCCTGTTTTCTAAGAATATAAAGAATTGTGAGTCAGGCAGACATCAAGCCTAGCTTCCAGAAGCTTCAAAACAAATAGTGACATTACTGATAGGAACAGTGCAACCATTAACCAAAGGTTCCATGAAAACAAGCTCTAGATATTTTCCATTCACACAAGTGTTGGAATCAGTGAGTCTCAAAAGCTAAATGTTTATCCTGAGTAGACCCTAGGGAAAAGTGTCACCTTCTTGAAGGAAATAGAATTGCATTTTTTTTTTTCAAGAACAGCTGATATTGTGCAAGAGCTAGGCTCTATTCAACTGCAGACTGGAAGCTGAGTGGAGCTAAAGAAATGCGGAGATGGGAGGATTCAGACTGAAGGAGTAGGGAAATGTTTCATTCAATCATTTCTTTTGTCAAAATATAAGCATAATGCATCTGCTATGAGCTAGGCCTGTAGAACTCAGAGCAGAAGCATTTAAGACTAGCATTGGCAGCTGCCCTTTCTGCTCACATCTGAAGCTAGGAGAGAGGATAAAGAATGGAATGTATTCCAGGCAGGTGTAAATAGCAAGTACAATGACTCTGAGGGGAGGGAGCATATAGTTCATTGAAGGAAAGGAGAAAACATCCTTGTGCATATAAGGAAACATTATCATGAAATGGGACAGTGAATTGGTTAACAAGCATCAAATCATGAAACGCCTTTAACTTATATTATGGATTTTTGTAGTTAGGATGTGGTAGTTTAAAAACTTGATCCAAAAATTCTTTGAGTCTCATCCTATTGACAAGAGCTCCCTTTTCCTCCCCCTTGACCCTGGACTCTGATGTGGTGCCAGGCTGTGGGCTCAGGTCTTCAGAAATGGCACTGTCTACTTCTTGCCTTACCGGATACTGTGGGAATGCAGTCACTGAGTTTTGAGGAGGCCCACATAGCCTATGTAGAAGTCCTTATGCAGAGTCCTAGGAACGGGAACTGAGGTCCCTAACTGTAAAACCACGCTGAGCCTGCAGACAACAGGCACCACTAACTTGTTAACCTTATAAACGAGCTACATTGGAAACAGATGTTCCATTCAGACTCAAGTCAAGGCACTTCAGGTGATATGGCACAAAACAAAACAAGTCTTCCCTACGGAGCCCTGCCTAAACTGTAGATTTTTAATGTAAATAAACCATTGCTATTATTTTCAAGACAATAAAATTTTTCAAGACAATACTTTCTTAGGTAGGCATAGATCATAAGAATATAGAGAGGTAAGAAACTATTGAAGAACTTTGAGTATTAAGAAGTTTGTATTTAATTATAGTTTTTCATATAAAGATCAGGACTATTATTTACTTCATAGAATAACTCTGAGAAATGAATAGTTAAAGGGAAGCACTTTGCCCGGTGTTGATATTTAATAAGCTCAAGAAGTGGTACTTATTATTGTTCTTACTTTTAGAGTTTGGAAAACAGGATGGAACAAAACTATTTCAAGAGTTAAAGTATGACTTAACAGTCACTTGATCTAGAATGATGGCAGTGGTGACAAAGTAGGTTTTAGGGAGCCATTCAGGATGTAGAATTGATAAGCAGACATAACTAATGGACGTGAAGGCTGAGGAAGAGGAAAACTGAAGACAAACTACAAAATGTCTTACCTGGGGGCTGACGCTGTGGCATCATGGGTCAAACCGCTGCCTGCAAGCCAGCATCCCATATCAGCGCCGATTTAAGTCCAGGCCGCTCTATTTCCAATCCAGCTCCCTGCTAGTGTGCCTGGAAAAGTATCAGAAGATGGCCCAAGTGCTTGGGCCCCTACACTCATGTGGGAGACCCGGATGAAGTTTCTGGCTCCTGGCTTTGGATTGACCCAGCTCTGCTTTGCACCCATTTGCATAGTGAACCAGTGGATGGAAGATTCTCTGTCTCTGTCTCTGTCTCTCTCTCTCTGTGTGTGTGTCTCTCTGTAATTCTGCCTTTGAAATAAATGAATAAATCTTAAAAAAAAAAAAAAAGGCCTTACCTTGAATGGATCAGCAAGCGGAAAGACAACTGCAGAATTTGCCTTCCATCAGGTTTTCCCCCTCTAGGTATTTTACTCCAATTTACACCTGGAAACATCAACCTATCTCTATTTTTAACCCATTTGAGCAGGGCTGAGCCTCTTCACTCAGGTTAAACCTATTACCCAGGTTAAAGCCGATCTCTTAGGCAACTGATTCCAAGATCAACACAGGACCAAAACAGGCTGAGCAGAGCCAACAAAACTCAGTTTTAGGGCTTGTTACTTGTTTGACTTTGGAGAAAGAATCTCTGCATTGGAACTTGAACCTGTAACTATATAAACTGGAACTAGTGAAGTCATTTGATATCTGAACCTAGAGCCAACACAATGCATGGGAAGTAAAAAACTAAGAATCTTGGAATCCCAAAAACGCGAGAGATTAAGTCAAACTAGAATTGAGTGGACTTCAGCGCTGGGTGTTGCTGAACCCGATGTTCCTATGATAGTGCAGAGCTTCAAACTGGACCAATCTCTGCAGCTCTGAATCAAGCTACACCTGAGATGAACCACAAGTCCTTTCATGTATAAGAAGTAAAGAATTTCTTTTTTTATTTTTTCACATACATTACTTTTTTTTGTTTGTTTTTGTTTTTAGTTTTTATTTAACGAATACAAATTTCCTAGGTACAGCTTTAGGAATATTGTGATTCTTCTCCCCATACCTGCCTTCCCACCTCCACTCCCATCCCACCTCCTACTCCCTCTCTCATCCCATTCCTCATTAAAATTCATTTTTAATTATCTTTATATGCAGAAGACCAACTCTATACTAAGTAAAGATTTCAACAGTTTGTACCCACACAGACACACAAAGTATAAAGTACTGTTTGAAGACTAGTTTTACCGTTAATTCTCGTAGTACAACTCATTAAGGACAGAGGTCCCACATGGAGAGTAACTGTACAGTGACTCTTGCTGTTCATTTAGCAACTAACACTGTTATTTATGACATTAGCGATCACTCGAGGCTCTTGTCATGAGCTGCCAAGTCTATGGAAGCCTTTTGAGTCTAGAAACTCTGTCAGTATTTAGACAGGGCCATAAGCAAAGTAGAAGTTCTCTCCTCCCTTCAGAGAAAAGTACCTCCTTCTTTGATGGTCCTTCTTTCTACTGGGATCTCACTCACAGATATCCTTCATGTATATCATTTTTGCCACAGTGTCTTGGCTTCCCATGCCTGAAATGCTCTCATGGGCTTTTCAGCCAGATCCAAATGCCTTAAGGGCTGATTCTGAGACCAGAGTGGTAGATAGCTCTTTTATTTGCTGATTTCATTTCCCTTGGGTAAATTCCAAGGACTGGGATAGTTGAGTCATATGGGAGGACTATATTTCAGATTTCTGAGGTATCTCCAAACTGTCTTCTATAGTGGCTTTGCCAGTTTGCATTCCCACCAACAGTGAATTAAGGGGTACCTTTTCTCCAACATCCTCACCAGCATTTGTTGTTTTTAGATTTCTGGACATACATTACTTTTGTTTGGGCTTATGTACAATTGTGCTTGAAGAAGTCCAAGCTGACATATTAATAATGTTAAAGAAAACTGGAAGAGGACAGATATTGCATCAAAACTGACTGTGATATTGGTGATTTTATAGAGAGCAATATCACTGGAGAAGTTCAGGTTGAGCATAAATTGCAGCCAATTTAGAGGCAATTGGAGAAGAAATGGAGATGAAAAGTCTACATTAGTTACAAAGTATGACCATCCCTCAAATTTTTAGTCATCAAGGACATGCAAATATCACAATATAATATCATACACAGCCACCAGAATGACTAAGGTAAAAAAAAATGTAGGGCCCAGTGCTGTGGTGTAGCAGACTAATCTGCTGCCTATAGTGCCAGCATCCCACAGGGGTGCCAGTTGGAGTCCCAGCTGCTCCATTTCCATCCCAGCTCCCTGCTAATGCACATGGGAAAGCAGCAAAGGATGGCCCAAGTTCTTGGGTCCCTGTACCCGTGTGAGAGACCCGGAAGAAACTCCTGGCTCTTAGCTTTGGCCTGGCCCAGCCATGGCTGTTGGCAGCCATCTGAGGAGTGAACCAGCAGATGGAACATTCTTTCTCTCTCTCTCTTTCACTGTCTCTTCCTCTCTCTGTAACTCTTCCTTTCAAAATTAACAAACAAATCATTTTAAAAAATAAAGACAATTCCAATTATCTTTATATACAGAAGATCGATTCAGTATATAATTAGTAAAGATCTCATCAGTTTGTACCCACGCAGAAACACAAAGTGTAAAAATACTGTTTCAGTACTAGTTATAGCATCACTGCACAAACCTGGTGTTAAATTGGAAATGGCATAGAAAATTAATTAATTTTTTAAAAAAATATTATGTAGGATCTCTGTCTTTAATGTGCTGTACACTCTTATTTAATGCTATAACTAGTACTCCAACAGTATTTTTTTTCCACTTTGTGTTGCTATATGGGGGCAAACTGTTGAAATCGTTACCTAATATATACTAAACTGATCTTTTGTATATAAAGAGAATTGAAAATGAATCATGATGTGATTGGAAGGGGAGAGGGAGCGGGAAAGGGGAGGGTTGTGGGTGGGAGGGAAGTTTCGGGAGGGGGAAGCCATTGTAACCCATAAGCTGTACTTTGGAAATTTATATTCATTAAATAAAAGTTTAATTAAAAAAAATAAATAAAGACAATTCCAAGTATTGGCAAGGGTGAAGGTAATTGGAACTCTTAGGCACCACTGGCAGGAAGATACCGCTACACAAACACCTTGAGAGACTGATCGGCAGTATCAGTTTACTACTTTAGCATTTAGACCTTAATCCAACCCACAGACTAGCTCAGAAGTCTCCAAAACAGATGAAGAAATATTAGAGCTGCTCTTGATTTTTTACTTTTATCTCAACTTTTTAAAATTTGTATGCTTCTGTTTTACAATATTCCTAATAATATATTAGTATATGTATGCAACTTGCAGTTAAGTAAATAAACCTAAATTGTGGGCAAGTGCTTAAAATTGTTTTACTGATAGAGTTCATGATCACAAAAGCTCAGAGACACTGTGTTAAGAGAACACCAGGGGTACCATGTTCCAGTGGTTGAGCAAGAAAGGCAATATGGCTTGCCAGCCAAGCTGCAGGTAGTACATTTCATAATTTGGTGATATTTCTGAGGGTGGATGCAGTGCCTACACTCAATTTTCCTCTCTGTACTTTTCTTATTCCTATTTCCCAATTAGTGCCAAGTGCTGGGCTAAACCTTTCTATGCATTATCTCATTTAACGCTCACAACATCTCTGTGAAGCATTTGATTTAGAAATAAGAAAACTGCAGTGAGAAAGGTTGCTCAAGATCCCAAAACTACAAACAGCAGAGCTGGGACCCAGTGCTACCCCATGTATGAGCTTCTAAAATAGATGGAGTTGAAGGGTAGTTCTGAAGTCAGATATAGACTTTGTCACATAATAGAAGGGCTGTGCAATAGTATTGTCTCTACTTGGACATCACTGGCACATTGCTTTAGTGTCTAGTCCAAACCCTCTAATGGTGCTCCCAACCAGACGCAAGTGAAACATGATACATACAGGAGATTGCATTTCTGAAGAATGCTGTATGCCTAGCAGTATCATTGGGAAACCGCTCTTATAAACAGTGTTAATTCCTCACCATCACTACCCTACTGCCAACACCATCAGGGCGACATGCCCAAAGTCATTAGGCAGTGAGTACATCAGTGTTTAAAGTAAGTCTCAAGTGAAAAGTGCAGCAAACCAGAGTGCCCTGCCTTCTGATGGCACGGCCTCACCCAATTGTTTACTTGAAGCCAGCAACTGAAAGAAGGCAGGGAAGGGGGAAAGATTTTTCCAAGGCAGGCTCCAACTACTGCTTCCCTACTGGCCTGGGAGCAAGATTTGGGGCATTGTTTTCCACGACCTAGCATGCTTTCTTTATGCCCTGAGACTTCCCTGAGGATCCTGACCTCTTAAGGTCACACCATACAAGGCCCATCTGCCACCTAACATCTGTGTCTTCCACATTGTTAGCCAGCTTTCCCATTCCCTAACCACCTGTTGGCAAATGCTCATCCCTCTACTTCTCCCAGTACTCTCTTGCAGAGAGAGAGATAGTCGGTGACTCCAGAGTCCCTGTTTTGATGAAACAACAACCTGGCAATGGCCATTCTGTGATGTAATTAAAACTGAAACTCAGGCTTGATATCTGTCTATAGGCACCAGTGGAGAAGCCCACCGGATTTAGAAGCTGCCTTGGATACCTTGGGAGAGCCGAGTCCATAATGTACGGAGGAGCTTAGCTGAGACCCTGTCTTCTCTTTTCCTGCTCTCCTCTCTTTGAGGAATGTGGTTGGCTAGGGGTGGAGCAGCTGTTTCCCAGGCACTCAAGTTTGGGCTGGTTCATTGTTGGTGCACAGGGTGAGGCGGGTCAGAAGACCCAACGAGGAGATCCCATGCTGCTGGTAGGAGTAGAATTGCAAAAGTGCCTGGTTTTTCACTGAGCTGGAATCCAGCTGAGTGACTGCAAAGAAGCCTAGCATGAACATAGACCATGAGAGCAGCAAGAACTCCCAGTATGGGTGATGAAGTAGATGATGATTACGATGATGGCAGCAAAGAAAATGATAATAGCGATCACAGCCAGTTTTTGTTAGAACTTGAATATATGTCAAGTGTTGTTAAAAGCACTTTACATGCATTAGCTCATTTAACCTAACCTAATATTGTTGTTATCACGTGTGTACATTTATGGAAATAGAAACACAGGGTGACTAATTCACTTGCCTTAACAAATACAGCTTGAAGGTAGAAGAGCCCCAAATCCAATGCCTGACATCAACAACTGAGACTGAGGACGTCCCTGTAAACAGTAGAGTCATTTTTCTCCATGCAATCTGACTTCATTCCTAGATGCCAGTCTGTGAAATTGACAAGACCAGAAATGACTGTGTTGGAGGGGAGAAGAGAGGGTGCTGAAGCCCTACATTCTTGGCCCCTCACCCATGCCACTCTTAACAGGCAACTGTGTTTTATGAAACACAATTTGTAAAGAGTTTCACCACCACTCTCCCTCTTAGAATGGATGCATATATTTTGACATATTCAAACACCAGTTGTGCATAGCTATGAAAAAGATGCACTATTGCTGCATGAAATGATATGGGTAAATTTCACAGATATTACATTGAGTCGGAAAGCTTGATATCAAAGAGTATCTGGGAGGCCAGCGCTGCGGCTCAATAGGCTAATCCTCTACCTTGCGGCACTGGCACACCGGGTTCTAGTCCTGGTCGGGGCGCCGAATTCTGTCCCTGTTGCCCCTCTTGCAGGCCAGCTCTCTGCTGTGGCCCGGGAGTGCAGTGGAGGATGGCCCAAGTGCTTGGGCCCTGCTCCTGCATGGGAGACCAAGAGAAGCACCTGGCTCCTGGCTTCGGATCAGCGCGGTGGTGCGCTGGCCGCAGCACATCGGCCGCGGCGGCCATTGGAGGGTGAACCAACGGCAAAAGGAAGACCTTTCTCTCTGTCTCTCTCTTTCACTGTCCACTCTGCTTGTCAAAAAATAAAGATAAAAAATAAATAAAAATAAAAAGAGTATCTGGGGCCGGCGCTATGGCGCAGTGGGTTATCACCCTGGCCTGATGCACTGGCATCCGATATAGGCGCTGATTCGAGACCTGGCTGCTCCACTTCTGATCCAGCTCTCTGCTATGGCCTGGACAATCAGTGGAAGATGTCTCAAGTGCTTGGGCTCCTGCACGTACATGGGAGACCTGAAAGAAGCTACTGGCTCCTGGCTTTGGATCAGTGCAGCTCCAGCCATTGCAGCCAATTGAGGAGTGAACCATCAGATGGGGGCCTCTCTCTCTCTCTCTCTCTCTCTCTCTCTGCCTCTCCTCTCTCTCTGTAACTCTGACTTTCAAATAGATAAATAAATCTTTTAAAAAAGATATCAAAGAGTATCTAATTTTTTAAAGATTTATTTATTTGAAAGAGTTACACAGAGAGAGGAGAGGCAGAAAGAGAAGGGTCTTCCATCCACTGGTTCACTCCCCAGTTGGCTGCAATGGCTGGAGCTGCACCAATCCGGAGCCAGGAGTCAGGAGCTTCTTCTGGTCTCCCACATGGGTGCAGGGCCCCAAGGACTTGGGTGATCTTCCACTGCTTTCCAAGGTCGTAGCAGAGAGCTGGATTGGAAGTGGAGCAGTTGAGACTCAACCCGGCGCCCGTATGGGATGCCAGCACTGCAGGACCCAGCTTTACCTGCTATGCCACAGTGCTGGCCCCTAATGTTTGTCTTTGTTTATAGGAATTTCAGAAATGGACAAACCCAATCTGTGGTGACAAAGGACACAAATGTAACTGACTAGCTTTGGGAACATTTCTCATTTTGAGAAGTTAAAAAAACAAAATCCTGAAAAAGAAATTATTTGCTATCTGATGTACAGTCAAGCAGAATTTGAAGTTCCTGTCTCCTAGAGCATTTTTACAAATATCTAATTCATTGCAAATATTTATTGAAACCAAACTGTGTGCCAAACACATTTTTAGATCTGAACATATGCCAATAAGCAAGATGAATGAGCCCATGCTCTCACGTTGTATTTATTCTGGTTGGGGGATATTGACCAAAGGAAAACAAATGAATCGCTGAAAACAATAACCATAGTTATAAGTGATATGGAGAAAATAAAAAATGGGATGATGGGTTATGAGTGACTGAGCGCCTACTTCAAATTCAGTGGTCAAGAAAAGTCTCTCTGAAAAGGTGACCTTCCAGTAAGGCCGAGGGACAAGAAGTGGTCAGCCCCAGGACAAGGTAGGGGTATTCCAGGCAGAGCGAACAAAGCGCTAAGGCTCTCAGGTGAGGAGGAACTTTTTCTGCTTGAGGAATAGTTAGTAAACATGGTAGAGAGGAGTGGGTCAGACAGGGGGTGGTGCAAGTTGAAGTCAGAGGAGTAGACAGGAACCAGAAGTAGGAAGAAGTCAGAATTACTTTCTAAGTTGAATAGAAAAGTCATTAGAGGATTTTTAAGCTAGTGAGAAGAACAAACATAGGAGACCTGTTAGAAAGTATTACTTAAGGCTGGCGCCATGGCTCAATAGGCTAGTCCTCCGCCTGTGGTGCCGGCACACCGGGTTCTAGTCCCGATTGGGGCGCCGGATTCTATCCCGGTTGCCCCTCTTCCAGGCCAGTTCTCTGCTGTGGCCCGGGAAGACAGTGGAGGATGGCCCAAGTCCTTGGGCCCTGCACCCCATGGGAGACCAGGAGAAGCACCTGGCTCCTGCCTTCGGATCAGCGTGCTGCAGCCATTGGAGGGTGAACCAACGGCAAAAGGAAGACCTTTCTCTCTGTCTCTCTCTCTCTCTCACTGTCCACTCTGCCTGTCAAAAAAAAAAAAAAAAAAAAAAAAAAAAAGGTATTACTTAAATCCAGGCAAGGAGGCCAGCACTGTGGAATAACAAGTTAAGTCGCCACCTACAATGGACCATATGGACAAAGGTTTGAGTCCTAGCTGCTCCACTTCCTATCTGACTCCCTGCTAATGAGCCTGGGAAAGCAACGGAAGATGGTTCAAGTCCTTGAGCCCATGCACCCACATGGGAGACTTGGAGGAAGTGCCTGGCTCCTGGCTTTGGCCTGGCTCAGCTCTGGCCATTGGTGATCATTTGGGGAGTGAACCAGCAGACAGAAGGTAACTCTCTCTGTCTATCTCTCCCTCTCTCTCTGTAACTCTGTCTTTCAAATAAAATAAATCTTAAAAAAAATAAATCCAGGCAAGATGTAACAGTGGCATGAACTAGGGCAAACTGGGGTGTATTCAGTATATAATTTGGGATGTTTGCTTATGGATCAGATATAGAGGAATAAGAGGAAAAGAACTCCACAAAACCCCTGTGACTTCTGATTTGAACAACTGAGGAGACGTAGAACACTAGGCAAGAGCAAGTTGGGAATCAGAAGGTAGGAGCAAAGAACTCATTTTGGTAGGTGGACTGTATGATGTTAAATAGATATGTATGAGAAGGAATTTATTATCCATTTGAGTATGAGTGGTGTTCATGGGAGAGGTTAGGATTGAGATCAATTGTAGGAATCCTCACATGTGTATGATAATTACAACCATGGAGCCAGATGAGATCATCAGGACAAAGAGAGGAGACAGAAAAGCAGAATGGAGCCTGGGTCATTCAAACATCAAGAGAGAGAACGAGGAGGGAGCCAGCAGAGGACTCCAGGAAGGAGTATCTGAGGAAGTCAAAAGAAACCAGAAGAGCATGATTTCATAGCAGCCAGGAGAAGACAGTGTTCTGAGAACATGGGAATGATGACGGTCCATGTCAAATAGGTATGATGAGAAGACAGGGGTGAATGGGATTAGGCAGTATCACAAGAACAAGCCCATTGGAAGAGCAGAGACGGAAGCCTGACTGCACCAAATGGAAGTGCAAACAGGAGGTGAGGAATTAAGATTGGAGGTGATGCTTCTCAGAGGGTTTCTGTGGATGGGAGCAGATAAATTAGATGGTAAGCTAGAGGAGGATGTAAACTCAAGATCTTGCTTCTATTGCATATGCCTTGTAATTGGAGATACTCTGCTTGTTTCATGCTTATGGGATTGATCCAGTTTGTAAGGAAAAATGGAGATACAACTGGGGCAGGGAAGAATTTGGAGTGAGGGTGAACTTTCCTCAAGACAAGAATGGATGGAGTCCAGAGTACATGTGGAAGGCATTCCATTTTTCTTATTGGAAAAATAATAATTTGTGTACAAAAATTCCACATTGTTCAGGACCATTCCAAGCATCCCTGCCCCTGGTAGTTCTCCTCCCACCCTCTTCATTCTGTTCATTTTTCCAACAAAAGGGAAGGCACCCAACACACTCACAAACACCCCATGGGGGCACAATAATTTTGGGGTAGAACCATTAACAATCTCCTACCTGCTCCCTCTTTCCTGCCTGCCCCCAACAAGAACTTCTTTCTGGATTGCCCTCAACAGGACCCAACGTGAAAGGAGTTTTAAACAGCAGAAGAGCCAAGGAATCTGGGGAAGGGTGATACAGCAAAGTTTTGGGAACTTCGATGCCAGAGCTGCAGCCAGCAAAGTCCAGTGGGGCATTTTTATTTTTTTTTGAAAGTCAGAGTTACAAAGAGAGAAGAGGCGGAGAGAGAGAGAGGTCTTCCATCCAATGGTTCACTCCCCAAAAGGCCGCAACGGCCAGAGCTGCACCAACCTGAAGCCAGGAGCCAGGAGCTTCCTCTGGGTCTCCCACGTGGGTACAGGGACCCAAGAACTTAGGCTATCTTCTACTGCTTTCCCAGGCCCTAGCAGAGAGCTGGATCGGAAGTGGAGCAGCCAGGTCTCGAACCAGCACCCATATGGGATGCCGGTGCTTCAGGCCAGGTCATTAACCCATTGCACCATAGCACCAGCTACCATGTGGTTTTTATCCTCCTTCTGTTGAAATGAAGTATTAGGTGTATTGATGTGTGTATGTTGAACCATCCTGTAGCCTGTGGATAAATTCCACTCAGTCATTGTGGATGATCTTTTTGACATGTGATGGATTTTATAAAGTAGGTGTTTTGTTGAGAATCTTTGTATCTCTGTTTTCTTGAACCATTTTCTCTCTTTGTAAACAGAAGGCATTGGGCTAGCTCCCAGAAGGCCCTTCCAACTTCTCGTTCTGTTCTTCTGCACTAGGGAACACCAACATCAGCTAAGTTCCTGTGGCAAAGCTAACAGTCCTGTGCCATGGTGCTGGGTAGGTAGTACTGGCAGGTCCAGATGGGGCTGCCAGCCTCTCACTGTGAGCCCACTGTCTGCCCTGTTGGAAGACTTGCTGGTAACTCACAGGAACACTCTGAGGAAATGCAGCTTCCACTCATCAGCAACAGGGAGGCTATGGAAAACAAGGCTTGGGGTGCTGCCTGGGGCATGCACCTGAAGCCAAGTCTGAGATAAATAAGGCTTCAGTTCTCTCTTCCTAAGGAGAGGCCCGGTGTCTTCAGTGCATGGCCACTGGCTCCAAGCACAGCATTTCCTAACTTCTGTGGGATTTCATTTCATCCGTGCTTGGCCCCATAGTGGCCTAAGCAATTTTAAAATAAGCTGCCTGCTTTGAGGCATGAGATTTTAAACAGGTTGGATGGTACTGTGGACGGAGGGGTATCACTCTGGCAGACAGACAGTCCACGAGTGACACCTGCCTCTGTAAATAACTAGCTCCTAGTGAGCCCTGAGGATTCCCGGCCACTCTCTGGGTCTCAGTTTCCCATGAATTGGGCATGTTCTCCAATAGCCTTTTAGCTCCATCACCCTCAGGTTCTCTGACTTCAAAAGTGGTCCCTGATCACCCAGAAGAATAATGACAGTGCTAATACTTCCATTTCACTTTAGATTATAGTTGCTTTTTTTTCTTTTCTTTTTCTTTTTTTTTTTTTTTTTTTTGGACAGGCAGAGTTAGACTGTAAGAGAGAAAGAGAGAGAGACAGAGAGAAAGGTCTTCCTTCCATTGGTTCACCCCCCAAATGGCTGCTACAGCTGGCCACGGCTGGCGTGCTGTGGCTGGCACGCTGCGCCGATCCGAAGCCAGGAGCCAGAAGCTTCCTCCTGGTCTCCCATGCGGGTGCAGGGCCCAAGCACCTGGGCCATCCTCCACTGCACTCCCGGGCCACAGCAGAGAGCTGGACTGGAAGAGGAGCAACCAGGACAGAATCCAGCGCCCCAACCGGGACTAGAGTCCAGGGTACCGGCGCCACAGGCGGATGATTAGCCAAGTGAGCCACGGCATTGGCCTACAGTGCTTTTTTACCACTGTCTGGGTTGAGCCTCCAAACAAATCTGCAGGACCAATTAGGGACATGGAGAACAAACTGGTTAATTGCTGTTTCTCAGACTGATATAAAATATTTGACTCACAGACTATTGACTGTAGGTCAGAAGATAAAACTATACTTAATAAGTATAACATACTAAAAATATCCTTTAGTGAAGCAAACTGATAAAATTTAAAGATCATCATCTTAAGGATGGGGAGGCCAGACGCCACTCCCTGTTCAGTGCCAGCCCCAATCCTGTGGCCTTGGTTATGCAACTCCTCCACCTGCCCTCAGTTGTGCCATGTGTACAGTGGTACCCTACGTTCTTGGTGCTGCTGTTCTGGAATTCTCTCACATAGAATAAGTCTCCCCAGAGCTGTGTGAGCCTTACCTGGGAGATTTGGGTGAGGATTTTGCTTGTTTATTTTTGTTTTGTTTTGTTGTCTGCATAGCCTGCTATGGTTGTTTTAGCCAACGCTACATACAGACAGTAAGCCCAGAAACATGTCTTGTCACCTCTCATTAGATGGGTCAAATGCTCACTTGGAAGTCAGGAGGCCAATACTGAGGAAGGCTCGTGGAGCGTCTGAGCCCCTGTGACAATACCCTGAGGTTGCAGCGCTGGTTCAACATTCTGCTCGCCTCTCCTAATCAACGGCCAGTTCCACCTTCCAAAACACAGCTGGAGCCCACAGATAAACAGATCATCTAAACTGAGATCCAGATGGAGCCCCCCAAGTACTTACCAGGAACGTCATTCTTTAATGCCTCACTTCCTATCTGTAGATATTTTTTTTTGAGCGACTCAGATTCTGAGATTTACAGACCTTGGAAGCAGGCTTCTGCCAAATCAGGTTGAGCCATTACACCTGTGCCCTGCACCCTGCAAAGAAGAGTCCAGTGTCACGATCACTTTCAAGGGAGTTTTAAAAGAAGAGGAAGATAACTTGAAGAAACATAGGGAAGAAGTAAGAATGTATAAGAGAAATAAAGATGTTTGGACAAAGCTGACTATATTACCTCCCTTCTTGGAGATTTATAGTCTGAAATAGCATAAAATAGGTTTTAAAGACTATTTAATCTTAACCTAGCCCTAGCCACACTTTTTGATCATAGATTCCAGTTTTCTTTGCAATACTTATTAACATTCCTAGAATACATAGTCAGAAAAAGATGGTCTAAGGGCATCTAGTATGCTGGAGTAAAGAGGTCTAAGGGAGAACTGATTCCTTTATACCACTTTATAAAAGGGTGATATAAAAGTGATGACTTATCTAGATGCAAAATTTTAAAGGATTTAAAGAACAGTTGAAGGTTACAAGAAAGGATCTTTATTCTCCAGGTGAATAGCACACACAGTACATGTTGGTCATTCCCTGGTTTACACATAAGTTTCTGGTACATCCAACGCTGGGCCCTGGGAGATGGCGGTGAGACAAGCAGACCAACCTCTCCACCTCTGTGACATAACTTTTGGTGGGGACAGAGAAGGGGGAAAACGAGTCTAACTCAGAATTATAGGTCATGAAGAATGCCCTGCAGGGAATAAGCAGGGCTCTCTGATACCATGATGAAGACACCTGCCTGCTCTGGGGTCAGGAAGTGAAGCGCCATGTAAGTTTTGGCTTGAAAGATGAAAAGAAGCCAGGCATGCTGCAATTGAGAACAAAGATCAAAACACACTTTATGGAGAAACCTGGGGTTGCCAGCAGCCCTTAGAGTAGGTTCAGAGAGTAGCAAACAGGTATTCGGTTATTTTTCATTTAAGCAATGTGCTACTGAGCCTCTAACATGAGCCATCAAGCTAAGGAAGCAACAGTGAGCAGCTGACAAGTCAGACTTTGGCTTTTCTAGAGCATCCTACTGAGAAGACACAGAAGCAGGTAGAGAACCCCATGTGAACTTTGATATGCTGAGTTCCTGGAGTAAATGAAGGAGATAATTTCAGATAAGAACCATGCTATGAAGAAAATAAACCAGGATGTTGTGGTAGCCAGATGAAGGGGACGTGGAAAAGAGACAGTGTTAGAGAAGATGATCCAAGATGCTTTTTCTGAGCCAGGCTGAGGCCTGCTTAAAAAAAAGGGAGAGGACACTATGAAAGGCTGCCAGGGGAATATGCATCCTGCCAAGAGGCAGCAAGAACCCTGGGTGAGGAAAGAGCCCATGTTTTAGGCACCCAAGGAAGGTTTCTCAGTGAGGAGAGAAACATGACAACGACATGGAGAGAAGAATGCTACAGTTACTTTAAAGTACCCTTTGGCTAAAATAGAGCCCTCACGTATGGAAGTGGAGAGTGAAAATGTTGGGGCAAGTGGGCTGTGGCCATGTGGTAGAGAAACCTGAAGGTCAGGGCAAAGCATCGAGAGCACTCAACTGGTTTTTCCATGCAACCCTCATCCCCCCACAGCATGCTCCTACTGGCATATCCACCCTTTTATTACTGCCCTCGCAAACTCTGTAAGCTATGAAACCACAATGGCTTTGAATCATTATTAATAACATTTCAGTAAGATGGCTCAAGTCCTTGGGCCCCTGCACCCGTGTGGGAGACCCAAAAGAAACTCCTGGCTCTTGGCTTCAGATCCAAGAAGCTCCGACCATTGCAGCCAATTGGAGAGTGAACCAGCGGTTGGAAGACCTCTCTCTTTCTTTCTCTCTCTCTCTCTCTCTCTCTGTCTCTCCTCTCTCTGTGTAACTCTGACTTTCAAATAAATAAATAAATCTTAAAGAAAAAGAAAATAACACCTCAGTAATGGTTGATACAGAAGAAATTGCTTCTTGTCTCTCAATATCTCTCAACGCTCTTCCTTCTTCATTAGTAACGTGGCCACCAAGTTTTAGGTCAGAACATGACTGCATTTCCTAGGATTCCTCAAAAGCTCAATTTGGCCATAGAAGTAACATCTGGCCAACACGATGTAAACAAAAGTAGCAAAGCCAAGTTCTAGGATATGTCCTTTAGGGAAAGAGAATGTCTTTTCTTCCTTATTAAAGTCTATGTCACACTGTCCGGATTGTGGAACTGATGGTTGAGTTTCCATCCTGGAAGGTAAGGACATTGGCCACCCTAGGATTGGATGGTGGATAGAGAACTGGAAGAAGCCTGGGTCACAGGTGACTTTGGAGGATCCATGCCAGCCATAAAGTGGCTCAATGGGGAGATTTACATGATCCACAAACAGATTTATGTCTTATTAAAACCACTGTTCATGTGCATCTTTGTTATATACAACTAAACTTGTATGCTAATTGTTACAGCCACTTAAAAGTTGTAGCAATGGATAAGATAAGCCTTGTCTTATGGATACGATAAGAATGTAAGTGAATGAGAATGAGTGTATTAGGAAGATGGCCTTGAACCCTTTTTTTTCACATACTTATTTTTTAAGGTGAATCATTCACAAGCATTGATATTCTTTATATTTTTTTGTTATTATTACAGGTTACTTGCAGCACAACTTAGAACAGATCAGCACATCATTTGTGTCATGACACTAAGGTAAAAATTCCACATGATATTTAATTCCTGTAGTCCCTGGAGCAAGACATAAGAACCACCCCCCAGAGCAGCTGACCTAGGGTCCACTTAGAAACCCTGGGATTCCTATCCAAAGCAACATGGTCTCTGGATGAACATTGGTTTCTTATAAAGTCCAATATATAACCTAGCAATTCGACTACCAAGTATTTACCCAAGGGAAATGAAAGATTTGTCCAAAGATATGTACATTAATGTTCAGAGAACTTTATCCAAGTAGCCAAATATTAGAAACAGTCTAGGCAGATATCTATCAATAGAATGAGTAACAAATCGTGGACCATGCCATGGACTGCACATCCTCAATCAAAATGATTGAACTACTCACGCGTACATCATAGATGAATCTCAAACACAGTCTGGTAAGCAGAAGCAGCCAAATGTCAAGAGTGCATTTTGGAAGATCCCATTTACAATGTTTTCTGGAAGAAGACAAACCTATCTATAATAACAGAAATCAGTTGTTGCCTGTGGCTGCAGGTACACGTGGAGATTGTCTGCAGTAGGGTGCAAAAGAATTTCCCAGACTGATGAAATTGTTATGTATCTTTTCCCTTAATGATTGCTTATTTATTTGAGATGCAGAGAGAGACAGAGAGAGCTCCCATTTGCTGGGTCACTCCCCCAAATAACCACAATGGCCAGGGCTGAGCTGGGGCCAATGCCAGAGCCAGGAACTCAGTCCAAGTCTCCCATGCAAATGGAAGGAACCTATTCACTTGAGTCATCACCATTATTTTCCAAGGTCCACATTAGTAGAAAGCTGCAGTCAGAAGCCAGAGCCGGCATTGAACCCAGGCACTCTGATACAGAATGTGGGTGTTTTAACCACTGGGCAAACCTGCCCTTTGTTCTACATGGAAGTGAAGATCTAACAAGTATACAGTTGGTCAAAATTCATCACGTTATACAGAGAAAATAAGTGCATTGTATGTACTATCTATTGTACACAATGTACTTCTGAAGAAAGTTAATTTTTAAAGTTTTTTTTTTTTTAAGAAAAATTAGTGGTTAAATAGGGAGGAAATACTTTAGAGAAAGTAAATAGTGATTTAAAGTATGCGTCCCCATTTAATGTCAAAAGGGCAGGTGTTCTGAATCACAGGTATGTTTTTAAAGCAAACTACTTCTCACCTACACGTTACCTACCTGTGTGCTGGGAAGAGAAGTAGGAATTGATCTCCCAAAAGAGAAGCTCCAGGAGCCATCCAAGACTAACTGGGAGCCCGTGAGGGCAAGGTGGAAGGGCCTGACTGCCTATGAGACACCCTAGGGCAATGCTTCTTAAATGGTTTGTGAATGGTCAGGTGATTTTTATTGTTGTAGCTTGTTTGTTTTGTAAAAAAAAAAAAAAAAAATGTAACCACATCTGCTAGAGGTTCCAGAAGCTCACACTGTTGTGTGCCCTGATGTCACAGACTGCAGGCAAACGTTCCCAGCCCCAGGCTGGAGCGCCACCCAGGCATCCCCGGAGCTCCTCAGGTGCACTTTGGAAGAGACAGAGGTTCCATGTAAGCAGACAGAGGTGGCAGCCAAAGGCCACCGGGTCATAAAAACAAATATGGCCCTGTAACACACATCACAGAGGGTGAGGCGTAAGGAAATGTGTTCACAAAGATTTCAGCACAGGTTCAGGAGGTCAACAGAACGCTGTTTTGGGAAAGATTCGTCTGGCCATGTGCACAGGGTGCTGAGAGACCCGAATCCTGAGGACTGATGAGAAAGCTGCTGCAACCAACCTGCTAGGTGATGACTGGGATTTGAACTGGGATGGAATCAGCGTAACCTGAAGAGGGAGAGTAGAGAGCAGAGAGAAGGCAAGCAAGGGTACCAGTGACTGCCGAGTGGTCTGGGCATGAAAGCAGCGGCAGATCCGGGCTTTTGACACCAGAGCTCGCAGGCATTTGCAGAATGAGAGGGAGAGGTAGGAGCTTGTGTCAGGGGCCTCCATCTACTCTGGGAAGTAGCAAGTGGGTTCCTGGGTGACTCTGTCTACCTTGGCCTCCTGCCCAGAAATCTCTGACCCACTGCCACCCACAGTGGTGACGAAGGGAGACAAACACAGGGGGCGCCTCTGTGCGTGCCATTTCCCATGCCTGGAATTCCAGCTTCCACCCACCCTCCTGCCACCTCTAACTCCTCCTCGCCTGCCCGGCCCAGCCCAGGTGTCACCCCAGGCTGATGGAGTCAGCCCCTCCCGGATGCTGCATGGCACGCAATGTGTCACAGCACACACACATCACAGCACGGAGCAGCTGCTCGTCTGTCGTTCTGCCCCCACGGCAGGAGCACCTCAGGGGTTGGATTCAATTCTATCTCACCGACCTTTAGCACAGTGCCTGATGCCAGTGCCCACGCTCAGGAAACAACAAACAAGCGAGGGGACAGCACAGGGAAGGAAGGAGACAGACAGGCCGGGAAGCCTGCGGAGTGGGCTCAGCAGCAGGTGTGTGGAGGCACAGGGACCCAGAGGTCACACCGGTTTTACTTTGCTCTGCCCTGCAATACCCAGGGATGATCCTTGCTTGAAACCTGAACTTCCCCAGTCCCAAACCCTGCAAGGGCCCCTCCTCTTGTAAAAAACAAACAGACAACCCACCAAGAGAGAAATTATTTTCTGGGTTTAGCCAGCACTGCCCAGAGAAGTCTCCCTTTTATAAGCCAAAAGCGATTGGAACTGACCAGTGAACTGGGGATTCACTGCCTTTGGTCTGAGAACAAGAACCAGAAGAGCAGCTGTGCACGGCTTCAGGTCTGCTGGTGCTGACATCACTGCCATTACTACAGAAAGAGGTAGAATTGTCACGAACCCGGAGACGCAAGCCCAGTTTCTGTGTGGGCTTGCTCACTCTCAGCAAAGCCTGGGGTTTATGGATGAGTCTGTTCTGCGGGGGTTCTGCCTTTGTCATTGAGGATCTGACCTGTTTTGAGAATCACCTCTGCCCACAACCTTTTAACAGAAGGAAAGATCACAACGATTTCCTAATCCAGAGAAAAGGCGTCTGTAGCGTGGAGAGAACACGGGGATTGTGACCCCAGAGGGAAGTGAGCACAACAGCCAGGATAGGAAGTTTTCTACTGGGAGCTAGGATTCCTGGATACAAGACGTTCAGTACGAAAACCAGGAAAGTCTTGGGCAAGCCAGGAGCTTGGGGCAGCCTAGTTGGAAGGTACCTTAGAAATCATTGTGCAACCCCTCTCTATAAAACACAGTCCCCGAGTGGGTCAGTGACGTGGTTGAGTTCACACAGAAACTGGTGGCAGGGCTGAGGCTGGAGCCCAAGTCTCCAAGCCACCATGCAGGGCCTCCTCCTGGACGATGTCTGTCCCCAGTGACCACAGGACGCTGCTTGGCACTCTCAGGACCACAGCTACTTTTTGGTGCAATCCAAGCAGGGATGCTGTTGCATCTTGTTAAAGTTCAAGCTGTTAAAGTTCAGAGAGCAACAAACTGTGAGATGGGAGAGACGTCAACTCCTGCCTCCTTGAAGGGAGAGGAGTCAAAATCAGAAGACGCCCAAGAAAGCCGTCATTTGCCCTGCAGGGCCCTCTCCCTCGCCCCACCTCCGACCTGATTCAGGCAGCCTTTGGACTCAGGAAATAGTCTTCCCCAAGCCAGACCCGGGCCCCACACAGACCAAGTCCCACAAGGAATAAAACCCCTGCCTCGTGCTGTCTTAGCACAACTGAGAGAAGTCGGAGATTCAATACTCAAGAGAAAGCTCAGAGACAAACTGTACTGAGATCCCCAGCCTGCCTGCAGATGGCACCTCCAGTTTTCCTCTCCTCTCACTCCCCAGAGGACTGAGGGGTTAAGTGATGCCCACCCAGCCCTCCTGGAGCCCGTGGTCCAAGAGGATGAGGCCCTGGGTGTGGGGAAACGCTTGCTTCCTGAAGGCTGAGAGCAGGGTGATGACCCGTTGGCTACACCTCCGCAGACGCTCAAAACAAGCCTGCAGAAAGTGCAAGCTATCTCCTCCTGCCTCTCCTAAGCCCCAGGCCATGTGCTCACAAATGTTCTCCCTTCTCTCCGCTCATGCCCGAATCTGCTCAGGAATGTCACATTCCAGCCTTTCTTGGACAACAGGTCACAGCGGCAGCCACTGTCATGCTTCACGTCCCAGAATGGGGCATCTCCGAATGAGTCAGGCAGCCCAGAGGGAGCAAAACCCACCTGGGCCTCATCATGCGGTCCTGGGGCTCAGAGCACTAGATCCTAGAAGGTCGCTTGCCGTTGACTGTAAACTTTGGTGAAGGGCAAAAACAGAGAAACAGGAACTCAATGATAATGCTTCTACTTTCAGCACTTTCTAATCTAGCAGCTGCTTTCACTGCCACCATCAATGGATTCATATAGTAAATATCTCTATAAGGAACAAGGCTGTTAAAGTTCAGAGAGCAGAAAGGCCTAAGGTCTTGGGCCTGATGTAGAGAGTAGTTGGAACTGTGCGTACTTCTGGGCTTCTCCCACTGCACTGCACGATGTCTGCCTGTGCACTTGCTGTAGAAAGGGGCACTCGGAGCAATCTGTACTTCAGACTCACAGGGGCTTTTCTGAGATGCAAAGAGCGAGGGCTCACCTAGAGCAGGCAACAGCACACATATGGGGTTGAGCAACCTGAGTGGAATCCTAGCTCTGATTGGTGGCCTTGATCACATAATGCTGTTGAAGCTTTTAGACCTCAACGTCTCCTTATAAAATGGGGATCAGGAAGTCTACAAAGCAGATTTTAAAGTGAGGATTAAATAAATAAAGTCTGGAAGGCAGCAGAATGTCATGGCAGAGAGCCATCACATTTTAGTCAGGTAGACACAATTCAAGCCCCAGACTGACCACTTGCAGTTGTGTAACCTTGGGTAGGTCACATCACCTTTCTGAGTTTCAGTTTCTTCAACTGTAAAATGGAGATGAAACTTGTAGCTGCTTCATAGGTCCATGAGGATCAAATATATGGAACCTGTAAAATAGCTTGGCACAGGAGCCGCTGCTGTGGAGAGGCAGGTTAAGCTGTTGCTTTCCATACTGGCATCTTATGTGAACCCCAGTTTGTGTCCCAGCAGCTCTTCTAATCCAGCATCCTGCTACAAGCCTAGGAAAGTGGCAGATGATAGCCCAAGTGCTTGGTCTCTTGCACCCACATGGAGGACCCAGATGGATCTCCTAGCTCCTGGCTTTAGCCCAGCCCAGTCACAGCTGTTGCAGCCATTTTGGGGACTGAACCAGTGATGGAAGACCTTTCTCTCTGTCTCTCTATTTCTCCCTCTCTCTGAGTCACTTTGCCTTCCAAATAAATTAAATAAATATTTGTTTTTTTTTAAATATCCCGATACAGTGTCTGACACAAAATATATGCTTGATAATTATTTGCAGCATGATGAAGAAGGGCCACCTAATTCTGTTAGGTAGGAAGTCAGTTATGAGCTTATGTGTGTGTGACATAAAGGCCTAAAGAGAAGACATCTATGTCCAGCATATGCTGCATCTCAAGGTCATCCTGATGGTGTTTCAGGGGCAGCCCGGTATTCACATCCTGCCTGCCCTGCCCTCTTCCACCTGATAACCTGCCAGGTGCAGAGGGGGGGTCCCTTCTGCCTGACAAATCTTCCACAATCTCCCAGGTGCAGCCCAGTATCTGCATCTCAAACACCCTGCTCCCTTCCTCCTGGATGATAACATTTGCATCCATAAAGTCCTTTGTTTCAGCCATAAAGTTCATTGTTTCAGGAGGAAGTGTATGAAGACAAAGACCCATCTCCTTAACCCCCCCCCCCCCCCCCACCCAGACTGTGCGCTCAGCCCTCGGCTTCTTTGCTGAGCTGCCCACCTGGTCTGGCCAGGTGTACTCTCTCCACTCAACCATGTAACCTCACTCCTCTTCCCCGCCCCAGTCCCAGTGACTGGGCACTATCTCAGTCTCAGGCTCTGTCTGGAGAGGTGCCCATCCGTCCTTACGGATGTCCCTTCCCTAATAAACTTTGCTACTTTTATTTTCCACTACTCTGTCTCATGCCTGAATTCTTTCTTGCGCGAAGACAAGAACCCTCCAATTTCTCCGGTAGCAATTCCAGAGCCAGGACCTTTAACTGTCATTGAGCACTTGCTCCCAAATGTTCCAGTGCCCCCACCAGACAACCGCGGTACCAGGCATTCTGGAAATAGCTGGATGGTTCTCCCTGAAGCCCCTTCCAGTTCTCAGGCACCCATGCCACTCCCTGTTTTTGTGGAAAAATCCCAAACGCCTTCAGAGTGGGGGAACTGGGGAAGGGAATATAACCTGCATATCAGAGCTCCAGCTCCCTGCAAAGGAAGAAGTGAGCTAGCCAAATGCTGGGGTGAATCTGACCTAGTTCTACCACAGAGGAGGGAGGTTTCTGTCTTCAGAGCTCAGAGTTAGCGAGTGCAGGGGCAGCAAGAGACCACAGAAATGCTGCTTTGTGAGAGCCCTGAAGTCCGGTGAGATGGACCGCCTTGTCCAAGGCTTCAGAACCAAAATCAGAACTGGAACCCAGGTCTCCAGACTTTCAGCCCCAGGCTCCCTGCCATTGCCCACGGCTTTCCAAACCATTAACACACAGAATTGGTTCAGTCCTCAGCTTTCAAAATCCACACAGCCCCTCCCACAGTTCCTCCTAAGGACAAAATCACTCAAGGAGAAAAATGTATTAAGAAGTCATTTGAAACCAGAGGAGGCTGTTCCCTCAGAAGACAGCTCCTAAGAGCTCCAGGGCTGAAATGCTGATTTGATGGGCAGGTCATCTGGGCTCTGCCCCCTGGGCGCTTTTTGTGGTTTCCACAGTTGGGAAGAGAAAAGTGTCAGGCTGAGAGCAGATGCACACTGACAAGTGCATTCCAAAGGCGTGCCTGGCCTCCGCCAGCCCTCACCAAGGGTTTGGAGAAAACAGGTTGCTCCAATCCCTAATCAGGTTCATTAGGAGGTGCCCCACCCATCACATCCACGAATTCCAAACAGAGGCCCAGTTCTCACTGTCCTTCTCAACTAGGTCACGGGCTAGGCTGGACAACAATTCCAGATCCCCAGACACTGGCAGATGTGCCCTGATGAAACTCCTTACCTGCCCACTGAGGAAACTGAAGCCCCGGGGAGGGGTCGGGAGTCCAGGGGGTGGGGGGGCCTTGTCCAAGGCCAAATTGTAGGCCCAGGTAAGAGTTTGGGCTCTTTGGTCCACAGTATCTTTCAGCCCCAGGGCTGTAGCCTGAACAGTTTGGGGAACAGCACTCAACACAGAAGCAAGGAGAAAGCAGCAGCCCCCAGCAGCGCCCTCAGGACTGAGCTTCTGGCAGCACTCAGCTCCCAGGAGGCCCTGGGCCCTGACAGTGCAGACGTCCTGGAGCACACAGCCAGGTGCTTACATAACACGAAGCCACGCCTGTCTCAGAGACACTCAAAAACAAGAAAGGAGAAGTGAGCCTTTCGCCTCTTCAAACCTCCCAGCCTCAGAAGCTGATTTCCTGCACAGATATACCAGCAGGAGGAGGGGCGGCTTAATTGGCAGTAGGAGTGAAAGGCAAGGGAAGATAATCCCAACAGAGCTCAGTAGCACTGCTCAAAATTTCCTCCCTCAGAGGTAATTTAATTAGAAGAGAACATACAGTTCCAGAATTGAGTAATCTATAGATTAAGTCTGCAAAGTTCACCTGTTCTTAGTCATTTGCCTTTATTGGGATTTGAGTTTGGCATTTTGGCATTGCAGGATTTCTAGTTCTTTTTTTTTTTTTTGGACAGAGACTGAAAGAGAGAGAGAGACAGAGAGAAAGGTCTTCCTTTTCCGTTGGTTCACCACCACCACCCCCCCCCAAATGGCCGCTATGGCCCGCACGCTGTGCTGATCTGAAGCCAGGAGACAGGTGCTTCCTCCTGGTCTCCCATGCAGGTGCAGGGCCCAAGCTCTTAGGCCATCCTCCACTGCCTTCCCGGGCCACAGCAGAGAGCTGGACTGGAAGAGGAGCAACCAGGACAGGCGCCCCAATCGGGACTAGAACCCGGGGTGCCGGCACCGCAGGTGGAGGATTAGCCTAGTGAGCCACGGTGCCAGCCTCTAGTTCTTTTATTTTTGTTTCTATTACCAGGTGTGGGGTCCTACCCTAATACAGTCCTTGAAAAGACCCAGTTCAGTACAAACAAGATGACAGCCTACCCCCAAAATTAGTACTTGGACATGGGAAGGACCATGAACAGAGTAACAATGCAAAGGCCTTTTACTGAAGTTGCCTTCAGGAGCTGGCCTTGCATCTCAAAGAACAGACATCACCTGTGGTGCTGGCATCTATAGGACGCGAGTTTGTGTCCGGGCTGCTCCTCCTCCAATTCTGCTCTCTGCTTATGGCCTAGAAAAGCAGTAGAAGATGATCCAAGTCCTTGGGTCCCTGCACCCACCTGGGAGACTTGGAAGAAGCTTCTGGCTCCTGGCTCCTAGCTTTAGAATAGCCCAGCTCCAGCTGTTGCAGCCGTCTGGGAAGTGAGCCAGTGGATGGAAGATCTCTCCCTCTGTGTTTTCTCTCTTTGTAACTCTGCCTTTTAAATAAATAAATAAAATCTTTTTTTAAAATTCCCTTTAAAAAAAAAAAAAAGAACAGACATCACACAGGCCCCTCCAAATCAGATTCTAGCAGCTTCCTAACCATTCTTGCCTGCAGAAACACACAGGACCTTCGGACATTCGTATGAAAACTTTTTTTTTAAAATCCATCTTATTTTTATTTATTTGAAAGGCAGAGAGACAAAGAGAAACATCGATTTTCCCATCTGGTAATTCACCCTCCTAATGCCTACAACAGTGGAAGCTGAGCTATGCTGAAACCAGGCACGCAAAGCAAAACTCTGTTTGGATCTCCCCAAGTGGGCAACAGAGACTCAAGTACTTGAGTCATAACCTGCTGCCTCCCAGGGTGCGCATTCCTAAGAAGTTGAATGGCAAGTGGAGCCAGGACTTGAATCCAGGCACTCCAAAATGAGATGAGGGCATCCCAAGTGGTGTCTTACCCATCGCACCAAACATTTACTCCAGAAAATGTTGCTTGAAAACAAATCCTTGAAGTTTGAAAAGAAAACGAGAGGTGTGCTTTTCAGACAATCATGTCGCCTTGTAACCTATGCAAGGCAGGAAAATTCTCTCACCCTCAACTCTCACCTGAGCAACATACATTGTCCTGTTGTAGACCACATCTGACTGGTGAAGGACCAGCCAATTGCTGCCAGCAAAGTCTGGGGCACAGAAGGCCCGCCATAAATGTTTATATTATAAATTACAGCAAGAAAGAAAAATTTTATATACATTTTTACTAAAAAAATCAACAATCTAACTTGGCTTTGAGCAAAGTCTAAAAGTGGCTACTATTGCTTCTAAGGAAACAATGTAAGTAACATTAATTGAGTGACTTCTGTGTATTGGGTGTAGCCTTAAGGGCTTCATCATGGCTGCCTCATTTAGTCCTCAGGATAACCCTATTAGTAGGTAACTGTCATTAGCCCCACATTATTGATGAGGGAAATAAGGATTATGGGGCTTGTATAACTTGCCTAATAAGTGTCAGATCTGGGATCAGAGCCTAGAACAGCCAACTTCAGAGCCTGTGTTCCTTAAACCATTATGTTCCACTGCTTGCCAATCTAAAGAGCCTCTTGTAATTCGGTTAATTAGGCCCTGGGAAGAAGGGGTATTTTATTTTCACTAATTAGGAGGAAATACACTTCAAGCTAAGCATACGTGATTGAGTGATGAAGTTTGGCTTGTCATCTGGTTCAGGGAGTACTGGGATTCTTCATTCAGCAAACAGAGTTTTATTAAATCAAATTCACACCAGTGTATTTAGGATAACAGGCTTTGCACTAAATGTAGGAAATGCTCAAAGACAAGACAGAGAGTCTGCTCTCAGGGAGTTCCAGTAAGGCAGAGGGAAGCAGACTTGTTAATAAGTCATCACTACTCAGTATAGGAGGTGCAGTATTAGGATATATAGACAGGGTCCCATGCGCACCAGAGCCAAAGGGGCCTTGGAACATAGTGGTTATTCAAGACTGTGGATTAAACAGAAAGACTGGACTGAGATTAAATCCTGGCTCCTTCATCTAATGAAATTGATCCCCTGGATAATTCCCTTAACTCTCGGAGCTCTAGTTTTTATCACTTAAAATGCTGAAAGCAGGAGTGGGGGGCATTTGATGCACTGGTTAGGATTCTGGCATCCCACACTGGAGTGCTTGGATGTGACTCCCAGCTCTAGCTTTCTGCTGATGTGGACCTTGGGAGAGACTAGACCAGGGCCAGTGTCAAAGCCAGGGACAGGGAATGCAATCTAGCTCTCCAACTGTAACCACTACCTCCTAGAGTTTGCATTGGCAGGAAACCGGACTTAGGAGCCAATAGCTGAGCCCAGACACTTTGACATGGAACATGGCATCTTAACAGGCAGGCCAAACGCTCACTAAGGGGCATTTTGTTTATGAAGTACTTCTGAATAGATGCACATGGCAAGACACCTGCAGCTTTGTATTACATGAAAATTCCAGTTGCCAAACACCATGTTATCCCAAAGCTACAGACAACAGCACTGAGAAACTTTTTACCAAATTATTTATCAAGGTTACCTCTGGGAATAGCACTAGGGGACAGGGATGTGGGTAACATTGTACTTTATATTCTATACACTTCTACAATACTTTGATTCATCATAATAAGAGTAGGTAGGCTATTATTTTATAGGAACAATTTTTACTAAAGGTTAACATCCTGGGGCAGGTGTTTTGCTTAGCAGCTAAGCCGTGGGTTGGGACACCCATAACCCACATCAGAGTAACCAGGTGTGATACCTGCTCCCACTTCCGATTCCGGCTTCCTGCTAATGCAGACCTTGGGAGGCAGTGGTGATGGCTCAAGTAACTGGGTTCCTGCCACCCATGTGGGAGACCTGGGTTGAGTCCCTGACTCACTCCCAGCTTTACTTTGGTCCAGTCCTTGTCATTGCAAGCATTTAGGGAACCAACCATTGGATGGGAGCTCTCTCTATGTATCTGCTACACTCTCTCTGTTTCTCAAATAAAGGTTTTTTCTTGTTGTTGTTGTTGCTCTATTTAAAGGTTTATTTGAAAGGCAGAGTTACATAGAAAGAGGGAGAGACAGAGAGAGAGATCTTCTATCTGCTGGTTCACTCCCCAAATAACCACAACAGCCAGGGCTTAAATAAAGGTTTTTTTGTTTGTTTGTTTTTGTTTTTGTTTTTTTTTTTACAGGCAGAGGGGATAGTGAGAGAGAGAAACAGAGAGAAAGGTCTTCCTTTTGCCGTTGGTTCACCCTCCAATGGCCGCTGCGGCCAGCTCATCGCGCTGATCCGAAGCCAGGAGCCAGATGCTTCTCCTGGTCTCCCATGCGGGTGCAGGGCCCAAGCACTTGGGCCATCCTCCACTGCCTTCCCGGGCCATAGCAGAGAGCTGGCCTGGAAGAGGGGCAACCGGGATAGAATCCGGCGCCCCAACCGGGACTAGAACCCGGTGTGCCGGTGCTGCAAGGCGGAGGATTAGCCTGTTAAGCCACGGCGCCAGCCTTAAATAAAGGTTTTTTAAGCTTTTTTATTTTATTTTATTTTTATCCCTTGAAGAAGTTGAATGGGCAAAAAAAAAAAAAAAAAAAAGATGCTAGGAAGTCATGGTTTGCCATCAAGAACGGTATGAATGGCAGAGTAGTGGCACCAGCAAGGTGAACATAGGGGAGAAGTAAAAGTGACCACTCCTCAGAGCTTGATGGAGGAGGAGCCAGAGGAGAGGGGAGATTGAGGGGTGCGGCGGCAGCCCTTGCAGGGAGTCCAGGGGAGAATAAGGGAGAAGTGGAATCAATCCAGTGGAAGGGCACATTTAATGGGAGGGGAGTTGTCAATTCTGAGAGTTCAGAGACAACAGGGGGTGGGTTCAGACCACTCAGAAAGTGGGCAGGAAGCAGTACATCAGATTGAGTAAGGGGGACTGAGCTGACGGTGAGCTCTGGTTGGAGGCTGGAGGAAATAAGAGGTCCTCACTTCCAATTGTGCTCAGAAGGGGGGGGGGGTTCCTCCTCCTCACTTGCCCCCAGCTAAGGCCCTTGCAGCCAGCAGCAGCAGGTAGCCCTCCCATGTCTGGACTCCGCATGCCAGATTTCCAGGCATCCTTGTGCCACCCAGCCCTGGCTCTCTGCAGCCACAACTCTTTGTTCCCTAGAGCATCCCTGGGGATGTGAAGGTGAGGAAGGGCAAGAGGGTGGGAGGCCTATGGCTGCAGCCACTAACAATGCTGCTTCCGAGTATTTTGTCCCCAGTGGAATAGGATTTTGGATTTTTTTGCTGTTGTTGTTGCTAAGGAAGGGAGAATGGGCGAGGCCAATAGAGCATACTAGAAAGCCCTGATGTCCTCAGAGCCCTCTTTCCACGCACCCTGGGCCCATGATCTGACTGTGGGTCCTGGCTTTTCTGGACAAAGATAACCAACAACTCATAGCACTGTTGATTTCCCTACTGTGGGAAATATCTGCAGCAAGTAGGACACAGAATGTGGAGGGAGAAAGAGGGGGGGCAAAGAAAACAGTGTGGAGAGGGGGTGTGAGTCTCCAAATATCAGAATTATTTCAAAAGGGGGCAGGTGACACAACCGAATGTAGGCCTTGAAGCCAAACAGAGGTTTGAAGACTGTATTGGATGAAGGACTTTGGTTTTCTTCTTTAGGCGATCAGAAGTGCTAGGAGCCTCAGGGTTGCCCACTGAGAAATCTTTTCTTCTCATACTTGGGAGCTGGCTCAGGAGCATGACTGACACACAGATCCTATGTCTCTCCAGCCCAAACCTCCAGAGTAGACTTGTATTCAGAGAGCACATCTACCCCTGTTTGGGGGAGAGGGGAAGGAATGGCCTGGTGGGCTGGACTAAGATGAGGTCTATGTCAGATAAAATTGAGCCAAGAGCAGGTTAGCCAGTAGTCATCTAGCACCGAAGACAGCAAAATTAGACCTTCTCTACTGCTCTTTGGGGGAATAAGAAGTTTCTGGGCCAATTGCAACAAAAAGGAAACAACCTGAAGGCTTCATGTCTAAGAATACCAGAGCTGGAAGGGATCGCCAGAATTCATCACTTCCTCCTCTTCCTGTCAGTAGCACCTCTTAGCATAGTGTGCTGCACTGTGATTCACTGCTAGCATCTCTCATAAAAGACACTTATATTATTTCCATTGTTGCCACGGCCTGTTGTCCAGCACAAAGCAGGCTTACTGAATATTTGCTTGTGCCATCCGTTCTTACTCCTGTCATGTTACCAGTGAGTAAAAACTAATCCAAAACACTGAGGAGATATCCCAAACTACTACCTTGCTCAGGCTAATGATACTCTAAGAAAGGTTTAGCTCAGTATGGAGTATTAAGGTAAAAGCAGGAAGGATCCAGTAAGATGAACTGGAGATGTGGTGTATCTTGTGCAGGACCAACCCGGAAGCTCCATTTTGGAAACAACCTTGAAAGCAACAGAAATTTATAAGAATATCTGATTAAGGTGATCAGATCTCCAAAAGAGACTCTAACTTTAAGGTTAAGATCTATGACAGTCTTTCCTGCTTCATTAAGAAGTGCCTCATCTCTGTAAGTGAATGATGTGCCCTTGAGCCTTCTCTGATATGTTCATAAAACAGTAAAGCAAGGTGCTGGGTGACAGCATGAATTGTCCACCACCAGGAATGAGAAGGAATGAATCTTTCCTCAGGCAAAAAGGAGGAGGATGAAATGCTCTGGATTTGCCAAAGTATTTCCTTAGATTGCCATTCCCCTCATGTGTTCTTGGAAAGAAAAACATGGCCCTGTGGCCAAGAAAGGTGGATGAATGCTAAATTCTAACTCTCTCTAGGGATTCTTCATGTATGGTAGACTGTCAGAGCCGTGAGTTCCATACCATGGACTAAAACAATTCAGGTGGAAAATATTTGAAGAGGGGGATATCATCTGCACTAAAAATGTACAGACCTTTTTTTCTTGTTATTATTCCCCAAACAATGCAATGTAACAACTACTGTCACAGCATTTATGCTGTGTTAGTTATCACAAGTAATCTAGAGACAATTTAAAGAACATGGGAAGATGTGTGTAGGTCATATGAGAACATTATGTCGTTTTCTATGAGGGATGTGAGCTTCCCCAATTTTGGTATTGGGGGAGGTCCTGGAGCCAGTCCCTAAGGGGGACTTACGATAACACATTGAAGGCACTGAGAAATCCTGCAATGAGGAAATAAGACTGAACTTTGTTCAACCCAGTGTTGCACAAAATTATGTCACCAGAGAACATTTTGTTCTATGAAATACTTAGGACAATGGCTCTCAGACATTTTTGTTCGCAGTACACTTTGAAATTCTAGAATATGGGGGCAGTGTGCTTGAAATCAGTAATACGTACACGGTGCACAGTTCTGCTATTTAGCAAGTCTCTCAGTGTGGTTTGAATTGCATGGTTTATTAGGTGCCCTTCAGTACTGATTGAAGGTTGACTTGAACTTGGTTCTGACCTAACCATGCTTTCTTATGAACTCCTTGAACCTTCATTCAAGCTGCCATTCATTCCAGAAAAATCTTCTCTTCTTTGGGCAGTAGGTATTGTGGTGCTGTAGTTTAAGCAGCTGCTTGTGAAGCCTGCCTCCCATATTAGAGTGCTGGTTCGAGTCCCAGCTACTCTGTTTCACATCCAACTTCCTGTTAATGCATCCTGGGAGGCAGGAGATGATGGCTCAGGGCTTGGGAGCTCTACCACCAACATGGGAGACCTGGATGGGGTTGTTGCTCCCAGCTCTGATTCAGGCCAGCACTGACTATTGTAGCATTTGGGAAGTTAACTAGCAGATGGAAGATCTCTCTCTCTCTCTCTCTCTCTCTCTCTCTCTATATATATATATATATATATATATATATATATATCTCTTCATTTGCCTCTATCCCCATCTCTTTCTAGCTCATGAATATAAATATGCACTTTTTGAAAATCTCCTCATTCTGGGGCCAGCATTGTGCTATAGTGGGTAAAGTTGCTGCCTGTGATGCTGGTATCCCATATTAGCACTAGTTTGAGTCCCAGCCACTCCACTTCTGATCCACCCCTAAGCTGAGAAAGCAGTGGAAAACGGCTCAAATATTTGGGTCCATGCCACCTATGTCAGAGTCTTGGTTCTGGGCTTCAGTCTATTCAGTCCCCAGCCATTGCAGATGTTTGGGGAATGAACCAGTAAATAAAAATTCTCTCTCTGATTTTTGAGTAAATAAAATCTTTAAAAATAAATTATAAATGAATCTCTTCTTCCTTTAGAATGCACTGGCATCACACCCCTTTGCAAGAAAGTGACCCCACTCTATATAGCCTCATGGTGGCTGCTCAGTTCAGGGTTCTTCCCAGCAGGTATCACAGCAACACTGCCCTCAGCAGCTGAAGCAGAAACATTTACACACATTGGAAACCGTTCATCAACCCATCTGGAAATGATTTAAACCACACAGGTTGAGAGTGCTGGCCCTGGAATTGGCATTCTCGGGGTAAACGAGGAGCACTGGCGAGAAGAGACTTTCATAGGGGATTATCTCACAGCTGGTCCTGCTGCTTAACGGGCATGGAGGGCTGAGTAAAGGCCAGTGCAGGACAGGCTGCAGCATTGCTTGAAACCTATGTGCAGAGTCCTCCAAAACACAGATA
The DNA here is from genome assembly GCF_033115175.1 of Lepus europaeus. NCBI lineage: Eukaryota > Metazoa > Chordata > Mammalia > Lagomorpha > Leporidae > Lepus > Lepus europaeus. The sequence goes on along the minus strand of NC_084830.1, from coordinate 131,360,536 downwards.
GAAAATAGCTTATGAAGCCCGATCTCTTACTTGTAACTACTTAAGCAAGAAATTTCATTGAAAAGAGAAAGTGTTTAATGACATGCTTGTTGTTGTTTACCACATGATTGATGTATAACTGACATATAAGAAGCTGCACATATTTACTATACAGCTGGATAGGTTTGGAGAGGAGCACTCCTCTGTGAAACCACCACAGCTGGTGCCCTGAATCTGTGCATCACCACCAGAAGTTTTCTCCCGTTCTATTTGTGTGTGTGGATAAGGATGTATAACATAAGCTCTGCCCTCTTGGTAAATTTCTAAGCATACAATACAGTGTTGTTAACTGCAGGCACTCTGCTGCTCAGTAGAACTCTGGGGCTTGTGAGTCTGATATAACTGAAAGGTTGTACCCTTGAGCTAACACCTCTGTTTCCCCTTCCCTCTAGTCCCTGGCAACCACCTTCCACCATCTGTTCTATGAGTTTGACTGCTTTAGATGCATTGTAAACTGGTATCATGTACTGCCTGTCTTTCAGGGCCTGGTTTATTTCACTAGCACAGTGTCATCCAGGTTGTGGCAAATGGCAGGAGTTCCTACTTTTTAAAGTTGAGTTCTATTTCAATGTATCCTTTTTTTTTTTCTTTATGCATTCATCAGTGAGTGGACATTTAGGTTGCTTTCATATCTTAGCTGTTGTGAATAATAATGCAATGAATATGGAGGTGCAGATAATCTCATCAAGATCCTGATTTTTTTTAAGTATTTATTTATTTGAAAGATACAGGTAAAGAAAAAGAGGGAGAAAGAGTTCTCTACGCTTTTACCAATGTTCGTTATCTTTTTTTTTTTTTTAATGATTTGTCTATTTATTTGAAAGTCAGAGTTACATAGAGGAGAGGCAGAGATAGAGAGAGGGAGAGAGGGGACATAGGAGGGAGGGAGAGAGAGAGAGAGAGAGGGAGAGGGAGAGGGAGAGGGATAGGGAGAGAGAGAGATATCTTCTATCCACTGGTTCACTTCCAAAATGGCCAAAACAGCCAGGGTTGGGCCAGGCTGATGTCGGGAGTCGAGAAAGGTCCTGATTTGAATCACTTTGGGTGCATACCCAGAAGTGGGATTTCTGGAAAACATGAGACTTCCAGTTTCAGTTTTAGAGGAAACTCCCTGCTATTTTCTTTTCTTTTTTTTTACCTTTTAATTTTTTTTTGACAGGCAGTTATTAGAGTGAGAGAGAGAGAGACAGAGAGAAAGGTCTTCCCTTTTCCATTGGTTCACCCTCCAATGGCCGCCGCGGCTATCCAAAGCCAGGAGCCAGGTGCTTTTCCTGGCCTCCCATGCGGGTGCAGGGCCCAAGCACTTGGGCCATCCTCCACTGCACTCCCGGGCCACAGCAGAGAGCTGGCCTGGAAGGGGCAACCAGGACAGAATCCGGCGCCCCGCCTGGGACTAGAACCTGGGGTGCCGGCGCTGCAGGCGGAGTAATTAGCCTAGTGAGCCGCGGCACTGGCCAGCTCCTTACTATTTTCTATATAGCCTGCACCAATTTGCATTTCCACCAAGAGTATAAAAGAGTTCTCTATGCTTTTACCAATGTTCGTTATCTTTTTTTTTTTTTTTTTAATGATTTGTCTATTTATTTGAAAGTCAGAGTTACATAGAGGAGAGGCAGAGATAGAGAGAGGTCTTTTTTTTTATTTTTTATTTTTTTATTTTTTTGACAGGCAGAGTGGACAGTGAGAGAGAGAGAGACAGAGAGAAAGGTCTTCCTTTTGCCGTTGGTTCACCCTCCAATGGCCGCCGCGGTAGCGCGCTGCGGCCGGCGCACCACGCTGATCCGATGGCAGGAGCCAGGTGCTTCTCCTGGTCTCCCATGGGGTGCAGGGCCCAAGGACTTGGGCCATCCTCCACTGCACTCCCTGGCCACAGCAGAGAGCTGGACTGGAAGAGGGGCAACCGGGACAGGATCGGTGCCCCGACCGGGACTAGAACCCAGTGTGCCGGCGCCGCAAGGCGGAGGATTAGCCTAGTGAGCCGCGGCGCCGGCCGAGAGAGGTCTTCTATCTGCTGGTTCACTCCTCAAATTGCTGCAATGGCCAGAGCTGCACTGACCCAAAGCCAGGAGCCAGGAGCTTCTTCCTGGTATCCCACATGGGTGCAGGGGCCAAGGACCTGGTTTCCAAGGATATAGCAGAGAGCTGGATTGGAAGTGGTGCAGCCAGGACTCGAACCAGCACCCATATGGGATCCAGCACTGCAGGAGGCAGCTTTACCCGCTACGCCACAGTGCCGGACCCTGTTATCTTTTTTTTTTTTTTTTTTATCAGCCATCCTAACAGGTGTGAGGTGATAGCTCACTGTGGTTTTAATTTGCATTTCCCTGGTGATTAGTGAACCTTTTGAACACCTTTTCATGGACCTTTTCCGTATAGTCTTTGGAGAGATCTCTATTTAGTTTCTTTATACTTTTAAAATTGAATTATTATATTTTTGTTGTTGAGTTGTAAGTGTTCTTTACATGTTTTGGATGATAACACTTTATTGCATACATGCTTTGCAAATACTTTCATTTAGTAGGTTGCCTTCTCACTTTCTTGCTTCTTTGCTGAACTTTTTCATGGAATGTGGTCTTACTTATTTTTGCTTTTGCTTTTGGTGTCATATTTATGAAATTATTGTCAAGGCATTTGTTATTTTTAAAATCAATTTACCAGGGCCGGCGCCGTGGCTCACTAGGCTAATCCTCCACCTTGCAGCGCCGGCACACCGGGTTCTAGTCCTGGTCGGGGCGCCGGATTCTGTCCTGGTTGCCCCTCTTCCAGGCCAGCTCTCTGCTGTGGTCCGGGAAGGCAGTGGAGGATGGCCCAAGTGCTTGGGCCCTGCACCTCATGGGAGACCAGGAGAAGCACCTGGCTCCTGCCTTCAGATCAGCGCGGTGTGCCAGCCGCAGCGCACCGGCTGCGGCGGCCATTGGAGGGTGAACCAATGGAAAAAGGAAGACCTTTCTCTCTGTCTCTCTCTCACTGTCCACTCTGCCTGTCAAAAATAAAAAAAATTAATAAATAAAGAGAAAAAAAAATCAATCTACTAGAAATATAAGATAATATCTAATTAATACTCAGTAGAGAAATTTTGCTCAAAGGGCATCAGATGGGGCCAGTGCTATGCCACAGTGGGTGAAGCCATTACTGGCTGTGCCGGCATCCCATATTAGTGCCAGTTTGGATCCCAGCTGCTCCATTGTGATCCAACTCTCTGCTATGGCCTGGGAAGGCAGTAGAACATAGCCCAAGTCCCTAGGCCTCTGTATCCATGTGGGAGACCTGGAAGAAGCTCCTGGCTCCTGGTTGCGGATTGGCCAGCTCCAGCCTTAGTGGTCTTTTGGGGAGTGAACCAGTGGATGGGAGACCTCTCTCTCTTTGTCTGTCTCTGCCTATCTGTAGCTCTGCCTTTCAAATAAATAAATAAATCTTTAAAAAATAAATTAATCGCTTCTCAGCCTTTTGGCTAAGATCAAGTGTAAAAAATAAATTAAAAATTTAAAAAGGGCATCAGACAACAGCAGCAAAGACCCTTGGATCTTCTTTCTGGCTCCACAACTAGATGAGCCCTGAAGTTTTATTTTCCTCATTGGTGAAAAATGGGTTGGACTTGGTGACCTCCAGAGCCATTTCATGCTAAAATTACTCTGATTTCTGGAGAGTGTAAGATTGTTCTAAAATTAATACCTTAAAAATAAGTAAGAGATTGTGAACAAAATAATTATTAACTGATGCTACAGAGATTGAGGCAAGACAAGGTTGATAGTAAGTACTAGAGCTAGAATTTTAATCCGGCAGCCTGATTCTAAGGCCAATATAATGCTGATTGTCCAAAATAGTAAACTTAAAAGTTTTCTAACAGGTACAGGTATGGTTATCTTTTTATGATATTACATGTAAGTGAAACACAAATCTAGGAAATAAAATGCAAATACTTAAAGGAAAAGGTTAAAAGGTGTTGGTGTCATAATACAAACTAAATTGTCCATCCAGAACACAAACTGGAATCTATTGTGAGCATGCCCCAGCAGCCTGATGTGTGGGTCCCAGGTTTGGTAAGTTGGCACAGCAAAATTCCAGGGCTGGATTCAGGAAGGAGTGAGGTAAGCTGCAGGGTGAGCCCCAGAGGGAGGAAGTTGGCAGGCATCCAAAGGAAGGTGGTGTGAGGCTGTACAGTGGGAACTTAAGATTCTTTGCACCTCTGAGCCATTAAGAAGTCGAGAGGTCAACTCATGAAGCCTCCCACCCAGAGCAGGAATTCCCTTTATTCCTCTCTTGTCGGTGTTTATCCAGCCTTTGCCTGAGCATTCCGAGACATCCCTTGCTCTACACAGACAGCCTGTTCTATTGCTGGACCTCAGAGATATTACAAAGATCTGTTCCTTTCAATGAGACAAAGCATGCCTGAGGTGATTTCTACCACAGGCCTTTGTTCTGCTTTTTGAGAATTCAAAAAAGGGGGTTGACCTCATTTCCTACAACAGGCTTCAGAACGCAGAAGACTCACCCAGACTTTTATCACTAAGCTAAAGCACCTGACTTCTACAGACATCCCTCATGGGGCAGAGTAAGTCCCATTACCATCTCCTCACTGTCCCACTGGCATTATTAGGCTGACCTAGGCCCACAACTTACCTAGGTATCCTTCATAAGACCCAGCCCAATGAATTGGCATTGTAGCACAGCGAGCTAAAACACCACTTATGACAGCAACATCCCATATGAGCACTGGTTCGAGTCCTGGCTGCTCCATTTTTGTTCCAGTTCCCTGCTAATGTTCCTGGGAAAGCAGTAGAAGATGGCCCAAGTGCTTGAGTCCCTGACACTCATATGGGAGACCCAGATGGAGTCCCCGGCTCTGGGCTTCAGTCTGGCTCAGCTCTAGCTGCTGCAGACATCTGGGGAGTGAATCAGCATATGGGAGATCTATCTTTCTCTGTCTCTGTCTCTCTGTCATTCTGCCCTTGAAATATATAAATAAAATCTTACAAAAAAAAAAAAAGACCCATTCCCAGGCCTGTCTCAAGTAGTGGGCACAATGTGATTATCTGAATTGAACTGAACAAGCAAACTCCAAGAGGGGAAAAATAAATGGGAGCCAAGTCCTTGATGCCATCACTTAGGCAACATTGAGATCCATCTCAACCTAGAGCCCTTTCCCAGGTCCTCCTTAGGAGAAGACATTTTCCCCTGCCCAGGACTTCGGAGAGAAGTTTTGGGGATCACCATTATGATCCAAGTGCCTAGCCAGACCCTAGCCCACAGAAGCTTCCAGATAAACACTGAACACATGACTGAACTCAGGTAGCTTATTGTGAACCTTCTGTGTGCTGAATTCTTACATGTGTCCTACATTTTCTTTTTTTTTTTTAAGATTTATTTGAAAGAGTTACAGAGAGAGGTAGAGACAGAGAGGTCTTCCATCTGCTGGTTCACTCCCCAGATGGCTGCAATGGCCAGAGCTGTGCCAATATGAAGCCAGGAGGCAGGAGCTTCTTCCGGGTCTCCCATATGGGTGCAGGGGCCCAAGGACTTGGGCCATCTTCTACTGCTTTACTCAGGCCATAGCAGAGAGCTGGATCAGAAGAGGAGCAGCCAGGTATCGAACCAGTGCCCATATGGAATGCCGGCGCTTCAGGCCAGGGCTTTATCCTGCTGCACCACAGCACCGGCCCCTGTGTCCCACATTTTACTTTACTCAAACCTTACAACTTTGTGATTAAAATATGAATATTCCCATTATACAGATGAAGTAACTGAGAATCTGAGAGTTTAAGAAACTTTCCCAAAGTGATTCAGCTAGTAAATGGGAAAGCATGATTCAAACCCAGACTTCTCTTCTTCAAATGCCCACACATCAATTGCATCATAACTCTAGCAAAAAAAGGGAAAGGCAGACAGGCCATGAATGCAGACAACAGGAAAAAGAAAGAGCCCATAATACAGCTTGGAGAGCGGTACAACTCTCTGCTAAAGGAAGCCCTAGGGCCTGTGTGAGAGAAGAGCCCCGGTCAGAGCAGGCCCAGTGCCCATGGCTGCATGGTGTCTACTTCTCCATCGCAGGCCCTACAAGCTTCTACCACATCCTTCAAACATGAAGCTTCATTGTCTGGCTTCTGCCCCAGTTATGGCCATAGGGTGTTTATCCTGTGCCCAGCTTTGTGCCTAACAGCTACCCTAGAAGAAATCACGGCTGGAATCCCATATCCCAAGTATGCACACACATGGGGACACAGCCATGCAGGCCACTTGGGACAGGTAAGGAGCCGGTGTCTGTAGCAGACCTGAGCTCTCTAACCTGTTCTCTTCTAAGCAGCCAGAGAGACTTAAAGAGCAAATGGAATCTTCCTGAGCTTCTGAAACTATCATGGCCTTCACTGTGTTAGAATACAACACAAGCTGCTGGGAGGCCCACCACATCTCCTGCCCATCCCTCAGCCTCGCCCTGCGTCCTCTTGCTCCTGCACTGGCGAGTTGGCAGAGCCTCAAGCCCTTGCTCTTGCCTGCCTCTGGTGCAAGCTGGTCCTCTGCTCCATGGACCAACTCTGCTTCCTCCTTCTAGTCCCCTCTAAACTTCATGTGCCCGCAGGAAAGCCATCCCTCTACTCCATGCCAGGGCATACTCCCTTGTTGTAAACCCCCAGGGAGCCCTTCACTACTCACTTTCATTTATTTGTTCAAAGCCAGGCGTCCCTGACAAAGTTTAAGCACCACACAGGCATAAGCTGTGTCCGATGCACTCAAGAGTGATCATGGGAAAAAAACTTGAGGGTTCCGGAGGCCGGTGTTCTAGCAGGGCCTTGGTTCTAGTCAGTAGTATGCCCCCAGGCAACTCCCTCCCAATCTCTAGGCTTCAGTTTCCCCCACTGTGAAATGAGGCAGCAGAGCTGGGTAAGTGAGAACTCTGCTGATTCGAAGGTTCTAGGTTCAATAGCTTGAGAACGCTTACAGAATAATTGTGGAGCATTCTCACCCTCAAGGAAGACTCTGGGAACGGAACTTCCTCCTGAGCTGGGGACTGTGTTCACACAACAAACCCAAGGAATTATTAGAAATCACTCCAAGTGGAGCTGTCTGAATTGAAGAAACAAGGCAAAAATACGTCGGAGCACAGCTCCTCTGGGCCCCCACTCAGCTTTAGAGAAACAGGGCCAGCCAGCACTGTGCCCTCTGAACAGCCAGCTGCCACAATTCTCTTTCTGTGCCAGGACCCTCAGTGGGGATTCTGACCCTTCAGGTCCCTGCTCCCTTCTAGTAGGGTCCAGTTTTTCAGTGGCTTGCAGAGGGGAAGTAACCTGAAAGGCAGAGAGTTGGAGTTGCAGGTTCGCTGCTATTGAGATGTATGTAACCCTCCATCAATCTGGCCTTCATTCTGACCCATGTTCTTGGTTCTCTCCCTGAAGGGTCATAATGTGTGCTATAAGGACCTCAAACAAACACAGATGGGAACGTGCCTTAAAGGTCCCCTAGGACCGCAGCATTTTATCTCCAGCTGATGACCAGAAAGCTCAGGCCCAGATCGGAGAATCCCAAGCATTAAAGCAAGTGGTTCAATCACCCTAGGCTGCCTCAGCTTGCTCTGAAGATTGATCTGATTCTGCTTTCTGTAGGGTCTCTGTGTCCAACCCAGAGGCCCAGGCTCTAAGCTAGATGGAGTCAGAAGTGCTGTTGCTGCTGCAAGAAAGCCTGTGTCTGCATGACCCCCGGGCATTTGGAGTCAGGGCATTGCTGAGGGCCTTCAGAACACCTACTTTGACATTGGGCAGGCCTTGGTTAGGTTTCTTCTGCTACTTACTAGCTGGCTGTGTGAATTTCTGTTTCCTCTTCAGTAAAGTGGGGAGAGTTGCCTGCCCTGAACATTAAAAGTGATGATGCATGTCAGAATTTAGTTGTTGCTCATGTCACATGTTAGGCACATAAAAAATAATGCTATTGCTATTGTTGCTGTCTTTTACTGCAGGGCAGAAGCCTGCCTCCTTTGGCATACTCCGTTCTACCCACCCTGGTCTTGTCCAAATTCCCTGCGTTCCCTTTCTACTTCCTGCCTTGGCCAACCTTTGCCTTGCCCTTCCTGTTTTCCTCTCTCAAACAGCTCTGCAAGACAAAAACTTCTAAATTTACCTTATAACTTACCTAGTTTTACTCAGTATTGCTCAAGAAATACCTCTGGGAACAAAAGTTCTAGACAAATAAATCTCTTAGTCAACAAAAACAGCAAAATCCAGGCATCCTTATGGAGACACCTGGGTCGCCAGGCACCATGGCCTAAGAAGTACGTGCCTGGGGACAGACTTTTTGGGCAGTGATTAAGAATCTGCTTGGGACATGCATACTCCATATTGGAGTGCATGTGTTCAAGACCCTGGTCAGCTTTTGATGCTAGCTTTTCTGCTAATGCATACTCTGGGAGGCAGCACGTGATGGTCAAGTACCTGTGTCCCTGCCAGCCACATGGGAGACCTAGACTGAGTTCTGGGTTCCTGGCTTCAGCCTGACCCAGCCCTGGCTGCTGTTGCAGGTATTTGGGGAATGAGCCAGGGGACTGGAGCTCTGTATTCCTCTGTTCTCTCTCTCTCTCTCTCTCTGCCCTTTTCAAATAAATAATTATTTTAAGTGGATGTCTGGTCTGTTTGAAGTCAAGATGTTGAGATCTGGCTTCACCACTGACATTAGTTGCCAAGATATATAACATCCCAAAACCTTAGTCTTGGGGCCGGCACTTTGGCATAGCTGGTAAAGCAGCCACCTCCAGTGCCAGCATCCCATAAGGGTGCCAGTTCGAGTCCCAGATGCTCTACTTCTGATCCAGCTCTCTGCCACGGCCTGGGAAAGCAGTAGAAGATGGCCCAAACTCTTGGACCCCTGCACCAGTGTGGGAGACCCAGAGGAAGCTCTTGGCTCCTGGCTTCAGATTGGCACAGTTCTGGCTGTTGCAGCTAATTGGGGAGTGAACTAGTGAATAGAAGACCTTTCTCTCTGTTTCTCTCCTTCTCTCTCTGTATAACTCTGACTTTCAAATAAATAAATAAATCTTTGAAATAAAAGAAAACCTTAGTCTTTCAGGCTACAGAACTAAAACATTTATTTTTTTTTTAATTTATAAGCCTTTTGTGGTAGACAAAACTATTTTCCTCCAATAAATAATATAAATGGAATATATAAAATCAAATATATAAAATACTTAAGAGAAGACTGCTCTGGATGCAGGAGGGGGGAGGACAGGCTCTCACCACTGGGCCTTCTTCCCCTTCACATGAAGTTGCCCGTTCCTCCCATCCCTAGGGTAGCCAAGAAGCACTCATGCACATCCATAATGTTTTATAGAGCTCTGCTTATGTCACCTCTCTATGTGTCAGCTTCCTCATCTGTTGAAAGGGGATAGCAATTAGTTCTACCTCAAAGGATTAGCTGTGAGACTTAAATAAGCTAATATAAATAAAGCCCTTTGGCATGGTATTCAGTAACTTTTGGGTGTCACTATTATGGCCACTGCCACTTGGTTCAGGTGTCTGCTTAGGAATCTGTGGTAAAATAGAGGCTTCATGAAACACACACAGGGCTGGAGATTGCAAATTTCCCCACCACATACCATCCAGACTCCACTGTTTTCCCAAGCATATTATTAGCTCGGATGTTATATCATAAAGTGGGCGATTCTATGCCTGCTGAAAACATGTGTTTTATAAAAACAATGTTTGCAACACTCTACACTCAACTCCAACATGTACAGAGCTCCCATTCTGTGTGCCAGCATTGGAGCTTGGAACATAAACTGGAGAGACAGGTATTGGAAGACAGGATTCACGTTAAGGATGCCAGTTGGTCTGTGTTTTGCAGCAGGTGACCATCCAACAAGCATGTATTATGAGCCTACTGTGAGCCAGGCAGTATGCTGAGGACATCACGGTGATCAACAACAACCAGACTTCAGCCCCACTCAGCCTGCCTTCGAAAGGGTAGATCGAAAGGACTACAGGAATTCCATGGAAAGAAAGATCCACAAAGTCTGTGGGTGTGGGAAGTGGAGTTGGGGTACAGAAAGGCAAGCGGGGCAAAGAGAATAAGATAAGACTTCAGCAGAGCTGGATTTCAGAGGCATGAGCGTGTAATCCAGGTGAGGTGAAGCCAAAGGGAGCAGCAAGTACATTATTATTTATCCAAGGGATTTCCAAGAACGCAACTGTTTGTTTCTATTAATTCGCTCCTAGGAGTACACAACTTTTTTTGTTGGTTCTCCTCAAAATAAGCTCTTTTATAAACAATTATTGAAAGGCAATCTAACCTTGGGGCCAGCACTGTGGCACAGTGGGTTAACGCCCTGGCCTGAAGTGCAGGCATCCCATATGGGCGCCGATTCTAATCCCGGCTACTCCTTTTCCGATCCAGCTCTCTGCTATGGCCTGGGAAAGCAGTGGAAGATGGCCCAAGTGCTTGGGCCCCTGCACTTGCATGGGAGACCCAGAGGAAGCTCCTGGCTCCTGGTTTCTGATCGGTGCAGCTCCGGATGTTGCGGCCAATTGGGGAGTGAACCATCAGATGGAAGACCTCTCTCTCTCTCTCTCTCTCTCTCTCTCTCTGCCTCTCCTCTCTCTGTGTAACTCTTTCAAGTAAATAAATAAATCTTAAAACAAAAAGAAAGAAAGGCAATCTAACCTAAGCAAATCTTAAATTGATCATTAGCCTTCTCCTCATGATGAATAGACCAAGATTTTATTGCATAGAACTTTTCATTTTGGGAAGTTGGTTGGAAAACGAGTAATTCCATTTCAGGGAAACTAAGCATGACTTTGCACATGACACACAGAAAAGAGCTGAAGTGTTGGGGTGAGAAGACCCTTGTTTGAATCCTCGACTCTTGGTGATGGAAACTTCTCTCTCTGAGCCAGTTTCCTCTATGATAAAATGAGAAGTCTGACACTTCCCACAAAACGGGACTACCACCTGAGATAGCAGATGTGCAAGTGGCCTGCAGACATTAAAGCACGCAGAAGAAGTTTGTGTTTAATTGAACAACTTCCTTTCTTTGTTTCCTTGTTTTCTTTGCCCCGAGCATATTGAAATGATAGTAACTGGACTGTTTGTTGTGATTCCTGTTTGTTTCATGTTAAGATAGGAGGAGAGATATCTAACCATGGTGTTGCAATTCTCTAGGGCTCAGGATGTCATCTAGGAAGGCTCTGGTACAGTCTGCCAGTGAAGAACATTCAACCAAAGAGCCATGTCAGGCTGCCCTGAAATCCCAGGGGAGCAGGTTGGGCTCCCACCACCACCACCACCTGCTAATAGCTCCTCTGAGCCAACGTCCAGCCTTGGGGATCCCATTCTCTGCCCCCTAGACACTCAGGAATTTTGAGTTTATTCTGATAGATCCCCAGGTATACCCCAGGGTGGATATCAGCTCTACCATTGTTCACACAGACCTCCTCTTCAGCCCACATGCACCGTGGCAGCTTTTCCCCATCCCAGCCTTTCTCCACCTCCGACCTGTGTGTCCTCAGTCGGGTGTTAAGACCTCTGTGCCTTGGGGACAAGATAAAAGAACCTACCCCATGTGTTTTCTGGATTAAAGGTGTTTATTCATTTTAAGAACTTGATGCAAATTGAGGCAATTATAACTGCTCTAAAAGCACATCCTATTGTTACTGTTATCCACATTTCTTCCCATTCCTCTCCCTCTCTTTCCTTCTGCTCTTGCTTCCCATCTCCCTCTTCTGTCACTCATACTTCTTCCCGCCCTTCCATTCGCCAGCCTCTGTCCTCTCCTCTTTCTTGGCAGGGCCGCCAAGTGCCCACGCTTTACCTCCCCTCACCCTGACAGCCTCCCCAGTCCTGAGTCCTGGTAGTTTGTTACCACACTGGCTCCCCACTACTGACAGGACCAGGATCTGCCACAATGAGCCAACTGGGAATTGGGCTTTAGGGTACTTCCTAGGGCTTGAATTTGCATTTGTGGAGCAACTGGCCATCATTTTTGGGAAACATAAGAGGCTCCAAATCCCTAAGGACTAGGAGAAGATAAATGTTGCATTGCCCATCTTTTCTAAAGGGAAAAAGATTGATCTGTTCATTTTACTATCTGGGCACCCTCTCCATGGAGTCCTTTCTCAATCTGAACCCTAAGCATCTTCCCATCTTTCTCCTGTCCCTCCGTTCTGTCCTGGTCTGGATTTGGCATTGCACCCTGACACCCACTGACTTGCACCCTCTCCTCTGCTGGACCCTCAGGTCCTGGAGGACATGGACAGGGGCCTGCTAACAGAGCTCTGCCTGACAGCCCTGAATCATCCCACCCCTGTGATGTGGGTGAGTAGCAGAGGATTTGGGTGCAGGCACACTGAGAAGCCAACACTGCTTTTGCTACCTTGTTCTTACAACCTTGCACAGATCACTGGATTGCTCTGTGCCCTTCGACTCATTCAACAAATATTCATTGAGCACCTGCCATGTTCCAGGTGCTGTGCCAGGAGTTCGGGATGGAGCAGTGACAAGTCTGATCATCTGTTCTCAAGGCAGCTTAGCTAGCATAGGGCAGAGTGCTAACAAATGAATTGCAAGCAAACAAATAGACAAAATGAATAAGTTGGGAGCAGCATTATGAATAAAACATTCAGGAGATAAGCCAGCAACAATGAAGTGGGGGAAAGTAAAGAGACCTGTTTCAGTGAGCAGACAGAGAAGGCTTAGGGCAGATTGCTCAACCTCAGCACTGTTGCTATTTTGTGCTCAATCCTTCATTGCTTGGGCTGGGCTGGGGGCTGTCTTGTGCATGGCATAATGTGTGACCACACGCCAAGCTTCTGCCTCATGCCAGTTGCCCCTAGCACCCCACATTGTTAGAACCAAAAATGTCTCCTGCTTATGATTAATATCTCCTGGGTAGTCAGAGGGTAGAGAGGGGCACCATCACTCCTAGTTGAAAATAACTGACAGCTTATGGGCTTTGTAGTCACACAGACTTGGGTCTGCGTCTCCCCTCTGCCATTTACCAATTTGCTACAGTGACTTTTAATAGGTAACTAAGCCCTCTTGGCTAACATTTCCTTATGATGAAAGGGGGTATTATCAATGTCTTCTCATAGTGTCCTTAGGAGGAATAAATGAAGTAACAACAAGTCTACAGTGAACCCTCACTACCGTAGCATTTAGTGCTGACACCTTTGTCATTGCATCTCTGTCTGAACACTGGACCTCGGGGACAGGAGCTGGTTTATAATCATGACTATTCTCCCAGTTCACAGCACAGAAGCCAAGACCACGTACACACTTGGGGAATTTCTACAGCAAAAATCGAAGAAACCTCCACACCTAGATGGGACAGACAGAGAAGACAATGCCAAATAAGTGATGAATATGTGACCGTGGCACTGAGTTTGCCCCAGGTTGTTCCAGTGCGAGCAGAGTAGACAACTGATCACAACCGGGTTTTTCTAGAGAAGAAGAGCAGCTCCTCTCTGCACTGCCAAGAGCGAGCTGGACTTCGGTGACAGCTTTGTCCCTGTGAGGAGTGGCAGTTGCCTTTGGGCCGCCTCCTCTGCCTGCAAGGTGTCTTTCCTTTTCTTGTCTGGCTGCTTTGAAGCCCCGGACTCTTTTTTGTGCACTAGATCTCATGTCTCTGCACCCCTGGTGGCCCGGACACTGGACCCAGGGGAATCTGTTTTCAGATATCCATACCATGGACTTTCAAGTTCCCATGCCAGTCTGGGATGAGCTGGCTGGTGTCTTGTTGCCTCTCTGGTTCTTCCTGAGTACTTTGTGGGAAGAGTCTCCATCCTCATAGATCTAGGATGAAGGGGAGTAAGAGGGTCCAACTTTACCCAGATCCCTCATTCTTCTTTCTCTCTGCCCAACCTCACCTCATCACTCTCAACTTCTTTACAGATCATAGTCCAGGACTCATTTATCTTTATAGAGCCATGAGTAATTCCTCCAGGGGATAGATAAAAGCAAGCATAGATGGGCATCTATCCTACCAGTGTTTCCTTTCCTAAGAAATCATTTCAACATCTTCTAAGATCTTATTTACCCCTGTACCTGGCAATACCTACTGGAATCCCTGACTGCTTCCAGATCCTGTGCTGAAGCACTTTTGGCAAGAGAAGATAGGCTCTGTTTAAAAAATAAAACAAAAAAGCACAAAATTTCCTGAAAAACCATGTACAATGTACAAGAATCTTTCTGTAGCACTCCAGTGGCCACAACAATGAACAAAGCCCACTGCCCTGACTTCCTGTAGGGCTTGCTGGTTAAATGTATGTTGAATGAGGACAGAGCTCTGTTTGAGGGCAAGGACAGGACAAATATTTGCCAAGCACCTGCCATACATCAGGACCTTATTAGGCCCTCTAGGTACAAAGATGAGCAAGATACAAACCCATGGACAAACTGAGGTCCGATGGAGGTAGTTCTGGCCACTGGCTATGTAGAACCATTTGGTGAGTGCTAGAAGGATCCTACGGGTATAGAGAGAGGAGACACTTAGATGGGATTTGGGAAAACCTCATACAGGAGAGGATACCGAGCTGAGTTCTGAATACTGTGAATAAATTTGCAGAAAGGATATTCTAGACAGCATCCAGGGCATGAAAAGGCAAGAGGTCTGCTGGAACCACAAGCAATTGGGCTCAACTGAAATCTCAAGGAAAGGAGTGGGAAGTGGTAAGGGATGGGTGGGCAGACACAGTCAGGGCTGTGAAACAGAGAGCCTGAGTAGCATTTGTAGGGTAGAGCTACCCAGATCCTGTGGCCCGGCTCTCAGTGCCTTCTGGGTCTGCCTCAGCTGCCTGGGTGCCCTCAAGCAGTGAGGGAGGTGGCCAATTTGACCTACTTGGGGGCTGAAACTGAAGGGAAATTCTCTGCTCCCCCACCAAGTTATCTGAGAGTTTGTCAGGTCTGCTTCAACTCCCTCCTCTGCCTAATCCTCTGTCTGCCCCTTCCTGTCCTAGATGTTGATCTCTATAAACACTTGCTCCCCAACCCAGCCTGTGCCAGCCTTGGTGCCAAACTGGAGGTTGGACTCTGTTCTTCACTCCTTGCTCACTCCTGGGAAGAACTCTTCCTCCTCATGACTTATATCTCCATGTGGAAAAATCTCATCTTGAAACCACTCCAGAAGCCTTCTCCACGGGAAGATGAGCAGTTTATTGAAGTTCAGAGGAGAGATACAAGGTTCAGGACTCACCATTCCTTCTCGCAGGATGGGTTACCAGAATGGGCACCACCACCTGGTCTGTGTTCAGGGCCACACAAGTAGTGCAGTGGGGCCATTTCTGTGCCTGCTGGGAAGACTCTGGCGAACCTGCTTTCCAGGGACTGAGAAGCATTTGCAAGCCCGTTCAGCTCCACAGCCAAGCGGCATCCCCTAATCTAGCTTTAATCAGTACTATGAAGACATGTTGATCACATCTGACTCCACTATCTGATTTCCAGTTAGCTCCCAACACAACCAACAGCATAAAGTGCCTTCATATATCAATTTTTCATTAAAGAATACAAGTAATTACTTTGCAATAAATAAATGATCAAATAAATGTATATGGCTCCATCTAAAAGATATAATCCCACCAACAGAAATCCTGTCTATAATTCTAGGAAGGGCCTCACTCAGGTTTGTCAGGGACCATGGTCAAAAGCCATGTGCATGAGTCTGTGCACCAAGTTATTTAGTCATTGCTGAAAATGGCATGAAATTCCACCTTAGGGGTGAGCCACGGAGGGGTTTATACAAGGGAGAAGCCACTGAATTTAACCTCAGAGTATTTGATGTTAGAAATTCAACTGAGTATTCTGACTGTGAGGATTACAAGACACTTTCCTCTAATATGCTTTTAAAAAATTAATCAGAAAATTGTTTCCTGGATCATGTATTGGAAGGTAAACAACTGGTATGATGTCATGGTTTAAAGAGCCATAAGCTCTTTCCTGACCCTACTTACTCACACTGATTGGTTACACACTCCAATTATTTTAACTCCACTTTGACTTCTGTCAAGTGGTTATGATAATACTGGCTGCACTCTTCTCACAAGAAATCTTACAAGGATTAAGTGTGATATTTTAATTTAAAATTTCATTATTTTTTACAGCTGAGTAGTATTCCATGATATATATATATATATATATATATACATATATATATATATCACATTGTCTTTCTGCAGTCATCATTTGATAGACATTTGGGTTAATTTCTGAGCAGAGAAAGAGAGATCTGACACCAACGTCATTCCAGGTTGGACCTCCTGGAAAACCTGAGTAGGAATGCAACAGATTTGAAGATCTCTGCAAGCTGATTCGCATAGTCTTTGTCACCACCTCGGAGAGCCTGTAGGACACAGGAGGATGTTATTTTCATACTAGTTTTTCTACATCTGCCATAATATAACCCTCTCCACCATTCTTCAAATGACTGTGCTTCAAGAAATTCTTTAAAGGATATTTGATATTCGCACTAAACTAGGATCTTTTTCTTTTTGCTGGTTAAACTCCTTATTCAGTGAAGTATTAAGTCTTTTCACTGTAATATAAATTTAAAATATGTTATTGCAAAAAGAAACAGGGAGAAGGAAGAAGGGAGGGAGGGAGAAAGGGAATATCATTATGTTCTTAGAATTGAATCTGCAAATTACATTGAATCTGTTAAAAAGTAATTTAAAATTTAAATTAAAAAAATTTTTAAAGAAGTACTTTTAGATTAAAGTCCTGGTGTTCATCCTTTTCAGTCCTCTTCTTTCTCCAGGCAGAGGGAATAATTACAATTCCCCCACCTGCTGCCCCCCACTGATCTGGGTTCTGAACAATGATGGTGGGAGGAAGTGGTACATGTCACTTCCAGACCACAACATCTAATTACTACTGGAAATCTTTCCAGTGCTGCTTCCAGCCTGTGTTCCAGGAGAGATGCTCAGGGATCCACCTTGAACCTAGATTGCTGAGTTACCTGATGAGAAGAGTTGCCAAAAACTGTGGTTTCTCAAACTGTGATCTCCAAACCAGCAGCATCAGTGCCACCTAGGAATCTGTTAGGAAAAGAGATTCTCTGGTCCCACCCAGATCTACCCAAAAACTCTGGAGGTGGGGCCCAGCAATCTGCGCTTGAACAGATCTGCAGGAGATTCTGATGAAAGCTTTGACAACCACAGCCCCAGACTCTCTAAAGCCTACAGCGTCTCTGGATCACAGCATGCTCTGCATGAGCAATAGGAAGACTTGGCTGTAGTAAGCCGTTGAGATAGCTGCATTGTTGGTTACCAAAATATAACCCAGCTTATCGTGAATGATACACTACTGTAAGTGGAAAGCAAGTATAACTTGCCAAAAATAGAAGCAAGGGCAGAGTAAAAACAATTTTATTAAATCTGGCCAGGAGTTATCACCTGCTAAAGACTTCCAGTCTGACGTCTGCTCCAATTTTGATAAAAAGGGGAGATTAGTACTTTTTTAAAGAGAGGTCAAAGGGATATTAGCATCAAGCTTTGACTTTTTCCTTGAGAAAAAATTGACTCAGACTAGCAAAGGGAGTGATTCTGACTCTGAAATCCAGTGCTGTTTAATGACTTGCCATTGTGCTAGCTAAAATCATCTCTGGTACCATGAGTGGTTAAGCAGGCCACAAATGAGGAAACACTGTTCTAATCGACTCTTTTTGCTTTGGACTTGGGTAAAGTTGTGGCCCAAAATTTTAAATGTCTCTGCCCAAGGTCACATAGTGCATAAGAGGTAGAACTGAGATCAGAATTCCCATCTTTCACGCCTCCTGGTCCTAGGTAACCCTCTTCACAACATCGGAAAACCTAGTTATGGAAACATCAAGACACTGGTCTAGTGAGAAATCTGGGGACAGAGACTCTTTCAGTGTTCCATGGCTATTTAACATATCCCCCATAGACTCAAACTGTGGCTTTAAACAACAGAAATTTATTCCCTCAAGGATATAGAGACCATAAATCTAGAATCAGTGTTATTGCGTCCAAACCAAGGTGTTTGCAGGGCCAAGCTCCTTTGGGAGGCCCTACGGAAGGATCTGTTTCCTACCTTTCCCAGCTCCTGGTGGCTGCCAATGTGCCTTCATCTGTGGCTGCTTCACACCATCTGTTTCGGGGCCAGGTTGCTTTTTTTTCCTCTAACCTCTCTCCACTTTGCTTTTATAAGGACATTTGTGATGTCATTGAGGGCACACCCAGCTAATCCAAAATAATCTCATCCCTGAATCCATCATTTGATCACATTCTCAAAGATCATTTTTCCAAATAAGGTAATGTTTACAGGTTCCAGAGACTGGGGAAAGGAGGAATGCATTTTTCAGACTATCCCAGACATTCTGGTTCAAGCCCTACCACCAGCTTTGGCTGAGCTCTTGGGCTTCTCCAATCTGCTATCTAAGTCTCAGGCTTCCAACTTGTGAAGTGAATGGGCTGCTGAATGATTCCACAGGGTTTTCCCAACTTTAGCAATATGAGGACTCTGAACAGCAGGGTCCCCTGTATCTGCCTAAGGAGCAGTGTCCCAAAGCAAGAGATTGCTGGGGATCACTCAGTGGCAGAAGTTGGAGCAGGGCTCACATTTCTTGGCTGACAACTTCTGAACACCCTGACCACTTTCTTCCACCCCTAATACCTGCCTCTACTGGGGTGTTCCAAAACACTGCTGTAGCCAGGTCCCAGGTACCCAAAGTGCCACTCGACAGTGAGGACTTAAGTTCCAAGGAAGGCCAAGAGTACTCATCTCCCCGTGGAGGCTGGGGCCAGGATGAACGTAGTCAGAGATACCCTAACTCAAAAATTTTCTGGGGAGAAAGAGAGCCTGGGGCCTCCGGACCCCTCAGTGTTGATTTTCTTTGTTTCTAAAAGAGGCTTCTGAAGGCTTATCTGGGATCCTTAACCAGGATTGAAACAGAGCAAGTGAACACCCCCAGGGCCTGGACCTGCCTGGGTTGTTGGCAGTTTGGAGGTGAAAGCAATGTAAATTGTAATTCTGTTGGCAAAAGTGAAAACACTTGTTAATACTGGGTGCTGGCAAGGGTGCTGGAAAATGGATATGTTTTTACAATGCTAGCAGGAATCCACATTTGTACAATCACTTTGAAGAGCAATTTGGTAGCATGTATTTAAAAATCATATGAGTCTTATGACTCAGCAACCCCACTTCTTGGTATCTGTGCTAGCAAACCATCAACAACTATACAAATTGTATGTATGATGGTTTCTGTTTCCAGTTTGCTCTCCAGTGCATTCCTTACTTGCTTTTCTAGCAGGGAGATGTATTTCCTTGCCCTCTGGTTTCTGGGCAGATTTGGCCAATAGGAAGCATTAGTGGAAAATCAGAGGGCAGGAAGAGACAAGTTAAGATGTTTCTCCCCTTATTGGCCAGAGTGCCCCTCCATGGTCCTAGCTCCCAATCCAGGGCCCTGACCTGCAAGTTCTGCCACCTCCACCTCTTCCTGTGCCCTCCCATTGCAGAGTGGTGGCAACTTCCGTCATTCCCAGTCTCTGGATTGCTTCAACTTCCCACATGGTTTCTCCAGTCTTCCACGCCCTTGGTCACCAGTTCCTTTAATTAAATCCCATGTTTTAAGTACTTGGGGAGGTCTTTTGTTTTCTTGACTAGATGCTAACTGATAATAGCACTGGATACAGAATTGTTTATCACAGCAAAAAGTTAGAAATATCTTAAATGTTCACCATTTGAGAAATAGTACAGAAAACTAGACAGCAGTTCTTAAAATGAAATCAACTCATATTATGTCAACAAGGATTACCAATATGGAAGATATTGTCGGTGGAAAAAAAGGAAGTCACAGAGTAGCATGTACTGTATAGTTTGACTTATGTTCATTAAAACAAACAGAACAATCCTATATACTTTCTATAGTTTGGTATAATTTTTATATATATACACACTATAGAAATATCTAGAAGAATTCATAGCAAACTTACTGCATTATTACTCCTGGGAGGCACTTGAGATAGAAGTAGAGTGGGAACAGTGGCAAAAGCAGACTTTAAAATCACCATGTGGTTCTCAGTTTTTGTTTTTTTTTTTAAGATTTATTTTTTATGAAACGTAGAGTTACAGAGAGAGAGAGAGAGACAGAGAGACAGAGAGTGAGATCTTACATCCACTGGTTCACTTCTCAAATGGCCAAAATAGCCAGAGCTGGGACAATCCAAAGCCAGGAGCCAGGAGTTCCTCTGGGTCTCCCACATGGGTGCAGGACCCCAAGGAACTAGGCCATCTTCTGCTGCTTTCCCAGGAACAACAATAGGAAGCTTGATGGGAAGTGCAGCAGCTGGAACTCGAGCTGAAGCCCATAGGGATGCCGGCACAGCAAGCAGGTGGCAGCTTCATCCGCCATACTTCAGTGTCATCCCTGGCTTTTGCAATAAAAATACCTTTATATATGACTTGCACATGTAAAAATTAATTGTGAATAAAAATTAATTGTAAGATAGTCAACAAATGGGGCTGGCACTTTTGTGTAGTGGGTGAAGTCACTGCCTGTGGTGCCAGCATCCATTGTAGGCGCCAGCTCCCTGCTGATGGGCCTTAGAGGGCAACGGAGGATGGCCCAAATGCTTGGGCCCCTGCACCCACGTGGGAGACCTGGAGGAAGCTCCTGTCTCCTGGCTTTAGATCAGCCCAGCTCCGGTGGGGAGTAGGCCAGCGAATGGAACATCTTTCTCCCTCTCGCTCTCTGTTTCTGTAACTCTGCCTTTCAAATAAACAATTTTTTTTAAAAGATAGTCAACAAAGCAAATGAAAAAAGGAAACAGACTAGAAAGGTGTTAGAACTCTCTTTTGAGGTATCTGAAATGCCAAGCCACAAGTCTACACTTAATCTACAGGCAGCCAGAAGATAAAAATGCATGAACAGGCCGGCACCGTGGCTCAACAGGCTAATCCTCCGCCTTGTGGTGCCAGCACACCGGGTTCTAGTCCTGGTCGGGGCGCCGGATTCTATCCCGGTTGCCCCTCTTCCAGGCCAGTTCTCTGCTATGGCCCGGGAAGGCAGTGGAGGATGGCCCAAGTGCTTGGGCCCTGCACCCCATGGGAGACCAGGAGAAGCACCTGGCTCCTGGCTTCGGATCAGCGAGATGTGCAGGCCGCAGCAGCCATTGGAGGGTGAACCAACGGCAAAAAGGAAGACCTTTCTCCCTGTCTCTCTCTCTCACTATCCACTCTGCCTGTCAAAAAAAAAAAAAAAAAAAAAAATGCATGAACAGCCAAGACAAGACTCACCTCGGCTGAGTGTCAGCCTCTAAGGTGGTCGTGAGGACTGGGCAAGGGAACGCCCAGATCAGCACCTGGCACACGGTGCTGCTGCATAAGCGTCGAGGCTGCTCTCATTTCCTCACCCAGCTCCAGCTGGACAGACCCTTGAATGCCTCAAGTCCTTGGAGGTATCAAGGCTCCCATACACCCACTCCTTAACTCCTGTCTGTCCTTCTGCCCTCTCTTTTCCATCCTTCCGTGTTTGCCCTGCCCTGTCCTTCCCTGAGGTATCCCTGCTCCTCAGGTGTAGAGCACCTGCCACAAATCAGGTCTGTGGAGTTCTTAAAAATTCAACCACTCATCATTTTTCCCCCAGCTCTCAAGTACATAAACATCACTGCGGCGGAACCGAATATGTAGGGTTCACTGCTCTTTCCTCAACACCTAGTTGAATTCCTGGCACAATGTAGAGGTAGAAGTAGCAACAACAATAAATAATAATAGTAATAGCTACTATTTACTGGACAATTATTATGTGCAAACATGTCTGTGCTTAACATACATAAACTCAAACATTTTACTAACTTCTATAAATGAGCTTCAATATTATCCCCATTTTACAGATGAAGTAACTGAGACATAAGAGGGACTAAGAATCTTGACCAAAGTCACACAGATGATATTAAAACCGGGATTCCACACAGGAGTGCACCACACTTACTGAGTGATCAGATAATTATTAACACAATGCAGGTTTGTGGTGTTCATGATGTCCTCATGCTCCGATTAATCTCGTAAGTAGGCAATTTGTTTTAGAATGAATGGGAATGGTTTGCCTGATTGATACAGTGTCCACTGGGAGGTCCTAGGGCCTAGGGGAGGACAGTTATTTTCTTTTGAGAGACAGTGAATCAGGCTTTGTGTACCCGGGCTGGCGGCAAGGCTGCAAATGAGGAGCAGAGCCTGCTGGCAGAGATATTGGATACCTTCTCATCTGGCTCCAGACCACATTACCTGCTCTTTAGGCACCGCTCCCACCACGGCCAGAGCTCTGAGAGGGGAATTCTGGGAAGAGCAGAGAACTGGCTGCCCTGAGGATGATGCCAAGGAAGTAAGAAAACACCAGCCCCTGACTCGGGCCCGGGGGATTTCTGTTTAGTCCCAGCTTTTAGAAGCAAGACCTTCCTGGAAGCCACACCTAACAGCGGGGAGCTGTGACCGTGGGTGTGCAGATGTCGGGCGCAAGGCGACCTTGGCAGAAAGGTGGCGTTCTCCTGATGTGCCAGGCACCTTGGGAGGTTTTTTTTTTTTTTTTTTTTTTAATGTCTCCTTTAATGCTCATAAGAACCTTGGAGATTCCTTCTACATTCAATTGGGCAATAAATATTTATTCAGCACCCACTGCGTTGATGAGGCCAGTGCTATTTTTAACTGTTTTACAGATGAGGAAAAAGATACCTAGAGCGATTAAGTAACTCACCCAAATTAAACACTGGCAGTGTTCACGGCTGAATGCAAGTCTCCCTCGGGTCAAACCCCCTCTCCCTTACCTCTCCACTCTGAACTGTCCTCTGAATTTGAAACCACTATTTGCCTCTACTTAGGCGTCAGAAACTGTATTTCAGCCATGATTAAGGATTATTCAGTGAGATCAGAGTGGCTGGCCCATACTCAATGCTCGGTAAGCATTAGTATGTGTAACTCTGTTTTGTATTTATTTACACACTGTAGTGCTTACCTTTGCGTCTAGGCCACAGCACCCAGATGTTCAAACACGTCCACGTGTTGCTGTGAGGGTGCTGCTTAGACGAGATTCACACTTCACTCAGTGAACTTTGAGTACAGCAGATTATCCCTCTGCCCCTGAACGAGTGTGGGCCTCACCAGTGAAGGCCTAAAGAGTAGAAGCTGGAGACCTCCAAGGAGGAGGGGTTGAGACAGTAGACAGCCTTGGGGCTTCACCGGCTGCATCAACTTTTCCTCGGGTCTCCAGCCTGCCGGCCTACCTTACAGATTTTGGATTTGCCAGTTCCACAACCACATGTGCCTATTCTTTAAAGTCTCTATATAGAGAGACATAGAAAAAGGGAGGGAGAGAGATCTATAAAATATAGTCAGATGTCTGACCATTACAGAGATATATGTTCATGATAATAATAATAATTGGACAAGAAGATAAAAGCTAGGGAGACCTATCTTAAAGGCAAAGAATGTAAGCTCCTGAATTCTACACGCCCAGCCCATAAGGAAGGACATTGCCTGTAATGGTGGCCACTGCCACCTCTTGTCTGAAATTTGAGTTTCCGAACGTGACCAGAAGAAGCACATTCTAGTCCTGGCTATGTCCACGATCTCATTCCTTCACACCTGAGGACTAAGGCAAGACACTGGCTTGGCAAGTTCACGTGTGATGTCAGAATCCTTCTTGGTTCAGGGAGGTGGCTGGTGGCAGTGCGGGTGCTGGGGAAGGGGTGCCTGGACAGGAACCAGAACTCCTCTGGGTTACTCCCAGCATCCATGCCCACTGGCTGGGCAATCTGCAGTGGGGTTCTTTCATAGCTGTAGGTTTTAGAGTCCTCCTTATTAAAAGAGTAAATATAATAATTACTCTGAGGGTTGCTGAAAAAAATCAAAGCGCAAAAAAATTTCTGGGGGAGGCATTTTGCCTAGCAGTTAAAACACCTTCGTTCCACATTGGAGTGCCTGAGTTCAACACCCAGCTTCTGCTTCTAGCTCCAGCTTCCTGCCAATGCAGATCCTGGGAGGCAGCAGGTGATGATAGTTCAAGTACCTGACTTCCTTGCATTCACGTGGGAGACCTGGATTGAGTTCCTGGCTCCTGACTTCAGCCCAGCCCAGCCCCAACCATTGTGGGCATTTGTGGAGTGCACTAACATGCAGGAATGTGCTATATATTTACAGACACCTGCATATATCCTATACAAAGATACATACAAGGCTGTCTCTGTGTGCATGTCTCCCTGCCTCTCAAATTGATCAATTAACTTACTTTAATTCAATCCTGCATATGAAAACATGTTTTTTATTCTAAGAAGGAGCAACCCAGGCTGTTGAGTAAACATAAGTTGTTTCTGGGCCCAGGGTCAGGACAGCATCAGCTCTCGGTAGCACTGTGGAGTCAGCCAAGGTGGCTTATGGTCACCACTCCTGTGCCTCAGCGCTGCTGACAGGGAGGGCATTAATCTGATAATAGGCTCTTCAGTGGCAGAGTCTTTTCAGTTTCTAAAGTGCCCAGGCTCATTTTCTCTTTGGGACAGCCCTCTGAGGGAGGCAGCCAGGCCATAGTATGAGCTGTAGGCAGAGCATGGGCCCTTCTAGACTGAAATTCAATGTCCTCTTCTTACTGCCAGGTTAGGTCAGCTGACATTCAGAACTTAACCTGCTGACCGGGCCGGCGCTGTGGCTCACTTGGCTAATCCTCCACCTGTGACACCAGCATCCCATATGGGCACCGGGTTCTAGTCCCAGCTGCTCCTCTTCCAGTCCAGCTCTCTGCTGTGGCCTGGGAAAGCAGTGGAGGGTGGTCCAGGTGATTGGGCGCCTGCACCCGCATGGGAGACCAGGAGGAAGCACCTGGCTCCTG
Organism: Lepus europaeus; assembly: GCF_033115175.1. Lineage (NCBI taxonomy): Eukaryota > Metazoa > Chordata > Mammalia > Lagomorpha > Leporidae > Lepus > Lepus europaeus. The sequence continues at coordinate 131,335,701 of NC_084830.1, read as the reverse complement.
GCTTTGGATCGGCGCAGTACCGGCAGTAGCGGCCATTTGAGGGGTGAACCAACGGAAGGAAGACCTTTCTCTCTGTCTCTCTCTCTCTCTCACACTGTCTAACTCTACCTGTCAAATAAGTAGAAAATAACAACAACAACAAAACAAAAAACAAAATAAACACAACCTGCTGATCGACGGGCCACAGGAGCAAAATGGCGTCAATCACAAACCCTACCTCCAAAGCCAAGTCCCTCTTGCCATGGCAGAGGAACTGGGAGACAGATAGATGAAGACAAGAAAGAAAAATTAATTTGAAAAAACTAGGAAAGTGTCAGCAAGATTCTAATCAGAGGATCAGGCTGCTAGTAGAGCTACAAATCATTTTTCAAATGTTTCCCAATGTTCTAACTCAATGCATCACTGTTCCCATTTTCTTACAATTTGGGGAAAACAAAATACCTTTTCATACGACTAAGTTCAGCCCCTAACATGTTCCGTGACACTGAGAGATGTACTGAGTCTCTCAGAATCTCTCCTTTCTCTTATTTGCAATAACAAAGTTGTAAGAAATCAGTTTCCCCAACTGCTACTGTTGACCTAATATTGTTGTTTCCATGTATTGATTGCTTTAAAGATTTATTTTTTATTTATCTGAAAGGCAGAATTACAGAGAGAAAGGGAGAATCAGAGAGAGCTTCCATCCGCTGGTTCACTTCCCAAATGGCCACTATGGATGGGGCTGGGCCATGCTGAAATCAGGAGCCCGGAGCTTCTTTTGGTCTCCCACATGGGTGCAGGGACCTAGGCACTTGGGCCATCTTCTGCTGCTTTCCCAGGCGCATTAGCAGGGAGTTGGATTGGAAGTGGAACAGTCTTGAACCAGCACCCATATGGGATGCTGGTGCTGCAGGCAGCAGCCTAATTAACTCTCTATGGCACAACGGCAGCCCTGCATGTATTTATTTTAAATGGAAATTCTCTATGATCTCACAAATGTAAAAACAGACAATTGCATGAATGATTTTCCGTGAGCACAGATTTATTAAGATTGAAAGGACCTGTCAACCCCTTGCAAGCACCCTTCAGACTCTCTGGGAAACAGTGGCTCTGATGATCCCTAACGGACCCCCAGCCCTGGCATTCCAGGGCAAGACCTCCACCCTTGGCAGCACAGCTTACTCCTAGGGAAGCTCCTGATCCCCCGCATTAAACTCATTCCCTCTGAACGTCCTGACGGAGCCATTTATGGCCCTTTTCTGTAATCCCGGTCAATCCTGGCTGCCCTGCTAAAGGCAGGGACTAAGTCTTAGCCATCACGGGGGTGGAGTAACGGTGCTGGTGCTGCCAGTTGTACACACATGATCATGTTACTTAACATCGTTACTTAACATCAAGACTCTGTTCCTCCATCAAAAAAAAAAAAAAGTTAATTTTCTTCATTAAAAGGAATCTGAAAAACAAGTTGAAAGAATCCAGGTGAAGAAGGTGCAAGAAACAAAATGGGGGCCCTGAAGGGCTGAATCAAAGGAAGACTTTTTCAGCAGGAGGAGAGAAGCACCTGTTTGAGAGCCAGAGGAAAGAAGCTTTCCGTCTATGGCATTCAGTAGTGGTCACTGCTGTATGCAGTGCTGTTTAAGCTTGATTTCATCCAGTCCTCACAATTAGTATCACTCCCACTTTGTACATGATGAAATTGAGGTTCAGTGAGATACTGTGTCTTGTCCAAGAATGCAACCAGAGGGGCCAGCACTGTGGTGTGGTGGGTAAAGACGCCACCTGCATGGGCACGGGTTCAAAACCCGGCTGCTTCACTTCCAATCTAGCTCTCTGCTATGGCCTGGGAAAGCAGTAGAAGATGGCCCAAGTGCTTGGGCTCTGGCACCCTCATGGGAGACCTGGAAGAAACTCCTAGCTCCTGGCTTCAGATCAGCCCAGCTCTGGCTGATATGGCCACTTAGGAATTGAACCAGCAGATGGAAGACCTCTCTCTCTCTCTCTCTGCCTCTGCCTCTGCCTCTCTGTAACTCTACCTTTCGAATAAATAAATAAATCATTAAAAGAAAATAAGAATGCAACCAGAAAGTCGCAGGAAATTCCCTGAGCTAAGTGCCATGGTCATTGCTCCCACAGTCCTGGAACTGACGGCCCACTCCATTCCTTGGGTTTTGCTGCTTATTCTGTGACCAGCGGAACAGCTTTCCTAATAAGACAACTGCAGCATGGGTTTTCTCTATTTTGCAACTGTGACCTTTTTGAATCTTCCACCCTATTTTACTTTCTGATCCTTCCTGAAGGCATCACCAGAGTACTTCACCCTGCACACAGCCCTCATCTTGTTTTTGGAGGCCAGTGCCCCTTTTCCCACCAAGGAATGCAGTGGCTCTGGGTGATCTATGCCACAGGCACCACCAAACTTGGATTCTCAATGGAATTTCATGGAGGGACCTCAAGTAGAGAGCAACTCCAAAAGAGAGAGTCTGCTCCATCTTTCTGACATATTTGATCTCTGCATGAAAGGTCATTTGAACAAAGCTGAACTTAGAAAACTTACAATGCAACAGCACTGGATAGAGTTCAGACATCTCAGCTTTCTCCTGGTCATGCCACTTAAGTGCTACCTCTGGGCCTCAGTCTCCTCGTGTAGAAGTGACTTGCCTGCCTTACAACTCTGGTGGGGATCAAAAGAGAAAGAGAATAATATTTACAAATATGTGGGATGTACATGTCAGCAAACTGAAGTGCATGTATGAAGAATTATATTAAAAGCAAACCTCTCTCTGGCATTTCTAACAAACTCTTTGTTCTTCTCTTCTATGGGTTCTTGCTTCCATCAATATTAATCTCCTGGTTCCTGCTGCTATTGTTTTGTCTTCCCAATCCCTCCAAATGCCATCTCCTCTCTCCCCACCAAATGCAAACTGTAGGAAGTCTTTAGGTCCTAAATCTAGTTGATTATCTTCTCTGATCCAACAGCCTGGGCCACTGAAGTCATATGACTTGGAGTAGCCAACAGCAAAGATACCTGTTGGCTTTGTATTTGTTTACTGCACCCTACTCAAGATCTGGGCCTCAGTGCTTCCTTGTCTCCCTCCCCCCGCCACACACACAGAGATCTCTGACAGTGCTGGGGATGGGTCAATGCACACATTGTAAGTCCTCTGTACTCCCAGCTCTCTGACCAGGCAGCCACAGCAGAGTGGCCGCAGCTCTGAGGACCACAGTCCTCCAGATTGCTCAAGGTCAGCCAGGTCACCTTTTGCAACTGCTCCACAAGTGGAAAAATGATGGACAAGCCAGGAGACTGAAGCAACAGGGTTCCGAATGAAACATTGCTTGCCACAGGCCATTGCATTTCCATGATCCAAGACGTCTCTGTGCCCTTTTACAGCCCAGACTGAAGGGGCTCAAAGGATTCCAACTCAAAGGATGGTCATCCTGGGCAGGAGCAAGGGGGCAGTGGCCTCTGCAGCAATGGCAAATTCAAGGGCATCAAGCTTCTAGCTGTGTTCGAGGACACTGGGCCAGGGCTCACCTGTTCCAGGTGGGCAGTGATTATAAATCTGACAATAAATAAATGCTTTAACCTGTAGGAGCTTAACTCAGAACTTTGAAATTCAATTCTTTGTTCCTCTAGCCACAAATCTTCCCCATCCACTCTCAGGAAATAGACTATACAGCTTCTTCCAAGCTCAATTTTTGCATTTTCAACTTATTACTTATTTGATCAATTAGTCTGTGAAACATAAATGGTTATGTGTGCACTCTCATGAAAAATAACACACAAGGAGACAACTCCACTGGTGTTGAAAGTCTCATTATAGGTGGGGCCTCTTTAAAGTGAGATTCCTAAGTATATTTAGGAAGTGAATTGAATTACAAAAAATTCAGTTTAGCCACAACATTTCTGGAATATATAAATCAAGGTTAATTTGAAGGGGAGATGCCATGAATTCCTTCTGCAGGAAGATCCAGGGTAATGGTTCCCAGACCTTGGTGTGCAGCAGAGTTATCCACAGAGCTCACCAACATGCAAATTCCTGGGCCTTTCTCCAGAACTACATTATCATCAGCTCTGCAGATGGGATCCAGTAATCTGAATGCTTATCATCTCCCCAGGTGACAGGCTGCATGCAGGCCATGTGCCATACTTTAGGAGGCCTTGTACTTATTGCTAAAGCTGAGGAACAGCTAGGACTAGCATAAAGTTGCTCCCATATCCCCAAAACTTAGAGAATCCATTGCTCAGTAGGAGGCCAGCAATACCACTGCAAACTCTACACATCAGCAACCCAGGTGTCAAAGGCAAACTCCTTTCCTAAACAAAAGCTCAGGCTTGAAATGTTGGTAAAATTATACAAATGTAGAAACAAAAGGCCACAGAAAGGAAAGACTTTGTCCCATCCCTGGGTATGTGAGAGGCAGAAGGCCTATCTCCTGCCAGCCCTACCCAACTTCCAAGACTCTGCTATGTGGCCCTTTCTTCAAGAATGAGCTCCAGAATGCATCAGGTGCCCTGTCACATCCCGTCCCCAGGCTCTGCCTTTCTCCAGCTATTCACAGCTTTTAACTCTACCGTTTCTTGATGTTTATCTTCCTACCCAGATGTTAGACTCTGAAAGACAGGCTTGCTTTTAACCTGTCTTGTGCAGTAGCATTCCTAGGCCCTAACACAAGGCCTAGCACACAGTAAAAACGTCAGTAAATATGTACTGGATGAGTGGACAGATGTGAGTTACTGTGGTCTTCCCCATATGATAGAAAATAGGAAAACTGGAAATGAGAAGGGCTGGCCCTCACCAGGAACAAGTCTGTGCTACGAAGTCAGTGGAGGCAGAGAGATTAAACAGTCTGAAAAGCTCTCCAGCTCATAGAAATCCCTGCATGTTTAAGTCTAGTTGATGAATCTAGGGTACGACTAGGACAGAAAGTGACTGAACTTGAGACTTCCCACCTCTCCAAAGCGGGCTGGGGTCCTTGAGGCCACCCAGCTCTGTGGGTTCCCATCGCCCTCTAGTGGTCAGGTTGTAACCCAATAATTTTGTGATCTTCAAATACGACACTTGAGTAAGTTTATAAGTCTGAGTTGTGTATAATTAGCCATTTACATGTATTAAATCAATGGACATACCATTTATTAGCTAATCACCTGGTGCCTAATAGATGCCTGGCATGTGCCAGGTGAAAAGTTAATACCATCAGGCATGTCAGATATATCCCCTGCCTGTGGTACTTACACCTAGAGAGGGAGCGGGCACTCTGCAACCCCACAACCGCAAGCTCAACATCACTGTGCTGAGTGTCAGGAAGGAAATATGCAGCGTAGTTAATACGGAGCATAACACGTGACAGACTGGCTTCAGGAAGGACATCATATTTAAGCTTGGGTTTGCAAGGTGAGTGGAGGAATGGAAAGGGAGGAAAAGGCCAAGAGCTCTAAAAGAGCTCTGTTAGCTTGGGGGGGGTGGTGCACAGGCCAGGGCTGCTTGGGGTAGTGACAGGTGTGGCACAGGGCTGAAGGCATAGGTGATGTTACTAGCCCCATCAGCTTCCCATTCCTGTGGCAACTGAAGCCCCGGGCTATGCTATGAGTTGATCACATGACAGAGCTTCCGCGTAGTGGTAGGGAAAACATGCCCTGGGAGCTGTGAGCAGGGGAGGCAGAGGTACATAACCCGTCCAACCTGACACAGGCTCACATAGCAGTAGCTGGCAGGTACTGGCAAGGTCACTCAGGCCACGCTGCCCACTTGAGAGGTGAGAAAATAACCGTTGAGCTCCTTCTCCTGTTTCCATATTCCCACATCTGCAGCAGCTGAGTCCTCTTTCCTGCTCTCCAGCCACCTTCCAGCCCAGCTCCCCTGGGCTTACACAAAGCTCCAGCTCCTGGGAGCAGCCCTACCACCCATCAGGACTGTCCTCCCTCTGCCTATGTGTTCTCCAGTCTTAGGATCCAAGATCATCACCCTGCCAGGCTTCAAGGTCGTAGGGACGAGCTATGCAACCCAGTGAACCCCGTTCTCCACATCTCTACTATCAGCCACTGCTGCCATGCAGAGCAGCTGTCCTGTCTTTCAGTCTGCCATGCTCTCTCTCCCTTGGTGGTGGTGTTGGGGGCCTGCCCACTAACTGCTCTCTTGGCTCACACCACCCTCCCCTGGCTCTTAGCCTCTCATCCTCCAGGCTTGGCTTAGTCTTCTCTTCAGGAAGCCATCTCATCCTCCCCAGGAATCCCTCTTCTGAACGTCCCTCTTGAGGCACCAATCACACTACATATTGATTGTTTATTTCCTTGCCCATCATTGCAGAGAGACTTGAACCCCCAGAGGCTTAGGACTAGGTCTGCCTCATTTACTCCTGCAGCCCTGGGAGCTAGCATGGTGCCAAGCACTCAGAAGGTGCCCAGAATTATTTCCTAAATAAATGAATGAATGAAATTCAACCACACTGACTGGAGCCACCTGCTCTTGACCCCCATGCATTATGTTCCTCTTCTCCATCTGTTCATCATCCTTTGCCCTCTTTATGTCTAACAGGGGCCTGTTTACTGCTGTCATCTGGCCTGGGAGGAGGAGACAGTCGGTCCCAGCCCAGACAGTGACTTGTCAACCTTATTACTTGTGGCAGCTGCTGGTGTCCTTAACCTCCCAAGGGAAAGTGGAGTGAGAAGCAATAAGCAGCTGTCTGCATTTCAGACTTGTTAGACATTCTCTCCATCCCAGCTGATTTTCCTGGTGAGGAGGAATGGATATATTTGAAACCTGGATTTTCTTAATTTCCAATTTCCACAGTATTCTGAGGTTTGGCTCTTGCTGGAGTGAGCCTGCAAACCATGACAGACTCAAGGCCAAAAATCCAGTGCAAGAGAACTTGCACAGGGCAGCCCCCAATAGGAATCAGCTCCTGCCCCAGTCTGTATGCTGAATGATCCTAGTGGCCCTGTCCAATTGAAAACACTATGAATGAAGGACACTGTGCCAGGCTGTGTTAGGTGATTTTTGATCCGTGGAAAAGTAGGCTTGTTCTTGCCCTTCACAGAACTAACATCTGGCAGGAAATGAAGAACTTGGACAACTTGCTACAACTATTCAAAGGCAATTAAAATGCAAAGCGAGAAGGAAAAGTGTGAAGTGTCAGGAGAGCACAACCTGGGTGGCCTGGCCTCACCTGGAGGCCAGTGTGGCTGCTCTGAGACTGACTTTTGGCCTGAGAGATGAAGTATGAGTCAGTGTTGTCTAGGCCAAGGAGGAGAGGGAGTGTGTGCACATGCCGAGTGTGACACGTGTGTATGTGTGCCACAAGTGCATCATGTGTGTGCATGTGTGTGAACATGCACGTATTGCCACAAGTGTATTAAATGTGTGCATCTGTGTGGGGCGTGAACTTTTGTGAACATATGTGGTACCATGTGATCAAGTATGTGTGTGTATGCACTTATGTGTGAGCACTAGGGGCCACAAGTATATGGCATGCGTGTGCTTTATGCCCGAGTGAACACACACACATGAGCATGTGGCTGCCACAGTGTATGCGTCTGCAGGTAGCAAGTGTGTGTATGTGTGCCCCCTGTGCTTGTACATCTCTTAGACACTCTTTAGCCTCGGAATCTCCTTGCCATCATTAGTTCGTTGTGAAGCAGATTTAAGGCATCGCATAGTTCACAGATCATTTCAGTAACAAGAACAATAACAGCTACTCTGGGTCATCTGTGTGGCAGTCATTTTCCAGACGTTGTATCTGTGTGCTCTCCTTCACTTCTCCAGCAAGCCCAGGAGGCAGGCATGGTTGTTGTCCCGATTAGTGGAAGAGAAAACAGCGTCTCAGGGAGAGGAAGGTTCTTTCTCAGGGTCGTCCTGCATGTTAAGGTTGGAGTTACAATTGGATCCCAGATCTATATGATTCGAAACCCTATGTTCTACTTCACAGCACTCGTTCCTCCCATTGCTAGGGCACGGGACGTGGCAGACAGGCAACAGGCAGTTGCCCCTCCCACTGTCACTGCCGCAACATTGACTTCCTACAAATCAATGAGAAGTCTTCGGTGAAGCCCTGTCCAAGTTCAACCACAGATTCTCTGTGTGACCTTGGGAAAGTGCCTGCCCTGGAGGGTTTCCTGAGCTGTCATTTTATGTGATTAGCTTAGCTTCACCACTGACAAACTGCAGGCAAGTTACATAATCCTGCAAAAGCTGTTTCCTCATCCCTAAGATGGAGCTAATAATGGCACAGCCCTGGGAGTACCGTACAGGGATTAACTGAGTTCATGCGTGAAGAATACTCAGCCCAGTGACAGCCTCACAACACATGCTCTGTAAACTGCTAACTCCGCTGATGCTGAGGACAAGGGAGAGACCAAGAGCTAGGAAATCAGACAGACCTGGATGCAAATGCCCACTGCCTTCTGACAGCCACACAACTTTGGCAGGAGTTACTTAGCTACCAAACTTTCCTCACTGTAAAATGGGCACCTAAAAGAGCACCTACTTCACCTGTTGGCTTCAGGAGTAAATTAGATCATGCACATAGCACATAGCGTCTGCCATGTAAATGATAGCTAGCATTAGTTCTACTTGTGGAAGAATTATTTGGGTCTAACTTGATTCCAGTTCAAGGCTTTAGAAGAAATGAAAGAAAGCATCTGGTCTGATCAGGTTTACTAGATATTGGATAGTTCATAACATTAAAAAAAAAAAAAAAAAACAGACCTGGCTCATGGGTCACGGGAAGTCAGTTTCCCTTTGACTCTGAGCTGGGCAGTTCAGTGTAGTTTATTCTGGCACTGGCTCATGGTTTGGTTAGGTTCAAGGCCATGACCATGAGTTGGTGATTCATGCTTGCTAAAACTATAATCATGGTCATATTCTAAATATTTATACTACAAGAAACAAGAAAACTGCCTGACCTTCAGCAGTCACAAGCCCAGTTCCCTCATTCAATGGAGTTCATTCATTCACCCAACTCAGTATCAGGCACTGGGCACTGAGCATGCTGATGGCTGATGGGGTGGAAACCTGTGAGTGGCCTTGGCTGATTTTGGAGAAACCACTGAATCAGAGACTGCAGGGAAGGCAAGTGCTATCTCACTGCATGAGCCTTGGAGAAGATGCAGGCTTGTGTTTGATGCCCGTCACTGTGCGCCCTGCCCAAGGTGGGAAAAGCCCTTGGGATCAGCTCAGACGACGCATGCAGCTCACAGGTGAGGAAACAGAAGCCTGAAGAGAGACAGGGAGTGCTGAGACCAGAAAGCCAGGTGCAACACCTGCTCACCTAGGACGGCACCCCTCCAGGTGAGTCTCTTCCCTCACTTCCTCATGCTCTTTCATGCAGACAGTGGGTTCTCCCGAAATTTTAGCCTACAAATCACCTTGAACATACAGACAACAAGAATTAAAAAGCAATATATCACTAATAATAGTATCTATTGTTTACTGTATGATTACTTGGTACCAGGTACATTGTTGAACATTATCCATGCATTATTCATTTAATATTTAAAACAACCTCTTTGGGTGAATTGTTATTATCCCATTTTACAGAAGAGGACACTGAGTTCAGAGAAGGGAAGGGATTTTTCCCAAGGTGACTCAGTAAGAAGTTGTAAGTCATAAATGAACATAAGGTTGCCCCCAAAGCCACTGCATATGAACATGATGAAATATCCCCTCAGGAGGAGAGAGAGCACAGGGACCAGCCCTGCTGCTACATCCTCCCTGAATTCACCCAGGCAGGCAGGAGGGAGGAAGACATTGCAGCAAGTGGGTAGCAAAGAGGCTTCAAATCTAGTCCTGGACTGTGTCAAGCTCAAGGGTAAGGGAAAGGACCAGTGGTGGAGAGTGTTCTGTCTGTTGAGATGGATGCATGAGTACTCAGAATGTTCTAGTGCCTGTCTGGGCTAAGGGTGGCATTGGGTGCTCTAAAAGTACCTGTGTCACATGGCATGGGCAAACCATTTTTCTCCATTGCAGTGGGAGTACCACATAGTGTTTAAACCCACGGTCTCAGAAGCCAGACCATCCAGGATTAGATCCCAGGTGTGTCACTTCATATAGTATCTACCATTTAGGATGCCATTTTTCTTCTGTAAAATGGATTAATAATGCCTATTTCATAGTATCATCATGAGAACTAAATGAGTTTGTATACATAAGAGCCTCAGAACAGTATCTAACCTAGAGTAAGAACTATATACATTTTCACTAATTTTCAAAAATTTTGTCAACTAAAGATAATAGGACCTGATTGTGTCAGTTAAGATGCTTTTGAGTGCAAAGTAACAGAATGTCTGACTCAAAGTAGCTTTAATAAGAACCTTTTATTAATTTCTCCCATCAGAATAGAGGTGATTCCAGGCTCAAGGGTGACCCCAGGAAACTAGGACCTCTCATCCTTTTGCCCACCATTTTTCATATATCTTTGATGTCCAAGATGGCTACAGCAGCTCCATTCATCACATCATTACAAAGCCATAGAAAGAATGGACCAGGGGACTATCTCTTCTACCTGTATTGCTTTCTTGTGAGGGAGCCAAGTATTTCTTAGAAACCTCTCAGAAGTCTTCCCTTTTCTGTCATTAGCCAGAATCAGGCCACATAACCACTTCCAATCACTGTAAAAGGTAGAAAAGCAAGATAGTGGCATTTTCCATTACTGGCAACAGCTAGACTCTGCACTGAGAAAGATGAGATGAAGAGCTGTTGGGTGGGCAGTCCAGCTGCCTGACAGGATAGTCCTGAGACAGAAGTGTGCAAAAAGGGGCAGGGATGCTGTGAAAGATTTAGCCATTTCTGCTAGCCAGGGACAGATTGTTCCCACTAGTAATAATACTAATAGCAGTGCCGGAGCCTGTGAGCTGTAGGTAGTGTCTCCAGAAGCGTAGGATGCCAGCAGTTCTAGGCCATCCTGCTTGTCCCCCCTTGGATATGGCGTGCAAGGGAAAAATAAAAGGAAGCCAACTGCCTCATGGCCCTGACTATGGAAACTGACATTGTATGACCTCATAGTAACCCAGGGCTGGAGAACAGCCGGGCCCCAACTTCCCCTCTCATCTGGGTAGGTTATAAATAAAGCCTGGAGGGAGAGAAAAGTGAGGCTGGTTTAAGAACATGAGAGTTTCTCTAAGAGTAGAAAACTTTTGTTGAGAAATCACTTGCATGGGCCATTTGGTAGTGAAAAGTCAGCCCTGGCCATGGTCTGGATAAAGAATCAGCAAATTCTTTCTATAAAGGACCAGAGAGTAAACATTTTAGGATTTTCAGGCAATATGTTCTCTACCACAACTACTCTGCCCTGTGCAGTGCATGTGAAAGCAGCCAGTCTGTCAACAGATACGTGTGACTGTGTTTCAATAAAACTTTATTTATACAGGCAGGTGATTGACTGCATTGGACCCACAGGTGGTAGATTGCCAGCTCCTGTTCTACATGTAAGTTACATAGGACAACAACCTGAGTCCATGACAGATGATATAAAGAAGTAAAGCTGACTGAGTAGGGGCTGCAGCATGTGGAGAACGGATGACTTATGGCAAGCATACAGCTACGGAAATCAATTTTTCAAGAAAGCCAGAAATTCAGATATTTATGGCACCTTCTAATTTTTAAATGTAGGCAGCCAATTCAAAGTTTTAAGCTTGCTGCCAACTAAACTTAATAAAATTTCTATGGGTCAGCACAGCCTAGGGGCAGCCAGGGTGTGACCTCTGGCCTAGATCAACCTTCCTGTGCAACATGCTATGACAACCAAGTGCACATGACGCATTTGAGTGACACGATCCAGGAAACTTAGCACACAGCCAGTCTGACCTATTGCTAATGGAATGCATATTTGCCACGTCCTGCCTGGAGGCTGGGCACATGTGGGAGGCCTTTGACATAAACAACTGCGCTAGCCTCATGTACATGGCCACACCACATCCGGGCCAACGGTGCGTTACAGTGGTTCTCTTCCTGGCTCTGTTTTCTGTAAGCAGTGGTGCAAACCTCAGTGCTCTGGATGTTAGGTGCTGAATAATATTCCTCGTGCAGACCTCTCCGACATACCTCGGAGGGCAATGAGGTCCTGTGTAGAAAGTTACTTTGCCAACAATAAAACCATGTAGACATTAACTTGACCAGTCTCTGGTTTCCCCAAACCCCAACACTAACTCAAAGTGTCCATCAGTGATGATATTCTTTTTTTTTTTTTTTTTTTTGACAGGCAGAGTGGATAGTGAGAGAGAGAGACAGGGAGAAAGGTCTTCCTTTTTGCCGTTGGTTTACCCTCCAATGGCCGCTGCGGCCAGCGCACCACGCCGATCCAAAGCCAGGAGCCAGGTGCTTCTCCTGGTCTCCCATGGGGTGCAGGGCCCAAGGACTTGGGCCATCCTCCACTGCCTTCCCAGGCCATAGCAGAGAGCTGGCCTGGAAGAGGGGCAACCGGGATAGAATCCGGCGCCCCGACCGGGACTAGAACCCGGTGTGCCGGTGCCACAAGGCGGAGGATTAGCCTGTTAAGCCACGGCGCCGGCCAGTGGTGATACTCTTTAAAGAGAGGCCAAAAACTCCAGCAGCTCATCAAGCAGGACAAGCACAAAGCAGAAAGCCTCCCAGCCAGCTTTCCCTCTCGTACTTAAGCTGTGTCCAATTCAGCTCAGAGGAATCCAGGGCACCGCAACGGCAGACAACCCAGCCTGCTATGTCCTGTCCTTTGCTGTCTTGAAGCTGGTGTCCTCACCTGATCCTTGATTTCTCTGCCCCTCCCACCAGTTCCTGTAACATGACAGCATCCTGAGCATCTGCCCAGGGCCACTGTCTCACTGGGCTCTGCTCTCCGTCTCCCTGTCTTCCGTCCTGTTGCTTGCTGCATCCCCACTTAGAGGACACACAACCATGCCTTTTCTGATCTCGTGGTGTGCCCTACCTTTGGTCCCTCAGCTCTGCTGGGACCTCCAGCATCTCACTCCAGCCAACACCACACATGGCCTCCCTCTTGTGGGCCAGTTTGTTGTCTATTCCTCTTGCCAAGGACTCGAAGCCACTTCAGTCACTTGCTGGTGTAGAACTTCTACCTGGGGGCCGCCTGCTGTGCCACAAAGAGTACCCGAAGGTCACAAAAACCACCCTGTTGATCTCTTCAGCCACACTTGGGAGAGGAAGAAAGGGTATGTGGGGGTGGGGGTGTGTGTGAGAACCAGCAAGAGAGCAACTTGAGCCCTCTACCACAGATGTTCATTATCCTCTTGTCCACAGCATCCAGTTCATTTAAGATTGGGTGCTGGGCCCACCCTTTTCCAATGGTCCCTCAAGTCCTATGATTCTTCAGCTCTGTCTCAGGAACCCAGGTGGGAGATTTAAGGGGGTGGGGGTACAGCAGATCAAGGGTGATTCCAACAAGCCGCCCCATCATATCACAGTCCTGCATAAAACTATGTTTCAAAAAAAAAAAAAAAAACGATTCCGTTGCTTAAAAGATAAACTTTAGAAAACTGCAATGCCAACTTCTGGGACCAGGTACAGACAGAAGAAGATGGGTGCCCACACTGAAGAAACCTATGGGAAGGCTGAAAAGAGTAGCAATTTCCTCGGTGGAGGGCAATTTGGGAGACACTGGGCTAAATTTTTGTTCATAATAAACAGCTTTATTGAGTCTAATGGTGGAAGGGTCCACATAACTTGAATGATGGCCTTTGCTGAGTAGAAAAATAAAGTCAAGGAAGTAAGTGCTACTTTTCAACCACATAAATATGACTGTGTGCTTCTTTTCGCCTGGTGGAGATATGGGGGCGCATTCTGAGTCTTTCTCTGTGAAAGGAGATAGGGACGCATTTCCCGAAGCACTGAGGAAGCCGCTCCTGGCACATCCAGAGCACTGTCACCAGGGCAAAAACTCTTAAGAAGGGATCTCAGCTCCTGTTTTCTATACCTCATGGTTCAAGTTCAAGTTTCTCTGTAGATTTTTCCTGGGGGTTTGGGAGGCCCCAGACATGCTTCACTGCAAGCGAGCAGACCCGCTTGGCAGGGGCTGAATGATGCAGAGTGCAGGGCAGAGAATCTGGGCAACAGCAGAGGGGCACAGCCTGTGAGTGAGCCCCGAGGCTGAGTCCTCACACACCTGCTGCTGGCTCAGCCCTCGGCTCAGGCCGACAGCTCACTCGGCAAGGACACTGCAGGTGTGAACACTGACCAGCTCTGAGAGAACAGACAAGCTCAGAACCAGGGCCTCTTAGGCCCTCAGGCTTGGGAGGAAACAGGCTTTAATACTGCATACGGTTAAGTTCACAGGTTTTGCAGACAGACCTGAACTGGGACCACTCCAAGACTGGCAAAGCAGAACTTACTGGAGGGCTTGGGATACCTCACAAGAGGGAAGGGAAGGCTTAGAACGAGTTGGACTCATGGAGCAGATGTTATTGGGAAATCTAGGAACCAGGATTTTCTAAATCTTCAAAGCCCTGAAGATTTAGTCTATTCTCACACAGTGAGCTCCAATCTGGAGTATGGGGATTGGGAATGACTGCTGGGACCAGGACTACAGACAGGTACTATTGTGCACCTGCCACATCATTGCTCAGAGGACTGACTGACAAACACAGTGTGTGTCCAGGGCATGGCATATTGCTTGGCCCACAGGAAGCCCTCCATGAACGTTAGTGCCTTGAATGGCAATTCATGCTCCCCTAGAGAAGATAACCCCTTCAACAGAATGCCTGTTGGAGCAACTACCTCTCGCTGAGACTCCATCCCCTGTGTTGTGATACTGGTACCTAAGGGCCCCTGGATGTAGAGGCTGTCTGCCTGGGAAACGTGCAGTTCATGTCACCAGGAGTCCAACCATACACATCTGGGAGAAAGCCTGGATCAGAGACATTGGTGTGGACTTGAATCACTTCCCTAGTCTAGAGTTCTCCACGGTGCACCGCCACCCCCAATCTCATCAGACAGAGTGGGGTTTTGTGTTCTGGTAGTTTAACAGCACCACACCCTGAGGTCAGGAGAGGAAAAGAGAAGAGGCAGTTTCAAAGATCTTACCTCTTCCTGGTGTTCCACTAGGTCAGAAGCAGCAAGCTCCCTGAACCCTCGTGTCAACCTCAGAAACTAACAACCTGTGCCAAGCAGGGGGATACCACCTGCTCCCTACCTCAGCATCTGAGCTCTGAAGGTACACATGTTTGTTTGGCATGGGGGAGGCCCTTGGAAAGTGAGCCTGCAGTTGTCTGGCCAGTCAAATCACCTTACCCAGAAGGCTGGTAGGGGCAGTGCTGAAACATTATCTGCAAGCTTATTTCCATCTCTTTTAATATAAGATGGAAATATCAATACCAGAGCTCAATGAAACTCCCCTTCAGCTTGGATGCCTCGAGCTGCCTCCCTCTAAGGTTGCTATCTCCATGTATCCATCCAACACAGATGACGAGACACACTGGGAGCCATTACCACGTCAGATAACAACCATAGCTATTTTTTTTTTTATTTTTGACAGGCAGAGTGGACAGTGAGAGAGAGACAGAGAGAAAGGTCTTCCTTTTGCCGTTGGTTCACCCTCCAATGGCCACCGCGGTAGGCGCGCTGCGGCCAGTGCACCGCGCTGATCTGATGGCAGGAGCCAGGTGCTTCTCCTGGTCTCCCATGGGGTGCAGGGCCCAAGCACTTGGGCCATCCTCCACTGCACTCCCTGGCCACAGCAGAGAGCTGGCCTGGAAGAGGGGCAACCGGGACAGGATCGGTGCCCTGACCGGGACTAGAACCCGGTGTGCCGGCGCCGCAAGGCGGAGGATTAGCCTAGTGAGCTGCGGCGCCGGCCCATAGCTATTCTTTTAAGAAGGCCTCCTATGGGCGGGACACAGCTTTCCTGCCTTAGCCACATGTCTTAGTTCATCACCCAGCAGCTCTGTCATTTTCCTCATTTTGTAGAAACTATTCATGCTGATTGAGTCCCTAGAGAATTTGTCATTCCACTGCACAGATTTCTTCTCCCATGTACATTTCCTTTGATTGTCCTTTGCCCTCAGAAAAGTCTAATAAATGAAACCGAGTGAGTGGAGTTGAGGGGAAGGGAGTAGAGATGGCCTTGTCTGGAAGACGGCCTCAGACTCCTTCGCCTCCCCCAATCCAGTCGTCACCTCAAACCCAAGTGAGGTCATGATGAAGTCTAGTCTCTGTCTTTCTGTTCCACCAACTGCAGCAGTGGCTCTCCCGACACCTGTTCTTGCATGGGAAGCCAGAGCCAGCTTGGCCCTGGAAAGAAGGGAAGAGAAAACACAGACTGTCTGGTTGAGCACCACTGAAGGCTCCCTAAGTCTAGCAGTCTCCGTTGGCCCTGACAAGCTCAGCCAGCCCCTCAGATCCCCCCGCAGAGACAGGACACTCTTCCGGGGGAATCTGCACTACCAGCGGGACCAGTTGTTTGGCTCTGTTTAAGCTGTCACCCAGCCAAGGCAGTTTGGTGGCATGCCCAGACTCCAACCCAGCAAGTACACCAAGCCTGTAGTCAGCGCGAAAACTTGTTTCAAACATCATTTGAATCAAATAGCCAGTGATTTTAAAACATTCCAAGCCAATGAGATTGGAAAACTGAAAATATGAGGTCAATATATTAACTTATTTACACATTCATTCAATTACTTAAGCCTTGCATTTTTTCCACAGAGGATTGCAACTGTCAAGGAAGGAGGGGCCTGTGTTAACAGATGGAGTAACTGAAGCTCAGAGAGGCTGAGGCCCTTGCCAGGGTCACACAGCAGTAAACAGTAGCAAGGTCTGTCCTGTGCCCTCTGCTGCATATTCATGCGTGTGTCCATGACTTGTACTTGTCCAAGACCCTTCTCCACAGGATCTTAAATGTAGGGGTTTCCTTCTCTTTTGCTCCCAAGCATTTAAAAAATGTCATATCCCCGTGTTGCTACCCAAATCATGCATTCATTCCTTCAGAATAATTCACCTAAGTCCAGCCATATGCCACCTATAAACCCAGACATTTCAGAAATGTGGCCCCAAAGTCACACCCAATCACTGCACACCCACAGTTCACAGTTCAGGCAGGCTGGAGCCGGCAATGTGTGCACCGAACTGCAACCGGGGCATTCAGATTTACAGGGCCTCGGAGCTGGAGGCCCTCAGAAATCGCCCAGAACAGGGCTTTCTGAAGTCCAGCTGTCCATGCGTCAACCTCACAGTTCCTTTGCCATGCCATTCTTTAAATGTCCTTATGTATAGAAACCCATTTGTTTTCAGAGAAAATTCTATTTCACTACACTAACAGAACCCTAGAGTTTCTCTTCATCAATAAAAGGCAGCCGTAAATTAAGCACAAGTGAAACATGACAGTGTGATAAAATTCTCACCTTGATAACACTTGTAGCCCATGGGAGACTCTGAGCCTGAGCCTGCTCTCACTGTGTGAAAACATGAGATGGGAGCTGGCACGAGGTGGTGATGTATCAGCTCTACGCTGGGACTCTCTTCCTTAGGCAGGAGGATTAAGGGAGAATTCAATCAGGCGCAACTGCCTACCGTGTGATTTAATCATTTAAACGCTGTGTTAAAGAATCATGGGATTTAGAAAAACATGATCTAATCCAACCATCTCCATGTTCAAAGGAGACTGAAACCCAGAGACAGGCAGTGACTTGACCAAGGTCACACAGTAAATGGATGGCAAAAAAAAAAATCTCAGTTTCTGTGTTCTCTCCAGACCGTGTGCTACAGTAGGCTGCAGGTCACCACTGACACCTGAAGCAAGTCTTAGGTTTATGCTTTATGTGACTGAAGGCTGGCCTTGACTCATTTCATTTTTGGAGGGCAAGAAACCATAATCCATGCCAAAGTGGCAGAGATGGGGGACCCCTTCAAAGAGGCACATTGCCCACTCTCTCCTTTTTCTCCACCCACTCATTTTCCATGTATCATAAAAAGTCTTCTAACAGAAATATCCCATGAGGCCCCCTAAAAACCTAACAAGTTGGTGGAAACTCCTGAACACCCCAAAGTTGAAACAGGATGCACAAACAACCTATTGTATAGGGAAATCTGGGGGAAATAGCCAGCCCCATCCTTTAAGGACTCTCTGTCTTGTACAATCCTCAGTGCTTGCATCTCATACTCAATAACCTTCATCACGTATCACTATGATTCTTTAAATCAAGCCTAGGAGAGAGAGGAGAGGAAATCCCGTCTTTGCCCACTGAGGTCACCTACAGTTAACCTGTCCTGACCCACCTCAGAGGGCAGCTTTCAGCTATGACCCTCAGGATAACTGGGTATCAGGTCACACAGAAGCCATTGTCTACAAAGGAGGTTGAATTCTGATGTCCATGCTTACACTCCTGCCCTGAGAAGGTGAGGACAGGCTTTCCATGTTCTTCCCCTGAGTGAGAGGGCAGGGAAAGAGGGGACAGGACAATGAAGCTGACACTGCAACATTTTGGGACTTCACAGAGAGACTCAAATTCATGCTTTGTGGAGGTAACTCAAGTTGAGCTTCTCCCTGCCCAAGGGAGGGAAGCCTGCTTAACCTCTGGGGTAAGATTTACCAATTTACCTTATTTGAGCAGCAGAATAACCTGGTGCCCTCCAGGTGGCCAAAGCAAAGAGAAGTGGCTCTTGTTCCTGATGCGGAAAGAGTGGGACTTCCTATGATGCAGCTGGTATTTCTTGAAATAGAACAGGATTTGAGCAAACGGTTTTCACTAGGCAGGCAGGAAAAGTTGAGTGACTCGAGGCTTCCGCAGGGGTGACTCAAACCCTCACCCTTGGCCACTCATCCCTCCTGGTTGGGTTTGACTTTCTTCCAGTTGTGTTCAACAGTCAGAGTCCCACTTTCAGAGCCCTCTGCCAAGGTTTGTTGTTCTTCCAGCCTATTCTAGGGTCACCACACCTCTATCTTTCCTCTTATGTCATATACACTCTGCACAAGTTTCTATTTTGAAATTGATTAGCTCTTGATCAAGAGCTCATGTTTATTTCCAGAACATGTACTGTAGTTTCTGTCTCCATCTGAGATAGACGATGATTGATGCTGAGCTCAACCAGAGGCAGGGTTTTTCCTAGAACTGCTTCCAGTCGCAGGCACATGCACAGTTCCTAGCAGAATTAGGTGGAGAATGAGGTACCAAATGTGCTGATGTAGCAGAGGCTGCTTGAGACATGCAGCATCACCTGGGAACTGTTCCCAGACTCCCATCCGTGTCTCAAATCGGCTCTCATTGAATCCATATTTAGTGAGCCTTGACTATGAGCCAGACACTGTGCATGAGCTACAGCTATGAACAAGTCCAGTTCCTCATGCCCTGATTTTATCCCAGTGTGCAAAGGACTGCAACAGAGTGAGTTTGAGGGCACCGAGGGGGTTCCAGGGAGAGGCAGGCATGAGCTTGCCTCTGCTACCCGTCCCACTCACCCATAACACTCCCAGCCATGCTCTTCGTGGTTGCATTTTTCTTCCCTCTGTCTTCAGTGATCTTTTCTCATCGCTTTACTTGGCCAGCTGCTTCTCCTCATTCTGCCTCTCCTTGTACCCCCGCCTCAGAGAGGTCTTCTTCAATCACCTTATTATCTTCTTAGCTTCCCCATGTCCACTCCAGTAGTGTCTATTACATTCCCTTCCCTTCCCTGCCCTCACAAGAAGCATGTTTTCATAATCTGACATTACTGTGCTTATCTATTTGTATACTGGGTAGTGTCTATTGCCCTTGAAACAAAGTGCAGTCGCCACAAGGGCAAGGACTCTGAAGCTGTGTTCATCACCACATCCTCAATGCCTAGGACAGGCTGGGTCAGTACCAGATGACTGGGTGAATGCATAGTCTACAGAGGGAAAGCAGGTAAGGCTTCATAAGGCTGTGGCTTTGGGAAGTTGACAAGTGAGCAGGTATACAGATGAGCATCTCCGATACAGAGATGTGCAGTGTTAGGGGAATTGTGGGCAGGAAGGGTCTAAATGGAGGCTGAACAAGCAGGTAGGGGTCCCATAGTAACAGGCTTTGGATTCCAGACTCATAAATCTTTTTTTTTTTTTTCCTACCAGGGCAGTGTTGAAGTCACTCATCAATTGAACATGAAGAAGACAGCTAATCATATCTCACAAGTAGTCTTCTATCTACACAGTAAGGGAATCAAGGTTGTACTGTGAAACTACTCAGGCTATATGCTAACATCCTGCACCACCACTTACCAAATACCCACCATGTGTCAGGCACTTCACAGATACCACCTTGTTTAATCTTAACATCTGCAGGAGAGATTGTACCTTCTACATTTGGTAGATGAAGAAACAGAGATGAAAAAAGAACTGATTTGCTTAGAATTCACTAACGGCAAATCTGGGATTTGAACTCTGGCATCCTAAGACAACAGCTCTTGTCCCATTGCCTTTCATTCCCTGGGATCAGAGAGGGCTTCTTGATTTTGCATGAAAGAGTGGCCGAGAAGGGCATTCTCCATTGTTCACCATCCCTATTTGCAGGGATAGAGCTGGTTGCTTCTTATGAAGACAGCCCCTCCCCCATCTCTGCTTGTTATGACTGCTGAGTTTGTTCCCCCCTCCTCTGCTGCCTCCACGCACCCACATTCACTGAAGATGGCATGTGAGGCCAGGTACTTTTTAAAGACATATTATATTTAATTATTTGAAAGGCAAGTTACAGAGAGAAAGAGGGAAAGACACAGAGAGAGCTCTTCCACCTGCTGTTCACTCTCAAAATGGCCGCAATGTTAGGGGAGGGGCTAGGTCAAAGCCAGAAGCCAGTAGCTTACTCTGGGTCTCTTACATGGGTGCAGGGGTCCAAGCACTTGGACCGACCTCTGCTGCTTTCCAAGGCACATTAGCAGAGAGCTGGATTGGAAGTAGAGCAGCTGGAACTCGAACTGGCACCCATATGGGATGCTGGTGTTGTAGGCAATGGTTTAACCCACTACATCACCACTCCAGCCCCAAGACCACATCCTGCCTGAGCATTCAACTCTGATTTACTTTCTTTGGGTCTCAACCCACCAAAGATCTGATATCTGTCATCCAGAATAACACAGGGCAGTGGGAGAATAAGGCAAGGATAGAAAAGGCAACCTGGATTAGTATCCAGGGAGTTTTTATGCAAGCCCTCCAGTTGGCTCGACTCTTAGGGTACAAAGAAAGGTTTATCTAGTCAGGACCCTGTCTTGTCACTCTTTCAATCTCAGCTCAGTGGAGGCAACTTCAGGGAAGCCCTCTTTTTCAGGTCAAAGCCTCCTATTAGGTTGTTAAAGGAATACTGCCTCTTGTTCTTGACTCTCACCACAGCAACCCCATTGTATTTATTTGTGAAATTATTTGATTAAGGTCAGTCTTCCTCACTAGAACATGATCTTCATGAAGGCCTTTCCTCAATATTATATTCCCAGGGCCCAGCCAAGGCTGTTCATTCTGGCTGCTCAAAACAAATATAGGTTGAACAAATGAACTCAGGGTTGGAAGGCAGTTACTGCATGAGCGATGAAGGGCAAGTCCATCTCTGATGCTCTCTTTTGCAATGTGAGTAATATTTGCTCTATGTTCTTTTCAAGGTCAGGGAATAAAAGTAAGTGCTTTATAAATTATTAAGTGATGAACAGATCATTTCTATTAAGGAACTACAGATGAGCCTATCACCAATATTTGGAGCGCTTTCAGAAACGTCCACACCTAAAACTGGAGAGCAAAGGTTAGTGAAGGGAAGCAAGGCATGTTTTTTCTTTATTTAAATGGACAGAGCCAGACAGACCTGCAAGCTCAGTCATCACTGTGCCACCTGGGGTCAACGGGGGAATCTGGGCAATCCTCAGGAAGCCATGCCTCCACTAGAATGGGCTACCTTGATCTTTGCAATTGAACTCTGATGGGTCTAGGGTCATGGTTGTTGTCAGGAAGGTTGTGTGAAGGGGAAAAGAAGAGAACTACAGACACGTTGGTGTACCTCCAGCATAGTCTGAGGAAAATAGAGCCTTGAAGGGTAACCAGCTCCCAGGACAAAAATATTCTTGGAACTGGAGAATGGAATTTATCATATTTCTAAGGAATTCTACCAGCCAACTCCACCTACAGGCTATTACTGCTAAATAGTTCAATGCCTAACTTCATCTCACTGAACCAGATCTAGTTTCTACTAACCTGCTGGAGAGAATGTCGACTCTGGAAGCTGAAAATATATACTTGAGTTTTAGAAAATAAAAAAGGAGAGGCCAGCACTGTGGCTCACTTGGTTAATCCTCCCCCTGCGGCACCAGTACCCTGGGTTCTAGTCCTGGTTGGGGCGCCAGGTACTAGTCCCAGTTGCTCCTCTTCCAGGCCAGCTCTCTGCTGTGGCCTGGGAGGGCAGTAGAGGATGGCCCAGGTGCTTGGGTCCCTGCACCCGCTTGGGAGACCAGGAGGAATCACCTGGCTCCTGGCTTCGGATTGGCATAGCGCCAGCCGTGGTGGCCATTGGGGGAGTGAACCAACGGAAGGAAGACCTTTCTCTCTGTCTCTCTCTCACTGTCTATAACTCTCTCTCTGTCTCTCTCTCTCACTGTCTAACTCTGCCTGTCAAAAAAAAATATTTTAAAAAAAAGAAGAAAAGAAAAAAGGAGCAAACACAGAGTCTTTGCTGTGTGCACATGAGCTCTGTGCTCAGCTCATGATGTGCTTAGTTTACTTACTCTTCTGGGCAGCTCTCACATGCAGGCAGTATACCATCACCCTCATTTCGCAGATAGGAATCAAGACTAGATGCCTGCCCAAGGCCACAGCTCAAATCTAAGCTCTCTAAGTCTTAGTTTCCTGATCCACATAATGCGAGAAAGCATCTCACAATAGGGTAATCGAGAAAGGCAAGTGGACTAGTGTGGGTGGATGGCATGTGAGGCTTAGCGTCCACACCACCTCAAAGCTCAGTAGAAATGCAAAATGGGGGTTCCATTCCAAACCTATGAATGCTAATCTGCACTTGAACAAAATTCCCAGCTGATGTCTGGCACGTCAGAGTTTTGAGAAGCTCTGACATAAGAGGTTATTGGCCCCCACTATAAAGTGTTGAGCTGGCATCTGACTCATCCCTCCCCTCTCAATTTAGTTAGAGTTTACTGTCCTATGTCTTCCTCAATTACATCTAAGCCGGTCGTTCTCAGACTTCAACATGAATGCAAATCAACAAGGGATTTGGCTAACTGCAGATTCTGATCCAATCAGTCTTTGGTGAGCCCCCAGTGTCTGCCTTTCTCAAGTACTCCTGGAGGATGGGGCAGGGACCACAGGCCACACTGCCAGTAATAAGGGGTTGGCAGAACCTGACACATCAAACATCTGAGTCTGAAATGGAAGACTACTCCTTGCCCTTGGAGGTCTCTGTTCAGGGGAAGGCACCTCCACTAGGTTACACATAGCTAGAGGTCAGAGAACATCTCCCACCACCTGGTGTTCTCAGAACTGAGCTTCCTGTCTGTCAAGAAAGTCATGGACTGAGTGAATGAACGAATGGGCACCTGTCAGTTCTCAACATTGCACTGCTCAACGCTGTCCCCCGGCTTTGTGTCCACATTGCTCACTGTTGCCTGCACAGCCGATCTGACCTGCTGGTCGATGCCCACCTGCCCCTCCAGCCCATTCTCACCACACAAAGCTGTTTCCTCTTCTCAAACACACCATGCTCTTTTTTTGCCTCAGGGTCATGCACCTGCTCTCTGCTGGACCTGGAACACCCTTCCCCCAGCTCTTTGCCTAGCTGGCTCCATCCTGTCATTCACACCATGGCTCAAATTTCACCTCCTCAGCGAGGCTATCCCTGACTGACCTGTCTAACCTAGTGTACCCACACCCCACCCCAAAATGCCCTATCATAGCCTTTATCTACTGGAAAATATTTCACTTGTTTATTTGCTTACAAGTTGTCCCTGCCTCACACCTGATTGTTGTCTTCAATCCCTGTGCATAGAAAGTGTCCAGTACATAGTTTTGAAATGAATGGATGAATGACCTAACATCTCTTTGGGAACCCACAGGTTGCTTCTGTTTCTACCCTAAGAGACTGGTGATTAAGTACCATTGGAGGCCAGAGGAGGGAGAGGTCATTCCTCCCAGAGGAGAAGGTAGTAGTGGGAATAGGGGCAGGCTGACTATAGGGGTGGTGTGGAAACTTCACCTTAAATGGAGGAAGGGATTTTGGCGGAACCTGACACATCATGACAAGTAATCATAGGTGAAAGCAGACACCCCAGGCAGAAAGAACAGCTTAGACAGAGGTACAGAGCCTGGCAAGGGTGAGGACTCAGGGAACAGAGAAGCACACAACTGATGGGTGGGGACTCAGGCCCTGCCCTGTCCCTGCCCAGCCCATGGCTCCAGGCAGGGCCAGCCCTTTCTGGGTGTGGTAGAGCCAGGCAGGGCTCCTGTGGCTGATCAGCTGAGGTCACTGCCTCCCTGAGGCAAGTCTTGGCCACACCCTCAGCCAAGATGACAGAGCTCAACCTTCTAAGGAGGCAAAACAAGGCATTGGGAGGGAACAGGTGAGCTTGAGGTTCAGTCCTCTTGTCTCCATGGTTTCTTTCATCTAAGGGTCAATAAATTTCTTCTTTTAAAGTCCAAAGAGCAAATATTTCAGATTTGTAGCCCAGATGGTCCCTCCTGAGCTCTGCTGGTGTGACATGAAAGCAGCCATAGGCGACACACATGCAGGTGAATGTACAAATAAAACCTGACTCACTGAAAATGTCACAGGTGCGTTGGCAGCTCTGCCACTTTCGAGACCCCAAAGTCCCTGTATAGTCTGATCCCTACCTCTATACCTCTACAGACTCCTCTCCTGGCCTCAGACTAGGCGTTATAAGATCTGTAAGGACCTTTTCAATCACATGGTACTACATCATGCCTGGCTTCCTGCTCCCTAGAGAGCTCCTTTTCTCCAGCTGGTGTCTTAGTAACCAGGACGCCTCCTCATTTCACAGTCACAGTGTCAGGGAAGCCTTATTGATTCTCTAGATGAGGTGCCCCTGTATTCCCCCTCTGCAGGGCTTCATGTGCTGCAAATAGCTCATGAGCCTCTTTGACCATTCATCTCTAAGTTCAAATCTCTAAGTTTCGAATGGGAAGGGCCCACACTGATTCACTTATTCACTATTCCATTCCCAGCACCAAGTGCAGGGATCCAGGCACATAAGGCATCCTGTATAAACATTTATTGGCTGCTACTAGGTCATGGCCCACAAGACTCATTCATTCATCCATCACTATGGATCAAGTGCCTCCCAGGAGCCAGGCCTTGCCCTACATAGTGAGGATACAAGAATGACACGCAGCATGGAATGTCCCTGTACTCTTAAGGTGCTCACATTCTGGAGACTGGGTTCTGCCAGTTTCACTGCATGTTCTGAGCAAGCCACTTAAGTCTCTGAGCTACCTAGAAGATGCAGGGGACAAGTGAAATCCCTAGTTTTGAGCTGTGAACTAAATTTTGAATAATCCTATGGTTCTATCAGTTTCCTTAGGATCAACAAGCCACAGTGTAGTTCCCTCCAGGAAGATTTAAACAGCCTAAGTAAACTATTATGTTGTTGTTGTTGCTGCTGCTGTTTTTCTGTTTGGGGTTAAAAAAGGACGCCTGCTAAAGAAAAAGCTGGGGCTGGCGCCGCGGCTCACTAGGCTAATTCTCCGCCTTGCGGCGCCGGCACACCGGGTTCTAGTCCCGGTCAGGGCACCGATCCTGTCCCGGTTGCCCCTCTTCCAGGCCAGCTCTCTGCTGTGGCCAGGGAGTGCAGTGGAGGATGGCCCAAGTGCTTGGGCCCTGCACCCCATGGGAGACCAGGAGAAGCACCTGGCTCCTGCCATCAGATCAGCGCGGTGCACCGGCCGCAGCGCGCCTACCATGGCGGCCATTGGAGGGTGAACCAACGGCAAAAGGAAGACCTTTCTCTCTGTCTCTCTCTCACTGTCCACTCTGTCTGTCAAAAAGAAAAAAAGAAAAAGCTGGAAGTCGCCTGCCTAGTTCAAACTCACCCTGACCATGGCATGGTCAGAATGCGGAAGGTAGAAACCAGATAGCCTGCAAGGTGGAGCAGAAGATGGCCAGCTAAGGGCGGTGTCAGAGGAGACACAGCAATGGGATGTCAGCTAGAGAGCGAATGAGACCTGACAACGGCCCAGCAGGGTGAGATGGAGACAGGCACTCCAGGGTCTAAGGGACATGAATCTGGATGCCTGGGCACTAGCAGGGGATAGAGGCTCAGGCAGGCAAAAGGCAGTTTCTTGGAGGGTCTAAGAGCAGGTAACTGGACCAGAGCCTCAGGAGAGATGGGTAGGAGGTAAATGAGGGCCCAGCCTTGGAGGAACTCAAGTCCAAGATAGGGATCTGCTTGGTTCCTGAAAGGGGAACTACAACTCACAAATGAGGTCAGAGTCAGAACTGCAGCAAGCTGACTTCACGCTTCCCATCAAGCTGCCTGTGCAGAAGACTTCAAGTCCCCAGCTAAGCCTCACACAAGAGACAAGAATCAGAAATGGCCCCTTTGCCTGCTCCTTGGGGCAGTGCTCTTCTCAGTACCTAACTCCTGCAAAGCCAACTGGGCTAGATTCTCAATCCAAATTCTAGACCTGAAATGTACATAGAGTTGTTTATAGAGCACATAGTGAAAGAGAGAAAATAATTTACTCTTAACTGGGCTCTGCCTCCTGTCTTGGGGAACTGGATTGACATTTCCATCTTTAGCACCAACCCATTAGGGGAAATAGGATATTTTTTCCCTCTCTAGTTCAGCATCTCTGGGGCAGTCAATGGTGGCCTTAAAGTTCTGTCAATACAACACCAAAGCCACAGGTCAGCTCAGGCCAAAAATGATACACAAAACACTACTACTATTACCAGTAAGCTTGCTGTAGCCACCTCAGTTCTCTAGGACATCATGTTGTTCTTCAAAGCACTCACCACTCTCCCAAATGATGGTCCATTGGTTTATTTCTTTTTTTGTTAAATGTCATCTAGAATGTGTCTGCCTTGTTTAAGGCTTTAGCTCCAAGTATCTAGACCCTGGGAGATGTTCAGGAAATATCTATTGTATGAAGGAATGAGGCAGATCTATACACACTGAATAACACCAGTGATGAGTTCTAAATGAAAGGCAAGGTGCAATTACTCATATGTCTGATGTACTGACATCATCAGAGCGCTGACAGAGATTGTCCTGGAAACAGTATTAAGAAGAATGAAAATAAGAGGTTCAGTTATTAATTTTTAAGTCTCTCTCTCTCTCTCACTAACTCTATCTGTCAAATAAATTAAAAAACATTAGTAAAAAGCATTGGCTTTGGATAGGGAAAAGTGGGCAAGAGGGAAATGGAGTCTTTTCATGCAAGCCCTGTTTAATTTTTGATTCGAGAATCATGAGAATGCATTATCTGTTCAAATAGATTACTTAAAATATTTTCAAAATAAAAACAAGTAATTTCAGCACATATGTGAGTGCTATGCAACATCACTTTAGAGGACTGAAGCAGCAGAGGCATCGAACCTGGAGACAGACGTTGGTCATGGGCACTGACACTGACATTGACATTGTTGATGCTGACGTTAATGTTAATCTTTCCCTTTCCTGAGCCTTGGTGCTTCCATCTATAGGATAATGAAATTGACCTAGGGAATTCTTCAAATATCCCTTGCTGGTCTGATCTTCTGGAATCTGCTCAGAGGTGGCAAGGTTTTACCTAATTAAACCACATATTCTGTAAAATACACACTGTTAAGGCATTTTGTATACTGCAGCTTATATTACTTTGCTTCCTCTGTTTCTTTTTAATTGGCACTCCCTTTTTGTAGTACAAGTTTTCAACATTTCTCACCTGGTTTCTGCTAAAGTCATGAAGATGCCTGTTGCCTGGGATACAGCGCTAGGGGGAAGAGGCCAGGTCCTAAGTGCATGAAAATGGCCTCCCAAAGGAGACAGAGAGCAAGAGATGCCAAGAAACAAATTCTCTGGGAGGAAAAGCATTGTCTCAGATACTCCACACTTCTGCATACTGGGTCCTGACAGCTCTCAGTAATCAGATTTTAGATGAGGTGAGGCGCATTTTGTTCCATCCTCTCGAAATGAACATTAACCTCCAGTAACAACATTCTAGTTTCCTATTTGGGGGGGTCCAGCTCCTCCTCCCAGGTCCTGCCCATATACTGCAATCCCCAGGTTCAGGTTTCCCAGGCTGGCCAAACCGTGGAATTTTTTACCTCCTAATTCCAATGCTCATGGGTCCCAAAGTTTTTGTCCAAAGCACTGCAGAACCAGATGTTCTCTTTTCTATGGCAGTAAAGGCTGGGGGAGGGAGTGGGTAAGATGTGGAGAAGTTGGTCACCCTGAAACTATGTGGAGCCTGGGTACAAAGAAGGAAACCAGAGCCAAGGAATGATGACTTCTGGGGGTTATGTCAACAGGCTCCTGGAACCAGCTTGTTGGGTTTTTTTTTTAAGTCACATGAACCAATACAATTTTTAGAATTACTAAAAATAATTAATTAATTAAATGAAATAAATTTAGTTAAGTCAGAAGAAGCGGAATATAGGTTAGTGTACCTGGCTGATAATATCTTCCCCAGATTAAGGAAGTTTTTAGTCACTATTTATTAAACAGATTTCTGCTCCTTTTTCTATCTCTTCTGCTTCTGAAATTTGCTTTATGCAAATGTAGCTCTCTTGACAATGTTCCACAGATCCCACAAGCTTTCTTCATTTTTCCCCTTTTTCTTCCTCTGATCTGATAATTCCAAATGTCCTGTCTTTGACCTCACTGATTCTTTTTTCTGCTGTTAAAGTTTTCTATTGAATGTCTAAGTTCATTCATTTATCCCTTAAATATACACAATTATGTATCAATTTAAAATAAGATTAAAAAAAAAAAAAGAAAGAACCTGCATACAAAAGCCAACTCCAGTTGACTGACTGTGACTACCTAAAGAATGATATTGAATAGAACCCTAGGTCCCCATCTGGGCTCATAACTCAGGAGGAAGGTATGCTGAGAGAGAGAGAGGAAAGAGGTGAGCATAGTGCATCCCTGACTCTCTCTATCTCACTCTGGACCTGGCAATGTTTCACATTTTTCTAAGGCTTAATCTTTCAGGTTGGGATTTGGGAAGGAATGTTTCCGTAAGTGTCCTACTCAGAAACATTGGTGTCCATGTTTGCTTACAAGTTGAGTGACTGCTGCAGTCCTCAAAGACTTGTGCTTGGTGCCCAAAGTGAATCTGTTCTCAACGCCTAACCTCAGAGAACTTGCACTCGGAAGCAAGAGTCTGTTCCTGAGTCACCTTGAATGTTTTGTTCTCCATTTACTTCTCAGACCTCAAACAATTTGCAATAAGGAAAAAGTCAAAGTGAGGGATGATGCTAAAAGCATAAGGGGTTACAGAGGTTATAATTTTTAAAATCTATAAAACAGATGATAAAAAATGAGTTCTGGGAATTGAAGCAATGGCAGGCTACTCTGATGATTTCGAACCTGGTTTTCATGGTTCCCCCAACTTGGGCAAATTCTCACGAACTGAGTTTCTTAACGGAACTTTACTGGCTCTGACCCCACTTGACATACTCAGAAAATAAAAACTAAATAAAAGGAGAGCCATGATAGAAGAAAAAAAAAAACATTCACCCAAAAGCAATTTAAAATCAAAACCAAACACAAGTATGTATATACACACACACACACACACGTATATATGATTCATTGTTGGAAAAAATCAGACTGGGAAAGCGTAATTTACATACAGTAAAATTCATTATTTTTAGTTACATGGCTCTATGAACTTTAAAAATGCATTCAGTTTGGTCCCCATTACCATAATCAAGATATCAAACAGTTCCATCACTTCAAACAATTCCCTCATACTTCTATATGATTAGTTTCTCCCCTGACTCCCAGCACCTGCCAACCACAGATCTATTTTATGAGCCTATAGTTTTTCAAAATGTCATGCTGGTGTAACCACACAGTACATAGCCTTTTGAGTCTGACTCCCTTCAATTAACAATTGCATTAGAGATCCACCCAAATTATCACATGTATTGGGGATCTATTCCTTTTTATTACAGCATAGTATTCCAGTTGGCTACACTAGCCTATTTATCTTTTTACCAGTTGAAGGACATTTATGCATCTCAGGGTTGCTTTTTTAAAAAAAAAAAAACTATTAATAAAGCCACTATAAATATTTGTGTAACATTTTGTGTATATAACTCTTCATTTCTCTAGTATAAATAAATACCTAGTAGAGTCATTTCTGGTTCAATTGGTAAGAGTATGCTTACAAGAAACTTCCAGAGCATTTTTCAAAGTGTCCACTCCATATTGCACTCCCAGTAGCAATATAACCACCTTCATTTTCAAATGAATGGGAATGTCATTTTATATAGTTTAGCTACATTGTCATGTCTCCATCAAAGCTCAAGGGACTGTAGTAGGAGCAAAATGACCCATAGATACCACTCAATCATTTTTCTGACATAAGACAGATACAAAGCTCCAGGGTGGTTTTTGAAGAAGACACAAATGCATAACATTGGTGTTTGAAGAGAAATTAGAAATGCTAGTTTCACTTCTTTGAGTAAGGTTACTGTGATCCAATCATAATTAACGGTCACTCACTGAGATTCTACTCTATCAGCACTGTGTTTACACCCATGTGGAACTGAGTATGTTACTTCATTGCTTTATACTTCAGCTTCTGCATCTCTGTAAGGTTTCTGTGAAGATCAAGAGAAAAGTGTATGGAAAAGAGCTCTGGAATCAAGAAGCTATTGAACATGGAGTAGTAATGAGAAAGACATTACAAGTTATTTTACCTTGCTATAGGTGACCCCACCAAACCAAGGTGCTCTTAAAACCTAAAGGCTGGGGCCGGCACTGTGGTTCAGTGGGTTAACATCCTGGCCTGAAGTGCCGACATTCCATATGGGTATCGGTTTGAAACCCAGCTGCTCCACTTCCCATCCAGCTCTCTGCTATGGCCTGAGAAAGCAATAGAAGATGGCCCAATTCCTTGGGCCCCTGCACCTGCGTGGGAGACCTGGAAGAAGCTCCTGGCTCCTGGCTTCAGATCAGCACAGCTCCAGCCATTAGGCAATTGAGGAGTGAACCATCGGATGGAAGACCTCTCTCTCTCTCGCTCGCTCTCTCTCTCTACCTCTCTTCTCTCTGTGTAACTCTTGACTTTCAAATAAATAAATCTTTAAAAAAAAAGCCTAAAGGTACAAATTATGTGATATGTGTTAAAACTAAAAGAACCTTACATATCTTCCGTAGAGTCCTAGCCCTTCATGATTGTCTTTGTGAAGAAATGGAGGCCTTCAAAGGCCAGAGTCTCACCAAGTTACCAACTGCAAAGCTAGTTGGAAGATTCAGAACTTCTGACATGGTTCTCTGCCTAGTTCTCTCAATATCCTGCACACCCTCATTCTAAAGGCTGATTTGAACAGCAGACACAACCAGCTTTTAGTAACTACAACAGGGTAGTCCCCAACACAATGGAACAACCATCCAAATTAAAGTGGCCCTAATCATTCCCTATCACATGTCTCAGTCTCGCTTTCTTTTTTTTTTTTTAAGATGTATTTATTTATTTATTTTTTTTTTAAACTTTTATTTAATGAACATAAATTTCCAAAGTACAGCTTATGGATTACAATAGCTTCCCCCCACCCAAACTTCCCTTCCACCTGTAACCCTCCCCTTTCCCACTCCCTCTCCCCTTCCATTCATATCAAGATTCATTTTCTTTCTTTCTTTCTTTTTTTTCTTTTTTTTTCTTTTTTTTTTTTTGACAGGCAGAGTGGACAGTGAGAGAGAGAGAGACAGAGAGAAAGGTCTTCCTTTTTGCCGTTGGTTCACTCTCCAATGGCAGCTGCGGCCGGCGCATTGCGCTGATCCGAAGCCAGGAGCCAGGTGCTTCTCCTGGTCTCCCATGCGGGTGTAGGGCCCAAGGACTTGGGCCATCCTCCACTGCCTTCCCGGGCCATAGCAGAGAGCTGGCCTGGGAGAGGGGCGACCGGGATAGAATCCGGCGCCCCAACCGGGACTAGAACCCAGTGTGCCGGTGCCGCAAGGCGGAGGATTAGCCTCTTAAGTCACGGCGCCGGCCAAGATTCATTTTCAATTCTTTTTATATACAGAAGATCAGTTTAGTATATATTAAGTAAAGATTTCAACAGCTTGCCCCCACATAGTAACACAAAGTGAAAAATACTGTTGGAGATGTATTTATTTATTTGAAAGGCAGAGGTACAGAGAGGCAGAGGCAGAGAAAGAGAAAGAGAGGAAGAGAGAGAGAGAGAGGTCTTCCATCTGCTAGTTCACTCCCCAATTGGCCGCAACAGTTAGAGCTGCACCCATCTGAAGCCAGGACCATCTTCTACTGCTTTCCCAGGCCATAAAAGAGAGCTGGATTGGAAGTGGAGCAGCCGGGACTGGAACCAGCACCTATATGGGATGACAGCACTGCAGGTGGTGGCCTTACCCACTATGTCACAACCATGGCCCCCCTCTCTCACTTTCATCACAGCACTAACTCTCATGTGCACTCGTCTGTCCAACTATCTCTCTGCTTCATTGGAAATTGAGCTCTGCCAGGCAGTGACTTCTATTATCTATATTGCCTGGCATACAATAGGTCCTTAACAAATGTTTATTGACTTATGATTAGAAAAATGGACTTTAATCAAATTACTTACCTTTAAGGAATGTGACTAAATGACAGATACCTTCTTTGACAAATTTTAAACCACTTGTCTGGGTGACTTGTAAGCATCCCAGGCCAAATCAGAGCATGTCAATTGCTCAGGCAACCGAAACATGAGGAGCATAAATCCCATTCCCATGTTGTAATCTCCCATTCTTGTTCTGTCTTGCTCTTCTAAGGGACACATTGTATAAACAGCATCAAGTGTTAACTTGTTAAATCAGTTACACCCAAAAATGTTGAGATTATTTAACAATGCAATAATATGAGGTCATATCAAGAATTCCAAGGAGCGGCAGAGTTTTCAAAGACTCTAGTTCAATGCCAAGGAGCTATTGTTAGTGAAAAGATTTTCTGGAAAATGAAAAATTAATTTAGTACCTAATCTCTTTCACGGTAATTCATTGTGCTTAATTCCCAAATTGAAACTATTTTAGATCCATTCCATAGGCATATTATTAATCTTGCATTTTAAAAGAAATGTGTGAAGCAAGCATTTCCAAATTTAAATTAAATATTAACATTCTAATCCAACTGCCCAGAGGTGGGAAAGTACATGTTTGTCAACATGTTTGCTATGAACAAATTGTTCTGTTTACCACCACTGCTAATGTACAGGAGTGTTCACACTGAATTCTAAGCTCCAGAAAGATATGAGATTCATGAGTTTTGTTCCCTGGTCTATTTCTAGAGCTAGGCACTTAAAAATGATCTAATGACTATTTGCTGAATGCCTAAATAAAACTGAAGAGTTAAAACATTGAAACCCTCCTATGGCTATGACTACCTCTGTCCCAGAACAGACTGATGTGGTCTTCATATCCAGAGTCTCAGGCATTTTCCATGAGACCTCCATGTATTTGGCTGAGTTCCCTGCTCAAGCTAACTTATAATAATTTCCTGAGTCACACTACGTACATACACTAAGATTTACTAAGTTCCAGGAACAAGAAGAGGAACTAAAGAGAAGTTTATAATGAGGGAGCAAAGTGTTCCCTTGAGGATCACTGAATTAAGATTTAGAACCTGAAATATAAGGTATTGGAGTAAAATAGACATTTTGAGATTTGATTGTTGTTTATAGCCCTTACAGTCCTTGTCTCTTCTGTAGAAGAACAGTGTTCTTTTTTTTTCCTCTTCATACTATTTGTTGAACTCTTTTACTTAGTGTAGGGTTAACTATAAGAGCATTAAGTAAACTGAAAATAGATATTTGTAAAAATTAAGAGAGAATGTGAAAGGAGGAGAAGGAAGAGTTGGAGCATGGGTGGTGGTGGTGGTGGGGGAATTGTCATTATGTTCCTAAATCTGTATATATGAAATACATGAAACTTCTATAATTAAAATATTTTTTTAAAAAAGAAAGTTAGGGGCTAGTGCTGTGGCATAGTGGGTAAAGCCTCCACCTGCAGTGCCGGAATCCCATATGGGTGCCAGTTCAAGTTCTGGCTGCTCCACTTCTGATCCAGCTCTTGGCTATGGCCTGGGAAAGCAGTGGAAGATAGCCCAAGTCCTTGGGCCCCTGCACCCGTGTTAGAGACCCAGAAGAAGCTCCTGGCTCCTGGCTATGGATCGGTACATCTCTGGCCATTGCATCGGATGGGGAGTGAACCATTGGATGTAACTCTGCCTTTCAAATAAACAAATAAATCTTTTTTTTAAAAAAAGAACATTAAAAAAGAATGTAAAAAGTTTATGTGTTAGAATAGTGGTAATAAACAGGGAATAAAATGAGAAATTCAACAACAAAAGAGATTTAGAACAAAGTTCTGTCACTCCCACACAATTTAACTGGTGTGGGAAGTTTGCCTCACTCTAAGCCTCATCCCAAAAGTAAGGAGGTTCTTTAGATCATGTGTTTTCTCACCTAAAATTCTCCATTCTATGGCCCAGGGTAAATTACATAGTGAGTGCATCCAAGGTGAGCTCACTGAAAGGCAGGTGCATCTTCACTTAAGCCACTTCCACAAATACTCACAAGGACATGCTGAGATTGTTGCTGCACCTGTATCTGACCCAGGAGAGGGAGCTATACCTGCTCACTAGGGGACAAGATGATAACTTACCCAGTATCCTTTCTGCATTTCTTAGATACCAGGCTTGTTCCTTTGACCTCCCTTGGTGATTAGAAACTCTGTGTGCTTATGAGGAGTTGCATGGTAGAAAGTTTAGGGGAACTAGCTGGATTTTATAAAAGCAGGTCATGAAGCGTCTTTACTATTCCTCTTTCCATGAAAATGAAAGTGCTAGTAGGTCTCCAAGATGGACCCTAATGAACCATACTTCCTAATATTCACACCACTGAGTATTCTCCTCCTGCACTGAAACTGTGTACCCTATAGAATATAGTAGCAATGACATTGTGTGACTTCTGAGGCCAGATCATAAGAAGCTTTGCAGCTCCCACCTAAGTCTCCTGGAATGCTTGTTTTTGGAATGCTGTCTCTCATAACTCAATCACCATGCTGTAGGAAGCCTAATATACATGAAGAACCCATGCCTTAGTACTCTATTGGCCACAACTCTTAATGAGTCTCTAATCAACAGCCAGAACCAACCACCAGCCCCGGGAGGGAGCCATCATGGATGCCCAACCCAGTAGATCCTTTGGATTACTCCAGCCCCCGATAACCTATCACACCAAGAGACAATAATAATAAAATTGAATTTTTAAGACACAAGGTGTATATATTTGGAGAGGAAGATGGTGGTATAACAGTGGGAGTTTCCAAGTCGTGAGGGGAAAAATGGATAGCTAGCAGAGGGGATACAAGCCGGTGGTGGAATCATGAGAACTTCATGCAGAGTGGCTCAGGAGTCCACCAGAGACTGCTCAGGTCCATGCTGGGGGAGCAAAGAGGAGGGGAAATGGAGAACGTGCAGTGAATGAGGGACTCAGGGACTGGACAAGGAGACCAGTGCTGCTCCCCAGCAACCAGGTGAGAGGTAGTGAGTCCACGGAGCTGCACACAGTGGTGGGAGGAGACGCTTGGCAAACTGCACTGTATTTGAAACTCCAAGCAGGAAGAAGGAGAAATTGTAGGGGAATAGGCAGAGAGGTTGGGCATGTCATAGTCCCTCTGTGTCTCACCCCCTTTCCCCAACCAGATCAACAGCTGGTGGGGAGAAGCCCTCTTGATTATTTACATTTTTTAGTGTAAGCAGGGGATCTCTGCATCTGCCTCCTGCACACACATCCATCACTTGCAGGAGCCACTTCACAACACGCCCCACCCAGGAACAAGGATCACAACATTTCAGAGTGATTTCTTCCCTACCATGCAAACTATACAACAAGGAGTAGTCCTAAACAGTGAAAACTCGATCTCATTTCACGCACCACTGAGAAGCACCTCTGGCGCCAGTAGACAGGGCTTAGTGCACCAAAGCCCTGGCACCTGCCTCCATCATGATCCAGAAGGAAATAGAGCTCTGGGAGGTGGGGCTTCATGCTTCCACTTGCAACGGACACATAGCAGCTCATAGCAAAGGGAAATCAATTTTAAAATTAAACCAACCAGAAATCAACCAGAAATGCCAAAGAACAAAGGAAAAATCCTGAATAAGAATAAGGAAGACTTTATGAAACTGCTAGAGGACCAATACAAATCCTCAATAATGGAGGCTGAAGAAGGGATAGAGGATATGCCAGAAAATGAATTCATAAAATTAATAGTCAAGTTACTCAGAAGCAATCAGAGACAAATTCACGATCTAAATGAAAAGCACTCCCAAGAATCTGAGATCTTAAAGAGAAGCAAGAATGAAATACTAGAAATGAAGAATTCAATAGACCAAATTTTAAAATCCAGTAGAAAGTCTTAGCAATAGAACAGATGAAACAGAAGAATGAATATCAGAACTAGAAGAAACTCTTCCAGAAATAATACAGCCAGACCAAATAAAAGATGAAGAAATTAGAAAATTAAAAATCATGGTTGGAGAGTTACAAGACTCTATCAAATGACCAAAGTTATGAATCCTATGAATTCTGAAAGGTATGGAAAGAGAGAAGGGATTAGAAGGCCTTCTTAACAAAATAATAAAGAAGAATTTCCACAATTTGGAGAAAGAAAGAGACATTCAAATATAAGAAATACACAGAACTCCCATTAGATATGACCAGAAAAGAATTTC
This sequence comes from Lepus europaeus, assembly GCF_033115175.1. Lineage (NCBI taxonomy): Eukaryota > Metazoa > Chordata > Mammalia > Lagomorpha > Leporidae > Lepus > Lepus europaeus. The sequence continues at coordinate 131,298,918 of NC_084830.1, read as the reverse complement.
ACCATGACACATAGTAGTAAAATTCATATCTGTATAACACAAAGAACAAATCTTAAAATGTGCAAGACAGAAATGACAAATCACATTCGGAGGAAACCCAATTAGACTCACCCCAGACTTCTCATTGCAAACCTCACAGGCAAGGAGACAATGGTGAGACATATTATAAGTCCTAAGAGCAAAAGACTGTCAACCCAGAACACTGTACCCTATAAAACTCTCATTTATGAACAAAAGAGAAATAAGGATCTTCCACAACAAGCAGAAATTGAAGAATTTATAACTACTGGCACATCCCTACAAAAGATGGTCAAGGAGGTGATATGCACAGAAACACAGAAACAGGAACATCACTACAAAAGAAGATAAATGCAGAAAATGACCCAGTAAAAGTACAAAATAAATCCAAAATACATAAACAGGACTATTTAAGGATTCATGGCAGGGCAAAGATGGTGTTTAATAATAGTTACACTGAATGTAAATGCTCTCTCAACTCCTCAGTTAAAAGACACATACTGGCTAAATGGATTAAAAAGGTAAACCCATCTATCTGCTACCTACAAGAAACACACCTTACCAACAAAGACACATGCAGACTGAAAGTGAAAGGATAGAAAAAGATAGTCCATGCTGACAGAAACCAAAAAAGAGCTGGTGTAGGCATTCTAATATCAGACAAAACAGACTTTAACATAAAAACTATTAAGAGACAAAGAAGGACACTATATAATGATTAAATGATCAATTCAACAGGAAGATGTGACTATTATAAATGTATACGCACCTAATTACAGGGCACTTGGCTATTTAAAAGAACTGTTAAGGGATTTAAAAGGAGATATAGACTGAAATACAACAGTAACAGGGGACTTAAATAATTCACTTTCAACAATGGACAGATTAGCTAGACAGAAAATCAACAAGGAAACAATAGTTAATCGACACCATAAACCAAATAGACCTAGCAGATATCTACAGAGACTTCCACCCTAAAAACAAAGAGTACACATTTTTTTCTCCATTGCATGGAACTTTCTCAAGGTTTTACCATATGCTAGGCCATAAAGTGAGTCTCAGCAAATTAAAAAAAAAATCGAAATCATACAACGTATCTTCTCAGACCACAACGCAATGAGGCTGGAAATCAACAACTCAAGAATCTCTACATCATATGCAAACACATGGAGAATGAACAACATGTTTCTGAATGAAAATGGGTCATAGAAGAAATCAAAATAGAAATAAACAAAATTTCTAGAAACAAATGAAGATGGCAATACGACATACTAAAATTTGTGGAATACAGCAAAAGCAGTGTTAAGAGGAAAGCTAATAGCAATTGGTGCCTACATCAAGAAACTGGAAAGGCATCAAATAAATGAACTATTTATGCACCTCAACGATCTAGAAAACAACAGCAAGCCAAACCCAAAACAGGTAGAAGAAAAGAAGTAATTAAAATTAGAGAATAAATCAACAAAATTGAAACCAAAAAAAGCAATACAAAAGATCAGCAAAATGAGGAGCTGGTTTTTGAAAAAATAAACAAAATTGACACACCATTGGCCCAAATAACCAAAATAAGGAGAGATAAGACCCAAATCAATAACATTAGAGATGAAAAAGGAAATGTAACACTAGCACAGAAATAAAAAGAATTCTTTCTATGAAGCCAGTATCACCTTAATTCCTAAACCCAGAAAGATGCAACAGAGAAAGAGAACTACAGACCAAATTCCCTGATTAACATAGATGCAAAAATCCTCAACAAAATTGAATCCAACAACACATCAGAAAGATCATTCACCCAGACCAAGTGGAATTTAGCCCTGGTATGCAGTGATGGTTCAACATTCACAAATCAAAAAATGTAATACATCACATTAATAAATTGAAGAACAAAAACCATATGATTATCTCAATAGATGCAGAGAAAGCATTTGACAAAATACAATATCCTTTCATGATGAAAATGCTAAGCAAATTGGGTTTAAAAGGGACATTCCTCAACACAATCAAGGCAATTTATGACATACCCATGGCTAGCATCCTATTGAATGGGGAAAAGTTGGAGGTATTTCCACTGAAATCCGGTACCAGACATGGATGCCCATTCTCACCATTGCTATTCAATCTAGTCCTGGAAGTTTCAGCTAGAGCCATTAAGCAAGAAAAAGAAATCAAAGGAATACAAATTGGATGGAGGAAGTCAAATTATCCCTATTTGCAGATGACATGATTCTATATATAAGGGATCCAAAAGGCTTTACTAAGATACTATTGGAATTCATAGAAGAGTTTGGTAAAGTAACAGGATATAAAGTCAATACACAAAAATCAACAGCCTTTGTATACCCAGAAATTGCCATGGCTGAGAAAGAATTTCTAAGATCAATCCCATTCACAATAGTTACCAAAAAAATCAAATATCTTGGAATAAATTTAAGCAAGGATGTCAAAGATCTCTATGATGAGAATTACAAAACATTAAAGAAAGAAGTAGGAAAAGATACAAAAAAAAAAGGAAAAACCTTCCATGTTCATGGATTGGAAGAATCAATATCATCAAAATGTCCATTCCTCTGAAAGAAATTTATAGATTCAATGTGATACCAGTCAAAATACTAAAGACATTCTGCTCAGATCTAGAAAAAAATGATGCTGAAATTCATACAGAGGGGCCAGCACTGTGGTGAAGCAGGTAAAACCACAGCCTGCAGTGCTGGCATCCCATATGGGCGCCAGTTCAAATCCTGGCTGCTCCACTTTCAATGCAGCTCTCTGCAATGTTCTGGAGAAGCAGTAGAAGATGGCCCAATTCCTTGAGCCCCATCACCTGCATAGGAAGACCTGGAGGAAGCTCCTGACTCCCGGCTTTGGATCAGCGCATCTCCGGCTGTTATAGCCTAATTGGGGAGTGAACCAGCAAATGGACTCTCTCTCTCTCTCTCTCTGCCTCTCCTTCTCTCTCTGTGTAACTCAAACTTTCAAATTAATTAATTAAAAAATAAATTAATATGGAGCCACAGGAGACCTTGAATAGCTAAAACAATCTTATACAACAAAAACAAAGCTGGAACATGTTCCCACAGACTTACACCTAAGGGTAAAGCTAAAAACTTGCCATGGGACTCCAAATCCCATTAAGTTGGCAGTACTAATGTCATCTTACTAGTTAAAGTGATCATTTTAAGTGCATAACTGATCATAAATATAGGAATAAGTGTCAAAGGTATTACATAAATAATACCAAGTCTGCAAATAACAATAGATAGAATTCAAAAGGAGAAAATAATCCAACATGGGAAGCAGGCCACACAGCAGACTCACAGAATGACAAACACCCTTAACAGCACTCTGGCCTCAGAATCAGCCATTAAGGCATTCAGATCTGGCTAAAAAGCCCATGAGAGCATTTCAGGCATGGAAAGCCAAGACACTGTGGCAAAAAATGGCCTAAATGAAAGATCTCTGTGAGTAAGATCCCAGTGGAAAGAAGGGACCATCAAAGAAGGATATATTTTTCTCTAAAGGGAAGAGAGAACTTCCACTTTGCTTACGGCCCTGTCTACATATTGACAGAGTTTATGGACACAAAGGGCTTCCACAGCCTTGACAGCTGACAACAAGAGCCTCAAGTGATCACTGACACCATAAGTAAGAATGTCAATTGTTAAATCAACAACAGGGGTCACTGTGCATTTGCTCCCCATGTAGGACCTCTGTCCTTAATGAGTTAACTATGAGAATTAACAGTAAAACTTGTCTTCAAACAGTACTTTATACCTTGTAAGTCTGTGTGGGTGCAAACTATTGAAATCTTAGTATAGAGTTGGTCTTCTGTATATAAAGATAATTTAAAATGAATCTTACTGAAGAATAGATGGGAGAGGGAATAGGAGGTGGGATGGGAGCAGAAGTGGGAGGGCGGGTATAGGGGGAAGAATCATTATATTCCAAAAGCTGTACCTATGAAATTTGTTTTTATTAAATAAAAGCCTTCTAAAAAAAACAACAAAGCTTACGGCATCACAATATCAAATTTTAATACATACTATAAGGCAGTTATAATCAAAACAGCCCGGAACTGGAACAAAAACTAATGGATACACCAATAGAACAGAATAGAAACACCAGAAATCAATCCAAACATCTACAACTAACTTATCTTTGACAAAGGAGCTAAAATCAGTCCCTTGAGCAAGGACAGTCTCTTCAACAAATGGTGCTGGAAAAACTGTATGCCCAAATGGAGAAGAATGAAGCAAGACACCTACCTTACACCTTACACAAAAATCCACTCAACATGGATTAAAGATCTAAATCTATGACCCAACACCATCAAATTAATTAAGAACATTGGGGAGACCCTGGAAGACATTGGCACAGGCAAAGAATTCCTGGAAAAGACCCCAGAGGCACAGCCAGTCAAAGCCAAAATTAACAAATGGGATTACTTGAAATTGAGAAGCTTCTGTATGGCAAAAGAAAGAGGAAAGTGAAGAGACAACCAACAGAATGGGAGAAATTATTTGCAAACTACGCAACCCACAACTGATAAAGGATTAATAACCAGAACCTACAAAGAGATTAAGAATCTCAACAACAACAAAACAAAAAACCCAGTTAAGAGATGGGAAAAGGATTTAAACAGACTTTTTTCAAAAGAGGAAATCCAAATGGCCAACAAGCACTTGAAAAAATGTTCAGCATCACTAGCTGTCAGGGAAATGCAAATCAAAACACATTAAAGTTTCATCTCCCTCCAGTTAGAATGGCTCTCATACAGAAATCAACAAACAACAAATGCTGGAGAGGATATGGGGAAAAAGGTACCCTAATCCACTGCTGGTGGGAACGTAAACTGGTAAAGCCACTTATGGGAGACAATATGGAGATACCTCAAAAATCTAACTATAGACCTACCATATGACCCAGTCATCCACTCTTGGGAATTTACCCAAGGCAAATGAAATCAGTAAACAAAAAATCTATCTTCACCTCCATGTTTATTGCAGCTCAATTCACAATAGATAAGACATAGAATCAACCTAAATGCCCATCAACAGAAGACTGGATAAAGAAATGAAATAGTCATTTGCAACAAAATGGACCAATCTGGAAAACTTCATACTTAGTGAAATAAGCCAGTCCCAAAGGGACAAATACTATATGTTCTCTCTGATCTATAAGAACTAAAACAAAAGCTGTATAAATGAAATTGACATTTTGAGAAACAATGATTTGAACAGCCCTCATCTTGACTGTCGAGGAACAGTTTTTTATTTTTATTTTTTAATTTTATTTCCTTTTCTCTTTTTCATAGTATATGTTGAACACTTTATTTAATAGATACTTTACTTAATAGATACTTACATAAATATATATAAAGTCAATTGAAAATAGATCTCAGTAAAAAATAAGAAGGGGGTAACAGGGAGGAGGACGTTTGTAACTGTAAAGCTGTAAAATGCCATCTTAATTGGTAAAATGATCATATTAAGTGTTAAAGTGAACCTATAGATAGGATTAAGTGTTAAAGAGACCACATAAAATAGCATCAAGTGCATGGTAATAATAACAGAATTAAAAAGGAGGGAATGTTGAACATGGGAAGCAGTCCACACAGCAATCATTTTAAGTAACACTCTGATCTCAGAATCAGCCCTTAAGGCATTTGGATGTGGCTAAAAAGCCCATGAGAGCAACTCAGGCATGGGAAGCCAAGACACTGTGGAAAAAAATATCCTACAAGAAGGATCACTGTGAATGAGACCTCAGTGGAAAGAAGGGGCCATCAAAGAAGGATGTACTTTTCTCTAAAGGGAGGAGAGAACTTAAACTTTGCTTATGGCCTTGTCTAAATACTGACAGAATTTGTGGTCACAAAAGGCTTCCATATCCTTGGCAGTTCATGGCAAGAGCCTCGGGTCATCACTGATGTCATAAATGAGTGTTAATTGTTAAATTAACAACAGAAGTCACTGTGCATTTACTCCCCATGTAGGACAACTTCTGTCCTTAATGAGAATTAACTGCAAAACTTGTTCTCAAACAATACTTTTTATGTTGTGTGTGTGTTTGTGTGTGTGCACGCAAACTGTTGAAATCTTTACTTAATATAGAGTTGGTCTTCTGTATATAAATTTAATTAAAAATGAATCTTAAGAATGGGATGGGAGAAGGAGTATGTGGTGGGATGGGAGTTGGGGTGGGAGGGCATGTATAGGGGAAATAAACCACTATACTTGTAAAGTTGTACCTATGAAGTTAAATAAAAATTTTAAAAAAAAAAGACACAAAATGTGGGGTGGTTTATTATGCAGCAATGAAGAACCAGAACATTGCCTAAATTCCTTTCAAGTTTCCATGGGTCTGAGCTGCTCTCACAAGCCTTTTATACTCACATATGCAAGATTTTATCCTTTTCTTAGCAGAAGCTCACAAATAGCATGTTTGGCTTAAAATATTCCAAAATTTAATTTTGAAGTTAGGAATTTTTCCTATTGAATTTGGAAAAATTTGCACTGGATGTGAAACAATGAAGTTGAGGGTTTTTAAACATATAGTTGCTGACTCCAAATACATGTCTTTGTCAATAGGTCGATAGCTCTTGTGATTATGTTTTTCTTCCCAAAAATACTGCAATTTCAAATAATGTTTCCCATAAACCATAGGAATTTTTTTGGAAGTTCTTCATTCAAACTGCATCTTACAATTTGCCTCTTAAGCTAAACATGAGCACAAAAATCCTGGGTTTGGTCATTTGCTCACCCTATGTTTGGAAAGACATGACCTCCAAAGCTCTAATGTTCAATGACAATCACTTTGCTTCCTCCTTCAGATTTGAGTCACTGATTATCTGGTCTAATTGTGCTCTACAGAGGTCAAATATGAGGGGATAAAAGCAACCATGAGTCACACATTTATATAAATACACACAATGCACACATACCAATGTCTTGGGTTGTGAAAGAATTGCCAATATCACCATTTTGTAACTTATTTTCTTTATATTTCTCTGAGTTCCTTTTGGATTAACTGAATGCCTTTCTTGTGTCTCTTTGTCTATATCATGGTTTACGTCACAAGATTAAAAGTAGCTACAGGGGCTGGGGCTGTCTTGCAGTGGGTTAACGCCCTGGCCTGAAGCGCTGGCATCCCCTATGGGCGCCGGTTTGAGACCCAGCTGCTCCACTTCCAATCCAGCTCTCTGCTATGGCCTGGGAAAGCAGTAGAAGATGGCCCAAGTCCTTGGGCCCCTGCACCCTCGTGGGAGACCAGGAAGAAGCTCCTGGCTCCTAGCTTCAGATCGGCACAGTTCCGGCCATTGTGGCCAATTAGGGAGTGAACCATCGGATGGAAGACCTCTCTCTCTACCTCTCCTCTCTCTGTGTAACTCTGACATTCAAGTAAATAAATAAATCTTTTAAAAAAGTAGCTATAATGTTTAATTACCTATTATATTCCAGCCGCTATGCTAACTGCTTTAGACACAGTAACTCATTAACTTCACAGCAACCTTTCGATACAGGTATCTGCTATCTCCATTTTACAGTTGAAAAAGCCATGCTTAGAATAGCAAAATGTGCTAATGCCTCACAGATACTAAACACATAGAGACTTGATTTGAACCTAGGTCTACCTCTCAAACAGCATAAACATAGCTGAGGAACATCTCAAATCACACACATCCAGAAATTGCACCACAGCTGCTGAGTTATTGAGAAGAAGCAACACTCACAGAACTGTGCAGCTTGGTGTCATCCTGAAAGAACGACTTATATCTGTGGTTTGGAGATAGCAAAATGTTAACATTTTAAGACCACTTATTTATGCTGGTATAGTCGTTGGCATAATTCTGCATTGTTCAGATAGCACCCATGGTTTTGTGTCTGATAAGATTTTGTGTAATTCTTCCAGTGCATGAATGCTGGGATCACTCATTCAGAGAAATTTAGGCAAGGCACCAAAAAGGGTCTCACAGACCCAAGTAGTTCAATAATCTGGAACACAGAGGGAGCTGGAATGGACTGGAAAGGAAGAAAAAGTAGTAACCAGGACACCAGGGAATCACTGCTATAGATCAATCCATCTATACCTAAGAGACAATGGGACACAAAGCAGAAAATATAGGTTCTTGGGAAGTGTGTTGGGTACACACACATGTGCAAGTGTGTGTATGTGTGTGTGTGTGTGTTGAATAGGGGGTGAAGTTTGCTTCTCCTCCATGAGTCATTCCCAAGAAAATTTCCCTCTCACCCCAAACATGTTCCCTTTAATCTGGTTTTCCCTGCTTTCTCTCATGAAAACAGAGCTCAAGAAACTGAACCCCAAAGGAGTTTGCATGGCGATGTGCTCTGGGGGTGGGGAGGGTTGTGTTTTGTTATTTCTCTGACTTATTCCTGTTGCTAATCACACCTACAGTCCCTTTTTACCTCTTGGACAAATTGGACATTTAAAATATTCCCATAGTGAGGAGAGAACTTCCTCTTTGCTTACAGCCCTGTCTAAATACTGACAGTTTATGGACTCAAAAGGCTTTCATAGCCTTGGCAGTTGACAAGAGTCTCAAGTGATCATTGACGTCATAAATAAGAGTGTCAATCATTAAATCAACAACAGGAGTCACTAAGCACCTGCTCCCCATGTAGGACCTCTATCATCAATGAGTTGTACTATGAGAATTAACAGTAAAACTTGTCTTCAAACAGTACTTTATACTTTGTGTGTATGTGTGGGTGCAAACTATTGAAATCTTTGCTTAGTATAGAGTTGGTCTTCTGTATATAAAGATAATTTAAAATGAATCTTAGTGAAGAATAGGATGGGAGAGGGAGTAGGAGGTAGGATGGGAGTGGAAGTGGGAGGGGGGGTATGGAGGGAAGAATCACTATATTCCAAAAGCTGTACCTATGAAATTTGTTTTTATTAAATAAAAAGCTTTCTTAAATGTAAATAAAATATTCCCATAGTAAGATGACAGGCAGTTCTTTGAAAATTCAGATATATTTCTCTCTGAGTCTTAAGTTTCCCTACTTGTAAGTGTTCATATCTCCCTCTCACAAGCAAGCTGGCCCTTATTAACACACACACACATGCATGTGCACATACAATGTTTGCTGCCGGTTGGTTGATAGGGAAGAACTTCAGCGGATGGTCAGGTTGATCTGGAGGCTTGATGAAGAAGCCAGGTCCATGGCTGAAGGAGATCAGAAGGGCTTGGTGGTAAACAGCATGGGTCCTGGAGCCAGAACAACTGAATCCAAATCCTACCACTGCTGCACACAAGCTGCTGGACCTTGACCAAAGTACTGTACTTCCCCAAACCCTGATTTCCCCATCTGTCCAATGGGTAGGTTAATCTCATTGGCACCAACCCAAGGCTGTTGTGAGCATGAATGAGATGTGCATGCAAAGTACTTAATATCTGAGACTTAGCAAGTTCTCCATTAACATTAGCTGCTGGTATTTATTACAGACATGGCAAAAATTATAATGGCTATTATTTATTGAATATTATATCTGAGACTTTTGGCTAGGACTTTAAATATATTATCTATTTTAATCTCTGGAACTACCTTGTAAAGTACATTCTAAAATATTCTATTTGACAGTAAGGAAAATGAGACCCAGAGAGGTTAAGTAATGTCTCCAAGGTCCTAAGTGTCAGAGTTTGGGCCATCTGACTCTAAGCCCTGAGAGCCTAGGCAAGCCCTCACGTAAATTTTATTTCCCCAAACTCAGAATTAAAATCACTTGTAGAATATCTAGCAAACTTTCCACAGGTGTTTGCTTTTAAGACACCAGAGACATTCATCATGGAAGTCCAATAACCCTACATGGAGTAAAAATTAATTTGTGTGGAGGACTTTTTCTTCTCCATGAGCTTATGTCAATACACCACATTGAGTATGAGGGTGAGTGTATACATTTGCCTCTAAAGACAATCATAAGGCCTGACACAGAATGAATATGGCAGAGAGCAAGTGAAATGGCAGAAGAGGATGATGATCATGTGCTCAGAGTTGAGATAGGTGACCCCAGGTGTGAGTCCCAAGAAGGCCATTCATTAGCTTATGAAAGTATTAAATGTCTCTAAGCCTTAGTTTCCACTATGTTTTGAACACGTTCCCCAAAAGTTCACCTGTTGGAATCTGAATTCTCATTGTAACAGTACTGAGAGGTAGGGGATCTGTCAGAGAGATTAGTTCATTTCTTGTAAGAGCAGGTTCATTCTTGTGAGAACAGGATGTTGTGAATGAGTCTGTCCCTCACTTTCGGTATCCACTTGCCCCTCTGACTTCCACCATGAGTTGAAGCAGCAAGAAGCCCTCTCCAGCACTTGTTCTTGGACTTTTCAGCCTCCAGAGCCAAATATTTCTCTATTCTTTAAAATTACTCAGTTTCAGGTATTTTGTTATAGCAATAAGAAACAGACTATTTTCTGAGATGACGAGTTTCCCCATCCAGGGGAATATGGACACACTCTTCCTCAAAGGATAGTTCTGAGTATTAAATGAGGTAATTCTTGTGAAGCACATAACACAGTGCAAGACACCTGGAAACTGCCATGAATACTTTTATTCACAATGCTGTCATTATTAAGTGCTCAAATAATATCATTGTAATTGCCATTAATATTCAATTCTCAATTCTCAAAACAGTTATGCCATAAATGAAAGGAATCCTGGCTCAAAGAGACTGCTAGCCTTGCTCAGGATCCAGCTGTCTAGGCAGTGGACCCTGTACTCTTTCCCCAACCACATACCTGCAGCTGAAGCCAGCAGAGCAGGGCTGGTGTTTCCAGGTGGGTAATGTGCAGAGAACTGGAGTAGCTACACAAACCAGCCCATCAGTCCTAAATTCTACTGTTCCCTCCCCAGCAAATAACCCCAGCCAAATGGGATCACCTGTATTTCCCAGTGCCCTGGAATCTTTGGAACTTTCTTGAATGGGTTTCTATGCTCCTTTCTGCTTTAAGTCCAATGGTCCAATCTGAAGAGTTTTCCGTGGAGGCCCCAAGTTTTTTAGTGGTGGCAAACTTAAGCATGGTGGCTGAAATGCCTAATCTGGGAGGGGCAGCCAGTCAGCTGGGATCACAAAACCCCTCAATTAGATTCACAGTGACTAATTTCCAGGTAGAATCATAGGTTTTTGTAAATTGTTTTTGTAGAAATTATGCCCACTGATGCCCAACCTTTCCTGAATCATGCTATACTCAGAACAGAAATAGCTGGTGTCAGAGAATTTTACAAATACGGCAAATAAATAACCACATGGGACCTGATCCACTGAAACAGATCTCCTCTAGCAACAGAACATGGTATGGTGATGACACCATAGTAGTTGCTAAACTTTCCCATCATCTAAGGGAGTGTCAGAGAGCAACCCTGACACAGATGAGTTGGGTGACCCTGGGTGATCTCAGGGAAGGGCTTCCCTTTTCTGGTTTTTCACTTTGTACAATGACAGAGCTAAACTAGCTGCTCCTCTAAGCCCACTGCCTATAACAATTACCACTTTGTATGATATAAAATTATCTGAACATTTGTTCACTGAAGAGGTAATCAGAGGACCCTTCCTCAACTACTTAGCTGTTTCATTCAACAGCCCTGTGAAACTGGCAATGTTAAGAGTCCCACCTTTATAGCTGCAAGCACAAAGGACCAGAATGGTTAGGTATCTTGCCCAAGATGATGCACATAGCAGAAATTTACCCAGGCAGCATAACCCTAAGATCTGTACTCTTAATAACAATGAAAATACTGATGAACCACCATGCACAATAAGAGTTCCAGATTCTTCTTTTCTAGATGTCTCCGTTTTTATCCATCAACAGTGTGTGTGTCAGTTCTCAGGCATCATGTAACATGTGTGTGTGTGTGTGTGTATTTCACCCAGTCAAGTCTTAGTGTGCCAACCCTGGGCATGCTCTGGCCGATCACTTAGGCTGAGTACTCTTAATTCATCATCTTTGGCCATGCATTAAAGGGTCTATAAATCCTGTGAAACTATGTGCAAAATGTCTCTTTCTCTGTGTGTATACATAACTTTGAGGGGGAGATTTCATAAATTTTTTTTTTGAGATTTTCACAGGAGTCTATGAACTTCTAAAGCCCCACCCATCTCTTGAAATTTAGTAAAACTAAGACTTTGAGTGGGAAATGGACTTGCCCGAGAACACAACAAAGAGAGACAGAACTGGGTTCAGGCCCACATCACAAGAAGCCAAGCCCAGGGTTCTTGGACTGCACCACACTACTGAACTCAGACTCCCCCAGTGGGCACCAGTGGCCTGCCAGGGTCAAGATGCTATATTGAAGACAACACACATAGCTCACAGGCTTTGGGTTTAGAAAATCATCATGCTTCAAGTAACTTTAACCGTACACCTCTGGATCTCAAAATTCTTTCAAAGTCCTCAGCATTGATGATTCCCCCTAATCTGCCTGTGTGCTCACCTGCTGTGTGTGAACCCTTAGCACATAGCATTTTATTTATATCTGGTCCAGGATGCTTTCACCTAGCCCCACTCCTGGTCTTCATAAATATTTAAGGTGGTTAGATATTCGTCCCTCACTACTTTGGTTGATTTAATCAACCCCAAACAAAACTGACAATTGTTAAACTACACAGAGCAAAATAAGTTAATGACTAAATACTGAAAGGAATTAAAGTATCATGACAAAATTCAGATCAACCAAATCTGAACCAGGAAAATTGGACTTGGTAGAAATAAAACCACAATAGGAAATTCACAATAGAAGAAGATAAAATTTCATGCAGATAAATCACAGTTGACAAATTAAGCCATCCTCATAAAAATTTACATGCAAAAGAATTAAAGTCTACAAAAGGATTTTGGTAAGATAAAAAGGAAGATGAGAAAAGTAGAAATAGCTTACCTGCACTATAGTGAACACTGATCTTGGAAGGAAAATGGCTTAATGAGCAGCATTAAGCAAAAGATTTGTTGACAAAAATTCAGCTATGGTTGGTGCTTTCAATGCTGTAGTTACAAGCATGGACCCCTACTGCAAATTATAGAGGTCAAAATGTCTATCAGGTTAAATAATAGGTTAAAAATGGCAGCACCAATATAGGGAGGTCAAAGCTTCCTGTATGTGTGTTTAGTAAGTGATGGATGCATTCACTTGCAATAGATGCTACAACAAAGGAGGCAGATCAAGGCATTCATGACCTTACAAGCATACTTGAACAGCCAGCCAACCAGCGCAGACTACATCCCTCTAAACATGCCTTAACCCTATAGGTTTGATGAAGAAGTGAAACAGAATTGTTATGGATGTCAAGTGAGGAATTTCCTGAAGTGTCAGGGGAGTTCCTGTAGAATTTCCTTTACATCCAGAACAAGAGGGGTCTCTTTCCTGTTTGCCTCCCATTTACAGTAGAACCCAGGAATTACTCACCCCATATTGTCCGCAGTGCTGCACACTGGCTCATCTACTAGATCTTGGGACCCCAGGCCCATTCACTGACTTGGCCTCAACTTCTTTGACTGAGATGGGGGCTGGCAGGTGCTTCTGCCTCCTCATACCCACCCCTGAAAGCCAATTGCCAAATTCTAGGGAATTGTGAGAAATGGTTAATAAGCACAGCCATTATTAAAGATTAAATTATAATAAGATATAAAGTTATAGCTATATATGCATATATCACATTAAAAAGAGATCATTAATAATCAAAACTCATCTCTCCCTTAGTAGATCTTGCTAGTATCTGTGCTCCTCAGATAGATTACACCTGTGGCATCTGTGTGGCCAGAATACTACATAGTGCTATGCTCCTACACGTCACTCCCAGCTTCATATTCAGTGATGTAAACTTTACAGCTGGAAATCAGCCAAGGTAGGAGGAGCTACACCACAGAAATTAGCAAATGCTACAAACATGGGTTTACTTTATATTTTTGTTGACTGTTCAGACGTAAAAAAGTGATGCTAACATTACAGATTGTCTCTCAACTCTGTCAACTCTGCAGCTGTTACACTGGGATGAGCACAAAAACCTGAGGCAATAGACTTTCTAATTCAGCAAAAAAGTCACTCACATCCTTGACAAAGGACTGGTTTTCCAACATCTTTGTTGTCTTCTAACTTACTAATAAAACTATCAACATATATTCATATGCAAACTACACTTGTTATCCTATTGAAAACATAGTTGATCATAGATACAAGAGTTCCACATAAATCATCGTATGTATTGACTAAGAATCAATTGGTTTATATGGAATTTGTAATGAATTAATACTTTGTAATTTGTAATGAATTAATGTCTTAATACTTTGCTCTTTGCAAATTGTGTGCTATACATCTTTTATGGAAGGAAGGTTATGATAAACTGGAGAATGCATATACACCACACATTTTGCTTTTCAGAGAAACTGCTGTCAGATCCTTACCTCTGACTTCCTTCAGAAGCTTCTCTAACCCTTTCCAGTAGACCCTCAGGACCTGCCACAGCCACCGGGTCTTTAGGCCATGTGAGGTCATGGTGGGCTTAGGGAGGTGGCTGGAAGCTACAGGCCAGAGGAGAGGAAGGCCAGTGTTTACAGTGAGAGCTGGCTCCAGAATGGCTTTTGTCTTCTCAGGGACTTTATTTATTTTCACACCAGCCTAAGGCCTTTGACCCCAGTTTGAAGTCAAAGGACAGGAAGAAAGACTCTCTTCTGTTAAGGGGATTGGTCACATAGTAGGCGGAGTAAGAACTTCAGGATGCCATGGAAGCCAGGTCCAGGCCATAACAGAGCCAAGGAATGACAGCTCATGTTGAAGCTGGAAAAAGAATGAGCCCCAACTTCGTTCTGGAAGCTGCACATCCATGGTCTGCAGGAAGCCAACATTCACTGCAGGAAGCCCACCCCTCTCTATTTCACTTTATGCTGGTATCCTATGGGGGGCACATTTATTTATTTCATTCTTTTATCCACATGTGATTTAGATTCCAAATAATGACTACAGTCCACTCATCTACTTATTCATTTACTAATCTAGTAAATAAAATACTGAGCACCTTCCATGATCCAGGCACTGCTCTAATGCTGTGGGTATGACAGTAACTCAGACAGTGTCTGACCTTATAGCACATAAGGCCAAATGAACAATACTGATAGTGTCCTGGTTTCTTATTATACTATATACAAGCTCTAAGTGCTTTCTCTACAACTTCCAAGCTGAATTCATTATCTTCTTCATTCAAAAACAAGGACTTTTCTGAAACATCTGTCAGTACAACAGTAATAACCAATACCTACATAACATGTCAGGCTCTTTACATGTATTAACTCTTTTGATCCTCACAAACAGCTCATGAGATAAATGCTATCACCATTACTACTTCACCAAAGATGAAGGTGAGGCATTAAGAAATTAAACACCTGTCTGAGGTCACACAGTTGACAAGCAGTAGACTTGGCCAATGAAACCACAACTCATTTTACACAGCATACTCAACTGAACACCTATCTGGGTGAAGTTCTATGAATTTTAGCAAATTCTACCTTAAGTTTCATGCAATAATTGCAGTGTAGATGAGGCTTGTCCCAGTGTCCTATCACTGTCTACCTGTAGAATTCTGGATAAGTTGTTCTCTTATTTAACGTCTCTAAACTTGCTTCTTTATGTACACTATTTCAACAATTATACTATGTAATGACTTCTTGGGAGTGGGTGGAACTGTTAATGGGAGTCAATGATAGGATAAGAGTACAACATTTAGCATAGTGCTGGGGTTTGAGAGCTTCAATCTAAGCTGTGACGGTGTGAAGAATGAAGAAGTTCACCAAAGGACTGTGGCCTACCCAGGAGCCCCTAGGCTTAATGAAGTCAGTTATTGTCATCACCTTGATCACTGGAGGGTGGACCTAGCATACAAGAACTGTTGAGTATTGGTTGGTTGGATAAATTAGTAGATACATAGAAGGATAGCTCAATGGATTGATAGATCAGTGGGTTAAACTTGGACCTTCTTTCTAGTGCTTCTCACCCATGCATCCAGTCTCCACCAAGCTGAGAGGTACTCAAGAACAGGGACCAAGTGTTTTGTCCTGCATCCCATCACATCCACAATTTACAGCTTCTCAAGGGAGAAGACTTGGGATTCTAAAATAATACTTTAACCAATTAGGCGTAAAAATACCCTGAGGGTGTCACCTGTCCCCTAGTGACCTTTATTACACAGAACATTCATCGCTGAGAAGGATTTCCTGTGGTGCTTGGTGTAATAATGCTTACATAAAACAAGCCCTCTGCTCCCAGATTTTCTGGTCATCCCACCTCCTTGAAACAAAAAGAAAGTAGCACATGTTCACAGAGGAAATATTTCTTTCAATATCCCAAGTTCTGAAAGGGAAAATGTGTAGCCAGAATCACACAATTGTTAAAAGCAGTGATTGTATAGAGAGACAGAAATGGTTTTGAATCTCTGAAAATGTCTTACCTGCATTGAGTCTTGACTCCTTCACCTCGAAAGGGGAGATAATGACATCTTTTTCTGGGGTCACTGGAGGAACATATGCAATCCTATAGGTGAATTACTTAGCACAGTGCCTGATACAGGCTTAGTAAATGACCATGATTATCCTTATCATACCCACTATGTCTAAAGCAACTCATTCTAAATAAATGAAAATTTTGCTGATTATTCTCAATAAACTCATGCTGATCATCTGCTATGTATATGAGCAGTTCTATTATCCCATTTCCCAACCACTCATGAGCAATAAACAGGTACATCATGGTTTTAATAATTTCTCCCCCTCAGATGTGATGAGAAGAAGATAAAACCTGAGTTCAAAGTTCATTCATTTTTTTAAAAATTCACCTTTTCAACAAATCTTGATTGAGAATTTGCTTGTGTCAGAAACTGCTGGGCTCTGAGAACACAGGTTTGAGGGACACAGGCAAGGTCCCTGCTCTTGTAGAGCTTCCAGTCTAGAATGTGTGCAAGGTTTATTTCCGAAAAACAAAAGTAAACTACACAAAATATTAGTTAAAGTATTGTAAGTGCACTACAGGATAAGTACAAGGAGCTACGACACATGCCAACGACAAATATAGTCTAAGAATGGGTAGAAAAATAGCTTTGTGTAAAAGCTCTTTCTCCTATGGAAAGAGAGAAAGGAAGGCACAGAACTTGGGAGAGGGTCAGAACATCACTCTGTATAATCCCTTAGAGCTTCAGGAACAATCAGAAATGCAACTCCAAGTCATCCTTCTGTTTGGCTACTCCTCCCTCTACCCACTAGAGTCCCAAAGCTACATGCTCTAGAGCAGACAAAAGCCAGTTTTGTTTTGTTTTATGAATAAGTAGCTGTTTTGTCACCAGGATTACCACGCAGCTGTTATTTCTCCTGGACCATGGCAGCTCCCCTGGGAAGAAAAGTAGGCATAGCTACTGTCACTGCTCTCCGGGACAGAGTTCAAAGAATTCAGGGCCACTGCTATAAGCATCTCTGTGACGCACTTGTCCAATCTACTCCCAGATGAACAAACATCAAAAATTCCCAATTCCTAAGAAAGTTCAAGAACAAAAACTGCACCTTCACACAACGTTTGGTCATGAAATAGAGGTGAAGTGATTGAGGGAAGCATCCATCATGTTTAAATATGGCACCCTAATTCTGAAAAGTTAAAGTCAAAGAAGAGATCATCACGTTAAAATTCATTTTCATGGAAATGGCAAAAATTTCTAACAAATAATAAAATAGAAGGTTACAAGAATAGAAAGGGGCAGGTGCTTAGATAAGAGGTTAAGATGGCAATTGCAGGGCCTGCATACCACATCAGAGCACCTGAGTTTAATACCCAGAACTGGCTCCTGACTCCATCTTCCTGCTAACTCAGCCCCAGGGAGGCAAAGGTGAGGGGTCAAGTAATAGGTTTCCTGCCACCCATATGGGAGACCTGGGTTGAGTCCTAGGCTTCCAGCTTCAGTCCAGCCTGGCCCCGGCCTTTGTAGGCATCTGGGGGGAGTGAATCAGCAGTTTGGAGTGCTGTGTGTGTATGTGTCTGTGTGTGTGTTTACACACACCTGCTTCTCAAATAAATATTTAAAAATAATACATAATTATGCATTTTTGAACATACTGAGGAATGACAAACTACTCTTACTACTATGATACATAAAAGTTAAAGCCTCTCAACATGAACACGGGCTTCTCCCAGACTATTGTTTTACAAGATACATGTGCAGGAGGAGGATGTCCCTAACAGCTTTTCCATGATGCTGAAAGCAGGTTACTCTCGTGTCTGTGATCTCCTTTCTGCTGGCACCACTCAAACTACAGGTATCACGATGAGTGTGACTCATGAGGCTGCACCTGCTGCCTCACTTGCTCAAATGTCCAGTCTCCTATAATTGACTCTGGAGTCTCTTGAAAAGTTCCCACAACTACTCCCACTCCCCACCTGGAATTGTCTTTAAAATCTAGCTTATAATTTGTTTTTAATCTAACACCACTATGCCACTATGACCTTTCTGTTCCTTTTTCCATTTTCCACTTGGAAAAGATGGTCTTTCAGTTTTTCCCAGACTAAATTACTTGATTGCTGTCCATTATAATCTCACATTTTTTCAAGACATCGTGGAAAATCAGGTCTCCCAAATCCTGTAATCACTAACCCAGTGGCACAGATTGCTGAAACTAGGTTTATTCTAGCTTCTACCCAAGATCTTATCAGTGATAGCATCTCCCCCAAATGTGATCCCCAACATAGACACAGAGTGTCATACAATATTTAGGGCTCAGGTCCCAGCCTCATAGAGATGTGGGCTCAGATCTCACTTCTACCACTTACTAACTTCAGGCTTAGACAAATTACCTCCAGTCTTAAACCTCGGTAGTGGTAAAAAATAAATAAATAAATAAATAGTAGTAATAGTAATAATAGTTGTAGTAGTAGTGTCTGCTGCAAGATGTTGTTGGATTATAGCAGAGAGCCCTCACAAAGATTTTTTCATAGCACACAACGCATATCATGCATTCAAGATCAACTACTATTTTTAATTTCAGAAGTCTGAATTCTCTGATCTCAAAAATTTGTCTAACAAATAAAGGCCAGAGCCCTGAACCCTAAAGAGAACTTCCTCCAAGTTAGTGCTTTAAAAACTGCAGGTTAGTGAATGAGAAATTCATTTGGCAAATCTTAAACTGGATATTTTTAAACTAAAATAGAAATAGAATTTCTTATAATGGATAGATCAGAGTATCTTTCATGTTGTAAGGAATAAATGGTGTTTTGTCATACACATGTATAGATATGTGTATATGCATACTAGAATACAATGTAACATGCATTTCTTACCAAGCCTACGGTAAAAGAAGGCTTGAAAGACCCTGTTCTAGGATGATCCCAAGTATTACATACAGTGCTACATGTCCTATTTGGGAAAGCTATTACTGCCCCCTGCTGGAACCTTTAATTTCTCACAGAGAGGAACGGACAGCTAATAGTCCTCTCTTTACCTGTTTGAGCTCAGCACCTAGACCTACCCTGTCTGGAAGCTCACCTCGAAGAGACTCATCCCTTGCGTCTCCTCATTTCCAGGACAAGAAGTCAAAGGCAACAGTAGGAGCAACAGCTGCAGTTCCTTTCCACTGAAAATAATGCTGGCAGCACAGTGTCCCTCCCACAGGCCTCTCACAGAGTCTTCTAGGGAGCTAAGCTGAGAGGCACATTATGAAGTCTCAGCCGCACATGCTACTCTTGGCTCTGCTTCTGTCCCATCACAGCTGGGCAGAGTCCCCACCATCTACACTGCCACCTGTATCCAGCAGGATCCATTTTCTAACTGCCTGAATTCTGAAATAATGGAGTAGGGTTAGATGAGTGGAGACGTAAGAACCAGAAAAGACATGATGTCCTGCCTAAAAGATAAGACCACCAAGGTAAAGACCCTGGAAAGACCACCCTGAAAACATAGCCACTTGGGGGATCCTGGTGCCAGAAAGCCCAAGAGTCTGTTTAATTCTACTTCCTGATGACACCTTCCTGCACTGAGGCCCAGGCCCAGTCACCTGCACATGGTATCACAATCAAAAGTCCAAACAGAGGGATGACTGAGGTGGAAAGAGCTAAAGTAACTTGCTCCAGTCCCTAAGTGTGGCCGGCTGCAGATCCAAGCACCCATGAATGTGAGACCAGCGCCCCCAGCACAGCTCTGAGGTCAGCTGCACATCTTAATGTCAAGGCTTCCATCCAAACAGAAGCAAAATGGGATGGAAATGCAAAGTGGCAGATAAAATCCAGTATGGAAAAGAGTTTAAAGTTTAGCTTTAAAATAAACAAATTGATGGGCGAGGTCACAGTAGGCATTTTTAGAACATAAACTATTCTATTATCTCCCTTTAAAAATAGCCTCATTAGTTTTGAGTCCTGAATTGAGCTTCTTTATTCCTTGCAAAAAGGCTGGTCCTTAAATACAGATTTGCTTCAGCCATTTCTTTGTCTATGAGATAAAGAAGGTAAACAGATCTGTATCAGATTATCTTGTATTTATACTCTGAGCTGGGCACAGTGTGTGCTTGGCACTTTTACACGTATAATTCTGACAGCACTGGTCGCAGATAAATTAATTAACTTGCTGACGTTCACACATCTAGTTAGAAAGATTCTAATCCACATATGTCCAACTCCAAAACAATTTCCTTGAATGTCAGAGAAAAGAAGTCCAAACTGTCCAAGGTCCTGAGAGATTCAGAAACTGTCACAGACCTGAAACGTGACAACTAAACACACGCGGTGTCCTAGATTTCATCCTGGATCAGCAAAATGACATTGGTGAGGAAAATGTTGAAGTCACAATAAAGGCTGGAGGGTGTCAGTGCAATCACCAAGTCCTAGGCGGTCTCCCACGTTCCTGTCTGCTGCCGTAAACTCATGCTACTTCCAGAATCATCTTTCCAAAACAAACATCTGACCGTGTTGCTCTTTCCTACTTAGAACCTTTCTGCGGCTCCCTCTCACCCTCAAGGTGAAGTCTGAGCCTCTTCGGAGTCTGTCTCCATTTCTCCTGTCCCAGTCTCTTCTCTTTCCTCCACTCCTTACTTCTCCAGCTCTGTTCCAGTTCCACCTAACTTAGGAATTTTGCTTGATACATGCCCTGTCAACACCAACCTGCTGGCCTGCAGTTAGAACTGAGTAGATCTCTTTCAGCCTAGGGATAGCCTACCAAACCAGCATCTCAAGTCAGAGAGCAAGCAAGTTTGAGTCCCAGCTGCTCTTTTTCCTATTCAGCTCCCTGTTTATGTGTCTGGGAAAGCAGTGCAAGATGGCCCAAGTACTTATCTCCCTGGCCCCTTTGTGGGATACTGGATGTAATTCCAGGATCCTGGTTTTAGTCTGGCCCAGCCCTTGCCTTTGTGGGCATTTGGAGGGTGAATCAGAAGCTGCAAGAATTCTCTTTTTCCCTCTCTGTTTCTGTCAGTCTGGCTGTCAAATAAATAAATAAATTTTAAATAAAACAACTCGGGTTAGATAGCACTTCCTCCAGAAAGCTCCCTTTCTCCCATGCCTAGGTAAACTGTGCCCTTGAGCACCCGTAACTCCCTGTAATTAATTCCCATCACAGCACTTCTGATTCTGAATGAGGCTGCATGATGTATTAGTCAGCCCTTTCCTTTCACCTAGTGTGTCCCACATCCCTGAGGTGGGACCTGTGTGCTCAGACATGGCACTGGACATCACTGACATTCATTGCAAGGAGGTTAGTCCGCTTTCCTGCTTCTTACTTTTTTGTGTTGCTCAAGGATAAAGTTCTTGGTGCCAGCATGTCTTCTATAGTCCTTGCCACTTGGTAATCCCTCTGTTTTCAAACAATGCCAGAGTGGCCTATGCTGGGCACTTGCTGTAAGCAACAGAACCTAGTTTGAAGTTAGTGCATTTTTTGTTATTATTTACAGAATTCTATTTATAGAAAGCAGTTCAAGTTTTCCTTCTATATAAACTAGTCATCCTTTATAAAATAAACATATAAGGGTAAAGGAAGTAAATCAATTAAGAAGAAGTTTGGTGAATTGCTCTTTAGGTGGTGCGTCTGGTGGGTGACAAATGCATGCACACCACACACAGGCACACATCAACAGGTGTGTAGCACTGTGAAGGTAGCCCTGAGTGACAGCAAGCCTGTAGTTCAGGAAACTAAGTCCTTGCTTCAGGAGATCTCTGCTCTCTCTGCCACCACCTACCTATGTGGCTGGGAGAAAATTACTTTTCAGTTTCTCAGCTTACTCATCTTTACAAACAACGGACAAAATTATGCTACAAAAATATGTGATTTCATCTCCCAGGTATCATCTTCAACTCTCAGACACAGCAGGGAAATAACATTTCAGAAAAGTAGATCAGGAGCCGGTGCTGTGGCATAATGGGTTAAGCTGCCACCTGCAGTCCCAGTATCCCATATGGATGCTGGTTCTAGTCCCGGCTACTCCCCTTCTGATACAGCTCTCTGCTATGACCTGGAACAGCAGTAGAAGATGGCCCAAGTCCTTGGGCCCCTGCACCCTCGTGGGAGACCAGGAAGAAGCTCCTGGCTTCTGGCTTCAGGTCAGCGCAGCTCTGGCCATTGCAGCCAATTGGAGAGTGAACCAGCAGATGGAAGACCTCCCTCTCCCTCTCCCTCTCCCTCTCCCTCTCCCTCTCCCTCTCCCTCTCCCTCTCCCTTTCCCTCTCCCTCTCCCTCTCCTTCTCTCTCTGTATAACTCTGACTTTCAAATAAACAAATGAATCTTTAAAAAAAAGTAGATCAAAGATCTGAGGATGAGTGATTTGTCCAAGGTCATACTGCAACTTAATGTTAAAATCCAGGCTTCCCTTCCTTGGTGATCTGCTCTCCCCTACCAGTTCTGATACCCTCTACCCCTGCTTACCTGTTCCCAAAGAAACATCTATAAAACAAGTTATATTTGCAAGGCACAGCAAACACACACACACACACACACATACATACATTTTATACACACACGTGTGTGTGTATATATACATATCATCTTAAAATCATGGAGAGGTAAGTAAGAAAAGGACAGAAGCAGTATTAGATTTCAGAGGGTTGCGACTTTGGTAAAAGGAAAAAGCCATCTGAAAGCTGAGAAAACACCTTACGGGGTTTTCCACCATGTTGCAATTCCCTCCTGTTCTTTATTTAGATTAGATATAAGGAGCCAGGCAGCCTAAGCAAGCTTTTGAAGGGAGGGATTAGGATAAAAGGGTAACTAAATCATCTTTGACTTACATACAATAAAACCTGCTTAATCAGAGACCAGGTTCAATCACCACCTCATGTTCAGTGGGAACAGGGGAAAAAAATAGCCATCAACCATTTCCAAGGGGAATTGTCAGTCATCTTTTTTTTTTTTTTTTTTTTTTTTTTTTTTTTTTTTTGACAGGCAGAGTGGATAGTGAGAGAGACAGAGAAAGGTCTTCCTTTTTGCCATTGGTTCTCCCTCCAATGGCCACTGCGGCCGGTGCATCTCGCCGATCCAAAGCCAGGAGCCAGGTGCCTCTCCTGGTCTCCTATGCGGGTGCAAGGCCCAAGGACTTGGGCCATCCTCCACTGCCTTCCCGGGCCATAGCAGAGAGCTGGCCTGGAAGAGGGGCAACCGGGATAGAATCCGGCGCCCCGACCGGGATTAGAACCCGGTGTGCCGGCACTGCAAGGTGGAGGATTAGCCTGTTAAGCCATGGCGCCGGCCAGTCATCATTTTTAAAATGAAATTTTCAAACACTTTTAGGGATTTTTGTAGTGAGAAATGTACATATAGGATACAGTTGTACAACACAATGGTCTTATCATCTTAAAAAACACCTTTGTTTTTGGAAGCATGCTGAACATTTTTACAACTGAGCTCTTTAGAAACAAATAGACCAGACTTACAGGCAAGTTAAAGTGCACAGAATCAGAAAATCTTAATCAAAACTCCCCATGAAATGTAAAAGGAATACATATCATACCCTTTGCTTATGTGTGTGTACACATGTGTGTGAGTACATGGATGTGTTTGCAAGGACAAACGCTGTGTACAGTTGAGGGCAATTGATAGATGTAGTCAGACAGAGGTTCACATGTGAAGACATAGAGACTTTAAATGATTGCCAAGCTCAATGTGAGCTAAGGGAAATGTGGCTGCTGGGGAGAAGAAAACCCATAACAGAAAGTTTACAGACAACCTTGAATTACTCTGTGACGGGAACATCCCCCTGCATGGTTCACCCACCGGCCAATATCAAAAGCCTGGGTGCAGTTATGGAAACCACACTTTCAGAAGGACAGAAACAAGTCCGGCTGGGAGAGGGGGTGGAATCTGTAACTTAAGTCAGCTGAGGAATGGCTCATGGCATGGGCTCCAGAGCTAAACAAGCCTTCTTCAAATATAAGATGTGTAACTCTTCTGGAACGCACGTGCCCTTTACTGTCTCCCAGGAATGTTGTTGAAATGAATCTACAGGGAGATTAGACTTGAACAGCCTAAATCACAATATCCCTCCCTGCTTGGGGATGTTGTGGCTGGCAGTATGAGCAAAACAGCTGCTATTTTACATGACAGTGGATTAAATCATTTCATTTCCTTCCAGGGGGAAGAATATTCTGTAGAGCAGAGAGTGTTTGGACAGCCAATCAAGCCCCTAAGAGAAAATACATGTGATGTGTTAACACACTTGCCAACTAGAAGATGCCATGGTGACTCAACTCACCACTCCCATCCCACCCCACCACTCGACTCACAACCTTTCAGTCTAAGAAGCTAAAAATTAAAGGCGGATGGTCTGGCATCAGGGGGAGAGACTGATGGCCACATGTCATTTATTCACACACATCAGAGTAAGGGAGAACCATCAGAAATGTATGTTTCTGGGTTCTATACCTGCGTGGGAGACCAGGAAGAAGCACCTGGCTCCTGGCTTCGGATCGGCGCAGCACCGGCTGTTGCGGCCATTTGGGGAGTGAACCAACGGAAGGAAGACCTTTCTCTCTCTCTCTCTCTCTCTCTCTCTCACTGTCTATAATTCTACCTGTCAAATAAAAATAAAAAAAGACAGTGACTTCCTCTTTTCTTGCTTGCTGGCTCTGACACAGCAAGCTGCCAGGTTGTGAGGAGCCCCATGAGAAGCCCATGCTGCAACCAGCTGTGCACAGCCCCTTGCCAATGAGTGACCCTGGAAGCCCATTCTTCTCTAGTAGAACTTGACAGGATGGCGGCCCCGACGACACTGATTGCAGCCTGGTGAGCTATCCTCAGCCAGAGGACCTGAAAAGCTTCTCTGGGGTTCCAGCCTTGCAAAACTGCAGGATAATGCATTATCTGGGGCTGCTCAGAGTGCTGAGAAGTACTCAGTATCAGACAGAGGTACCGGGGCCAGTGCCATGGCACAGTAGGTTAATCCTCCACCTGTGGCGCTGGCATCCCATATGGGTGCTAGTTCTAGTCCCGGCTACTCCCCTTCCAATCCAGCTTTCTGCTACGGCCAGGGAAGGCAGTGGAAGATGGCCCTGGTGATTGGGCCCCAGCACCCATGTGGGAGACTGGGGAGAAGCACCTGGCTCCTGGCTTTGGATAGGCACAGCACTGGCCATTGCGGCCATTTGGAGAGTGAACCAACAGAAGGAAGACCTTTCTCTCTGTCTCCCCTCTAACTCTCTGTAACTCTACCTCTCAAATAAATAAATAAAATCTTCAAAAAAAAACAAACAGAGGTATATTGCAAAGTAGAGACCTTGAGATCAGCAAGACATTTTAGCATTTATCATCCTTCAAGTCTCCCATCTCACCTGTCCCTCTGAATAAAGAAGACAAAATGCATGTGTGTGTACATGGGTGATATTTAATGATATACAGTATTTACAAGCCATTGGTGTAATTCTTTTCTTAACACTGTGTTTTCAAGCCTTTGTCTTTAGGAAGCTTCCCTGGCATTTCTGGGAGGTTGTGTAGGGGTACAGGCTCCAGGCAGGATGGAAATGGGAGCCTGAGTCAGACTCGCATACCCTGCGCGCCACCCAGCCATTCCAAGGCTGTCTTTGGAACTGAGAGCATGGTGGATTGTCTCCTGCCAGTACCTGTGGGCATGCAGAGTGGCACCTCCTTCTGCTCCGAACAAAGAAGAGAAAGAAGCCACGGCTCCTCTGCTGGCCAAAGGAGGACTCTTTCCCTGAGAAACTGGGTGATGACAGGAACTCCACTCCGCCTGCCTTCTCACCAGTGCATGGCCTGATTTCCTCACCGAGGAAACGTTTCTCTTTTTCTCCAGAATTACAAAAGTGCATTCCAAACGCTGTTTGTATAGAAGGGCTGCGGTCAGCTGGAAGAGGTTCCCAATGCAGAGCCCAGAGCCAGGACGTCTCCTTGCTGCTCCATCAGCTGCTCCTGGTGTGGCTGGGAATGGGCCCCTCTCCTTTTGGGCATTGCTCTTCTTGTTGCAAAGTGGTGCTGAACTCAGACCCTCCCACGTAGCATTTGAGAGCCCAGGCACAGAGCATTTGAGAGCCCAGGCACAGCTCCCCTCACAGGGCCAGGCCGCCCCCGCTCAGCCACCGCGCCCTCTCTGCAGAACATCCGGATTGGCTGCTGTGCCACAAGGCGCTCCGGCAGATGCTGTCCAGCCTGCTCCTAATGGTGTCCTGCAGCTCCTCATCACCGAGCAGGACCGCTGCTGCCAGGGCCAGCAGAAAGTACTCAGTGGCATCGTGGGCATCCTAACCTCATGGTATGGGGGCAAAGAAAAGACAGCAGGAGTGAATACTTCCAGGATCAGCTGTGCTAGAATCTCAAGTTCTTCTCTGCAGAACATCTCATCCCCATCTGCCAGTTCCTAAGGGAACTCCACTTCCTCCCTTCCAGGGTTCCCCTGACGCTGCTATCCACTGTATTCCTCCTTCCCAGGCATAGAAGTGGCTCCTCCCCCAGGCTCAGCCAACCAAGATACATTATTGCTCTGGGCATGCTACTTCAGAGGCAGGTAGATGACCCAAACCTCACCCATCCGTCACTCCCCACGATTTTCCAGTGTGAAGGAAAATGGTCCTTCGTCCTGTTTGATGTGGGCTTGAGCTTGCCAGGAACTTGAGTGGAAGGAGGCCACATAGCAAAAAGTGACAGAAACCACATAGAATTAAGGGATACAGAGGGGAAATCCATGACGGCATTTGAGGATTGGGATCCAGAACCACCTGAAGCTAAATATATACTTCAACTTTCCAGCTACCTGTGCCAATAAATCGTCTTTTTTGTTTAAGGTTGTTGGAGCTGTGTCTTCCCTTGGCATTCTCTAGGGTCCTTGTTTGATGTCCTCAGATCATGCACAGTTTGTCCATGAACCACATCCTGGGAGTTGCAGGGCAACAGCAACCCGGCTCAGGAATCCTTCACTGCCCCTGTCCCTCTCTGCTTGGTACAGGAGAGGAACAATTGCTTCAGAAGGGGAGGTCTGATCCCTGTAAGTATGTGGTTAAATCAGACCAGAAACAAAGTCGGGCAAGTGAGAAAAGGATGGCAGTGCTGCCCTTAGGGTTCCCTGGGGTCCCAACACAGGCACAACTCAGAAGCCACTGGATGAAGAGGTGAGGGTTGTGCGGTGGAGACCAGGGACCTCGGATAAAGGGAAGCCAAACCTGGGGTCACAATTTGAGGATCAGAGTTGTCAGAGAGAACTACAAATCAAAAACTCAGCTCTAGAAGTAACTGGAAAAATAAAGTTCTAGATATACCTCCAGCATAATAAGCTGGAGAATCAGGGCTGACACTTTGTTAGGACCCAGGCATGCTCATATTTGGGAGCCCTGCACCCCATTACCACATATATTATAAAATATGCACCTATAGGTCTTATTTATAAAATTCATATACAAACTGTATAAGACATTTTGACATACAACATTTCATGAATATATGACTAAGCATTCATTTTGCTTTTAATTTGGGAATTTTTATATCATATTTATGCAAAATCTGGTTTATATAACTTTATATGAAATGTCATAGTAGATCTATATCATTGTGTGGACATATGAAATACTCATTTTGATTTTAAATATGGAGCTCTAGTTCCTTTGTGTGCAGGAGTCACATATTTTCATAGACTCGAGGGGCTTTCAGGCACTAGGCAGTGCGCTCAGAGTCCCTGATAGATAAAACACCACAGAAATCCTAGCAGGATGAAGACAAAGAGGACCTAACAGCTGTATCCTCAGCAGAAGCAGGAGTACTTGTGAGCTCTCTGTGAGGTTAAGTGAAAATGGCCATCCAATCCCTGAGGAGCCACTCCCCACAGGGAGTCAAGATACCCCATTGTGGCCCACTGGTTCTCTCAACTCCACCCCAAAGTCTCCTGACCATCTCTGTGGGGTCAGGAAATTACGATTGGATGGTAGTGCTCACGTTACCTGGGAAGTTCGGCTCCTACCTTCAGCTGGGAGAAGGTGAGTCGGCCCAGACGATAATACACTTTGGCATAGTACAGGGCCTCCTTGGGGCTTTGCAGCCAGGGTGGGCAGAGGGACAGTGTCTTCAGGTAGCAGTCCTCAGCCATCTCGTACATGTGCAGGGAGTAGTACACTGTAGCCAGGCGGTGAAAGGCCACCAGCTCCTGCCTCTTATCTCCTAGGAATTGGAAGACTGCAAGAGATATCCTACAGCCAACATTCTGCATCATCCACTCACTCACTCACTCATTCTGTAAAACTTTTGAATTGTCCATTAGATGTCAAGGTTTGTGCCCGGGGTAGAGAGAACACTACCGAAGAGGTCCCCACCTCATGAAGTTCATCATCTCACAGCTCACAGATATTCCTTAGACAATCCCACAAGCAAATGTAACAGTGCACCTACAACAAGTGACGGTGAAGTGGCTAAGTAGAATATGCATGCTAGCCATGCAGGATGATCCTACTGCAGCTCTCACTGTAACTCAGGATTCTAGGAAAGAATGCTTTCTCAATCCCTCTTATGGGACAGGGGACCAGACTAGCTTGATAAGTAGCTAGGTTCCTTACAATGAATACCTCTGTATGATGGTCATCTTCTCCACATGCAAGTCTCTCTCTTCAGAGAGCCTCCTCGGCCTCCACCAAGCAGCAGTCCCTCTCTAGCTCCTTTACCCATTTTGGTCTCAGAGGAACTATAGAGATCTGTTCACTTTTAAACCAGACTTTAAAAACAGTGATTTCTAGTAAGTCTATGACTTGCTATTTTGGTATTTGGGAGGCTTATTGTTTTGGTAACTAATCACCTTAATACAAAGTGATGTTTCATAGGGAACAAAGGTTTACAATTGTGTCTTTGGAATATTTGCAAGGCTGTTGTTTGATGCCATCTAAAAATATCACTTTTAAGCTTCAAAGAGCCAAAAGCCAAATTTTGGCAAAAAAAAAAAAAAAAGAATGAAAGAAAGAAAAGAAGAAAAAAGTCCAAGAAGAGAAAATTTCCTGTTATGGAAAAATACAGGCACAGGGAAGACGTGCATAAAGGTTCCTAGAGCTTTCTTTCAGCTCCTGCCCAGGGAAGGCTAAAGAGTTATCAGAGGACACTGGGTGGGGAGGGGGGGACACATTGGGAGAGACTATAGTCTAGAGCCTTTCCTGAGATTAGTAGATACTATCGCCCAGATGATGCTTAAGGTGGGCGAGAATGAGTGAGGCGAGTGAAACAAACGCAATCAGACACAATAAAGTCCAGTACCATCCACACTGATGCCCTTGAAAACACCCAGAAGCCCCTTCTGTAATCAGAGAAGACTCCATTTGCCCCCTATATCTGATAAATGCTTTGCTAACCACACCTGCTTTTCTTCAAGCACCAGCATTCAAGACAAGTGTTGGTGTTTTGTTGTTCTGCCCTCTCCGTGTTAGCAGCTTACATTGTTTCCTACCAGCTTTGGCTGCAAATGCAAGCTCTTCCTGCTATGTTGTCAGTTAGGTTAATGGGAATCTAACTTTCATTTGAGTTTCATTTCCATGGGTGGGAAAATGTGCATTTGATTAACAACCATTCAATTAAAATTCAGCACATAGTCTAAGATATCACTTACCTGTACTCAGGGAATAACATCGATTGTAATGTTAATTAACATGGCACAGGCAACACCTACCAAGGACTGATATACCTAGCCTTGTGCTGTGATCTTTATATGAATAACCACTGATCTTCATGGGGTGCACACTGTTTTTAATACTGATTTGCTGATAACAAACTTGAGGTTTCTAGAAGTTAACCAGTTTCTTAATGAAGGGTCCTTGACTGTTAGACCTGAGATTTGAATCCACGCAGTTCAGCTCCGGAGCTGAGGCTGTTACTGCTTGTGAGGTACTGCTGACCCAGTTTATATGTCTGCCCCACAGCCAGAACCACCTACCTGTGACTGTGCTCAGTCTGGCAGCCAGGGTAGCATACTCCAGAGCCTTCTCATAGCCCGCGAGGCTGATCTGCAGCTCTGTCAGCTTATTGAAAATCCGGAGCTCAGTCCTCAGGGCCTTCATCCGCCTTGCTAATGGGACAGCACCCATCTGAGGAGGAGGCATCAGGAGCTCAGTATATGGTCTACACCAAACTCTTGGAGCCTATATTCTACTGGTGGGGGTTGGGTGGGCTAAATGAAGGGGATAGGCATTGCTTTCCTCAAATTGCTCATGGTCCTTGCTCTTGGTGCTCTGCCCAGATACTAAAAGTGTAAGAGCCAGATGTCATCAGGCTTCCTAAAACTGGAGAAACTCAGAGCAGGCAAGGGGAGGTGACTTTTTTGAAAGTCACACAGGAAATTATTCACCTCTCCCTTAAGGACCTACAGTACTAATCTATGAATTCCACATATGAGTCTGTACCTGATACCTGAAAGTGCTCAATACATGCTCACTTCTATTATTTTATTGTGGAGAATTTGAGACAGGTCACATCACCTTCTGAGCCTTGGTTCTCATTTACAAAGTGTATATGAGAATAAAGACCTCAACAGTCAAGGGTCTGTTTCATGTATCACTCCCCCTAGCTCAGTGATTGGCATATGGTGAGTATTTGATAATGCTGATAACCAAACAAAAAACTAAAAAAATAAAATAAAATGAATGGATACTTGAATAAAGGAAATTTTAGGGTCAAACAAGATGAGGTTTCTAAAACTCAAGTTGGTGATGGACAACAATTCATGTCTATTCTAACTGGACATTGATTTCATTCATATTATCTTGTAAATCAACTCTTATTTTCTTGCCTCATGCTTTGCAATATCTGTGAAATCATGGATGTGATGAGCTGGTATTATAAAATTTTTAATTTTTAAATGTATGCTAACATTTGTGCGGTAAGAACATAGTAAAATGAAAATGTTTATCTATGTACCCTTTAAATCACCTCTCACCACGTACTTAGCCATGCACAGTGGCAAGTGGGTGACACTGGTGAACGTGAGTGTGTGCTGAAAACTTTAAAGTGCTATGCCCTCAACAGCTCCAGTTACTATGGTGTGTTGTCCCAGGACCAGTGATCATATCAACCATGAGAATGACTGAGTTTCTCAGACCCTTCTCTGAGGGCCTGCTAGATGGAAAAAAGGGCAACTGTATGGGCAGTGGATAAGGAAGGGAGGGAAAAAATACCAGCAAGAGAGGGAAAGAGAGAGCCCAGGCTGACGTCCAGTGTGTCCTTGCCCACCAGGGCCCAAGCTGGCACCCACAGAGCCTGTGACTTACTCGGTAATACTCCACTGCACGGTGCCTGTGGCGGGTCCCATTGAAAAACACATCACCTGCTTCTTCGTAGAGTTTGAGGGCCAAGGAGGGCTCCTCTGACTTCAGGGCCGACTGGATGGCTGCCTGGGTAGGACAGAGATGGCTGTCAAAGGCAGAGAGAGGGGTTTCCATGTCCCCACAGGATTGGCAGGAATGAGCTGCATGCCATGCAGTTTGAGCCTTGGCTGCAGTTCCCCAAATCCTGAATTGTCCTATACACTCACAGGGCCAGTGAGAAGGCTCCACAATCCTCTTGTCTGGCATTTCCCCACTGTGGTATGAGATCACTTTTGGTGGTACTAGTGGTGATATAGAGCAGTATATCATAAGCAAAACAGAAAAGCTTCTGCTTTGATAGTTAAGTATTAAATGTGTTTTAGAAAAAAAAATCAGTAAAACCAAATGTGATTTTGGATAGTCTGATTTAGGATAAGGTGCAGTATAAAAAGCTATGTTGAAATTTGGTCAAGCCAAAATATGTAAGTAATAATACCAAAGATACATGCATATAGCTAAACCATGAACTTATTGTCTACATGACCAAAACTGTATCTGTTCCAACACCAACACTTTCCAGAGAGAGATAGTGAGGCTCAGGGAAAACGAGAAATAAAAACATAACACAAAATCTCCTCAGTGTCTAACAGACGCTACTGTCTCCCAGGCTAACATCACACCCCGGCCCTACAATCATTTTATCTCTAGAAGCCTATGTCACCTATGTTACATTGCACCTAAACCAAACGTGATGAGCAAGGTGAACTGTGAAGAGTGTATGGCTGCATTTTTGCAGCACATTCGCAGGAACTCAGGAGACTTAGATAGAGAAAGCTGGATTTTGCTAGGAGCGACCCAAGGAACATCGAGTTAGGTGGCAGCCTCGGACTGGTAGGACCTGGGACCAGCTCCGGCCAGTGAACATCTAAGTGCTGGGAAGGACACTGCACTGATTGGTACTGCTGGTATGGCTACACAGAGAGAGACAGGGCAGCGCAATGAATCCCAGAGTCAGCAACTTTGCCATCAATACAAGGCACAACCTTAACAGCTCCCCCTGGGCTTCAGCATAAAAGGAAGACTGAAATGTGTGCTAAAAAAGGGGGGGGAGGGAGGCATCTCTTCTGTTGAAAACCCCCATCCATGCACTCTGGCTGGAGATCTTTGACTCTAATAAATCTTGCTTTTTAAATCAAAAAAAAAAAAAAAGTGCTGAGAATGGTTTCCAGCTCTAAAATCCCCATCCAGAAGGGTGCAGCGTTTGAGTAAAGGCTCCAAGTCAGAATGTCTGTGTGCAGTTCTCAGCTCCACCACCTACTGGCTGTATCACCTTGGCCAATGACTCAGCTTCTCTGAGCCTCATCTTTAAAATGCGATTTATAACGGAAACTCCTACTACCGTTGTAATGAGGATTAAACCGCATCATGTAAGTGAAACATTTAGCAAAGTTTTCTGCCCATGGGAAGCTGTAAACAATGTGATGCAGTCAGTATTAAATCTCTGTAGAAAGGAATTTAGCACATGTTCATAATAGTATAAGGGAGAGTACAACGAGACAAAATAAAAATGGGAAGGAAGAAAACATGATGGGCACATTTTTGAGTTAACAAAACCTTACCTACCATCATATTATTTAATGTTATTATGTGTAGATAATAATAATAATAGCACTATGCCATTTATTAAGCATTTACTAAGTCCTGAGCACTCAGCAAGTGCTTACTGTGCATTTACTATAACACACACACACAAGGGTACTTAAGGACGTTGGGAATTAACAGATAAGTAAGTTTTGGTGCAAAAATATTTTTATACCCATTCAGAGCTTTTTCATAGTGCCCATTTCTCATGAACTTTTTGAACACTCCTCTTTTGTACTGAGATATATATGGAAAGAGATGAGGTCCAACCACAAAGACACTGAGGCACAAAGAGCTCATGAACAGTCATGCCCTTGACACTCGATGGCCTGTGATCTCATTGCAGACTTCTCTGTCTCCAAACCAAGGCCATTAATCACTACACTATATCACATGTCAGACATTAAAAGTACGCAAACTGACAAAAAGCTGTAAGAGAATTCATATACCAACATTGCCTCAAATTGCAGTAAAACCCTGAAGTCAAGGCAAGTGTTGACTTTGGCAGTTTCTAAAACACTTAACATTGAAAGGTGACATCCTCCCAGGACTCACATGTGTATGGGGGACTCATGGCCTATGCCATTTGTCACCTGCACTGAGCCTACTAAACTACTCTAGTCTCCATCATGTGACCCAGGAGCAGCCCCAGGCTGACCCTTTGCTATGCGCTTAGCATGGACATCATCCCTCTCTGGTTCCACTCGATCAGTTTGGAAAATACAGCTGCCTCCCTAAAGGACCCAAGTGAGCAGTTCCCCTAGAGGTCATAGGAGGTCTACCTGCAGGTACAGTTCCACCAGCTCGTCTTCTTGCATGAGGTAGTAGAGCCGCCCAGCCCCAAGCCAGGCCTCAGCAGCCTTGTCTCTCTCCCTCAGGTCGATGAAGATGCGCAGGCTCTCCTTGATGCACGTGAGGGACCTCCTGAGGGATCTGGGGGATGCACATAGCCTGTGAGATATGAGTTCTCAAAGGGGCCTGACACGTCACTCAGCACACAAGGAACATGAAGCTCCGGAGGAAAACTTTCTCCTAGATCACACAGAGGACTCAAGGCCTCACTGGAATCCTGGCTGTGCCCAACTGGCTGTGAGACCCCAAGAGAAAGTAAAGAGACTCCCCCATGCCTTGGTTTCTCCATCTGCAAAATGAGAATATAATTGTACTTGTTGAAGAGGATGACTGTGAGGATTAAAGGACTGTACTCTCATACAGTAAGCACTTAATAAATGTTGAATATTAGCTCTCATTATTATTACTGACCCATGGTTCATCCATCTTTCAAATGCACAATAACATTGCTTTCACAAGCACCTAACATTTAGTAGATACCAAATGTACATTGGCTGAATTAATGTACAAATTAGTGACCAGAGTGGTAAATTTAAATCATCAAAAAGATTCTGATGCTTTATTAAGAAGAGAAATTAAAGTAGGGTGAAATTCAAAGGTTGGTGTGCTAATGATTACTCTTTAATAATTATCTGGTATCCTTTATTAATTTGGGAAATTGTATTATATAGAAAACTCTTCCTCCATAACGGGGATTAATGAAAAAATAAGTGCTGTATAGATGCAGAGTTCTGGAAAGGGAAGGAACACTGGGCAGCAATTAGTCACTTGGAAACTTTGTAAACAGGCATACACAGTCAACTCCTCCCCAGCATGTGGAAATACTGTGCTCACCTGGGCCCTGGACCTTCTGGGAGTGTGGCTCAGGCACAGTGCAGTATTCTGTCAAAGTCCCCCAAGCGACTCTGTTATGCAGCTTGGTCTGAGATTCGCTGATCTAGTCCAACCTCCTGATTTTATAGAGGAATCAGGCCTAGACATGGGAAGTGACTTACACAAGGTGGCTCATTAGGAGGAGATCCAAGGCCAGAATTCCTTTCTCCTGAGTCCCAGTCCGGGACTCATCCCATGCCACTGACATTTCCCAAAGCATGATTCATGGTCCGCACGGCAGCAGCATTACCTGGAAAGCTTAGCACAGACTCCCAGAGCTACCTCAGACTGAATCAGAGTAATCACAGTTGCAATACAGACATCTGAGTTCCTCAGGCACACCCAGTCTATTCTCATGCACACCGAAGTATGAGAATCACTGACCAAACCACATAAATTCTAGAACCACTGGTCAACACCAACAATCTCTGCAGACACTTGGGTAGGAGGTTCTCACTGGACTTGGTCACAACCTTATTAAGGACAACTCATCAACCAGACCTCCTTGTGCACAGTGGTGGAAACAAGCCCTGCCCCTAACTAATGAGTTCCTGATCGTTTTTGGCCATGAGGCAGCCGTTGGCCTGCTGCAGAGAGTGCTAGGTACTGGGCCCTTGTTAGAACTGGGAAGAAAGAACTTGAACTTTACCCCACTGCTCTGCCTTTGACTTAAGATTGACTGGCAACCAGGAAAGGCACTGGCCACTTTCTCTCTAGAATTAGGACAGCAGACTTGCTACACAACCATGGTTTAAGCTGAGAAGCTCCACACATGGCCAAGGCAGTCCCCATTTCCCTACTTTAGCTGCAATAACCATAGGGCCCTGTCATTCTCACCCCTGCTCTGTACTCATGAAATTCAAGCTGAATTAGAAGGTTCAGCAGGCCTGGTCTCCACTGCTGTCCCCGCTCTCACTGGAAGAATTGATAAAGACAAGACCCGTACATCCTATCTGATCCCATTTCCTGCTGAGTTTTTGCTTATTGCCATTTGCTGTCCTGGAATGCGTTGGGCTTTAGTTGTTTTCTCTAGAAACTCAGGGAGCAAGCTTTGGATTATTACAGAGAGGCCAACTCATAGAGCAGCATTTGCTTCTTGGGCTTTTTCTCTCTGAGTTCATTATGACTGTAGAAGGGAGGAAATCACTCTTTCTCTCCAAGAAACAGTCCATAGAGGAAAGACACACTTACAAAGACCAAGTACTCACACAGCACCAAGACTCCTTAAAAATGGTGACTTCCCAAAGACAACTGCTTGTTACCAAGACTTACACCCAGTCCATGATCTCCAGCAGAAAACAAGTGCCTTTCTGTTCTGAAACTGGAAGAACTCCAGGCTCCTCAGTTGTTTCCTATCACCTCTCAGCACCCTATTACATTACACCTGCCAATGGCTGTGCTGTGTCACTCACCAGCTGGACTACAGGCTTGGCCTGGGGTAGCCCCACATCCCACTTCCACCAGCCACTACCTGCAGTTTCTGAGTCTGGTAAAGCTTCAAAAACGAAACGAGGAGCTCAGTGTCGATTCAACTTACACACCCCTGGATCTTCTCCCTCTTTGTCCTGCTAGGGTATCTCAACCCCTTTCCAATACTGATCTTCTCTCTTTCTGATTTTTTCCCCATGTTCTACCTGTGGGGCTAAGTTCTTGTTTCCTCCTGTCTGCTCGAATATCAGCCATAAACCTCTGGCCAGATGAGCTGAACACACCTGCATCTCAGACTTCCTTCTACCAACAACCCCTGATGGGCTTCTCAGATTCCTGACCTGACTGGATGAGGTCTGACATCTGGTCAAAACTCAGCCTCCACTAATGGGGCCTGTCCTGTTTTGAGAACAAGAGCTGTTGCTTATGAGGGCTGACCCTGGGCCAGGTGTTGGGATATGCACCTTCAGTATACATTCACTCACTGAAATCCTTATAGAAATTCTAAACCATTCACATTCTTATTCATTTTGCAAATAAAAAAGGCTGAATGGGTTCTATTTTCCTTCTTTGTTTTTTGGATTTTTTGAAATTCACCCAAGTTATTCTGGCCATTTCTAAAGCTTTATTTGGAGCCCTCTGATGCTTTGTCATATAACATTAACAGTGGCAGTACTGTTACCTGGCATTTATTGAGCATTAGCAAATGCTAGCTACTTTACATGTATAATTTTACCTAATCATCACATCAGCCCCCGAGAGAATGGAACTATTTTTAAATGTTTATTTTACTTTCACCTACTTGAAAGGCAGAGCGAGAGAGCAAGAGAGAGAGAGAGAGAGAGAGAGAGAGAGAGAGAGAGAGAATCGTCTTTCTACCAGTTCACTTTCCAACTTCCTGCAACAGCCAGGACTTGGCTAGACCAAAGCCAGGAGTCCAGAACTCCATCCACGTCTCCCACATGGATGACAGGGGTCCAAGCACTTGAGCCATCATCCATCTGCCTCCCAGGATGCATCAGCAGGAAGCTGGATCAGAAGTGGAAGAGCTGGAACTCAAAGTGGCACTCCAATGTGGGATGTGGACATTGTAAGTGTTCAGTAAATAGTTATCAGAATTATCAATAGATCTACAAAGGTCTTCTACACCTCACCTGGTTCAGCTCTAGAGCAAAGTACCATGTATCTATGTTATCTCACCTAAATACAGAAGACAAGACTCCCAAAAACCATTCCCAGTGAGAGACTGAAGAAGTTTATCAAACTAGATTCTATAGTTATCACCTGAAAGGTAGAGAGGACATGACCCTGAAGGTATGGGACAAAGAGACAGCAAAGTATTTCCAGGCAAAAACTCAAAGACTGAGCCAAAGTTTTTAGCATCTCTTTGCTCTCCTGTACCACCCCCCACCTCTAAACCCTAGAGACAATCTTCCAAGTAGGAGGAATTAAAATCAGTAGAAAGGCAGTGTGGGAGAATAAAAAACACCTTAAAGTGAAGGGTCAGAAATATAAGCTGATGTCTACAAAAGGAAGTAGTATAATCAGTCTGGATTCTCTGTAACAGCAGAACTCAGACCAGATGGATAATTAGGCCATGCTCATCCATACAATTGCATGAACTTTCATTATATAGCTATCCATGCCTATTGTTTATCCAGGGTGAGAATTACTGGTGAGGTCGGCAGAATACATACAGAGTATTTAAGAGTATGCATTCTAGACCAGGGATTGGAAAAGTATAGGCCATGAGCCAAACAAAGCCTTCCCCCTGCTTTTGTTAATAAAGTTTTATTGGAACACAGCCACATTCATTCATTTATATATTGTCTATGGCTGTTTTTGCACTATGACTGCAGAAATTTTGGCAGAGATCATGACTCACAAAGCCTGAAACAATTACCATCTGTTACTTTATAGAAGAATTTGTTAACCCTGCTCTAGACATGCAAATTATTTGTCTTCTTTAGCTCTCAATTTTCAGAATTCTTTCTACTTCTTATGAGCCTTACACATCATTTAGTAAACAATGCGTGCTTGCTTCATGCTGGTAGTGTTTTGGTCACCCTTTTCATCATGGTTGCTCATAGTGCAGTTTTGGAGGTCCACTGCAATCCCCCACCCAATATCCACGTCCCCTCCTAAGTGACAGAATTGCATCTTCCTCTACCCATACCCAGTTTGTCACCAAAATCTGTTCATTAAATCCACAAAATCTCTTTCAAGTATGTCCCCACCTTCCCATTGCCACTGCTGTCATCCCCACCTGAAGTGCTACTCTATGTTTCTGTGCTAATCAGCATCTTAGTTGTCCTGCACGGGTCTCCTCAAGCGCTACCACTGTCGTGAAGTCTTCCCCAATTCCCCTCCCCTTTTGTGGAACATGTTCTCTCCTTTCCCTCCAAACCTGTCCCTGAACACTTCCACCTTTTCTTCCATGAATACTTCCTGCTTTGCTTGCTATGACTTGGAGCTTTCAGAGGGCAGAAATCCATTGAGAGGAGTGTGGTTGAAGAAATCTATCCACTACATCAGGATGCACTTAGTGAATTCCTCCTAGAAATCAGTGCCAGGAAAAACTTGCTCCAAGAAATGTATTTATTTATGTTCTTCTTTCAGACAGTAAGAACTTCACATGGCTTTCCCCTTTTCACCTTAGCTACCAGGAAGTTTAGCACTAAATTACAGTAACCACACCCTGTGCATGGAAACACCTGCTTTTCCATGTCTGTTAGCTGGTCTTTGTTCTTTCTTTCTTAGTTCTCCATAGCACTGGGTGATTTACACATGCTGAGTAAATATAGCACTGCAGCACGCGCTCTTTGAAGAACAGGTCACTCCGCGAGAGGGCAAGGACCTTATGTTTGCAGAGGTTTCCTCTGACACCTAAAGTACTTCCCAATCTTCCTCTTCGAGTCACTAACATGGGTGGTAAAGTAGAAGTGGGTATTTATCCTCTCACAGCTATTCAAATAAGAATCTCAGAGCTGAGAATCACTGAATCAGTAGGATTAAAAGATCTAATTAAAAGATCTAACTTCTCAGACAATGGAGGAAGGATCTCCAAAAATTCACTCCTCCATAAAAGGCATAAAAACACTGTCAAAAAATCAAATAGTCAGATTCCTTCTGATCTCTGAAAGATAGCCAAAGGCTTAAAACAACCCGAGAAGTGTTTATGCAAGAGAAATGGTTGAATCTTGTGAAGAATACCGAGCTTTGATATTTTCGAATTTGCTCTAAGCCAGCTTTCTCACCCCAGCCGTTGTGTAGCCTTAAAAACAAACAGCCTGACAGAAGCAGCTTCACAGAATCCACTGGAGGGGACGTGATGGGTTTGGGATTCCCCCAAAATCCCTTCCCCAGAGAGGTCACGTGTGGTCTGTCTGAAAGTTCCTGAAAGCCTGCACTCACAGGGCTTGTTTTAGTTTACCTGACTCGGAGCTCCCTCAAGGAGAAACACCTTTTTCCCTGAGTGTTTGCCCCCCCCCCGCCCCGAAAAATAGCAATTGCTGATCATTGCCACTCCCTGAGGTGGTTTAAAAAAATGAGGCAAATAAAAAATATGACAATAAAATAAAAACTTAGTGAATAAGATGTCCATAAGAGGCTTTGAAAAGCTTCAACAGGTTCCTAGGAATCAAGAAGACCACATGCACATACAGGGCTGTGTGCATGCCCAGGAAACACTTAATATCACTATAAATTACACCCCAAGAAAGACAGTAAGAAAATAACTGAAAGAAATGCAGTAAGAGAAATGACAAGGAAATTAAAATAGTACCCTAGAAAATATCTATTTAACACAAAAGCAGACAACAACAGAGGAATAGAAAAATAAAAATGATCTGAGATACATAAGAAACAAGTAGAAAACGGCAGATATAAAACCTATCTTAGCAGTAATTAGGTATAAAAGAATTAAATACTCTAGTGTTTAAAAGTGATTCCACTAAAAAAAATTTTTTTAAGCAATCCAACTACATACTATGTATAAAACACATACTTTAGATTCAAAGACAAATAGATTAAGAAGTAAAATATGAGAAAATATATACCATATGAATGATAACCAAAGAGAAATGAAGTAGTTACACTATGATAGAAAGTACAAAATTGTCACTAAGGACAACAAAGAAAATTTTATAATGATAAAATAATCAATTTATCAGAAAGACATAACAATTACAAATATATATGCACTTAACAATGTGGCTCCAAAATAGGTGTAGAAAAAAACGTACATAATTGAAGGAAGAATGAGAAAATTCACGAACAATAATTGGATATTATAATAATTCATTTTTTTTTTGACAGGCAGAGTGGACAGTGAGAGAGAGAGAGAGACAGAGAGAAAGGTCTTCCTTTCCCGTTGGTTCACCCCCCAATGGCCGCTGCAGCCGGCGCACCGTGCTGATCCAAAGCCAGGAGCCAGGTGCTTCTGGTCTCCCATGGGGTGCAGGGCCCAAGCACTTGGGCCATCCTCCACTGCACTCCCGGGCCATAGCAGAGAGCTGGACTGGAAGAGGGGCAACCAGGACAGAATCCGGCGCCCCGACCGGGACTAGAACCTGGTGTGCCGGCACCACAAGGCAGAGGATTAACCTATTGAGCCTCAGCACCGGCCAATAATTCACTTTCAGTAATGGATGGAGTAAACAGACATAAAACAATAAGGAGACACAAGACTTTAACCATAAACCAATTAGACCTAATAGATATCTACCCCAAACAACACAGAATATTTGCATGGAATATCCTCCAGAGTAGACCATATGCTACCATAAAACAAATCTCAATAAATTTAAAAAGAATTAAATCAAACAAAGTAAAATTTCCCTCCACAACAGAATGAAACTAGAAGTCAGTGACAAAATGAAATTTTGGAAATTTACAAATATTTGGAAAGTAAACAACACACTCCTAAATAAACAGAGTCAAAGAAGAAATCACAAGGAATACTGGAAAATGCTTTGAAATTAATAAAAACAAAGTCACAACATATCAAAATTTATAAAATGAAGTGAGAGCAATGTTCAGAGGAAATTTAGAGCTGTAAAAACGTATACAAAATGATTTCAAATCAGTCACATTATAGTCCACCTTAAGATGCTACACAGTGGTTGGTGCTGTGGCATAGCAGTAAAGCCGCTGTCTGTACTGCCCGCATCCCATTTGGGCGCCGGTTTGAGTCCCGGTTACTCCACTTCCAATCCAGCTCTCTGCTATGGCCTGAGAAAGCAGTGGAAGATGGCCCAAGTCCTTGGGCCCCTGCACTCACGTGGGAGACTCAGAAGTAGCTCCTGGCTCCTGGCTTCAGATCGGCTCAGCTCTGGCTGTTACAGCCATCTGGGGAGTGAACCAGCAGGTGAAAGCCCCCCCCCCCCTTACTCTCTCTCTCTCTCCGCATCTGCCTCTCTGTAGCTCTGCCTCTAAAATAAAGAAATAAATCTTAGGAAAAGATTTGTAACTACACAAAGAAAAGTATAATAAACCAAAAGCAAGTAGAATAAATGAAATACTAAAGATTAGATGATAAATAAATGCTATACAGAAAAGAAAAACCAAAGGGCAATTCCTTTGGCTAGTATGACAAAGCAAAAAGAAAGACGAAACTCAAAAAAGTTAAGACTATTACTGACTTTATAGAATAAAAGGGATTACAAAGGAATACTGTGAACAATTATACACCAACAGATTAGACAAATGAACAAATTCCTGGAAAGACAAAAACAAGACTGTTCAAGAAGAGATAGAAAATCTAAGTATACCTATAACAACTAGAATGACTGAATTATTGACGAAAATCCAAGATACAGCTATCTTCGTTTGTGACTTCTACCAAGTATTTAAAGAACAATTCCTTCACAAATTCTTACCAAAATAACAGAAAAGGAGCAAACAGTTCCCAACTCATTCAATGAGGCAATCAAGAAACTGAAAAGATAACCCATAGTTGGGGGAAAATATTTCAAATAATGTGTCAGAAAGGAATCTGTATCTAGAATATATTTTTTAAAAACCTCTTGCCATTCAACAATAAAAAAAAAAAATCCCAATTTCAAAGGGAAAACTCACTTGAGCAGACATACAAATGCCCAGAAAGACATGTAATGCTGCTCAACATCTCTAGTTATCATGGAAACGCAAATTAAAGCTTTAATGAAATTCCATTTTACAGCCACTAGGATGGCTAAAATGTACACAATAGTGTTGGTGAGGATGTGGAGACATTGGAATTTTCACAAATATCTAATGAGAATGTAAAATGGTATAGCCACTTTGGAAAACAGTCTGGCAGTTATGTGACTCTGTAATTCCACTCCTAGGCAAACACCCAAAAGAACTGAAAGTACTTCATATAAAATCTTGCTCATGAATGTTCATTGCAGCATTATTCATAGAAGTCACAAAGTGGAAGGAATCTAAGTGTCTCTCAACTGAGGAGTGAATAAACAAAGATAGTACATTCACACAATACAACACTGTTCTTAGATTAATCACACTGAAGTACTGAAAGTGACAAAATGGCTGAACCTTGAAAATATCATACAGAGTCAAAGAAACCAGTCACTTGAGATCACATGTTGTATGATTTCACTATATCAAATGTCTAGAATGGGGAAATCCATAAAGACAGAAAGATTAGTGGTTTCTAGAGCTAAACTAGGACTGGATAATGGTGATTGACTGCTAATGTGTATTTATTATTCTTATTATTATTTTATTATTTAATGTGTGGGTTTGCAGGGGGAAGGCCAAGATGATGTTCTGCTATTGATAGCCATGGGAGTTACACAACAAAGTAGATAAACTAAAACCTAAATTGTATAATTTAAAGGCTAAATATGATGTTATGTGATTATACCTCAATAAAGCTGCTACTAAGAAGATCGAGATTCAATTCAATTCCAGAAACTCCTCTACCATATTTCTAAATAATCAATCAGTCTCTGCTTGAACACTTATAATAACAACATGCTCACTCCCACATAGGGATAGACAGCTCCATTTTTATAGCTATTTTGGGTTTTATTTTCCCTAATCATTCATTTTCCCAGCATCTACCATAGTGCCTGACATGTCAGAAGATTTCCCATATGTGATAATGTTGACATGGATCAACATTTCATAGTGAAAAATTTTAAGTGAAAAAAGCACATAACAGAACAGTATATTATGAAACAGAATTTTTAGCATAATATCACAATGGAACTAAAATATGTACATATTAAAATACATCTAATATTTATTTACATAGAAAATATGTATCATGTATACTCTTTCATATGCATGAAATATTTATGGATTTTTAAAAAATATTTAAGGAGTTAGTTCTGGAGAATCTTGGGAAAAGGAGAGTTGGGAGGGAACATTTATTTTTCAATTTATAACCTTTAATATTGATTTAATGAGTTTTTTTCCCGTAATAAGCTAATTTTGGAAAAAGTTGCATTCCCCATTTGGGTGAAAATCTCTGCTGTTCTAACTTACTATGTGTTATTTGATTCCTTACCAGTGAAGACTCCCTAAGGAAAGACTCACTATGTCTTGTGGTTGATCCCATATATGCCAGTGCTCTCAAAGGGCTATTGGAATAGGCATCTGCGGCTCCACTAACAGCACTCTGACCACTCAAGTGTCACTAAAGGCCAAAAAGGCTCTCTTCTCCCCAGCATCATAATGTGTGTACTTGACTAACTCCGTATCTTCTCATGTGGCTTTCATGATTAAGGGACTCTTGGCCAAAGAAAACAAAGCAAAACTGCCCCATTCCCCAGTGGATTTGGATGAACACTGGTAATAAAATCAGGTAGAACTCCAACAGCAGACATTAGAGAAGAATCAATTGGTCTATAAGGAATTGCACATGAGATGGCTTACAAACGTATGCTGTATCATGGTCACTACCATCTACTCATACCAAGTTAAAAATGTCACCAATCTTGGGCCAGCGCTGTGGCTCACTAGGCTAATCCTCTGCCTGTGGCACCAGCACCCTGGGTTCTAGTCCCGGTTGGGGCACCGGATTCTGTCCTGGTTGCTCCTCTTCCAGTCCAGCTCTCTGCTGTGGCCCGGGAAGGCAGTGGAGGATGGCCCAGGTCCTTGGGCCCTGAACCCACATGGGAGACCAGGAGGAAGCACCTGGTTCCTGGCTTCAGATCGGCGCAGTGCGTCAGCCGCAATGCGCTGGCCGTAGCGGCCACTTGGGGGGTGAACCAATGGAAAAAGGAAGACCTTTCTCTCTGTCTCTTTCTCTCTCTCACTGTCTAAC
Source organism: Lepus europaeus (assembly GCF_033115175.1). NCBI lineage: Eukaryota > Metazoa > Chordata > Mammalia > Lagomorpha > Leporidae > Lepus > Lepus europaeus. Next base: position 131,254,109 of record NC_084830.1, on the reverse strand, counting down.
TCTGCCTGTCAAAAAATAAAAAAATGTGGCCGGTGCCGTGGCTCAATAGGCTAATCCTCAACCTGCGGCGCCGGCACCCCAGGTTCTAGTTCCTGTTGGGGTGCCGGATTCTGTCCCGGTTGCCCCTGTTCCAATCCAGCTCTCTGCTATGGCCCAGGAGTGCAGTGGAGGATGGCTCAAGTGCTTGGGCCCTGCACCCGCATGGGAGACCAGGAGAAACACCTGGTTCCTGGCTTTGGATCAGCACGGTGCACCGGCCGCAGCGGCCATTGGGGGGTGAACCAACGGAAAAAGGAAGACATTTCCTTCTGTCTCTCTCTCACTGTCCACTCTGCCTGTCAAAAAAGAAAAAAAGAAAAAAAAAGTCACCACTCTCTGTACCATTGGATGTGTCATATTGGAAATATGATTTTCCTCTTTGCGTCTGCCCCTACAGTATTATGTTGGTTGAGTAACAAATATGTGAAACCTTTGGGAAGCACCTTTCTTTCCTCACTTAAGCCCTGAGCAAAGGAGTCAGAGACTTGGTCAGACAAAGCACTCCAAATTCTGTCTTGATACCTTGCACCCAGGTCAGTTTAAAGCTGCAGTTCAAGGGCCATAAGTTAGTGGACTCTGTAACCCGGTAAACCACACAACACATCCCCTGTCTCCTCTATGCCACGCTCCATACTAGACACAAGGTCTGCCCACAAGAACTTCTGAACATACTGTAGAGTCTTTCCAACTGCAAAGTCTTAGGTCCTTGATCTCAAAGACTCCCTAGAAGGCCCATAACTTTAAGACTCTGCCTCCATGGGGCCAGTGCTGTGGCGCAGCGGCTTAAAGCCCTGTGGCGCAGTGGCTTAGAGCCTGGCCATATGGGCGCCAGCTCTAGTCCCAGCTGCTCCACTTCCAATCCAGCTCTCTGTTGTGGCCTGGGAAAGCAGTAGAAGATGGCCCAAGTCCTGCATCCATGTGGGAAGACCGGGAGGAAGCTCCTGGCTCCTGGCTCCTGGCTCCAGATCGGCACAGCTCCGGCCATTGCGGCCATCTGGGGAGTGAACCAGCGGATGGAAGACCTCTCTGTCTCTACCTCTCTCTGTAATTCTGTCGTTCAAATAGAATAAAGTAAATCTTTAAAAAAAAAAAAAAAAGACTTTGCCTCCAAAATTCAAGACTTGGGAGGCAGCAGTTATTCTGGTACTAAAAGTCAGTGTTAGACTGCATAGCTAGCTGGTCACAGACTCAACGTTTTAGAAATGGAAGGTAGATGGTTCAATTTAACTTTATAAATGGAGCAACCAGGAGGACTTATTCAAGTGACTTGTTCAAGGACATGTTATTAGGGCGTGGAAGGACCAGTTTTCCTCAAATCCTAGTCCAGTTTGCATTGCTCTTCCCTCAGTCCTGTGGCTTCCAGCCTCCTCTGGTTACCTGCATCACATGCAGTCTCGCTGCTTACATCTTCTCTGTGACCCCCATCACTTAAGGTGGACAGTGATTCTGAACACTGTCTTCAATAAGGCCTCCGTGGTCCACATTGACAGCATCTAGGAATTTTGTCTTAGTTCCTCTTTAGGATTTCAGTGGTTTTTTGACAACTAGGGTGAGGGTACAGGGCTGGTGAAGCAGTGGAGCAGCCAATGGCTGGGAGCAGAATTAATCTGTGGCTGAATTTGCACAGCAGCACAAGGCGGCAGTAAGTCTGACACTTCTTTGGCACCCTTGCTCTAGTCCCTTAAAATCCAACTTTCCCAAAGCCCGGTCCCATGATGCCTTACCACGGGCTCACGGCTGTTTCATTTCAAAGGTTAATTCAAGGCTGTCTTCTGGATCTGCTCCAGAGCCTTCAAACTCCCAGGGTGTCCCAGAATGGCCTCTCTCCTGCCCACTCACATGCAGCAAGGATCCCAAACTCCCTCCCTGGTATAGAAGGCAAGGACAGTGTGAGGCTTGGGGGATGCTTGATTCTTGTAGGAGAAGGAATGACTGAGGGAGAGGGTGAAGGAGTAGGGGAGAAGGAAATATTGAAATAGAAACAAAGAGTTTGTTATCTGATTACTCATTATCTGATTGTCCAGGTTCCCAGAATTAGCTACTGCCTAGAAAAGCAAAACCTGTCATTTAATTAACCTCTCCTAAGCCACCTCTCTGATCGACACTAGCAAGTGGTTCCTACTCTGTTTTATAAGTCACTTATAATTATGAATACAAAACTACAATGCAAATCTGCTAAAAACTGAAACTGAAAACCATACAAACCATATGGGATTTAATGGAAAACATTAAAGGCTTGTTAGAGAACAAAACTGCAGGATCCTGGTAAACCAGGATCAACTCAATAGGAGATGGCAAATGAAAACAATTTGAGTATCAAAGAACTAAAAGAGTCCTCTTCATTTAAAAGTTAAGTTTTGATATATTTTTGCAAAATTGAGGCCTTTTAAAAAAGATAGTACTGAAAAGTCAATTGTAAAACAAAGGATGTCTCACTGTGCTATAATATATAATTCTGTCAATACCATTCAGCCAAAAGATCAACACTTCTTTTATTGTATGTTTATCCTAATACTTCATGCATAGCTGCAATTAAAATCTAAGTATTCTTAACTAAACAGTGAAGTAAACTGAAAGTAGATTTCTGTAAAAAAAAAAAAATTAAGAGTAGGGATGGGAGAGGAAGGAGAAAGGTTGGAACGTGGGTCGGAGGGAGGGAAGTATTACTATGTTCCTAAATCTGTATATATGAAATACATGGAGCTTGTATAACTTAAATAAATTTTTTAAAAAAGAATTCCATGGTACTTTAAAAGTTCCTGATAAAAAGACTATGAAAATAAACCTTGTTTTGCAATTTCTTGTTTCATTTTAAAGATAAGCCTCCAATCAAACTTTCTTTACCATGAGCTTGTACAGCCCTGCTTCAAGTGTCCTCTCTCTAACAACAATTATCCTCAGGTGATGAAGACCTCTCAAAGGTTTCACAGTCCTAGGTGTAACTGCCACCTCTCTGAATAATGCAAGTGCCACCATGGTCACATGCTGAGTTGGAAGCACACAAATAATAGTAACACAGTTAACATTACTGAACCCTTTCTAGGTACCAGACATTGTTCCAAATGTTACATGAGCATTTATTCTTCACACTAACACTCCAGGATAGAGTGCCATTACTATCCTTCCTTGTGGAGGAAATTGAGGCATGGAGAAATTAGATAACTTGCCCAATGCCACCAGCTAATAAGTAATGGATGGCACATGGTGGCAGCTACACAATCTATTCTATATTTCCATGCCTGTACCACATGCATTTGGACTTGACTTCCTAAGGGAAAGAACACTGTCTCTCTTTAAGTGCAACTCACCTGGCCGTGTTTAGGTTCCGATAGAGCTGCCCGAGGGACTCCAGCAGCCTCCCCTCCATCTCCCGGTCCCTGAGTTGCTGAGCCAGAGCTAGCCAGTGTTCGTGGTAGGTGATGCATGCCACAGGATCTGGGGACACGGAGCTGTAGAAATGGCAGAGGGATTTGGTGACCTGAAGCTGACCTGAACATAAAGCAGGGACACAAATGAGATGACTGGAGATAGGACACAGGCAAAGCAGGCTCCAATACTTCTCCAGTAGCATGGGACATACTCACTCTTTAGATGTCGATGCCTTAAGCCAAACAGCAATGCCATTTCATAACAAAGGCGGCCCTGGGTCAGCTGGCATCCAGACACCAGAACTTGGGCCAACCAGAGAAGGACCTGTACTAATTCCATGTCTGTCTCCTTGCAGGCCTGGAGTTCAGAATAGAGTCGGACAGCCTCCAGGAGATAGTCCCTCGCTGGCTGCTGAGCCCAAGAAATAAGGGTCAGGTGACCAAGATTGGCCATAGTCACTGCTTGGTTTCGCACATCCCCCGTCTCCTGGGCTTTGTTCAAGGCCCGGAGATAGCTCTTGGCTGCCCTGTTCACTCGGCCTTCACCTTGAAGCACAAGACCTAAAAGATTATGGACCACTCCCCTTTGGGTGACATTCTCTTTCTCCTTCAGGGAGCATAACAGTGGCTCGAGGAGGTCCAAAGCCTTCTTGGTCTGGCTGGCTAAGAGATAGGCCCACGCAAGGCAGAGGGAAGACTCAAAGGCTTCTTGCTCACTCAGCAGCCGCCCTAGCACCAAGGCCTGGTTCAGGTAGTGGATGGCACCCTCAGGAGACCTGTGCTGGAGGTAGACTTTGGACAGGATGAGACACAGGGCCCTCTGGGTGCTCCAGGCTGCCTGTTCCTCACAGGCAGCCAGAGCCTGCCTGAGTGTTGGGCAGGCCAGGGCAGAAACTTCACCCAAGCTGGCAGAGGAAACGCTGAGGAGCTTGGTGGCATTCTGGAGAACCAAGTAGACCTGCCAAGTAGGAAGAGTCATCCCCTGGGCACTCGGGGTTCCACGCTGCCTCACAGAGGCCACCGCAAGGTGTGGAAGATATTTCTTGTCATACAAAAAACTCAAGATGGCAGCCAGAGCATCCGAGACAGGAGGCTGTCCGGTGAGGAGCTGCAGGCGCTCAGCAAAGGGTAAGACCTCCTCATGCCGGCCCAGGCTCAGCAACATTCGGATGGCCAGGAAGCAAGCCCTGGCCTCCAGAGGATTGCTGTCTGTCACAATGCCCTGGCGCAGCACGTAGGCCACCACGTCGAGCTCATTCTTGGCACTGGGCTCACGGTCAGGCAAGCAGGCCAGCAGGGCACCTGCCTTGTCCAGCAAGGTCGAGCCTTTATTTCTCGGCCTCTGCCTTAGGTAGATGGCAGCCAAGTTGATGTACAGAGCTGCCACCAAAGAGAGGTCATCAAATGCCCCGTCGAGAATGTAGATGGCCTCCTCAAAGTACACCCTGGCCTGGGAGAGTTTGACCTTCCTGACGCTCAGCCGGCCCAGGAGGAAGCAGAGCCGGGCATGGGCCCAGGTCATGTGGCTCCTCTTGGCCCACTTCCTCGAGGCCTCCAGGTAAGCCACAAGCTCATCCTCCTCAGAGAAGCTATAAAAGGAAGAAGTGAGGAAAGAAAAGGAGGAATCATAGAGGCTCTTGAGGTGGTCAGTGTAACCTTCATGATCTAGAAAAGTCAGCAGGGGGGCAAAGTTCTCAGCTTCCTCCTCCTCCTGACCAGTGTCTAGGTCCATGAACAGTTCTGGGTCATCAAGGCCATCAGGCTCTGGCAGGTGGTAGCTGTCCGAGGCGGCAGAGAGGAGCTCTTCCTCCAGGCTGGAGTCCTCAGAGCTGCTGGACTGTCTGGATCCCATGGTCTGCTGCTGTTCCCAAGTCCTGCCCGGACTGGCCTCCCTGCAGCCTTCAGGCTGGGACACTGTAAGGACAGGCAGAGCTGAATAACTCTGAATAGCTGCAACTAAGGGAGCCAGCTCCTGGCAGGAGGGCAGGTGTGCTGGCCTGAAGGGTGGGGGGTCAGGATCAGCATGATTTCTACTCACCGCTTAGATCATTTGGAAGGTTCTGGATGGATTCAAACCCACCTGAGTAGAAACGAAAGACGGACCTGGTTTTAGGTCAGAAACGGCCACTATGCCCATATCAGACCAGCAGCTACTTAGGAGACCTAGTGACAAACCTTCAGATCATCAGTCATCACCAAAGACAGACAGGACATCCTTATCTCATTGTATTCACTTATTTTTTTTTTCAGTTGGAAACTGAGGTAGAAGTGAGACCCAGGGTCAGAGAAGAAAAGCTCGAAGAGATGTAGGTGTAAATTCTGAGGTCAGAGGGATGCATTGCCCACACCTTTCAGTGAGTTTACAACCAAGCCAGCACAGAGTTCTTGAGTACCAGGTACTTGGTGGTGTATGGCACTGCCTTCCTTTCCATGTGTATCTCATCCTTCCTTCTTCCATTCACTGCACAGACATTGGCATGTATGATGTGCTGGACACTGTGCTTTGAAAAGCAGCAGAACCAAAGGCAAAAAGGAATGACAAAGAAAAGAGAACAAAGATGCATCTGAGGATCCCAGTTTTGTGCCCTGAAGTAATTCAGTGGGATGGGGTGGAAGAATGGAGAGTCTGGACTACAGTGTTAGATGCACTGGGCTTGAGGGCCTTGCAGAAACTAGGCAGAGAATGAAGCAGGTCTGGAGCCACGGAGAAAAGTTGAGACTGTGCAAATACAGATTTGTGACCCACAGCAGGTCACAGGGAGCTGGCCAAAATCCCAGAACTGGATGTGACCACACCGCTGAAGCATTTGGAAGAAAAGTAAAGTGACAGGGGAGGTAGGCAGCGGGGAGTTGTAATGAACCTGAGGAACAGCAACATTCCCTGATAGACAGGAGCTGCTGAAAAACTGAAAAAGCACCATTGGAGAGAAAGGAGCCTGGGAGATGCCTTGGGTTTGGCAGCGAGGAAGTGAATCCTCTTGGCTAAAGCAGCCTCAGTAGGACCATGGAAGTGCAAGCCAGATTCACACTCCACAGGACAAGGGCTGGCAGGGAGAACAGTCCACCTCTTCACGGCACAGAAGCTGCACTTGTCTGTGCCCTCACTCTGAGGTCCTTGGTGAGTTCTGAGGACTAGCAGGCCCTCAAAGCCTCTCTGTGCTATTCTATGGGGTAGGGCCTCTTCATGACTGTCACAGCAGACACTCAGGATCAGCAACCCCCAGCACACAGAAAGCCCTGCAGCCAAAGAGAGCTGAGGAGCCTGGCTCTAGAGAGGTTTTTATGCACTAGGCCCTCTAACATTGAGGGTCATATGCCTGTCTTACTGTAGCCATTTCCTTCCAGGTCAGGACACCAAACACAACTGGTACAAAAATTACACAATGGGTTCCCTCCAGGGGGAAGAGTCAGAGAGAAGTGCTCCTTCCCAGAGTATAGGCTTGGGGGGAAGAGGGGCTGGAACTGCCAATCTGTTTCTCCTCCAGCTGGTAACCTTGGTGGCCTGAACAACCATAAGTCACACCTGGCAACTGGATAACAAAGTGCTGCCTGGAGCCTACGCTTAGATCTCCCAACCATCGCATCAACTAACTCACTTGGGCTTCAGTTTCCCAACCCTCAGAATGGGAGGAGGGAGAAATCTCTTACGGTCCTCCCAGTTCTAACAGTGCACAGGCCCATCTTTGGGGGCCTACTTCAGCCCTAAAAGAAGGGACCTCAGCCATGACTCAGAAATTTCTTCTTCCCCACGACTAGGATGAAAGGCTCAATACAGCTGATCACCCATGAAATAGGTGAGCCGTCCCAACAGATTTCATGCTTTCCACACAACAGAACCAGGGCCACCCCAGAATTATCTGAAAGCTAAAGTGCAAAGCTGCCAATCTAATGTGCTCCAAGGGCTCAACTGACTCATAGTCCTGGCCTTCTAGTCATGTATGGAATCAGAGTTTGGGAATTCTATTCCTGCTTAGGGACACACTCTTAATCGTGAGGTGTCTGGGCTTTCAAAGAGGGTCAGAGGACCCCACACTCACTGAGCCGGTAGACAGATGTGATGTCCGTATGAGCAAGCGTGTGGAGGAAACTGGCACACTCAGCTTTGCTGTCACATCCCAGATCCCACAGAGAGCATCTTTCCTCATCACTTAAAAAGGCAGAGTTCTTGCTCCTGCATTGGGACAAAACACACAGAGATAGGGTCAGTGCAAGGTTATAGGCTTGACCTCTTCTTCTCTCCACGCTAGGCTACTGTGAAGGACATAGAGGCCATCAACCATTTGCCCATAGCTGAATCAGATGCTTTATCTCACTGTCACAAGTTGTATTCGTTTTGCCAAGGAAGAAGAGCTCTCCCACCTCATGCATGGAGGAGGAGTGAGCTGAGTGGTTGTCAGGCAGGACAAAACAGGTCTGGGAATACTCCAATTCCCTTTAAGGCTCCATCTCCCAAAGAAAGCAAAGTCCTTTCTCTCAACCTCTTCCCATTGAGACCACGTGTTGCCCAATATTAATGAAGGAAACAGAAATTGGTTGCCCTAAATGCAAGGACTGGAAAGGGAGTCTTAAAAGAAGCTTCTTTGTTCATAGGTTATGCTAGGTAAAAGGTACGGACAGGTAACACAACCTAGAGAAACAATAAAAAAATCTGCCTAGTCTGAAGGAATCCTTCACAAATGTTGATATCTAATTTCATGGCACAAAACAGCAGCATTATGTAACATTAAGAGGGGAATAGAATAGCTAAGGGATGGGAAGAGTAGATAGAAGGGCCAGCACTATGGTATAGTAGGTTAAGCCTCTGCCTGTGGTACTGGCATCCCATAAGGGCACCAGCTCATGCCACTACTGCTCCTCTTCTGATCCAGCTCTCTGCTAATGGCCTGGGAAAGCAGTGGAAGATGGCACAAGTGCCTGGGCCCCTGAATCCATGTGGGAAACCCCAGAAGAAGCTCCTGGATCCTGGCTCCTGGCTTTGGATCAGCCTAGCTACAGCTGTTGCGGCCATTTGGGGAGTGAACCAGTGGATGGAAAACCTCTCTCTGTCTCTTCCTCTCTCTATCTGTAATTCTGCCTCTCAAATTAATTAATTTAAAAAAAAAAAAAAGAGTGGGTAAAAGGAGAGCCAGAGGCTGGAAGAACTGATGGTAAACAGAAGAGATTTCTATACTCTCCTGCTGTATAAACTAATTGTTAAGTCTAATTTGCTTAACAAGAGGTTTGTCATAAAATTAAAGGGTATGAAAACTAGAAATGCTTTAGAAAATATTCAGTCCAGTATCTATATGAGCATTTTTAAGGATCATTTTCAGCTCTAGATAGAAATTATTTTTTAACCTCAGACCGTATTTTTAAAACAAAATTAACTTGGAAGCCCAAGAATTACTAATAGTTAATGCTTTTGGAGAGCTCATCATGGATCAGACACTTATTTCATTTAATCTGCACAATTGCCCTGGGAGGCAGGTACCATAAAATTATTACCTTTTTACATATAAAGAAATTAAGGTACAGCAAAATGAAGTCAGAGGTGAGGGGGTGGTAGGGCAGGAAAGAAGAGCTCCTCTAGTGAAAGCAGAGATCAAGGAGACCTGGGTTGGGGTGCTATATCATTCACCATTAGTTCCCATAAATCAGAAAACACAGTTTGAGAACTAGCGATGAGAAAACTACTTGATCTTCTCAAGGCCACTTCACTAAACCATGGCAGAACTGGCTCCAGAGCTGAGAGCGTGCCCTAACATCTTTCCCAGGTCTCTTCTCAGCACTTGGGCTGAGCTTCCATCTCTATGGTCTGATCACCAGATTTTCCCCAGCACCATGACACTCTCGGCCGCAGAATACTACGTCTTTGAAATCTCAAACAAATTTACATGGAATAAAAGAAAATATATAATTCCAAATTTTTATAGAACTCTAAAATTTTAAGAAGTATTCCTAACCTTACTATTTTATTTATTCTTTATAACAACTCTATGATGTGGGTTTTTTTAAATCCTTGTTTGTAGATGAAGACAATGGTTTGGAAAGGTTTAGTGACATGTTCAGAATTGCACAGCTAGAAAGTAGTAAAGCTAAGAATAAAAATGAAGTCCTCCATCTCTATGTCCATTGCCTCCCAGTTGATCTCCAAATGCCCTGTATTCCAGGTATGTAGAGAGAATCCAAGAAATTTGGCAAACTACACTAGGGAATGTCAAACACGGAAGCTGGGTTAGGATAATTCTGGCAATATGGCAGGCTGAAGTGCTCTAAAGGGGCTACTCGCCACCATCCACATAAACAAATCCTGCATAAAATGTAATAAAAGTGAACATTTTAATACATTCCTTAATTTTGAAGAAAGAAAGAGAAATCACTAGGAGCAAAAAAAAAAAAAAAAAAAAAGGAAAAATTTAAATCTTTTTAGGTGAGAGCAGGCAGTTCCCAGATCTTAGGGGGTTCAGTCAGATTCCAGCGGGCACTTCGGACCTCAGACAGGGGTTGACCTTAAAAGGCCCTCCTCCCATGGTCAAGAGATAGGACCCTGTACCTATGAAGCAGGAAAATGGAATCAAGCTTCCTACATAAAGCCAGGAGTCTGGAAGGGCTGCAACTTTCATATAGAGGAAAACTTAATACCTGCCAAGGACCTACTTTTAATATGCCTGAGTCCTGGGGGTAAAAGTCAGACACCTAAGTTTATGCTATTAGGAGGCGTAGGAACTGATTTTATACTGAACTGTAGGTACCATACTGAGACTATGATACTAGAAAACCAGTCCTGGATCATTATGAGTTCCTAAGATTCAGGATAAGCAAATGCAAAACCTACTCTGCAGAGCGTTTTCCTCTGTCCAAGATCCATGCAACATATCTCTTTCTTAAAAAAACATTAGTTCACATGCAAAAAATAACCACACAAGAAAATGAACAGTTCATAAAAAAACAAGTAGATGTACTAAAAGTTAATAATATAATTAACACTTAGAAAATTAAAAATAATATAATAATATCTGAAGAAAATTTATAACAAGTATACTGAAAAATAATGAAATAAAAATAATAAATGGAAACTGCAATGAAAAGTTGGAACACTGTGAGGCAAAAAAAAATCCTATATTAAAAATAGAAAAATAAATAGTCTAGAAGTGGAAAACAAAGCCAGGGAAATTAAAGAACTATATGAATGGGTTCAATAGTTGGTTTAGTCATAGTAGAGGAGAGAATATTGCCTAGAATGACAAAAAGATGAAAAGCATACAAGATTAAGACTGAGGATAGAATGAGTCCAACATACCTCCAATAGGAATTCCAGAAGACAGACTAAAAAAGAATGAGAGAGAGAGGCAATATTCAGAGGAAGAATGACTGAGAATTTTCCAGAATTGAAGAAAGACATGAGTCTTCAGACTGAAGAAGCACACCAAGTCCTGAGCAAAATAAATAAAAACAAATTTTAACATGATGTCCATTTGTTAATAGTATAGTTCTTTTCAACTTGTCTGTTTCTCCTGGTCTTTCATTTTGGGTCCAATTAACTATTACCTAATTGTTCAATGTCATGAGGTAAAAGAGCATATGTTAATAAAATAAAAACAAGGCCGGCGCCGTGGCTCACTTGGCTAATCCTCCGCCTGCGGCGCCCGCACCCAGGGTTCTAGTCCCGGTTGGGGCGCCGGATTCTGTCCCGGTTGCTCTCTTCCAGGCCAGCTCTCTGCTGTGGCCCTGGAAGGCAGTGGAGGATGGCCCAAGTGCTTGGGCCCTGCACCCCATGGGAGACCAGGAGGAAGCACCTGGCTCCTGGCTTTGGATTGGTGCAGCACACCAACCGTAGTGGCCATTTGGGGGATGAACCAACAGAAAGGAAAACCTTTGTCTCTCACTGTCTAAATCTGCCTGTCAAAAAATAAATAAATAAATAAATAAAAACAAAATATAATAATAAAGGCAAATGCTGAAATTAGTGAAATAGAAAACAAAAACCAACAAAGGTCAACAAAAGAAAATTTGGCTGTTTGAAAACACCAATAAAAAAAACACCTTGACAAAATCCATTTGCCTGGAGCCAGTGCTGTTGCTCAGTGAGTTAAGCCGCCATCTACAATGCTGGCATCCCATATGGTCACTGGCTTGAGTCCTGGCTACTCCAATTCCTATCCAGCTCTCTGCTAAAGTGCTTGGGAAAGCAGCAGAGGATAGTCCAAGACCTGGGGCCCCTGCACCCACATAGGAGACCTGGAAGAAGCTCCTTGCTCCTGGCTTCAGCTTGATCCAGCCCTAGCTGTTGTGGACATTTGGGGAGTGAACCAGCAACAGAAGTTCTCTTTCTCTCTCTCTTTCTATAAAAATGCCTTTCAAATAAATAAATAAATCTTTTAAAAAATCAATTTGCACAGTTGAAGATGTTATTTTTTACTCAGCTAAATTATCATTCAAAAGTAGATTTTAAGGATGTTTAAGAAGAACAAACATTGAGGTCCGAGGGAATTTAAAAATTACATACTTCCACTGAAATGAATACTAAAAGACATGCTGGATATGAAATATGAAGTGAAAAAGGAAGTAAACAATTTTTTACAAATATATTATAGAATATATTACAACTAGAGACATCATGGTACAATTGTAAATTATCAATAACAAGGAGAAAACTTTTTTTAAAAAGTAGGGAAAAATTGCATATTTGTAAAGAAATGGCTGTAAGACTGATAGCAAAAGTGATTATCACAAGAAATGCAATTATAAAGAAGACACAAACAATAACAAAAATAAAAGAATATGAGAAAATATATACTTTTGGCCGGCGCCGTGGCTTAACAGGCTAATCCTCCGCCTTGCGGCGCCGGCACACCGGGTTCTAGTCCCGGTCGGGGCACCGGATTGCTATCCCGGTTGCCCCTCTTCCAGACCAGCTCTCTGCTATGGCCCGGGAAGGCAGTGGAGGATGGCCCAATTCCTTGGGCCCTGCACCCGCATGGGAGACCAGGAGAAACACCTGGCTCCTGCCTTCGGATCAGCGAGATGCGCCGGCCGCAGCAGCCATTGGAGGGTGAACCAGCGGCAAAAAGGAAGACCTTTCTCTCTGTCTCTCTCTCTCACTATCCACTCTGCCTGTCAAAAAAAAAAAAAAATATATATATATATGTATATATATATATATATATATATACTTTATAAAACTGTATATTATAAAATACTGACTTTTCTTCTATGTTCTTTTTTCTGGTTTTGAGTGTGGTAATCTGTCATTCAGATTTTTTTAATTCAGGCATCTCAGCATATAAATCTTTAAGTACTTCTTTATTAAAAGCAATATCTATTACAATATGAATAAATACTACATTTACAATATTAACTGAAAAGAGCCAACTGTAGAAAAAAATTATGTAAAATTTTAAATATATAAAACCGTAGTGCTTTTCTTTGTTAACAAATGCCTATTTTTAAAATGTCTCATAATATGGATGGGAAAGATTCACGTCAACTTCATATAGCTATTGCCTCTGGGCTGGGAATTGGAAGATAAAAGCAGAGAGGGGCTAAGAGGCATCTTCAGTTGTATCTAAAATTTCTGTTTCTTTAAAACATATACAGCATTTGCAAACACCCAAATCAAGTGTTTTCTAAAAGCACAGAAGTTTCATAAAAAGCAACCAAAACAAGGAAGGGTGTGGTAGTCTGTCTTTCAGTTTCAAAAGCTCTGAGATCTACAGAGTCACTCTAGTAAAACCCAATACTATGTTTGGACAGAAGATCAAGATTTAACATTTTTAAAACCTGCCACGAATTTTAAAAACCAGTTTGCTGTGAAACAAGGTAGCTGGTGTCAAAATCTGTGCCAAGAAAAAGAAGGGAAACCCACAAATTTGCTTCTGTGCATGAGCAGGCTCTTTTTCTCTTATGCAAGAGGCACAGGCAAACTGACTCAGAAATAGCTTCTGGAGAAACTGTACCGTTACGCTGTCAGTTAGGGGCACACAGACGCACACTCCTCAGCAAGTAATACAAGTACCAGAACAGCCCAGGGAGAGCACCTCCAGGAGGGAATGGAGACTTCGGCCAAACACCGAGACTGCCTTCTGGAACCTGATACAAACAAACTCAGCCTGAGAGTGACACCCAGCGGCCAAAGTCAGCCCAGAGCACGGACTTCCACTGCAGCTGCCAGTCAAGCTCTTCTGGCTGCCATGCCTCTGAGTCCAGCTTCCATCCCTCAGTGGCTGTGGTCCATGGATGTCTGAAGTCTAGGGAGGGTGTTGGTGGATGTACAAGTTCCCAACTCCCTCTGCTCCTTCTTCCACCCCTTCCTGGTTCCTGGCTCACTTTCCCCTTCCCTACTGAATGTGCAGTCTCTGGAGCACTGGGTCCCACAGGGAACCAGGTGAGGACAATGGACAGCACTTTGGAAATAAGGAGAAAGTCGTACTGCCACCTCACGGGACACGAGGATGTTCCTCAGTGAGAACGTGTCCCTTACAAATAAGCCAGGTAAAATGTGATGACTAAACTAGTTTAGTCATACTGAACTATTATTATTTGAAGCAAGGTGTAAGATGCAGAAGTCCAAATATAATTTATGAAAGCTGGCACTTGTCTCCAATATTCAATTAAAACTGCCTCTCTCAGATTTCTGCCACTACAATGACAAGAACAAGAACAACAATAGGAGCTAATGAGTATTTGAAGCATGCACACACACACATACACACACACACTCATATAACACTGTTAAGTGGTTTATGTGCTCATTTTAACTCAGAGCAAGCCAATTAGGCAAGCACCAATATTATAGACATTTCACAGATGAGAAAACTGAGAGAGAGAGAGAGAGAAATTAACATGTCCAAAGTTACAGAGCTGGTACACTAATGAAGACACAGGTTATGGTCTGACTCTGACTCCAGAACTCTGCAAAAGACTAAGCCACTCTACCGCCCAAAGGCTTCCCAAGGGACACCCCCAAAACCTTTTCTCAATGGGCCCTGCCTTTCCTGAGGACAGCATACAGCATCAGACTTCCCCTCACTTCCTCCCCACAGCTGGGCCTTCCTCTCTGTAACCTCCTCTGCCTCCTTTGCCACATTCTTCCCTCTGCTCTAAAGCACTTCCACATCAAACCTGTTTTCTACTCCTTTTATTCTTTCTCCCTTCCCCCAGGACCTCAGCTGCAGAGCCCACTGAATTGAATGTCAGTATTCTGGAATTCTAGACCCAAGGCCTTGAGTTCAGCCCCTTCCTTTCTGAAATCTCCCTGATCCCTGCAGTAATACGAGAGGTGGTTTAGAGCTATGTCGTCACCTTGGCTGCCCACCAGTCCCACCTGTGGACCTTCTCTAAATGTCACTGCCATGCCCCACCCTGGCCAGGTGGATGTGAGCCTCTGAGAGTAGAACACAGGTGTCCATATTTGCAAAGTTCCCAGAACCTCTGGCTTCCTGTAGATTGGTCCTCAGCAGCGGCCTTTCCTCTCCATTCCCACGCCTCTCCCAGGCGCCAGCCTCAGCCTTCTCACTGGTCTCCTGCTCTCCTGCCCCCAGGCTCCCTTGCTGATGCACTCCTCACCCAGAGCCATGCTTAGCCTCCTAGAGAACAGGTCCAAGATATCAGAGCCTTGCTCAGAGACATTCAGGGGCTCCTCATTCCCTGCCAGGTGAAGGGCGGGCCCTGCATGGGCACCCCTGACTTCTCTATCACTGTCCTTCCTGATAATTCATCTCCCAATGAACATGAGCCGTTCCTCAAGCATCACCATGGTTTCCTACCTGCCACCTCCGCTCCCCATGTACATCTGTTAAACTGTTTTACATCGTGCAAAGCTCAACTCAATGTCGCCTTTCTCATGAAACTTCTGATATCCTTTTCCTCCTTAGCAGTGACCACAGCTTGTCACATTTCTCCAGGAGCTCAGTGGGTAGGCTACCTTGTTTAGAGTTATTTGGGTTCCACATTTCTGCACAGAAAAAAAAAATGTCCTCTTGGCTCCTTGCCCCACAAAAGCCCGGGCATAGCAGGAGCTTCCATCCTTTATTCACCCTTCTTGCTGGCTTTCTCCCTTGAGAGAGGGAATTCCAGTCTGAGTACTCAGATTCCAGACATTGCTTGGACTAAATTTTCTTGGTGTAGTGTGCTATGGTGCCTCAGTGTCAAGAGCCAACTCTGTTTCTCCTGGGCCCAGGCTCTCTGTACGTCCCTGTGCAGAAAGCCCACCCAGAGAGACTGGGCAATACTGCCAATCTCTGCCCTCCAAACAGGGAGGGTGGATTAGGCTGCCCTGCGTTGCTGATTGCTCAGGAAGGTGAGTCTGCTCCTCAGAGCCAGTCCTTCCGGACTCAAGGCAGACAAGGGGAAAGGGTGCACTCTGCTCTCCTAGCCAACACTGACTTCACTCCTCCAAAGCTGAATTTATGAAGATCTATACAGGAGACCTACACAGGGACCTGCCTCCCAGGCCTACATGGGAGGGGAATTCTCACTGACCAAACTGGTCATCTATTTCTCCCTGTGCATGCCCATCTCCTGATGGGCTCCTTGGTTGGATAGGGTGAATGGCAGGATCCTAGTACCAAAACCAAACCCTCAGTGCCAAACAGCAGGCCCTTTACCTGGGGGTTGTGCTTCTCTTCCTGGACCGAGGCATCCCAGTGACCCAGTGTCGAAATGGACTCAATGGACTCATTCCTGGTCACTCACCCCTCCTTCCTATCACTCTGTGTCAGCCCCAGTTGTCAGAATGTGCTTCTCCGGCTCTGTGTTACCAGGGCGCCCCTGAAGTGCATCTACAGATCTGCTCAGAGAGGAATGCAGCAGTGGGGAAGGCGGCCCAGCTCCAGGACATACTCACTGCCATACTCACATGGAGGAGTAAGAATCAGGATCTATGTTCCTGGTGGGCACAAAGCCCACTTCTCCTGAGCTCATGGACTTCCCGATGAACCACTGCAGCCCGGGAATAATGAAGCCGATGATCTCGATGCTGTCTCCCTGCTGGACACTCAGTTCATCCTTTGCTTCCCATTCATAATCCTTCAGGACCTTACATCTTCCTCTACCTGTGCAAATAGGACCAAGTCAGCTCAGTAAGACACAAGCGGCTGAGCGCACCTTCGTCCTCCAACATCACATGGATGAAAGGGTTCCCGACTTTAGGATTTCAAGGGCCGCTAAAGACTCCCACCACCCAACTTAAAAAAAAAACAAAAAAACAAAAAACTGGCAAGAAGGACACAGTATTCCTGGCTTTTCATTTTGCCAGTATAAGATATGCAAAAAAATAAAATAAAATAAAATGAAAAATAATGCATTTTCACCATCATTTTAAAAGAGAAAAATATGTTTTAACAAACATAAGAAAGATGTTCTCAGAATACTAGATATGGCTTAGAACGGAATAAATGAAGCTTATGGAAAACTTTCTGTATTTTCCTAGTTTGTCTGATTTTGCCCTGTCGTTATGATAAACACTTTGGCTTGTTTAGCACAAATCTGCAACCCAGGTGTGAGAACCATGGTCCTTTCTGTTCCTTTGGCCACTATGACCCTCAGTCTCCCCAGCTTTACAAAGGGGTGAATAAAAGTGTCCGCATTCATAAATATTAGGAATAGTCACTGAGATAAAGTACACAATACCTGCCCCCTAGTCAAACCTCAACAAATGTCAGTCTCCTTATTGTTGGTGACCCACAGGGTTCTAAAAGACCCTCCTAACAATAGTAAGTACCCAGTTTGATAGGTTGCCTACTCAGAGTCCGGTAATGACATGTATTACAAGTGTTGGACTGGCCAACAGATAATGTCCATTCAAGTCCATTTGCTCAGATCTTCCCAGGAGCCCTTTCTTTTGATGAGAAAGTGGAGGCCTAGAGAGAATATGTGACTTTCTGAGGAGCTGATTGTGGAAAAACTGGGCCTACAACTGAAGCCTAGAAAACCTCCGGTTATCCCTTCTTCCACTAACCCTGGTCTAGTCGAGACCAGGGCTTTTGTATACTTCTGTTTCCATATTTGCATTAACTTCTCTGCTAAAGCTACTGGCTTAATTTTTTTTTCTGACACCCTGGTCCATTTTCCAATGCCTGTGTCTTCAAGATCAGGATGTCTCAATGCTGTGAGTTGATGAGAGCTTTGTATGATACCTGTGATTTACAGATGTCATTCGGTTTAGTCCTCAAGACAACACTTGAAATTGATTTTATTGTATCAGTTCACTACTGAGGAAGTTGCAGCAGAGTGAAAGCAGGTGAACTGGGGGAGGTCATGCTGGTTTTCAGTTTTGGAGTCAGAATTTGAGCCCAGAGCAGACATCAAACCCCGTGATTCCAGCTCCAAGACTGTACTGCCTCAGATACAAACCTTGTTTGTCATTGAAAACTGACACTAATTCCTTCTATTTCTTTTTCCAGTTGTTATTTAGACTTAAATAATTGCACTTTCTGCCAAGGCAGGAGGCAGAGAGTTGGTTGGGGAAGCTCTAACAATAAAGATGAAAGGCAGGAATAACCAGATATCTAAAGCAAAATGAGCTTAATTATCCAGTAGATGCATGCATACATACAGATATGTGCATATGCACATACAAGTAGAAATTATTTACAATCTATGTATGTCTATATATGTGCATATTTATTCACTTGTTCCACAAATATTTACTGAGTACCCACCATATGCCAGGCATTCCTGCTCTTCATTAATTCAAAGTTAGTCTCACAAAACTCTAATAGAGTTACATTACAACGTTTTGACCAGAGATTGAAAACAGGCAGCCTGCAAGTCATACTTGGCTCACAAAATGTTTAATTTGGCCTGTGCCAGGCTTTTCTTTTCACTCATATATCCTTAAATCCCTGTGGTCCTTGTCATTCCCTGCCGTTTCCCATGCCATCCCTCCATACATTTGTGTGCCCTGCCTGCCCCAGCAGGCACCTGTGTCTCGGCCCTGTATTGAGACCTCTCATTTCACAGGCAAGGACATGCATGTGTAGACAGTGACCAGCTTCTCTAAATCCAGACAGTAGCAGAAGTGAGACAGGAATTCACATCAACTGACTCCAAGCCTGCAGATAAAATTAGGAGGCAGGACATAATTATCTCTCTAACAATACTATGTTTTCCATTCAGCCATACCAATCTGATAGGAGCCTGTCCAATCTCTCTTCCTGGAAAGGCCACAGCTTCCTGGATAATTCTTTAGGAACCATCTGCCAATGGAAAATGAGGTTTGTAAAACAGATCTCAAAAGCTTGAAACAATGAAGAATCCGTTAGAATAACAACAATGATGATAGGTTTGGTTCTTTCTCTTCCTATAATGATGACAAACATTTATTGAGAACTTGCCTTATACCAGGCACTGTGAAAAAAGAGAGAAGTTCAGCAGATCTGGAATGTTTTCCAGCTCTGCAATGAGTTTGTCAGTTAAATAGCTAATAAATGATTCCTTTCTATTCTCCCGATTCCCAACCAAAGCTACATACACGGTCCACAGCCAGGGGCAATGTTTACAGCCCCTCTATGTATTTGAGTTTTTAATATCTTACAGCAGACATCCTGAAACTTTAGTGTGAAAAATATCCCCCAGGGAGCTTATTCAAAATGAACACCCAAGGAGAGTCTGAGGTGGGTCAGGGGGCCCAGACTTATGGTTCAATCCTCAGGTAGTGCTGCTACACATGACCTCCAGCTCATACACTGTGAAGCACAGTGTTGTAGGCAATGGGGCTTATTTCCTCCAAGATATGAGGTCCATTTGAAACTAAGACTTGTCCCCAGTTCCATCAAATTGGGCAAAGCTTAACTGTTAATAATAATAATGATAAAGATAACCAGATTTTGTTTTCTCCCCAGCACCATGGAAATCCTTCTCTGAAACCAGGTCCACTGTTCTATATAGACCCCCATCTCTCCAGGACCCTCTCCCAGGATGCTGCTGGCTACTCACTGGTGGAAAGGTAGAGGCAGGGGCTCCAGGGCTGCCACAGGCACCAGGCCTCGCTGACCTGTCACCAAGGACACGCCTTCCCACTGGGACACGCCTTCCCACTCAGACCCGCCTTCGGCTATCTTCACCGAGATTAATTCATTCTTGCAAAGTGTCAAGTACTCCCCTTCCTTCTCAGCTGGCTGAGCCACAGAGCACATGGCTCTGCAGAAGAAGTGGCCTGCAGACAACAAAAAAAGGCCTTTCCAAGAGGAAGCAGGAAGTAAAAGGGTATTACCACACAATGCACCATCCAAGGCAAAACCCAAGCACTTTTTGTCCTGGGAGTAAAGTAGACAGTCCAAGGAGAGGCACCACGGGAGGCCCTTGTGATGACAGAAAAACTGTTACCAGGAAGAATGGGCACTAGGAGGGAATTCACTTAAAATAGACACCAACAATTCTGAGTAATCTGTGAAAATGAGTCTGAATTGAGACTTCACTTTGTAAAGGAGATGAAACAAACACATACAAAAATATATCTATATTTAACAAAATTTCAGCTATAATTACAACCTTGTGTTTAGTCTTAGAACCAATAAAGAATGAATTAAGGTAATTTGGTTGAATAGAATTATTCTAACTAAGTTTTTACAACAGTACAATGTGAAGTCCTTTTCCTTATATATGCTTTATATCATATAATCATCAAGAGAGCTATTTTTGCAAAAATATTACACACAAATCTGGCTCTTTCAATGTGTTTGTTGTATCACTATACTCTGCCACTTCCATTATCCACTGGTCAGTGGTAACCTGGATGAGATTCACACTTGTAAACAGATCAAAGGGTGCTCCAAGGGTGCTGCAACATCACTCTACTCAATTTCAGGACATTTCAGGTTTTGCAAAACTTCTGACTTTATTTACAATCAAATTATATCACACATTTAGAAAAGCACTTTTCAGTCTTGAATACACTCTAGAATCACATGGGAAACAATGCGTAGGTTCCCACCTCCAGGGATTTCATCAATCTACATGGAGCCCTGGCCTGGGCCTCTTTCTAAAACTCCGCAAGCATGGGGTGGGTGCTTGGTGCCGTAGTTAAGATGCCAGTTGGGACAGCTACATCCCATATCAGAACATCTGGGTTTGGGTCCTGGCTCTGCTTCTGATTCCTGCTTCCCACTAATGCACACCCTGGGAGGCATTAGGTGGTAAGCAGTTGGATCCATGCGACCCATGTAGGAGACCTAGATTGAGTTCCCACCTCCTGGCTTTTGCCTGGCTCCTTCCCAACTGCTGCAAGTATTTTGGAAGTAAATCAGCCCATGGAATATACCTCTCTCCTTCTTTCAAATAAAAAATAATTAATTTGTTAGTTAATTTTAAAACCCCCAAGGAGTTATAACATCAATCAGTGAGGCTAATGATCCAAGCAGATCACATGATGTCATTGCTGAGCTGAGAAAGACGTTTGGAGAAGAGAAAGGTATATTTACAACAAGCAGGTTCACTTGTGAATATTTTCATATTCGAGTGATTTTCACCTCCCTTTGTATCCCTCTTATTTCAGAGACTCTGATAAATACCTGGGTAAGACCCTATCCACACCTTTACGCCACACTTACCTTCCTGTATCAGGAGTCCCAGGTACATTGTTTCCAGGTATTTGTCATCGACAGACAATTGAATCTCTGTATCCTCCACCAACCTGCAGTTGAGCCAGTACTTGTGGTCAAAGAGGAGATGCTCCAGACATGTGGATACGTAGCCTGGAAGTCAAGCCAACAAGATTGCTGAACAAAATAACTTATGTCATTAGCTCAGCGATGAAGAGAATGGGCAAGCTCCCCCTGAGCATGATCACCATGATCAAAGGGAAAGAGATTTATTTATTAAAGATTATAGGTAAAAAATTATTTAGTAAAAATAAATAAATAAATAAATAAATAAATAAATAGAAAAAGAAGCATCAACATTATATCTATCTCAATCCTTTGGATTTAGTAAAGGACCAAATTGCTTGTCAATAGCAATTGATTAGTTACCTAATAAAGAAAGCTCTCCCTGGACAAAAAGAAGCAAACTTCTTCACAGGACATTTTGGTGTAATAATGAATATTTACAGTAGATTTAGCATCAGGCAGTTAGTGATATTTCAGAAGTTAACCATCCTCTTAAAGGATTTCTCTCTCTCTTTAAATTATCAAAGACAGACCAATTCTGAAACGTCAAGTACTACAAATGGGCTGCACTGTGAAGTAGGCCTTCCACCTGTTCTGAGTCATACCTAAATTCAGGTATGTGGAGAACTTCCATATTTCTTCCATGGTCTTGAAGGTGATCAGGAACTGGGCCCTCTGGGACTGGATACTGACCAACCTTGCAGAGAGGTCCTGGATAAAGAGAGCAATGAGTCAGCCTGGAATGACAGATTGCCCTGTTTACAAGCTCACCTATGGACCAAATGCTTTGTATGAGCCTCCTGATTGTGATATTTGTTTTTACACGGCAAAAAAAAAAACAAAAAAACAAAAAAAAAAACATAAATATTTAACAATAGGAGATTAATTACACTGGAATATGGTTCATCCATACAGTGAAATATTATATATTATATTATAAGTATATTATAATATAAAAAAGCTGTGTGTTGACATAGGCTCCAAATAGACACAGCCAAGTGGAACAGTAGCAGCAGCACAAGAAAACCAGGATGTAGAACTACGTGCAGAGGATGCTACTGTTTGTGCTTGAAAAAAAAAAAAAAAAGCAAGACTGATGCTATGGCATAATGGGTAAAGCCACCACCTGCAGTGCTGGCATCTCACATGGGCACTGGTTGAACACCTGGCTGTCTCCCTTCCAATCCAGCTCTCTCCCTATGGCCTGGGAAAGCAGTAGAAGATGGCCCAAGTCTTTGGGCCTCTGTACCCACATGGGAGACCTGGAAGAAGCTCCTGGATCCTGGCTTTGGATCAGCCCAATTCTGGCCGTTGTGGCCATTTGGAGAATGAACCAGTGGACAGGAGATTCTCTCTCTCTCTCTCTCCCTCTCCCTCTCCCTCTCCCTCTGCCTCTCTGTAATTCTGCCTTTCAAATAAATGAATAAACCTTTTTTTACACAAAATGTTTGTGGGAAGGTAGAGGATGAATCATAGAAAGTACCTTTGAAGCAAATTTGATTAAAAATCTATGTCTAGGGATTAATTCTGTGGATCTGGGAAGCAGAAAACTCAAACACATAAGACAAAAATCATTCATAATCCTTCCCACTTAGAGATCACCTTTAATCTACACATGAGTTTCCTTGTAACTTTTATATAGATAGATGAATAGTACCATAGTATATAAACTGTTGTGCAATCTTCTTTTGTTGCTAAACAATTTTTGTAAAACATCTTCCATGTCATTAAGTACTCCACACTATTTTTAATGGTTACAGATGTCACTGTTACATTCACATAATTCCTATAATTTCCTTATGGCTTCACATTTCAGTCATTTCACAATTTTTGGCATTCTAAATGGCACTTTGATAAACATCCTTGTAACTTGTTCAATTTTTTAAAGACATATTTATTTATTTGAAAAGCAGAGTGACAGAGACAGAGAAAGAAAGATCTTCTGTTCATTGGTTTACTCCCCAAATGGTCACAATGGCTGGGGTTGGGCCAGCCCAAAGCCAGGAACTCCATCCAGTTCTCCCACATCGGTGCCAGGAACCCAAGTACTTGCGAAATCATGCACCACTTTCCTAGGTGCATTAGCACAGAACTGGATTAGGGCTGGCGCCGCGGCTCAACAGGCTAATCCTCTGCCTAGCGGCACTGGCACCCCAGGTTCTAGTCCCAGTCGGGGCACCGGATTCTGTCCCGGTTGCCCCTCTTCCAGGCCAGCTCTCTGCTATGGCCCAGGAGTGCAGTGGAGGATGGCCCAAGTGCTTGGGCCCTGCACCCCATGGGAGACCAGGTAAAAGCACCTGGCTCCTGGCTTCGGATCAGCACGGTGTGCCAGCCGCAGCGCGCCGGCCACGGCGGCCATTGGAGGGTGAACCAACAGCAAAGGAAGACCTTTCTCTCTGTCTCTCTCTCTCTGTGTCTATAACTCTGTCAAATTAAAAAAAAAAAAAAAACTGAATTAGAACCAGAGTAGCCAGGACTCATACCAGCACTCCAATATAGGATGTCAGCATTGCAAGTAACAATTTAACACACTGCCACGACACCAGCCCCCCTTGATTGTTTTGACAAAAGTAATTCCAAGCAGTGCAACTGGGAAAGCAAGGATATGCACATTTGCATTCCTAAAATGCAGGCATGCAAATACTCTGCAGAAAGCTCCTTCCTGTTTAAGTGAGCACAAGCTGGACAAGAGCAGGTCTGCAAGCCTCTTGTTTGTAGACGCCTGAGAAAACAGACTCAGAGCACTGCCTTGACTTGGTTTTCCCCCAAATCTTTCCCTCTTGCTTGCCCAAGCTTCTACAGTTGATGAGCCTCAGTGATAGTCAGAAGACTCCTCCCCTAGAACATGCTCCGCCATGAAGACCACCAACTCATGTAGCCCTATCATGAGAGAACCTTAGGGGACTGAGGAGAAGACAGAAGAACACAAAGGAAGTTCCCATAGCCAGCAAAATCAGACTATTGGGTTCCACCATATCAGACTCCAAAAGGCCCCAGATCCATGGAGGATGAAGATCCTATAACCAGGTAGGAGGTGCTTGATAAAAATTGATTTATATGGAATGTAACACACCAGGCACTCCACCAACTGCATTATCAGCAGTACCTCATTTAACTTCCCCAATAACCCAGTGAATAAAATGCAATTATCACATTTAATCCATTCTCAGAGGTTTTTTTTTTTTGTTTTTTTTTTTTTTGTTTTTTTGACAGGCAGAGTGGATAGTGAGAGAGAGAGACAGAGAGAAAGGTCTTCCTTTTGCCGTTGGTTCACCCTCCAATGGCCGCTGCGGCCAGCGCATCTCGCTGATCCGAAGCCAGGAGCCAGGTGCTTCTCCTGGTCTCCCATGCGGGTGCAGGGCCCAAGGACTTGGGCCTTCCTCCACTGCCTTCCCGGGCCATAGCAGAGAGCTGGCCTGGAAGAGGGGCAACCGGGATAGAATCCGGCACCCCGACCGGGACTAGAACCCGGTGTGCTGGCGCCGCAAGGCGGAGGATTAGCCTGTTAAGCCACGGCGCCGGCCTTTTTTTTTTTTTGCACTGAACCATTTCTGAAATAGAAGATGAAGAACACAGAATTATACTTAATTGGCAGCCTTTGCTTTCTTTCTTGAAGGGGCATAAAATACTGGTATACTTTATAAGCAATGGCATCCTGGACTTAATGAAAAATGGCATTATTCCTGCTTTGTATTCCAAGGGTCTGGGTACAGAGAGGTCAAGACCATGCAAATAAGCTGCACATTGCTCACCGGCTCTCAGGCACAGCTAACTTCAGGCTTCAGCTTCAGCCATGAGCTCGTCCTGCCCAAGCCCCAGCCCGGAAGACCAACCCTCTCAATCAAAACCCTGCCGACCACACCAAATGTACTCAAATGAAAGGAAAATCAGTTGTACAGATTCACAGCTAATATCTCTAAGTTCCTGAATTTCAGAGATTAAAAACTAAAAAATCCTCAGCTATCATTTTAAATTTTTAAAATTTGTATTTATTTATTTGAGAGTTAGAGAATGTACTTAATGCATAAGTGCACTCCACATTAAAAATCCATTAACATGGAAAATTTTGTTAGGTATATTGTATCAAAGTAAAAAAATTAATTAAACTAAAATGTATCACATTATGAAAAAGTATAGTTATAAGGTGGGTCTTCCAAGGACTCCCATCTACAGAAGTTAACTAACTTTTGAAGGTCATCCACTAATAGAAGCAGGCTTTAACCAAGTTTTCTCTGATTCAGTGACTTCAAGTTGCCCTATTCCAAGTTCCTCCCCATTCCTGTGAACCAGACAATGTGTTCTTAACTGCCCATTCAGTCAGCCTGTGAGGTGGAAGGATAGAGGTGCTAGGGATCCTGCAATGGAGGGACACCTGCTCCACCGCTGAGCTCACCTGCTTGCACCCACACTCACCTTGAACAGCGTACGCACCTCCTGGTCTTCATTCTCCAGCGCCCAGAGCCGCCTGCGGGCAGCTTCCTGCAGGGGTGCGTTCACACACCTCCTGGAGCGGCTCTTCACACAGAAGGAGAGCGTCAGGTCTTAAAAGAGAACAGAGGGAGAAGGATCAAGCTGGAGATGCAATATAAGGGAAGAAAGCATTAGATTAACCCCCAGTGTTTTCCCCACCTGTTTGTGTAAAGCCTAAATTGATGCCCTCATTAATTACAGACTAGAGTGGTCTTAACAATCCCTGAGCACAGCTTAAAATTGTCCTTCCCATACTGAAGCCCAGGAGGCCTCTGGAACCCAGGAGTTGGTGCTATACTGTTGGTTGTTTCTGCATTGTACAGGGTTTATTCCTAGGCTGCCTAGCACTCACATGTTGGTGCTGACACCAAGCCAGCCAGGGTGTATATGGGCTCCTGTGGATGATCCGTGAAACCATTGAGCAATATCTAAGGAAATGGACTTGTATTAGGTAATAAACATAAAATATTTTATGCATTATACATGCACACAACCCTTTTCTCTAGCCTGTCTCCTTCTGATACTGCCTTTATTGATGTTTCTCAGCGTAATTGATTAATGTATTAAGGTCTTAATTCTAATTTCTTTGAAATGCACCTTCATCCAAAACACACTTGTAGAGAGCAACCTAGGAGCCAGGGTTGTTCTAAGCATGGAGGATACCGCTGAGAACAACACAGGCATGGTCCCTGTTCCCATGGAGCTTGTATTCTGCTTTGCAAATAACTAATTTCACAAATGCAATGACTTCCAGTAGAGAAAAATTCCATGAAAAACATGTAATTGGGTTGAGAGAAGTGCAGGAAAGAGCACCCTGAGAAGGTTCATCTTTTTTTTTTTTTTTTTTTTTTTTTTGACAGGCAGAGTGGACAGTGAGAGAGAGAGACAGAGAGAAAGGTCTTCCTTTTGCCGTTGGTTCACCCTCCAATGGCTGCCGCAGCCGGCGCACTGCAGCCAGCGCACTGTGCCGATCCTAAGCCAGGAGCCAGGTGCTTCTCCTGGTCTCCCATGCGGGTGCAGGGCCCAAGGACTTGGGCCATCCGCCACTGCACTCCCGGGCCATAGCAGAGAGCTGGCCTGGAAGAGGGGCAACGATTGCACTTTGCAGTTTGCCTTCTTCAGACAATGGGCACTCTCATGAATAATCATTCAACACAATAAACAGGGGAGGCACTGAACTGGATCATCTCAGAGGTCTCTTTCCAAACCCCAACTTACCAGGACCTTTGAAAAGGACCTTTGTACAGCCCCTATCCTGCTCACCTGGGTCTACAAGGCAACCCTGAACTCTCACCTTTAAAAGGCCTATTTTTAACCTGGAAATCCTCAAAATGCTATGTCTACAGACCAGATCTCAGGCAACATGCAACGATTATCTGACTTTGAAATGAACTTCAGATAGATGTTTGTTCGAATCACTTTCTCCCTGGTCTATGTTCCAATCTCATCCAACCCCTCCACTTTCAGCAGTTCCTGTCCAGCCCACTGGTAGCTTCAGTGCTCGCTGAACTCCAGGTGGAGGCCCACTACAAAGGTGAAACCCAGGGAGGAGTCACACAGACTCAGGCTCAAGGTATGGCTCTACCCCTCAATAACTGCCTCCTTCAACAATTAGGCAGCTCTATATGCTTGACTTTTCCCATTAGCAAAATGGCTTTGATGGTACCTGGCTCGTAGGGGTTTAAATGGCTTACTAAACAAGATTATGCATATAATCCTTTTTTGCTGAGCACCTGGCACATATCAAATATTCAATAAACACATAAAAAGCCATCAATAGCCACTACTCCCTGCCCCACTCCCTAGGACTCCAGCAATTACTACTCACAAGTGTTCTCACACGACTGTTGACCTTGACAATAACTGATTCTGTGATTCCTTTATTCCATGCCCCTTTTCTCCCATCCTTCCAAATCCTGACCCAAGTCCGCTCTGGAATTTCAGAACAGCCCCTGCTGACGGATAGCCCCTTTGGTGTCAATCTCCTGGCCATGTGTATGAATCCATGGACGCAGAACTCAAAAGACCTGAATCTAAACAAGCAAACTGCTTTTGAGGTCTCAACCAGGGAGGACTGATTCTCAGAGCAGAGCTTCTGGGCCCACAGTGAGACCTCACAGTGTCCAGAGGCCGTCATAAATCAAATTTGCTCTAGTTCAGTATGAAGGGTATTGTCATATTTTAATACTTCCAGGAGCCAGTCTGTAATCATGGTAATGTATCTGATTGATTCTCTCTGCAGTTGCTCTGCATCAAGGAGAGGTTGCCAGCAAGAGCTGAGTCTCCCCACTCTGTGACCTTCCTGGAAATAGCACCATGGCAGAAAACACTGTAAGATGGGCAAGTCCAGCCTGCAGCTGGTTTGGTTTAACCTGCGGATACCCTTCCTTCACTGGCCTTCATGCACTAATGAGGCAAAACGCTGACTCCACTGCACTTATGAAACAACAGATGGTGATTGAGGTTTTTTTCAGGGATGCCCCAAGTTGTCAGGCAGAGAGGCAGATTGATACAACAGCATGAAACAAAGGCTGAAGTTTTTCTCATTGTCAACCAAGCAATTTGACAGAATTTCAAACTGGGAAAAGCAGAAACCTGGTATGACATTTATATAATATCTATTCAAATGATTCATATCCTTAAACATTCATAATCTCTTTTGCATCCCAAGAAAGTGGATATTTGGAGGCATGATGGAACATGGTGGTTACAAACAAAGATTAAGGCTTGCACTCCTTCCTCATTGTGTGTTGACTGAGAGGAAATGAAATTACTTCCCTCTCTGAGGCTCTGTTTCCCACCTGATAAGTGGTTGGTTGGGTGTCTCTACCTAAAGATAAGAACATGTAAAAATCTCTTGACGTATCATTTGCCCTCAAAAATGGTCCCCCTTACTGGGCCACAGACACCGAGACATCTACAGGCTGTCCCTACATTTTCTGGTACACGGTTCAGCACAGGTGTAGCTTTCTCTAACAGCAGCCTTCTCTTCCAACTTCTTTGAGGAATCTTGATGGGGTTCTTGTGAGAGACATGTATCAAGAAAAAGGCTTTTTCACATTAATTTCAAAATTTTTTTCTGCTTCTGAAAGAGGCATACAAACACACAAATGTCCTCTTTAGGCAATCTCACTCCACATATTCAGCATTTCATTCACTTATTTATATAATAAATATTTATTCAAAACATCTCTATATAATGTATTATATTATGTATTATTTAGAATATAAATATGACCTCAACATATTTACTCAATGAGCAATGAATCTGTTAAAAATTTTTTGACCGGCAACTGTGTACATACACAACTTTCTGAAGTACCATGTTGAATATATAACTATTCTTAAGATGCAGGTGTTTGTCCTAGTGGTTAAGACATCCATGTCCCACATCAGAGTGCCTGGGCTCAATTCCTGGCTCTGCCTCTTAACTCCAGCTTTCTGCCAATGCAGATCCTGGGAGGCAGCAGTGATGGCTCAAGTAATTGGGTTCCTGCCACCCACATGGAAGACCGGACTGAGTTCCTGGTTCCCAGCTTCAGTCCTGTTCAATCCTAGTACTTGTGCACCTTTGGGAAATGAACTAACAGCTATGAGCTTGTTCTCTACATCTCCCTCTCTCTCTCTCTCTCTTTCTCTCTCTCTATCAAACAAATAAATAAAAATAAAAAAGAGGCCTTAGTAATGTTTGGCTGCATGCCTTTAAAAATACAGAAATAAAACAAAAATTGCTCCTTCCCCTCAGCACTGGGAAATCCCGTTGATGGTATGCTTTCCTCAACACAGGAAGTGTATGACACCCCTCACATGTCCCAGACTGCGCCAGCCTGAGAAGGTTCAGATTAAGGTGGAAGGCGATGGAGGGTAATGAAAGGTTTGTTAGGAGCACTGCAGTCAGGCTCATGCAGACAAGCAGGCATTGGGTGACTGTCTCAGGAAAGGTAAGGTAGGGGGAATGTGCAGGTGGGAGAGGTAAGGAGGTTGCGGTAATAATCTACCTGGAAAGTGTTTTTAAACATGGCACTTATCCTTGGGATTCAAATACCTGGAGTCATGTTCTGTGACAGGAAACATCTTTCCTTGTATTCAGATGGGGAGATACCCTCACTTGATATGGCTGGATCCTGGGAAGGAACTTCTTTGCCTGGGGAAAATTCAATGAAAGAGCATTTGTAAGAGGGTAAGCAAGATACAAGCAAGGGCTACAGGGTTTTGTCAAGGGACAATTTTTTTCCAAAACTGGTGACACAAGAATTCTCTTATCACTACTGCCTTATAATTATTTTGTACTCAGCTGCTATCAGAGAACTGTCATACTTGCTATCTCAATCCTGCAGCCGCCTGGGTGTCCTCTTTTCATTAAAGAAGCAGCCCCACCCATAGGTGAAGCCAAGTCCCAGGGCTTAGTACACCAAGGGTGCTCAGCACATTTGGTGAGCCTACACAGATCATCATGGCTCTGACTACACTAAAATTAAGCTCAAGGCTGGAGAATAGAAGGGCAAGAGTAAAATGAGGAAAGCGGCATCACCGGCAAGATGACTGGGCATGGTTGTAAAGGCCCTGAAATTTTTTATTTTCCCAGACTGTGCTACTCTCTGCCCACTCAGTAGGATCCTGTCTGAGACCTTAGCTCTTCTCAGCTCTACAAAAAGTTCCTATCTTTTCAGCCAGACAAGTGGCCTGAAAATGAGAAGATCAGGACATAGACAAGAGCTAGGAGGAAGTGATTCTGATGGCAGAAAGTTGAAAAAAGAGACACAAGTGGACACAGGAGGAAGTAGATGCAAAGGAGAACAGGAGAAGTTCACAGGCATCACCTATATATGTGGACTTCCTACAGGGTATCTCCCAAAGACAAGAAGGGAACCCAATTTTCAACACATTTATTTCAGCTGCTGGACTACCCTTTTGACCATGAAACTGCTCAAGGACAATACTATGGGGTAGAATGTTATATAAGCACATTACCTGGTCTTAGACAGAAGGCTGGGGCCGGTGCCGTGGCTCAATAGGCTAATCCTCCGCCTAGCGGCGCCGGCACCCCAGGTTCTAGTCCCGGTCGGGGCGCCGGATTCTATCCCGGTTGCCCCTCTTCCAGGCCAGCTCTCTGCTATGGCCCAGGAAGGCAGTGGAGGATGGCCCAAGTCCTTGGGCCCTGCACCCGCATGGGAGACCAGGAGAAGCACCTGGCTCCTGCCTTTGGATCAGCGCGGCGCAGCGCGCCGGCCACAGTGGCCATTGGAGGGTGAACCAACGGCAAAAAGGAAGACCTTTCTCTCTGTCTCTCTCTCTCACTGTCCACTCTGCCTGTCAAAAAAAAAAAAAAAAAAAAAAGAAAGAAAGAAAAAGAAAGAAGGCTGGGAATTCTGACTCAGCCACCAGTTGTGAGTCACCTATTTAATCCTCCCAGTTTCTTATAAAATTATGCTTCAGGGTCAAGCAGGTCTGGCAGGTTTTGCATTTGGGATCTTTGCTTCTAATGACACAGCCTAAGGGTGCAACAGAGACGGACATTCACACTCACTGCTGGTTAGTGCTGAACCTAAATTATCAAATGGCTGCCAAGAGCCCTTGTTCCCATTCTGTTTGCATGCAGGTGGATTTTGACACCTAAGTGGAAGACCTTCCATGTCCTGATGGTTGGAGCAATTAGCATTGTGAATAATGTGAGTAAGGGAAAACGAAATTAATTTCCTCTCAAAAGGACAGAAGGTGAGCCCGTCAGCTCACAGTTCTTCATCCAGTAAATCTTGTTAGCTGTTCAGTGCTGAAAGCTAAGCAGCTTAGCTGGACCGCTGGCAGTAATGAGCTAGAGTTGAACAGTATCAAGTTGTAGTTCAGCTTCCCCAAAAACCAAAAGCAAGTGAGGCAAAAAAGCACTGAGAATCATGAGGTACAAGAATGAGCAGGAATTGGGTGTTTTCCTGTACATTTGTTCTATAGCCTTGGGAAGATCATTTCACTTGCCCAGGTTTTGAGATATCACTTTCCCCATTTATAAGGAAAGGGTTAGTCTAAATTAGAGCTCTGAACCTCACTTGCCAGTACGAATTGTCTAGGTTGTTTTTTAAAAATAACAATGCCTAGAGGTTCTGGTGTCTGTGGTCTGTAGTGCAGCTACAGTTAGTTTCTAATTTGAACCAGTGTTGAGAACCACACACCCAGATTGGTGTATTTGAAATGTTATTGTGTCTATGGATCGCCTGGGGATGCTGATAAGATGCAGACTGCGCCTTAGTCATTGAAAGCTGAGCTTTTGAATTTCTCATGTGCTTCCAGGTGATGACTGTGCTGCTAGTCCCAGGGCCACGCCTGGAGAGGCAGCTTACTTCCCTACCCTAGAACAGAATTTGACCACGATTCCTCTTTCTCCTCCTCTGCCTTCCCTACACAGGGGATTTTTTAATTTGAAATGCTTGACATCATTGAAAAATCAGAATATTCCACATAACTCAAATGCTTGTGTTTGCTCTGTAGCCAAGGGCCCTGATTTTCAATGCCAACACTCAGCTGACATTGAGTGGTTGCTGCTCCTCTATGGAGCATTTGTTCTCTGGCCACTCTGGTCCCCACCCATTCCAGTCACTCATTTATACTTGCCCCAGCAAGTTGGAGAGTGTGTTCTTATTATGGAACTCCATGGGAAGAACCAATAGCTTAACAATGATGATGACCTGGGCTTGGGGGAGACAGGACACAGCTTCTAAAGCATGAATGAGGCTTATAACTGAAAATCAAAGTTTTGTGAAATGTGATTTGTGGCCTGTATGCAGCAGAATTTCTTAGGTATATATATATATTTTTTTTTAATTTTTTTTTTTTTTTGACAGGCAGAGTGAATAGTGAGAGAGAGAGACAGAGAGAAAGGTCTTCCTTTTTGCCGTTGGTTCACCCTCCAATGGCCGCTGCGGCCGGCGCATCACGCTGATCCGAAGCCAGGAGCCAGGTGCTTCTCCTGGTCTCCCATGCGGGTGCAGGGCCCAAGGACTTGGGCCATCCTCCACTGCCTTCCTGGGCCATAGCAGAGAGCTGGCCTGGAAGAGGGGCAACCGGGATAGAATCCGGCGCCCCAACCGGGACTAGAACCCGGTGTGCCGGTGCCACAAGGCGGAGGATTAGCCTGTTAAGCCACAGCGCCGGCCGGTATATTTTTTTAAAAAGTAAACCTATGCAAAATAAGCTTGTAGAAAAATCCACACAACTTAAGGTTGCCAGTGATTTCCTGAACAGCATGGAAAATATGCTACCCTCAGAAGAAATAATGAAAAAAGTGTAATATATTTAATTAGGAACTTGTGTTAATCACAAACAGCAACTAAGCAAGTGAGAGTAAAGTGATGGAATAGAAGAAAATATTGACAAAATGTATAGTCATCAAAGAACCCAAACCTAGAATACATAAAGAACGCCAAAAATCTGTAAGAACTAGGTAAGCAACTCTCCAGAAAAAAATAGTAAGATGATTTTTTTAACAGGCACTTCAGCAATAACAATATCCAAACCACCAATTAATACATGAACGTTTGCTCAAATTCAACAAGAAATGAAAATTAAAACCACAGTGGTACACCGTGTGGCTACGTGAAAAGGCACACAAAGGCAAGTGTTTGTTAGAATAAACAGCAACTGGAGCTCCCATACATTGCAAGTGTGAGAATAAACTTTGGACATTTTCTTTGGAAACACAGTCAATTTAAGCTGAAATTATGCACACACAAAAGAATGCATACATATGTTCCCTAAAATATTCAGAGCAGCACTATTCATAACAGCTAGAACCCAACAGTATACTTTGGGTATGGTCTGAAAGCATCCCCCAGAGATTCATATATTTGAAGTTTGGTCCCTAGGGTGGCAGTGTTAAGAAATAGTGGGACCTTTATAAGGAGAGGCCTGGTGGGAAGCAATTAGATCACTAATGGTGCTACCATCAGGGAGAATTGATGTTGTGCTCATGAAAATAAATTGTTATAAAGTAATACGTCTGACCCTTGAGTCAGTCTTTTGGCTTCTTGTCTTGCCACGTGAGCTGTCCCTCTCTCACGTGCACCTGCCATGGTGCCATCCAACATGAGGCTTGCACAAGAGCCTCGCCAATGCTGGTACCACTCCCTTGAACCTCCAGAACTCTGAACTCTGTTTTTTCATCAAGTACCCAGACTAAGGTATTTTGTTATAGTAACAGGAACAGAACTAATATACCTGACATTCAGTGGTTGCTGTTCCTCTATGGAGCATTTGTTCTCTGGCCACTCTGGTCCTCACCCATTCCAGTCACTCATTTATACTTGCCCCAGCAAGTTGGAGAGTGTGTTCCTATTGTAGAAATCCATGAGACGTCCCTGGTAGCTAGGGCTGGCACTGTGGCGCAGTGGATTAATGCCCTGGCCTGAAGTGCTGCCATGCCATATGGGCGCCGGTTTGAGACCCGGCTGCTCCACTTCCAATTCAGCTCTCTGCTATGGCCTGGGAAAGCAGCAGAAGATGGCCCAGGTCCTTGGGCCCCTGCACCCATGTGGAAGACCTGGAAGAAGCTCTTGGCTCCTGGCTTCAGATCGGCACAGATCCCACCGTTGCAGCCAATTGGGGAGTGAACCATTGGATGGAAGACCTCTCTCTCTCTCTCTCTCTCTCTCTCTCTCTCTCTGCCTCTCCTCTCTCTGTGTATCTCTGACTTTCAAGTAAATAAATAAATCTTTAAAAAAAAAATCCATGAGAAGAAACAGTGGCCTAACAATAATAGTGACCCAGGCTTGGGGGAGATAATACACAGCTTCTAAAGAATGAATGAGGTTTACAACAGAAAGTCATAGTTTTGTAGATTGTATAGTTTTGTAGGTGCAAATGTCTATCTGCCCTAGAATGGATGAGTAAATGACGGTATACAGATGCTTCATCCTTACTTGGTGTAGGTTTAATCTTAAGAGACGTCATCTTACTTCATTGTTTCCATTTGCATTTTACTAATAACAACGGTGAGCATTTTTCAAGGGCTTATTTGCTATCCTTATATTGTCCATATGGAATTGTCTTTTCCACATGTTGCAGATATTTATATTATCACTGAGTTGTAATGTTTTTTATATGTTCTGGATATAATCATGTCCTTTGTAAACATTCTGCCTAGTCTGTGGCTTTCTATTTTCTTTTTCTTGGCAGATTTATATGGGTGGGGAAGTCAAGATTACCAGCAAAGACATCAGCAGGATGAGCAGGAAAGAGCTTTGCATGCTCATAAGGTGGCAGAGAGCAGCCTATGTATGGGGAAGGTGTGGTAATGGGAAGAAAATGGGTAAGGATGTGGGGTCAGAATGGAGGAGCATTTTAAGGAAGGCAGAGGTGTCTAGAACGGATACAGTAAGTAATGGGGCACCATGAAACATACTTGAGCATGAGAGTACATAACGAAAGTAAATGCTCTGCTTGGGGTGGCAAAGGAATGACAGGGAGGCCAGCTAAAAGCTGTTGTAGAAATGCAGAGGTGTGAGTGTGAGAATGTGAGCTCTAGACAACAAGAAGTGAGGCATTAGCATGAATGGCTCTGTATTTTAAAGTAAGAAAAGAAAAGGTGTTCAGCATATTGAAACTGAGGGAAGACCACAGGGAAGAGGCAGTAACTACAGAAAATGAGTGTTGAAGTGAGTTAAGGGGTCACTGAATTCTGTGCATTTTACTGTTAAGAAACTGTCATGAAAAGTCATATAGCAAGTTACCAAAAAAGTCATAGGTCCCCCAAATCAGTGGGCACAGAACTTGCTATGTCCATTCCATTAACTAGACTTCAGAACTCAAAGATCTAAAGTGTCTGACCAGAAAAACTTCATGCACAATGACTTACTGGAAATGAGAATCCACTCCCCTTTCTTTCACTCTCTCTGTTCCTACGCACCCACCAACCTCTGCCTAACCTTAAGAAGAAAATTCAGCAGTGAACATTTCTCTACATGCGTTTCTTCTCCACCCACATATTTTATTCTTCTTTGACCCAACAAACATAACATCAGCAGTTTTTGTGATGTAAACCCACATTCTCCTTGTTGGGACAAATATCAGATTAGAACTACAGGTGCATCTGTCCATACAAATAGAGCTCAGATCATGATGTTGTAGAGGACAAAAGCAGTTGTATAATGATATCATTTTGTTTAAGTTTTAAAATCTATAAGACAATTCTTCACAGTAATTGTGGGTTCATGAATATGTAGTAAAAGTACAAAACCACTGAATTCATGAATATGATTGACTTTGTGGAAAGGGAGGAATATGATTGGTGGGCTTATTATTCTAACATTATCTATTACTGGCATGTTCAAAATGCATCATGAGTCTTTTAATAAAAGTGACGCATCATTTACTATTGTATGCATTCACTGCCCACTTTCATCTCCTATTATTATACTAATTATTCAAATTTACCAAAAAGGTTAAAAGGAAAATTACAAACACAGTGATCATTGTAAGCAAATGTTTCTCTTTCACATCTTCTGTTTAAGGATGTAAGTCTGCAAGATTGGACACAGGGGTTAAGATGGTGCTAGGAATACCTGCATCCCACATGCAAGTGCCTGTGTTAGAGTCCTGGTTCCACTGTCAAGTCCAGCTTCCTGCTGATGTGCACCCTGGGAGGCAGCAGGTGACGGCTCAAGTCCTTGGCTCCCTGCCACTCATGTGAGAGCCCTCGACTGAGTTCTCAGCTTTGGGCTTCAGCATGGCCTAGGCCTGGGTGTTGTAGGCATTGGCAGATGGAAGCCACTGCTCTCATTCATTCTCTCTCTCTCTCTGTATCCCTCCCTCTCTCCCTCTAGTCTCTCTCTCTCCCTCTTTCCCTCTCTCTCTCCCTCTCTCCTCTCCCTCTTTCCTTCTCCCTTTCAAAAAAAAAACTTTTAAAAATTTCAAAAATGTTTTGAAGATGAGGGAGAAGTGATGAAGGTGTTAGACAAATGAACTTTGATATGACTTTCTCTGTAACACAAAGTGAGCAATTCTTATTTATGAAATAATGGCAAGAAACTCAGAGTCAGGAGAGTCAGAGAGGAAGGCAATTGATCAAAACCCACCTACTCACCGCGTGCCACTGGATGACTGCTGTGGGCAAATGAGCAGCATCACCGGTAACAGCAGGCACAAGCCACATATGAGCAGCATGCTGGGGGTAGTCAGAGCCAACATCCGTTACTGCATGCCCCCCAAGCAAGTCAGCTGGGCAGCCATCCAGTGGACAGTGCTATCAAGAGCCTTCTCTTTTCCTGCCTCCCTTAACCCTGAGGACTCACTCTTTGATCCTCACTGTTAACTCCCACGAAAACAGACACAAGGCAGAAGCAGCCAGAACAACATGAGCACAGACTCCTGCAGTGGAATCAGGAACCAAGGAGAAAGGATATAGGAGTGGTCTGTCTCAGCTAACAGTAAAGCAGCCCACGATTCCATGAGATGAATTACACAATTTAATCCCCACCCCCAGGTTCCATGTGATTGCTACTACCATTACGTTTACAGCCAGGAAAACCCAGTTTCAAAGAAAGAATACATTTACTCAAGGTCACGTAACTATCAAGTCACTCTGTGACAGCAGAGAAACAGCATTTCACCCACAAAATCAATGCCCTCCCTAGCCAACTCTTACCCTACCCATGTATCCATTTGCCTAGCTGTAACCACACGCCACTCCACTCAACTCTCAGCCAATTGGGACCAGGAATCTCTTAAACACCAATTGCAAAAGGCCTTTGTCAGCTCTTTTGGGGACTTTCCCAACCTGTACACATGCCCAGAATAGCCCAGTGCAGCCGATCCAAGACCTTCCTGGGAGGCAGTGGTGAGCACCACTGCCATTTTGAGCTTGTCACCCACAAGAGGAGAAACAGTGCCTGTATAGAACTCCATACCTGGTGCAAACCAAAGTGCATTGTGCCCAGAGGGATGAACCAGAGATGGAAAGGACAAGACCATACCTGCCCAAACAATAAAGCCCAGTGTTCAGCCAGTGGAATATCTCTGCACCTTGCTGTCTTCCCCAGATACCTTGTCTAGGTTAAAGTTGGATCACCTGTCAATTTCTATTATGAGCAAGTCAAAGACCCTTGGGTCAATAACAGCTCCAGATGTCTCTCATACTTTATTCCAGTTCTCTAGGTAAATAGGGGCATCTAGAATAGGGATGTTTACATCAGCTGGCCTCTGTCCACATATTAACCTCCCTAGGGAAAGGTTCTCACAAGTAGGAGAACAGTATAGGGAGACAGGGTGAAAAGTATCAATAGAAGGGAATGGAGGGGCCAGCGCTGTGGCATAGCAGATAAAGCCACCACCTGCAGTGCCAGCATCCCATATGGGCACTGGTTCGAGAATCAGCTGCTCCACTTCTGATCTAGCTCTCTGCTATGGCCTGGGAAAGCAGTGGAAGATGATCCAAGTGCTTGGCCCTTGCACCCATGTGGAAGACCCAAAAGAAGCTCCTGGCTCCTGGCTTTGGATCAGCACAGCTTTGGCCATTGCAGCCATCTGGGGAGTGAACCAGTGGATGGAAGACCTCTCTCTCTCTCTATCTCTCTCTCTCTCTAACTCTGCTTTGCAAATAAATAAAATAAATTCTTAAAAAAAAAGAAAGGAATGGTGGCTGACTCTCACTAAAATAGCAAATCTAAGCTGCCAATCACTTGTCAATGGTAAAAAAAAAATAGGTGAAAGGTTTAAAACTCTGAATGACAGTATCATAAGAATTTT
Organism: Lepus europaeus; assembly: GCF_033115175.1. Lineage (NCBI taxonomy): Eukaryota > Metazoa > Chordata > Mammalia > Lagomorpha > Leporidae > Lepus > Lepus europaeus. Next base: position 131,215,918 of record NC_084830.1, on the reverse strand, counting down.
GAGGATGCCTTCTTCAGTACTCGTGTCTGTTTTGAACTACAGAGCTCTGCTCTGCATGAACTTTATCTGCAGAACTCCATTCTACAGGAAACCTTTGGATATCAAATAGCAGCAGAGACTGAAAGTAGGGTTAGTGAGCAGGAGCAGAGCTCTGAAACACCTGAGACACTTCTACGTGGCAGTTTATGCCCTAACTTCCGTAGATGATCCAGTCAGTGGAGACCTAGAAAAAGAATGTTATGTGTTAGGGTCATAGGAATGTAATTAACAACAACTAACATACATTGTGCTTAATTAACTGTGCGCTCGGCTGTTTTAAATGCTTCACATGTATAGACTTAATTCCAATCACAACCCTATGAAGAAGCCATAATTCTTTTAAAAAATCTACAGATGAGGAAATAAAAACATAGAGCAGTTAAATAAATTGCTGGAGGGAAGTAAAAAAAAAAAAAAATGAAACTCAGACACTCTGGCCTCAGAGACGAGAGATGAAGTACATGGAGACCGGCCTAGGTGAAGGTAGACTGAGTCAGATCTAGAACTCAGTTTTCTGACTTCCAAGACCAGTGATCCTGCATGCACCCAGCACATTCCCCCATCTTATGATATTCCCTACAATGACAACAGGATTTAGGCGAAAGAATTGAAAAGTCTGTAATTCCCAGAAATCAAGAGAACCAGAATGTTTCATAGCTTGAAATGGTGCCTTCTGTGCCAATAGTGCTGTGTGGAGTTTGCTTATGGTACTACATCCAGGGTTCCTTTGTCTGGGAGGCACTCCCTGCTATAGGAGCCAAGGTGCCTAGGCAGAGACTTGGAGCAGAGGAAGTAGAACATAGCTACTTCAGAACCTCCCATGCCTTCTACGACCCAAATCATGAGACTGTTAGCGAGGGGCACTTCTTGGATCCTCTCTCAGGAACCATGCTGATGCTCTGGGAAGTCACAGAAACCTTGCAAGGGCCAGGAACGATTCTTGGGAGTCATGTTTTCCTCCACCTCCTGAATGAGTTCTCCCCCAACACATCTTCTCCTTCCCCCCAAAGTAACCACTGACTTTGATAAACATCCTGTGAGAGACCTGTTCTGCTCTGAAAAGAATCAAGGCACTTGCACCTGTGTAACCCACCATCCTGGTGTGCCTGGAGCTGCCAGGGTTGTCACACCGACTGCATCCTGAGAAGCCATGAGTTCCAGGCACACCAGGAATGCCGGTCACCCTATGTTGGTCTTACACAGTGACCTGAACCTGACATACCAAGAAAATTACACTAGAACAAGTAGGAGGCAGGAAATAGCCTGTTTTTCTCCACTAACAGCAACCCTGACCAAAATAGCGTTGAATAACTGAGGCCAAATTTATGACCACCCATAGGCCACAGAGGAACTCACTGCCTGAACTTTCTTCCTGTCCGAGGGAATCTTGGGAGGAAAGGAAGGAAGGCTTAGTCACACGCCGGGAGTGGCAGCCAAGAGCAGCACTCGCTCCTCCTAGGCCAAGTGAGCTCAAAGTCTCTTTCTTCAGGAAAAGTAGATGCCTCCCGGCTTTGCTCCCTTTTTACAAAGCCAGAATGACAAACACTGACCTAAGGAGGGAGGAAAGGCAGCCAGAAGACACACCATCTCTCCACCTCTGGAAGAACAATTTAGGGAACCCAGAAAGTCTTTGAGCCTCTGCTGGATCAACAACCTGGGCCAAGCCACAGGCAGTCCTCTGCTCCCCCAACCCCCTCTCACCCCCCAAAAAAACTCACCTGGGCCCCAAGACAGGCTGCGCTCCCCAGGGATGCAGAAGCAGCCACCCATGTGTGCACCATCCTCCCCAGGCAGAGGCCCCTGGGAACACCAGCCAGAAGAGCACTGGGAGGGAACCAGCTCCCCACGGTGTCCCTCCTCCCGCCTCCTCCCTGGCACACGAAGGACCAAGGCTGTTCCAGGACGTACAATGCAGCCTTTGATATCCCAGCTGCAGCAGGAGGCCAAGGGAGGGTGGGAGGGGCCGCCCAGCCTGTAGGCCTGATAGTCCTTGCACTGTCAGGCCTCTGCCTGGGCGCACACTCCTCCCTGCCCCTCTGCAGACTGCTTCATGCCTATCAGGCTGTGGCACATTCCTAGCATTCTAGGATTCAGATACACAGCCTGGTTCTTGTGGGGGTGCCCAGGGTGGAGGAGGAGGACAGAAAGCATCCAGGAATCAAGGCTTCTGCCCTTGCTCCCTCCCTGACTGCCTTGGCCCACACACCCTTGCCCACCATGCTTAGAAAGTAAGCCCCACCCAGCCCTCTCTGCAAAGCCTCCCTTGTGTGATCAAGTGAGAGCTGTGGGCACAGTGTCTCACCTCAACCCCAGCAGCCTCAAGGAGCCAACTCCTCGCTGTCGATGACTCGTAAAGCCCTAGCTACTGTTCCCAAAGACTTGGTGGAAAGGAACCCAGGAAGTCATCTGATGTAGCCCAGAACTTTCCAGATGAGAAGTTGGAGGACCAAATATATTTAAGTTACAGGTAAGCATGAAAAACTGGTCCCACCAAACTAACCTTTATTCTATGTCAAATAGGCAGCAAAGCAGGGGAATGCAGTTGACACAGTGCGTCTGATTTTCAGAAAAACCTCCCATGAAATAGCACAAAGGAGATGGGGAAAAGGTGCCTGAATACCTCTGAGGCTGGGCAGAGCATGACTGCCCCGGTGAGTAAGCTCCAGGATCACTGATCCCCCAGCGTGTCCTTCATGCCGTACAGCAAAGGTCCGAGGCAAGCCGTCCAGCAACAAAGAGGTGAAGGCCAAGGGGAGGTGGGTCCCGACAGGCCTGTGTTGCAGACAAATTGAAGGCCAAACTTGATGTTAGTATCACAAGCATTTTAAGGAGAGTAATGGCCTGACCCAGTTTATATTCTGGGAGGAGCATTGAGGCGGCAATGTGAAGGAAGGATTTGGGGTCAGTCTCACAGGAGTGGTCAGGAGTGGGCACAGCAAGCTCCAGCTCAGCCCCAGGGAACAGGCCTTAGACAGGTCTCTGAGGTCCAGTTTCCATTCCGGTGCTGAATCACCGTGAACAAGATGCAGTGACTGAGTGCTTCTATGAGCCAGGTACCCATCACGCATCACTTGAATCCCATAACAGCCCATGAGCTAGGCGCTGCTACTTTTATTTTGCAAATGAGGAAATGGAAGAGGGCCACATAATTTACCCAAGCTCTCCCTCACCCCCCATTTATGAATGTTGGGTATAGGACTTGATCCATATCTAGGTGATCCCATAACCCAGGAGCATCTCATTCCTGAAATATGGGTGTCTTCTACAACTACCAGGACACACAACAAGAAGGAATAGGTGATCTAGCACTGAGACCTCTGGAGCCAGCTGACCATTTGTGTGAGGCTGTAGGGATCCAGCTTGACATGGCACAGCCATCTCGGTTCTAACAGCTGTCTTGCCTTTCGGGTGATGCTGTCAGTCATCCCAAACCCTGTGTGATAGGTAAGTCATTCAGATAACCTGCTGCTCCTACTTGACACCTGAAACATCTCTTTATTTGATGCCTTGAATATCTCTTATGAAGATTAATATTTCTTGAGAAATTCTAGGTGCATTCCAGTTGGCCACAGGGCAATCACCTTTGCCTGTAAAACCCCTATTCTCCTACTTTGTAGCACAGGGATCCATTAGTCATGCAGCTGCCCAACACTATGCTTCTGTCTATAAATTTTTAATGACTTATACCCTAATGAATTAATCTTGGTTTTTTCCACCTTCTGCTTTTGGGGACCAGTTCTTATACATCAGGTTTTTCTGAAACAAAGGCCCAGGAGAAGAGGACTGGGAGGATGGGCAGAGGAGGCACAGGGTCTCTGATCACACTGCCCCCACAGAGGATGTTTTCTCTGTGCACATCTATTTAAAGTATCCACTTCCTATAATGTGTCACTTGTGCTTCCTTCACCAAAGAACAGTGTTTTAAGTATGAATTAGTATGTTTTCTTGGGCCCAAGATGAAAGGGCAAGTGTTCCTTCAGAAAACAGCCACTCAGAACTTCTGCAGGTACGTGAGAATCTGACAGTGACAATAAGCAATGGTCTAACTTACATAGGCTAAAGGATACTCAGACGTCCCACTTCTCCTTGACTTGTTTGCACACCAGTCTTATACAGGTGAATCTATAATCAGAAACTACAGGATCGAGGCCAACCACGGGGAGGATCCTCAGGCCAATGTCATGGATGGCACCCAAAGGCAGTAAGTTGAGACATATATCTTGTTAAGTCTGAAATGAATAGTCCATTCTGGATGAACTCACTGCATTCTTTGAGATTCAAGAAATTAGCACTATCCTGCTGGAAGTTCACATGAATTTATCACAACAAAGAGATTTCCAAGCAGAGAGCAGCAGGAACAAAGGCCCTGGGGCATGAACTTTCTTGGTTTGTTGAAGAAAAGCTTGTGTGGCTGGAGTGTAGCGAAGCAGGGGAGGGTATACAGTTGAGGTCAGAGAAAAGTGCAGAAGGCTACATTGCGCAAGACACTGAAGGCTATCTAAGGGCTTGGGCACTCTCTGAATGAGATGGAAGACACTAAATAGAGGAATAACATGATGGACTTACTATCTCTAAACTGTCACCCTGGCTGTTCCATGGAAAACAGGCTATAGATGGTGGTATTCCAGGTCTGAAGAAATCATAACCTCCAGTAGAGAGATAATGATAGTTTGGACCAGAGTGGTATCAATGGAGGTGATAAGAAGAGCTCAGGCATTTGATGTATTTTGAAAGAAGAGTACATTAGCACTAGAGAAATAGAACTAACAAAAGATAGACAAACAGATGATAGGTAGGTATATACACAGACAGACAGATATTCAGGAATTGGTTCATGCAACTGAGGGGGCTGCCAGATTCAGAAACCATAGAGCAGGCCAGCAAGCCAATGACGCTGCAGTATTAAATCTGAATCAGAGAGGAGCAGGCTAGAAACTCAGGCAGCGTTTCTGTGTTGCAGTCATGAGGAGGACTCCTTCTTAGGAAACCGCAGTGTTTGCTCTTAATGCCATCACACACACCCCTACTCCCCCACACACACCCTGGAGAGTGATCTGCTTTATTCAAAGCCCACTGATTTAAAACACACCTGATCCTCAACGTACAATGGTAAATGTATTGATTTTTTTTAAAATATTTTATGAGGGGGCAAAAGCAATACACATTCAGTAGAAACTGTACTTTAAATTTTGAATTTTGGGGCCGGCACTGTGGCACAGCAAGTTAACGCCCTGGCCTAAAGCCCCATCATCCCATGTGGGTGCTGGTTCAAGAACCGGCTGCTCCACTTCCAATCCAGCCCTCTCCTATGACCTGGGAAAGCAGTAGAAGATGGCCCAAGTCCTTGGGCCCCTGCACCCACGTGGGAGACCTGGAAGAAGTTCCTGGTTCCTGGCTTTAGATCGGCGCAGCTCCGGCTGTTGCAGCCAATTGGGGAGTGAACCATTGGTTGGAAGACTTCTCTCTCTCTGCCTCTCTTCTCTCTGTATAATTCTGACTTTCAAATAAATAAATAAATCTTTAAAACATTTTTTGAATTTTAATCATTTCTTTGGCTAGCAATATTCAGTAAAATACTATCTTTTGTTGCTAGATGGCAGCAGTGAGCTAGCACTCCTACTCCTCAATCATGAAGGTGAGCAGGGCCCCATGTTACAAAGCTAGGATGTTTAGTAGCAAAGGTATAGACATGTTAAATGCATCTTAAACTTGAAATATTTTCAGCTTCTAATGCATTTATTGGGCCATAACTCCACTGTAAGTTGACGAGCATCTGCAAATTCACAGCAACATTTGGATCGGTGTTTGAACAACTGGAAAACATCACCTAGCCAAGTAGACACACAAAATTAAGCACCACAAAGAGCCATTGGGATGGGATGTGTTGATTATTGAATGTATTAAATAAAAATTCCTATCAGTCGTATCCCTAAGTTTTTTTTTCCACAGGAACAGTCAGAACACTGAATATGACACGTGTTGAGAAGCTTTGAGAAGCTGGGAGAAGAGAAGCTTTGTGAATTGGAACCAAGAGTTTAGTCTTGTACATGTGAAATTTAAGAGTCCTATGATACATCCAAGTAGAGATGGGTGTCTACAGTTGAGGGGTAACTTATAAGCTGAAAGTATACATTTGGGAGTTGTTAGTGTAGTGGGTATTTAAAGCCATAAGATTGGATGAGATATCTAAAGGAATCAGAAGAGGATAGAAGATAGAGGATAAATCAAGACTGAGCCTTGAGCAAGGACACTGATTCTTACAGGAATAATAGAGGAGGAGAAACCAGTGAAAGAGATTGATAAGGATGGCCAGTGAGATTATATGAATCAAGAGAGTATGGGGTTATAGAATTCAAAGAAGGAAAGTGTTTCAAAACCAGAAGGCAATCAACTATGCTGATGCATAAGTTGCAGTGGGAGAAATTTATCACTGGATATCCTTATGGAGCAATGAGGATAAAAGCTTAACTAGAGTTTATGATCTCATATTGGCTATAGAGAAGAGGGACAAGACATGAATCAGGCAAAGTTTCGGAACAAGAGGACAACCCATAAGGAGAAGTCTGTGTTGCTTCCTGATTGGTTGGAGTTGGAAGCAGGATGCAATAGCACCTTGATGGTCAAGCTCCTGGGGTTTTGAGCCAAGGGTTCACCTCATGTTTAGGAAAGTGGAGCAGTTTTTTGGTTGGTTTAGCCTGAACTTCTTCACTGATCAGCTGATTTTATCTACCTGCCCCTCCATTCTCTGGCATTTAGAAGTAAATTTAGGGAATCTCTGAATTTTTCTCTTAAGTAGTAGCAGTGGAGGTGGTAAGACGTGATGAAATTCTGATTTTTGGAAGGTAGGGGCAAAATTGCTGTATGTGTGGGAAGGGTGGTGGGACAAAACCCTGAGCACCTGGAGGGTGGGATGGCACAAACTGAGATGGCGGTGTGACACAACAAGAAATATACAAGGGCTGGCGCTGTGGCGCTGTGGCGCAGCAGGTTAATGCCCTGGCCTGAAGCACCGGCATTGCCGGTTCTAGTTCCGGCTGCTCCTCCTCTGATCCAGCTCTCTGCTATGGCCTGGGATAGTAGTAGAAAATTCCCCAAGTCCTTGGGCCCCTGCACTCATGTGGGAGACCTGGAAGAAGCTCCTGGCTTCAGATGGGTGCAGCTCTGGCCATTATGGCCAATTAGGGAGTGAACCAGCGGATGGAAGACTTCTCTCTGTCTCTACCTCTTTCTGTAACTCTGTCTTTCAAATAAATAAAATAAATCTGTATATACATATATATATACATACACACACACATATATACAAAAGCTCTTCAAAAGACATCCACCTGAAATATTTAATGGGTAATAAAATATTCAAGTGCAGCATTTCAGAGAAAGGTCTCTACTAGAATTATAAACTTGAGTATTGTTAATATATAAAGATATATTGGGAATATAAGAAGAAAGCGCTTCTCAATGGGAAAAGTAAAGAAGCTTCATGGAGAAGTGGTCTGTGATTGAAGCCTGAAAGGAAGGAATTTTGACACGCAGATACAAGGGGGAAGAGAGGTGGGCCTTACGGTACACCAGGTTAAGCCACCGCTTGGGATGCCGGCATTGCATATCAGAGCACTGGTTCAAGTTCTGTCTACTCTGCTTCCAATCCAGCTCTCTGCTAATATACCTGGGAAGCAGAGAATAATAGCTCAAGTATTTGGTTTTCTGCCACCTACACAGGAGATCCAGATGTAGTTCCTGGCTCCTAGCTTCTGCCTAGTCCAACCTCACCTGTTGCAGGCATTAAGAGAATGAACAGTAGATGAAGAGAACAGATAGAAACGTGACCAGAAAATAAGCCTCTTAACTTCTAGCTTATTCATGCATTTGCCCACTTATTTATTTATTTTTTAAGATTTATTTTATTTACATGAAAGTCAGAGTTACACAGAGCGAGAAGGAGAGGCAGAGAGAAAGAGAAACAGGTCTTCCATCCAATGGTTCACTGACCAGATAGCCCCAACGGCCAGAGCTGAGCCGATCCGAAGCCAGGAGCCAGGAGCTTCCTCCAGGTCTCCCACGCAGGTGCAGGGGCCCAAGGACTTGGGCCATCTTCTACTGCTTTCTCAGGCCATAGCAGAGAGCTGGTTCTGAAGAGGAGCAGCCAGGACTAGAACTGGAGCCTTATGGGATGCTGGAGCTTTAGGCCCGGGATTTAACCCACTGCACCACAGCGTTGGCCCCTTGCCCACTTATTTAAAAAAACATTATTGGTTACCTTAAAACCCATGTTTGTTGTAAATATTTAATAAGTGTGTGCTGGATTCTTATGATATACTCCAGTGAAGTCTATGTTTTATCCCACCTACATAAAAAAAAAAAAAAAAAAACTAAGATTCTGAATGATTTCCCACAGCGCACTCAGCTAAGGGGGTATAAGCACAGTCAGGACTGGAACCCAGACAGTGTGACCCCAGGACTTTTGTCCTCACCATTTTTTTACTGCTGTGTCACAAAGACTGAACAAGGTGTCTGCAAAAGGATAGCCAGCATCCATGACAAATGCAGGTTCCTGAGCCACAGGTGAGTTGTTCTCTAGACTTTCCTCTTCCAGTACGTGAAATGCACTCTCATCAGGGATCAGCTGAGGAACCAGCAGAAGCAACTCCAGGAGGCAAGGCTGCTGAACGCCAGGACAGAGGTCACCACGCTACTGGCTCTGACCTCACCCTGGAAAGCTGACTGCAATTTCCAAAACATCAACTCCCCATTCATCTCTTGGCTCCCACAGCAAACAGAGGTCAAGGGCAAACTGCTGATGCCTTACCCTGGAAGTCAGCAGTGAAGTGTCCTTAAAGGGTACTGTGTCTGTCCCTCCATCCTTTCTCCTCCAAGCCCATTTTAAAGATGAAGAAACTGGAGGACATGAAACCAAGCCATTTGTTCAACACTTAGGGCAACCTGGGGGCAAAGCCTGTGTGAAATCTCAAACCTTAGGACTCTCAGGTCAGCATGCCTCAACAAAACATGTTAAGAATAACTGGTGTGGGGCCAGCACTGTGGAGTACTGGGTAAAGCCACCCCCTGCAGTACCAGCATCCCATATGGGTGCCGGTTCGAATCCCAACTGCTCCGCTTCCAATCCAGCTCTCTGCTATGGCCTGGGAAAGCAGTGGAAGATGGTTCAAGTCCTTAGGCCCCTGTACCCACATGGGAGACCTGGAAGAAGCTCGTGGCTCATGGCTTTGGATCAGCCCAGCTCCAGCCATCATGACCATATGAGGAGAGAACCAGTGGATGGAAGACCTCTCTCCCTCCCTCTCTGCCTCTTCCTTTTTGTAATTCTGCCTTTCAAATGAATCAATCTTTAAAAAAATAATAATAATAATAACAGGTGTATGACTTAAAATTAGATCCCCTAGTGAGCAGGCTGGGATAAGTTCATTTGTGTATGCATGTTTGACTATGTGAATGCTTGCCAAGTTCATGATCCAAGCTCAGGCCCACACTCCCTACCACTCCCAGGGAAAGGAATTTCTCCTCAGGTGAGCTTTCCTCAGGGAAATCCAGGTTTGCAGGCATCCAGCACAGTGAATGAGAAAGGAAGGAGCAGACTAACCAGTGATCCTCAGTTTCTTTCCTGGAGAAACCCTCGTACCTGACCACCAAGGAACCTGTACCAGGAAGCAAGGGCAGCATCCCTGGAAATAGAAATGGAAAGAGCTTAAATGCCCATCAGTATGGGAGTGATTATTAAGCAGTTACAGAGAATGAAGTGGGTCTTCAGAACGTCAAGGAAAGATCTCAAATTACCTCCAGTATTCAAGCTGGCCTTAAATTTGTGCTTAGAAGACCCAAGGCCCCGTCAGTTTTGAGTTGTCTACTTTATGACCTATTTTCTTCTTCATAAACAATAGCAACAAAAACTAAGGGGGGATTTTTTTAAAAGTCCTATTCCACAAAATGCTGTGTTTGCCTTTTACTTGTGCAAATCTTGCAAGTGAGTATGTGTGTGTGTACAAATACATTCTACTTGTCTTAGGAGTGTTCTTCAAGTACCTGGAACTTACAGGACTATGAGAAGGAAGAGGATCCTAGAAGGGCAGAATGCACCAATCACTCACAATCTACAAAATCTCAGCTCCAACCATAAATAAAGACTACATGGAAACAAATGCAGTAAAACCAGATAAATCTGCCCTCAAAGATGAACAGAGCAAAGGCCTCACCTAGGCCACATTGGCTGCATGTCTCCTTGCTTTCCATTTCAACAATCATGAGTTTTGCAAGCAGTTAACTTCAGAAAGCAAAATGAAGTCCTATGCTCAACTATTTTCATCATTGCATTGGCTTCATGATCTAATATATCTGTTTTACACAAAGGAAGATGTGTGCATGTGTGTTTCCTTTTCTAAGTGTTTCCATTGACAAGTTTCAGTGGATGACTATAGGCAGACAAACGTTTCTACTGCTTCCCTTCTTCCCCACATGACACAGCATGGAATCTGCAATCATTCAGGTCTTACTTCTGTGAAGATTTTGTCCAAGTTCCCTAGAGGGGAAGTTCCCAGAGCCGGATCCAGTCAGCCCAGTTGCTGTATTCAGTACCATCTACTCATTTGTTCCACTTTATGCAGTTCTATTAATGGGTCCCAGACTTACACCAACCTTCCAGGTCAGGAGACAATGCATAGCCTATTCCCTTGGAGACATTTATCAAAATTCAGATGCCCAGATCTTTCCCAGCCCAACAAATCAAAATCTCTGGATGTAGGGTACTTGAAGAGCTCTTTTAAACCCATATTAAATAATCATAATGTATTTCAGCAAATAATGCCCCAGTGACTTCTTTCTCGGGGATGAGGGACAGGCCCACATATAGAATTCAGAGGTCTAAATGCCCAAGTCTCCTTTTGTCACCTTTTGCTCCACACAAAAGATAATTTACACTCTTAACCAGCAGGGAGCAGCATTACAGCAACAGTCTGGCTGTAAAGTGAAAATCAACTGACAGGACCTTTAGATTCCTCACAGATCAGAATCCACAAATAACTGTGTAAAGACTGATAATTGTCTAGGAATTCCCTGTTGCTGAATCTCCTCTATCCCACTACATCCTTACACCACATCCATGACCTATAGTTTGGACCTGCCATTTTATAGGTGAGAAAAGTGTTGGTTGAGAAAAGACAGCTGATTTCTCCAAAGTCTCATTGCTATTAATTGGCAGAGATGAACTTTCTTGAACATTCCAATCAGCATAAGGACCTGTAGTAGCTCTCATCATTTGTCAAGAAAGACGTGACCTACACACATACAGCTCCAACCCCAAGCCCCATAGTCAAACAACACCTGCCTACTACCATGATTAGAATCAACTTACCCTACACATATCTGCATGTGTATAGAGGACAAGAAAATGAGCAAGTTTATCACACATGTACCTCACTTGAAAAGTTTTAGGAGAACTCAACCTTGGCCACCACTGCTTGCTACACCCTAGGAGTCCAGTGTGTTGGGTGCCAGACAGGATCCCGCCCCTCATCTGTCATGAAATACACAAATCCAAATTTGAGTAGCATATATGCACATTGTATTGAAAAACACTCAAGAACCTAATTGGAACAGGATTATTTGGGAGTGATTCTTTTTATTTATTTATTTATTTGACAGGTAGAGTAATAGTGAGTGAGAGACACTGAAAGGTCTTCCTTCCATTGGTTCACTCCCCAAATGGCCACTACGGCCGGTGCTGCGCAGATCCAAAGCCAGGAGCCAGGTGCTTCTTCCTGGTCTGGGAGTGATTCTAAGTCTACAGGACAATATTCATTAGTGAATGTGTCAGTCAGTCTTGATTCTGAATGCTGCAGACAGCAGCATGCAGATTCTTTACTTCTTTTCCCAGGCCATAGCAGAAAGCTGGATTGGAAGAGGAGCAGCCCGGACTAGAACTGGTGCCCATAAGGGATGCCGGCACTTCAGGCCAGGGCTTTAACCCACTGAGCCACAGCGCCTGGCCCCTCTCTCCTTTACTTCTGAAGTATTTACTTAACCTTTCATCAATAAGACTGACTTTTCCCATATATTCCATGAGATATAAATGGGATATAGTCATGCCCACTTGAGATGAGAGGAGGCAGATCAATGCTGAATATGTGGTATCCTTGTTGAAACTGTTCTTTGAACAGCAGTTGTTTATTGATCTAGTTTTAGTTGTTGAGGGTGCTGTATCCCCTTCCTGTAAGATGATTCTTGCAGTATATAGATCTTATTTCAGTGTATGGCCAAGTTCATGATTGGACTAAGTAAAAACTAACACACACATATCCCTGGGGATTGTAGATGCTTCCACATTACAGATAACACTACCTTACATATGTACAGGTAGCATGGCAATAAATGACGACCTCACAGAACAGCTTTGTGAAGTAGCTTGCTTCCTACAGATAGATGATATATTACAACACTGTCAAGAACATTTAATTTTGGGGCTGGCACTGTGGCACAGTAAGATAATCCTCCACCTGTGGTGCCAGCATCCCATATAGGTGCCAGTTTGAGTCCTGGCTGCTCCTCTTCTGATCTAGCTCTCTGCTGTGGCCTGGGAAAGCAGTAGAAGTTGGCCCAAGCACTTGGGCCCCTGCACCTACATGGGAGACCTGGAAGAAGCTCCTGACTCCGGGCTTTAGATTGGCCCAGCTTCAGCCATTACAGCCATCTGGGGAGTGAACCAGTAGATGGAAGACCTCTCTCTCTGTCTTTCCCTCTCACTGTCTATAACTCCACCTCTCAAATAAATAAATAAAATATTTTTAAAAAAGAATCTTTAATTTTAAAAATCAGTGCAGAGAAATGTGTATCACTGTTGAGTTTTGCTGTTCTCAAATTGTGAGAAAATCAAGTGTTATCAGAATGACAAAGCACAAGTTCACTGCTGTATATCACCAGGAAGCCACCATGTGTCTGTCACATGACCTACCAATAGACTTATCTAACAGAAAAAAAGATTCAAGATACTGCTATGCTTTGGTTAGTTTCCAACACATGATCACTATCCCCATATTTGTCTTCAATTCTTAGTCAAATCAGAATTGATGCACTTTTATAGGTCACACAGAGAGCCTGTTTCAAGGTCTGCCACTCAACAATAAGTCTGTGGTTTTCAAGGTCTCTGAGAGTTCATAGCTAAGTTTTCAAACCTAGGCTTGGGTTAACTAGAGTGGAGGTGAGGATTTTCACTGAAGCATCTTCAGAAAATTATTATGGTCTTTACTCTTCTGCTGCAGCCCCCAGCCAGAAAAATGTCTTTACAGCCCACCAGCCTATTTGCACAAGGTGGAACTGTGGTTGCCTCTGACAGTGACACCTGCATAGCAAGGGGTCCAGTTCCCCTGAGAAACACAGAAACAAATCATAGTCAAACAAGCAAACTTCAGACTGCCTTCAAGGCTGTGAACTGTTTTTATTGATTGGATGCACAGCAAAGTATCTGGTATCCAAAGATCCTGGTGCTTTTAGTACTCCTTCAGGTATCTTTGGTTTGCTGTAAAAGCTACATCTATGCAATTGGAGGAGATGGTGTGGGTGGAGAACTTAATTGGAAAGCCATGGAGAGCTATGGCACTGAGAAGGATGAGTGGACAATGGTGAGCCTTGGCCATCTGCAGGCAATGAGTGCAGACATTGTAGTTCTTGACTGCATTTATGTGATGACACTGAACTTCATGTACTGTTATTTTCTAAGGTCTGATTCATAGGTAGAAATGGCCATGAGACAGACTACTAGAGGTGGTAACATTTTCTGAAGTGAAGAATTGCACATTACTCCCAATTCTGGTAGATGACTCCTCTCTTGCACTATAGAAGGGGGATAGGGCAGAGTGGGAGACCCACTAGTTATGTTCAGTTAAAATCCATGATTTCCTCATGCTCAGTTCAAAGTTTTTGGCATGGAGGGAATTAAAGCTTAGTAAAAGCCACATAGATGGAAAAAATAAGATTTCTTTCCCAAGTATTTGCATGATCCATCCATCTTCTGTCTTCTTTGTCTATCATAAATCCAAGGAAAGGAATGGGTATGGATAAAGTCTCTTTGCCTTATGCAGACAAAAAACTTTGGGAACAGCAAATTCCAAATACCCTGCCATGCTGCTGTGCCACATATTTCCATCTGTGTCATGCAGACACATGCAGGGTGTGCTTTGCCTGACGTTTCTCAATTATGCCACAGAAAATGGCTTTTTCAAGAGTCCCTGCTTCTCTTAAAGAAGACAGAAAGGAATAGTGGTTATCTGTTTTCCTAAATTGTAAGAAATACAAGGACAAATGATGGGCTCTGGGGTTCATCCTTCTGGAATGCCAAGAAACTTTTGTGTTATCATATTGAGTATTCCTGAAACAAATGGAAAATAGTTTAATTTTTTTAAGATAATCTGGCCTGCACCAAAAGGATATCCAAACCAAGGCCATTCCAGCCTTGCATCCTTTTTCTCAATAGGCAGAGGCGGTGAATGTTTGTTTTCTGGAGCCATTGCCTTGCTCACTAATCTCATCTTAGGAGTTAAACAGAGGAGATCAGGATGGGTGGCTCTGGGAGACCCTGACTTCCCATCAAGGGCAATGTTTCCATAAATGACTACTAAGAAGGATTCTATGGAGGCTTCAAGCACAGGGCTCTGGGGTTGGATATGACCATTGAGATGCTTTCCAAATCTGTTGAGAGTAGAAATGAGCTGCATGGGGCCAGCGCTGTGGCTCACTTGGTTAATCCTCCACCTGTGGCACCGGCATCCCATATGGGTGCCGGGTTCTAGTCCCGGCTGCTCCTCTTCCAGTCCAGCTCTCTGCTGTGGCCTGGGAGGGCAGTGGAGGATGGCCCAAGTGCTTGGGCCCCGCACCCTCATGGGAGACCGGGAGGAAGCACCTGGCTCCTGGCTTCGGATTGGCGCAGCGCTGGCCATAGCGGTCATTTGGAGAGTGAACCAATGGAAGGAAGACCTTTCTCTCTGTCTCTCTGTCTACAACTCTACCTGTCAAATAAATAATAAATAAATAAAAATTAAAAAAAAGAAATGAGCTGCATGGAATATCATATGTCATGTACTCCATGGATAAAATGAATAGATCACTAAATAACCAACAATGTGGGTATATCTCAAAAATACTATATAGAGGAAGGTAGCCAGATATAAAAAAGTGCATACTGTGTGATTCTATTCTTACAAAGCCCAATGGGCAAAATTCATCTTTTGTTCCCTCTGATATGGGGGTAGGGAGGTGGTATTAATTGAGAAGGGGCAACTGTTAGTGATGGAATTCCTCTACCTTGATGGCATATGTATGCACTTAGGATCTGTGTACTCTCTGTAGTTAGAAGAGTTTTAGCTACTGAATTAATCTACCCTATTCATGTGACTTGTATCAAAAGACTGATATCAAATAAAATAGCACCTGTTACTTCACTGTCACATACTTTTATTTTTAAGAGCCTCCCTTCTAAGTTTTTTGTGCGACTCTCACCCTGGTCCTGATGTTCCAGCTGCACTGGTCTTCTTGAACTCAATCATGTGCTTTCCCGCACCACAGGAGTGGAAAATGAAAGATAATGAGAGCAAGCCTGTAAAAAACCAGATCCTGTATCAAGTGTTCTTACGACAACTTAAAGAAAAATAGATAAAAGATAAACATGACTTTCAGGCTAGCAGCAAAATTCTAATCAGCAAAAATAGACATGGGAAGGGAATGAAATTAAATAGAAAACACAAGTAAAGGTGTTGGGTAATCATTTCTGCAAGCATTTTTTAAATGCACAGAACCAACCTGTTAACTATTGAGGAACATGTGCATAACTAATAAGAGTATCAGAATATGAACTGCAAAGACACCTGTCATCAGAAAAGAGAATGTCTCTGGGAGGAAGGAAGGAGGCATGATTCAAGAGGACTATAAAGAGGACACACATGGATGGTTGGATGGATGGATGGATAGATAGATAGATAAAAAATGTTTAAATAATATGAAAAAGCAAGCTCTGTCACCTTCAAAAGATCTGAGATTCCTACAGCCACGCTGGCAAAACCCAGTACCATATCTCCTTGGTGGGACTCTCTGATGCATTGAACAGCTCATTTCCAAGCTTCTATTTGATTAGTTACTGATGCTAGACTCTCCTTGCTTCCATGATAAACAGGCTGCTTTTTCCTTTCCATCAAAGTCAGCTTTCTGCAGTGATTTTATTCTCAATATATTGTCTACTATGGTTTGCGTATGGTTTGTACCCCTGGGTTCATGTGCTGGGAGCTTGGTTCCTAGTGGAGTAACGTGAAAAGATGGAGATCCCTTTAAGAGGTGGGGCCTCATGGAGGTCCCTAGATCACTGGGGCACTGCCTTCAGAATGAATTAAGGCATTTCTCTTGGGATCTGGATTAGTTCTCATGAGAGGACTTCATAAAAGAACAAACTTGGCCAATCCCCAGCTGCCTTGGCTTCCTGGCTCCCTACCACAAACCTCCCTCCGTGATGCCATCTGCCGTTATGTGGTACAGGCAGGGTAGCCCTCACCAGAGCTGGAGGTATCCTCTTGAATCTCCAGAATTATGAGGTTTGCTAAATGAGCCTCTTTTCTTTATGAAGTACCCAGCCTCAGGCATTTCATAATAGTTTCAGAAAATGGACTAATATTCTGCCTATGTGCTCTGTAAATGCTTCTAGGAGTGAAAGATGAGTACAGGAAGGGCTGATACACAGGAAGGCATGGAAACTTCATCAGACAACCTTCAGGAACCTGATACCAAAAACCCAAGCTGAGGGTGACACCCAGTGGCCAGAGCACAGTACAGCTCACAGACTTCCACTCCTTGCTGATGCTTATGTCCAGGTCATCTGGATACCACTCCTCTGGGCCCAACTTCCATCCCTCAGTGGCTGTGGTCCATGGATGTCTGTGGTCTAGAGAGAGTGTTGTGGGGTATACAAGTTCCCAGCTCCCTCTTCTACTTTCACCCTCTTCCAGTTCCAGGCTCACTTTCCCTTTCCCTACTGAATGTGCAGTCTCTAGAGCATTGGGTCTCATAGAGGACCAGGTATAGGAAAACGGACAGCACTGTGGAAATAAGAAGAAAGTCAGACTGCCACATCATGGGACACAGGGATGTTGTTCTTCAGTGAGAGAGTGTCCCTTACAAATAAGCCAGATAATAGGGCCAGCACTGTGGTGCAGCAGGTTAAAGCCCTGGCCTGAAGCACCAACATCCCATATGTGTGCCGATTCTAGTCCTGGCTGCTCCTCTTTCAATTCAGCTCTCTGCTATGACCTGGGAAAGCAGTAGAAGATGACCCAGAAGAAGCTCCTGGCTCCTGGCTTCGGATCGGCGCAGCTATGGCCATTGCAGCCATCTGGGGAGTGAACCAGCAGACGGAAGACCTCTCTCTGTAACTCTGTCTTCCAAGTAAATAAAATAAATATTTTAAAAAACCAAATAAGTCAGATAAAATATGATTACTAAGTTAATTTAGTGGTTCTGAGCTATTTAAATTCAGGACAGGGTATAAAACACTAAAATGCCAATGTAGCCAATCTCATCACAAAGGATCCCAGTGAAACTTGACCTGGTTAGGTCAGCCTCACCTCTGCCAGCATGGCTGCAGGGATGTTTCTAAACACTCTAGCAACAGATAACTTGGAGATTATTCCAAGGGAATGCTGGTTGAGGGCAGAAACCAATGAAGAATATGACAAAGTTATCCCAATAATAACAACAATACAAATTAGTGGGTATTGATTTCTGTCTCTCTCTCTCTGTCTCTCTCTGTCTCTGTCTCTCTCTCTGTCTCATACACATACACACACACATACACACACACACTGTGTTAGGCACTACTCTAAGTGCTTTACATGTATTAGCTCATGGGAATTCTACTAGTCCTAATGTTATAAATGTGTTACAGAGGAGAAAACTGAGGCATAAAGAGAAAAATTAATGTGCCCAAAGTTAGAAAGCTGGTAAACTAATGGAGACACAGGATACACTCACATGGCTCCACAAAGCCTCTTGGCAGTCTGACTCCTGAACTAGGCAAATGATGAATCCATGCTGCCTTCCAGTGACTTCCCAATGGTCAACCCCAAAGACCTCAGCCCAGTGGGCAGTGGCTTTCCTTCCCCACTTCCTCCCCACAGCTAGATCCTTCCTCTCTGTCAGCTCCTCTGTCTCCTTTGCCACATCCTTCCCTCTACCCTGGAAGTAGAGGACCTTCCAGGACTTTTCCACATCAAATCTGTTTTCCATTCCTTTTATTCTTTCCCCAGGACTTCAGCTATGGAACGTACTGAATTGAATGTCAGCATTCTGGGATTCCAGACCCTAGGCCTTGAGTCCAGCCCCTCCCTTTCTTTCTTTTTCTTTCTTTCTTTTCTTTTTTTTTTTTTTTTAAGGTGCTGTCTGTGTAACATAGCACACTGGATTTTCTTTTTATTTATTTATTTGACAGGTAGAGTTATAGACAGTGAGAGAGAGAGACAGAGAGAAAGGTCTTCCTTCCATTGGTTCACTCCCCAAATGGCCAGCACTCACCCATCCGAAGCCAGGAGCCAGGTGCTTCCTTCTGGTTTTCCATGCAGGTGCAGGGGCCCAAGCACTTGGGCCATCCTCCACTGTCCTCCCGGGCCACAGCAGAGAGCTGGACTGGAAGAGGAGCAGCCGGGACTAGAACCTGGTGCCCATATGGGATGCTGGCATCGCAGGTGGAGGATTAACCAAGTGAGCCACGCACCGGCCCGAGTCCAGCCCCTCCCTTTCTAGAATCCCCTTGACCCCCTGCAGTAACATGGGGGTAGTTTAGAGCAAGTCCTCACCTTGTGTGCCTGCCAGCCCCACCTAGGGATCTTCTCTATCTAAATGTCACTGCCAGGCTCCACAATGGCCAGGTAAATGACAGTCTCCGGGGTGGAGCACAGGTGTCCACATTTGCAAAGTTCCCAGAATGTCCGGCTTCCTGTAGATTGGTCCTCAGCAGTGGCCTCTCCTCTCCATTCCCACGCCCCTCTTAGGTGCTGATCTCAGCCTTCTTGCTTGTCTCCTGCCCCCAGGTTGCCCCTGCTGATGCACCCTTCACCCAAAGCTAGGCTTAGCCTCCTGGGAAAATGTTCCAAACTACCATTTGTCAGCCTTGCTCAGAGACTTTCAGTGGCTCCCCATTCCCTGCCAAGTGAAGGGCAGACCCCACATGGGCATTCCCAACTTCTGTATCATGGCCCCACCAGGCCTGTGCAGCACTACCTCAGCCTCCTGTCCCCATTCACATCTGTGTCACCCCCTAGGGAGACAGGGCAGCACTACTGAGCTCTGTCCCCTTGAAAAGCTGGGTGAAGTAGGCTGGCCATCTGTGGCTAATTGATCCGGCAGATAAGTCAGCTCCTCAGAATTATTTCTTGGGCTGGCGCTGTGGCACAGCAGGTAAAGCCACTACCTGCAGTGCAGGATCCCATATGGGCACCAGTTCAAGTCCTGGCTGCTCTACTTCTGATCTAACTCTCTGCTAAGGCCTAGTAAAGCAATAGAAGATGGCCCAAGTCCTTGGGTCCCTGCACCCATGTGGGAGACCCGGAAGAAGCTTCTGGCTCCTGGCTTCGGATCTGCGCAGCTCCAGCCGTTGTGGCCCTCTGGGGAGTGAACTAGTGGATGGAAGACCTCTCTGTCTGTACCTTTCTCTTTAACTCTGTCTTTCAAAGAAATAAATAAATCTTTTAGAAAGGAGAGGAGAGGAGAGGAGAGGAGAGGAGAGGAAAAAATAAGCCCTGCCAGAGTCACAGAGAACAGAAAGCCACTTCTTAGTGTCCTAGCTGAGGTTGACTTCACAGGTTAACTTTCCACAGGAGGGCCGCATGGTTGAGAATTCTCCTTTACCACCATACTGACAATCCACTGGTCCCTGCATGTGCACTTCCCACAATAAAGACCCTCCACAGTAAAAGGGTAAATGTCAACCACACAGAAGCACCCTTACTGTCAAACACTGGAACCTCTGCCATGGAGCAGGAGTAGTCACTCACTGGGGTAGGGGAGCCACAGGTGCTCCAATGCTGTCACTAGCACGAGAACCTGTCACCCCCACAGGCCTCAGCCACAGCCTGATCCTATTCGACTGGGCTTGAAGAATGTGAGAAAGCAAGATGTTGGAAGAATGTACTTTCTGAAGCACTGGTTTAACTATGTTATTTTTAAATTATCTTTACATTCATCAACTTTTTGTGGCATTCCTTAAAAGCATAATGAAATCTCCAAAGCAAATACACCCTCTTCTAAAACATCCAAAATGGGAATTTCCCATACTCACAAAGACAAGTGCAATTTCCTAGTACCTTCCTTAAAATTCTGCTGCCTTGGGCTCCAATTCCCAAGCACTGGACAATGCGATCCCATATAAGAGCCAGGATTACTTTCAACGCTCCCATACCTACCCTCATCCTGTACCCAGGAATTTTACTTCCTAGTAAAAATCAAATTGAAAATCATTAACTTTTAATAAAGTATAGTTTTTAAGTGTACTTATAAACACAAATTAACTAGATTAATATTTGCCTCCATCTAGTCATACACTCCAACAAGCAAACACCTGTCTTTTTCTGTCCTGACTGTTGTCGAGAGTTTGCCCTTAGGTATGTATTTTGTTAGTGTTTCTGGCATCCTTTAATCTGCAAATTATCTGAAGACTTGACAAATGAAGGTTCCATTTCAGGGCCTCTGAGTGGAGCCTTAGAGTCTACATTTCTATCAATCTCCCAGGTGAAGCTGAGCTTTCTAGTCTGTGGATCACACATTTCGAGACCCATAATGCTTGCTCAAGGAGAGGTTTACTACAGAGGCCAGAAATCACCAAGAACACAGCAGAAAAATTGCTCTACTCCTTCCCACCATGCAAGAAAGCGTGTTGACCTTGCATCCCTTCACAGTTTGCATCTCCTCCCTCAGCAGTAGCCCAGCATTTACTGGAAGACGTAAAATGTGTTTCAATTCAAGTGGCACTCACTTGCTTAGCTTGGCTTGCCTTTGTAATGCTAAACTCTATCCTGAGCCTAATCCCTAGAGAAGGTTAGTGAGCCATTATGCACAGTACTGATGCTTTTCTTCAAGGTCCTCCTTTGCCTTTTGGGAAACACATTATAACACAATAAAGCTATTTTTAGAAATTAGTTTTCTAAATCTAATAATGTGATTTTTAAAAGACTTAGGAGTAAAATATATTATAATAGAAACACAAAAGATGAGAGAGAAGAAATGGAAGGTTACTCCTGGAGTGTGCTTATCTTGTCAAGATGAAGGGATATATTTTATTTTTTAAAGATTTATTTATTTTACTTGAAAGTCAGAGTTACATAGAGGAGAAGAGGCAGAGAGAGAGAGAGAGGTCTTCCATCCACTGGTTCACTCCCCAATTGGCTACAATGGCCAGAGCTATGCCGATTCGAAGCCAGGAGCCAGGAGTTTCTTCTGGGTTTCCCACGTGGTGCAGGAGCCCAAGGACGTGGGCCATCTTCCACTGCTTTCCCAGGCCATAGCAGAGAGCTGGACAGGAAATGGAGCAGCCGGGTCCCAAACCAGCGCCCATATGGGATGCTGGCACTGTAGGCGACAGCCCTACTTGCTACGCCACATTGCTGGCCCTGGTATATATTTTAAAACCTAGAGCACCACTAAAAAAACCCACAAACCAAATAGTATATCTAATGTTAAATGAAATAATTTTGAAAATATAGCAAAAGGAAAAGAAGAAAAAGGAACAAAGAACAAATAGAACAAAGAAACAATAACAAGGTGGTAAATTTAAACCCAAACAGATAATAATTCTTTTTTTTTTTTTTTTTTTTTTTTTTTTGACAGGCAGAGTGGATAGAGAGAGACAGAGAGAAAGGTCTTTCTTTTGCCGTTGGTTCACCCTCCAATGGCTGCTGCGGCCAGCGCGCTGCTGCTGGCGCACCGTGCTGATCTGATGGCAAGAGCCAGGTGTTCATCCTGCTCTCCTATGGGGTGCAGGGCCCAAGCACTTGGGCCATCCTCCACTGCACTCCCTGGCCACAGCAGAGAGCTGGCCTGGAAGAGGGGCAACCGGGACAGAATCCGGAGTCCCAACCGGGACTAGAACCCGGTGTGCCGGTGCCGCAAGGCGGAGGATTAGCCTAGTGAGCCACGGCGCTGGCCCAAACATAATAATTCTATTAAATGAAAATTTCCTAAACTCTCCACTTAAATCCAGAAGTTGGGGTGACCATTTGGCCTAGCAATTAAGACACCTTTAAGATACCTGTATTGGGGCTGGTACTGTAGCGCAGCAGGTTAACGCCCTGGCCTGAAGCACCGGCATCCCATATGGGCGCCGGTTCTAGTCCTGGCTGCTCCTCTTCCGATCCAGCTTTCTGCTATAGCCTGGGAAGGCAGTAGAAGAAGGCCCAAGTCCTTGGGCTCCTGCACCCACATGGGAGACCCGAAAGAAGCTCCTGGCTTCTGGCTTCAGATCAGCGCAGCTCCGGCCATTGCGGCCAATTGGGGAGTGAACCAGCAGATGATAAAAGATCTCTCTTTCTCTCTCTGCCTCTCCTTTCTCTGTATAACTCTGACTTTCAAATAAATCTTTAACAACAACAAAAAAAGACACCTGTATCCCATACCAAAGTGTCTGGGTCCAGGTCCTGCCTCTGCTCCTGGATTCAGCTTCCTACTAAAGTGCCTGCTGGGAGTCAGCAAGCAATGAAGAGGCTAGGTCCCAGTCATCCACATGGGATGGACTGAGTCGTCAACTCTCAGCTTCAGCCTGGCCCAGGTCCAGACAGGAAGGCTTTCAGGGAATGAACCAGCAGACTGGAGTGCTCCTGCTCGTTTCCTCACTGGCTCCTTCTGTGTGTGTGTGCATGTGTGTGTGTCTTTCTTTCTCTGCCAAATAAATAAATAAAGTCAGAAGTTGCTAGGTTGAATGATAAACCCAAATATATAAATAAAAAGTTATAACTAGATTAAAAATGAAAGGATGGAATAAGAAATTTCATTCAAACATCAATCAAAGAGAAGCCGACATGGTTATTTTACTACCAGTGAAAGTGAACTTCAGAACAATGGATACGATTAGATATAAATAGGAATGTTATCTAATAATAAAGGGGTTAATTCATTAAAAAAACATAAAATTCTTGAAAGGATATGCACCTAACAAAACAAGTAAAAATACACAAAGAAATCTGTAATAGAACTGTAAGAGCTAGGAAAATCCACTATTTCATTTGAATATTTTAACACTTCTCTCGGCAATTAATAGTGCATGGACTCTGGCCTCAGAATCAGCCCTTAAGGCATTCGGATCTGGCTGAAGAGCCCATGAGAGTATTTTAGGCATGGAAAGCCAAGACACTCCGGGAAAAAAAAAAAAAACTAAATGAAAGATCTCTGAGAATGAGATCCCAGTGGAAAGAACAGGTCATCAAAGAAGGAGGTACCTTTCTCTGAAGGGAGGAGAGAATTTCCACTTTGACTATGACCCTGTCTGAATAAGATTGAAGTCAGTGAACTCAAAAGGCTTCCATAGCCTTGGCAACTCATGACTAGAGCCTAGGGAGATTACTGACACCATAAATAAGAGTGTCAATTTGTTAAGTCAACAACAGGAGTCACTGTGTACTTACTCCTCATGTGGGATCTCTGTCCTTAATGTGTTGTCTAATGTGAATTAATGCTATAACTAGTACTGAAACAGTATTTTACACTTTATGTTCTGTGTGGGTGCAAACTGATGAAATCTTTACTTAATATATACTAAATCGATCTTCTATATATAAGGATAATTGAAAATGAATCTTGATGTGAATGGAATGGGAGAGGGAGCGGGAGATGGGAGGGGTGCGAGTGGGAGGGAAGTTATGGGGGGGGAGCCATTGTAATCCATAAACTGTATTTTGGAAATTTATATTTACTAAATAGAAGTTTAAAAAAAAAATAGTGCATGGAGACCAAAACTTTTTTAAAAAAATCAATAAAGATATATAGGACTTGAACAACACTTTTAATCACCTTGACCTAACTGACGTTTTATACAACCCTTCACTTAAAATCAAGAGAATTGGCATTCTTTTCAAGGAACACTCACCAAGACAGAACATGTCCCGGGACAAAAAGCAAATGTTAATAAATTTGAAAGCATTAAAATCATGCAGAGCATATATACTGACCACTAAGGAATTAGGTTAAAAACCAATAAAAGATATATCTGGAATACTCAAAACTATGTGAAAATGAAACCAAATACTCCTAGCTAAAAGAACAAGGGAGAAGTCACAGGGAAACTGGAAAATAGTTTGAAAGCAAAGAAATCAAAACTCAACTTTTCAAAATTGGTGGAGAATGCGGAGAAGCAATGCTTAAAGGGAACCTACAACATAAAATTCTCATAGGAGGGGTCTTCAAAAAACTTCATAGAAATGCATATTATGAAAAAACTATACATGGATTTCAAATTTTGCATCAATATAAACTGACCTGTAAATTCCATTTTCCATGAACCTTTTGAAGTCCCCTTATATTAGAAAAAAAAAGAAAGTCTCAAATCAATCTAAGCAGAGCAAATTAAACACAGAATAGGGGAAGAAGATAGAAAATAGCAAAGATAAGAGAAACCAAATAGAAACTGGACAAAAAAGACAGCATCAATGAAACTAAAGAGCTGTTTCTTTGAAAGGATTGGTAAAACTAATCTGGATTCCAGAACATGCTCTGCCCCAAGATATAGAAACAGTCATCTATGTTAGCATCATCCGTCCAGAGCTGAAACCAAGGAATATGAGCTGGAATAGCGCTGGGCAAGGACAACATTGTAACACTGTCACTCTTCCCACCTTCTACTAGTGGAGGCCTAAGAACCCAAACCCCAATCAATGCAGCCTTGTAGCCTTTGATATCCCAGCTGCAGCCAGAGGCCAAGGGAGGGTGGGAGGGGCTGCCCAGCCTGTAGGCCTGATAGTCCTTGCACTGTCAGGCCTCTGCCTGGGCGCACACTCCTCCCTGCCCCTCTGCAGACTGCTTCAGGCCTATCAGGCTGTGGCACATTCCTAGCATTCTAGGACTCAGATGCACAGCCTGGTTCTTGTGGGGGTGCCCAGGGTGGAGGAGGAGGACAGAAAGCATCCAGGAATCAAGGCTTCTGCCCTTGCTCCCTCCCTGACTGCCTTGGCCCACACACCCTTGCCCACCATGCTTAGAAAGTGAGCCCCACCCAGCCCTCTCTGCAAAGCCTCCCTTCTGTGATCAAGTGAGAGCTATAGGCACAGTGTCTCACCTCAACCCCAGCAGCCTCAAAGAGCCAACTCCTCACTGACCTTTATAGCCCCAGATACTGGTTCTCAAAGGCTCAGTAAAAAAGAAGTTGGCTAATGTAGCCTAGTATTTTACAGGTGAGGGGATGCAGGACAAAATATTTTAAGGCTATAGGCAAGCACAAAATCTAGTCCCACCAGATGACCTCATTTACTTTTTGCTCATTTGGATAGGCAACTGGCAGGAGCATTCAGTTGACAGAATGGATTAATGGTTAAAAAGCCTTACATGAGATCTTGCTCAAACTAAGATGGAAAAAATATGGGCTGAATGCAAATAAGGTTAGACAGAGTGAGACTGATTTAAAGACCACTAATGAATTACTTCACACATTCTTGATACTGTTTTCTGAGCAAGTTCTTAGTCTCAGCTCTCATCCCTCACCAGGTCAAAACTCAATAAAATCTTGATGAAAGGCATAAATTTTACTCTTTTTTTAAGATAAATTTATATTTTTGTTTATTTATTTTCCTTTTATGTGAGAGAGAGAGAGAAGACAGAGCAGAAAGGAGATAGAGAGGGAGAGGAGGATAGGAGGGAAGGAGAGGAAAAGGGAATGGGGAGAGGAAGAGAAAGAGGGGGAGGGGGAGAGGGGCAGAGAGAGGAGAAAAACAGATGGAGAAAGATCTTCCACCTGCTAATTCACTCCTCAATAACCCCAATAGCTGGAGGTGGGCCAGGATAAAGACAGAAGGCAAGTATTCATTCCAGATCTCCCACAAGGGTAGCAGGTACCCAAACACTAGAGCCATCACTGCTGCCTTCCACTGTGTACATTAGAAGGAAGATGAAATTAGAAGCAGACAGGGCCGGCGCCGTGGCTCACTTGGTTAATCCTCCACCTGCGGCGCCAGCATCGCATGTGGGTGCCGATTCTAGTCCTGGTTGCTCCTCTTCCAGTCCAGCTCTCTGCTGTGGCCCGGGAGGGCAGTGGAGGATGGCCCAAGTGCTTGGGCCCCTGAACCCACATGGGAGACCCGGAAAAACCACCTGGCTCCTAGCTTCGGATCAGTGCAGCACTGGCCATAGCGGCCATTTGGGGAGTGAACCAATGGAAGGAAGACCTTTCTCTCGGTCTCTCTCTCTCACTGTAAATAAAAGAAAGGAAGGAAGAAAGAAAGAAAAGAAAAAAGAAAAATTAGAAGCAGAGTAGCCAGAACTTAATCCCAGGCACTAAAATATGGATGGGCTGTAAATGTCCCAAGCAGTGACTGGACCACTGAGCTGAATGCCTGCCCCACAAATTCACTCTTTTAAATGATAGTGAGTGAGTGCCTAGGTTGTACTAGGTAGGAGTGACCCCGCTGAGTGGAAACAGAGCGCTTTCCCTCCTAGAACCTACACTCTTCAGGGACTGAAAGGTCAAGGAGCTGCACATGCTTTGCAAGAGAAAGGAGCTCCAGAGACAGACAAGCCTCAGAGGTTCTGTGTCAGGAGAAAACCAGACTAGTGTTGGGGGTGAAAGGCCAGGTGCAGGCCCTTCCCCGCTAGAACGTCAGCTCCACGGAGGCTCAGAGCAGTCACTGGTCAGTTCACCGCTGCCGCCCCAGTGCCTGGAACCGTGCCTGGCACAGAGAAGGTGCTCAGAAATATGGAGCAAATGAATGATGCATGTGTGAAGCTGGCAGAGGACACAGAGGGTGGAGCTGTAGAAATGTTTTTGAATCTTGGTGAATGGGAGGCTATGATAGATTTCTCTGTTCATGTAGGAGACCATAAATGTGTGTGGGACAAGTTAAGATGCAAATTCACTTCTGGATGGTGATGTAGACAAAGCAAGGTGGAGTGTAGAGAGATGTTTAGGGGACTTGGTGAGGTTCCCCTGGTCATGAGTGGATCAAGAAGATACATAGGAAAACAGAATCGGAATTTGCAATTCTCTCAAAAAGCTTGAAGGAAATGTCACAATAAGATAAAAGCAAAAGAAATACATGTAGAAATATAATGCAAAATGCACTCAAAATTACAGTGATGTAAGGACAACCAAAAAAGTGGCTAAAAACACCACATAGAAGAAACACCTGAGGGTATTGGGCTCCTCAAGCTCCATGCACGAATAATTCCAAGAATGAGGCTACCCAATGCTAATGCCACATAGGCCACATAAGGAGACCTGTGGGTGAGCAAACAAGACAACACATCCTGCTGTGCTTTGTACCAGCTCATGCGACCATGCGTTCAACCCCAGTTGCCAGATATTAAACTATATTTATCAACTGGGACTCACTGAGTAAAGGGCTACTTGTAACACAGTGAGGGATGTCAGTACAACAGAGTACTCACATTAGCATAGCACATAGTAGCTGCACTTAAGCTCTCAAGAAAGTGAAGGAGGGGTCAGCATGGTGGGCAGCACATTAAGCTGCAGTCTGCATCACAGACATCCCCTATGGAAGCACTAGTTGGAGTTGTGGCTGCTAAACTTCTATTCCAGCTCCCTGCTAATGCACCAGGGAAAACGCAGACAGATGGTCCAGGTGCTTGGGCCCCTGCCACCCATATGGGAGACCAGGATGGAGTTCCAGGATGATGGCTTTAGGCAGGGCATTGTGACGATCTAGGTAGTGAACCAGCAGATGAAAAATCAATCTCCCTCTCTCTCTCTCCTTCCTCACTCCCTCTCTCTCTCTCTTCTCTTCTCTCTCTCTCTCCCCCTCCCTCTCTCTTTCTTTCCTCTCTCTCTCCTTCCCCCCACCCCATCACTCTGACTTTCAAATAAATAAAATAAATCTTTTTTAAAAAATAAAGGATTACACTCCTGTGATTTCCTAGAACCTAACTAAAGGTGGAAATTATAAGAACAAAGATTGCCACTTAGGGACAGAGTATTTGTTCAAGTCAAACAAAAATATACAGATGAAAAAACTTTTATTTGAGAACAAAGAACAGAATTGCAATCTGGGACACGTCTGTAAAGGCTGGAGTAGCCTCTAGTGTATTCATTAAACAAAAGAAAGTTTTGAAATTTTATTTTATTTGGAAAGAAGAGAGAGACAGGCAAATCTTCCATCTGCTGGTTCACTCTCCAAATGCCTGCAACTCAATCTGGGTCTCCCAAGTAGGTGGTAGGGGACTTAAGCACTTGAATCATCACCTGCTTCCTCCCAGGATGCACATTAGCTGGAAGCTGGAATCTGAAGCAGAGCCAGGACTTGAACCCAGACAACCCAATACGGGATGTGGGTGTTTCAACTGGTGTTGTAACCACTGTGTCAAATGCCCACCCCCATATTTCATGGCTTTGGTGCTGTTGTAAATACTATTATTTGTAGACTTTTCAGATTTCCTAAACATATATCACATCATCTGCAAATAGAGACAATTTTTATTTCTTCCTTTCCAATCTATACACCATTTATTTCCTGTTTTTTTAGCAGCATTTTGAACAGTAGTGAGAGTGAACATCTTTGCATTGTTCCTGAACTTAGGGATAAAGTACTCAGGCTCAGGCTTCCAACATTAAGTATGATGTTGGCTACACCTGCTATAGCTACAGCTGACCTTTATTAGGTTAAGATCACTCCCTCTTATTCCTTTTTTCCTGAGAGCTTTGATTATGAATGAATGTTAACTTTTGCTAAAAAGCTTTGTCTGCATTTTTTACAGATTGATTGATTGAAAAGCAGAGTGACAGGAGATGACAGAGAAAGAGAGAGAAGGGGGAGGGGGAGAGAGAATCTTCTATCCACTGATTCATTCCTCAAATGGTCACAAAAGCTGGGGCTGGACCAGGATGAAGCCAGGAGCTAGGAACTCTGCGTCTCCCAAGCTAGTAGCAAAAATTCACTTAAGCCATTTTCCATTGCTTCCCAAGCACGTTAGCAGAGAACTAGATCAGAAGCAAAGTGGCCGAGATGCAAACCAACACTCAAACATGGGATGTAGATGATCCAACATGCAGCTTAACCCATTGTGCCACAACACCTGCTTCATTTTGTCTGCATTTAATAAGATAACCATAACGGTCTATCTCTACTTGTCTGTTGTAAACAATGTTTGATTTTCAAATGTTGAATCAACTTTGCATTTGTAGGCTTACCCACCTGGTCATTATGCGTTATTCTTTACATTTACCATTGGATTTAATTTCCGAATATTTTGCCAAGGACTTTTGCCATCTATGTTCTTGAGGGATATTTGGGCTGTATCTTTCTTTTCATGGATGTTCTTTGTTTGGTTTTGACATTAGGCTAATATTGGCCTCATCAAACAAATTGGGAAGTATTCCACCTTCTTCATTTTTCATGAAAAACTCAAAAACTCTGTAGAATTGGTATTGCTTCTTCCTAAACATTTGACAGAATTCATCACTGTGTTCATATAGGCCAGTAGTCACCTTTGTTTGAAAGTCTTTAGCTACATATTTAATTGTTTCAGTGGGTGTAGCATTGTTTGAATTACCCATCTCTTTTTTTGTGAGCTTTGAGGGTGTGCTCTCTTTCAAGCAATTTGTCCAATTTATGAAAGTTTCTTGTAAGCACAAAGTTTCTCATGATATTCCTTCAATATATTTTAACTTCTATAGAATGTATGGCAAATTTTTATCTTTCAGTTCTGATATATTAATTGATGTGTGCTCTCTTTTTCTTCTTGATCAAGCTGGCTACCAATTTATAAATTATAGTTTCATTGATTCTCTCTATTGTTTTACTGTTTTCTGCTTCATTGATTTCTGCTGTTATTTCTTCTGTTTGCTTTGGGCTTAATTTTATTTCTTTTTGTAATTTCTTAAGTTAGAAATTAAGATTATAATTTTAAGATTTTTTATTCTTCTATCCATAATTAATACTGTAAATTTCTCTTGAGGCATTTCTTTACATCACACTCATTTTTATGTTATGTTTTTATACATTTAACTGAAAATGGTTTAGAATTTCCTTTATGATTCATTCTTTGTCCCGTGGGCTATTTAGAAGTATGTGAGTTTTTGGCCAGTGCCACAGCTCAATAGGCTAATCCTCCACCTGCGGCGCCGGCACACCAGGTTCTAGTCCCAGTCGGGCCACCGGATTCTGTCCCGGTTGCCTCTCTTCCAGTCCAGTTCTCTGCTGTGGCCCGGGAGTGCAGTAGAGGATGACCCAAGTCCTTGGGCCCTGCACCCCATGGGAGACCAGGAGAGGCACCTGGCTCCTGGCTTCAGATAAGCGCAGTGCGCCAGCCACAGCGGCCACTAGAGGGTGAACCAATGGTAAAGGAAGACTTTTCTCTCTGTTTGTCTCTCTCTCTCTCTCTCTCTCTCTCACTGTCCACTCTGCCTGTCAAAAAAAAAAAAATACTAAAATTAAAAAAAAAAGTATGTGAGTTTTTTAAATTCCTAATTATCTGGTATTTTCTTCATATTGTTCCCACATTCATCTCTTGCTTAACTCCACCATGGTCAGAGAACAACCACTGTATAATTTCATTCCTTATGAATTTATAGGGATTGGTTTTACGGACAGACTATGAGTTTTCTTGGTGCATATTCCATGTACACCTGAGAAGAGTATTTATTCTGTTGCTGCTAAGTAGAGTGTTCTGCTAAGTAGTTGACAGCATCCTTGAGGTCTTCAACCACCAACTGGTTCGTAATGTCCTACATGTCCTTCAGAATGTGCGGGAGACCTGGATGAAGCTCGTGGCTCCTGGCTTCAGCCTAGCCCAGCCCTGGCGATTGCAGCCATCTAGGGGGTAAACCAATGGATGAAAGATAGATGTCTCTCTGTCTTTCCCTCTCTCTCTGTAATTCAAACTTCCAAATAAATAATCTTTAAAAAAAAAAAAAAACTATGTGAGCCAATACTTTAGAGTAAAAAAATTAACCTATATAAGTCAAGTCTAGCCTGAGGGTTTCCACATTACAGTGTCGGTGTAAACATCAGTTCTTCTCCTTAGAGACTCATGATTAAATTGGAGTAATGAGATATTCATTTGGATTCTATATTTCAAGGGGACAATGTGGGTGGATCCACTGGGAGATAAGAACAAAGTGGTAAATATTCAAGCTTGTACTCACTCAGCAAACATGCACTGATCACCTCCCACATGGCTCGCATTATTCTAGGTGGTAGAGATTTATTAGTGAACCAACAGACAAATCTCTGCCCTTAGAGATCTTATAGTCTGGTAAGAGAAAAGAGACAGTGCAAAATCGTAAGTATATAAATAATATAGTCACTTATAAGGTAATAAGTACCAATTTAAAAAAAAGTCAGAGCTGCCACAATAGAAACAGTACAATTTTTATTTCTTTAGACAGAAATGGGGCCACAGAGCAAAGATTTAAGGATATGAGAGAGAGACAGAGACAGAGACAGAGAGAGATCCACAGACAGCAAGGAGAAGAGCATGCCAAGAGAAATGAAGAGCCAGAGCAAAGGCCCTGAGGCAGGAGGTGCCCTGCATGCTGGAGGAAGACCATGGTGGAGAGTGTGGCTTGAACAGGGTGAGCAAGGGTGAAAGATTGATCAAAATTTAGCAGGAAACAATAATTACCATAAAAAAAAAAGAGTAACTGGAAATGGTTAAACAAAGGGATTATTTACAAAGCTGTGGGCAAAGTTAAAATAAATCAGAAGAGCAGACACCTGACAGGGGCAAAAATTGGGCCTTCAGCTTAGGCCAGCAGGGGCCAGCAGAGAGCAAAATTACTGAAGAGGAGAGAGCTGGCTGCAGAAGGCTGCTAACCAGAATCATAGACCTGGTAAAGGAACACAGCCTTAGCTACAGCCAGGCTTGGTAGTGAAGGGACCAGAGACACAAATACACCAACCTCTGTCAGAAATCTTCTCCCCAGCCCATCCCAGTACCAGCCACTAACTGAGCCAATCGCAAGCTATAGGGCAGCAGAGTGTGGTTGAAGATGCATGTGTCAATCTCCTGGAAAAGACAGCAAGGTGAATGAAGAAGACTGGGGGGTGGATCTAGAAGGACAAAAAGAGAGAGTAGTGGATGTGAAATGGGAGCCACCACAGGATTTTTAACTGAAGATTGATGTGCTTGACTTACATTTTACCAGGAATCATCTGGGCTGCTCAGTGGAAAGAGACTGGTGGTGAGGAAGGGGCAGGGGGAGGCTCTTGGCCAGGACTTGGCCTGCAGTGGAAGCAGTGGAGGCAGGGAGAAGTGCTCATTTCTGGATACATCTAGATGGATCCAGAAGGATTTCTGGATGGACCAGATGAGGGACAAAGAAGCATCAAGGATGATGCCAAATGGTATGGCTTGAGAACCTGGAAAAATGGGAGTTGCCTTGAACTGGGCTAGGAGAGCCTGCAAGTGGAGCTGACAGCTGAGTGGGTGGGCAGGGTGTAAACCTATTAAGTGTGAGTCTGTTTGCCACTCAACTGCACATATAGAACAGACAGTTGGGTACACTAGTTTGGAATTCTTGAGGTAGATATGTACTGAACACATAAATTTGGGAACCATCAAGACAGAAATATATTAGAGACAGCACTTCCAAACAGGGAAGACAAAGAGGGCTTCAGGGAGGAGGTGGCATGTAATTTGCATGTTAAAGGATGAAATTTCAACTGCAGAAGTGAAAAGAGATTCTTAGACTGAGGAAAAGCTGCTAGTCAAAGTGGGAAGATAGGAATTTGGACTCATGTTTGGGGAAGGTCAATATAGTTGGAAGGAGCTGCAGGCTCCATGTTAAGGGAAATCAGAGAAAGAACTAGACTAGAACATGGTTCCTGTCTTCCAGCTCATTCATGAGTTTGTCATTTACTCATCACAGACTTATAGACCACTTTCCTGGTCTAGAGGCTAAGCTCTGCTCTGAACATTAACAGCAAAAGCATTTATTGATCGAGCACTCAACAAAACAACCTTCAATGAATCCTTACAACATCCTATAAGAGCTATACTTACATTAATTCCGGTTTAAAAATAAGGGAAGTGGGGCCGTCGTTGTGTAGCATGTAAAGCCACCGACTGTGATGCCAGCATCCCATTTGGGCACCAGTTAGAGACCTGGCTACTCTACTTCCCTTCCAGATCCCTGCCAAAGGCCTGGGAAAAGCAGTGGAAGATGGCCCTAGTGCTTGGGCCCCTGCCACCAATGTGGGAGATTTGAATGAAACTCTTGGCTCCTGGCTTCAGCCTGGCCCAGACCTGGCCATTATAGCCATCTGGGGAATGAGCCAGCAGATGGAAGATCTCTCTCTGCATGTATCTCCCTCTCTCTCTGTAACTCCGACTTTCAAATAAATATATAAATCTTTGAAATAAAATTTAAAAATAAGAATAAAGAAGGTAAGAGCCTGAATGACTTGCCATAGCCTCCATAGCCCTCTTAGCCAAAAGGGCATAGCAGGGTCAGGATTGGAACCCAGGCATTGTAACCCCAAGACCTTTGGCCTCACCACTCTGCTTTAGTACTCTGCCAAAAACACTGAACCAAGTACATGTGGGGATGTAGCCCGACATTCACCACAAAGGCTGATTCCTGAGCCACAGGTGAGCTGTGCTCCAGACTTTCCTCTGCCAGGACATGACACCCATCCTCGCCAGGGATCAGCTGAGGAACCAGCAGCAGCAGCAGCTCCAGGAGGCAGGGCTGCTGACCGGCAGGAGTCACCTGCTGCTGGCTCTGACCTCATCCTGGAAAGCTGACTGCATCTTACAAAACATCAGCTCCCCATTCATTTCTTGGCTTCTACAACAAATGGAGGTCAAGGCCAGGTCACTGAAGCTTACCCTGGAGGTCAGCAGTTCAGTGTGCTTGAAGGGTGCTGTGTCCACCTCTCTACCCTTCCTTCTCCTCCAAGCCCATCTTTGAATCAGAAAGTGAAGGCTCTGAAGGTTACATCTCTTGTATACTTTCTGGAAATGTTTGTGACAAACCCTACACTAGAACTCAAACCTCAGGAGTGACTCTCAGGTCAGGGTACTCCCAACAGGACATGCTCACACTAATCAGCTCATGATTTAAAATGTGGTTCCCTAGTGAGCAGGCTGGGATAGGATTACACGTGTGTATGTTTGCCAAGTTCATGATTCAAGCTCAGGACTGACACTCCCTACCACTCCCCGGGAAAAGAATTTCTCCTCGGTTGAGCTTATCTCTCAGGGAAATCCAGGTTCACAGGCGGCCAGCACAGTAGATGAGAAAGGAAGGCAGAACCCAGGAGTCCAGTTGTTGAGTCCTCCTGGAGAAACCCCCACACCTGAACACTAAGGGACCTGCACTAGGAGGTGACAGTTGCATCACTGAAACTCTGAGAAATGGAAGGAACTCAAAGCCGTCAGCATGGGAATGTGGTTATTCCGCAGTTACAGAGAATGAAGAGGTCTCCAAAGAGTGAAGGAATAATCCCAAAGACATATGGTTAAGCAGGAAAAGAAAAAGAAAGCAGAAAGAAATGGACAGTTCAGTGCAGAGTATACTCCCATTTATGTGAGAAAAACAAATCCCACGGTGCACTTGCATGAGTGTGCGTGTGTGTGCCTCCTCTGCCCAATGATGGCAATACATGAGCCCCTCCACAGCCGTGCATGGGTGTCCCCTTGCTCACACACTGTGCTGCTGTGTGGGATCCAGAGGGAGCAGAGCAGGAGACATCACTGCCTTCTCGCAGCCAGGTAGGGGAGTCAGGGTGGGAGGAGGGTAGAAGGCAAAGAGACTCTTTAATGTGCTCTGCATAATCTGAAGTTTTTACAACAATAACACTCATAAATGTATCATTGCAAATAAGCAATCATTGCAAATAATTAAAAGAGGAATGTGGGAAAAAATAAAAATCTGCAAGTCCTCTGGAAAAAAAAAATCATAAAAGAGGAAGGTGGAAGCAGGCAAGAGGGGATTAAATCCATGGCTGAGTGTAGAGTTGTCAAGAGATGCTCATGGCCTTCCTGGCTGTGGCATCAGAGCAGGCAGGCACCAGTCCCCCTCCCAAGCACCATGTCACAGTGTCATGGCAGAAAGAAGAAGGAAATCAGTAATAGTGTATGTTCTGCAACAAATATATACCAGTAATTAAAAATTCCGCAACACTCATGGTCTCCTGGTGACCCACTTAGAGCAATGCCTGCAGCTGGTTGTGGCCCTGGAGGGCCTCTGTGGGCCCATTCATGAAAACATCTGTGTTTTCCCCCACAGATGTCATCCCCTGCAGACCTGGACCCACACTGTCTTCCCTTTAATCACCTGTCTCCTTCTAGCCTGTACCCTCTGTAGAGAGCTAGGCACTGAGCAAGTGCCCTTCTCACTCTTCCTTTAGAAGGTGCACTCAGGTGCCCACATAGACTAACCAAGAGCAGATTACACAGAAGGATCCACCCTTCCAACCTGGTTCCCTCTCTGTTCTTGGACTTCTAGTCTGAACAGAAAACCGGCATGATAAACTATCAGCCAATAGGGTATCATACACCTAATTCAATCTGCCCTGAATTCTTTTTTTTTTTTAAAGATGTATTTATTTTCTTTGAAAGGCAGAGTTACAGAGAAGCAGAGACAGAGAGAGAGACAGAGAGAGAGAGGAGAGAGAGAGAGAAAGAGAAAGGTCTTCCATCTGCTGGTTCACTCCCCAGATGGCCTCAATGGCCAGAGCTGCACCAATCAAAGCCAGAAACCAGGGGCATCCTCCAGGTCTCCCACATGGGTGCAGGGGCCCAAGGACTTGGGCCATCTTCTACTGCTTTCCTAGACCACAGCAGAGAGCTGGATCAGAAGTGGAGCACCTGGAACTTGAACCAGCACCCTGCGGGATGCCAGCACCACAGGCAGTGGCTTTACCCACTACGCCACAGTTACAGCCCTGCCCTGAACTCTTAATAATAAATTTCATCATTAGATTTGGAATCAGAGCCCTGTTTAAATCCTGGAATTGTTCATTTCAAGCTGATTCCCTTAGGCAAAAAGCACATTCCTGTGTTAAAAAATATTATTAATTATTAAATGGAGGTAATAAAATTCCTATCTCAGAAAACAGCTGTGAAGATTAAGAACCATAGTTACACGTGTTTGGGCTTTGTCACCTGTGCAAAGCTGGCATATGATTGTACATGAATGTGTCCCATTCTGTTGGCTGCAGAAACTGTCTATGCATCTGGAATGTGCAGGGTGGTGAGGAGGAAGAAGTGCCCCAGAGAGCAGAATGTGCCTGGCAGCCATGACAAAGATAAAATCTAAGTTTCTGCCAGAAGACCTACACAGAAATATATCGAAGGAAAACCAGATTTGCACATCCTCAAAAATAATGAGAAAGATTTATTTCCATTGCCTCAGACCAAGGGCAACCTGGCCGCATTTCTGTCCTCCTGTTCCTCAACTGGGTGGCATTTTCTATAGATTGAATGTTGAAAGCTATTCACTTAGGAACAAAATAAGCAGGTATCTACTCAGTCATTTCCATCGTACAATATTCAGCTTTGTAGTTTTATGAATCTATTTTAATAATGATGGAAACATGGATGTCTGTCTAGTCTTCTTCCAAGGCATTTTTATTAATAAATTCCATTGGTATTCTTGAGAAAATCAAACATTTTCCCCTTTAGTCCCTTCCTTCTTCCTTACACAATGCAGCTTTGAGTCTCCAGACCACCATCTGTTCTTGCCCCCTGGCAGGCTACACTCAGGTCCCTCTGAAAGTGGCATGTGCAGATCTGCACCCAGGTCTCCAGGTGTGCACTGCCAACACACAGCCTGAAGGCACTGGTCCCTTC
The DNA here is from genome assembly GCF_033115175.1 of Lepus europaeus. Classification (NCBI taxonomy): domain Eukaryota; kingdom Metazoa; phylum Chordata; class Mammalia; order Lagomorpha; family Leporidae; genus Lepus; species Lepus europaeus. The sequence continues at coordinate 131,178,898 of NC_084830.1, read as the reverse complement.
CTCATTTGACTCCCTTTCCTTCTACTGAGTCCAGTCAGAGATTCAGGAAATGGACCCAAGGATCACTTGGGAAATAAGCAATTCTAACTCATATGGACAGATTTTTCTAAACTGCAGGTTCCCAGAACTTACCCTCCAAGGTGACTCTATGGAGGTAGAGTCCTTGAGAATTTTATTATATGAAGACTTTTCCAAAAATCTGTGGAAAATGCTTGTGAAAACACCTTGTATGGATTTTGAAAATTTTTTGCACCAAGATAAACTTATCTCCACTTTCCACAAACGTTTTGAAATATCCTCATATACTCCCTAGGTAACTGCGTAGCTGAAATATGGCAAACACTATCATGGGGTCTCCTCTCAGGGTGATGAGGGACCAGGTGTAGAATTCAGGGATCCTCACGTCCAAGTTTCCTTTCTTAAATTTCTGATCCGTGCTCAAGTTAATTAAAAAGTCCTAACCAGCAGGAGGCAGCAGACACAGGGCAGCTGAGCCACTGAGAGCATCATTTGTGAGGACTCTTCACTCCTCACAGTTACTGTGATCACAAACAACAGCCTATCACTGCACAGAAGGTGCCTGGTTATGAAACTCCTACAAGGCCTGTGATTCACTACATCTTTGCACCATGTCTGGGAAGTAGGTGTTGGTCTGCCCTTGTGAAACTGACGGACATGCCTGAGAAAAGTCAGGTGACGTCTCCAAAGCCTTACTTTTGAAAATTCTTTATTTATGTGAAAGGCAGACAGACAAAGCTCCCATGTTGTGGTTCACTTCCCAAAAGCCCACAATAAGCAAGGCTGGGACAGGTTAAAGCTGGCAGCTGGGAACTCAATCCAGGTCTCCTATGTGGGTGGCAGGGACTCAGGTACTTAACTCATTACCTGCTGCTTCCCAAGATGTGCACTAGCAGGAAGCTAGAGTCAGGAACTGGGGCCAGGTATTGAATCCAGGTGCCCCAAAATGAGAAGCAGGCATCTTAACTGCTAGGCTAAATGCCCACTCCCAAAGCCTTATTTTTAATAAGTGACAGAGATGGAAATTTCCACACATTATAGGAGGAGGATGGACAGAAGATGAATCACACACAGTAGCTTCATCATTTAAACTTATAAGAGAACATGAACCAGAAACCCACACACACAAGTTTCACACCCAAATCTCAGCTCCAGCTTTAGCAACTCTGCCTAATAATAAAGTCCAGGGTGCTTCTAACCTACACAGAACCACATTCCTGTGGGGGCTACACAAGCAAGTGAAACAGACTCATCATCACACACTTAGGGGCACAGTCACGAAAGCTGAGAGTGAGTGAGCAAGTACCATTAAAATACCATGGCTAGTTCTAGGGCTGAAAGTTCATTTAACATCACAGATATCTCAAAACTTCAAGTGCAAACAAGCTACCTTTAAAATGCAGATTCTGATCCTGCCAGGCTCTTTTTTTAAAGATTTGTTTTTGAGAGAGTTACAGAGAGAGAAGGAGAAACAGCAACAGTTAGAGATCGCCCATCTGCTGGTTCACTCCCTAGATGGTGACAATAGTCAGCGTTTGGCCAGGCCAAAGTCAGGATCCAGGAACTTTGTCCAAGTTTCCCATGTGGGTGGCAGGGGCCTAAGTACTTGAGCCCTCTTCTGTTGCTTTTCCCAGGCCATTAGCAAGGAGCTGGATCGGAAGTGGAGCAGTCAAGACACAAACTGGCTCCTATATGGGATGCCAGTGTTGCAGGTGGCAGCTTTACCAGTATGCCACAATGTTGGCCCTGATTCTGTTGGATTAAGGCAGGGCCTGAGTCTCCACATTTTCTAGCAAGCCCCTGTGTGTCACTGACAGCTGCTAGAGTATGGACCACGCTTTGAAGTAGGAGGGCCATGGCCTGGGGCACTCCTGAGCCTCTGCCATTCCTCTCCATGGGGGAGGCCCTGAGCTGGTATGAGATGGGAGCCCCTAGCTCCTTGTCTTTTATGATGTGATCATCTCTTCCCACTAAGAGTGACTCTAGTGTTTAAAGACCAGGGTCTTCAAAAGGTTCATGCAAAGTATATATTATGATTTCAAAATTTTTTGCAGCAAAATAACTTTTCTTTTAATTCCATTTTTCCACAAATGTTTTCTCTCATATTACTCATTCCTGCTCCTAAACCAAGTCCATCACCAAACCTCAGACTTACTTGAAGAAATTTTGATGATTTCCCAGCTCCCAGTTTCTGCATCTTTTCAAGGAGTATTTTAACTAAGCGAAATTTTGAGATCCTAACCCTCATTATTGTTGACTTGGAGCAAAGAAAATATTTGTATAAGTGTTTTGTTTTGTTTAAATTTTCTTCATTATATTCCAGTAGTTCTCAACTAGGGAATATCTATGTCTTCTTGGGGACTTTTAGAAATACCTGGAAGAAACTGACTACTATCTTGGGGTGAGCAGAAGTCAGTTAAATATCCCACAGTGTTTGGGAGAGGTGATGTGGCACAGAAGATTAAGCCACTGCATGCAATGTTGGCATCCCATATCGGAGTGCTGGTTTGAATCCTGGCTGCAGGATACAGCTCCCTGTTAATGAACACGAGAAAGCTGCAGATGATGACCCAAGTGCTTGGACCCATACCATCCATGTAGGAGACACAGATGCAGTTCCTGGCTCCTGTTTTCAGCCTGGCCTAGTCCTGGCTATTGTAGCCATTTGGGCAGTGAAGCAGCTGATGAAAGATCTCTCTCTCTCTCTCTCTCTGTGTCTCTCTGCCTCTGTCTCTCACTCTCTATTTTTCTCTGCCTCTCTCTCTTCCTTTCAAATAAATAAGTAAATCTTACCAAAAATCCCACCACACTCAAGACACTGCTCCCCACAACAAACACCTGTCCTACCCAAAATGTCAAAGGTGCTACTCAAGAAATCCTGCTCTATTCTGTCCAACTCATTCTCATCTACACTAGTGGCAACTTACTGAAATCTTTCTTTAAAAGATTTCTATGAATCAAGGGTAAGAAAAAGGTAATAGATAGCCATCAAAAATGGAGGCCATAGAAGTCTTTTCATGGGGCTGGTAACAAGTATCTGAAGTGCCCAGCAACTGGCTGTGAGTACTAGGTCTGCAAACCAGCAGACTGGATGGACTTGGACATGCTCCTCAAAATCGCTAGGCTTTAATTTTCTCAAACACCAGACAACTATAGGGCCCACAATGGCAGAGACTGTCTCTGCTTGGGGTAACAAAGTTTATGCATTTTCCTGCCACACAGTAAGTGCTAGTGTATTTATCAAAGCAATGAGTGGTACCTGACATACTTACAACAGATTTTTTTCAAATATGATGTTGAATATGTTGAGTGCTACTTTTTACAAATTGTGTTTAGAGGTTTGAATGTTCAGGATTAGTGTGAGTAGCTGTGCCTTCTCCTGGCAGTACAAGACTTGGTCTCCAGGACATGGAGAGCACCGTGCACCACACTCACCCAGGCATATAGTAGCACTAGCAGAAAAGACTTTGCCCTACAAGCCAGTGCCATGGCTCAATAGGATAATCCTCCACCTGCAGCACTAGCACACCGGGTTCTAGTCCCAGTTGGGGCACCGGATTCTGTCCTGGTTGCTCCTCTTCCAGGCCAGCTCTCTGCTGTGGCCCGGGAAGGCAGTGGAGGATGGCCCAGGTGCTTGGGCCCTGCACCAGCATGGGAGACCAGGAGGAAGCACCTGGCTCCTGCCTTCGGATCAGCGCGGTGCGCAGGCTGCAGCGCACCGGCCACAGCGGCCACTGGGGGGTGAACCAACAGAAAAGGAAGACCTTTCTCTCTCTCTCTCTCTCTCTCTCTCTCTCTCTCTCACTGTCCACTCTGCCTGTAAAAAAAAGAGAAAAAGACTTTGCCCTCCAGCCTCAGACAGCCTGGACTCAAATATCAGCCCCTTACGCTGTGAGCTTAGACATGTGATTCATCCTCTCTAAGCTTCAGTGTGTTTATCTGAGAAATAGAGGTAGCAGCAACTCTTCCCTAACAAGCCTCTTGGACGAATTTAAAAAAAAAAATTTTTTTTTGACAGGCAGAGTTAAGACAGTAAGAGAGAGAGAGAGACAGAGAGAAAGGTCTTCCTTCCATTGGTTCACTCCCCAAATGGCCGCTACAGCAGGCGTGCTGCGCCGATTCGAAGCCAGGAGCCAGGTGCTTCCTCCTGGTCTCCCATGCGGGTACAGGGCCCAAGCACTTGGGCCATCCTCCACTGTACTCCCGGGCCACAGCAGAGAGCTGGACTGGAAGAGGGGCAACCAGGACAGAATCCAGTGCCCCGACCGGGACTAGAACCTGGTGTGCCGGCGCCGCAGGGAGGATTAGCCAAGTGAGCCATGCAGCGCTGGCCAAAGGAAGAATTAAAATTAAAAGGTGAAATGTATGCAATGCCCTTGCACAGTACCTAGAACACAGTAGGCTCTAAGTAAACACAGGCCTTATTCTTCTTTGGGTCCCCAACCCCTATTTCTTTTCTTTTTTTTTTTTTCTTTTCCTTTTTTTTTTTTTTTTTTTTTTTTGACAGGCAGCGTGGACAGTGAGAGAGAGAGACAGAGAGAAAGGTCTTCCTTTTGCCGTTGGTTCACCCTCTAATGGCTGCCGCGGCCGGCGCGCTGCAGCCAGTGCACCGCGCTGATCCAAAGGCAGGAGCCAGGTGCTTCTCCTGGTCTCCCATGGGGTGCAGGGCCCAAGGACTTGGGTCATCCTCCACTGCAGTCCTGAGCCATAGCAGAGAGCTGGCCTGGAAGAGAGGCAACCGGGACAGAATCCGGTGCCCCGACCGGGACTAGAACCTGGTGTGCCAGCGCCGCAGGCAGAGGATTAGCCTGTTGAGCCACGGCGCCGGCCACCCCAACCCCTATTTCAAGGGCACCTGGTCAGTTACTTCTCAAAAAGGAGGTAGAGAGACGGTACTGAAACCACAACCTGGCTCCAGGCACCAGGCAGAGCCGACCTCTTTCCGCCAAGTGGAACATCAGGAGCTCCTCCTCCTTGCTCTTCACTCTTCACACATGAGCAAGGCAGATGGGAGTAAACATTCCAGGCTATTCTGCAGGTCCATGCAGTCATTTTCAGAAGACAGCCCCAGTGACCATATACACAGCATTTTCATTCTGCTGTGAGGCCGAAGGACACCAATAAAGGTGCCAGGGCTGAAAATTGTTTGGAAGGCAAAGAAAGAAATAGGAAAAGGAGAGTGCAGTATTTGATTCAATCATGAATTTTGCATAAAGTGCTCCATGTAACAGTGCACCAGAGACCAGAATGACACACACTCTGCATTCCATTTTTTATGAGAAAGAGGAAAATGAGAAAAAAATCCAAACTGATATTAGGGGAGCATTCAAGAAACTAAGTTCAAGTGTATATCTTGATTTGAGCACATAGAGCCAAACCATTTATATTTTACAGCAGAGTAAGAGGTTGGAGCTGAGCAGAAGCACAGAGTGTGATCCTTTCCTCTTCCATATGAGCAAGTTGATGCATCTGGCATTCAGTAACAGGTCCCACACCTCCAGCCAGCAGTGGCAGACTCAGCCTCAGAAAGAAGGGCCAGGGGCTGGAACCCTCGACTCATTCTGCTGGCTAAGGGCTTTCGCTCCTGCACGGCAGGGCTAGAAGCAAACTTGGAGTTCTTATTGAGGTACACTCTTCTCTTTGAGCTTGTGCACTTCGTTCATTCAAGTGAGAGTTACCAAGCCCTTACCATGTGCCACAACCCCTTCTTGGTATTTGGACTAAGGAGGACAGGAGCCTGGTCCTTTTGCACTTACATTCTAGTGGACAGCACAGTCACTGAACAAGTGCACAAGGAATTTGTACAACGTCACCTCAGGTGGTTTTCTGTGCACTAAGAGAAATAAAACACTGCCTGTGTGACATGTGAATGACAAGAAGGAGCCAGCCATGTGGAATTCAGATCTGGAGGGACAGCAACCAGGAATGCCCTAGGCAAGCGTGGGATGGACCCCAAACAGAAAAGAAGCCCGCGCTGGGACACAGTGAGCAAGGGGAACGTGCTGGAGGGCAGGTCAGAGCAGCGGGCAGAGCAGGGGCTGCAGACACTTGCCCTTGGTTCCCTGGAAGGTGGAAGCCTCCAGACTCACAGCTTTTGTGCCAGCTGTGCACATCTTCCCATCCTGGAGGTCTTGGATGCTGAGTCACTAGATCAGTTCGAGAGGTGCCACACTGTTCCCCGGGCACACTGTGCACACGTTCAGGGCCTTGCAGAGGACACACCTCCAAAGGCTGAGGGAGCCCCCAGAAGCAGAGTGATTGGCATTGTGATGGAGAGAGACTTCCCTTCCCCTAGTAACTATAACTCACATAGTCATGAACCAGCCCAGCCAGCCTGAAGGAAGGGCTCAGTGGGGTCTAAGGAGAATTCTTCAAACAACATCATTAATTTTTAATACACAGTACTCAGGAATACACCGTCCTTGTTTAAAAAAAGAAATAAAATTAGACATAGTCTCTACAACTTAAGTACCCTTAGACTTTTCTCCAACACTGGTCATCTTGTCAGTTCTCCTCCATCCCACCCAGAGGCTAATAGTTATTATTATAGTTTGGTGAAAATCCTTTCAGGGGCTGGCACGGTGGCATAGTGGGTAAAGCCACTGCCTGCAGTGCTGGCATTCCATATGGGTGACAGTTAGAGCCCTGGCTGCTCCACTTCTGATCCAAATCTCTGCTATGGCCTGGGAAAGCAGCAGAAGATGGCTCAAGTGTTCAGGCCCCTGCATCTGGAAGAAGATCCTGGCTCCTGGCTTCAGATTGGTGCAGCTCTGGCCATTGTGGCCATCTGATGAGTGAACCAACCGATGGAAGATTCTCTCCCTCTCTGCTTCTGCCTCTCTGTAACTCTGCCATTCAAGTAAATAAATAAATCTTTAAAAAAATCCTTCTGGACAATTTCCTATGCCTTAAAACACATATGCATGTACTTCCAGAAAATACAAGAGATCAGGGCAGGCATTTGGCACAGCAATTAAGACCCTGCTTGGGACTCCCACATCCCATAGTGAGTACCTGGATTTGAGTCCTGGCTCTGCTCCCAATTCTAGTTTCCTACTAATGGGCACCTAAGGAGGCAGCAGGTGATAACTCAGGTAGTTGAGCTCCTGCCATCCACATGGGAGACCCAGATGGAGTTCCTGGCTCCTGGCTTCAGTCTGGCTTAGCCTTGGATGTTGCAGGCATTTGAAGAAGGGAAATCTCTGTGCCTTTCTCTCTGCCTTTCAAATAAATTTTTAAAAACAGAAAATACAGAGGATATAAAGCTCATTAAAATATCTATTATGAAAAAAACTGTGCGAGGATTTCTAAAATTTTGCACCAAAAAAACCCCTGATCTTTTAATCCCCATTTTTCTACTACCTCCTCGAAAAACCCTCGTATAGTATGATTTTGTGGAACTGTTTTACTTCCTTGTAGCATATCATCTGTAATGGCTCTGCAACCAGTTTTTGCCCCTCGTGAGGCAAGAGGTCTTGAACAGCTGTCCAGGTTGTCCTATAAACACCTACGCGGCTTCTTGAATTGCGGTGTAATGTTTCTTGGTGTGACATGCCAACAGTTTATCCCCTGTGCATTACAAGTTAGACCGTTTCTGACTCCTGCTCTTACAAAAGATGTTGCAGTGAAGCCTCCTAGTGCCTTTTGTGAGCATTCCTCACAAAATAGATGGTAGTTGGAGGACTTGACTCTTAGATGCAATTCTCACATGGAAGCTGAGTCAATCATGGGGATTTCGAAGCACCTTGTGCTTGTCTAGGCCGAGAAGACACATCCTCATCATTACGGCCTTCATTGTTGCCTCACAGCATGACCTTGGCCAGCTTACAACTCCTTCGGAGTTCTGTACAGGGAGCAACTCTAGAGTTCTCATAACTCTAGGAAGTCACACAGTCCTTGCCTCCTACAACTCTGTGATCCTGGGTATTAAACCTGTGGGGATGTGTCCCAGGTCGAGGTCTGATCCCCTTTCAGGGGTTATGTGGACGTTGCTGTGGGTTGCAGTGTGTCAAGAGCACCATGTTCCTAAGCAGTGGAACACACTGCAAGGATGTTCCTGGGGAGATGACCAGCTTGTACATACCCACTGACTTCTGCTTGCTCTATTCCATGCCCTTCCTGGATATCAGGGAATATGAAGTCATCTTGTATAAATTCCATGTGAATGCCTGAGCTTGAATCACTGTATTAGGATGCAACAAGGGAGAGTAATCCCAATCACTTTTGCCTAGACTTCGGTTTACAAAGCAGTTTCCCATTTCACTCCTGGAATAATCAATCCTGAGATATACACAGAAAAGGGATAAATATATGAGGGAACTTCGAAAAGCTGGTAGAAATGCATATTATGAAAACAACTACGCATGGATTTCAAACTTTCTGCACCAAAACAAATCTACAGTTTAATTCCATTCTTTCATAGACTTTCTGGAGTATCTTCTCAAGTATATTATAACAATGTACAATGAATACTATTGTGCACTGCAATTGCATAGACTCATTCAAAAAGAATTAACTGGTTGCCCAAGGGTCACATAGTTAGGAAGTGAGGACAAGTATAAAACCCAGAGTTTCTGATTCCTAAGTCTGTTCTGTTGTGCAAGGCGACATCTACCTTCCTTGCTATGTGACTATGGAGACCCATTTGTACTCCTTGATAACTAGGAGAGGTGTGCGTCTTCAGCAAAGTCTAAAAGATTTACTGTTCAGAGATGGGCTTCAGGGCTTACGGATCCAAAAGAACAAAGAAGCAAAAGAACAAAACCTGGGGATAGGGCATCTCTGAGAAGAGATGAGTAAGTCCATGTTGTCTGAGGAGCTTGTAGTCTGCCCACTGACTAAAGACACTGTCTGGGGAACTTCATGAAAGGCCTTTCTCCAGAATGACAACTAAGGTAAGGTCAATAGGATGAGGATGCTGCAGCTTTAGAGCAATCCAGCTGTAGAGAACAGTGCATGCAAAGTGCCCAAGACACACAAGCTCCATGGAAGGTCATGGAGATTTCTCAGCCCAGAGAGCAAAAGAGGGATGAGCAGAGCAATGAGTGACTGAGCATGCCCATCAGTGCCAGAGGCGCTGCTCCGCTCCAAGGAGGGACAAAGCTTGAGGGAATATTAAGGAAATGACAAGCTCCATTCAAGGGAGACACAGGAGAAGGGACACTATAGGCATTATTATGATATATATGCTTCACATACATATGTTACATATGTGGGATTCTGATTGTGGAAAAATTGATATAACTATTTTATATTATATACTGTATTATGCATATTCCATAAGTTCTACTCATGTCTCTTGTGTGTGCATATACATACATTATTCTAAAAAACATATTATGCATACTTTCCTGAAATTTTTTAAATTTAATCACATACAGTGAAAATCCTTTCCTACTATCATATATAGATCTGCCACACGCTGTTAACAACTACATTTACTTTTCAAAAATAAAAATAGGGACTGGCACTGTGGCGTAGTACGTTAAAGCACAACCTGCAGTGTCAGCATCCCATATGGGCACCAGTTGGATTCCTGGCTGCTCCACTTCTAATTCTGCTTCCTGCTAATGTGCCTGGGAAAGCAGCAGCAGCAGAGGATGACCCAAGTACTTGGGCTTCTGCACCCATGTGGGAGCCCTGGAAGAATCTCCTGGCTCTTGGTTTTGATCTGGCCCAGCTTGACCGTTGCGAACATTTGGGGAGTCAACCAGCAGATGGAAGATCTCTCTATCTCTCTCTCCCCTTCCTCTTCTTCCTCTTCCTCTCTTTCTCTCTCTCTGTAATCCTGCCTTTCAAATAAAATAAATGAAAATCTTTAATAATAATAAAAGTACATACTCTTGGAGAGAGACTCAAACAGTCCAGGAACAGCAAATGGAAACTACGAAATAACAAGCACCCCTTCCTGTATTCCCACACCTTACAGACTACAGATGGTAGCCAACTTGTGATGGTTCAACTTAATTTTTTTACTTCCTAATGATGTGAAAGTGATATGAATTCAGTAGAATCCATACTTCAAATTTGTCTTCCTTAGGCCAGTAATACAGTATACTCTCTCACAAAGTTGGGTGGCAGCTCCCAATCACCCACAAGACATTCAACACTTTTATTATAAAAATGGGCTATGTTAGGAAATTTTGCCCAAATATAGGCTAATGTAAGTGCTCTGACTACATTGAAGTTAGGTTAGGCTAAACTACAGTGTTCAGTGGGTTTGGTGTATTTAGAGCACTTTCAACACAGGATATCATCACCTGGTGTTGAGTTTATGGGGACAGACCCCATCATAAGTCAAGGAGCACCTGTAGAAGCATTGTGCATTCAAGATGAGGTTGTACGAGCTTTATTCACAAACAGACAGGAGCAGCACTGGGTGGACCCAGCAGGAGTAGGCTGACCTGGCAGGCAAAAGTATAGGATACAGCAGGTTGGAAGAAGGAACAAGCAACTGGAGAGAAAAGTTAAGAGTTCAGGCTTGCATTGTTCATTACTCAGTAACAGCCAAGAGGGCAGCAAAGAAGGGCTCTAGCTGACCCTGGGTAGGGATGGGAAGTCAGGAAAGATGGGATTTCCCAATGGAGAGGAAAATTTTAGTGGGGAAATCCCAGCAGCCTGGGAGGGTGAGGCCATGGCTGTGGGAGAAGAGGGCCCCTAATGTATTCCTCTTTACCCTTGAAGAAGTGGAAAATTAGTCTCCCAATGGTTCTGCCACATGGCTTTCCAACACCCAGGAGCATTCGCCTGTTTCCGAGTGGGACTTGTTTATCTCCATTCTGGGGTCTGAACGTTCAAAACAGACTTCCAAACAAAGGGTCCCTGGGCTCTGTGGTTTTAGTTCAATGCTCTGGCAAGGATGGGGCCAAAATGCTGCCCTCCTGATGACTTTCACAGCCAAGCCCACAGAGACTCCCACCCCCAGCTTCCTCCTGCGTCTTTCCCCAGCTGCCTTCGATTGTTGTGGACATCCTCACGGGGATAGTTTTTCCAGACTCCCTTAACCCTTTTCTTCCTATCCTTATAATCATGCAAGGGAAATAAGATTAGTTCTTCTCCAAAAGAAGCTATTTGGGTCTTTCAGAGTAGGCCAAGTCTCAGTGATACTGTCTAAGAGCAAAATTAATCAACATTCAATTGGATGTATTATTAAAAATAACTCTAGATTAGAAGAACTTGTCATTTAAACTCCCTATAGCTGGAATATTCTGCGACGTGTTTTCATGGCTGCCTCTCTGTGGAAAAGTCCAACAGATCAACACCCAATACAAAATTGTGAGTGAATGGATTAATAAATTAATGTCATGTTTTTATTTGACTGTGTTCTATAACCTGAAATTTTCTTTTAATTAAATATATCCCTGGAACAATCCTGTTTTATATGTCTAATGTACCTGAGTTTTCTCTCAGAAAAATATCTTTTTTTCTGATCAACAGACTCCAGTAATCTGCAACTGAAGAGCTGAATAAGGAATCTCAATCCAAAATTGTAAGGACTCTGCAAAGAGATCTTTGGAATTTAAACATTTATCAACCACTTGCATTTTCAAGCTGTCCAAGGTTTCTGCCCTTTTCAATGGAAATATGTTGACTGTGAATCACCTGCTGAAAATACCGAGTGAGGGAATCTGGCACCTGGGGATCTGCATTATGCAGGTATCCTGGGTGCTTGTTATATGCACAAAACATTGAAACTCTCTGGCAGAGGTTAGGGCTATTTTTACTCCATGTCATTTGAAAGAAATCCTAATATGCAATCAAAATGCGTTTCCAATCCATTGATTCTTTGAATTACCTAAAGATTCTTTCATCACTATCATATCTTGGGATCAGAGCCACATCAATTTTTTCCACCCTGTGCAAGGTAGAAACATTGGATTTATCTAAAAGGTGCTATTTCCCCAATTTTAAAGGGTGGCTACCAAACCTTACCCTGACATGCCAGACTCTAGTATCCCAAGTCACTCTCACAGAGAACCATGCTAGAAGTGAGGAGCTCTGGCCCAGCTCTGACAAGACGCTGTGAGCTTGGGCAGCTATCTCAGATGCTCTGGTCCACTGTCTCCTTGTCTGGAAGCCAGCGGTTTGAGTGCTCACATCTTTTTTATTCTACACATGTTCTATCTAACTGCAGTCACTCTATAGACAGGATTTACTATCCTCTCAGTCTTGGCTCAACACTCTGAAGTCATGGATCAGTGATCATGAACTAGGTTCAGAAGGTAGCTCCACCCTACAGAATCAACCATGACCCAAATATCTGGAATGTAAATATCTGTACTGTACACCTATAAGAATTAATTATCTCCCTCCTAAAAAAAAAAAAAAAAAAAAAAAAAAAACAAGATTTAGTTGTTGGGGCCAGTGCTGTGGCATAGCAGGTAAAGCCACCGCCTGCAGTGCCAGCATCCTATATGGGCACTGGTTCGAGTTCCGGCTGCTCCACTTCCAATCCAGCTCTCTGCTATAGCCTGGGAAAGCAGTGGAAGATGGTCCAAGTCCTCGGGCCCCTGCACCCATGTGGGGAACCCGGAAGAAGCTCCTGGCTCCTGGCTTTTTTGGATCAGTGTAGCTCTGACCATTGCAGCCAACTGGGGAGTGCCTCTCCTCTCTCTGTGTAACTGGCTTTTAAATAAATAAATAAGTCTTTAAAAAGGGGGGGGGGAGGAATTAGCTTTTCATATGAACACCTAGGGTGAAACTGTGAGACTGAGTCCAGAGGCCAGACACCTACTGCTCTCATACAATACGGGAAACAGTTTCAGGCTGAGGGTGCTGAGACATTCTACTCTTCGTGTAGATATTGGCGATATTAGATTTGGAAAAAGACCTGGGTCATTCTGTCAATAAATATTTACTGATAACTACTGTGTGCCAAGCACTGGGAGCTGGGCTGGAGTGGGAGTGAGGTAAACCCTACTGTAAGGCCCATTCTTTCTTGGAGCTGACATTGTACAGGGGGAGACAGGTAATAAACACGTGCATCCGAGGCAAGGGACATAGAGAGTAAGTGATGCAAGTGGAGACTGAAGTTGGGGGGTGGCAGGAATCCGCACTATCTCATTGGCTTATCCAGCTGGGCACAGAGAGAGCAATGACCTGCTCCAGACCAGGGCTGGGGTGGGAACTGTCTTCCTGCAAAGTTCCAATAATAACTTTCTTTTCCTATCATGGTCCAGCCCTTTGACCCAGTACAGAGGACAGGAATACAAGTGCGCAAGAATCTCCTTGGGGCCCAGGATCCGAGGCTCTCAGCCACCCCCGGTCACCTCCCAGGACCCAGCTAGGCAGAAGCCGGCGGGGCGGGGCCTCGGACACGCGCTGGCGCGTCCAGCAGGTGGCAGCAGCAAGCGGCCGCGCCCCCCCTGTGCTGCCAACCCGCGAGCCCGCATCATGGATGGCGAGCTCTCCTATTGCGCTTTGCTCGCTCTGGAATTCGAGACCCCAGACCAGGACCAGGATTCATGAGCCGGTCGCAGGGGCCGGGGCAGGGGCCTCGGGCTCCCGACGCTGGCCGAGAGGTGGGTCCCTGGGCGGGTCGCGGCTGCTGGAGGCCGGGCGGGGACGTGCTGCCCCCGCCCTGCCTCCCGTGGTCCACACCCCCTTTGGGCTCCTGAGCCTCTGGGCTGGAATAGTCCCGGCTGCGCGCGAGCAGGCGCTGCCAGCCCGGCTTCTGCCCGGGATTCGGATCCCAGGAGCAGGGGGTCCGGGGCGCCGGTGTCCTCCCTGCCGCCGCCGCCTCCTCCCTCTCGCGCTCACCTGCGCCTATTAGTCCACTCGCCTTCAAGGCCAGTGGCTCCAGCCCAGACGGACAGGGGACAGCAGAGGGAAAGCGCACCTGAGGATACAAGCGGGCGCTGCACTGCCTTTTCACCCCCCAGGTGATGAGTGAGGTTCGAAGAACGCAAGATTTGAAAAGCGACCGTGGTGAATGAAAGACCCCGGGTACAGGCACCACCATGAACACGAGCAGTAAGTGGATCCTCCTCTCCTTTGCCATGGGAACAGGGTGGGGGCGGGTGGTGCAGGAGCCTGCGCCGCCGGGGCTGCCTGGAAGGAGGCAGGAAGCTTGGCATCTGCGTGGACACCTGACCCCCCAGACTCTTGCGGCTTTCTCTGCGCCTTGGCAGACACAGAGCTGTTGTGTCTAGCTTTTCATGATAATTTTGCTAGTATTTTATCCGAGGCGCCAGTTGCCTGTACTGGGGAGGTTACGTGTCTCCTTCTAGCAGCGTCTGGGAAGGCCTAGGAAGCTGTAGTGTGACCATTGTCTGCCTACGGGGCCTCCGAGGAGTCCTTTTTGCACACATCTGGAAGCCCATGGAGGGCCCTACTTGTCCCGAAGCTGCAAAGAGCAGGAAGCTGGTCTGTGGGTGGTGGGTGGGCTGTGGGCGTGAGCAGGCAGTGGGATAGGAAAGAGCAATTTGATCAACAAATCCCCACGAAGCCACCTTCGGGTCTGGAATTGTGAAAGATCCAGCTCCTATGGCCTTCAGCCCGGTGGGCTAGGTTCATCTCTCTGCGTCCCTGCAGGCTCCTGGCAGCTCCGAGGTGGGGAGGAAAGGGGAGTCTTTTGGGCACAGCTCTGACATGCCAGAGGCAGCAGCTGCTTTGCAGGGCCAGGCCCAGACATTTTGCTGCTGGGTTGGGCCTCAGCTACAGAGAAATGCAGTCAGCAACACAAGGAGGCAGAGTCTGTCTCTCTTCAGTATAGTCCCTTTGGCTGTGCGCACCAGCTGGGGTGCTGTGGCCTGGGGGAGCACATCTGGGTCCAAGTCTCCCTCTCCTGTTCTGTTGCCAGCTTAGCTTGTCCAGGTCATCCCAGCATCAGGTGGGGGTTGCTGAACCCCTACACACATTTACTTCCCTGGATCTATGACTTGGTTAACAGTCCCCCTCTCTGCATCTCACATTGCTCGTCTCTAAGACCAAAGGGGTTGAATTAGAGAGTTTTCTCATCGAAAAGCTGCAAGTTTTTTTTTTTTTTTCTAAAACAGATCTGAGCAGCAAGGCCAGAAAAATCAGTACCTTATTGAGGCTGTGTCCAGCCAAAACCCACTGTTTCCTCACCCTCCCTCCATTGCAAGGTCGTTGGCATAGAGAAGAGGAAAACAAAGCAAAAGCCACTGAGATGGAAATGAAATATATTTATTTACTATGTATTTGTATGAGTCATCTCCTTGTCTTCCTTTGTGTATTACATATCTATGCTAAGCAAGCGAGTGTGGTTGGCCTCTCTCTCTGCCTCTTACAGCCAAAGAATTTTGCCTCTTGATTTTGACAGAACAGTGTTTTGGCTTCATACCAGGCTCAGGAAAAGAGTAAAATGTTGTCGACCCCATCACCTAGTGGGCCACATGTTTGCATTTGCATGCTTTCAGACAAGTCAAGGTGGGGATTACCTGTCACTTCTCCTACCTCTAGGAAAAAAATGTGTTTATGGGAGCTCTTGCCCACTAAATGACAGCAGAGAAATATGGCTCATCTATTTTTCAAGGAACTGAGAAAACCAACAAGCAGCTGACTCTGCCCTTTCCTCTCCCTGGAATCCTAAGGAACTCTTGTCCTCTTTTCAGCACTGAGTATGTCTGAAAGAAGGAAATAGAAACCCACCCTCCCACCTTTCATTTAAGAAATAATGACTGATAGAATACCACAGAAGAAAAAGATGGATACAAATTCCATTCTAGCTTCCTATACTTTTTGAGGTAGGGACAGTGCATTTATTTTGCAGAGGTAGAAGGAAATAAAGAGAGTAGGTGGCTAGGACAGCCACAGGAACCCAGTTCCCAATAAGGGGAAATGCTTCTCCAAATGAGTTCCCCAGGACACAGGAGGGGAGATGTAAGTTCAGGCCTGTAGCCTCACCATTACAAAACCAATTCAGAGCATCTACAAGTAGAGAGAGTAGAATCAGACCTCATGGGGTGAAGGGGTAACAGGGCCAGAAGGGCATTGGTGGGAGGTCCTGGGTGACTTATTCTAAGCAGAATGTTCCCCTTTGAGATGTGAAATTCTTAGCTTATCTCTCATATCTGAAATTATCCCCAGCAGAAACTCAGTTTTGCTTTCACTTCCACTTATGGAGTCCCTGCTCTCCTGCTGGCCCAGAGCTAAGCACTTTCCCTGCTGTACCACACTTCACTCTCCTGTGAGATGGGTATTATTCCTCCATTCTGCTAGGTTGGACTTTGTAGCCAGTGTTTAGAAATTTTAAGTCATGCAGGTAATTGTTTGATTTAAAAAGGTACCTAGAGTGCAACATACTTGACAATGAATACAATTCCTAATCAGTGGTTCAAATGTCAACACTGAAGTGGGGGCAAAGTACAAGCTTATTAATGAGCTTATTACTTTTCATTTGGAGAAGAGTAGCCTGAGGATTTATCTTTGATAGCAGTAAGTTGGTAGCTGTGTGGTCTTCAGCAGGATTGTCCCATTTGCAAAAAATGGGGATGGAATGACACCAAAAGATAAGGTTTTATGTAAAATACAGCTAGTAGTCCCTTAGCTATGGACATAACTGGTATCACATCAGTGATGGGGGTGGCCAGGTTCTCACTGTCTCATGGTGGTAGCCATTGTCATAGTTGACTTTAAGACGTTAGTGGCCAGTGCTGCGGCTCAATAGGCTAATCCTCCACCTGCGGCACTGGCACCCGGGGTTCTAGTCCCGGTCAGGGCGCCGGATTCTGTCCCAGTTGCCCCTCTTCCAGGCCAGCTCTCTGCTATGGCCCGGGAATGCAGTGGAGGATGGCCCAGGTGCTTGGGCCCTGCACCTGCATGGGAGACCAGGAGAAGCACCTGGCTCCTGCCTTCGGATCAGCACATACACCGGCAGCAGCACGCTGGCTGCGGCGGCCATTGGAGGGTGAACCAACGGCAAAAGGAAGACCTTTCTCTCTGTCTCTCTCTCTCTCTCTCTCACTGTCTACTATGCCTGTCAAAACAAACAAACAAACAAACAAAAAAGACATTAGCAAGCAGGTTACTTGCTCTCTTAGATGTCACAACCTTCATTGTGAATTGAGATGCATATTTGATGTTTGAGATGCATACCTGATTAAAGTGGATTATGAGGAAATGCTTTGTAAACAAATGAAATTGCTTTTTTTTAAATAAGACACCCATTTCTCAGATGACAGAAACAGAAGCTTGCTCAGTCAGTGACTCCTCAGTATGAATTTTAGTTTCATCAGAATCTTGTCTTCTGAAGTCTAGCTGACCATTAGCATCCCAAGAAACCAGCACTCTAGAGAGCACGCATAATTTGGAAAAGGGGGAGGGGGCAGTGCTGGCCAGACCTGAGTAGAATGCAGAGTGTGAGTGAGGAGGTTCCCTGAGGAGAGAACAGGATGCTAAAGATATGGGCAGGACACCCAGGGCTCGGGAGAGCCTGGGCTCATTCCCAGTGGCTCCACCCTTGGCTGAAGGACTTTGGAGGAAAGAAAGGGAAGCAGATCGCTCTCTCCCACCTTGGCTTCTGTGGAGTGCTGCCACCAACCAGCCTTTCCTCCCTTGCCCACTCCCAGCCTAATTCCAAAGATCTGCCTTTTGTCCCAACCTACTGAGGCAGCCCCTGCCTGGCTTCCTGGCATCCACTTCAGCCCTCTCCTGTCATTCCCACACATCTTCCCTCTGCCTGATACTCTGTAGGGTTCCATGTGGCCTGGACCTGGCCTTCTTACCATCTCCACCTCATCTGTCTTGCACCATTCTCTGTATCCCCATAACATCTGCCTCCTCCCATTCCTGCCAAGGACTTTCTCCTGCCATCTTGTCCTGCACTGTTCCCTCTCCCTGAAGTGCCCTCTCCCAACCAGCACCAGTCCCTCACCCATGTGCTCATCCAGAGCCTGCTCACCCTTAGAGCTGCAGAAGTCCTCCCCAGCCACCCAGCCAAGCTAACACCCCCGCTAAGGTATGCTTCCAGGGCACCTTAGCCCTGTCCCTTCAGAGCCTCGTCTCTATCATTACATGTGTATCCGTGCGGTCACTGTGTTGAAGGCCCTACCCCACCTGACAGCAAGCACCCTGAGAGCTGTGGCAGGTATCCCCTAACAATGACATATTCTGAGATGTTTCTTCTGCTTTGTGCACTGGCTGTTTTTCTGTACCCACAGAGTGGGGAAGGAGTAGAATCCAGACTGCTTGCTCTCACAGTCTGGGGCGTGGAGCACCACCCATCTAATATTCTTTGAGTACATTAAATCTTTAATTGTTCCCTATCAGTGTCTCCAATTACCATGCTGGCACTAGAAGTTCAAAAGCCAAAGGAAATTGAGTTGACCCCACTGTGCCAGGGGTTCTGAGCACCAGGATCAATTCTGTATGCCATAAAATGCCATGTTCCTCACTTGGATCAGAATCTCTCAGCACTTCAGAAAGCTCAGGGTTTCCTGTTGTTGCACAATCCTATGTCAGCTCATCTTCAAAGTTAGGTGAACATCATGTACACCATGAACAATGGTACCATTTACCATCCTCCCTCATTTCGTAGACTTCCTCTTGCCCTCTGGCCTTTGGTTGCTCTTTAGCAAGGATTGGCATGTTAACAGCTGATTTTTGGGAGAAGATTTTTTTTTGTTGAAGACAGTATTCAGGGTCATATAAGTCCACAAAGGTATCATTTGATAAGCAGACACCACATTGAAACAGGAAGAATCTGAGCTTTGGGGTAGTGATTCCTGAGTTCAAGTTCATGATCTATCATGCCCTATCTCTGTGATCTTGAACAGAAAAGATCTCATCACTGCGAATTAATTTTATCATGTGTAAAATGTGAGTAGCAAAATGCTACTGAATAAAGCAACATGAGAAACTTGTTGTTGGTCTCAGTGAATGCAGTTTAGTCTGAAGTTGAGTTAGCCATTAAGTAAAACAAAGCTCTGGAATGATGGTGTCATGAAAAAGCAAATTCCTGATTGAAAATTAGCCTGTTTTTCTGATATTACAGCCATTTCTGGGTTTTGTACACAGAAAAGCCACAGCCTTTGGGAAGCTTTCAGGAAGATTATTATCCAAATATTATATGGCAGAGGTTGACAAGAAGGATGTTAGGATCCTAAGTGAGAGACAGTAACCCAAGTTCAGAAAAGGTGTGAGGACAAGGATTTTGGTGATGGTAATAAGACTAGAAATTAGGAGGAAGATCTTCTTGAAAATAAAGATTCAATGGCTTATCATCTGATTGTGCTATATGGTGAAGGAAAAGAGAAGTATTCTATCAGTTAGGGGCCCGGCAGGGAACAGATGGATAATTAAAGTCTGTGAGAAGGACTTGGAAGAACTAAGAGAAGCAAGGGTGACACAATACCAAGAGACTAGTGCCAGTGGCTCATGGCCCATTCCCACAATTGCCCCCAACCTGAAGGAGTGAAAGAAGGAAACCAGAGACCCAACTGGGTATAGAGCTGCCTGACACAAGTGTGGCTCCCAGCTCTGAGAAGGCAGCCAGTCCAGTTCCCAAGAAGGAACAAGAAGAAAATATCCTGACTCCTCTCTCTTCCCACCCGAGGTACTCCCCACTGACCAAATCCAATCCCAAGCCAGAGGGTGAAGGAGGCAGCTAAAAGACGGGAAATGGGCAACCTCTCAAGGCTCATTATAGGGTCAGTGAAGGGAGCAGAATAGACCTGGAGAGGCAAGGGTGTCCCAAATGGAAGTCACCCATCACCAGGAGTCAGCTGACTTTCCTTCATTAATGTCATTGCCTAGATCAGGAACTCTAAGAACCCTTCAGGAAAAGATACATGATAAACACAAACACAGTAGAACGCCTTATCAAGAAATTCCCACTTTGCAAAACAGACCAAATAGAGATGATTGTGTGTGTCACAAGGATAGAGACTTTCTAAAAACAGTTCTCCCAAATGAGTGAAGCAGCTATTGATAAACGACTGCTTGAGGCTAAGGGAAGGGTAAGGGAGAAGGGGTGGTGGTAGAGAAATCATGTAAGGAATAATTCAAAAATCATCCAAAAGGAGTGTAACACATTTCTGAAAATCACAACATGATTTTGAGAGCACTTGGAATGCATAGAGGAAGTGATATCAATTCTGAACTCCGACTTTCCTAGCTGGCAAAGGCTTTCTCTTGCTGAGATAGCATCTGCTGTGGTGAATGGTCAACAATTGGCTCTCACCCAGCATTAGCCACATACTATTGTCATAGGACAGAAAACAACCAGAAGTGAGGAAGCACCTTCCACATTTGGGTATTTTGCTAGTTAAATTGTCATCCTGCCATAGTTCTTAAAGGTGCACACTTGGAGCTTAACTGCTGGGTTCACATTCCACTCCTGCCCTTTACTTGCTGTGTGTCCTTGAGCAAGTTGCTTCCCTTCTCTGTGCCTCAGTTCCTCATCCTTAATGATAGTCACAGGAGGATAATCATACACTTTTCCCACAGAGTTGTTACAAAAATATATTAGTAATTGTGAATTGCTTGAAACAGTGCCCACTACATAGTCAGTATTTGAAAATGAATACAAGTAGTGTACTAGAGTACATCAAAACGTTCATGAAAAATGAAATTAAAAAAGTTTATATTGGTGCAAAAAATTGAAATCCCTGTACAGTTTTTTCCATAACATACATTTTACATGAACATCTTGGAGGCTGCCCATATATTAATTTGCTAAGGCCACCATAACAACATACTACAAACTGACTGCCGTTAATAGCAGAAATGTACCGTTTTGTAGTCCTAGAGGCTAAAAATGGAAGTGTCCATTTCCTTGCAGGCTGTGAGGACAGCTTCAGTCCCAGGCCTCCTCCCAGGCATGCAGATGTCCAGCGTCTCCCACGCCTCTTCAAATTTCCCCTAAGTGTTCCCGTGCCCAGACCTCCCCTTTCGATAAGGATGCCAAGCTGTACGAGATTAGGGCCCACCCTGATGACCTCACTTTAACTTGATTGTCTCTATAAAGACTTGTTCTCCAAATAAGGTCACAATCTGAGGCACTGAGTGTTAGGACTGCAGCATCAGAATTAGGTGATGGATACCATTTAGTCCCTAACAGTATCTCTTCCTTGAGGTGACAGCTCCCCTGTGGCTTGGTTTTCTCTAAAATCAGCCACTTCCAGTGGCTAGTATAGCACACTGACAATTGACTATTAAATATGGGTATCATAAAAGTTATCTATGTAGCCTTGATGCTTTCACCCTTATTTTACCATGCCTGACCAGCAGAGGTAGGCTTTCTTTCTGGAACCTGATGGGAAGTGTTCACAGGTAGGAGATCCCTACCCGGGAGGTCCACTGCTAACTTAGAACATCCACATCAGGTCTGTTTCTGAGAACATACTTTCAACCCAGCCCCATTTGGCACAATATACACAACTGTAGAGTTTCAATAGTGTAAGGTAATTTACAGGCTTGGTGTTGGCTTTCAGTCTACCTAGTTCCTGGGAATGTCCAACATGGAGACTAAGAATTGTATTGTTCATTTGTTCACTCAACAGATATTTACTGAATTCCAGCTCTGCACTAGGCATAATACTGGAGCCACGGCAGGAAATCTGATGGACATAGTCCTTATCTTTCCACCATGAAGGTCATATGCCCCTAAATGTGCCCCCGGTGGCAAGCTAATGGGTCATGTCCTATTTGCCCTACATTGGGTATTTGATGAATTTGGATCATTTGCCAGTTATTGGGAAACTAAGATTTCTAGCTTCTCTTAAAAAGAAAACAAAACTGGAAGATCTTGAAATCCTGACCCTGTTTCCTAGGTGACAACAGTCAGTAGGATTGCCAGCTCTGGATGGGGCATATACTCATACTGGCAGTCTCCTGATTGCCACAGTTGTCATGACTTCCTATTAACTTAGACAAAGAAAGCATAATATTTTTATGTTATTATGTTACCTTGCCCCCTGGAGTCATTTGGATTTTTAAACCCCAGTCCAGGTGATCCATATAACTTCAGGTCTCAAGAAATGCATCTTCACAGAGATGAAGAAACTGCGGCATATCCATTAATGAGTATGGGAGAAGTTCTGTCTGGAGTTAGCGGTTGATCAAGACTGCCACTCTATCAATGTCCTCTTTCTTTCTTTCTTTCTTTCTTTTTTTTTTTTTTTTTTTGACAGGCAGAGTGGACAGTGAGAGAGAGAGACAGAGAGAAAGGTCTTCCTTTGCCGTTGGTTCACCCTCCAATGGCTGCCGCAGCCGGCGTGCTGCTGCCGGCGCACCACGCTGATCCGAAGGCAGGAGCCAGGTGCTTCTCCTGGTCTCCCATGGGGTGCAGGGCTCAAGCACTTGGGCCATACCTCCACTGCACTCCCGGGCCATAGGAGAGAGCTGGCCTGGAAGAGGGGCAATCGGGACAGAATCCGGGCCCCAACCGGGACTAGAACCCGGTGTGCCGGCGCCGCTAGGCAGAGGATTAGCCTGTTGAGCCATGGCGCTGGCCTCAATGTCCTCTTGAAGTGAACAAAATTCCGTTATGGGTCCTTATTTTCCCAGCTGACCCATTCTCAGAAGGGTGACATCATATCTTACAGATACAGCCCTGCCCAGCTCCTGGAGGTCAGCTTTGTTCCCAAGGAACCTGATAGCAGATAGTGGGGCACAGAGCAAAGGAGGGCAATTCTGGATGACTGGTCCCAGCCCTGAGAGCCTCCTCCAGCCAAAAGAAGGCATCCTGGGAGGCTGAACTGTTCTAGAGATTGCACATTTAGGACATGTCTCATTCAGTTGAGGACATCTTGTGAACAGCATGAACCCTGTTATCGGCAAAGTCAGTTAGACAGCCATCCAGCTAAGGGGCAATTCCTGAATAGCCACAACAGCCAGCCCATATCACTTACTCAAGGCCTTTGCTCTCTTATTATAGAGTTCTCCTGTTTAAGAAAGTGCATAATGCCAACATGATTTCTTCTGTTGAGAGCACAGTCTTCCTTATTCCCCTAGAAGAAATCAGGGTAGCAAATAATTTGCAGAGAGTAAAGCACAGTGTCTGGCACATAGTCAGTGTTCAAAAGATATCTGATAGATTCATTCATTAACAAAATGCCAGCTTGCTCTACTAAACCCTAGCATAAAGATCTCTCTACTAAGTCCTCAGTCCATCTTTCTGGGAATCTGCTAAGATTCCCACCTGGACATTCCCAAGGCTCTTTAAGCTCAACCTGAAATGTAATAAACTTGTTCTCTCTAAAAAGGTGGAGTGCAGGGGAGATGATGGTGGCCATTTGGCTTAGAGGTTGGAAAGCTAGTGTGACACCTGCATCCTTCAGATTTTCCCAATACCTCTGCCTTCCAGTTCCAGCTTCTTGCTAGTGCAGAACCTGGGAGGCAGCAGTGATGACTTGGATGATTGGATCTCTGCCACCCACATGGAAGACCTGGATTGTGTTCTTGGTTCCCACATTTTGCCCTAGTCCAGCCTTGGCTATTTTAGGCATTTGGAGAGTGAACCAGTGGATGGAAGATTTATCTATCTATCTATCTAATCTCTCCTTCTCTCTGACATTAATAGACTTTTAAATTTTCTTATTTAAAAAAAAAAAAAACAGCTTTAACTCTTTTGGCCCCAGTTACCCAGTCACTTAAGTTAGTGCTTAGAAAGTGGTCCAAGTTGCCCTCTTCGACATTTCTTTTTCCTCATTCTCCTGTGTTCAGTCTGTCACTACATGTGGTGATTTCTACCTCTCAAATATGACTTGAACTCCTCCCCTCCTCAATCATCATCATTTCCCAATATCTACAACACCATTAATATCAGCCACTGGAGTAAAAGACTATGGGTTAGGTAGGGGACTAAGCTCAAGTTCAGAAGTAGGCAGCTGAGCAATGTGTGCTGCTAGGAAATGTGATTTCAGGCTATGTGGACATCAGATCAGAGCACCACTCTGCAGAACCCAGATTAGACACTTTCTGAAGTACTGTGATCAGGAAGGACAGTGGTCACCTGGGGCAGGCCCAGAAAGGAGTGACCAGAATGGTGGAGAGACTTGACAACTGCCGGGAAGAGGCCCTTGAAGGAATCACATGTTGATCTGTGTCTGCCTGAGAGTACGGATGATCTCTCCATGATCTCAGATGCCATTGTGGTGTTGTACTTGACTCCTTAGGTGTCTCTAGGTCTCTTTTCTGAGGGCATTACCAGCCAGACAGGGATACATACAGGCCCTGCTTACCACCCTGCTGTCACAGGGCTATGGTCTCTGCTTGTGTGCTTGTGCAACAGCCCATCCCCCTCTCCTGGCAGAATTCCTCTGTCTGCTGCCTGTATCATTTCCAAAGTTTCTTCCTTGCATCTGCTTAATTTTGTGCAAAGCACAGGTCTTTCTCCAATGGCTATTATAGCTTGCCCTCACCAGCACTGGCAGGGCCAATGAAACGACTGCTTTGCAATAGTCTAATGACACAGTTGATCTATTTTAAGCACCTGAAGCATATTCCACCAAGTGCCAATCTTCCCGCTGCAAGCTGCTCTCAGCATTCAGGAGCATGGGCAGGCCAAGGTCTGTTCCTGTGTTTTGAGATCTGGGGAAACAGCCCAGGGATCCCGGCCCTGCCTGTCTGAGACAGTGTAAGGCAACCATAAAATTAGATATTTTCACCGCCAGCATGAGTTGTTCTCGAAGGAGAACTGCCTGTGATGTCTGGATTATATGGTGCAAGAAGCTCGGGTGACCATAAATCCTTCTTTCGAAGGGCAGAGACAGAGCCTGGGCCAGTTACATGTAGGGAGAAGGGACCTGGGAGGCAGCGTTTCAGAAACAAAGAGAAGCCCAACCCCATCAGAGAGTTCTTAGCTTCAGATTAGTTTTTTCTCCTCCTAATCAAGAAACATTCTTTTCCAACTAGAGACTATCTGAGTGCAAATGTTTTGCATATACAAGGGCACTTCAAAGAGCTCATGGAAATGCATACAATGAAAAAAACTATGCATGGATTTCAAAATTTTGGCACCAAGATAAACTGATCTTTTAATTCCATTAATTTTCCAAAGTATGCTTGTCTTAATTTTATTTAATCCTTACAACAATCCTATGTGAATGCTGGATCTAAGGATGATCCCCATATTGTACTGCATCTCACCATTTTTCACAGAAATTACTATAATCTATAATAATACTATTACCAATAATAATTTTGTTCATTAGCTCATTTGCTTCATCTCTTAAATTCTCTTTTGACTATGAGCCACATGATGGCATTGGCAGACCCTGTCTGTTTTGTTCTCTGATGGGTCCTCTGAAGTCAACACAGTGTTAAAAACAGACTATTGATCACTCATGACAGCATTTCTTGAACACAAGCGAAACTCTTCACATGCATTAGTCCACTGAACCCTTGCAGAAGTCCCATGAAGTGGACACTACTGTTATCCTCATTTTACAGAGGAGGAAACTGAAGTGCAGTAGAGAGACAGTTGGCTCCAAATGTCAAATTTCAAGTGACAGAGTCTTGAATGAATATACAAAAAGAGGAATTTCTTCATTTTATACAAAATGAAAGTAAGATTCAAAGGTAAATCACCCAGACAAGCTCCCATGAGCTACGGAGAAGTGGAACAGGTGTTTAATTCACCTTGATCTGATTCTGAGGTCTTCTTTCTCTCCTTCCTGCTGCTTCTTTTACTATTTCCCATTTTTTCTGTCAGTGGTCACTGGAGGAAAATGAGGATCAGCATGGTTGCTTTTGCAATTGTCTGTCCCTGTGCTATTTGCTCATTCACTTGAGCAATCAAACAAATCCCAACTCTATAGGGTCATGATGTTTCTGGTGCTGTGGAATCAAAGACGCACAGGACCGAGAGCCTGACCTCAGATTGCATCCCTGCAGTGTAACCAGGAGGCAGATGCAAGCATACATGACTGTAATATGAGGGACGCCATGATGGGTAGGGAAGGGGAAAGAAAGAGTTGAGAAGACAGACCAAAAAACCCCTTTGGAAGGTCTGGGAAGGTATCACTCAACCTGGACCTTGATGGGGAAGGAAACTTTATATAAGGGACAGAAAAGGACCATATAAAGGACAGCATATATGGGACAGAAAGAGTTTGCCCTGTGGCCTTATTTATTCCTTCTCCCAGGCAAGCATTCCAGAAACTCTTACTTCACAACTCTCAAATCCTGGGCCCTTGGCTAGGAACTGGGGTGGACGGTGAAATAAAAAGATAGAAGGCATTTCAGGAAATGTCAGGAAGTCCGGTTTGTCTATACAGAGTATGAGAAGGTGAGCGCGGAGTAAATAAGGCTGCAGGTGAGGACCAGATCTTTGAGAGTTTCTGATGCCAGGCTAAAGAGTGTCTATTACCATCTGGAGCCAAGGAAGAGTCACAGAGGTTTTGAGCTAAGTGACCTGACCAGAGCTGTGCATTATTCAGGAAGATCTCCCTGGCAACACATAACTGATGCATCCAAGAGCCCAGAGGCAGTGAGAGGCAGGCAAGGTGCCATGATGCAGGTGTGACAGGATAAGAGGGAGAGTGTGGGGTGCAGGGAGGATGCACAGCAGCAGTCCTGCAGCCCCACCGTGCATGACTCTCAGCATCACCGCCCTTGTGCTCATGGGAGGATGTGTTACCTGATTCCGATTTTGGGGACTGTGCAAACTAACACTTTGAAAACTAGGTTACTGACCAAATTGAGAAGCCCAGATAATGTATTTGATAAAAGCTGGAGCTGTAAAATCAGATTGCCTGGGTTCAAATTCCAGCTTGGCCACAGATGAGCTGTGTAGCCTTCTGGGAGTCGTTGTACCTCTCCCTGCCCAAGTTCCAGTTTCCTCTCAAGATGAGAATACTATAGCAACATTGAGTAAGAGACTCAGCGCAGTGCCTGGCCCAAGGAAAATACTCCTTAATGATTAATACTGACAAAGGAATAAAATACATTTGAATGTATTGGGAAAATTCCATTTTAAGTAGACAAATCAATCAACACATTGTATTGTTATGATACAGTCACTTCCTGATCATTCCACTGGTAAGAAAGAACAAAGGTATGTATTGATAACCCAGGACTTTTTTTAGTAACATTTAAGGAGTGTTTTATACATGTCAGAGCATATCCTAAACACTCTCTGTGAATTATCTCTTTTCATTCTAGGCATGAATCTGGCAAATTTAATGTATAGGACAATCTTAATTGAGTAGGGAACGTGTTGTACTAGACTGGGGTTTGGCAATTTTCCCTATAAGTGTCCAGACAGTAAATATTTTGGGCTCTGCAGGCTACACAGTGTCTGTAGCATGTAAGCTACCACATACAAAGTATAGACAAACGGGTGAAGCTATGTACCAATCAAAATTCATTTATTAAAATAAAGGCAGGAGGTTATTTTGGTTTATTTATTTATTATGATCAAGAAGATCCTTGGAAAAGTGGACACAGAAAGGACCAGAAAGCTTTCCATTCTCTGTATTGACCTCCTGCTCATCAGTACAAAATCCATATCCTGGTGTTATCCTTGTGTGGCTCTTCTCAGGTGACCAGTGATTGCCAGGCTGCACAGACTGCCCTGGGATCTGTTAAGTAGATGGTCTTGCACTGCAGAGAATGATATTCAGACCAGTGACTTCCCCGTTTAGGAAAGGGCATGCAGGACAATATTCCATGCCAACACTTCCATAGCCAGGGAAAATTCTCCTTCCTCTTCAGTCCCATTCACATTTCCTACTCAAAGCCTTAATTCTCTTATAATTAAATATGATAGCCCAAGCAACTGCTCAGCATATTTTACTGTCCCTCCTAATTCTTTGTAAGAATTTGCCTCCAACTCTCTGTAGTACTAATAGGCTGTCAGTGTCATGTTCTGTCTTTCCCCCTTAGGGGTGGCATATGATCCAGGCTAACCAATCAGAGTATCCCATCAACCTTGGATTTGCAGTGGACATTAAATCCAAGATAGGCAAATCAAAGTGTTCCTTGGAATTGCAAAGGGAGATAAGAAGAAATGTTCATTCCATTAAGACTGAAGGAGGGCCAGCACCGCAGCTCACTAGGCTAATCCTCTGTCTGTGGCATTGGCACCCTGAGTTCTAGTCCCAGTTGGGGTACCAGGTTCTGTCCCGGTTTCTCCTCTTCCAGTCCAGCTCTCTGCTGTGGCTCGGGAAGGCGTGGAGGATGGCCCAAGTGCTTGGGCACTGCACCCGCATGGGAGACCAGGAGGAAGCACCTGGCTCCTGGCTTCAGATCAGCGCAGCGTGCCGGCCATAGCGGCCATTTGGGGGGTGAACCAACAGAAGGAAGACCTTTCTCTCTGTCTGTCTCTCTCTCTCACTGTCTAACTCTGCATGTCAAAAAAAAAAAAAAAACACTGAAGGAGAAGTGTTCATTCCATTAAGATTGCTAAGCTGAGGAGATGAGGCTCTGGGGATACCAATGGTCATTCTCACCCAACACATGGGAAGAACTCATCCGAAAACTAGAGGAAGATCATAGCTCTAACCATATAGTAAATTCCCTGAATCCAGCCAGAAGTTCATGCCACTCCATATCTCCTAGTAGTAAGAATGAGCAAATTCCCTTTTTTTCTTGATCAAGTTTCAGTTGAGTTTCTGTAAAGTATATCTGAAAAGATCCTAACAAAAACACTTTCATTAACCAATTATACTTATAATTATCCCCAGTATCAAAATCCTAGCTATCTTTAGGTTGAAATATCTTAAATCCAACTACCTCTCATCCACTCTTGAAGTCACTGTCTTCCCTCTTCTGCATCCCTGCTCTTGGTTTAAAGCATTCTTATGGCTACAGATCATTTGCTATAAATCAACATGGTTTGTCTATTCATGTACATTTCTTAGCATCCCTCTTAGATTATAAGCTCCCTGAGGACAGGAATCCTGTATCAGTCAGCTGTATTGTATTGGTTCCCCAACCATAAACCACAAATCACTGAGAAGCCCGGGAAGTTCTGCATACAAATCTATGTGTGGACCTAACTTCAGATACCTGGGACCTGTCACATGCTTGTGTTTGTGAAAATCCAATATGGCAAAGAGCTACCACAGTATTATTTAGATGTAATACTCACAAAGAGAAGTTAACAAATACTTTTTACTTTAAAAACATGTCCTCAAAGGATTTGAATGTGGTTGCATGGATGGACAGTATCTAAAAAAATACTGAGCTGTATGTTTAAGATTTATACAGTTGACTCCATACTAGTTATGCCGAAATTAAAAATTAAATAAAAATGAAGGAATTTTTATACATGACAAGTTTATCCATCATTCATACTGTTACAAGATCCCTGTTACATTAACATACAAAAATTATTTTGGGATAGATCATAGACTTAAATAAACTAAAAGCTAAAATTATATACCTTCTAGAAGCAAACATAAGAGATTATCTTGTGACTTTGAGGTAGACAATGACTATCTAGAACACAACATCAGTAAAAAATGGATAAGAATTCTAATATGCTTCACAAAATATCATATACAGATGGTCAGTAAGCACACGAGAAATAGTTCAACATCATCAGCCATGGGGAAACGCACATTGAAATCACCTCTTTATACCCACTCAAATAGCTAAAAATTTCTCATATATTTCTAGTACGAATTAAAAATGGTACAAGTTTTTAAAATTCATAGTTTCATAAAAATTAAGTATACACCCCAATGATCCAATAACCTATCTCCTAGATATTTGCCCCTGAGAGATTAAAACTTAGATGTACAAAAAGATTTATGCAAGAATGTTCCCAGAAGCTCAATTCATAATAGCCTGAAGCTAGAACCAACCAAGTTTTTCATCTATGGACAAATGGATAAACAAATAGTGTTATATTTACATGCTAGATTACTGCTCCTCAACAAAAAGGAGCAAACACTTGATACAGGCTACAGCATGAGTGAATATCAGAAATATGTTGAACAGAAGAAGGCAGGTGTAAAGGAGTGTACATTGTATGATTCCATTTATATGAAGTTCAATGTCAGAACTTCAAAGACAGAGATCATAACAGCATTTGCCTTTCATTGGGGAAGTTATTGATTGCAAAGGTTGCAGCAAATTAGCTGGAGTTATGCAAATGCACCCTATCTTGTTTGAGATGTTGTTTAAATGGATTTACATATTTGTCAAAACACATTGTACTTGAGAAGTGTATATTCCGTTGTTTGTAAATTATACCCAATTTTAATGTGTGTGTGCACATGTGTATCCCTTAAATACAGTCTTAGGCTTAGAAACTGAACTGATGTCAACTCACAGCTCTCCTACTAACTCTATGACCTTGGAAATTCGTACTTTCATCAGTTCCGAGTCCATCCTATCAATCTTCTTACTTCAAAGAGTGATTTCAACTATAACAACACCTGTAAAAGTGCTTGGTAAACTTCTGAGCATTGTACATTTCAGGAGCCTCCTCTCCAACCTATTTTGTACTGTCCTTAAGTTCGTTACCTTGGCTTCCTTGAACTCACCATTGCTTTCCAACCTCAGGACCCTTCATGCCCACATGTGCTGTTGCATCTGGTCTTCTATGGATGACTGTCACCCATTTCTGCAGTCTCAGCTAAAATGTTTTACCTTCAGATAACCTATCTTCCTTCCTACTTACTCATTTCCTTCATTCAGCTTTACACATTCTGTAAATACCTACTTTTTTATTTACTCATTGTGGATCTTCCTCATGGGAATATAAACTGCCAAAGGACAGGAAACTTGACTTTTATTCTTAGTGTATCCCCTAGTCCTTAGTACATAAAAATCACCCTTTAAATATTAATGAAAAATTGCACCAACAAACATGAGCTTTGTTGCATGGATTTGTAATATATTGTTGCTGACTCAAGACTCCCTGCTCTGAACCAGGTCTTCCCTGGGGCTTGGAGGGTTCCAGAAAAGTGACAGAGGATACAGCTGCTGTCACTGTGGTATCCAGGGACCAAGGGAAGCTTCAGGAGATATTATCCTTAAGAGGACTGGGATACTTTGTATTTATGGCTATGAATTGTGGTCCCTCTGTTGGACTGTAAACTGGGGCTTCTACATGTGTCTCAAGGCTGAGAGGAGCCTGAAACATAAACAGGCTAGCTCCATCACTGCAGGAACTGTCTTCCACCCTCAAGGTCCTCCTTGTGCCATGCCCTGCAGCAGGTCCAAGAGCAAGTAGAGTAAGTGTCTGTGTCCATTTCTGTCTTCTTTCTTGGCACCTTTCAGACCTCTGACCAGTCATGGAGCCTCTCATCCCTACCCCTTCCCTCTCTCTCCCTGACAATTAGACAACCTTCTGGCTTTTGTTTTCTAGATTGGAATTTGATTGCATTCACTGAGGCCATTTCTCTCCTTTGACTTAGCCCCAGGTCCAGAGTTTACCCTTCAGCCCAGGACAGCCAGCCATCACTCACAGCTCATCTGCTCACAGGAGTTCTCTGATTTTACAGCTAGATTTTGTGTGTTGACCTGTATTATTTGGTTGTCTGTGACATCAGCACTGTGGTAAAATACTTCTTACCCAGTAACAAAGTCCTGTTGCAGATGCAGGCTCAGAGAATGCTCTGGGGAAAAGTCAAGGGGATTTGTAACAGGTGAGAAGTACACCCCTCCTCTCTCACCTACTTCTTCCATAGCCAAAATTCCGCTTTCCTTCTGTCTGGCTGTCTCCCTTGAAATCCATTCTTTTCAACAGATAATGTCAATAAGTCTTTTATGTGGGTGGGATTTGGGGCTTCTCTCTCATCTGAGCATCTGTCCTGTGCCAGTGAGTTTGGGCCTCTGGCCCACACGTTAATTATTGTCCCAGGGTTCCTGGAGCCAACTGGGGACAGAAGGCTCCTTTGGCTAGAGGGAGGTACTCTGGTAGGACTTTTCTTTTTCTTTTTTTTTTTAAGGCATTAGTTTAGCTTAAAGAGGCTGAGCAAGTGAAAATGCATGTGTGCCTCATTTATATTTGCTCCTTTCTTGTCTGAGCACCACATCTACCCATGTTTTGCAAAACAAATGTTAATGACTATATTGGCATTTCTTGAACTTTTATTGGTAATAATAATTTTTGCTACCATTGGTGCCAGGGGAAGTTTCCAATATTTTAGGGTACAGAATAGTAGAAAGCAATCTATGCATTTGTGTGTGCACATGTGTGGAAAGGACTCATGTGGGCATCTGGGCAGTTCTTTGATTCCCTAAGCCTCAGGTTGCCCATCTGTAAAACAGGCAGAACGATCTTTGCCTTGCTTGTGTCAGATGGTTGATGACGGTCAAATGAGGCAATGGGTGAAAAAGACTTTGAGTTAGCCTCTATTTTGCTAGTTATTAAGCAAACACTTTATTCCTTTGGCTGTCCTTTGAGGTCTGCGCCCCACATTGCCATGCCTAGGTTCAATTAGGACTCAGGTTCCTGACTCCAACTTCCTGCTGATGCAAACCCTGGATGGCAGCAGTAATGGCCCACATAGTTGGGCCTGCCACCCACATGGGAGACCTGCATTGAGTTTCCAGATCCCAGCCACAGCCATTGTAGGCATTTAGGGACTGAACTGGTAAGTGGGCATGTTTCTCTCTCTCTTCCCTCTCCCCCCCTCTCTCTATCTCCCTGCTCTCTCCTTCCTTCTCTCCCTCCCTCAAATAAATTTGGAAAAGATTTAGAGAAAGAAAGAAGCAAGCAAAGATTTGAATTACTTTTTAAATCACTTTTGGTTGCTGGCTGTTTCTTTTAACCATTAAAATTTAATACAACTCTGCACAGAAATTGAACACAAGGCAAATCCAGCTTTATCTGGGTTATAGGTAAATGGGGCAAGGTAGAAAGAGTCATTTGACTGTGAGTCTAGAGTCCTTATATACAAATGTCTTAATTTCAAATATTTCATCACACTATTGACCCACACATCCAATCCTGCATTTTGGTATCTCACTGAATTGTAGAGAGGCCTCTATAATTAAATGATGATAAAAAAGAGACACAGGACAGTGACCATGGGATAGAGGCTTTGCTGCTTCTCTTTGTGTCTGGAAGGGCAGTGAGCAATCCAGACCCAAAGAAAGAGCCCTTTCATCGTGCTCATCAGAGCAGGTGACTTGTTGGCAGCCAGGCCCAGAATTTCACCCTTCAGCTCCTTTTACAAGTCCCAGATGAATGGTGCCGTCACCAGGATCCATCAGTGCCTACATTGGGAAGAACACCCTGTGCACCTCTCAAGAGACCTTGCTTTTCACCCCCTCCTCTCACTCACTGCTCCTGACGCATTTCAGCTGCTCCTTAGTTTCTGTCAATAGCTAACCTGACACAGGCAGTCAGGCATGAGCAGTCAGGACTTCTTCCTGCTGAAAGCCATCTGCCTCGGGATGTATCTTCCAGGATGTATAACCCCACCAAACTGGAAGCACCTCTGGCATATCTTTTTTGGAGCGTGCCTCTCCAAGTGTAAACAGGAAGCATGATACAGTGGAGAGAAAAGAGAAAAGGACAGTGTGGCTGCTGTCTGTGGCCAGGGAGAACAAGGTCTGAGATGAGGCTGGGGAGGCCCACGAGGGCTAGATCATGCAAGGTCTTATAGATCATGGCAAGGAATCTGGCTTCATTCCAACAACAAAGTGAAGCCATTGAATGGTGTTAAATGCCACTGGAGGTGGTGGTAGTTGGGGTTAAGCATCATTGGATTTGTATTTTGAAACTGTCACTTTGAAGAATGATCAGGGGAAGGAGGCCAGAGCGGACCTGTTAGAATCCTCTGGGCAAGGAATGATGGGGCTAGGACTAGGGATTGATGGGGCAGAGCACCTGCCACTCTGAAAGCTCTTGCATGGTCCTGGGGATTCCTTGGTAGTTTTTATACCCTTCGTTTTACTTAAAATAATATTAGTTTGCTAGAGCTGCCATGACAAAATACCACACACTAGGTGGCTTAGCAGCAAAAATGTATTTTCTCACAATATTCGAGGCTAAGAGCGGAAGATCAGGGTGGAGATAGGGTTGATTTCTTCTGAGGCCTTTCTGCTTGGCTTTTAGATGACCATCTCCCTCCTTCTGAGGTCATGTGTTCCCTTTGCTCATGTCTGTGTCATAAGGACACCAGTCATATTAAGACCTACCTAAGTGACCTCATTTTAACTTAATTTTCTCTTGAAAACCCTTATTTATATACATATTCACATTCTGAAGTACTGGGTGTTAGGATTGCAACATCTGAATTGAGACAGGCTCAGTGATCTGTATTCTGACAAGAAAGCCAGGGATGCTGATGCATGATCAAGATTGAGAACCACTGTTTAGTCAATATGTACATGCCATGAGGTTTTAAAGGGAGTTCAATTGTGGAGGAGGTGGAGGAGCGAGCCTTAAAGTATTTCTTGAAGTATGTTGCACATGAGATAGTCCTTGTGGTGTGGATAGGACTTTGATATTTATATGTAGATGAGCATATTTACTACAATTGCCATCTGCATGTTTATGTATTTCTTTTACAAAAGTAATTAACAGCCTGGACTCTAACTCGAAATATCTGCTAGCTGTCCCTTCCTTGCATTTTAGCTGGCTCACTATGAATTGAGGCTTCCACCAACATATGCTCAGTTATAGAACTGGTAATTATGGTTAGAGGCATTTTGTTGGAGGATGCTCCCTTCCAAAGTGTCCAAATATAGCTTGCACTGGAGGTGTATAGCCTACCTCTGCATCTTCTGGACAAAATCAGCAGCCTTGATTCTCACAGTGCAAAGGTCTCTTTAAGGTCATCTAGTCTAATAACAACCCAACTACTCTGAGCTAGCCTTAAATGATAGGTAGTGTCAGCATAGACACATACCTCTTCTGTTGGCCCACTGAATGATTCTGTAGCAAGAGTGAGTGAAGTACTACTCAGGCATCCATTCTGACCCCTGCCTGTCTTTGTAAATAAAATTTGGTTGCCATGCCTACTCATTTACATATTGTCTATGGTTGCTTTTGAATTACACTAGGGCAAACAGTGCAAATTTTCAATCCCCTCCATTAGCCTTATTATTAGTAAGAACTCAAGAGTGCAAGTGTCCAAAACCCAGTTCAAGCTAGCTCAAGTTGTGCCTTTAAAGACTCAGGTCTGTCTGCCTGGAGTAGCTCTTTGCTTGAAATCCCCTGTGTTGGTTCTAAATGGCTGTTTATCTGGTCATGTCTAGCATGCCTCCTGCTAGGAGCTGTTTCCCTTGTCACTCCATCTGGTTAATTCTTTTCCCTTCACTGCCCATGTCCATTTCACCCCATTCAGTCCACTGTACCAACTGCACTTCCGATATGGTGGTATCTGCAGCCATTGCTTTAACACTAAACCTGGAATCAGAGGTCCCAGGCACTAGTCCTGACTGCAATGCAGAATAGCAAAAATATGAGACAGAATGACAAGACACTTGCAAAGTCAAAAAGCCTCCACCATGTAGGAGACGTTACTTTTATTCTCTTAGAATCAAAGCATATCTAAGCTGGCAGGGGCACTAAAGGTCATCTTATCCTCATGGCCTGGGTGACAAAATGATCCATCTATAAATGTGCTTTAGTTGGCTCGCATAATATTCTGTTTTCTTTTTCATTTTTAATACTTGAGGTAAGATATAAAAACTGGGAGTTTTATCTTAATATTCAAATTTCTGGCTTCATTGAGTCTGTGCTCTAACATGGCAGTAATCATATTTGACCACAGTCTCCTACTCCCTTTCTCTTTTCCCACTCCATGTCACTCCTTTGCATGACCTACATATACCCTTTAGCTAATACAAGTATGCATGTGATTCCCAAAGTTCTGAGCCTCATAGTCGTGCAGCCTCAGCCACCTTCTCACATGTGGGGAGCTCACTACCTAGAGAGGCAGCTCATTTCATCCCTGGGGCAACTGCCATCACAGGGAAAGTTTCCACTGCATGGTCTGTCCTCTTCGGTATCCCAAAATGGGTAAGCAACTTGTCTCCAGGTTCCCAGTGTGTTAAGAGACTTAAAAGTTGGTAAGTGTCACCATGCAGGTAGTGTTTTTACCCTACTTGATGGAACTATGTTCTTTCCTACCTTCTTTGCCTATTCAGTAACTCCCAATCCCATTTAGTGATGAAGGGAATATGACAAAGTCATTTGAAATCAAGTTTATTTTTAACTGAAATCTTCTAAAGGACAGGAATTGATGAACTCTTTCTAAAAAAGACCAGATACCAAACATCTTGTTTTACAGGTCCTATGTTCTCTTCTGCATTTATTCTACTTTGCCACTGTAGTGTAAAAGCAAGCATAGATAATATGGCTGAGTTCCAATAAAACTTTATTTATAAAAACAAGCAGTAGGCATGAATCGACCCTGAGCCATCATTGGCCAACTCATGCTATGGAATCATTCAAGGGGCCAGCAGAAGTATATACTTCTACTGACTGTTCTGATTCCACCCATCTTTCAACACCAGGTTAGATGGGACATTTACAAGTAGCTTTCCTTGATTCCTCTGCAGGATATTATCTTTAGAGTATCAAGATTCCTATAGTAGAACAGTTTTCAATGATGTTCCTAGGATCCCTATGAGTCCCTAAGACAGATCCAGAGATCAACGTTATTTGTGTAATAATCCTAAGAAGTTATTGGCCTTTTCCTTTCTCATTGTCTCATGAGCACACAGTGGGCTTTTCCAGAAGCAATATGTAATGATGCCATCACTCTGATGGCTAATGGAATCTGTGCTTGTGTATTTCTGTCCTTTAAAATTTTCCCAGATAAGATTCCTGATATGAGAAATACATATAGATGGAACCCATCTAAACAAAACTCCTTGGTGTTCACAATAGAGTTTAAGAGTATAGGGGAGTTCTGAGACAAAAAGGTTTCAGAATTGCTGATATTACAAATATTCTGACAATTTTTTCTCATACTACAAAACACTTCTCTTTGTGTAATACGGATTTTTAAAGATGATCCTGAGAAAAAAGTCATGTTCTTACAGATGGGGAGCTATGCTAACCACTGTGTTTTATGATCTCACATGAATTTTCACAAAGTGGTTTATTTATTTTAAAAATATTCACTGTAAGCCTGCTGTGTACCAGGCACTGTGCTTTGCATTAGGACTACAGAGACAAGGTCAGTAGATACTACCCTTGCCCTCCTTGAGCTCAGAGCCCAATGGAGCAAACAGAGATTAACCAAATAATTACAGCTAATCCATACTGAAAATGCAATCAATAGAGGGTACCAGGACTACAAGAACCAATCACAGCAGAGTTTGCACTGCTAAGGAAAGCTAGTGAAGGACTTTGACCCGATTGATGGAATGGAGGGTATCTACCAAAAGAAGGATTCCTCAACCTTGGCACCATTGACATCTTGGACCATGTAATTTTATGCTGAGGAGTGGGAGATGAACTGTTCTGTACATAGAAGGATATTTAATAGCATCCCTGGCTAGTACTAGGTGCCAGTAGCATGTATACACACACTCTCAGCCAAAAATGTCTCCAACTATTGTCAGATGACCTTTGGCAAGGAGCTGTGGTCCAGAAATTGTCCCTAGTTGAGAACTGGTGATTTGGAAAAGAGGTGTGGTGGGAAGGCTATTATGGTAGTTCAGGTGAGAGATACTTGTACCCGGGGCAGGGCTTATGGGGATAGAGAGAAAGTAAACTGCTGATCTATGGAAGGGCACAGACTATGACTGGGGATATGAGGGAGTCAAGGGTGAATTTCAGGGTTCATCATATAGACTCACTGACTGGTTTGCACAAGTGACTCCATCACAAGCTGACTCGGAGACCTCACCTTAGGGCAGAGAAAACACCTCTGCCCATCTATCAGCCACCTGAGTTCACCTCTGCCTGATGGGGGATGGCTCTGATAACAGACCTCAAACAGCTCTTCCAAAAGAAATGACAACTTTAGAAAAGAAAACCATCTGCCAGGGTGGAGTGAATTAAATGTGTGTTTAATCTAACTGTATTAGGACATTATTTCATTGCCAGTTGACTTTTTTAAACATTTGTGGGAGTTGGCAAACACATCGGAGAGAATACACTTTGCAATACTCAGAAGGATATTGGCACATTATCTGATGACAGCACTATTGATACAAATTAGTATCCGATAACAGGGTTTCTAAAATTCTCATCTCAGTAGTGAAGCATGTGTGAATCTTCTTTCTAAACACTAACCCAAAAGTTCTCAATGTTGAAAGAGAAAAAGGACTTTTGAAGGAGCTTTTTTAAAATCTGAAATCTGATTCAGTAAGCCAGGATAGGGCCCAGGAATCTGTATTTTAACAATCCCCATCTCTTCCTCACCCCCACTCCAGGTGACTCCAAAGCAGGTGATCAGTTCACCACCTTGAGAAACACTCAGCAATGAGAAGCACCTTGAAGGAATTTGCCCCAGTCCCTTTCCACTACTTACTTCTACTCCAGCAGTCCTCCATCTCACCCCAACTCTACTTGGCCAGTTTGTTCGCCTGCAGGGCTGCTCCAGTAAGAAGCTTCCCCTGACTCATTAGATGTCCCCATAACATAGCGCTTGCTTCCATAGAGTGCTTGGAACACTCTGTGTTCCAAGTGAACACTAGTGACAGGTCCCAAACTCAAACTGGCTTCAACTAGCTGAATGTCTCTCTCATATCACAGGAAGCCCAAAGAGGGCCAGTTCAAGGATAGGTTTAATGCAGAGGCTTGGCAACAGCTTGGATACCCAGTATCTTTCCATCTGACGTGGCTCCTCTCAGTGGTCACCATGGTACCAGGTTTGTGGTGCCAGCATCACACATGACAACAACTTCCATTGAAGAAAACATTACTGGGTCCTGCTCCCCCTCAGGAGACCTCCCTTCGTGTCTCACTGGCCCAGAGTGTGTCTCGTGTCTTTAACCAAAATCAACGTGTGGACATAGGGATGAGATTTCTAGGGTCAGTTTTCACCAACCAAGATTCCCTTCCCAAGTCTGGGAAAGGTCACAACCTTTCCTGAAAGACATGGCTATTCAGGGGAAAGTAAACAAAAACCTGTTCCTCCTAGGAGAGAAAGGTGCTATTAGCAGAAAAAGCAGGAAATGACTGCTGGGAAGGCAACAACTGTATCTGCCACAAAACTCCTCTTCCTCTCTCATGGCACTTTCCCCACCCTTTCACCACTGGAGGCTGAGTCACAGGAGGGCAAGGGCCATGTTCAACTTGTTCATCTTCAACAAGACGCTATGTGTCATGATGGATACCTGAAGTCCAGCGTGAAGTGGCCATGAAATATTTAATTTGAATTGATAGCAAATTATGATTTAGGTAGAAACTATGAGTAATTAGGACATAAATTAGTTGCAAGTGACAAATTCACAACTCCAACTCTTTTTGCAAAATGGGATATATTATACTTGTTTGTATAGTTGGGGTGTTCAGAAGCACAATGGCTTCAGGCCCAAGAGGATCCACAGACTCAAACTGTGCATTCAAGGATGTGTTTTCTCTCTTTCTTCATCTCTACGGCCCTTTCAATGTTGGGAGCAATATGGTACCAGCAGCCCCAGACTGTCTCCTCCTAGCTTTGCAACCCAAGTGTCCCAACAGAAAAACCCCAGAATAGATCAAGTCATGTCCCTACCTATCCTACAAGAAGAGATAGGGGTTCTTTGATTGGCCAGGCCTAGGCTACTTGCCCACCCAGTGCTGGGAGAGGGTCAGCCCCACCCAAATCCCATGGAATGGTTTCTCTCCAGGAAAGAGAGGCTCTATTGCCAGAAGAAGCAGAGAGCAGATGCTGAGCAGGCAAAACAACAGATGTCCACTACATTTATGGGTGGGGAAAAAAAGCTGTTTGCAGGGCGTTATATGTAGCCAAACCCAAGTTAGGAACGACTTGCTGATACTCACAGAGCTTAAACATTTCCTCCCTCCTCCCCCAGACCATACAAATTCAATTTGGACCTTGAATGATGCTTTGTTTCCCAAAGATTAAAAAAAAGAAAATGTTGTTGATTTTGGGGGAGGATCTTCTCAAAGTATTCTTTGTCCTTTCTATTTTATCTTTGAGTCTTTTTCTTCTTTTACTTGGTTACTTATCATTTCTAGACTTCTAAAAAATATAAAAATGCCATTATCCCCTCTTATTCTAATTCTCTCTATCCTCCCCTTCCCAATCAAAAATAATTCATGAAAAACTTATTGCCTATATATGAACCTCTCTAATCTCTTTAGAAAGCTATAGACTGTAGCTATTTGAGGCATATTTTAACCAATTATTCATTTGACAAGTATGAATTGAGTGCCTATTATTAGTATTAAACTGGAGCTTTCTTTGGAATAGAAAATGTGTTTATATCTCCATAATGTTAGCTTCATTTTCAGTAGTAGCAGTAGTAGTAGTAGTAGTAGTAGTCTCATTATAGCAAGCTTTTATTTAGCACTTAACAATGTGCTAGATACTTTACATATATTGATTCAGATCTCTTCAAAAATCCTGAAAGCTAAACACTATTATCCATATTTTACAGACAAAGATCAGTGACTCTAGGGACCTTGCTCAAGCTCACACAGCCTGTGAGAGGCAGAGTCTGGATTTGAACCCAGATCTGACAGGTTCCATAGCCTGCTCTCTCCACACAGAAACTGTTCCATAAATGCCTAGTGGATCATGGAAATTGGTTTCTGTTTTTCTGTAAAGATTAAGGTTCAAACCTACAACATAGCATGTGGATTGCAGGCTGTGGACTTTGTGACTCTTTCAGTGAAGATAAATCCCCAAGGCCCACTCCTTATCCTAAGTCCTTCTGTGACCACTAACGGATGTCCTAGAGGCCTCATCAATTTGTCCCTATCCTATGTATTCCCCAATCTCAAATACACCTCTGAAGGGCCTTAAATTGCAACTTCATTAGCAAGACAGTGAAACTTAGTGTAGATGTCCAATAGAATACTCTAAAATGAGAAAAATATTGTATTTCTGCACTAGCCAATACAACAAGCACTAGCCCATGTAGCTACTGAGTACTTGAAATTGGCTGGTGTGACTAGGAACCGAATTTTTAATTTTAATTAGTTTTAATTTAAATAGTCACATGTGACTAAATGTTACTATATTGGAAAGCACCATGCTAGAAACAACTTTATCATTCTTTTGACTTCTGGTTTTATATGTACCCAAGAGCAATTTTTTTTTTAATGATGTGTTGCAACCCATTAGCAGATCCTGAAATCAATTTTTGAGTTGCAAACAACATTTTTAATGAAATGGCCTAAAGTAAAGGAGTAGAATGGAATAATTAAAAAAGAAAACATTAGTACATACCATTGGCATTAAGATAAGTTCTGACTGTGAAACTTTTGTCTCATATATTTGTACAGTGGCTCATTTTTCTTCCAATGGGCTGTAGTCAAAAAAAAGGCTTGAAAGCCACTGCC
Source organism: Lepus europaeus (assembly GCF_033115175.1). Taxonomy (NCBI): domain Eukaryota; kingdom Metazoa; phylum Chordata; class Mammalia; order Lagomorpha; family Leporidae; genus Lepus; species Lepus europaeus. The sequence continues at coordinate 131,137,590 of NC_084830.1, read as the reverse complement.
TGCCCCTCTGTGGCAGCACCCAGACTTTGAGTGTGACATGTGATGTGATGCTTGCTTATCCAGCCTAGGGTTGTGCAAAGCCTTATTCCAGGAGTGTTCTGTCTTTCCAGATCCTACAGGCATGTGGTGAATGTGCGACTTTTCTGAGATGGTAATTGAAAGTGACTGTGTGGTCATCTGTCTGACCAGATGCAGAGATCCTCAATTGGTGATCCACAGGCAGAATCCAACCCCACAGATAGGCATCTTTGGATCCTTGAAGAATTTGTGCACAGCCATAATCCCCTGCCACCCAGTAGTGTCTTCCACTTTAGGTGGGCCTCCTGTTCAGTCTGGTCCCCCCAGGGTTGACTGCGCCATTTACATTACTTGCTTGGGACCTGAAAACATTTTGTTTTACAACTTATATTTCATTTGCATAGATGTTCTCATCAGAAAGGCAACAGAGATCACAGAATGAAACACGTTTACTTCGTAGACTGAAAAACAAGGGCCCACAGATTGGGAGTGACCTGTTGAAGCTTCACAGAAAGTTAATGGTACAGAAGGAACTGGTTCACCCTCACAAGACAAAACTGGGTATTGGCAGAAACTGCAGTAAGACAGAGGAGACAGAAAGGAAGGAGAGTTGGGAAGGAGGGCCGGCGCCACGGCTCAACAGGCTAATCCTCTGCCTAGCGGCGCCGGCACACCAGGTTCTAGTCCTGGTCGGGGCACCGGATTCTGTCCCGGTTGCCCCTCTTCCAGGCCAGCTCTCTCCTATGGCCCGGGAGTGCAGTGGAGGATGGCCCAAGTGCTTGGGCCCTGCACCCCATGGGAGACCAGGAGAAGCACCTGGCTCCTGCCTTCGGATCAGCGTGGTGCGCCGGCCACAGCGTGCCAGTCGCGGCAGCCATTGGAGGGTGAACCAAAGGAAGACCTTTCTCTCTGTCTCTCTCTCTCTCACTGTCCACTCTGCCTGTAAAAAAAAAAAAAAAAAAGTTGGAAAGGGAAGAAGGAAGAAGGGAAGAATGCATAGGCAGGGAGAGAGGGAAGCAGAAAAGAGGAGTTGGAAAGATGGTAAAGCCATCCTCAATCCTAGGAAATGTTTCTTTCAGGAGCACCTTCCATGGTCCTGTAATCCTGTCCTAAGAGATTCTACCAAGCAGGCAACTCCAGAGGCCACCAAGGGGAACCAAGGGGAGCCCTATAGAGCGTGAGCAGTGGGACAAACACTTTAACACCAAAGATGGGGCCCCTGGACACCTCTGTCCTCTGAGCAGTGAGGGTGTTTGGGATGGCTTCAGGCATTCCTTGACTTACAGCTGAAACCTCAGTTTGATCCACCCTCAGGCAAAGTGTCCCTTATCGGAAACTTTGGCATTTCCCAGTGCTTCTCTAGCCCTGTGTGGCCTTTGTGATGGAGATCCTAAGTGAATTCCTCCTTTTTCTGGGCCTTGGGCTACATCAGTAAAGGTACATCTATAATGGTGGAAATGTGGATGAGATTGGGCAGAAGTGACAGCAGGGGATGTCTTAGGGTGGGCAGGGATCCAAGTGAGTGGTACTCCAGGGCCTACCCTCACTCTAGTCATAGCAATTCTGAGCTCATTTACCCACATTCTAGGCCAGGATGACAACTCCAATACCTACAAGTGTCTGGCAGTGTAGAAGAGAGAAGCTGAACAGGGGGTAAGACCAAAGGAAGAGGTGGGAGCCATGGTGAGCCACAAGGACTGAAAAACAAACAGGCCACCCAAATAAAGCCTGTCTGGGAACCACATCCAGTGCAAGCAACCTCTGCTCTCGGAAGTTTTCCTGAATGACTGTCAGGTCAGCATATGCTTGAATTCCAGTCATGGTTTGCAGTGGAAGCAGTGTACCCTAGAAGCCATCTCATCATTCATTTCATTCAAGAAAAGGTTCATAACTTAAAAAGAAGTGCACATGTTTTCTATAACCACTCCACTCCAATACTGAAAATCTGTGAGTCGAGAGGCACTAGCTTGATGGCTGATAGTCCTTGGATTTCCCTGTAATATATCAGAGTTTGATGACCTGCCAGTGTCTCTGGAAGCAAACATTGTGTAAGTGTTAAAACCTCTGGCCCAAAGGCCAAGGGACTGAGTCACTCATAGCACAAAGACAATTGCTGGCTTCCTGAAGTTCCTCTATTTCCAACAGGGTTTCCAGGGCCCCAGACTAAACTCAAACAGTACTTTTCAGATAAGCCAGCCATGAAGATGCTGCAAAGACCACTGCCAAGCTGGAGAACAAGGCACAAAATCCAGATTGCTGCTAAGCAAGGAGTAGGTCTGCCTTCTTCCCTCAGGATACACTGGGCAGAAGGAGGCTCTGCTAGGAACATCCCGTAGAAGGAGGAGAGAAGAGAACATTAGGCCCTTGTAGGTCTACGATGCCCCAGCTCTCACTCTAACATCTATATATGGTGCAACTTCAGGCAAATTACCAATCTTCTCTGGGTCTCAGAGTCTTCATTTATAAAATGGGGATCGTACGGTATGGAGTTGTAAGAGTTAAATAAGTGGCTGGTGTTGTGGCACAGAGGGTTAAGCCACTGCTTGAGATGCCTCTCATATTGGAGTGCCTAGGATCGGATCCCATTTCTGTTTCTGATCCGGCTTCCTGCTAATACACATCCTGAGGCAGCACGTGACGTCTCTACCTGGGTCCCTGCCACCTGTGTGAGAGACCTCTGTAGAGGTCCAAGCTCACAGCTGCAGCCTAGCCCAGCCTCAATTGTTGGGGAATCTAGGGGAACGTACCTGGAGGTGTATGTTCTCCCTTTCTCTTTTTCTCTCTCCCCACCCCTGTCTTTCAAAAAGAAAAAGAAAAAAGAAACTTTTTAAAAATGAATTAAATGGGAGGATACATAGAGGCACTAGGCATAGTGCCTGGCACATAGTAACTGCTCAATCGACCTTAGCCATTTTTAGCTATTTTTCCAGACTCCTCTGTGTCTCTAACTGGGCACTTCATTAAGATAGTGAGGGCATAGTCAGCAGTGACAAGAGAGTGGTGTTGATGGACCAGAGCCCTCCCCAAGGTATGAAAAATGCTAAGGCTGGCAGACCCCTGCACATCCTCATTTCTCCATTCAATCTTCTTGTCTATACCTTAGCCAATCTTATCTAGCTCTGTTTGCCCTATTCTTAAAGCCCTCAGACCAAGGATAACCAGATGACAGTTTTGAAGGCCTTTCCTTCACCTGCCCCTCTATTCAGTGAGCGAGGCCTCAGGGCCAGGATGGGCAGCAGAGACAGGAATGAAAGGGGTGGCTTCCTGGCTGTGGACTTTGAAAAGCCTGTGCCTTAGAAGAATGGAAGGATTTACTACAAAGCTAAATATGTTGGAGAAAGAATAAGTTAGGGAGGGCAGAATGGGCTCCTCTACTCTGAGCTACCAAGAATAACTCCCTAGCCCAGGGGAAGGGAAGAGAATATCCGCAAAAAATATGAGAACACAGACGTATTTGAGTCTTTAGAAATAGGCTGGATTCTGTGGACACAGGCGCCATCAACATCAGGGTGGGAAGCAAAGCGGGGGAAGATGGGCAAGTGGCTCGACTGTAGTTTCCACTTAGCTTGAAAGAGGAATCAGTTTGATTCCTTTGCTAAAATGCTTGGGAACCGAAGTATTTTGAATTTGGGAATATTTGTATATACATAATGAAGTACCTTGGGGAGGGAACCCAAGTATAAACAGAAGATTCATTTCTGTTCCATACACACCTTATAAACATAGTCTGAAGTAATTTCATACAGTATTTTTTGCTGCACATGCATTTTGAATGCAAACTGTCCCATGAGGTCAGTGTGGAATTTTCCACTTGTGACATTACCTAGTCCTTCCAGAAGTTTCAGATCTGGGAGCATTTCAGATTTTGGCCTTTTGGATTAGTGATGCCCAACCTGTATAAGAAATAACTCCTTGATTGTGCACTGCCATTTGGGCCTCCTCCAGTGAGGTTGTGATGTGACTGCTGTGATGCCCCTCGGGGTCTAACCCAAATCTTTCTGCCAGGGCAATCATGTGACAGCTGGCTGTCAGACAAGAGCTGTCTGTGTGGCCAAGAGTGTGCCATCCTGTCACATGTACTGAGAGCACAATTCTGAAGGAAGTGACATGAGCCATGCTGCCAGTTACAGACCATGGAATCTACTGAGGGGCCTGGCAGAGAGAGACTTCAGAGCAATTTGCAGAGCAACAGCGGTTTTACAACATCTCTTGGGGGGACAGACTGTGCTACTGACCTGCTGACACAGGGAATGTGGCCAGGCCAAGGCCATCTGTGGAGGGACTTCCCTGCCACAGCTGCCAGCACCTGCAGAACTTGCCTTTCTTGGGGACCCAACGCACACACCTGTCGGGCTTCACCTTCCCATGCCAAGGGAAGCTGCTCAAGGCTGACATCACAGCTTTTTCACATTCCATAGATGTTGAACACCTTTTCCCCATCTCCTGGTCTGTGCTCTAGCACCACCAATCAGTATTTTTAAGTATTTTTAAAATTGTGTTTTATAACCAGATGGGAAATGGATGATGGCTGCTAACAAGAAAGGTAGATGCTCATTTTTGCCCTACCCCACCCCATCTCACTTCCCTCCAGGGGTAACCATTGTTCATTTTTACACTGTAGGCAGCAGATTTCAGGGAGAGAGCATAGGATTTGGAGTCAGACTGCCTGGATTCAGACTATGCTGCTACCACTTACTAACCATCTGACTTTGAACAAGCAGCTCAGCTCTCTGGGTCCCAGTTTTCTCATCTGTGCAAAGGGTAGTAGTTAGTCTCTCTTTAGGGTATATAAGCAAATTGCTGGACACACTTGCTGACGTAGAGGAACCACTCTATAAGTATTATCTCGTATCCTTCTAGGCCTTTACTTATGCATTTACTCCTCCTATTTCATGTTTGATTTCAATTCCAGACTGTCACCTGTACTTCTGCATCTTCTGACCATGACCCTCAGCACACCCTAACACCAAACCTCAACATGACATCTAGACTTGAGATAAGTCACACCTCTCCTGGCCCCAAGGCACCACACAGGCCTCTTTATTTGTCCTTGTTCATCTGGTTTTCCTAGAACAGAGAACCCCATGCACTGAACCAGGCAGACGTTGCTGTGTGAGGCTGGGTGAATCCCTTCTCTTCTCTGAGCCTCAGTTTTCTTGTCTGTGCAGTGAAATCAATGAGCCTGATTCAATCATACTTTCATTCATTCCAAAGTATGAATGCAGTGAGGACACAGAGATGAGCACTTACTGTATGATTAGCTCTAGACATGTGATGGTAAAGAAGGGCATGGTTCTCCCCCACCAGCGTATGGTAATAACTTCCCAGGCCCTTTCTCCTCTCAAAGTCTGGTTCCAGGCATTTGCACAGTGAACGCAGATATGACACAGTGACATGTGCCTGGACTCAGAAGTTACCAGAAGCAGCAAATCACTCTATTTTCCTAAGTCAGAATACATAACAAACATATAAACACATCCCCCTGGAAACAGCAGAGGTGCCCAAAACACACCCCTCCAGGATCGCATAGATCATCGCCTCTCGTTCCCACAACAGGAAACACCCAATCTACGTATTCCTCTGCAGGATGTACCAAAGGCATGTGAGCCACCCACTTTGCAGTCCACAGAAACCTATAAACAAAGCCCTAGAGAGAGGGGTAGAAAGAAGAGGTTGCAGAAGGTGGCACATGGTCCGTAGCCAAGAGATTTTTTTTTCTTGCCAGTTGTCAGCAGGAAGGGAAAATCAGGAAAGTTTCGCTGGACTTGTCCAAAAATAGGTTTGAGAAGAGTCTGAGCAGAGCCCAGTGGCTGGTTAATAGGGGTGACTTAGAAAGAATCCCTGCATTGGGTTGGGGCAGAGTAAATTTGGTTTCATGGAGCCCCTAACATTAATTATTGCTCACTGGACCCACATTTTGTAATGAGCAATGCACTAAGCATTTTTAGATAATTTAGGTAACTCAGTGCTCATAAATGATTTGAGTTATTCCCACTCCAGAGATAAGGCAAATGAGGGGTGGAGGTTTTGTAGCTTGCTCAAGTTTGCACAGTGAGTGAGTGGCAGGACTAGGATCCACACCCAAGCCCATCTGACTCCACCCTCCACACCTTCATCACTGTGCCTGTGCTTCCCATTCCTTCCCGTGCTGGGTCCCATCCTAGCAAACAGGATCATGCTGCCAATCCTGGTTCTACTCTGAAATCAAACCCCCGGCCCTTATTGTGACCCAGATCCTCTCATTGTACAGATCCCACCTTCACCTTGCAGGCAGCTGCTTTCTACCTGTGAATGCTGAGATCCACACTTGGGTCCCCAGCCTGGTGTTTAGTTAATACCTGTGAACACACTCAGAGTACTTTGAGCTCTAATGAAGCCATAGGAAGCCAAAGTGTGACAGCTGCAACCTTCTGCACACACTTGGATGTGCACTTCCCTGGGCCCCAGGCTGGTGCAAGTTCACTGCTGAACCAGTTGATTCTCTGCTTGACGCTTCACTTTTCAACCAGCAGTTCCACTGTTTTTATTACACTTCCAGCCAATTACTCTCAGTTGTTAGGCTGTCTCCACGTCAGTTTTGTCACTTTTTAAATTATACTCCAGCATAGCATAGGTGCTCTTACCTGTTAAAGACTATTTTAAAGACACTCTTTTATAATGTGGGAGTATTTTTATCACAAGGTCAAATGACCCCCAAGGGGAAAAAAAAAACCTAAATTGTGCAGACAGAATCTAACCTAGAATCTAACCTAGGTTGTGTGGCTTATAAGACACCTTCCTCTACTTTTAAAAGAGATTTAAAAAGCTGATAACATAAAACACTGAACACATTAACAACGAGAACAGTTAATTGCAAGAAGAGAGTGTGCGAGGAGAGAAAGAAACAGAAGAGCACACACAGAGGCAGAATCATCTTCAAGTGGAGAGAACTTTATAAATCACTGGGTCCAAGCTCAATGATTCCAGAGGGAATTGAAGCCAGAGAAGTTAGATGATCCGCCCAATATAACACAAGTAGCTAATTGCAGAGAGGGAACTGGAATCCAGGTTTCCCCCCAGCACTATCTGTCAGAGAAATATAAAGAATGACATACAGAGGGAAGGAGGAAAAGTCAGGTGAAGGAACTGAATGCTTGAGATAATTTTCTGTTGTGTTCAACTCACGTATGTGTTCCTACCAGGGGATGAATCACACCTTTCCTTCCAATATGTTCTTTTGCACCAACAACTTGAAATGACCTCTGTAGCATTTGGGAAGAACTCTACTTACAAATTTAACTGTGGAATTAAGACATATTTTCTTGTAGAACTCTAAGGATTTGGTATGCATATAAAAGAGGAATTCATGTTTCAGACCCTTAATTTTTAATTTCAAAGATGTTGACCAGCTAATTTTCTGTCTTAGAAAATTATTCTGATAGCCTTTGCCAACTGATTCTCTTGCTTTTATTCTTGGAAAGATTAGGATTGTTCTGTATTTCAATGCCTGAAAAATTGTGATTTATTTCACTACTCAGAATCTTTTATTTCCAAGATGGAAATAAACTCAGGGTGGGTGGATATATGTGTAACTGGTTTCCATTACAAATTGTTATTCAAATACTGCTTTAAAACTCTTCAGGGATAAAAAATGGATAATTTAGGAGTGGGTATTTGGCCTAGCAATGAAGGGGGCACTGCTTATGATGCCCATGTAGCATATCTGCATACCTGGGTTTGACCCCCAGCTCCAGCTCCTCACTCCAGTATCTACCAGTGGAAATCTTGAAAAGCAATGTGGTAATGGTTCAAGTAACTAGGTTCCTGCCACCCAGATGAGAGATCTGTATTGCTCCCCAACCCCCATTTTCAGCCCAACACAAGCAAGCTGTTATAAGCATTTGGGCAGTGAACCAAGGAATGGAAGCATGCTTGTTTGCTCTCTCTCCCTGTGTGTGTGTGTTTGTCTGTCTGCCTGCCTCTCAAAGGAAGGTAAATGGAAAAATTTCCTTCAAAAATGAATGATTTAAAACTAAAGTGGTAGTCCTGAACTAGGCTGTGTATAATTAACTTGTACATGATTTTTATGTGACTGGGTTTAATTTCTTTCTCCCTTCCATGGTGTTCCACACTGTCCAATATGGTAGCCACTAGCCTTATGTAATAACTTAAATATAAATTTATATTCATTTTAGTTAAACTAAAATTCAGTTCCTTAGTTTCATTTCAAGTGCCCAGTAACCACATTTGTCTAATGTGCTGGACAATACAGACATAGAACAGTTCCTTCATCACAGGAAGTTCTACTGGACAGCACTGCTTAAGGGAAAGCAGCTGAGAATATCCCTCCTGGCCACCCTTTAATGCCCAAATAATCCTCAAAAAGGTCAAGTTTACTAAGTGTATTTTAGAAACATACACATAACCTACATATCTAACCTGGGTGACATCATGGTTTGTTTCGCGGGTAAGCAGAACTAATAGTCTTTGAGGCCAATGGCTGTTCTCAGACATTGCTCTCAAGGCTAGGTAGTTCCTCATGTATGAGGTAGTCTAAAACTTCCTGTGTAATTCAATTTGAAATCCAGAAGATATCTGCCATTTCACTCCCCCAGAAAACCAAATCAAATTAGAAAAAATCCAATTGACCTTGGAAAGTGGTTCTTAAAGACTGAGGTAGAAGAAACCCAGTGCAGGGACTCTGGAGGGACTTTTGGGTCCTTCCAAGAGCTCTCATTGCTGATGGTGATAATTGTACTGTTCGTTCTTATTTTATTTTATTTTCAGACTCACAGCTTTTGTTTCCCTTGGCAATGGTAGAACACCACACTGCTCATATCAACAGAATCTATATTTTTCTCACAAATTGGGGCACAGGGGAGAGTGAAATATTTTCCAGGGCACAATGGGAAGGAATCAGAAAAGGGGGAAAAGGGGATGGGGCTAAAGAGAACAAGAAACAGTTGCTCTGAGCTGCAGGAGGAAGTGATGGTCATCATGACAGTCAACATTTATGGAGCACTTTCTGAAATGCTTCCCCCTTTGTTGTGTAGAATAATAATTTCATTAACTAGCTAGTTCATTAAAAAAATTCTCTTAAATATAAGTCAGAAAAAAATATATATGAATAATGAGCATGAACTCCATGAGAGAAGGATTGTAAGATGGACATTATTGCCCCACCCCAGTTAGCAAAATTGTCAGAGGTCATAGCTTCAGGGCTAAGCAATCAACTCTTTGCTCTACTGCACACTTGTGATTTAGGGACCCTATGAGACAGAAATCATCAAAAGTTCTAATTCTCTATTCCTATTTTTAAAAGAAAGAAGGATGAGTTCACTTATGGAAATCATAGACCTCTTCGAGAATATGAGGAAAACTATAGGATAATGTATTTAAAGAGAAGAGTTAGATCCCAGGTGGATCAGATAGGAAAGTCCAGGTCAAGCTGCAGTAATAAAATGTCTTAGGGCTTATAACAGCAGATATTTGGTCTTGTTCATGATGCACATTCATCATGGATGAGCTGGGAGTTCTGCTCCAGGACTTCTCAATTAGGAATCCAAGTGATATCTCCTGCATACCATCTGGGACATCACTCACTGCTGGGTTACAAGAAAGGCAATATGGCAGCTCACATACCAGCTCCTAAGGGTTCCAATTGGAAGGGACACACACAGTTTCCATTCACATTTCATTGCCAAGAAAGCCACACTGTGCAATCCTTTGTATGGTTGCAATGAAATATTCAAACTTTAGTGAACAGACATAAGTTCCACACTAGGTCAGAAACACATGAAGTGTGTGTTCTCTAAATTCTTTTGTAATTCAAGGTTGCTGTGAGTCCAGATTAGCCTATACTATACTTACTCAGAGGCTAGCCAGGAAGTCTACCTATATAAGAGATCAGCTACCAATTCCTCTTTAATCAGTTGTTATCTTGGTAACTAGGACAAGAATGAGTCTTCTCCTAATAGGTATGAGCAGAATTTTGTGGACTACAGCTTCAACTTTGAGGGAGAGTTCAACTGTGAGTGAATACTAGAGACTGCCTACAAGAGATATCTATTTCCTCATTGCATAAAGTTATCTCAACAGCTTATACATTATGTGATTGGAGCAGACAGTTAATATCCCTTTCTATCCCGAGATTTTGTGATCTAAGCAAATGCTTACTGTTATTAAATGCCAGATGATCCATCAAAGAAGAAGGTACCTTTCTCTGAAGGGAAGAGTGAACCTCCACTTTGACTATGACCTTGTCTAAATAAGATCGAAGTCGGTGAACTCAAAAGGCTTCCATAGCCTTGGCAACTCATGACAAGAGCCTAGGGAGATTACTGACACCATAAACAAGAGTGTCAATTTGTTAAGTCAACAACAGGAGTCACTGTGCACTTATTCCTCATGTAGGATCTCTATCCTTAATGTGTTGTTCAATGTGAATTAATGCTATAACTAGTACTGAAACAGTATTTTACACTTTATGTTCTGTGTAGGTGCAAACTGTTGAAATCTTTACTTAATATATACTAAATTGATCTTCTGTATATAAAGAGAATTGAAAATGAATCTTGATGTGAATGGAATGGGAGAGGGAGTGGGAGTTGCGAGGGTTGCGGGCGGGAGGGAAGTTATGGGGTGGGGGGGAAGCCATTGTAATCCATAAGCTATACTTTGGAAATCTATATTTGCTAAATAAAAGTTTAAAAAATTTAAAAAATTAAATGCCAGATGACTAGACTTTTGGATGGTCAAGCCAAGGATATCTTAGGCAAAGGAAATCTAGGAAAGCAGTCATGAGAAGGTGTTAGCTAGAGGGTAATAACAGACTTAACAGACTAGTGGAGCTCCTAAGCACCATTAAATGTTGACTGTGGCACTTGAGCTCCAAGGGACTTCACTGCCTTCATAATTTCCAACAGCCCCTCTTCCTGATTATACACATCAGATGTTTTCTCAGTACTCTGGAAAGTGCTGCTCAAAGGCAACTTTAGATGAGTCTTTTCAACCACTTTTTGCCAGCCAGAGTGTACCCGGCTTCACGCCTCCTTTGTAGAAAGTCTTGCTGTCATTCACCAACCACCCTCATCTTCAAGATGTGGATTCTAAGAGACAGGTTGTAAATCGCTTAGTGCAAAGGCCAGGTGGACACAGGAATCATCTATTTCTTTGAGAACCATAAGTGAATTCCAAGACCCAAGTTCCTTTTGACAAGTTTGTTGCCTAATTTGGATCCAAAGATGACCCAAGAAATGGTATTGGCAGAACATTTACTTTGAAATACCATCACATGTCACTTAACAATGGAATACATTTGGGGAAATGTATTGTTAGATCCGTTTCCTATTGTGTGAACATTATAGAGTATACTTACATAAACCTAGACTATAGGTCAATCACCCAACATCATGATCAAGAGACATGATATACATGAGATGTATGAGGGATTACTTTCTAAAATAACAATAAAAATTATAGTTTAGTAAATACATAAACCATAAGCATAGTCTTTTATTATCAAGTATTATATGCTGTACATAACTGTTTGCTATATTTTATATGACTAGCAACCAATAGTAGGTTTGTTTACATCAGTGTCACAACAAACTCGTGAGTAATGGATTGCACTAGGATGTTATAATGGCTATATCATCACTAGGAGAATGGAATTTTTCAGCTCTGTTCTAATCTTATGGGACCACCATCATACATGTAGTCCATCATTGACAGACGTATCATTACGTGGCACATGACAGCACTCTCCTTCCTCTTTTGTTTTTCTTCATTTGGGAATTTGGCCTCTGTTATGGCAAGAAAAAGCTATGCTCACTCAAATATTTCCCTGCTGGAGGAGGTTTATGGATTCACATCGGAAAGCCATTCACTTAATGCTGCCTCAGTTTGGCAAACCCAATCTGATAATAAATTGAAGGTACTTTGCTAATCATTTCTACCTTTTCTGTTTTTTCCTACAGTTAAGAAAATGATAATTTCTTTTAGCAGACTTTTATTTTTTACAGAAGTGGAGCCTCCTGGTTAGCAATCTCGTTTTTCCTCCTGCAGTTCCTTATCAGCAGAATCCTTACAACCCGCGGGGCAGCTCCAATGTCATCCAATGCTACCGATGTGGAGATACCTGCAAAGGGGAAGTGGTTCGTGTCCACAACAACCACTTCCACATCCGATGTTTCACCTGTCAAGGTAGGAGACCCAATTGCCCAGCTCCCATCGCAGATCCCTGGTAATGCTGTCACCACCAGAACATGCCACAGGGGCAGAAAGACCAAACACAGGAAATCAAGGCAGGTATAAAGTCTCAAAGAGACTACAAGAATTCTCCTGTAAAAAGTGTGGAGTAAAGAGGGCGGTTACAGTGAGAAAAGTGAAAGGTTGTCAGTGAGAGAGGGAGGCTGCTAACTTTTGAGGAGTAGGTGCTGACTAGAGGAAAAAGGCAATCCTGCAAGTTTACCTTACACATCTGAAAAAGGCTCCTGGCTTGCACCTGTAAATCCACTGAGAGTGAATGAAAGCATAAACTACCTTGGTGAAAATTCAGCCTGACTCTGAGATAAGCACCTTTTCTATGACAGTGTGACAATGTTCAAGGTTAAGTTTAACAAGGGAGAAGATATATCTTGCTTTCTGTAAGGTTTCTAATTGGAGAGCAATTGGATATTATCTCTCAAATGGTTGCAGCTTACTCATGGCTAACTGATAGTATACTAGACTCAACCAAGCTAAGAGTTCCTAAAGAAGAAGGATGGTAGCACCAGGGAGGGAGGGAGACTCATCTCAGAGTGTGCAGAGAGCCCTTTGGCTCTAGAGGCAACACTTCTTTCCAGATTGTACCAACAAAAGCCTCTCCACTTCCACTTCTTGATCTCTTCTTCCAGGCTCCTCTGCTCCATGGCAGCCTCCATTCTGAGCCTGCATTGCCTACAGGTTTAGAAAACGTTTGACCCCAACATTTGACCTCTAACTCTCACCCATTGGTCCTAGATTTGTCCTCATAAAGTTTGAAGAATACCTGGTGTTTGTTTTTCCTGCTTTTGCCTATGACTGCCCTTCAGGTACCTGTAGCCAGGTCTTCCCCATGTCAAACAATGGCAAGTCCTTGAATTGGGCATTATCTGACATCATACTGGAGTCTTCCTCTTTGATCCATTCTACTTTGTCACCATCACCTTAAAGGATAATGTCAGAAATGACCACAGTTCTGAAGGCCTAACTAATGCAGCAAGGATTATGAAGATACTTCAAAAAGTTTGTGGGAAATGGAATCAAGAGATAAATGTATTTCACTGCAAAATATCTTCAAATCCAAAGATATTAGGACTCTTTATGAAAAATGCATATTATGAAAAAATGATGAATGGATTTCCAAAAATACATCAAAATAAACTTACCATTTAATTCCATTTTCCATGAACTTTTTGAAATATCCTTGTACATTTCTCTTAATATTAAATTGACTTCCTGAGAAGCCACTTAACACCACTGATTTGTACTGAGTGTAAATCAATTAAAATCCCCAGATTTTTTCGTATCAATAACTGCACAGTCTTACTTATCTGAGATTGACTCCCCCTGCTATTGTGAAAAACCTTGAACTTCTTTCTTCATGACCTAACTGGACTCTTCATTGACCAAATAAACTACATGTTCCTATTCCCCCTAAAAGCATGTATTGGATGTATTTTATTTGATATGATTTCAAGTTTATACTGAGAATTAGTAAACCCCTTTAACACAAGTTGAACTGCAAGAATATCTTGGGGGGCTGGCACTGTGGCACAGTAGGTTAAGCCGCTGCCTGCAGCACTGGCATCCCATATGGGCACCGGTTTGAGTCCTGGCTGCTCCACTTGTGATCCAGCTCCCTGCAGATGCACCTAGGAAAGCAGCAGAGGACAGAGAGAGTGCTTGAGCCCCTGCACCCACATGGGAGACCTAGAATGAAGCTCCAGGCTCCTGGCTTCAGCCTGGTCCAGCCCGGGCCCTTATAGCCATTTGGGGAGTGAACCAGAGGATGGAAGACCTCTCCCCATCCCCCACCCCCCGTAAATAAAATAAATCTTTTTTTTTAGAAAAAAAAAAAAGAATATTTTGGTAAATGACTTTACATCCTCAGAAACTGTAATGGAACAAAGGACAAAGACAATAATGTTGTATGAGATTTAGGATGTGACTTTGCATTTACTGTACATTCTTGAGAAAGTGAATCAGTTACCTGTTGCTTGTGCCAGAACTTAATACTTGGCCTGGGTGCCTACACATGGCTGCTCACCTACCAGTATGCTGGCTTGTGCTCCTTCATAAGGTGACCTCAGAAGTCCAAGTGTAGAAAAAGAACAAGCACCAATAACCAAGACCTTTTCAAGCCTCAGCTTGTGTCACACTTGTGAATACCCTGCTGTTGGCCAGATCAAGTCAAATGGCCAGATTCAAGGGCATGGAGAAATAAACTTTTGAGGAAGAATCTGCAGCATTACATTTCAAGAATGTGAGTGCAGCCTTGCGGCGCCGGCACACCGGGTTCTAGTCCCGGTCGGGCACCGATCCTGTCCCAGTTGCCCCTCTTCCAGGCCAGCTCTCTGCTGTGGCCAGGGAGTGCAGTGGAGGATGGCCCAAGTGCTTGAGCCCTGCACCCCATGGGAGACCAGGAGAAGCACCTGGCTCCTGCCATCGGATCAGCGCGGTGCGCCGGCCGCAGCACGCCTACCGCGGCGGCCATTGGAGGGTGAACCAACGGCAAAAAGGAAGACCTTCCTCTTTGTCTCTCTCTCTCTCACTATCCACTCTGCCTGTCAAAAAAAAAAAAAGAAAGAAAGAAAGAAAGAAAGAAAAAGAAAGAAAGAAAGAAAGAAAGAAAGAAAGAAAGAAAGAAAGAAAGAAAGAAAGAAAGAAAGAAAGTGAGTGCAGAGAAGGTAACAATTTAGCCATTCTGACAATCTACCACAAGGAGGTTGTAAAAATCTCTTTCAGTGGAGATCTGTTGTGGGGAGGGGTGGAACACCATTATCTTTCTGTATATTTTCTTTTCTTTCTTTCTTTCTTTCTTTCTTTCTTTTTTTTTTTTTGACAGGCAGAGTGGACAGTGAGAGAGAGAGACAGAGAGAAAGGTCTTCCTTTTCCGTTGGTTCACCCTCCAATGGCTGCCATGGCCAGTGTGCTGCGGCCGGCGCACCGCGCTGATCTGAAGGCAGGAGCCAGGTGCTTCTCCTGGTCTCCCATGGGGTGCAGGGCTCAAGCACTTGGGCCATCCTCCACTGCACTCCCGGGCCACAGCAGAGAGCTGGCCTGGAAGAGGGGCAACCGGGACAGAATCCAGCGCCCCGACCAGGACTAGAACCTGGTGTGCTGGCGCCGCAAGGCAGAGGATTAGCCTAGTGAGCCACGGCGCCGACCCTGTATATTTTCTAGGTTAGCTTGCCTAGAGGTAAAACAAATGACAGGATTTTTCTTTCTAACAGTAACCAGTATGGATTTTAGTTACCATAAATAGCTTTCTCTTTTTTAAAAAAAAGTCTTAAAAAGATTCTAAAATTTTCTTTTATCACTCTTTTATCATGTACTCTGTGCTGACATGAAAGGAAGGAATCTGCAGCAGTCAAAAGCAGAAATCCTGCTAGGACTACCAATGCCAAATTTCATCCCAACAGCTCATGCCCCACCTTAGAGACCTTGAACTTTTACCTTGATATCTAAATGAATGATAGAGAACAAGAGACAAAGCCTAGAGGCTGGCTAAGGGGGGAATCTAAACATCTGTATAAAGCTGAGATTTCCCCTGAAAAAGTCTTACACTTACTATAAGGTGGGTTAGAAATAAACTGCTTTTGTTGAAGGAAACCTGTTTGTCCCCAAATTGACACTGGGTACAGGGAATAAAACTGGTATGGAAATGTCTGTCTACAATCCATCTTTCATGGATTCATGCATTATGTTCATGTTACATATTTGGGGTAAATAAAAAAAATCAGGCAAAGAGTTAAAAAGAAAGTAGTCCCATACTTGGCAAATGACAGAAGCAAGAATTCTCTTTGTAGGAACTCAACTTTAATTCAGACCTCAAAGAATTCCCACAGATTATGTTGTTAAGGAAATGAGTATTTTACAGTCAAAACACAAAAATCATAAGGGAAGTGAACCAACAGAATCAATGGAGGGCAGAATCAGAATATCAAAGACTTTGTATATTGGGATTTTTTTATGATGTAATAATAATATCAATGCATTTACACAAGCAAGGGGAGCTAGAAAATATGAACAAGAAGCAAACAGTACATTATATGGAGTAACACAAAAGATTTGAAAAAGAAACAAATCTTATAGACAATTACATATAATATTTGTAATTTAAAACTCAAGGTATGAATTAAATAGCAGATGATGTTGTTAAAAAGAGAATTAATGAACTGGAAGATTTAACTAATAAAGTCATACAGATGTGGCTCAGAATATAAGAAAGTAGTAAAAAAAGAAACTGACACACAGAGAATATAGTGAGAAGGTTTGGCATATATATAACCAGAGTTCTGAGGATACGTAATAGGAAACATTAATGAAAGGACAATATTTGAAGAGATAACAGCTGTGAATTTTATGGAACTATTGAAAGACATATATCCTTGAATCTAAGAAATCTAATAAATACCTGCAGGAAAATACAAAAGAAACACACCCATATATATCAGAGTGGAACCTCAGATCATCAAAGACAAAAAAACAATATTTTTCAAATTTTTCATTTGAGAGGCAGACAGGCAGATGGAACTCCCATCTGCTGGTTCACTCCTCAACTTCTTACAACAACTGGAGTTGGGCCAAGCTTAAGCCAGAAGTCAGCAACTCAGTCCTCATCTCTGACATGGGTGGCAGGGACTCAAATACTTGAGCCATCAATGCTGCCTCTCAGAGTCCACATTAGCAGGAAGCTGGATTCAAGAGCACAGCCAAGTCTCAAACCTATGTACTGTGATTCGGGATGCAGGCATCCCAACTGGTATCTTAACTGCCAGACCAAATGACCACCCCGGAGACAATCTTACAAGTAGCCAGAGAGGGGGCTGGCGCTGTGGCATAGCAGGTAAAGCCGCTGCCGGCAGTGCCAGCATCCCATATGGGCACCGGCTCAAGTCCAGGCTGCTCCACTTCCAATCCAGCTCTTGGCTATGGCCTGGGAAAGCAGTAGAAGATAGCCCGAGTCCTTGGGCCCCTGCACCCATGTGGGAGACCTGGAAGAAGCTCCTGGCTCCTGGCTTCGGATCAGCGCAGCTCCAGCCATTGTGGCCAATTGGGAAGTGAACCAGCGGATGCAAGACCTTTCTCTCTCTCTCTCTCTCTCTCTCTCTCTCTCTTTGTGTGTGTGTGTGTGTGTGTAACTCTGACTTTCAAATAAACAAATAAATCTCTAAAAAAAAAAAAAAAAAAGTAGCCAGAGAGAAAAACAGATCATCTGCCTAAGAATAAACTGCTAACTTCCTTTTTAATAGCAACAAGGAAGCCAGAATACAGTGTGATACTATCTTTAATGTACTCAAAGAAATAACTATCAAGGTAGGATTATGTGTTTAGCAAAACTATCTTTCTAGAACAAAAGCAAATCCACAGGTAACATTTATGCTTAATGGTGAATGACTTAATGTTTCCCTATAAGATCAACAACAAGGTAAAGATGGCTATTGTCACCACTTCTGTTAAACATTGTACTGCAAGTTCATACTAGGTTTATTAGGCAAGAAATTGAAATAAATGGCATCCAAGTTGAAAAGAAAGAAGTAAAACTATCTGTCTTTGCTCACAACATGATCTTATATATAACAACCATTAAGTAATACACCAAAGAAACTTATAACTAATGAACAAGTTCATCAAGGTTTCAAGATTAAAATCATAAAAAGACACAAAATCATTACAACTAAGTCAATTGTATTCCTATCCACTAACAATTAACAATCCGAAAATAAATTGAGAAAACAATTCCTTTTACAGTAGCACAAAAATAAAATACCTAGGAAAACATTTAATAGAAGTTCAAAACCTGTACTCTGAAAACTGAAAAATATTTAAAGAAAACCTACATAAATGGAAAGCCATCCCATGTTCCTGGATCATAAGACAGCAACACTTTTCAAATTGATCTACAGAGTTAATGCTATCTTAGCTTGAGTTGCCATAACAAAATAATATAGAGTATGTGGTTTAAACTGGGAAACCCAAGATCACGGTGCCAACATAGTCAGGTTCTGCTGAAAACTCTTTTTGGCCTTTAGATGGCCACCATCTTGCTGTGTCTTCACATGGCAGAGACACAAAGAGATAGCTGTCTGGTGTCTCTTCTTAAAAGGGTACTAAAGCCATCAAGAGGGTCACCCCCTCATGATCTCATCTAACAATTATTTCAGAAAGGCCACATCTCCAAATGCCATCACATTAGAGGTTAGGTTTTCCACATACAAATTTGAGGGTAACATAGTTCAGTCCATAGCAAATACAATCCCTATTATAATCCCAGTTGATTTCTTTGCAGAAATTGATAGACTGCCCCTAAAATTCATGTGGAATTGCAAGGGATCTAGATCTAGAATCAAGCAGACTTGAAAAAGAAGAGCAAAGTCGAAGGACCAAAGTTTCAAAACTTGCTACAAGGCTACAATAAATAATACAGTGTACTACTAGCACAATAATAGACATAGAAATCACTACAGTAGAATCAAGAGTACAGAAATAAACCCTTACATTTAAGGTCAGTTGATTTTCAACAAAGGTACCAACATAATTCAACAGGGAAAGTATAATCTTTTCAACCAATGATGCTGGTAAAAGTGAATATCCATATGCAAAAAGATAAAATTGGACCATTTCTTCACACATACATAAAAATTAACTCAAAATGGATCAGACTTAAATGTAGGAGCTAAAACTGTAAAACTCCTAGGAGAAAACATAAGAATAAATATTTGCAACCTTGAGTTGGGCAAAGCCTCCATGGATGTGACACAAGAAGCATAAGTAACAAAGGAAAAGTAAATGAATGAGACATAAAACCTGAGAAGTTTTGTGTTTAAAAATACACCAGTAAGAATGGACAACCCACAAAATGAAAGAAAATATTTGCAAAGCATACATTGATAAAATACTTGTTTCCAAGCTATGTGAAGAATTCTTACAATTTAACAATAAAGGCAAATAACCCAATTTCAAAATGGGCACATGAAAAATGCTCAGTAACGTTAGCCATCCATGAAATGTAAACATAATCACAACGAAATACCACTTCACATCCACTAAGATGGCTATAATCAAAAATACAGATAATATAAGTGTTCACAAAGCTGTGGAGACATTGAAACCTTGATACATTGCTGATGGGAATGTAAAATCATGCAACTATACTTTGGAAAACAGTTCCTCAAAAGATTGAACACAGGCCGGCGCCGTGGCTTAACAGGCTAATCCTCCGCCTTGCGGCGCCGGCACACCGGGTTCTAGTCCCGGTTGGGGCGCTGGATTCTATCCCAGTTGCCCCTCTTCCAGGCCAGCTCTCTGCTATGGCTCAGGAAGGCAGTGGAGGATGGCCCAAGTCCTTGGGCCCTGCACCCGCATGGGAGACCAGGAGAAGCACCTGGCTCCTGGCTTCGGATCAGCGCGATGCGCCGGCCACAGCGGCCATTGGAGGGTGAACCAACGGCAAAAAGGAAGACCTTCCTCTCTGTCTCTCTCTCTCACTATCCACTCTGCCTGTTTAAAAAAAAAAAAAAAGATTGAACTGAACACAGACTTAACATATGACCCAAGAATTTCAAATTTTATTCTAGATATCCACTCAAGAAATGAAAATATGCTCATACAAAAATTTATACATGAATATTCAAAGCAACTTACTCGTAATAGTCAAAAAGTGGAAAGTACTCTCAAATATCCATCAACCAATGAATAGAAGATAAATGAAATGTCCATACAGTGGGATCTTATTCAGCAATAAGAATGAATGAAATGATAGTACTCATACATTCTCCAATATGAATGAAACTTGAGAGAAGCCATAACAAGGTTATGTTGTACAATTCCATATATAAGAAATGCTCAGAATAAGCAAAAAGAGACAGAAAGCAAATTAATGGTTATGCAGAGTTGGGAGATTGCAGGTTTGAAGGAGGATGAGAAGTGCTTTCTAATGGGCTTGTGGTTTGTTATGGAGATAATGAAAATGTTCTGGAATTAGATAGTGGTAATGGTTGCACAACTCTGTGAATATACTAAAAATGGCTGAATTATACATACTAAATTGTTGAATTACATAACATGTGAATTGTATCTCATTAAAACTGTTTTTAAAAGAACAAAAGCAGGGCAAAAATGTTTTTAGACAAAAAAGAAAAAGAAAAAGCTGAGTGTACCAACAACAGACCCTCATTGAATGAAATTTAAAGTATGCTCTGTAGGCAGAAGGGAAGTGGTCTCCAGATAGAAGAACTGAGATGAAAGATGGAATGGTTTGCAAAATTTTAATGAAAATTATAAAATCCTTAGAAGTGAAAGATAACAAAAATGCTGTGTATCAGAAATTTGCATTATGAAATGTACTTTAAGTAGTATTCTGAGAAAAATTTGTAGCTTTAAATAATTACAATAGAAAAGAAGTTGTGCAAAGTGAATCCAAGGAAAATATAAGAAATAAAACATTAATGAAAGAAAAACACAATAAACAGGATTAAAAAGCCAAAAAGTTGATTCTTAAAAAATATAACACTTGTCTCCTGTACAAACCGTACCTAAATGTAAGCAACGGATTGATGAGGAAAAGTTTCTATTTTAGGAAATAGTCTACTAAATAAATGAGATATTAAATAATTAGAATATCTTAATTTTACAAACTTTTAACTTAATGATCATTCATAGTTGTTTCTACCACTACTGCTGCCCCTAAACCATACACACACACAACAGTATCAGTGTGGTATTACTGCTAAGAAAGAAGACCTCAACCTCAGTTAAAGTCACTAGATATAGCCACCAATTTTACAAGAGGGGAACAAGTTAACTTACATCATAGGGGTACATAGAGGACAAATGACTCAGTTTCTTCAATAAATATATTGCAAGGGAGAAAAATAAGGGAGGAACCTAGAGATTAAGAGATGCTTAAGAAGCATACCAACCAGTGCAATGTGTGGACCTTGATAGATGCTGATCCTAACAGCCAATCACTAAATAGAAAAAAAGATGAGATTTCTGGGACTATTTGAACACTCTGACTAAACAATGCCAACTTTTAATGCTTTAAGTTATTGTGGATAGTTTTTCTAAAGAGTCCTGGAATTTTAGAGACACATTCTGAAATGAAGAAAATCAATAAGAGAGTTTATCAAGGTTACCAGGTACAGAATAAACACAGAAAAGAAATTTCATTTCTGTACACTATCAACAATCAAGATACCATCTACATTAACAATAAAAAAATTTTTAGAGAATCTCAAAAAATGTATAAGCCCTTATGATAAAGTCATTAAAATTTTAAATTTATAATACATCATAAGAAAGAAATAAAAGGAGACCTAAATAAATGAAAACTATATGAAGCTCTTTGATAGAAATATAGTCGCAGGGCTGGCACTGTGGCACAATAAGTTAATCCTCCATCTGCGACTCCTGATTCCCATATGGGCTCCAGTTCTAGTCCCGGCTGCTCCTCTTCCAATCCAGCTCTCTGCTTTGGAAAGCAGTGGAAGATGACCCAAGTGCTTGGGTCATGTCATGAGAGACATGTCATGAGAGACATGAAAGAAGCTCCTAGCTCCTGGCTTGCACTGGTCCAGCTCTGGCAGTTGCAGCCATATGGGGAATGAACCAGCAGATGGAAGACCTCTTTCTCTAGTCTCTCTCCCTCTCTCTGTAACTCTACCTCACAAATAAGTGTTTTAAAAAATCATTAATATATATATATATGTATATATATATATATATAATCCCCCAAAAATTCTATTCTACTGAACTGTAGATTCAAAGAAATTTTAATATATTCTATAAGGTTTCCACAGAAATGAAGAAATCAAAATTGTATAAACTGTATTTGTCTCAAAGGGCCATGAGTAATCAGAGGATTCCTAAAGAAGAGCAACAGGAGCCAACACCACGGCGCAACAGAGGTGCCACCATCTGGCATCCCATTGGGTGCCAGTTCACATCCTGGTTTCTACAATTCTGATCCAGCTCCCTGCTAATGTGCCTGGGAAAGCAGCAGAGGATAGTTCAAGTGCTTGGGCCTCTGGACCCATGTGGGAGAATTGGATGAAGTTCCTGGCTCCTGGCTGTGGCCTGGCCCAGCTCTGGGTGTTGCAGCCTTTGGAAAGTGAAACAACAAACAAAAGCTCACTCTCGCTAGCTCGCTTTCTCTCTCTCTCTCTCTCTCTCTCTCTCTCTCTATATATATATATATATATATATATATATCCCCTTCATCTCTGTAACTCTGCCATTCAAATAGAAATAAATAATAAATCTTAAAACAAAATAGTAACAAAGCAGGGGGCCTTTCCTACCAGATACTAATGCTGTATAAACTATTGAAAGAGTGTTATCTTGGATTAAAAACAAATAAATAGATCAAAGGAACTGAGTATGCAGCCAAAAAATAAATATTCACATGTATGGAGACATGTTTTTTGCACATCAATAAAAGATTAGGCTGCTTGATAATTGGCATTGACATGATTAATTGTCCATATGGGGAAAAACTGGATCCCTACTGTGTATCATTCACTGATGTCAATTCCAAGTGGATTAGTGGCTTAGATGTGATAAGACAACACAATACAATGTTTGGGGATCACTTTTTAGGATTTCACATAGAGAAGAATTTCTTAAACATGGCATTGAAAGTACAAATCAGAAAGAAAAAAACTGATGAATTCAACATAAAAACCGTGAACTTCAGTTTAAAAAGTGAAAAGTGAAAAGATAAGCCCCAAATTTCAGACAATGTTTGAATAACAAATAACTGATAAAAAGATTAATTCCCAAAATGGATAAAGAACTTCTACAATTCTAAATGAAAAGGAACAAGAGACATCCGTAAGCATTTCCCAATAGAGAAAACACAAATGGCCATAAATATTTGAGATGATCCTGTTTCATTAGTAATCAGGGAAATGAAGCTTAAAATCACAGTAAGATATCATTTCATATCCACCAGGTTGATAAGGAAGTCAGATGTTACCAGCTACTAGTTATAATACAGACCACTGGGAACTGCTACATGTTCATAGCAGCACAAATACCCTTCAACCATAGGAGGGTAGAAGAGGGCCAGCGCCACGGCTCAATTGGCTAATCCTCTGCCTGCGGTGCCAGCACCCCAGGTTCTAGTCCTGGTTGGGGTGCCGGGTACTAGTCCCGGTTGTGGCCTGGGAGTGCAGTGGAGGATGGCCGAAGTCCTTGGGCCCTGCACCCACATGGGAGACTGGGAGGAAGCACCCGGTTCCTGGCTCCGGATCGGTGTAGCGCTGGCTGTAACGGCCATTAGGGAGCGAACCAACAGAAGGAAGACCTTTCTCTCTATCTCTCTCTCACTGTCTATAACTCTACCTGTCAAATAAAAAAAAAAAAAAAAGAAGGGTAGAAGAAATCAACTGTGATGGATTGAGTCAACAGAATACAGCCACAGTGAAAATGAGTGAACTGCACTTGGATGTGTAAACGTGGCTGAATCTCAAAATCACTGTAATGGGAGAATGAAGCAAGCATAGAAGAAATGCAGAATGCCATCATCAATATAAAGTTCCAAACAGAGCAAATTAACCAGTGTAGCAGCCCGTGCCGTGGCTCAATAGGCTAATCCTCCGCCTGTGGCACCAGCACCCACGGTTTTAGTCCCGGTCGGGGTGCCGGATTCTGTCCCAGTTGCTCCTCTTCCAGTCCAGCTCTCTGCTGTGGCCCGGGAGGGCAGTGGAGGATGGCCCAAGTGCTTGGGCCCTGCACCCGCATGGGAGACCAGGAGGAAGCAACTGGCTCCTGGCTTTGGATCAGCGCGGTGCGCCGGCCGCAGCGTGCTGGCTGCGGCGGCCATTGGAGGGTGAACCAACAGAAAAGGAAGACCTTTCTCTCTGTCTCTCTCTCTCTCACTGTCCACTCTGCCTGTCAAAAAAAAAAAAAAGTGGTAAAACTATTTTTAAGGAAGCAAAGGGACTGGCGCCAGCGCTCTGCATAGTAGGTTAAGTGCCCACCTGCAGTGCCAGCATCCCATATGGGTGCCGCTTCAAGTCCTGGCTGCTCTATTTCCAATCCAGTTCTCTGCTGATGGTCTAGGAAAGCAGCAGAAGGTGGACCAAAGTGCTTGGGCCCCTGCACCCATGTGGGTGACCTGGAAGAAGTTCCTGGTTCCTGGCTTTGGATTGGCCCAGCTCCAGCCATTGTGGCCTTAGGGGAATGAACCAGCAGATGAAAGACATCTCTCCCTCTTTTTGTCTCTCCCTCTCTCTGTCTGTAACTCTGCCTTTCAAGTAAATAAATAAATCTTTTTAAAAATATTTTTTAAAAAAAGCAAAGGGGTTATGAAACACGTAATTAAGAACAGTGAGAAGTAGTGCTCGTAGGGAGCCACAACAGGCTTCCAGGGGCTTGCTGATGTTCTGTTTCATGAACACAGGAGTGCTTATTATCATTCTTTAAACCGTACTGATGCACATTATACATTCCATGTGTGTATAATGGATTTCACAATTAAAGTGTTTTCAACAATGAAGTAGATCATGTTTGGGTGATACAATTGACCTCATTGGTTCTAAAATTTCATAAAATCCAATTTCCTTTGAAAAGTTCAAAATTATCAGGATGATATTAAAGAATCCTCATTTCTCAGATCTAGGATACATCCTCAGTTACTACTCCCTAGCTTCCTTGGTTTACAAATGAACTGTAGACTCTGACCTCAGAATCAGCCCTTAAGGCACTCAGATCTGGCTAAAAAACCCATGAGAGCATTTCAGGCTTGGAGGCCAAGACACTGTGGCAAAAAATGATCTACATGCAAGATCTGTGATTGAGACCCCAGTGGAAAGAAGGGACCATCAAAGAAGGATGTACTTTTCTCTGAAGGGAGGAGAGAACTTCCACTTTGCTTATGGCCTTGTCTAAATACTGACAGAGTTTGTGGACTCAAAAGGCTTCCATAGCCTTGGCAGCTCATGTCAAGACCCTTGGGTGATCACTGACATCATAAATAAGAGTGTAAATTGTTAAAACAACAACAGGAGGCACTGTGCAGTTATTCCCCATGTAGGACATCTGTCCTTAATGAGTTTACTGTGAGAATTAACGGTAAAACTCTTCTTCAAACAGTACTTTATACTTTGTGTGTCTGTGTGGGTGCAAATGGTTGAAATTTTTACTTAGTATAGAGTTGGCCTTCTGTATATGAAGATAATTAAAAATGAATCTTAATGAAGAATGGGATGGGAGAGGGAGTAGGAGGTGGAACAGGAGTGTGGGTGGGAGAGTGGGTATGGGGGGGGGGGAAGAACAACAATATTCCTAAAGCTATACCTATAAAACTTGTATTCATTAAATAAGCAATTTCTTTTTAAAAAATGGACTACAGAGAGGTAAGATAACTTTTTCAAAGTCCCACAGCACCTGAGTGGTAGAATGGAACCAGGGACAGAAGTTGAGTGACCCAAGAAAGTACATTTTCCAGGGATACACACAGGGGCTGTGCACAAGGCTCCCTTGCAGGTATTATGTGTACAGCACGCTTTCATTCTGAATGGACTCAGAGCATTTCAATCTGCCCCACTGTCAAACTGTATAATCTGCTTTTTAAAAGTAATTAATAGCCTTTACTTTTTTGATTCACAGAAATAATTACTGCCTGAGGTGTATTATTTTAAAGCAAATTGATGTTTGTTTGTTTTTAAGATTTATTTATTTATTTGAAAGAGTTACACAGAGAGAGAAGGAGAGGCAGAGAGAGAGAGAGAGGTCTTCCATCTGCTGGTTCACTTCCCAATTGGCTGTAATGGCAAGAGCTGCACCGATCCAAAGCCAGGAGCCAGGAGTTTCCTCCAGGTCTTCCTATGCAGGTGCAGGGACCCAAGGACTTGATCCATCTTCTACTGCTTTCTCAGGCCATAGCAGAGAGCTGGATCGGAAGTGGAGCAGCTGGGTCTTGAACCGGCACCCATATGGGATGCCAGCACTGCAGGTGGCAGCTTTACCCGCTATACCACAGAGCTGGCCCCCTGGGGTGTATTAATTCCACATCAGTTGCATACTGCAAGCCTTCTCCACAGCCTTTCCTGTTACTTGAATATCTGGCCTTGCTCCATCTGCAATCTTGATATGTTTTGCTGGTTCCAACCTTGTGTTCCCCACTGTATTTCCAGGAACTGCTGAGATTCTTATCAATCTTTACATCCTTTCCACCAAAGCTTCCTCTTTCAGTTCCTTGGGAGAAATTCAGGACTGATTGTTCCAGGTTTTCTTATGGCCTGGCTTTCTCCACTGGGAGAGGTGGCTCTGGGGGTGGAGTTGGCAGGGCAAACAAAGGAGAGAAAAGATGGGAAAAAACAGGAGTTGTTTCCAATGAGGTCGTAGGCCATGACCTAACTAATTCCACAGCTATGAAGTCAATTGATCCACCACCTGCATACCCGAGAACAGCCTGTACTCTGGTTTTGCCCACTCTGAGAACCAGGGCTTGTTTGATGTAATGAATTTTCACAATGCTGATGGAAGATGAACCCCAAGGTCTCCACCCTATACCCTAGGGGTGGCTCCAAGGCCCAAGGCAAGACCTCACACTTGGTTTAAAATGTTGAGACACAGGGTATGCCCTGAAGGAAGCTCTTCTTATGGATTCACGGGATGTCAATTCCAAAAGAAAACCTTGGCCTCTTTTTGTACATTAGTGAACAGAGGCCTCAGACAGAGGGGGCCAAGCTCACTGTCATCCAGAGATTTAGTGGCAGTGATGAGACCGGAGCCCATCGCCCAGGGTTCTGCTGGGGCCTCCGAGGTGGCCTCTGATCACCTCCCTACTCAGCCTCTTCCTTTAAGCCTTTCTCTGGCCTGGAGAGGTGAGCAAATGCTTGGAAAATATTTCTGGTATTCACCTGGAAGTCCCTCCTATTTTTAACAAGGGTGCTTTTACAGAATAACTTTCCTATTAAAGATAAGGCAATATTTACTAGGGATGATGTCACCTGGCTCCAGGCTGTCTCCTCAGACTTACAGGCTTGGAAACTATCTTGTCAGTTTGCCCAACATTAATCACTCTTTTATTTTCAGCTTAATATTTTTTTATTTTTTGAGATAACATATTCTTAATATGTGTTATAGTCAAAGGCTTAATAGCTATATCAAATAAGAGTTCAACAAATAAAAAAGTAAAAATATGCAAGGGATCCACGCTGTGGCATAGTAGGTTAAGCATCTTCCTGCAGTGCCAGCATCCCATATGGGTGCCGGGTCAAATCCCTGCTGCTCCACTTCAGATCCAGCTCCCTGCTGATGGCCTGGGAATACAGTGAAGGATGGCACAAGTGCCTGGGCTCCTGTACATGGGAGACCCGGAAGAAGATCCTGGCTCCTGGCTTCAGATCGGACCGGCTCTGGCCTTTGTGGCCAGTCGAGGAATGAACCAGCGGATGGAAGACCTCTCTCTCTGTCTCTCCCTCTGTCTATGACTTGCTTCTCAAGTAAATAAATAAATCTTTTTTAAAAAAATGCAGGGGCTATAAACAATACTCAAATGAAAAGATGTTCAGCCGGCGCCGCGGCTCACTAGGCTAATCCTCCGCCTAGCGGCGCCGGCACACCAGGTTCTAGTCCCGGTCGGGGCACCGATCCTGTCCCGGTTGCCCCTCTTCCAGGCCAGCTCTCTGCTGTGGCCCGGGAGTGCAGTGGAGGATGGCCCAAGCCCTTGGGCCCTGCACCCCATGGGAGACCAGGATAAAGCACCTGGCTCCTGCCATCGGATCAGCGCGGTGCGCCAGCCGCAGCGCGCTACCGCGGCGGCCATTGGAGGGTGAACCAACGGCAAAAGGAAGACCTTTCTCTCTGTCTCTGTCTCTCACTGTCCACTCTGCCTGTCAAAAAAATAAATAAATAAATAAATAAATAAAAAGAAAAGATGTTCAAATTCACTCATATAAAATAAATTTTTAAAATACTCACAAAGTCATTAAAAGTATAGTAGTATATAATTCCTATCAATTTGCTTGGTAAATATTTAAACAAACTTTGACAAAACACTGTATTTGCAGCAAAACTGATACACACAGACATTTCTCTTTTTGAAGATTTGTTTTTTAATTTTAGCTCCCACATATAAAAAAGAACATGTGGTATTTGTCTTTCTTAGGGCTTTTTTTTTTTTTTTTTTTTTTTTTTTTTTGACAGGCAGAGTGGACAGTGAGAGAGTGAGACAGAGAGAAAGGTCTTCCCTTTCCGTTGGTTCACCCCACAATGGCCGCTGCGGCCAGTGCGCTGCGGCCAGCGCACCGCACTGATCCGAAGCCAGGAGCCAAGAGCTTCCTCCTGGTTTCCCATGCGGGTGCAGGGCCCAAGCACTTGGACCATCCTCCACTGCCCTCCCAGGCCACAGCAGAGAGCTGGACTGGAAGAGGAGCAACCGGGACAGAATCCGGTGCCCCGACCGGGACTAGAACCCCAGGTGCCGGCGCCGCAGGCAGAGGATTAGCCTATTGAGCCGCAGTGCTGGCATCTTAGGGCTTTTTTCATTCAACATGAAGTCCTCCAGTTCTAAACATTTTACTGCAAATGATAAAGTTTCATTTTTTGTGTAGCAAATATTCCCTTGTATTATGTGTATACACACACACACAATACAAGAGAATACACACACACAATACAAAGGAACACACACACACAAGGGAATACACACACACATTTATATGAGAAGGCTGACTAGTATTAATCAAGTCCTCAGGAAGCCAATATATAAAACCAGAGTGCAGACCCATTTATTAATGTGAGCAAGGGCTGTATCTCTCCGTTATACTGATTCATGTTGGCCTGGCCAGCTGCTTCTCTCTTAAAGGTCATCAAAGTGGACAGTGAGCCTCTTAGTCTTGGTCAGTGAACACTCAGAACCTGGTGAGTTGGTCACAGGATCTGAATGGGCTTGCAGTTGTCTCCCTTCTATTGCTGACTGGCCCCTCTCATGGCTGACCCATCCTCGCCTTAGCTGGCCCATTGTGCTCAGCAAGTTATGGCAGTTCTGGTGGCCCTTGGAGCCATTCATTTCCATAAAAGAAATACTTCCCTTCCTGCTGTGCCCATTATGTGTTGACTTCACAACTCAAGTCCTTACAGGAAAACCTTATTTCCTATGTTTCTAAAACCTTCAGTGGGGGAAGAGCCCACATAATTCAGTTTCCCAAATTTATGTAAAGCCACCTGTTCATCTATTACTTGTCTTGTATTTCTTTCATCATCTTACCCACAAGACCCCAGGAGACATGATGAAATCCTCCTCTAAATTCATGTTGTATCCCCATTCAAAAAACACTGATGGAGATGATCATTTTTGCAGTGTGATAATCATGGCAATCTCCCTACTCTATATGTCTGAGATGTTTCAAAATAATTTTTTAAAGTTTTTTTAATTTATTTATTGGAGAAGTAGAGTTACAGACAGAGAGAGGGAAAGACAGAAAGGTCTTCCATCTGCTGGTTCACTTCCCAAATAGCTGCAACTGCTGAAGCTGGGTGGATCCAAAGCCGGGAGCCAGCCTCCTCCAAGTCCCCTATGTGGGAGCAGGTACCCAAGCACTTGGTCCATCTTCCACTGCTTTTTCCAGGCCATTACAGAGACCTGGATCTGAAGAGAAGCAGGTGAGACACAAACTAGCACCCATATATGATGCCAGCACTGCAGACGGAGGCTTAACCTACTACTCCATAGCGCCAGACCCTCAAAATAATTTTCAAATAAAAATTTTAACACCAGAGGGAAAAAACTGCCCATGGTTTCTCAGTATCCTGAAAACCTAAACTTCTTAGACTGTAATCACTTGCAATATCCTGCCTTTGTGAATTGGCTCATTCTGTTCCTTCAAGGTTCAACTCAAATGACACCTCCTCCAATAAGCCTTCCATACTTCCAGCCCTCTCACAGGGCTTCCTTTTTCCTTCCCACTCACAGCACTTGCTGTCTGCACCCGCTCTGTGGCCCATCACTCATAACAGATGGGGTTTTTCTGTATGGTCTTCCTTCTTCCTACATGGTTAGCTCTACCATTCAGGAATAGTTTTTTCTCACTCATTCCTGAGAACAGAACCACCCTGTATAGATACAGAAAGCACAGATCACAAACTTCAAAGCATCCCTCTTACTGCCATCCCAGGTAGTGTCCAGTTTTGCATTGAGAGCACATGGTCCCCACACTGCTCCTCACCTGGTATAAAGTCATACCCACAAGAAAGACCCAGGACATTTTCCATGAAATGATTCATTTTTCACATTCATGATACTACCAGCTGTATAGCATGGCATGAGCTACATGGCCTTAAACTTTTGATTTTTGTCTTGAGAGGATTGTATAATACCAGTGATTCTTAGGGTATATCAGCCAGCTGGGTGGTGTGTTAAATGCAGAAACCTAGGCACAGGGGGCTCAGAGAGTCTGATTCATGCACAAGCGTTCACATCTTAAGAGGCTCATGTATGATACAGATACAAGTGTTCTACAGCCCACACTTTAAGAAACACTGGACCCAGAGGCCTACAAGGTCTGACGTGCCACTCTTTTTTCCATCATGACAAACCAGACACCAGCCTTTCCCCCAACAAGGACCTTGCTGCAGACCCTCCCGGGGCCCAACCTGCCTTTTGTTTCCTTCCTTGTTCCTCAGTATGTGGCTGTGGCCTGGCCCAGTCGGGCTTCTTCTTTAAGAACCAAGAGTACATCTGCACGCAGGACTACCAGCAACTTTATGGCACCCGCTGTGACAGCTGCCGGGACTTCATCACAGGGGAGGTCATCTCTGCCCTGGGCCGCACCTACCACCCCAAGTGCTTCGTGTGCAGCTTATGCAGGTGAGCAGGTGGCCAGCAGGGGCCAAGACCCTGTGCATGGGAAGGGGAAGACACTGTCTTTCCTGTAATTCTGGGGCTTACAGGACTTGTGCTTCCAGAATCTCAGGGGTAAAAGGATCTGACAGGCCAGTGTTGTCCAGCCTATTAGCAACTGAATCGTTTTTTGTCCAGTGAGATCTCATATAAAACACAACCTGTCCTGTAATGGAGTCAGGGTCAGGCTCTGAGACACACTTAACCTCCCATTTCCCAACAGAAGATCCCCAAAGGAACCTCCCCTTTCTTTGGTGTCTAGGAATTGGTTTGGAATAGACAGGTATGGCCCAGGCTCTCTATTCCCAGGTGGAATAGGGATGCCTGTTTATAGTCTCCTTCCAACATTCTGGCAATGCCTCATGCTGGCAGGGTAACCCTGTTTCTATGAGCCTGTTTCTCCATCAGTAAAATGAGATTCAAATCCATTCCAACCTCTTTGGGTTTTCCTGAAGACCAATGAGGTGATGCATGTAGAGACCTTAACTCAGTGACTGATACAACTATCACAGTAGTCATCTTGCCCTGCTCAGGACATCTCCGGTGACAAAGAACTCATCCCTGCCCTCTTCCCCACACATAGCGCCTCAATCGCTTGTTAATTTAGCCAATGTACTTTAAGGGCCTGCTGTTTGCCAAGTACCACATTAAGGAGATGAAAAAATGAAGAAAACCTCAGACCTGCCCACAAATACATTAAAATTTAATGAGCTGCTCAGATTACATCATAAGAAAAATCAAAATTCGCATATATGTACAATGTACTTTTTTCATTGGAAATGGAATTTATAGATTAAGTACTTCTCCCCTCTCCCCCATAAAATAACCACTAGCTAGTTACTAGTTAGAATAACTAATGGACAAGAGTTTCTGGCTGAGACTAATGACAGAGTGTGTGAGAAAATATAGTCACCCCAAGGTATTCATTCATTTGCTCACCTCATAAAACCTGAGGCCAGGGTCCTGGCTTCCCAAATCCACAAAAGGTTAGCACAGAGGGTCTGTATGCTACATGGTAAGGTTTGTATTAAGCCCCATCGTGATGAGCTGACACCACAAGGAGTCAGCTCCATGCCTTTTGACCTCAGGGCAGTGGCTGGGATGTGAGAACAACTTGGCTCCCCGACTCTTGCCTTGTCCATTGCCCACCTTGCTAATACAAGGGTAGTGGAGGCACTGGGGTTGTTTCAGAATCCACGTAATAGGCAGCCCAAACTGCAAGAACTAGAACAGCCAAACAATGGCATCTGCTGTGCTGGGGACCCTGCATTCGGTTTGTAATTTAGAAGGGAGAAGGCAGAGCCTGTACAAGCTTGAGCTCCCCGGGCTGTGGAAAAAGAACAAAAACAGAGAAGAGAAAGAATTCTTTATGGATATAAACTTCCTGTTGGGAATTAGGATTTTTGAGAAACGACTACGTAATAAAAAGGAATAACTTTTGGTAAGTTTGGTAATTGGATGTGCTCTTGACACATGGGGACAGGCCAAACTGAGATGGAAAAAGCCCTTGCAGGAAGAGGGGACAGCTCCACGAGGAGTTAGAACCCTCTCCTCTTACAGCTGAGCCATGTAAGCTCAGATAAACATCATGATCCGCCCAGTGTCGAAATCGTGTAAACAGCCCAGCAAGGCCTCCAGTCCTGGCCTCCTGGCCCTTCACTGAGTGGGTTTGTCTTACTACCACTGTAAACAGCACTTGGCTTGGCCTGGTGCTCTGGGAAGGCAGCTGTACACATTACCAACGTGCTCTGGGCATACATACTGTCGGGTCACGAATAGCAAAGGGACCCTTGAAGAAGAGGTGCTGACTTTGTCCCCCATCCCCCTTACAGGAAACCTTTCCCCATTGGAGACAAGGTGACCTTCAGCGGTAAAGAATGTGTGTGCCAGACGTGTTCCCAGTCCATGACCAGCAGTAAACCCATCAAGATCCGCGGACCAAGCCGTGAGTCCTCCCCACAAGGCATCACTTGTCCAAAGGCACTACCCCCTCCCTGGCTCCATCTCCCTTAGCCCTGTTAGACCCAAAGAGAAGCAGGAGAGGTTCCCACCCTGGGGCCTCCTGAAGCATGACCCAGTTGGCATATGGCCCAGAAGCCCAAGTTTAACAAACACAGCACAGGAAAGACAGCTGCCCCACTTCAGTCAGTGATGGCCAGGTCACATCTCAGCCACATGGCTAATCTCTTCTGGGACAAGCTCAGTTCCTGGTCTTGTGTCCCAAGGGCATCCCTGCAGGGCTGATCACGTGTTTTATCACCATGGTTCTCAATTTTTACAAACCCTAATAAGAAAGAAATTGCAGACGTCTTACAAAAGGACCAGTGTGGGCATCCTGGGTGCAAAACAAAGGGCTATGCTAGTTTCTGTGTGGACCAGCTGCCTTAGCTTCACTGTGGCACATTTCTGGGCTCACCCTGAACCTCTAGGCTGGAACCCGGGAACCAACATTCTTTCTAAGCTTCTGGGGTGATTCCTTTGCTGTTCCTAAGATTGAAAGCCATAAGGAGGGAGCATACAGATTTAGTGAGGGAGGACCAAGGAACAGTCACCCTTGTGGAATATCCACTCCACTCCAGGTGCTTGCAATAAGATGTCTAATCTCTGTTCCCAGATGCTCCTGTCAGCTGCTGACCACGTACGCCCCCTGGCCCCCAGGTCTCTGTAAGGCAGGCTTAACTCCAGTGCTCTTTCATGTTATATGACACTCTCACTGGCC
The DNA here is from genome assembly GCF_033115175.1 of Lepus europaeus. NCBI lineage: Eukaryota > Metazoa > Chordata > Mammalia > Lagomorpha > Leporidae > Lepus > Lepus europaeus. The sequence goes on along the minus strand of NC_084830.1, from coordinate 131,103,775 downwards.
TTGTGGAGAGAATCAATGAAAATCCATTAGACTTCTAGGCTGCAGAGCTATGCGGGTACAGAGCTGTCGGCCATGCACCAGCACAGTCAGCAGGCTGGGACTGCCTCTGACCCAGGAGTATGCACAGAGAACACTCGCATCAGCAGGCCTGGGCTCCCAGGGGCTCCATTAGAGTCTGCTCAGTGGTGAGAGTCAGGAGGAAGACAGGAAAGGCTCTTTCCTTTGCTTGCCCTTCCTTTCGGTCAATACGAATTTGTCCCTGAAAGGCACAGTGCCCTTCCCTTGCACCCCTGTGATGTTCAAGAGCAGTTTACTGCTCTGCCAGTTCTCAGCTCCAGGTGGCTGAGTATGCACACTGCTGTCCTTCATAACCCCTTGAAGGCGTCATTCAGAATAACAGCAAGGCTGGGATACTGAGAGGCAGGACCATGGCTTGCTGAGGGGCCTGGAAACCAGTGGGACAGTGTGTGGGGCAGCGCAGAGAGAGGCCAGCTTCAGTATGGAGGCCACAAACCTTCTTCACAATTTCAAGCAGTCCTGGAGGCTTCCTAAGATTCAGTTTACCTAGCCATGAAAGACAGATGGAATTTCACATCATCCTAATGGGAGTATTGTAGAAAGCAGACTTACTAGTATTTAGGAATCAAGTTAGCAAACGTTGTAGTTTGTAAAATGCTGTTTAAATATAGATTGAGGGATGTCATTGGTGGAGAGGTTTAATATAGAAAGCACACCAAAGGCACATTGAGCATAAGACTTGCAAATCTGTTGTTATTTCTCTCTGGTTGCATTGTATGTTATGTGTACAATAAGGTCTCTAACAGATGGGAGATTTCCTCAGCTGACTGTGGGAGTCTCAGATGTGAGCATGCTCCCAAACAGAGGCTCCTAGTACCTAAATTCAAGTCCCAGTTCCACTCTCAATTCCAGTTTCTTGCTAATTCAGCCCCTGGGAGGCAGAGTTCAAGCAGTTGTGGCCTTGCCACCCTTATAGGAGACCTGAATTGAGTTCCTGGCTCTAGCTTGGCCCTGTCCTAGCCATTGTGAGCATTTGGAGAGTGATCAGTGAATGGGAGTCAGTCTCTCTCTCCCTCTCTCCCTCTCTCCCTCTCTCCCTCTCTTCCTCTCTCCCTCTCTTCCTCCTTCCCCTCCCTCCCTCCCTCTCTCTCTTTCTCTCTTTCTTCCCCTACCCCTTTCACTCTGCCTGTCAATATATTTTCAAAGAGAGAAGAGCCCCTACACATCTCTAGCATAGTTTTGCAGATGAGGAGGTAGAGAAGGGTGTGGGCAAGCAGGAAAGGTGAGGCAAGAGGAAGACATGAGTACACGGGCAGATCCAGGGGCAGTGTCTGGGATGGTAGTAGGTCTGGTTACTCACAGAGCAGACATCAATCTGTGGATCTGCAGTGCATGTTTTTTAGACGGATTTTCTCCAAGAGTTGTCACTGTTGCTGCTGAAAATGCAAGGTCGTCTCCTGACTAGAGGCTGTATAGGAAGGTCTTCTGCTTTACCAAAGAGTAGAGGGAGCCCAGACAGGTCCAAGAAATTGGTGAGAAGCACACACCATGGAAAAGGAAAGGGACACAGCTCTGGTCTTTGTTAACTCTACAAGAGTGTGAAGTTTCATCCCTTGAGGGGGAATAAAAATATTTTGGAAAAACAGGAGCAGTGTGTACCCCAAAGAAACAAAGTATACTCCAGGACTGTCTGAGAAAAGAATAGTGTTACCACAGGAACAAGAAATGTTTCCTTACACATCTCACTGAGCAGAGTCATCAGCAGTAGCCACATCGCCATCACCACCATCACAGTCACCAGCACCAACAGCACCATAAAAATCACCACTGTCACCACCACCACCACCATCATCACTACCACCCTTACCACCACCTTCACTGCCATCACCACCATCACCACGGTCATTATCATCACCCTCACAATTATCACCTAACTACCATCACCATTGCTAACACTGACTAACTGCTACTATTGCCAGGTGCTGCACAGATCTCACCAAGAATCAGTAGCAATAGCAGCTTTACCATCATTACCACACGATCATCACCACCATCAACGTCATTATTACTGCCAACATCAGTTGAATACCAATGGGCACTGTACTAAGTGGTCCATACAAAACATCTCATTTTATCACTATAACAACTCTATGAGAGAAATAAGAGTATTTCATAGATGAGAAAACTGATTCAAAGAGCATAAATGACTAGCCCAAAGTAATACAGATAATAAGTAATAGAACTAGGATGTGAAACCAGGTAGTCTGGCTATGGAGTTTATTCCCTTAACACCTGATACCAGAGACATGACTTGCTAATTGGGCAGAATCTTGTCTTCTATAATAGATAGCTTGCCATGACTCATAAAATACACTCATTTTTTGCTGATCTAAGCAGAATATAAATAGTAAAGAAGAACTAAAAATGACTGTCTGGGGTCTTTAGAGGCCTCCATAGTAAACTGAGAGGTTTGGGTGGAACAGGTGGTGTCATATTTTGTGCCAGCTGAAGACTGTAATTTGCACTAGAGAGGAACACACAAGTGGACAGCTGCTCTATAGAGACCAACTCAGACAGGGTGTGTTTTCTTTGACCCTGCTCATTGCACGAGACCCATGGGCCCCCTGGTGGGGCGCCTCAGGCCCCTTGGTGATCAAGAATGAACAGAGGGAGAAAAGGGAGAGAAGAGTTCTGCTAAATATGAAGCCAAAATCATGGAAGACTGGCAGTATGACACAGAAAGGCACCCCATAAATCTCAGGAGTATAAGCAAGGCTTCCTATAGCAGGAATATTGCTCTGGCCTCAAAATTCCATTTCTTATTTATTTGAAATGCAGACTTACAGACACAGAGACAGAAGATATCTTCACTCTCCAAATAGCCACAACAGCCACGGCGGCACCAGGGCAGTACCAGGCTGGAGCCAGGAGTCAGGAGCTTCATCCCTGTCTCCCATGTGGGTAGCAAGGGCCCAAGCCCTTGGGCCATCTTCTGTTGCTTTCCCAGGCACATTATCAGGGAACTGGATAAGAAGTGGAGCAGCCAGGACCCAAAAAGGCACCCAAATGGGATGCCAACATTGCAGTGGATGTTTAAGCTTATGCTACAATGCCATCCTTTTGCTCTAGCTTCAGATCAGAGATTGGATAATACATGGAATATGTTTAATAATAATGACAACAAATTAAAAATAGATCTCAGAAAAATAAAAGTGGGCATAAGAGAGGGAGGAGGAAGAGGGGTGCGGGCAGCATGAGAAGATTCACCATGTTCCTAAAGCTGTAATTATGAAGCATATGAAGTTTGTAACTGTAAAGCTGTACAATTCTACATACATTCCTACAGACTTACTTCTAAGAGTATGGTTTAAAAACTCACCATGGGGCCCCAAATCCCCTTAAGCTGATTGGTAAAAATACCATCTTAAGTGTTAAAGTGACCATATGGATAGGTTTAAGGGTTTGATAATAATACTAGATATAATTTAAAAGGGGTGAATGCTCCAACATTCCACACATTCTGTGTGGAAGCAGTCCACACAGAAGACTCATAGAATGACAATATCTTTAAATAGCACTCTGACCTCAGAATCAGCCCTTAAGGCATTCTGGTCTGGCCAAAAAGCCACGAGAGCATTTCAGGCATAGAAAGCCAAGACACTGTGACAAAAAATGTCCTACATGAAGGACCTCGGTAGTTGAGACTCTAGTGAAAAGAAGTGGTCATCAAAGAAGGAGGTGCTTTTTTCTGAAGGGAGGAGAGAAATTCCACTTTGCTTATGGCCTTGTCTAAATACTGACAGAGTTTGTGGACTCAAAAGGCTTCCATAGCCTAGGCAGCTCATGTCAAGAGCCTTGAGTGATCACGGACATAATACATGAGAGTATTAATTGCTAAATTAACAACAAGAGTCACTGTGTACCAACTTCCCGTGCAGGACCTCTGTCCTCAAAGAGTTGTACTAATTATGTCTAAGTGCTTGCAAAACATGTATCATTCTTGAGTGCTTCTTTAAAGTTAATTAAGTTTCTGAAAAAAAAAAAAATAAATGAAATTAATTTCAAGATGCAATGACTTTTAACAGCCCCTGTCTCAACTGTTAAGGAACTGTTTTGTTTTTGCTTTTGTTTTTCTCATGCAAATTATTGGACTCTTTACTTGGTATAGAGTTGGTCTTCTGTATACAAAGTTAATAAAAAATGGATCTTAGTGGAGAATGGGAGAGGGAAGAGGACGAGTGGTTGGGAAGGCAGGTATGGTGGAAAGAATCACTAGATTCCTAAAGTTGTTCTAATGAGATGCATGAAGTTTGTATTCCTTAAATAAAATGTTTCTTTTTATTTATTTATTTAGAAAGCTTTTATTTAATAAATACAAATTTCATAGGTACAGCTTTAGGAATATCGTAGTTCTTCCCCCCCCCCCATACCCGCGCTCCCACCCACACTCCTGTTCCACCTCCTACTCCCTCTCCCATCCCATTCTTCATTAAGATTCATTTTTAATTATCTTCATATACAGAAGGCCAACTCTATACTAAGTAAAAATTTCAACCATTTGCACCCACACAGACACACAAAGTATAAAGTACTGTTTGAAGAAGAGTTTTACCGTTAATTCTCACAGTAAACTCATTAAGGACAGATGTCCTACATGGGGAATAACTGCACAGTGCCTCCTGTTGTTGTTTTAACAATTTACACTCTTATTTATGATGTCAGTGATCACCCAAGGGTCTTGACATGAGCTGCCAAGGCTATGGAAGCCTTTTGAGTCCACAAACTCTGTCAGTATTTAGACAAGGCCATAAGCAAAGTGGAAGTTCTCTCCACCCTTCAGAGAAAGCTTGTTGGTCACTCTTTCCCCTGGGATCTCACTCACAAAGATCCCTCATGTAGGTCATTTTTTGCCACAGGCTTTCCATGCCTGAAATGCTCTCATGGGTTTTTTAGCCAGATCTGAATGCCTTAAGGGCTGTAAATAAAAGGTTTCTTAATAAAAGGAAAAATAAATAAATAAAAACTTTTTTAAAATTTTTAAATAATAATAATGACAACAAGCACTTATTGGGTAACTATCTGCCAAGCATTTGCTAAGGCTTTACAGACCTAACTTCAATTCATCTTTATACCAGTCCATGAGGAAGACATTCAGATAGGAAGCCAGAGCTTATTGATCATGTGACTATTAAGTAGGAATTCCCGCCTCCCAGACCAACTTTTCAGCACTCACTCTCACCTCTCAGCCTGGCCTCTAATCTCTACACTGTAGCAGCTCCTAAATTTTAACTGAAGGTGCCAAATTCATCTCAGATGCATCACTAAAACTTAGAGAGAGAAGACTCATTACTACAATGTGGCTGTAAAACATGTAGCTGTCAAATAAATTGTATTGAGGACACAATTGTATTGTGTTGTTGGCCAATAACATGTCTGACTCCAAGAAATCCACAAGTGACTTTGGTCAGTGGATGACCACATAAAGTGAAGTGTAAGGAATGAAGAAGAAGAAACCATAGGTGTCTTTAAATACTGGAAGGAAGTCTCATGTGGGAAAGGAGGTAGGTTTTTCTTGGTTGTGTAAGACAGGGAGAGTCACAAGGAGTCAGGTCTCAGCTCCATATAAAGAAGACACTTGTGACAGTCCTACCTATCCGAAAGCAGAGTGGGCTGCCCATGCCTCGAGGAAGCTAAGCAGAGATGGGGTGCCACCTGTTAAGATGCTACAGATCCCTGCACTGGGTAGGCTATTTGACCAAATGCTCTGTGAACTCTGAGTTCCTGTGGAATTATTAAGCCTTGTCAGGGAAGCCCTCAGAGACACAAGTTCAGTCTTTGCAGTCTACAAAGCTCTATGAGACGCCTGAAGTTCTCAGTTTCCTCTCCACAGAGTATGGACCACCTTTCTAAACACTATGTTCTGAAAAATACTAACTGGAGAGGCTGTACAGGGAGACTTACAGAATGATCCCCAGAGAAAGGAAGGCAGACAGACAAATCTCAAAATGTTTCCTTCTCCCAGCACCCTTCTACAGGCCTGGAGCTCAAAGCATTTTACAGTTGGAGACCTTCCTACCCCTAGCTTCTACTCAGGAATATTAGAAGAACAGTCAGCAGCCAGGAAGCAAGCACTGTGCAGGCTTATGCTCACAAACACTTCATCAGGCCCTCCTCCAGCCTGCTGGACACGCAACCCTTCCTCTATACACAGACACATCATCTTCATTCCAGGGCTAACTCCCGACTGAGGGCTTCCAGACAGGCGCCCCAAACTTCACATGCATTTCCTTTCTCCTCAATGCCCGCCAAGGGCGCATTTGTCTAGTAGTGCCAACAGGGAAGTTTGTCCTCTGGTCAACGTGGCCCCATGACCTTTTCCTCCTCCAAAGTCAGCCTGAATTCCCAGAATCTCCCAAGTACTGTGAATGCAGCTTCCACTTCCTGCCCACATAACCCCAAGGACATTCACTGAGCAATAAACTAAACCCAAGGTCCACCCCAGCTTCTGTGGGTTCCAAAACACCATCTAGGGTGACAATGACAAGGAACAAATGCACCTTTCTGGTTTAGGACACTCTCATCAGATGCTTTCATCCATACTACTTGGGGAGGCAAGTGTTTGATTTAGAAGCACACTGGGGGAAAGGTGGGGTGGCAAAGCTGCTGTCCTTTCTCTACACACTATAAGGCCCACTTGTTCTTACTTATTCAGCAAATGTGTATTGAATTCCTACTATGTGTCCAGCATCCTGCTGAGTAAGGGAATCAGTTTAACTGCAAAATACAAACACGGCCCTTGCAATTGAGTGCACAGTGTCAGAGTAAGGAGAAAGGTGTGGCCCATCCCCAGGAGTATCATATAGAGATTTTGGCAGGTCCAGGTGGGGCCTGTGATGCCAAAAGTATGCAAGCTCCCAGAGCTCCAGATGCTGGAGCTGCAGGTGCTGAAATTCAGAGAGTAAGATGAGCTATGTTAGCATCCTGAGAATGGGCCAGAAACATTACAGGGTCTGCACTGGATGAACAGTGGCCAGGATGATAAGCAAGGTCTTTCTTTCTCCTCCACACCAAGATCCTTGCCAAGAGGCCAGGACTCTGGTGACCTTTGCTGTCACCTGTGGAGCAACACAGGGTGGGAGCAGCTACAGACAAGCTGGTGTTCCTGGGGGGCAATGGTGGGACCTGAGATGATGGCAAGAGGTCGGAGGAGTCCAGGATATTGTACTCATCAGTGTCCCCTGTTTTTGCAGACTGTGCCGGCTGCAAGGAGGAGATCAAACATGGCCAGTCGCTGCTGGCGCTGGACAAGCAGTGGCATGTCAGCTGCTTCAAGTGTCAGACCTGCAGTGTCATCCTCACCGGGGAGTACATCAGCAAGTGGGTCTCTCTCCCCTCTCTGTCCCCACTCACTGGGCCTCTGCATCCAATGAACCTGTCCCACCTGGGCCTGCCCGAGCCTCCAGCAGCATCTCCTGTTATTCCCACTGGGGCCACACAACAACTGTACCATCCTCTCTGAACCCTCAGACCCTCCCAGGCTGTTGCTTCTGCCTGAGACATTCCTCGCCCTTCCTCACCTGCTTGTTCCCCCTCCTTTGTGGTCTTGATTTCCATGCCTTCTGCTCAGAAGTGGCCTCATACCATTTCCTGACACCTCTAGTCCTTCAATATCAGCCTTCCCACTGCTACTGCTGTTTATCATCATGATACCAGCTACCACTATGGAGTTTTCATTACGTGCAGGGACCTGACTGCCTGCTTGGCATGGGTTTTCACCTTAGCACCCACATCCCCAAACACTACCCCAGGAGACACTCATGCTCACACAGTATTGAGTCTTGGAGGAATAAGTACTCTGCTCCAGTGGTGGTGCTCTCTGTCTGTCTCTGCCAGGATGGGAGTTTCATTTTAGTCATTGTTGGGTCTGCTGCCCTTGGCACAGTACCTGATGTGGGCCACTCATGGTGGTTGAAGGAATTTAAATAAGATGAGAAGAGGTGATGAACACATAAAGAGAGGGGCTGACCCCCAGGGACCTGCACAAAGGAAGCATTAAATAAGGCTCCCTTGTTGCTGGGCCCTGGTGACCAAAGGTAGTCCCACACCTGCAAACGGTCCTGAGCACAGCCTCTCATGGCTGAGACATTCTGTGACCCCAGACTCCTCCTAGGCCCTGCTCCCTGAATGCGCATGCTCAGCTGTCAAGACACTTACAGTCTAGAGAGGGGGTTACGCTGTATCCACGAGGACCCTGGCACCAATGGAGGCGGCATGTGACGCTCAGCAAAAGCTTAATTCTCTAAAAGCTTTTTGATCATACGTGATAGAAAACTCAACTCCAGCTCACTTCAAAGCAAGGATGGGAGTTTAGTAACTCATAGAAATGCAAAGTCCAGAAGAGCAGTGGCTGTAGGCATGACTGAATCCATGAGCTTAAGCATACAGTACATTAGTATTACAGGAGTCTCTTTCCTTCTTTCTCTCTTTCTCTCCTCACCCTTTTCTCTCTTCTTGCTTTCTTCTCACCCTCATTCTCTCTCTCTCTCTCTCTCTCTCTCTCTCTCTCTCCCTCTCCCTCTCTCTCTCTCTCCTCCTGTCATCCCCAGCTATTCTTTCCTCTGTGTGTGGATTTTCTCTCAATCATGTCTTCCCCAAGTATGATCACCAGCAACTCCAGGGTGTCATTCCACAAGCTTTGCAAGCCTAGCAGAGAAAAAGGACTTTTTCCCAAGAACTCCAACAAAAACCCCATAACTGCCTCTGACATGGCTATCTCGGGAAACACTCATTCCTGACAACTCACTAGCCAAGAGGATCTGAACCTTAGAACCAGAGAGTCACCCTCTGTGACTCCCAGGAGGCTCAGGTGGAAGGTTGGCTTCCATAGAGATTGCCACCACCAGGGGAAATGGAAGCTGGGCAAAGAGCATGAGTGGAGGGTTGTGAATAGTCAGAGGAAGGGACAGTCCTTTCAACTAGCAAGAAGTGGAATCTGCAGTCTGTGAGAGCTGCATGGAAGGTGATAGTACCTGAGCTGGACCTTGATAAAGATAAGATTTAAAAATGCAAAGGATTGGATGTGAGGGTGATCTGGCTGCAACATCTGTCACCCCATTGATCATCAGGGTTGATTGGGCTGATCTGGCTGGCTTAGTAGATGTCCCTTCCTCCTTCACCGCTCCATGTGCGTCCCCCTTAAGCTGCGCGCTCAAAGAAGACGATTTTCCCTGCTAGAGGAGGACTGGTCTTTGGTCAAGGGTATAGGAGTAGCTGCGCTCCCCTGCTAGAACCTCCAAACAAGCTCTGAAAGTCCATAAAAATGCAAAGGAGAGTTTGTGGGCATAATGCCTTGTCTGGTCAAGGGCAGGGAGTGGGCAAGTGCTGAACCCTTCCACCTGTTTGGGGGCTTCGGTGTGCACAGGTGAATCTGGGTCCCAAGCTGCTGAGGTGGGTCACTGAGAGCTCTGGATGCCAGGGTAGGAGTTTACACTGCCCTGCAGATCTGCCAAGTAATGTGTACCCTTAGGATGTTGCCAGCTGAGAGTCCTTAAGTCTGGGAGCCCAGAATTCACAGGGGCACTCAGGGCTCACTCAGAACTCCTCTAAAGAAGACCTGGCCCAGTTTGCCCACTGCATCTGATGCCTCTGTAATCTGGTCCTGGCCCCCCACCCGACTGCAGCTGTGTGGCGGGGGCTCGGGGCACTGGCTGCAGTGTCAGGAGCCCAGAATAGAAGCCTGGCCAGTGTGGCCATGGCAGGGGGCTCAGCTGCTCTGAATGTCCATTTCCTCATTTATGAAAATGGAGATAAGAGGACTCCATTCTGCATGGGGTGCAGAAAGGCTCGGGTGTCTACTTCTTATCTATTAAGTGCCAGGGAAGATTCACATTACCATCTGGCTCTTCCTAACACTCCTGTGTAGTTCAAATTCCCCAAGACCTCAAAATTCATGGATCCCAGGAGGTTGTGTACACATTTATATTCAAATTTAGATGTCACCTTGCACATACACACACACACAAACACACACACACTTGACAAATAACCTTTTCCCCCTGCAGAGTTCCCTCCACACCACAGAGCGAGAACCTGGTTTCAGTGGGAGGAGTTGGAGGGGAAGAAGAGGCTTGTCTCATGGGCACCCCAGAAAGTCCTTGCCTGTGGGCCCATTCTCACCGCCAGCACTTCCCAAGGCTTCAGTGCTCGCTGCTGCTTCTCCTTCAGGGGAATGCTGACTGCCCTGCTGCTCAGGCTGGGCTCTCAGCCACCCTAGCCTGGCCATAGCTTAAAGATGGGAAAACATCATGTCTGTCCTCTGAGGCTCTCTGAACCTGAGCTAAGTCTTCTTATGCTTAAAAGTGGGGGAAATGGCCAGCGCCGCGGCTTAATAGGCTAATCCTCCGCCTGCGGCGCCGGCACACCGGGTTCTGGTCCGGGTCGGGACACCGGATTCTGTCCCGGTTGCCCCTCTTCCAGTCCAGCTCTCTGCTGTGGCCCGGGAGGGCAGTGGAGGATGGCCCAAGTCCTTGGGCACTGCACCGGCATGGGAGACCAGGAGGAAGCTCTTGGCTCCTGGCTTCGGATCAGTGCGATGTGCTGGCCGCAGCGGCCATTGGAGGGTGAACCAGCGGCAAAAAGGAAGACCTTTCTCTCTGTCTCTCTCTCTCACTGTCCACTCTGCCTATCAAAAAAAAAAAAAAAAAAAAAGTGGGGGAAATGTACCCCTCTCCTCTAAGGACTCAGGCCTTATAGCAAGGCCATCCCAGCAGCTGAGCTGAGCTTCCCAGTGTCCCCAGCCAACTCCATTGTCAGCCCTAGAGAGCTAAGCACCAAACACCCATCCTGAACACCCTTCTCAGCCTTCACACCCACTAGTACTCACCAAGGGCCGGGCCCTGTGCCGAGCCCTGGAATACACTGGACCCATCTCTTTTTGTCCTCATGACAACCTGCATGAGAAACTGGACTGCCTGGGTTTGATTTCCAGCTCCAGGTCAGACCATGGGGCCTGGAACAAATTACTCCACTACCTTCTGCTTGGATTTTCTTGTCCACGTACTAGGGAGCTGACAGTTCTGACCTCATAAGGCTGCTATGGGGAGTAAACAGAATAACCATCAAAGGGCCTGGCACCTGCTGAGCAGTGTTTGCGTCTGAATAGTAGGGGACAGTACAATAACAATGAACAACAGTCATTGCTGTCCAACAAATCATAAGCACTGAGTAGAAAGGAGTACTGGAGAGGTAGAACGGAGAGGCTTCCTGTTTTCGACTGAACTGGGCACCTGGTCAGATGGCTCTTCTCCTACAGGTGAAATGTGTGATTAAAAGAAGGATACCTTAGGATACAAAAAAAACTGACCACATCGATTCATCTCCTAGAAAGGAAATTGGGAGGGGTTGAAGGGAGGGTGGAGACTTCCCTTTTTGCTTTAGGAACATTGAGCTGCAAGCAAATATTACCTACTCTAGATAGAATAGCACTTAGATAAATGTTTTAAATACCTTTCAAAAAGAGTACTTTGGAGTAAAGGGAACATAGTAGGCTTTGAAAACTTGTGGGAAAAGAAGTGGGTAAGTGGCAAGGGGATACCCATAGCTGGCCAGCCAGCAGCAGGGGTGCCCACGTGTCCAGGAGCCTGTCGTGATGCAGGTCCTGGGCCCATGGCCCAGGGATTCCCTGATTCTGTAGCTCTGAGGGGTGTCTGGAAAGATTGCACTTTAATGAGCTACCCATGTGCTTCCAGTCTTAACCCAGTAGGCTGCAGGTGCTGGGCCAGCCATGGGACCCCCTTCCCCACTGGGAGCCCTCACCTCCTCCCTCGTGTGACATTCCTCTTGCAGGGATGGCGTTCCGTACTGTGAGTCTGACTACCACTCCCAGTTTGGCATTAAATGTGAGACCTGTGACCGATACATCAGCGGCAGGGTCTTGGAGGTAAGTGAACATCAGTAACTGTGAAGCTCTCTCAGCAGGGATGGTCCGTGACTCCACAAAGTCATCGCTGAGGAAGGAGAGTCATGTCACATTGCCTCAGCCTCTCTCCCAGCTTTGCTTGCTACCTGACCTTGAGCACATAACCTTGCCGAGATCTATGGGCATCCCCAAAATGAGAAGCTGGATGAAATTATCTCCCAGCTTTACAAAGAAAATCAGCTGCTGCTTTGAGTTTAAACCCACACAGATTTCTACAGAGTAACAATTACAATTTTCTCTCCAGTCCTGCCTGAGGATGAAAACCTTTTTTTATTTGTTAAGTATTTGGTAATGTGCTGATTTAAGAACCAGCTTGTCTAGCAGCCTGCTCCCTAAGTCCTTTTTGGCTGGTCGTCACCATGGCAACAGTTCTCCCCAGCCTCCCATGCACAGCTCGCTCTTCCAGGACAGACAACCTGCAGCACCCTTGCTGAGCCTCTGCCCAAGCAACCAGTCCACTGGCCTTGGCCTTTCTGCCTTCCCGCCTTCCCACACCCTGTGTGCCTGAAAGCTGTCTTCCTATGTTTTGGACTACTCAGAAACAGGAAAGACTTTGGTCCTAAGGAAAAACCATAGCTTAAGAGAACAACTGGGTTCTGACTCTACTGCTAACTCATGCCTCTCCTGGCCTCAGTGTTTCCATCTGACAGTGGCTGGGGAAGGACAGGCCAGGTCTGCTATTAATGCAGCCAAATATGGCCAGTTGGTCATGGTAACATAGAGTCCTGTATTGAGAAGGATCCTGCAGCCACATGTGGGCTCAGCATGAGACAGTGTAGTGACTGGAGAAGAGATGCATTGAAGCCCAGTCCTGAGGATGAAGAGGTAGAGGAAGAATGAGCTTGACCCTTTGAGGAACAGAGAAAAAGGCCTTTGTGGCTGATTTCTGTGAAGCAAGGCTTGGGGCCAATGGAGGGTAGCATGTAGGGCATACCATATTCAGCTCTGTAGACCAGGTTTAGGAGTTTGGGTTCTATACTAAGTGCAACGGAAAGCCACTGGAGAGTTTAAACCAGAGCATCACGACAAAGATATGTGTGTGTGTGTGTGTGTATGACTTATTTGTTTGAGAGGTAGAGTAACAGAGAGAGGGAAAGACAGAGAGAAAGGTCTTCTACCTGCTGGTTCTCTCCCCAAATGGCTGTAACAGCTGCCCTGGGCCAATCCAAAGCCAGGAGCCAGGAGCTTCTTCCAGGTCTCCTACACAGGTGCAGGGGCCCAAACATTTGGGCATCTTCTACTGCTTTCTCAGGCTATAGCAGAGAGATGAATTGGGTCATAAACCACTACCTATATGTGTGTGGTGCTGCAGGCAGACGCTTAGCCCACTATGACAGCATCAGTCCTGATAAGATTATATTTTTAAAAGACTGCACTGTCTACCACATGGCAAACTGACTATACGGACTCAGAATCAGATGAGAAAATGTACAGAGTTGGTGAATAATTTAGCATCTCCTGGGAGCAGGAAAGAGTGCAAAGCAGAGGTTACAGCAGAAACACAGGAATGGCTGTTGGGCCCAGGTTTCCTGGGATACAATAGGGAGTTTGTATGTGATTCTCTGGGCAATGTGGAGCAAAAGAGAGACTGAGCTGGAGTGATCTATTAGAGCTGCACCTCAGCAAGGACAAGTGATGATGCACACAGGCTAAACTTGAAGGGAAGATTCTGGAAGGGGAGACCAGTGAAGAGGCCAGTGGCACAATTTGTAGATGTGGGTATTTAGGGAGAAAAAGCCAAAATTTGTGTCCAAATATCAAGCCTGAGTGAGAGGAAGTCTGGTGTTGCCATCTGTAGAAATGGCACAGCAGGAAAGATGCAGATCTGGGCAGAAACATGGCAAATTTCATTTGGGATAGGCTGTGATCGAAATCCCAGGAAGGTTTCAAAAACGCAGTCAAAAAAGTGGATCCGAGCTCAGACACAAAACTCAGGCCTGCACTGCGGCCAGCGCACTGTGCCGATCCGAAGCCAGGAGCCAGGTGCAAGGCCCAGGCACTTGGGCCATCCTCCACTGCCCTCCCAGGCCACAGCAGAGAGCTAGACTGGAGGGGGAGCAACCGGGACAGAGTCCAGCACCCCAACTGGGACTAGAACCCGGGGTGCCAGCGCCACAGGCGGATCTCCTTTGGAGAGAATTATCTAATCATCTACTGATTCTTGGTGTTTCAACTGAAGCATTCATTTTATCTATTACACTATAATAAGATTATCAATTAGCATAAATAATAAGTATATTATTTCAATTATGTAAATGAATTAAAATATAGAAATGTAAATGAAATATTGTATATGGCATTGAAATAATATAAACAAAATTTTAAAGATCAACTAAAAATGGAAAATATTCTTGAACTTCAAGGAGACTGAAAACATGAATTTGAAACAGAACCATCAAACTTGTCATCATTTCATGATTTCAGAAAAGAGATGATCTGATTAGTGATTTATCTGAAGTATAACAAATACAAAGAGGAAGAAAAGTAACTGCAATCCAGAAATACATCTCAGTAAATATTTTGTGAATTTTTTCCTTAAACTAAGTATTATAATACACTGAGGCTTGTACACTTCATGATGACAAGATCACATATTAAAATGGAAATTTTCCAGTTCACTACTGTCATCATTTGTTTTGCTAACATGATAAATGTATTTCTCAATATATTTGTTGAGGCTGAAAGGGCCAGCAAAATAAAGAACTTTTGGACAGAAAAAAAAAAAACTCAGGCCTGGAGGGGCCAATCTAAAAAAAAATCAGCATTTGGGTAATTGCACCATGAGAGTCATCAGGATATCTAAGACAAGACAGGGAGGAGAGAGAGGGAGAGAGGAAGAGAGAGGGACCAAAGCAGCCTTGGGGAGGTGCAGAAAGAGGTGGAGGAGTTAGAAGATGCGAGGGGTTATCAGGGATGGGGTGGAACATGGGGTAGGTAGTAAAGGAACAGAACTTCAGGAAGCATGTGAGGTCAGTCAGAGTGTTGGTCGAACTCTGCAGAGCAGTAAGGGCTATCTGGGCTGAGAATAAGCTGTTAGCTGTGGGGCCAGGCACCCCACTTGTCCTGGTGTGGCAGGTCAATAGGATGGAAGATCACAAAGCAGGCTTTTCTTTCAAAAAGAAACTTTGGTTACATGCAGGGCTGCAGATGGGAATGTGTTCCAGCGTTTCCAAGCTGCTTTGTGATTCTGTGGGGGTGGCTATCTTACCCCCACCCCCACCCCAGTCTGACTGTTTAGCATGCGGTAGCCTCCCCTTCTCTCAGCTCTCATCCTCCTCCAACCCCTCCCCCCAGCAGCTGTGACTGGTTTCTATTGATTCCATTTGTACAAGGATCCATTAACATCTTGGACTGATTTTTTTTTTTCCTTGAGCTAGAAGAGATTTTTAGCAATCAACTAGTTCAAGCTCTTCATTTGATAGAAAAGTGAGACCCAAGACATGAGGTACTTTTCCAAGGTTAGACAATATTTCTAGTAGAAAGCAAACCAGCATCTAGGACTACAGACTCCCCTCTCCCCTACTGATGCTCATACCTCTCAGACACTCAGGGTCTCTGAGGCAGCATGATGTCAGGAAAAACTACAGTCGCAGTGAAACAGACTTGGATTCAAGGTTTGCCACTTCTAGCTGTGAAGTCCTAAGTCAGTTACCTTCTCTGGGTCTTTTATCTAGTAACAGAGAAAACTATCATCATTTAATTCTTAATGCATCTGCCAGGGCTTTTTTGGTTGCAAGTATAGGAATTATACTCAAATGTCTTAGACCAGAAATGAAGTCTGTCCAGCCCATAATAAAGGTACCAAGAGTAATTCTTGCTTCAAGCTCAGCTGGATCCAGTGCTTAACCAAAGTCATTTGGAGTCTCTGGCCATCTTGCTTCCACTCTCCCCCAAGTCAGCTTCATTCTCAGAAAGGCTCTCCTCTACAGTGGAGAGGCGGACACCAGTCACTCCAGTCTCACAGCATCCTTTCAGCCTGTATCCCCAGCAGAAAGTGAGCTGATCCAAGTTGATCATCTTGGGACTCACTGATCCTGGACAATCTCAAGCCCATCCCTGAACCAATAGCTGACTCAGAGTTGGAATGTGTTTTTTGTTGGGATCAGCACTGATTAACTGTATGGAATGATATGGGGATGTCCCACCAAGGAAAGCTTGATGCTATTTCTGGAAGAAAGGGGAAAGGATGTTTCCCAGGGAGGAACAGTGGCCCACTACAGGATCCAGCATGATGCCTGGTAAACAGCAAGCATTTAATTAAATTGTTTCTCCTTCTCTTCTCATCTCACCTCTTCCCTCCCCAGGCCATCATTAATCCAATCTTTAGTGACAGAGCTCAATATGCTGAGTGTCACTCACATTCTCTCCTTAACTGTCTCCCTACCAAGGAGAACACAAACCTGGTTTCCTTGCTGCTGCATTTCCCAGCCCTGTTTGTCATCCAGTCCTCTCCAGTAAGCCCCATTTTTCTAGTACCAATTCTTTGCCCTGTTTTTTCACTATTTTGTTGTCTTCAGTTTGTCAGCAGATGAGCAGGTTCATCTTTTCTTGCTGACTTGGCTTTTCCTTATGCAAGGTACAGACTGCCCTAACAGCCTCCCTTCCCTCTTGCTGTTGTCTAAATCATCCGTGGCCAAGTGTGCTTAGCTGAGCCCAAAGCGTCTTTCAGCTGGGATAGGGTGGTGGGCTGTGACATTTAGGAAGATGCTAAGATTCATTTCTGCCGAGGCGCTGCTGCCTCAGAAAACAGGTCTATAATTGAAAAGTTAAAGAGACACAGAGTGCGAAGAGGCTACTAATTAAACCTATTATCTCTGTCATGGTACGAGAGAATCAGTCCCACAACACCCTAGCTTGAGAAAATAGCAGGCTCCTTCCAAAGTTTGAATATAGGTAGTCTTGATGACAAGAACATTTTCTCATTGGTGGGAACCATGTAAACAACCAAAAATGAAAAAAATAGAGATTTTTTTCCTTTTATAAAAATCAGTCCTTTCTACATTCTTGCTAAGTTTTTAGAATAAATTGACTGCTCCAGAATAAGCAAAATTCCATTCCAATACATGAACCCCAACAAAACAAGGTTTGGAAATAGCTCTTCTTATTATGCTGTTGTAATTTTGAATTGGAAAGGACCCATTAGCATTAGTCCAAATAATGGCTTTGAGAGGGGACTTTACAACACTTCAGTGTCTACCAGTTTCCCCCAGATATTACCTAAATACACAAATCACATCAAATCAATTCAAATTAACCCTGCCTTGACATGCAAAATATTCCTTCACAACAAACCATACCTTCCACTCAATCGCTGCACAAAGCTCCCCCCATGTAGAAATTCTGGAGCCGCCACTGAAAGGCCCTTACACATCAAGTCCTCTCGGCTGCCATTTTGGTGCCAGAACTGCCAGTGTAGAAGTGAGTAATGGGCTGGCAATGGCTCTCCCAGATCCAGCCCCAACGCTGCCTGTGAGAACTTAGGCACAAACTGCTCTGAGGTGGTTTCTTCCGCCACAGAAAACTCACAGCTGCAAATCATTTCCATTGTAGTGAGGAAGAGAGGTGGAAATAGGGAAGGGGGCTCACCAGAGTCATAGTCGGGTGAGCTGCAGATAGGGACAGAGGCTCCCAGGTACAACAATCAAGCTTCAGGAGCTCTCCAATAGGTCTGGCTTTACAAGTCCTGTTATTTATACACTGAGCCTAAACATCTGCCCTTCACATACTACTCTCACTGTTTTATCCATGTCTGTGAGCCTTTGATACTTATTCTGACTGAATAATTTGTCTTTAAGCTTTACGAAAACTTATACAACATAACAGGAAAACCAGCATCATGTGTCATATTGCAAGTAACTCAAAAATGAATACAAAGAATCTTCAAAAAGATCATGGAAAATGTGTCTTACTAAAGAAAAATTCATGGATTCAATTATTTTTGCACCAAAATAAGCGTGTCTTTTTAAAAGATTTATTTATGTATTTATTTATTTATTTGAAAAGCAGAGTTACAGAGAGAAAATGACAGAGAGATCTTCTATCCACTGGTGCACTGCCCAAATGGCCAAAACAGCCAGGGTTTGGTTACCCTGGAGCCCAGAAGCCAGGAGCCCAGAACTCCATCCAGGCCTCCCATATGGGTGGCAGGGACCCCAGTACTTGGGTCATCTTTCACTGCTTTTTCAGATGCATAAGCAGGGAGCTGGACTGGAAGTGGACCAGCCAGGACTTGAATCAGCACCCATATGGGATGCAGGAAATGCAGACTTAACCTGCTGTTCCACAACACCAGCCACTAAACTTGTCTTTGAATTCCATTTTTCATGAACTTTCTGAAGTCCTTTCATATAGTTCTAAATTCTATTTTTTTTTTTTTTTTGAGAAGGCTCCAAAGCTTGCTCCTGTTCTCATTCTTTAAAAGGTAGTAAGTACTTGATAGTTGTTAAAGACATACTGGCATCAAACTGGTAGTCTCCCCTGATAAAAATCAGAAGAATTGATAGAGCCTTGAAAGACAGATAGTTTTTTCACTGTTACAATGTTATTAAGTCCCAAGCTCATATGCCATGTAAAATTATTTTGGGTACTGCTAGTCCATTTCCCTAGAAGTGGGAAAGTGGAATAGTGGTCTCTGAAGGGCCCTTCCCACTGCCAGGATAGAAGTGCAACTGTCCATGGAAGTCCGCTGACCTATCATCAGGGACCCGCAATCTAAATCACCAAGCTTCCTGGGTTCTGAACCCCCAAGGAGACTCCTAACCAACTTTATGGCCATGAAGACACCAGCAACACTCATGCCCCCCTGGAAATGTCTAAACCCAATCCTTCCCACTGTCCTGGCTCTGACGAACTGCTTCATCTCTTGATTGCCATAGGCAGGGGGGAAGCACTACCACCCAACATGTGCCAGATGCGTACGCTGCCACCAGATGTTCACCGAAGGGGAGGAGATGTACCTCACAGGTAAGCAAATCTGACCCTATGTAAAAGGCATTCTAATCTGCACACGACTGGAAAGGAGATACAATCTCCTTCTGTTTCAGTGTTATCTTGGCTTTTGGCTTGTCCTCAAAATTGCAATTAATTCTCCCCCTCTCTGGTCAGATGGGAAAAGTTGCTGGTGTGGCTAATATGAAGTGACATGTAATCTGCTTTCCATCTTTCTGCGCCTCCACCCGCTGCTCGGCTGGCCTGCTTCCCTGGCAGTGCTCTGAGAAGACTCCCCTGGCTCTGCCAGGGGTGGGAGGTTGAGCTGTGTGGAGCCAAGGGGCCAGAGAACTAGAGAGACACTCGCAGAGTGTCCACAGTACTACTTTTCTCTCCATCCTGTATCCCTGCATCACAGAGCATTGCACAAGGCTACTGCTAAGGTCTTCCAGGGACTCTGAAGATGCACAAAGAGGAATTGGGATGCCAATAGTCCCCAACCACAAACCAGGGCTTCTTTCCTCTGCTACTTCCCAGGGCCCAGCCTTCTTGCCCTGGGATTCTTACAACAGTCATCCAGTTGGCCTCCAGGTCATCTGTCCTCTGCCCAGTGCATCATCCCAGGGCATCGCAGTGCTTTTGGCACTTCTCCCACTTAGGGGTCTTCCAGGCCCCTCCCTGCCCACCAGCTTAGGAATATTCAGTATAGTATTTAAGATCTCACCAAGGCTCCAAACTTCCTAGCCTTAGGCATACCCAACACTTTGCTGACAAAGCTAACATAACATCACTTATTCATCCACTCAACTGCTATTTCCTGAGCCCTACCTCATGCCAGGGCGTGCAGTTGGCCGTAGTGAGGTCCAATCACAGTCCTACAGTCCAGCAAGAGATCCAGGTGTTAGTCAATAATCACACAAATAAATGTCAACACTGATGAATTTATGACAGGGAGAAGCAAGGGGGTTTTCTGGGCACATAATGAGGTGGGAACAGAGTCAGGGGAGACCCCTACCAAAGAGCTGAGAGCTTAGATGGAAAAGTCACTGGGCACTGGCTGGTGTCTTAGTCCATTCGGCTGCCATAGCAAATGACACAGACCATAGACTAGGTGGCTTATAAACCACAGACATTTACTTCTCACAGTTCTGGAGGCTGGCAGTCCATGGCCAAGGTGCCAGCAGGTGCTATCTACAAGGGCCTGCTTTTTCATAGATGGTACCTTCTTGCTATGCTCTATCATGGTGAGAAGGTCCAGGTTTCCCAATCTTGGAGGCCTCCTTTATATGGGTTCTAATCCCATTGGTTCTGCCCTCCTGACCCCATCATCTCCCAAAAGCCCCACCCCAAATACCATCACCTGGAGAGGTGGGGGATAGAATTTCAACAGTTGGATTTGGGGAAAACAAATACATAGACCATAGAGCCTGGACAAAGATATCAAGGATAGGAGGTGCCAGCCTAATGGGAAAAGGTAGGTGAGGAGATGGCAGGTGTGTCAGACCCGGATGAGCCATATGGCTCATGTTAGTCAGAGGTAAGAGACAAACTGGGTACAAGCAGGACTGACTGGGCTGAGCCTCATCACAAGACGGTGTCCAGCCCCTGAAATGGACTCACAGTTATTTCCATTGTCTTCCTGTGCCCTCCTACCATTCTATACAGAGTTCAGTCTCTGCATGCTCTGTAAACACCACTGATCCCCCCAGCCCACCCACAGCCCAACATACTCCCTCATCCCTGAATCCCCACAGTCCTTTGTTTTATACCTGGTCCCCTCAGGCTTTTGTAAGAGCTGTTGACCTTCTACTTGAGATCAAATGCTCCTAACATTGACTCCTCAATCCTGACCTTGGCCCCAGGGTTACCTGCTTCACAGATGACCATTGTTGGCTGAATCACCATGGTTAGCCATCTCCAGATTTTTTTAAGGTTTTATTTATTTATTTGAGGCAGAGTTACAGACAGAGAGAGGGAGTAACAAAGAAAAAGGTCTTCTATCTTTTGGTTTGCCCCCAACATGGCCAGAGCTGGGCCGATCCAAAGCCAAGAGCCAGGAGCTTCCTCTGGACCTCCCACGTGGGTGCAGGGGCCCAAGCACCTGAGCCATCTTCATTGGGAAGAAGAGCAGCCGGGACAGGAACTGGTGCCTATATGGGATGCCAGCACCACAGGCAAGGGCTTAGTATACTACACCACAGTGCCACCTGCCCACTTCCCAGATGTTTTAATAGCCACCTTGGAAAGGAGTCAGGGCCCTTCCACCAGGTTTTCCCAAAAGGTAGCTCTAAGGCCAAGGGGGTAGTTCCAGGGAATATGTATTCCTATTGAGCTTGTCCTAGCCACAAATGTCCATGGTCATGAGTTCCCTCAAGATGTAATGAGTCCCCTTTCCTAGAGCAGTTTCTCAACCTTGGCATGGCTGACATCTGGGAGTATATGATTCTGTAGTCCTGTGCATTGTATTTAGTATTGTCTGTGGTCTCTACCCGTGAGATGCCAACAAAATACCCCTTCCCATTGTGA
This sequence comes from Lepus europaeus, assembly GCF_033115175.1. Classification (NCBI taxonomy): domain Eukaryota; kingdom Metazoa; phylum Chordata; class Mammalia; order Lagomorpha; family Leporidae; genus Lepus; species Lepus europaeus. The sequence goes on along the minus strand of NC_084830.1, from coordinate 131,082,327 downwards.
AAGAATGTCTCAGATGTTGCCACATGTCCCCAGGGTCACAAAATCATCCTCAGTTGAGAACCCTTAGTCTAGAACTTGTCAACAGAAACCTGTGCCATCTGCTGGGAATGCTGGGGACTCCCAGGTGGGATTGGACAAGGTGACCATTTCCTTTTTTTTTTTTTTTTTTAAGATTTATTTACTTATTTGAAAGGCAGAGTTACAGAGAGGCAGAGGTAGAGAGAGAAAGAGAGAGAGGTCTTCCATCCACTGGTTCACTCCCCAAATGGCTGCAACAGCTAGAGCTGTGCAGATCCAAAGCCAGGAGTCTGAAGCTTCTTCCCATTCTCCCACATGGGTGCAGGGACCCAAGGACTTGGGCCACCTTCTACTGCTTTCCCAGGCCATAGCAGAGAGCTGGACCAGAAGTGAGCAGCTGGGACTTGAACTGGTGCCCTTATGGGATGCCAGCACTGCAGGTAGCAGCTTTACCCGCTACGCCATAGCGCCAGCCCTCAAGGTAACCATTTATTTATTTATTTATTTATTTATTTTATATTATTTTATTTATTGACAGGCAGAGTTAGACAATGAGAGAGAGAGACAGAGAGAAAGGTCTTCCTTCCATTGGTTCACTCCACAAATGGCTGCTACAGCAGGCGTGCTGTGCTGATCCGAAGCCAGGAGCCAGGTGCTTCCTCCTGGTCTCCCATGTGGGTGCAGGGCCCAAGCACTTGGGCCATCCTCCACTGCCTTCCCGGGCCACAGCAGAGAGCTGGATTGGAAGAGGAGCAACCAGGACAGAATCCAGTGCCCCAACCAGGACTAGAACCTGGTGTGCCGGTGCCGCAGGCGGAGGATTAGCCTAGTGAGCAGCGGTGCCAGCCAAGGTAACCATTTCTAAGATGATGTGTCTCTATAACTGCCTACTTGTATGTACTATCACAGGTATCAGAGGTAGATACCAGGTGTCATTGTAAACAAGTGAGAGTCCTCATTGTATAGATAGGAAATACAGGCCCAGAGAAAGGAAGAAACTTGCAGGAGAAACAGAGCATGTAGAGGCAAAGTGGGACCTGGCCTCCGGACTCTCCCTCCTGGGCTTTCTTCACCTCACCTCCTGGGACCCAGGCCTGGCTGCTACTTAGATCCCTGTCCCTTCCCATGAACACCAATCTCTTGTTGCCTGGGGCCCCAAGTGGTTCCTGCTGCAGGACCCTGTATTACCACTCTCAGCAAATGTGATGTCTTCATGGCCCTGTTAGTGTCAGAGTCATGCTGATTACAGTTGTGGGTGTCTTGTGGGGGTGGCAGCCAATGGGGGTTCTGCAATCACTGACATCTGGGCTGTGGAGGTATCAGGACTCCAAATAACAGGGAAGTTATTTCATAATGTCATAAATGGGAAGTTCCCAGGTCATTTATTTAACAAATATTTATTGAACACTCACTGTGTAGCTGATATCAGAGTCATAGCAGAAAGCAAATCAGACAAAGAATCTGTCCTCATGGTGCTCACAGCCTCACAGTTCACTATCAACTAATCCAGCTTCACACAGATACTGAAAGAGTTAAGCAATGAGCAGCTTTGTGATCATGAGAATGCACCATCAAACCTAAGGCAGAAATGCCTCCAGGAGGTGGGAGATATTCTTGGTAATGAGGAAGGGCCTGTCACCCTCTTATTAATTACCCCCATCCCTACCCTCCTGGCTCCTGGGAGAGTGGGAGTAATTGCAGGGCTTTCAAGAGCCTGCCTCAAGAGATGCTGAGTGATCCTGGAATGAGGGGGGCAGGGCTGTGCAGTGTGAGATTTATGCTCACTCCAGTTGTGGGTGTCTTGTGGGGGTGGCAGCCAACGGGTTTCTGTGATCACTGAGATCTGGGCCTTGGAGGTCCAGGTGGATGTACCAGGACTGCAAATAACAACCCTCAGAAAGGACAAAAAAAATCCTCCTCTTGGACAGCACAGGAATGGAAAGAGCAAGCTGTGAGCCCAGACTTCTGTGTCCAAGCATCAGCATTTCCAGTAGTGGACTCTGACCTCAAGAAGCAACTTCTGGGTATCTTCCATTTTATCCAATAAATGAGGAAGACATCACTGTCTTTCATTCACCCATTCCAGTAGAGGTCACATTATATCCTGGACACTGTCATGAGTCAAATTTGGATGCTATGAGAGCATGACCCGGTCAGGGAGGATAAGGAAAGTTTCCCTGAAGCCAATATTTTGAAAATGAGTAGGAGGTGGGAGAGTGAAGAGGAAGGAAAGATTGTGGAGGCAGTGAGAATAGCAGGTGCAGTGGCAGCCCAGTGGGAGGAACCATTACATGGTGGAGAAACTGAGGCAGGCCCACATTGCTGCTGCTCAGACAGCAAGCATATACAAGGTCCTCATGAACATTAGAGGAGAAATGAAAGTGAGGGTGCAGAGGACCCCATAAGGCAATGATGTGACAGAGTTGGGGTGCCTGCAGAGCTTAAAAACCTAGTCTTGTCATCTTTGGAGCTGGACGGTCTGAGACTGGCAAATGGTCCTTGGAGATGCCTGTGGCTGCTTTGTTGTGCTTGTTTGCTGTCTGATGGGCTCTAATTGGGAGAAGTCTGATGTCTGGCTCGGGGAGGGCTTTCAGGGCCCCACGAGAGCATGTTTTCTTTTACTTCTTTTTAAGTTCTGTTGTGCATTCAGTCTTTTAACTGTCTTTGTAAAGATGCCAAATTTCTAATCTGTTTGTTATCCAAAGACTTCATTTGGGCTTCACCAGAAAATTAGGTCATTGATTTTGTGCAGCAAAATAATAGCCAGAATTCTACAAGTTTGGGACAAAACTTAGACTGAAATCACAAAAGTGACAGTTGTTGGGACAGTTTGAGTTTTTCTGATCCCCAAATGTGGTTCATGAGATAGATTTTGCCCTTGTCCCAAATGTCCCCAGACCTAGGAAAGAGAGGAAGATAGATTATTTTTCTCATCTATCTGCATTAAATATCCACTCCACCCCACACACACACCCCTATTCTGAGAACCTGAGACAATGACACTAGAAATACAAGAGTTCAGGATCACATTTTAAAACAGTTTTCTGTTATCAGTTGAATATTTAACTAAAACTCCCCCAGGCAGGAAATCACTTATGAAATCCTGGACAAACCTGTCTGCTAAGGAAAGTACTGTAACAAATTGTAGATCTGCCAATAATAATATGCCATCCACTGATATTTGTCAAGTATTTACTATGTGCCAAGTGCTGTGCTAAGAGTTTTAAATACTAGATCCCATTTTATCCTCAAAAGACCCTGTGAGCTAAAACCGTTGATGTCTTCATCTTAAAGAATAAAGAGTTTAGAGAGTTTATGTTGCTTGGCCAAGGTTAGCTGGCTTGTCTTGCTAGGGTTTCTTTAAGGCAGTTCTCTTGTATCTATTACTGGAGTGCTTAGGCTATCTGGTTCAGGGCTGGTCTTCTGCATTCTGTGACTCTAGTGAAACTGCTTGTCAAATTCTGCAAGTAGGTGTGTGTCTCAAGGGAAAAGGTCTGGAACTTTGTTCAGATTTTCAGAGGTGCCTGTGACCCAGAACAAAGTGAAAAGCCAAAGTTCTGTGATAATGCAAACCTGAAATGGAGCCTGAAGGCTTGCTTTGATCACTGCACCAAGCCCTTCTCTTGCATAACTGAGTCTATTTCAGATCCCAGGTTCTTTTTTTTTGTTTGTTTGTTTTGTTTGTTTGTTGTGTTTTGGTTCAGATGATACAAGGTCCTGGAATCAGGGGGTGTGTCTTCCTGGCACAGCTGGAGATACCATTGATATTTAGCAAAGGTCTCATTTTCCTCTGCCAATTAACTCAGAAAAGGTGCACTGAGCTAACAGATGTCAAGTGCAGTGCCTCCCGTTGGTACAGGCTGTGGCACGCCAGCCCTCACTCACAATCTACACATTGCATCAAACCACACTTTAAAAGACACTATTGTAGTATTTGGTTGCTATAATTTCGTAGTTTAGCGTTATTACTTTAAATTGGGTCTCTCTGCTGACAGCTTAGGCTGTAGGAGTTATGCTTAAATACTTTAAATCTTATGTTTCCCCAATTCTGCTTCATAATTTTAGATTCTTCAAACATATCCTGTTCCTGTACTAAATTGATATTTCCTAAAGTCTGAATCTACTGAGCATATTTCCTTTCAGAGTACATTTTAATTTTTGATGAGCTGCCATTTTTTTTTAAGATTTTAAGGGTTACCAAACAGCCTGAATCATATGGAAAATATTTCAGTGTAGTAGTTCAGGGTTTGTATTTCTAAAGTCTGTTTCCATCTTACTTCTCTCTGGTCACCACAAACTCAAGATGATGGGACCGTTTTCTCTCCAGTTTCATGTCACATCTACTTTGCCAGCCAATTTTTCCATGTTGGTCAGAATTAGGTCCAAAGTAGCAATTTCCCTGGTTGCTTCCTCTATTTTCTGAGAAACAAAATTGCCTGCCAGGCAAGGCGAGAACTTGTCAGCTACTTGGGTTTTAGCTCGATGAGATGTTTTATTAGCCTGGACTTTTTAGGTGGCAGAAACCTGACTCAAACTATGTTAGGTAGAGGGGATTGATGGGATCACCAAGCCTCTAGAAACAGCTGGTTTCAGGGACCTGTGAGTGTCAACAGGTGGGAAGGAGGCCATGGCCAGGCCCTGGTGGCCAGTAGTACAGAGAGGCAGCATTCCCTGCTAGGCTCTGCAGAGAAGTCCCAGAGAGATGCTGAGGGCCTGACTTTGGTCTCAGGCCCAAGCTAGGGTGGGAAGATGGACAAATAGGCAAAGCGTCCACACCACCTAAACCCCAATTTCCCCATCTATAATACAGGGATGAGGACAGGCCCCACCTCACATGGCTGCTGTGAGCACTAAATGAGCTAATGTATAGAGCCAGCTCAGCAAGAGGCGTGGTACTGTTGCTCGGCCAGTCTGAGCCCATGATAGAGAGGCAGTAACAGCCATTCCCCATGGTGCAGTGCACTGATCAGTGCTTGCTATTGTCAATGCTATTATTGCTATTAAGAGCACTTAGTGTAGGGCCCAGAGTATGTGCTCAGTAAATGTCAGTTATCATCATTATTCTTTACTTAAGTGCTATTGTTATAAAGTGTACAGCATGAGGCCTGGCACAGGCACTCTATTAATATTAGTTATAATAACAACAGTAAGGATAGAATAATAAGAATACTTACTGCCTGGCACATACCAACCCTCCCCCCTCCAATACATTGTAATTATTGTCCCCAGCAGTTATTTCCCGAGAGTTACTGGGCACCCAGTACTGGTATGCTCCTCTCCTCATCCAGCTTCAATCCTCATGGCAACTGACTTCATGGTAACCAAGTGCTTTCTTTTTTCCACCTCTTTATTAAACTTCAAGCCCACTTCATCAGGTCAGCTCCAGGCAAGCCAGTTTTTCCCACTTCTCCTGGGGTGCCCTCATCACTGGGCACAAGCTCAGCCTCCCAGGAAGGTACAGTGGCAACCACCCCGGCTTCTGTTCAGCAACTCCACCTGCTCAGCTGGCCCTTCGCTGGCTGCATCCTCCTCATTCACTCAGACTCTGGCTCCCAGGAGTCAGGACAAACATACCTCACCCGACCCACCCAAGTGTCTGCATGACTCCTTCTCCAAACCCAAACAAGATCCTGGCACACAGATTATGTTTTGGATTGGAGTAGGGAGATAATAATGACAGTAACTGATATTTAAATCATGCCTAACATAAACAGACACTGTTCTAAGTTTTATACACACACACATACACACACATACACACACATATACTCATTAATCCTCAAAGCCAAGATAGGAAGCAGACCCTGTTATCCACCCTGTTTTACAGATGGGGAAACCAAGCCACAGAGAGGAAACTAACTTGTTGAAGACAATGCAGCTAGTAAATAATAAAACCAGGACCTGAATGTCTTCAGAATATTACATTGTGGCACAGTATTAGCCCTGGTTCAAGTTTAGCTATTCCACTTCTAATCCAGCTCCCTGCTAATGAGCCTGAGAAAGTAGCAGAAAATGGTCCAACTGCTTGTGCCCCTACCAGCCACATGGGAGACCCTGGTAGAGTTCCAGGCTCCTGGCTCCTGGCTGGAATTCCCAGCCCTGTCTGTAGCGGCCATTTGGGCAGTGAACCAGCAGATGCAAGATCAATCTCTCTCTCTCTGTTTCTATTTCTCTCTCCCTCTCTGTCACTCTGCCTTTCAAATACATAAATGAATCTGTTTTTTTAAAAAGAATATTATATTAAATCATGCACAGTGCCTGATGAATGGTGAAGATTTGCGAACATCCAAGGTTATGGTGATGATGACATTATTATGTGACTAATTCAATAGCAGTGCTTGCTCTTCTCCCTCCTGCTAAGTTTTAAGCCCTTAATAACAAAGGAAGAAGACAGTCTCCTGTGGTCCACAGAAGCAGTTCACCTGCTGGGGAGAGTGGGGTTGCGGTTTTATTTTTATTATTGAGGTGAAACTCACAGAACATAAAACCAACCATTGTAAAGTGTACTATTTAGTAACTTTTAGTACAGTCACAATATTGTGCAACCACAACCTCTATCTTGTCCTAAAACATTTTCATCACTCTCAAAGGAAACCTTGTACCCATTAAGCAGTATCTGCCAATTCCTCCCTCCCCCAGTCCCTGGAAACCACCAATCTGTACTCTATCTCTATAGATTTGCCTATTTTGGCAATTTCATATAAATGGAATAATTCAGTTTTTGTTCTGTTGTAGCTGGCTTCCTTCCCTGAATACATTTTCTGATTTCATCCGTGTCATAGTGTGTATCTGTATATCACTCCTACTTAAGGCTTAATAATATTCTATTGTAGAGAGAGGCCACATTTATCTACCTGGGAGGGGATTTTAAACAAACCAGGCCAAGCCCTCGCTAATCTATGTCACAAAGGTAGTGCTGTTGTCATGAAGGCAGACTTCTGAGAAACTGTACCCTGCTATGGTCCAGAAAAAAATCTAGAGAAGAAACCTGCTATAAGAGAACCCCTGGCTGGAATCAGGGCCCAAAACCTCAAATGCTCACATCAGTGAATGACAAGGCCAGGAGTCAGACAGCAAGATTCCTGGCAACCTGCAGTGCCTAAAAATACTCAGATTCCAACATGTTTAAAATCACAGTGCTGACCCAACAGAACATTGGGCTGCCTTCAGCCACTGCTGTGTTTCTAACCCTCAGCTGGGAGTTCTGGAAGATTATGGAACCAACTCTAGCTTTGACATTTTTTAAAAAGGCATTGGCAAATTGAATTGCAAGGTCCAGCAGAGAAGTTCATGGGTCACCAAAGAACAAATCAGTCTCTAACATTACAGGTATGGTACGTGCCATAGCCAGTCAGAGATAAGGCTGCTGACTCTACTAGGGATTTGAACAGCCTTTATGCCCAGTTGGTGGACAGTACTAGAGAGTCAAATCTCTATCTCTGAGTCAGATGGTATGGAAATAGCTAATCCCTCATTCCCAAAACCTTTGCAGCAGGTTTCAACTGCAGAACCAAGACTTGTAAGCAACATTCTCAGAGGACAAGAGCATATGACTATGGGATGGATGCCATTTTGAAGGCAATATGAAATAAAGAGAGATTTGAGGTTTAAAAAAAAAAAAGAGCATATGACTCATGGAAACAGGAGCCTAACAAGCAAAAGACATTGCATTCTTAAAAGAAGTTAGAGTTGCATCTTGTAAAACGGGTATCTTTTTCCCATAACATAACAAGGTAACAAATTTGGAGTGTAATCTAGAATTTAACCCTGAGATTCTCAAATTTAGAGTTATCAACTCTCCTAGGATTCCTAGGCCTCGCCTCCATGACGTTAGCTTCAGGGACTTTCTAAGAAGGAACCAGGAGTCTACATTGTACCAGACTGCAGGACAAGAGGTCCACAGGTCACACTAGACAAACCCCAATCTAGTGAATTGTCTTATAGACAATGGAATTGTAGCTACCAGAGTCTAGATTGTACTGCTTGTCCAAATTTCTGAGCCCATTTAGAGAATTCAACTAGCCTAAGAGAATTCATGTTCCTTTTATTCATTTGTTCACTAAATTAATATTTATTGAGAATCTGCATTTTTTGCAGATAATTTGCACAGAAGATGGATGTGCATCACAGAATCTGCATTCTTACTGGGGTTATTAGATAGAGGCAAATAATTATTTTCTCTATACAGAGAAGAAGGTGGAAACAGAATCCAAAGGACTGTGAGGGATGGCCAAGGAACTTTAGTGTAACTATGTGATGAGTTGCCTCCACAGCATCCCTTCCGTGCAGTCATCTACCCAGTATGTACCTAAAGACTTCTGAGGACAGGGAGTTCACTCTCGATTGAATAAGGGCTATTAATCTGGAAGCTTCCACCCTTTAGTCCTAGTTCTCCTTTATAAGACCTGCAAAGAAAATGAATGCTTCTTCCCATAGAGAGTCATTAAAATATTCAAAACCAGTTTCTCTATTCTGTTCAGTCTTCTTCAGAATGAAAACCCTGGTTTAAGGTCTAATTTTGAGTTCCCTCCTTCTTCTGACTACTATCCTCCTCCACTACATTCTATCTTCTTTGTTTGTTTGTTTGAAAATGCAAAGTTAGGGGCCAGCACTGTGGTACAGCGGGTTAAAGCCCTGGCTTGAAGCGCCGGCATCCCATATGGACACCGGTTCTAGTCCCGGCTGCTCCACTTCCAATCCAGCTCTCTGCTATGGCCTGGGATAGCATTAGAAGATGGCCCAAGTCCTTGGGTCCCTGCACCCACGTGGGAGACCCGGAAGAAGCTCCTGGCTCCTGACTCCTGGTTCCTGGCTTCGGATTGGCACAGCTCCGGCCATTGTGGCCATCTGGGGAGTGAACCAACTATGGAAGACCTCTCTCTCTGTCTCTAACTCTCTCTAACTCTGCCTTTCAAATAAATAAAATAAATTTTTAAAAAAAGAATGCAAAGCTAGGACTCAACCAGTCACTCATGCATTTCCTTATGAAACACACATAGCCCATTGTTGCTGGCTCTGGGAATAAAGTCCACAAAAGAGAATAATAACCACCACCTTCCCTCTTGATGTTATCTTTCTATCAATGTCATTGTTGAGCTATTGGCCAAGGGCACAAATTAAGCAGACCATAATTTCATAGGGGTCTTTCCTCTGAAAAATGAACAGATCACATTTTCCTACCTTCACTTATCTAAACTTATTGATAGCTACCAACAAATTACTTTCTGACCTTCTTTAACTTGGATGATGTACTACCAACTCCCAAACTTCTGATTTTTTTTTCATTTCTAACTATAATTTCTTTTTTTATTCTTACCTACCTCCTTTAATTTCACATATAAACATGTTTTCCTGTGTTCAGAATGCAGAAGTATACCTCAGTTTTATTTCAAAACTGATAGTTCAATGTCATGAATCAAAAATCGAGACCATCTAGTCGGCTCCCCTGTATTACAAATCATTTCCCCTCACAAGGAAGTCTATCCCCTATACCTTTCCTATATGTCTTTTACTGAATCTCATGTCCTCCTCAGAGCTCTGTGTCCACCTTGTCTATTTCCTGCAGTGACCTATAACATATGTTTCCTGTCAGAGCCACAGTGGTAAACAACTCCCGGTTGAATCAGGAGCAGCACAGAGAGGAACCGGAAATGCTAATAACTCCAGAGAGCAAGGATCCTGACCCACAGCTTGGTAGTAGACTCATCTAATGATTGCTAAATCAAGCCACAGGCCCAGAGTCCCTCTACTGGGCTCTGAGAGCCACTGCATTTTTCTTTAGAAGAAAACCCATGTTGAATAGTAAGGAACACCCAAGAATGTCAGCAGACAAGAATCAAAGATTCCTACTTTATAAAAGACAAAGTTAGCCCTAGAACTAAAATCTTAGGGTTAAAAATAATCTCCAAGAAATCCAAACCCCACTTCTTTGTTAATCAGATAAAGAAATTGAGACCCAGGAGAGGATACGTTAGGGGCCAGGCAGAGACGAGAACCCAGGGCTCATGACTTCAGAACCATCCTCACACCTCTTTTCCAGGTCTCACTCTTTAGCCTTATACAACCCCCCATTCCTTAGCCATATTCCAGTCCTAAGGGTATAGGCAACACACTGTAATGGAAAATATATCCTAGAAACAAAGTCACACAAACAAATGCCATCTGGGTGCTCAGGAATCCAGCCATTTGCTGGCTGCTTTCCTTTTAGGGCTGGTTACGAAAGGAATGGCTCCAGCGGGATAATATGTTCCTATTTTTCCTTCTAATCCAGGCCACCTGTCCCTTCTTTGGGGAATGTGTAATATTTGAGGCTTCTTATCAACATGTGACCAGCCACCTGTTGCTCATGCCTTTCCAAATTGGCCTGGGGGTTTGGGGCCAGCCAACTGGACCCCCAGAGGAAATAAAATGTGGGCATTAGCAGCATACTAAATTTGAAGAGTCTAGAGTCTCTGAGGAATTAGCACATCAAGATGGTGCTCCCAACAGAATGTATAGCGTGACACCAGCTCCCCCTTAAATGTGATAGATTGCACGGATGGACTGTCAGGCTCTTTGAAGAGAAAGAAGGCTGGAGTCCACCACAGTCTGTCATTTTCTTTCACCCCTGCTGCCATTCACTCATTCAACAAATATTTATTGACCACCTGCTATGTGTCACTCACTGCCAGTCGTCCACTCATCTGTTTGCCCCACAAATGTGTATGGACCTTGGCTATAAGCAAAGTCCCATACTGGATGCTATGGGCGATAGAGCAATGCATAAAGCTCAGCCCCTCGCCAGAAGGGTCCCTTAATTTAGTTGGGGTGATAAATCTACAAGCTACTGTGTCCTGGGAGAGGGATAAAAGGAGTATGGATCACCAAGGACAGAGAAGTCACTCCCAGCTCTCAGGTAAGGTTTGCAAGACAATGTTTTGTGAGACCTGACCCTTGAGGACTGGATAGGATTTGGACACACAGAAAAGGTATGTGACTGGCCAAGTTGGTGCACCAGTGAGAGGTTCTAGCAGGGAGCTAGGGAAGCCAAGGAGGTCCTCCTGACTGATGTGTAGGAACATGTTCTGCCTTGGGAATAAGTGGAGGTGGGGATGGGGAGAGATTCCAAATACTGGTAGGTTCAAAAGTCTGAACCTTCATTATTTTCCTGGCCCCTTAGGTTCTGAGGTTTGGCACCCCATCTGCAAACAGGCAGCCCGGGCAGAGAAGAAGTTAAAGGTAAGCAAGCTAGTCCTGATGCCAGACCAGCCCTCCTGCATGGCTACTTTTATCATAGGTTGGGGAGCTCTGCTCTCGTACAGAATCTGCATTTCTTCATGTGCACATTCTAAGCTTATGCCTGTATCCCTGGCTTTTCTTAATAACATCTGCCTCATGTAGTTTTTGAGGGGACTGAGACATTGAATGTGAAAGCACTTTGAAAACTGCAAATCACTATATTCATGTGAGCTTTCTGGAACAACGGCATAATCCTATCAAGGCTGACCAAGATGGAGGCCTCTCTGAAGAGCTCCTGCCAGGATTTTCCCTGAGCCAAAGTAATTTACTAATAACAACTGTTAATATGGTCACATTGACAATTTACAAAGCATTTTCACAGCCACTGATGAGGCAATGAAGTTTACCTCAGCCTTGCCTACAATAAAACCAGATCTAAAGAGGGCGTGATTTGCCCACAGTAATGCAGCCAGGCAGAAGCACACCAGGGTCCCCAGGCTCACAGCAGGCCAGCTGAGGTCCTAGTCCTCCTGTTATTGAGCTGTGACAAACTCCAGGAAGGCCTGAGAATCTGGGCTGCTATGGTGCAGGGCTCCCAGGCTGCAGGGAAAGCACAGGTCATTGATGCTGTGGATGGGCTGAGAGAGAGCAGCACTTTGTGATCCCCAACATGCCCTAACACTCTGCTTCTGAATCTCAACTTGGCTTCTTGGGGCTCTCTTACCTGCTTAAGCCTACCCAGGTGAAAACACACATGCACACTTCCTGACCAGATAATGAAACGGGTCTCCTTTGCCCATCTCATCCACCCAATGTGAGTTTTATGAAAAAGCTGAGCAATGTTTTGAGCCACGAAATTTTTTCCCTATTTCTTCCAAGGTTTCTCCCCTTAAATATGTGAGAAGACCTAATTTTCCTTTTCTGCGGCAGTGCTTCCTCTTCAGTGGCATTGCCGAACTTCAGTCATTCTTACATCCCTGATGCTTTTTGCTGTATCTGTGTTACCACCTGTGTCACTATATACTGAATACTTTGTCTTTAAACCAATTCTATGCCTTTTATTTATGTAAACATACTGAAAAACAACATACTGTATCACCAAGTATAAACCAGTAATACTTGCTATAAATATAAGGTACCCCGAGAATTAATTTAATGACCTTGCAAAAATTCTAGCTAGATATGTTGCCTGCACTGTCTTTGTAAAAAAGGGGAAATCAGCAATTGTTGACACAGTTGTTGAAATGCGTTAGCGCCAAATTGAGAGTTTCCCCTCAATCTAATCAAAAGGGGTGAAATAAAATGCTACACTTCACTCTCATTTTATGACTCCGTATTATCAAATGTTCTACTTGAATTCATCTTTCCAGGGCTGCCATTAGCTCAGGATCCACAGTTTGGGACATATTGTTGCACAGCCCTAGTTAGAATGTTTGGAATACAGTGTGAGCCATCTAAGAGGAAATCATGCAGCCCTGAGGCTCAGCCTCTGGAACCCAAGATCCCTCAAATCACATATTTCTCTAGTGGTCCTTGAGTTCCAATCCGTTGGCATTTTTACCACCACTCTCTTAGATACTCTGAGATTGGCATCATGCTGTTCTGCTAAAGATGCTAGACATTCATCATCCATGCCATGGTTCAGAGACACATCTGTTAAGTTTATCACATAAGATGGTGTCAATTTGCAAGGGATATACCATAAAGAATCAGCATATTGTGCAATAACATGAAGCTTAACCTGATTTTACATTTTGAATAAGCAAACTGCTAAGGAATGAATACTAACCAGTTTTGTTTGCTTAATATAAATAAAGTAAATGCATTGTTGGCTGTGATAACCCAAAATGAAAAGTTTTAAGAATAACTTCCTATTTTAAATGCTAGCTGTAAATATATAGAAAATAAATACATTTTCCTTCCAACATCCTGAAGTCCTGTAAATTCTCAGTCTCATATATACACTGATGATGATTAAAAAGGCAGAGAATAGGGTAAAGGACAGCAATATCCAGAGAGGACTTGCAGAGTATTGCTAATGTTCTCTGAAAAGCTGAATTCTTCTACCCCTCTCTCCCAATCCCCCCAACCTAGTCCAGGCTACAGCTTCTCACCTTTTCTGTCTTCATCTCTCCCACAGCATAGACGGACATCAGAAACTTCCATCTCACCCCCTGGATCCAGCATCGGGTCACCCAACCGAGTCATCTGCGTATGTATCCCCCATGTGCCACTGAAAGGCCTTTCTTACCCCTGTCCTTGTACCTAGAGAGTTTCTATGGGTGGGAGGGTAGTCAGTTTTTCATCTAACTGATATTTGGTACCTGACTCTGTGCCAGGTCCCAAGGATACAGTGGGGCATAGGGAGTACACTGACCCTGCCCTCAGGAAGCACACAGGCAAATAAATCCAGAGACACAAGGGTAACATAGAGATCTGTGGAGCACAAGAAAGAGGGCAGAATGATAGCAAGTGCCTTTGCTGAGTTCTGAAACCAAGCAAGGTACCTCCTTTTCCCATCCCTTAACTGAGATTTAAGTGAAAGCTGGGGCAAAATTTAAAACTGGGGGGTTGGTTGAGCAAGCATTTGGTAGAATATCCATGTGGCAATAATAGTGTGTGATAAAGAGGCAAAAAGGAGAAAGAAGCCATATGCGTGTGGAAACATGGCCATAAGAGATTTTAAAACACAAAGAAAAACTTTCTCATCATGGGATAAGTCCAGGTATGGGGCAGACCACCCACTTGGGTCTGAGCCCCCAGGTCTGGGGCCTTCAAACATAGATAGACTCACAATTTGTCAGAGATGTGGCAAAAGGGACAAAGATTGAACTGGATGACCTCTGAGGTCCTTTTTACATGTAATTCATTCATTCATTCAACAAACATATGCTGAGCATCCACACTGTGCTAGGCACTGTGTTCTGCACCATGGAGATGGTGGTGAGCAACACAGACTTGATGCCTGGGCTTAGAACATTGAAAACACAGCACCCCATATCATCAGCTGCAATTCTGATGAATGTCAGAGCAAAAAAGCACAAGGCTCTCTGCTGATGGTACAGATGAGCAGAGGAACCTGATACTCCAGGACTGACTAGGAGAAAGCATTCCTAGGAAGAACTATTCGAGCTCAAAGCTGAGGAATAAACAATGCTCAGCTAAATGAGGCAAGGGAGGTAGAGCCAGGGATGACCAAAATGAGCAGCAAACATCAAAGTGATTAATTCTGGGCTGCTCCAGCCTTCCGCAAGTCAAAGGTGCAGACAAGAAAAGAGGGGGAAAAAAGAGGGGGAAACAGTCAATAGTAGGAGAACACTCTTTTTAATAAAAATGCCTACGTACAGGCCCCATGCCAGCCAGCCCTTTGTGGGCCTTGACCACCACTGCTAGATCATTACTGCAAATCCATATCCAGTTTCATCTGTGATCCCTGAAAAATGTTCATTGATGAGACTGTCTCCTTTCCTTTCTTCCTCTTGTCACATGAAGAGAAAAAAAAAATCAGAATTATCATTGGTTTCAGCCTCAGTGTGGGTCAATACAACTATGTGACTGTCCCAGAGGACAAGCTACTTTGATCACAGGCTTTACTCATTGACGATTCCTGTCCAGAACCAAAGATAGTGTCACTGGTCCTATGAATGGAGCCAGACCACAGGATTCATGCGCTTAGTTGCAGGGCTTGCTCTGTGAGAAGGTCATTGACAAATGTGAGCGTGTCTCACACCAAGAGTTATTGGACTATAAGAGTTCAAGGAGCTGCTGCACTAAGATACCATCAA
Source organism: Lepus europaeus (assembly GCF_033115175.1). Classification (NCBI taxonomy): domain Eukaryota; kingdom Metazoa; phylum Chordata; class Mammalia; order Lagomorpha; family Leporidae; genus Lepus; species Lepus europaeus. The sequence goes on along the minus strand of NC_084830.1, from coordinate 131,067,307 downwards.
TCACTAGCTGTTCTGCATGGGCTAATCTTTGTGAAATAAGTTAGGCCTTGATGGTGTTTGCCTTGGAGTCCTAGAGAAAGCCTTGTAGAATTGTGCCTGTGCGAATTGAACAGTGGCACTTAGGGCACCCGCACCTGGCCCTTCCAACAGGAACTTAAGCGTTGAGATCAGTTGCTCCTGCACCCTAGCACAGGCATGGGTCTCTTCTTCCACCCTCTTTCTCTCTCCTTTATGGAGCCTCACATGCAGCTGCTCTGGGGAGTGCTGTACACAACAAATCAGCTCTCCATTAATCAGACCATTCCAAACACAGCTTCTAAGTTTGGCAAAAAAAAATCTACCTGTTTGCTTGGGTAATATGCCATAACAGGATATTGGTTTAATTTTCACAGACACTAGATATTTGGTATTAAAATAGAATTACTAGTTAACCTGGAGCAAGCAGGTTCTTTCAAACTTTGCTCCATCTCCCACTGGCTTCTAGAATCATCTTCAGGTGGTTCAGTTTCAATAAGCTCCACATGTTTTCATGCTTCCGCCCTAGCTAGTTATGTTAGGACGCCTCTGAGCAGTCAGTGTACCTCCAGATCCAAGGCTATTTTGCAGCCCTTTAAACAAGGTGGCTGTGGAAGAAATAGAAACTTAGTATTTTTGAGAATGGAGTAAAGTGTCAAGATGAATAATTATGGGTCAAGATGAGTTTGTAAGTGCCAGGAGCTCTCAAGGACAAGATCCAATATCCCATAAGAAAAGTCAGTACTTAAGTAGACTGTCCTAATAAGGTTTCTTCACCCACATACCCCAAAACTGTGTCTGTACAAGCCACCTCTGGCAGAAACCAGATGTCACACTTCAAAGCATTCAACTAGGGGAGGGTTGAGTAAAGGGACCATTTACAGAGGTATGGATAGGTCTAAGGGAACCCACAAGAGGTCAGAGTCGCCTATGGGCTGCAATAATGAACACTGTTACCTGTCCAAGTCTAAAGAGGCAGGAGAGGGAACGGCATTTCCGGAACTTACAAGATCTGAAGGTGTAGAGGAGCAGCAGCCAGACAGGAGTCATGCCCAACCCAGGCTCGGCAAGAAGGCCTCAAGAAAAAGTTGGTCAGCCACACCATTCACTCTCCCTCCAGTCTCTGCTGGTGCCTCCCACTAGCCAAACCCACTGAAAACCCAGAAGGAGAGGCTGTGAAACAGGCCAGGGGTGGCTCAGGGCACAGAATAACCAAGAAAGGGTGGACAGTGGATTTAGGGGCAATTTTTTTCAATTTCTACAAAGGTTTATTGCTTCAACAGTGATTTATAAAAGGTGATAAAACTCATTTGTCTTCTAGTAGAAAAGGGACACCTGTCCTAGGGCCCAGGCAGACAGTCCCCTACCCCCACTCCCACCCCCACCAGCCCCAGCCCAGGCATGCAGAAGATGGGGGCAGCTCTCAGTCAGGGTGTGGCACTGAGCCTTCACCCCCTGCCCTTCCTGGCTTTGGCACAGGAAGCCTGAAGTCCTTGCCTGAGCCTCTGGGAGTGATAGGCCTCTTCCATGAGGGCTGCCTGACTCAGATCTGATGGGAGAGAACCCAGGAGAGGGGGTACCAGGCATCAGGAGCCCCAGGACAGGCTCAGCCAGAACAGGATACAATGCCCACTGCAAACTGGGGTTGGGGCTGGGGGGTCACCCGGAAAGAAGGTTTCAGAACAGTGTTGTGGCTGCCCCTCCCTGGGGCCCCCAGTGACAGGTGCAGCCCTGAGTGTCTGCAGGGCAGGGGCAGGTGTTCAAAAGCAATGGGATGGGACAAGGATAGAATAGTGAAAGGGCTTGGGAAATTATTTTTAATAGTGAAATTTTAAGGTATTTTTAAATGTTGCTCTCTCAAAGAATTTTGACCCTGGGTCTTTACCTGGACCCTGTGGTCTTGGAAAAACATTATGAGGATAACAGGTGACTACTTCAAAAAGTTTGTGGAAAATGGAATTAAAAGATACATTTATTGCCGGCGCCGGGGCTTAACAGGCTAATCCTCCGCCTTGTGGTGCCGGCACACCGGGTTCTAGTCCCGGTTGGGGCGCCGGATTCTATCCCAGTTGCCCCTCTTCCAGGCCAGCTCTCTGCTATGGCCCAGGAAGGCAGTGGAGGATGGCCCAGGTCTTTGGGCCCTGCACTCGCATGGGAGACCAGGAGAAGCACCTGGCTCCTGGCTTCAGATCAGCACGATGCACTGGCCGCAGCGGCCATTGGAGGGTGAACCAACGGCAAAAAGGAAGACCTTTCTCTCTGTCTCTCTCTCTCTCTCACTATCCACCCTGCCTGTCAAAAAATATATATACATTTATTTTGGTGCAAAAAAGATTGTGAAATCCATTCATAGCTTTTTCATAACATATATTTTCTGTGAACTTTTAAAAATCCCTCATCTACTGAATTTCAAAAATTTCTGCACCAAAATAAACATATCTTTTAGTTCTATTTTCCACAACCTTTTTGAAGTACCCTCAGTCTCCTCAGATTCCCTATCTAGTGGATTCTGTCTTAACTGAGCCCACCCCAAGACCTTGCAAACCACAGTAGCTATAGGAGAGACAGATCCTGGTTGACCACAGGTCACAGAGCGAAGAACTGCAGGATGTGGATGTGGAAAAGACCATTTTCATCCTCCAAGGTGCTGTGAATAGGAGAGTCCTCAGTATGGGGATGGAAGCAGTCGGTACCCAGGCTGTGTAGTTCAGACTGGACTCAAACTTATTAGTTAAGTGACGCAAGCTATGGATGCAAGTCTAAGCCTCAGTTTCCTTATCTGGAAAACAGGAATAATACTGACACACATATCATGATATTTAGAGATGATAATTCCTGTAAAACAAACAGTATGTGCTCCATAAAGGTCAGTCCTGTTGAAATGGATAGCCTCTGAGCCCATTCTGATTCTAGCATTCTACAGTTCTTCAATTCGATCCTAAACATTTTTTAGTAGAAACTAGAGAAGCTCGTTCCTCCTGTACCTTGTTTTTGCTTCCTCTCTCTTTTCCCTCTTATCTTTCTACTTCTTCCCTGTCCTTTTCCCTCTTCCTCAGGCTAAAGTGGATAATGAGATCCTTAATTACAAAGACCTGGCAGCTCTCCCCAAGGTTAAATCCATCTACGAGGTGCAACGCCCCGACCTCATTTCCTACGAGCCTCATTCCCGATACACGTCCGACGAGATGCTGGAGAGATGTGGCTATGGAGAGGTATCGGGTCTTGCCCTTCTCTCTAGGGCTGTTGCAAGAGAGGAGGTTCCACTGGGGTTCCCCACACCATTCCATCACAGCTTTACCACCTCGGTGTTGGCCCCAAGACTCTTTTAAACTGGAATTTATAACCAACATTTATAAATCAAGAGATTGCATCCAAAAATCTAGCTTTCTGGCTTTTCTTGAAAAATCAGAGCCAGCCACATTAAATCTGCATTTTCACAATTTGGAGGTGGGTAGCAACGCCCCCTATAGACAGGATGTGGGCTCCTCATTCTCCCCAGGCCCCACAACTCCTTGTTAATTCCAGCGTGGAAGCTGGGAGCCTGTGGCCACTCATTGCTTGAGCTATTACTTTTTTCACAGTGGAGATTTTTCCTCAGATTCATCCCCTGCCAGCCTCACTAGCCATCTAGGTTTATACTCCCTCATTAGACATGTTCTCTGGAGTTTGCACCTGGCCTTAAGCTCCTAGGCTCAGAGCAAGCCACTTTGATAAAGACTCAGCATCAGATGGCTTTTGAATCATTAAATGGTTACTAAACAAGAGAAAGCATTCTCTGGAGAAAGCAGGGTGGTCATTACTTGGGAGATCCTCACCATCTATATCCCAGGAGATTCCTGCCACACCCCAGACCTCTGAGATGAGTTAGTTGGAAGCAGAAGGAACCCTGGCCTGATGGGTAGGGACCCAGGCTCCTATCCTGGCTCTACCACAGTTAGCCTCTAACCTCAGGCAAGTCCTCATTAAAGAGATTGGGTTGCATTTGGCTGAAAAGGTCAATGCTAAAGTTCTCTGAGTTCTGGTGCCTGGAATAGATCAGGCAACAGGGATCAAGTGTTTGGTAGAAGCTGATTGTCCTGAAGTTTGAGATAACAAAGCAAGATCCACAGATCCCGGCAGTCCCCAGATGTTTTGTTTCACTCCCAAAGTGTCTCTTAAATGATGTAGATTAATGGCTACCATGTAAACATGGAGAGATTTCACATGAGAATCTTCACAGCTGACTTGTCTTAGATAAGAAGCTGGTTAAGGCAGGGAAGGCATTCCAGACCCTGCCGCTTCCTCCCACAGAGCCCTGAGCAGCCCCAAGATTCACATTCCCTCCCTGGGCCCTGGTTTTCACACGCATGAAAGGAGGGCACAATCTCAAGGGCTCCTACCTCCTTTTAGCAGCTGTGACATTCTGCACTTCTCAGGGACACTGTGTTCTGGGGTGGGGTCCCAGGGGCAGCTGAAGTCCCTCTCTCTGCTGAACCATTTAACCATACTCTGTCCCTTCCTCTTGCCCTTCTCTCTCTCCCTTTGCTCCTTCCATGGCTGCCTTCAAACTCTTCACCTCTAAGTCGCTGGGAACCTTATCTCCCTACTCTCAGGTAACTAAGTTGATATATAAGAGGTGGAGGAGACATTTTATATCATTGTGCCCCTTGATGCCAACCAAGAAAACCCCTGACCTTACCCCTCCCCAGCACCCCAAGCGGCCAGAGCCTTCTCCCAGTGTGCTTCCCCCAACCTGGGTTAAGACCAAGACTTCCTGCTTCACAAGAAACAGCAGGTGCATAAAAGATGTGAACAGTAGGGGAGAACTCATGTGCCCTTTCTTACCAGAAATGACCTCCCTCATGCTCCTGATTCCCGATCAGGATTCCAGGAACTGACCCATGGGTTCCATACAAGGGCCAATGAGTAGTAGGTCAAAGCTCTGACAAACCTCCACCATCATCCTCAGGCTATGCATGCAACTCAGGGAGGGGGGGTCTCTGTGTTTGTGCCTCAGCCCTTAGGCTTCCCACTAGGTCCTTGGGCCCCAGGCCCAGCTCACAGCCCCACCTGCTCCCCCAGGACATCTACGAGAACCTGGACCTCCGGCAGAGACGGGCCTCCAGCCCAGGATACATCGACTCCCCTACCTACAGCCGGCAGGGCATGTCCCCCACCTTCTCCCGCTCCCCCCACCACTACTACCGCTCTGGTAAGGAAGGGGAAGCCCGGGAGGGAGGGAAAGAGCCTGGGCACGGGGAGGGGCAGTGCAGTGACTTGGTGTCCCTGTGGTAACAGCACAAGGCCTCTTCAGGATCCTTCCTTCATGGGTCACTGACCGGGCCTCCCCAGTCTCTGGGGTATCCCTGGCAGGGCGGAGGGAAGGAGAGTTAGATCAAGAAGCAGCTGGAGGCTGGGTGGGGGCTGCTAGGGGAGGGGACTGGCAAGCAGCCCAGTGGCTCTGGCTGGAAGAAGACCCCCATCCTCGCACTTTGGACTGTCCCACATAAAGGGTAGAAGCTGGAGGCCAAAAACGGCTGTGTACTGTCCTTCACCCAAGGGCCCAGCCCATACAGTCCAGGTGTCCACCACTACCCTGAGTTAGGGGGGTTCAGCTGGTGTTTGGGTGGAGGAAAGGGGCCATTAGGAAAGGCCCTGGAGAGTGAGCAACAAGGAGCAGAGGGGACAAAGCCATCTTCTCAAACTTGTAGAACTGACCCCCAAAATCTGACTTTGGGTCTGGCAGGATACAAGGCCAAGCTTGTTGCTGCTAATGCAGGGCATGAGAGCACATGCTGCTTCCAGCACCAGAGCCTGAGCACGCCAGGCACCAGCCCCACACCCATCCCTGCTGCCATCACCTCACTGCTTCCCTAACTGCACCGCGTTAATGCCTGTTCTCTCTGTGCCTCTGTTCTCTCTGGGGACCACTGCCTGCGTGCTCCAGGGCCTGAGAGTGGCCGGAGCTCTCCATACCATAGCCAGTTAGATGTGAGGTCCTCCACTCCGACCTCTTCTCACCAGCCTCCCAAGCACTTTCACATCCCAGGTAGGCGCCGCCAGCCTGGCAGTGCTGGCATGGGTGCATGCTCCGCGGGGTGGCTGGGCACCTGAGCCACCCACTCCACACTGCCCAGGAGCCAAGGAGAAACCGGTTCCTGGGGGACTCCCTAACCAGCCTCCTGAACTAACCCCACCCTCCAGGCCTGACTTGCCCACAAGCTCCAGCCCACCCCCTGTGATAGACCAGCCTTAAACAGGACCACAAAGAAGCAGCCACAGGAAGAAGTAGGAGCTAGCAGGAAATGCCTGAAGGTCTGACAGTCTTGATAGGGTACAGTGGTAACACACGGTGGGAAAGGCCTCAGGCTTTCTTAAAGATTTATTTTTTTATTTTTTTATTTGAAAAACAAAGTGACAGAGAGATGGAGAGACAGAGAAGGATACAGAAATCTTCCATGCACTGGTTCATTCCCCAAAACAGCCACAATGGCCAGGGCTGAGAGAGCCCAAAGTCAGAGCCAGGAACTCTGTCTGAGTCTCCCACATGGGTAGCAGGGGTCCCAGTACTTGGGTCATCTTCTGCTGCCTTTTCAGGCACACTAGCAGGGACCTGGATCAGGAGCAAAGCAGTCAGGACTTGAACCAGTGCTCCAATATGGGATGCTAGTGTCACAGCTGGCAGCTTAACCTGCTGCACCACAATCCTGGCCCTCTGGGCCATGGACTCTTACATCTCAGTTCTGCTACTTAGAAGATCCTGATCTGGGGCCAGTTACATGGCTTCCCTAGGCCTCAGTTGTCCCAGCTGTCCAGCCAGGCACTCTGTGACCTGAGGATATGGCCACGTTCATTCTAGCTCAGATCCTGCCTTCATGGTATGGGTGTTCTGATGTGGGGAAAGGGATGAGAAATGGGTAAACAAACAGGTGAAGGGTGTTGACAGCTAACAATGGATGCTTTATGCATTAAAAGGGAGGGAAATCATCAGACATTGACGAGGGAGCTCAGGGTTAGATGGAGTGGCCTGGAGAGGCTTCCTAGAAAAGGGACATTAAAGCTGAAAGATAAGAAGGAGGCAGCCCTGTGAAAACCCCAAGGGAAAGCCTGTGGGCAGAGGGAATGGCAAGAGTGATCAGAGATCAGAGGAAGGCAAGGCCTGGATGACCAGCAAGGTGTGTTTTGCATGAAGTCCCATCCTGAGCTGCAGCACAGCCAGGCCTGGGACTGTGTCCCTGACCCTGAGCTGAATTTTTCAGTCCACACTCACTTTCTTCCCAAGAACGTGTCTTGCCATTTCATCTACACCTTCCTCAACTGCCCCAGAGGGGTCCTATCCCTTCTGTTTGGGAGGGAGGGGGCAGAGATAATGCTGACGCCTGGCTGCAGCGTCAAGGGGGCTTCTACCTTCTACATGCATTGAGGTGTGCCACCATGCGGGGGCAGTGGACACCATCTTGCATGGGGATCTGCTGAGCACGCACCCACCTGTGCCTGCATGCCCACCACACACCCCATATACCCTTCTCAGTACCATTCATATCCATTCATTCCCCTCTTCCTTCTGACCTGGAACCTGTTGGGGTGAGGCTGGAAGTTCAACTTGGGAAGAGGAAGTCCACCAGGGGAACATCGGTGGCCCTGTGGCAAAAGTGGCTGACCATCTCTCTCTTCTGAGACCAACTGACCAAGTACTATCTCCTTTCTTTCCCTCTCTCCCTCCCCCACCCCACTATTCCTTCCTGGTCTTTCTAGCAGCTGGAGAAAGTAACATCTACCGGAAACCCCCGATCTACAAACGGCATGGTATGGTTGAGAGGCAGAAAGAGCTTGGCCAGGCCAGGTGGGAGTGGGGTGCAGTCAACCACCTGTGCAAGTGGCTCTCCACAGGCCTCCAAGAGCAACACAATTCAAAGACACAACTTGATCCTTCTTGTTGCCTGTGCCCTAGTCACTCTGGGTGATGCAAGGGGAGGAGCTCAGTGTCATTTCAGAAGTTTGGGAAGGACCCCATCCTTTCCCATCACATCCCCAACCCCATCTTAGCTGCTGTCTGGTGTCCTGAGTCCCATGATCAGGGAAGTCCTTGTCAAATGCACATACCTCTAGGAGAATCACCCAAGCCACTGATACCCAAAAATGTTCATTAGAATCACATGAGATGCATACAGACTCCTAGAATTCCAGACGTTTGGAATTGGGGTTTTGTATTTGTAACAGTTTCCCTGAGTGGCCCTGACGCCCAGCCCATCCTGGACCCATTACTCTAAGCTGCTGTCAGTCACTGTCTCCTGAGAGCGTACAGAGTCTTGGAGAGGGAATGTAAATGAGAAGGAAACAGGGAGTCCCTGTCATTCTTTCATATTTTTTTAAAGATTTATTTATTTCAAAGGCAGAGTTACAGAGAGGCAGAAGCAGAGAGAGAGAGAGAGAGAGAGAGAGAGAGAGAGAGAAGGAATTCCATCTGCCAGAACTCTCCTCAAATGGCTGCAACAGCCAGAGCTGGGCCAATCGGAAGCCAGGAGCCAGAAGCTTCTTCTGGGTCTCACACGCAGGTGCAGGGGCCCGAGGACTTGAGCCATCTTCTACTGCTTTCTCGGGCCATAGCAGAGAGCTGGATCAGAAGTGGAGCAGCCAGGACTCAAACTGGTGCCCACATGACATGCCAGCACTGAAGGCAATGGCTTTACCTGCTATGCTACAGTGCCAGCCCCCATTCTTGCATTTTTTGTTCAGTGAATGTTTCTGAAAGAAGGGTCTATGGACCTTCTGCACCTAAGAGACACGTTAAGGGGGCATATTCCCTGCTCCTCTCTGCCCCCAGACTTCCTTGATTAGAGATACTGAGCATGTGGCCCAAGAATCTGCACTCTCACTGGCTTCATCCATGATGCCCACCTATACTCACTATGAGAACCACCAAGTCCTTCATCACTGAGACCATCTGCTCATTTTTTTAAAAGATTTATTTTGTTTATTTGAAAGACAGAGTTACAGAGATAGAGACAGAGAGAGAGGTCTTCCATCGCTGGTTCACTCCCCAGATAGCTGCAACGGCCGGAGCTGCACCTATCCGAATCCAGGAGCCAGGAGCTTCTTCGGGGTCTCCCATGCAGGTGCAGGGGCCCAAGGACTTGGGCCATCTTCTACTGCTTTCCCAGGCCATAGCAGAGAGATGGATCAGAAGAGGAGCAGTCGGGACTAGAACCGATGCCCATATGGGATGCCAGCGCTTATGGCCAGGGTGTTAACCTGCTGCACCACAGCACCGGCCCCCACCCGCTCATTTTTAAAAGAAGCATTTATTGAGCCTCGATTGAATATGCCCATCCCTCCTTTTGAGGGCACAGAGGAGCAGCAGTCACCTGTGCAGCTTTGCTTGATACTGGGTCAAATTGAATATCAGAGGGGAACACAGAATAAGCAGTCCTGTACCACGAGCTAAACCAACCAGGTGGTGGAAGGAGCAGCACAAGAGGAGTAGTGGCTCTGGTGCTGGTGACCCTACACTTAAGGCAAACATTCTTGGTCTCAGAAGGAACTGAGCAGTCATCCACATGCCACTGAGTGACCACAGGGCGGTATCAGCCCCGATACAGGTAGTGTGGCTTTACATCCAGAAAAGGCCCCTAGTCCAAGCATCTCATCCCTTCATGGTATTTTCCAGCTGGGCTCTGAGGGGCTGCACCAAAGCAGACAGAATCAGAAAGAGTCCAAGAGGAAGTGGGTTGCATAGACAAGAGGGCAAATGGCCAGACTGTCACTGGACAAGAGAGACTGCCCAGGACCCAAGTCAAACAGGAGGATTCAAAAGCTCTGGAAGCAAAGTGCATAGCCTGTGGCTGGCTCAAGGCCAAAGATCCCAAGCCCTCTGCTGCTTTTGCAGAGCTCAGAGTTTGTCCTAGGATTTCTCTCTAGCTGTGTCTGGAAAACGCTGGCAGGGGCATGCTCACCTCTCCAGCATCCCCATTCCTGCCCTGTCAGCTGTCACCAGTCCTCAGGTCACTCTAAAGTCACTGCTCTGTAAGTATCTGTGCCTGCGGCAGCATTATTGGTCACCCACCACCACAGACTTACTTCAGGTGGAAGCTTAAAGCTGCATTGCACCTGAGCCAGCAGTCCAATTCTGACACTTATAGATGAGAAAACTGAGGCAGAGATGGGCATGATTTGCCCAGTGTTATGACTGAGTTAAGTGGCAGAGCTAGAAGCAGAACCCCTTTGCTGACTTGCTGTTCAGTGCTCCTTCCTTTGGGTCCTGTAGGCTTCCCAGAAATGATGTAGCTTTTCAGGATGCAGAGAGAAGGTTGACCTGACTTGGCATGCATCAGCACCATAGCTCTGCCTGGTGACTCCCACCTCAATGTGGCTCAAATCCATAACAAGGCAAGCTTCTACAGGACTAGAGCGGTCAGGGGCTTGTGTGAGACCTGCGAGTCTTACTTTGAGGAGACACAACCTCAGCGTTCACTCAGGAACAGACCTAGAAGTCCATGGAATAGGCTGGAAGGAGCCCTGGCTGGGGTCCTGCCCAGTTCTGGCACAAATTTGTTGGATGGCCTCTTCTCCTCTCTGGGCCCCGAATTCCCAAGTGCAAAGTCAGGAGCTGGCCCAAGTGCTTTTCCAGTTCAATACTCCATGTCCCAGACCCTCCTCCCAGAAATCCCTGATTTCAAAGTGGCCTCATCCCTCTAGGCTGGAGCCTGGCAGAGACCAGGAAAAGGGTACACTTCCCTGGCAGTGACATTCGGCCTTCCTGAAAGTGCTCTCCTTGGGTCCTTTGCAGGTGATTTGTCTACAGCAACCAAGAGCAAAACAAGTGAAGACATCAGCCAAGCCTCCAAGTACAGTCCGGCATATTCACCAGACCCGTACTATGCCACGGAATCTGAGTACTGGACCTACCATGGATCTCCCAAAGGTAATGTCCCCGTGGGCCCCTGGGGCCTGAGCTCATGTCACTCAGAGGTCAGGACAGCCATGCACTTCTTTCCATGATCGTTCTGCATATGATCCTTAGAGGCTGTATAATTGAGGGTGTTCATTCAGCAGCATGGATTAAGGAGCCCTCAAGATACAGGGGGAGCAAAATAGACCAAGTCCCTGCCCTAGTGGAGGAGGCATGGGTCCCAACCATGAGAGGGAGAGGATACACCAGAGGTGATGCACAAGGGTAGGAGAGCTGATGGCAGGGGCACGTCATCCAGCTGAAAGATGACAAAAGCTGCTCAGATGCAGAGACTCAGCTGTCACAGAGGAGTGGCAAGGGTGTGGTCAGCAGAGAGTGCAGAAACACATCTGTAATTACACAAGATGGGAGGGTGGTGCCACTGGAGGAAAGGAAAGGCTGCAGCTTAGCTTGAGCTCAGAGAGGAAGGGGGCGGGGGTGAGGGAGGAGGTCCCGTGGGGCCTTGTGGGTTGAGGTAAGGACTTAGGTTCTTATCCTCACCAGTGAGAAGCCACTGAAATAATGACATGGCCACATTTGTACTTTTGGGAGACCACTTTGACAGTAGGATGAAAGATGGCTTGGAGGAGGGAAAGAGAGGATATGGGGTGATGGAAGGCACCCTGGAAAGAGGTCTTAATGATCCTCAGGGCACCACCCGACCCAGTCAGACCGTCCAAGCTGTTCCTTTCAAGTAGAGAGAGGAATTTCCATCAAGATCCACCTTGATTCAATGCACACCTTAACAGCTGAATGTCCATTCTGAGGAAATCTTCATGGGCACTCGGAGTTGAGTGCTTCATCGCCCTCTTACCAGTTAGAAAAGGAGATGAGACACAAACACAGCTGTCACCAGGAGTGGACATGGTCAGCACACATGGGAGACAGTTGTGTTCCAAGGCTGCAAAGGTGGGAGAGCCTGCAGGTGGGGGACCTTAAAATGAGACTGCTACCATCACCACAAAGAAAGGAAAACCAAATCCGAATGACCAAAGCCAGTGCAGGTGAGTGGGGCACATGTGCCAGAGCTGATCCTGTCTGTCCTTTGGCAGTGCCCCGGGCCAGAAGGTTCTCATCTGGAGGAGAGGAGGATGATTTTGAGCGCAGCATGCACAAGGTGAGCGGGCCACACAACTGAACAACATGCTCCGGGGGTGTATCACTGGGGACTTTTTCATTTGCAAATGACAGAACCCCATCCAGTGCAGAGCTTTGCACATCTGCACAGTCAAATGACAGGATTCACTTCAGGTATGAGTAGAGTCAGCTGCTCCCAAAAGCACCATCAGGAAGTAGTCTGTCTGCTTGTGCCATTGGTTGTGCCATTGGCCTCTGACGGGCTTCCTTCTCAGGTGCTTTTCCTACAGTGGTAAGCAGGTGCCAGAAACCCTGCTGGAGGAATGTAAATGGTGCAGCTACTGTGGAAAAAAACAGTTTGGCTTTTCCTCAAAAAGCTAAACATAGGACTACCCAGCAACCCAGCCACTCCATTCCTAGATATATGCCCATAAGAACTGAAGACAAAAACTCAAACACATGCATAGACATGCATGTTCACAGCACCATTAGTCACAATAGTCTAAGGTGGGAAGAACTCAAATGCCTTTCAACTACTGACTGCATAAATAAACTGTGGCATATCCATGCAATGGGATGTAAAAAGGAATAAAGTAGACACTTGCTACCAAGTACATGAATCACAAAAATATGACACTTAGTGAAAGAAGCCACACACAAAAGTCTCCCATGTATTTTGTTTTCATTTACATGAAATAATCAGAATAGATAAGTCCAGAGACTGTAGAATGGTGGTTTCTGGGGCTTGGGACAGACAGGAATGGGGAATGACTGCTTAATGGATACAGGACCTTCCTTTGGGATATCAAGGACATTTTGGAACTAGACAGACATGGTGGTGGTATAACACTGAGAATGTACTAAATGCCACTGAATTGTTTAAAGTGGTTCATTTTAAGTTATGTGATTTTTCGCATGAACTTATTTTCAAAAAGGTGGCAGTCTGTCCAACATTTAACCAATCATGTGGCCAGGACAATGTGATTCTGTCACTGGTTAGCTTGCTTTTAAAATTGTGTCCACCTACAACCAGAGCCCTACCCAGATCTCAACCCTGCCTGTGAGACAGAGATGATGTCCCAAAGGAAAATACGGAAGTGACACAGAAGGAGGGATGCTGGGAAGGCAGAAATGACAGAAGCTTACTGGAGAGGGTCTGTTTACTCAGCCTTGCCCGAACCAGGCAGATCTCAATGTCCTTTACTGCCTTATAACTTCATCTTGCTCCTCCCCAATCCCCAGCTCCAGAGTGGGATCGGCCGGCTGATTCTGAAGGAGGAGATGAAGGCCCGGTCAAGCTCCTATGCTGATCCCTGGACCCCTCCCCGGAGCTCCACCAGCAGCCGGGAGGCCCTGCACACAGCTGGCTACGACATGTCCCTCAATGGTTGTAAGCACTGCTCTGCAGGCCCAGCAGACATTTGTGGCACATTCTCTTTGAGCCTGGCACACTGGTGGAGGGTGGGGGTGGGCACAACACACACACACAACTGCATTTTCTTCTACACAGCAGCCCTGGGCAGTGGTGCTATTTTCACCTCACAGCTCACAGATGGGGAACTAAATCACAAAAGCTTCAGGAACTTACCCAAGATCCTTTGGATTCTAAGTGGTGAAGTTCACTGACTCCAGTTCCCTGCCAGTTTTTATAAATAAAGTTCTATTAGAACATAACCAGCCTGAAACTCAATCTTTTGGGCTGACAAAAGAATTGAAAGAGGCTGACAAGGAAGGTTATTCCAGACCTGCCATCTCTCAGAAGGGAGCCCCACTGGGTCTAAAATACAGAGTTGGCCAGGGGCCAGACCCTCCTGGTTCATTGAGCCATCTGAAACCATGTCTTCCAACCAGGTTAATTGTAAAGAAGAACATCTTCTGGTGGCCAGCCTGGCTCAAAGACACAGGGGACTGCCCCCTGGGGTAGTGAGCCTCCCATCTCTACCTAGAAGTCTCATTTCAGATCAATATTTGATGGATAATAAAAATAATCAGTTCCTATACTCCTGTGTGTCAAGCCTTTATAGATATGTTACCACTCCTGGTCCTCACAAAGATATGCAATGTATGGGGATTATTGTCACCACTTTATAAATGAGAGAACTTAGATTAAGCTACTTACTCAAGCTCAGAAAGCCAGTAAGTGACTGACCCAGTATCAGACCTGAATCTGATACTTCATCATACTCTGCCTTGACTCTCAGCAACATTGAAGGTGGTGGTAGTGGTAAAGCCATTTTTATGGAGTGTTACGTATGTGTCATGCACCATGATAAATACCTCACTGTATTATATCATATATGCTTCCCAAAAACCCATAATGGAGATGCTATCACTCCCCATTTTACAGATGAGAAAACCAAAGCATAGTTAAGTAACTTGGATGAGGTTAGGTGCCTGCTAAAGGCCAAGCTGGGATGAACAGATGTTTCCCTGTCTGACCACTGAGGGGCACTATTTTCAACACCTGAGGCACTCTCTACAGCATCAATACTACTCAGAATTCAACTCCATTTAGCCACATCTATGCAACAGGTATGACAGAGCAGCTGCTTTGCACCTGATGCCACGTTATAGGACCTGGCAGGGAAGCAAGGATGGAAATTGGCCAATAGGAAAGGAGATGCCAAAGAGGGCCTCCTCTCCACCAGCCAGGGTGGTTGGGCATTGGCAGCCATGTCTCCTCCCTGTCCATCCGCCAGAACACTGACCTCTGGATTTCTTTCTTGCAGCCCCTCGGTCACACTACCTGGCTGACAGCGGTATGTTTGACCTGCCCTGCCTTCAGCCCATCATGTTCCATGAGGGCCAGAGCTGAATGGGCTGCACTTCCCCATAGCTCTGGTGACTCTACATTGTGGGTATCCCAGCATAGTCCTGATCTCAAACAGTCCCCTCCATTGTATTGATCAGATTATGGGCCTCGGTCTGGAGCTCTGAAAACAGTGTTACCACACACAGCAGCTCCAAAAGAATAAGAGCACAGGCCTCCCCCACCTGCCTGTCTGCCAGAGCCTCCTATGACCAGGACACCAGGGTCTATCATAGAACAGATATGTATGAGGTTACGGCCAGAGGAGAGCACAGCGAGTGCCTCTGTTGGGCCTGGCATTCTGCCTAGGTGAGGCAGGCAAGCTGCAGATCTGGAGCAAAGCAGAAAGGGCCGGCTGCCCCGAGTTCTGCCCCTTGTGCACTGGGTGGGGAGTCGTAGGGCCACATGTAGCCAGGTCACCTTGGGGAAAAGGCCCCCTGGCTTAGGACTCCTGGTAACTACTCTTCTCCTTTTCAGATCCCCTCATCTCCAAATCTGCCTCCCTGCCTGCCTACAGAAGAAACGGGCTGCACAGGGTAAGAGGGACTCCACAGGGGGGACATTGTCCCAGATGCCAGCAAGCCCAGCATTAGCCATGCTGGTGATGGCCGATAGGGGAAACCCTGGGAGTGGAGATGGTTGGACTGGAAAACCCTGGTGACAATGACTGTCCTCTCCCTTACGACCCCTGTGTGAAAAGGGGCTCCCAGGGGAAAGGTGAGAAATACTTCTTGGGCAATAATCGTGTGTCAGGCACTCAACTAAGCACTTTCCAAGCACTAGCCCATTTAATCTTCACAAATCAGGGATATAATTACTACCATCACCCCTATTTTGTGGATGAAGGAATGGAAGCATGGAGAAAGTAGGTACCTTCTGCAAGCTCTCATACCTAGTAAGTGGTAGAGCCAGGATTTGAGCTCAGGCCACTGACCTCACTGCCTACACCAACTGCCATGCTCAAGTGGCTTTTTACATGGCTTGCAGTCTCCTGAGCTATTTGACAGCCTGTGACAGGCTCGAATAGGAAATAAAACATGTCAGAGAAGTCAAAGAAGAGAGAATTTAAACAAAAACCTGAGTGCAAGGAGGGACTTCACCATGGTCACTTGAAGGTCTGCACTATCCATGCAGATGGAGGAAAGAGCTAGTTCCTTAGCAGGGAGTATGCAGTGGGCTTGAGCCAGCAAGCCCAGGATGGAGCAAACAAGGCATGAAGCCACACAGCGATGTTATTAGGGCTTTGCACACAGTGTAATGACTTCAGAGGGTTTCTGGTAGGTGTGCAGCATGATCCAACTCAAAGTTTCAATGTGATGCCTCTAGCTGTTGAGTGGAGCAGAGACTGCAGAGCAACAAAAGTAGAAGCTGAAGATGGACTCAGAGGCTATTTCAGGGCACACTGGTGTCAGCAGCCCCTGCCCACTGAGGACCCTAGCCTCCATGTGCTAAGAGCGTACACATTCATTCATTCAGCAGATACTTAATGGAAGCCTTTACTGCATGTCAGGTGTAACTTGTACATGCTTGGAATGTATCAGTGACCAAAACAGACAAAAGATCCCTGCCCTTTGGAGCTTATATTCTAGTTGAGATAAATGTAAAGCACATTGTAGGTAGCCAACAAGTCCACACATACAGAATGTGAGAAGTTAGTACTGTGAAAAAGAAAAATGATGAGCAGGAAGAGGAGGCCTAAGAGTTCATGGTGGGGACAGCATGCACTTCCAGTAGGATTGTCAGGGCAGCTCTGATAGGAAGAGGGGTGTGTGGGCAATGAAAGAAAGCAGGAGATGAAATTTACCAAATCAGTGGGTGTATTCCTACTATGGGCAGGGACTAGTGAACTATCAGTAAGTTAAATCTCCTTAACATGAAATGGGGGCTTCAGAAAGGGCCCCTGTCCCTACAGCCCTGGTCCACTTTCTGGAGATGGGTGAGTGCCTCAGGGAGGCAGAGGCCAGCTTATCTCAGGCCAGTCCTGCCTCTCTGTCCCCTGCAGACACCCAGCGCAGACCTCTTCCACTACGACAGCATGAACGCCGTCAACTGGGGCATGAGAGGTGAGCGCTGGCCCTGCTGGGGTCTGCAGGAAGAGGGCCCCTCCTGAGACTTCCTGAGACTCCGGACGCACTGCTCACAACTGCAGCTTGACCTCCAGCAAACAACTGCTGCAGATTCTGCTGCCAGGCTGGACTCTATCCTGTTCACATCCCTCTTTCTCCTTTTTCCCTGCTCATCCTGCATCCTCTAGAGTCCGGGCCTTGGGTGATCTCCAGACCATCTGTCCCATCTGGTTCTCAGAGCCATCACAGAGCACCACTCCCCTTGGACTGCTAGGCTAGAGCTACATGCCAGCCTTAGTGGAGGGAAACACTCAGAGCCAAATGCACTTTGTTCCCAGTAAAAACTCTATGTTCTCTGCCAGGGAAGCTTTCATGCCAGCCTTCTCCACTTCCTATTATCAGGCCCAGGGATGAGGGGCCCCTTGGACTCATGTGCTTCATGATCTTAGATTATTATTTCATTTTTTTCAATTTCCTATTTTATGTGTTTCAAAGCAGGAGAGAGAAACAGAGACAGATAGAGACCTCCCATACACTGGTTCACTCCTTAAATACCTGCAACAACCAAGACTGGGCCAACATAAGCCAGGATCGCAGAATTCCATCCGGGTCTCCCATGTGAATGATAGGGAGCCAACCACCTGAGCCATTATCTGCTACTCTGAAGGCCATTTGCAGGCAGCTGGAGTTGGGAGTGGAGCCAGGACTCAAACCTAGGCATTCTGGCATGGGATGTGGGCATTCTTAACCACTACACCAAATGTCCACCTCAGATTCATTTTATTTCTATTCTACATATCTCAAAAGCCATTTTTCCCTCTAAAACAATCTTAAGAGCAGCCCAATTCCTATCTCCAGCCATCAGACTCAACCCAGCCCTGATTATCCTCCAGGGTAGATTCAGCAAGGACAGGACTCTGGATGGGCAAGAGAAGCAGATGGACAGAGACCAGTGTAGTATGCAAAACAAAGACTGATGGGCTCCATTTTGTGTGTCTCTTTTCTCTTTGCAGAGTACAAGGTAAAGGACAAGCACTGTCAGTGGAGGTCTCCAGGATTCTGGGAGTTGCCACACTGGGGACGAGCAGGAGGATGGCAGCGCTATCTATGCAGAGAAGGGGACATGGATATTTAACCACAAGGGTTCTTTCAAGACTAACATTTCCTGTCCCTCTTTGGCCCACTTTCCCTGACTCCTTCCCTAGATTTCTTGCCTACTGAAATCAAACAGTTCGCCTGGGCCTCAGAGACTTTCTGGGGCTTGACAAATATTAGACACTTACATGCAGGAACCCTTGTACCAACATGAATACCAAATGCCACCAAGCATACCCCTAGCAATATTAGGGGGTTCTCCAGGGCCTTGCTTTGGGGAGAAGGTGCCTTAAACATACTTAGAAAGCCTAAAGAGGTGAGACCCAACCCTTCCTCCAAACATCATCAGTGGCCCTTTCTGGATAGAAGAGGGAGCCTGGATACAAAATACAGATGGAAGGGAAAAGCCCACCACCCTCCCCAAGATAGAAACACCCCACTCCTCTCTTCTTAGATCTACCCTTATGAACTTCTCCTGGTGACCACAAGAGGCAGAAACCGACTGCCCAAGGATGTGGACCGGACTCGCCTGGAGGTAAGTCTGGAAAACTGAGTGGGAGCCTTTGGGTTTGGAGGAATTCTAGGAGTTTCCTGGTCAAACCCAGCTCAGGAGGAATGACTGAAATAGACAGCTAGCTTTAAGGTCACAGAGCTTATTAAAAAAAAAATCAGAGACTTGAATTGGCTGCTCAACCCAAGGCACTCCCCACTGTTCTAGGCTGCCTTCTCTTCAGTTCAGTTAGCACCTGTTACACTCAGCGACTTGTGGCTGTGCTGCTGTAGACATGGGAGAGAACTAGATTTGTTCCCTGCCCTCCACGGACCCACAGTCTCAGGATTTTACATAAAACTAGTGCTTATGGTAGGGTAATTTGGAGGGGGGCAGCTCTGTGTAGAAAGTCAAAGCATAAATTTGTATCAAATCTGCCTTCCTAGGGTCAAACTCTGACTCTGCCATCGCTAAGTGGGCATTTTTAGTTAAGTGACAACCTTGCTTCCTTGATTCTTCCTCTGACCTCTCCTACCTAATCTTGCACCCTGAGTGCAGATCAAGCATCTGTCACACTACTTTGTATCAGTTAATTGACTTATTCATTTCCTCTGCCTGACCCTGAGCCTCTTAGGGACAAAGATTATCTGTCATCTCCCATAGTGTTTGGGCTGGAGAGGTGTCAGAAATATTTGTGGTATTGAATGCAAGCTTCCAAAGGAGGCAGCTCAGAGCTCCTGGGTAAGAGTCTATGTACCACCCTTGACCCTGAGGAATTCACCCAGGGTGGAGGGTTTTGGCAGAAGAGGAGTGTACATGGACCGGGAAGCTCTGTGAGTCCCTTCAGCTCTAGTATGCTGGGTTAGCAGTCCAAGGAAGTAGACAATGTTCTCCATTTGCCACAATGGTCTCCAAGACTGTGGTGCTGAAAGGGACAGCTCCCACTGTAGCTCAAAGAGGCTGGTATAAAGGTGTGAAGACATTGTCCAAGGCACTCAGAAACTCAGGCCTGAAAAGCTAAGATTCACCCAGGGGGCTTTTTAAAAATGCCATACAGGGACCCCATCCTAGACCAGTTAAATTAAAATCTGGAGAAACAGCTCAAGCATCAGTATTTTTAAAAAGCTCCCCAGAATATCTCATATGTAGCGCTAGCTGAGTCATTGAGCTAAAGTTGCTGCCCTCATGCTCTGTACCAGTTCAAGGAGGGGAGTGAAGAAGATAGACCACAGCCATGTCCTAAGGGGTCTCAGAGTATTGATGTCCGTTCATCCAAAAAAAAATCATCCAAAGATTAATCTCTTTGTCATGCCAGTTTCTGTTGCAGGTGCTTACAATATATCAGTAAACAAAACAGAGACCTCTGCCCTCTTGAAGCTTGCATTCTTGTGTAGGCAGACAAAAATAAAGTATACAGGTTTAAAAAAAAAGTGTTAGGATGTGTTAGAAGGCAATTCAGACCAATGGAGAAAGTAAAAGAAGGGCAGAGTGAGAGAGATTGGGAGTGAAAGGGAGGGGCAAATTGCAGTTTTAAGCAGTGGTCACAGAGGATCTCTATTAAAAAAAGACTTGAAGTCAGGAGGGAGTCAGCCATGCTTTTGTAGAAAGAAAGGACATATGGGCTGGTGCCGCGGCTCAATAGGCTAATCCTCTGCCTGCGGCGCCGGCACCCCGGGTTCTAGTCCCAGTCAGGGCACCAGATTCTGTCTGGGTCACTCCTCTTCCAGTCCAGCTCTCTGCTATGGCTCGGGAAGGCAGTGGAGGATGGCCCAAGTCCTTGGGCCCTGCACCTGCATGGGAGACCAGGAGAGGCACCTGACTCCTGGCTTCTGATCAGCACAGTGCACTGGCCACAGCACGCCGGCCACAGTGGCCATTGGGGGGTGAACCAACAGAAAAGGAAGACCTTTCTCTCTGTCTCTCTGTCTCTATGTCTCTCTCTCTCTGTCCACTCTGCCTGTCAAAAAAAAGAAAGAAAGAAAGAAAAGAAAGGACATAGCAGAGGCAACAGCCAGTGTCAAGGCTATGATGCAGGTGGGAGCCAAGTATGTTTGAGCACAGCAGAAGGAGACAGTGGCTGGGCTCACATGAACACAGAAGAGATAAGGAGGGCATGAAGTCAGAGGAAATGGGGACCAGATCATGCTTCATGACAGACACGTGGAAAGACAGTCACCATTGTGAGAATGAGAAGCAATTGAATCTGAGTACTTTCTAGTTGCTGGCCACATGCTGATTGTGTGACCTGTGTTTCTCTCACCCTCACAGTGTCCAGGAGATAGGCCCCAGGACACTCCAATTTCAGCAAAGGAAACTGGGGCTCAAGAGGGCTTGAGTAATTTGTCCAAGGCCACACTGCCTGGTTCTGAAAGTCATGATCCTGACCTTTCTGCTATGAAGTCAGATTTCAGGTGGGCAGGGCTCAGGAGCACTGAGAACTTGAGGGAGGAAGCAGTTTAAGTTGGCCCTTAGGGGAAGGAGAGAAGAGAACCCATCATCTCCCCTCAATGTGTCTCACTTGTGAATATGTTGCTTGAGACTGAATCTACCATTCCTGTATATCAAGCCCTATAAAAAAATTTTTGGACACAATAGAGAAAGCCAACCAAAGAATCAATAGTACAACATCCTTCAACAAAAAAAATAGCAAGTGAGACTAAATGACAGTTTCCCTCAGCTGTTACTATGGAAGGAACACAGTAGAGAATTCCCTCTTACCCACATTATCTTTAAGCTCTCACTTAAACAAATAGGGACAGGCCAATAGCATGGGGAAAAAAGGAGGGATGCTGTAGGGGTCTAACAACCAAATGTGATGTACGGATATGGTTTGGATCCTTGTTCAAACAAACCAACTGTAATATGATGGTTGTGACACAATTAGAGCAATTTTATTAGAGAAAAAAATTAGGTAATTCTAAGAAATTATTGTCAGATTTTCCTAGGGCTTCTCATGGCACTGTGGTTATGGGAGAAAATATACACTATATTTTGTGATCCATACTCAAATCTATGGGAATGGATTGACTCAGTGTCTAGGCTTTGCTTTAAAGTACATTAGCAGGATCAACAAGGCAAAAAGGGTTAAGCTGCCAGTCGCAGCCCCAGCATGCCAGTTCAAGTCCTGGCTGCTCAGCTTCTGATCCAGCTTCCTGCTAATGGGTCTGGGAATGCAGTATATCATGGCCCAAGTATTTAGCTTCCTACCACTTTTGTGGGTGACCCAGATGGAATTCATGGCTCCTGGTTTCAGCATGGCCTACCCCTGGTCAATGTGGGCATTTGGGAAATAAGCCAACAGATAGAAGATTCAATCTCTCCCCTTCTCTAACTCTGCATTTTAAATAAATAAATAAATAAAACTTTTCTAAAAAACAAAGTACATTAATTAAAAAATAGACAGGTGAAGCAAAAGTAACAAGAGTTTGATAATATTTCAATCTGGGCAATGGACATGTGCCTTGTACTATTTGTCTCCCTTTTGCATATTTTTGAATTTTTTCAGGATAGAGATCTTTATAAGTTACATAAATTTGTGTATAAATTATATAAATATATATAAATATAAATCCTGTACATTATTAATGTGGTTGACCCAGGAGGGCAGTGAGAGTAAAATGCATGTAGAATCTAAAGGCCTAGGCTGTGGCCTCAGCTCAGCTTCCTCCTCTCCCTCCCTCTTGGACAAGCAAGAATTTTCATTTTCTGACTTTGGGTTTTTGCATCTTTCAACTGGATAAAAATAGTTGCCGGTATTCAGAGTGTTCAGGTGGACTAAATGAGAGAAATGAAAGTAAACATGAGTTTTAAACTATTGAGAATAACAAAAATGCAATGTATGGCCGGCGCCATGGCTTAACAGGCTAATCCTCCGCCTTGCGGCGTCGGCACACTGGGTTCTAGTCCCGGTTGGGGCGCCGGGTTCTATCCTGGTTGCCCCTCTTCCAGGCCAGCTCTCTGCTATGGCCCGGGAAGGCAGTGGAGGATGGCCCAAGTCCTTGGGCCCTGCACCCGCATGGGAGACCAGGAGAAGCACCTGGCTCCTGCCTTCAGATCAGTGAGATGCACTGGCCGCAGCGGCCATTGGAGGGTGAACCAACGGCAAAAGGAAGACCTTTCTCTCTGTCTCTCTCTCTCTCACTATCCACTCTGCCTGTCAAAAAAAAAAAAAATTACTGGTGTTATTAAATACGGTCAGGTATGGGAAAGTCAACTCAGAGTCATCAGAAGCCAAGGATATCGATCAGGCTTTCACCAAAAGTTACATGTGCTTAAAATTCTGGAAATGTGCCTAAAATATTAGTTCATGGTGACACTAGGCCAGAGAACTAGCTCATTATTATGTGGCAGTGTACAGAATTCTCAGTGAATGATTTTCAGTAGTCAGTCAGCTAACATAATTGCTACCAACAGGTCAGCTCAGTGAATCCAGTCAGCTTGCAGGCAGGATAAATGCCTTACATTTATCATTTCAAACTTAATTTTAAGTTTCATTTAGAATAATTTCAACCTGCAGAAAAGTTGAAAGAATAGTAAAATGAGCATCCACCTACCTGCTAAATGCACAAATTGTTAACATTTTATCACATTTTAAGTGCTGTATTTTTTTAAGATTTAAATAAAATGCTTATTTATTTTCTTCTACTTGAAAGGCAAGAGTGACAGAAAGAGAGAGGAAGAGGGAGAGGGAAAGGGAGAAGAAGAGGGATGGAGAGAGGGGGGGGGGGAGGGAGGGAGGAGGTGGAGAGAGAGAGAGAGAGAGAGAGAGTCTTCCAGCCACTGTCTCACTTCCCAAATACCCACAAGAGGCAGGGCTGTGCTGGGCCAAAGCCAGGAGCTCAGAACTCCATCTGGGTCTCCCACATGGGTAGCAGGGTCATCATCCACTGCCTTCCAGGATGCATTGGTAGGGGACTGTTTCAGAGATGAAGGTGCCAGGACTGGGACTGGCACTCCAATATAGAATGTGGACATCCCAAGCAGTGACTTAATCCACTGCACCACAATGCCCACCCCAAGTGCTGCATATTTCTAACTCTAAAAGCTTTTGATGATCTGTCACATTTTTATGGTTGCTGAGAAGGGATAGAGGGCAGAAGGGGGCGGGGGATTTGCCATGGAACACAGATCAATGTTTTCTCTTGTGGTGTCTTTGTTTTCATATAAAAAAGAGATAAAAGGACATTTCAGTGGTTGAAAACTATGAGCAGTAAGATTACTTTTCTGCATTGACTGGCCTCATGAACAGCAAACTTCCAAATCATTTGTAAAGATATCAATAAGAACCACACCCTAAAATCCTGGACATGACTCGTTTTTTTCTGCAAAAGAGCAGTGGTATGGCATTAATCCCTGTACACTTCCAAACTAAAATGCATGGGGCAGGGACACAGAAAGGTCAAGCAGGGTGCAGGAAAGGTGCTGAAGGGTACTGAGTCATGGGCAGCAGCGACATCCTCAGCCAGATCAGCCAGGGCGACATTTATTTCCACATTCATCCATTCAACACCTGTGTATCACACACACCTGCCAGGGTCAAGGCCACCTCCCAGACTGCACCTGACCTCCTCATGCTGTTCTCTCCCTGTCCACACCCTCACCTCCCTACAGCGCCACCTGTCCCAGGAAGAGTTCTACCAAGTCTTCGGTATGACCATCTCTGAGTTCGACCGGCTGGCCCTGTGGAAGAGGAATGAGCTCAAGAAGCAAGCTCGGCTGTTCTAGGCGGAGGCTCTATAACTATATATATGCATTTCTACAAAGATAGCTGTAAAGTCTCAACACAGAAGCTTGGTGTAACCCTCTCTTGTATAATGGGGCATGCTGCCTGCCAGGGATTCACTTTTCTGTACTGTCAGGCAAGCCTGCACCATCAAGATATTTTTATGCTCCTTACTCCCTCTTTTCTAAGTGCTGTGGGACCTGGGAAGGGATTTGAGGGGACTCTGTCCTTTGACAGGGGATCCTTTTTATATCAAAACATCTGTCCTTCCTAACTTGAGTCCCCTAAAGTCCAACTCTCATTCCTAGAAAAGGTGCCTAGAGACACCTCTCTTCTCTCTGCTTCTCGGCCCTTATTCCAAGGCCCCAGCACTGATGCTGACCATGGGGTTTTCACATCTTATTGGCCCCAGAGGGGCCCTCCCACAGGAGGATACACAATGACCTTCTGAACCACGGAGCGCCTTGGAGATCCCAAGAAGAATTTTCTCAAAATCCCCACTTAGGAGCTCTCTGGGGGATGATGCACTTGTATGTATGAGCCTCAAATCCACTGGCTCTTCCAGTAAACAGAAGTGAATAGGGCCCTGGTCTCTCCTCAGCTCTTCAACCCTCCTCCTTCTGCCCCTTGACCCTAACCTCTCCCTTGTCCAAATCCAGAATCCATGGTAGGAAAAAAAAAAAAAAAGGCACTTCCCTTCCCTCCGCCACTTCCAACTGGCCCCTCTGCCTGGCCTGGACTTAGAAGACCAGAGGAAAGGAGAGGAAGCTGGGTGTGGGAGATGGAGCCTGGCACCTGTTGAAATCTGAGCTGCAGAACTCATTGGGACCTCCTCTTCTTCACTGCTCCCTGCAACTCCCCACCTTGGCCCTTTCAAGGAGAGGCCCAGTACAGCAGCCTGTATTCTTCAGCCTTATTACAATCTATGTGCCTGACAACTCAACAACCACAGGGCTATGTTCCCACCTTAGCTCCTACCCAAAAACTAGACAAGCAACTCTCACCACGGTCTGGAGGGAGAGTGGGCCACATCCAAGAGAAAGGTCCTGGTTGGTGCCACTAGTCCTTAGCCTAGCAGAAAAACCATCCCAGACCCCACCCATCCCTGCTCCTGCTAAGAAGTTGGCTGTATCACACAAGGAAACTTCAGAAAAAGGTTGCTTGCAGGATTCCCAAGTGAAGCAGTGGCCAGCACTGCTCATGGTCATCCCCACTTTCCCCGTGGCTGCCTTTTCTGCCTCCTTGCCTTCTGGAACACGGTGGAAACTTAAACTTCTCTCCTCCCTTCTCCAAACCTTGAGCCCTGTGTTGGTAATGTTCAGTGGGGGCTGTTCCTGCATGGAGATGTCTTGAGTCAGACCATTTTGAGGTCTTGGAGGAAGGATGAAGAAGTGGAAATGACAGTTACGACTCTGAAGACTCTGGTGATGTGAAGTGGCCAATGTAGAACTGACTTCAACAAACCCCCACTGAGCACCTACTGCTGCTGCACGCTTGCTGAATACGGGGCACTGAATGGGAGAGGGGGGACACTGGGATGAGACACCACAGGCCCTGGGCTTAGAGACAGTCTACTCATCATGGGTATCTTAAAGCAGTTACCCAGACATGATGGGTGTAAGGAAGAAAGTGACAGGAGAAGGCGTGAGAATGTGTGTGTGTGTGTATGTGACACTGAAAAGGCATATGCAGTCCGTGCCGACCAAGGAAAGCTTTTGAAAAGAGACTGTATTGAGCAAAGTTCAGGAAGTATCTGTGTACACTGGGAGGAGACTGTATGTTGAAAGGGTGATAGGGTGAGGGACCAGAAGGGAAGTCTAGTATACTCACATTTAAAAGTCACCCCCCTCCCATAACTTCTCTCTTTGGCCAGTGTCAATAACTTCCCTGACCCTTTAGAAATGTCCCCAGTCAGACACAATCATTGAAACTGCCTCATAATCACCGGTTGAGAACTTGGCGAGATGGAAGAGCTTTTGTTATTGTTGTTGAATATTTTTGTTTCCCATAAAAGCACACCATTTCAACCCAAACCTCTGTCCTTCTGTAGTTCCTAGTGTGAGTGGAAGTGAGAGGCTGAACCATGCACATTGTTCAAAATAAAAGAACCTAAAGAACAGCTACTGATTTGGCCTGCTTCTCTTCTGTAAAGAGAGTCCGAGGAGATCAGTGTTATTGATGATTATGGAATGTAGGGTTCCTCGGGATGGCAGAGGATCTTCCAACAACAAATGAGGTGAGGTTCTGTCATCAAAAATATTAGGAAGAATAGCTCCTCATTATCAAGTACCAACAATGCGCCAAATTCCAGCCTGAGGACGCCACATCTATCATCTCCTCTAAGCCTCTGTAATGAGTGGCCCAAGAGGTGGCCATTATTAATAACATCTCCAGCTCATAAAGGAAACAGCTTTGAAGCAAACACGTGATTACCACAGGTAGAACTGGGGGCTAGCGCCACGGCTCACTAGGCTAATCCTCTGCCTGGCGCCGGCACCCCGGGCTGTAGTCCCGGTTGCTCCTCTTCCAGTCCAGCTCTCTGCTGAGGCCTGGGAGTGCAGTGGAGGATGGCCCAAGTGCTTGGGCGCCTGCACCCGCATGGGAGACTGGGAGGAAGCACCTGGCTCCTGGCTTCAGATCGGCACAGCACGCTGGCCATAGAAAAGGAAGACCTTTCTGTCTGTCTCTCTCTCACTGTTTAACTCTGCCTGTCCAAAAAAAAAAAAAAAAAAAGTGATTACCACAGGTAGAACTGGGGTCAATTCCAGCCTGTGTGACTGGAGAAAAACCAAATGACCCTTTTTCCAGGCACAGCCCTTTCAGCTATGAGTGAAGATGGCTTTAACAATGAGAACATGTGTCATTGTGCACAACCAGAAGGGCACCGTGTAAGGTAGCAAATCCAGCAGCTCAGTGACGCAGCTGAGATTCCAGGTTCTCTGCCTCTATTTACTCCACCATCCTCGGCATTTTGGCTTTTATCTTCAACCAGTGTGTCGCCTCATGCTTATAAGATGCTGCTGTGGCTCCAGGTATCATGTCCTCACCCAATGATATCACAAAAGAGGAAAGAAGTTCCCTTTGCATCTCTACTGTGATCAGAAATGCTGCTGCTCAGATTGTGCTGTCCAGATCTAGGCACCATGTTCATGCCCTTCCTGCAATGAAGGCTGGGAAACTGAGTATTTGACATCTTCAGACTCAAAAGTAAGAGGGAGGGTCCCTGATAACAAGGAAGACAACAGCCAGGCAGAAAAGGAGTAACCTCCCAGTAAATGAATCACAGTGCCTCTGCCACAGCCACTGTGCCACTAAAGACAGGATTGTGCCCCTTCCTTTGTAGACTCACGATGCACAATGCCAAACTCATGAGAGGTCTTACAGTACCTTTATGTAATCCATAAACTAATCTCACATGAACTCTTTTTAATAAATGCTAGGCTTACTGTATTTCTTCTAAGATGCACGCTTCTTTCACTTTTTAACATCTCCAAAGATGAGGTAGGCATTCATTTTTTTTAAAAGATTTATTTATTTATTTGAGAGGCAGAGTTACAGACAGTGAAAAGGAGAGCCAAAGTTGTCTTCCATCTGCTGGTTCACTCCCCAGATGGCTGCAATGGCCGGAGCTGTGCCGATCCAAAGCCAGGAGCCAGGAGCTTCTTCTGGATCTCCAAAGCTGGTACAAGGGCCCAAGTGCTTGGGCCAACTTCCACTGCTTTTCCAGGCCGTAGCAGAGAGCTGGATCAGCAGAAGAGCAGCCAGGACTAGAGCCAGCACCTGTATGGGATGCCGACACCGCAGATGGAGGATTAACCTACTGCGCCGCAGTGCCGGCCCCAAGGTGTGCCTTTAAAATAGCTCCTTTCCTGACTTCTCATTCTATGACTCCACAGCAGGAACCGATTCTGTCATCCCCATTGCAGCCACTCCAGGCAGGTGACTCAAATGTGCAGAAGGGTACTCGAGAATGTGCCTGGGTCCCTGTCTATACCCACATGCAGCTAGCAAATACTTACTTACTCAACATCTGCTGCCAGGCAGCCACCCTAAGGATACAATAGTGTGGAAAGCTCTCCTCAGGTACCCTGGACTGAAGGAGAAAGAAATTGCAAGTAAACAGAAGAAGAGGTGGCACAGGAAGTTAACTGCCACAGAGAAAACCAGTAGGGTGCCATGAGAAGGGAGCAGAGAGGAAATTCCTTCAGAAAGTGGGACTGGGAGGACTCTGGGGACAGGAAATGTGCAAAGGCACTGGCGAGAGCATGGGATTGGCTTACGTGAGGAACTAAAAGTGCTAGTGAGGATGGAGTGAAGTGGGAGATGAAAAAGCTGGGCAGGCAGGCAGAAGCAGAACATGCAGAGTCTACCAGGACACCCTCATCCAGCCAGGCTTTCTGGAGATAATCTGTTTTGTGCTGCGGGTATTAACGTGGATGTAAGGAGAATTGCTGTAAACCTTGTTACTCAAAGTGTTGTCCCCAGTCCCCAGCCAGAAACATCAGTATCACCCAGAAGAGGTGAGAAATGCAGAAAATTTCAGGCTGCACTCAGACCTGCTAGGTCGGCATTTGTGTTTTAACATGGACAGACACAAGGAAAGTTGTGTGACCAACCTTCTGCAATTCTAGAAGGGAGTATTTTCCCCAAAGACATAAATCCTGTGGACACTGGAAGGCAACATTGCATGAATAATACAAAACACAACTTTTGGGGGCCCGGGAATTACAGAAGGTTGGCATTTAAAGCTAAAGCAATGGCCACACTTTGCAGCCAGAAACAGGCTAACAGAACCCTGGAGTAGTTCAGCACCAGGAGCCAGGTGCCCAGTGCAAAAACACAGGGGCAGGCTACGGAAGGTGCGAGCAGCTGCAGCTGACTGCTAAACAGAGCCAAATGCGGAGTAGACAGGCTGCTACTCAGCACTGCTAGCAAAATTCAAGGGGGAAAAGCAGTGCTGAAATGAATAGCAATTAACCTCAGAGAATTATGCCAACTCTGTTAATGGCACCCATGGAATGAAGCTTTAAGTGTATCTTTCGGCATCGTACTTTGAATGGCTCAAACTCCTGACCGTATAGGGATAAACACCTGCTTACACACACAGCTGCTGCCAAGCTGGTCAGAAGCCCTGGAGTGAGACTCCAAATAAATAAAATCCAGAGGCTGTGAGGATGAGCGCCAGCCCCTGCTTGCCACTAGGAGCCCTCTTGCCTCTTTCTCTGGCCTGGTCCTGTGTGACTGGCACAAGGACGCAGACAAGAGACACCAAAGGCCAGCAGCCGCCACCCATGGCTATTCCTCAGGGCCGCGTAGGGCCAAATGTGCCAATAAATCCAGTTTTTAAAAAATCACATGATCTCTCTGCCCAGGACCAGACATGCTTCCTTCTCATGGAGACCTACCGCAGTGTTTCCCAAATTTCAGTCACTCTAGCAACCACCTTCACAATTGTTGTCAAATGATCTACTGAATGATACTTACAGAATAGTTTTTCTTTTAACTGACCTGATGTTTCTATTTTATTTTTAAATGATTATTTTTAATTTATTTGATAGGCAGAGGGACAGAGAGAGAGACATTGTTCATCTACTAGTTCAGCTCCCCAAATGCCTGTAACAGCTGGGGCTGGGCCAAGCTGAAGCCCGTGGCCAGGAACTCTATTCAGGTCTCCCACTTGGGCAGCCAGGACCCAAGTACTTGAGTTATCATCAGCTGCCTCCCAGGGTGTGCATGAGCAAGAAGCTGGACCAGCACTGTAGCCAGGACTTGATCTCAGGTACTCTGTGATGGGATGCGGGCGTTGTAAGCAACAGCTTAACCCACTGCGCCACAATGCCCTCCCCTGATGGCTCTACCTCAGTATCAGTCAGGTTATAGTAGGATGGGTGCTATGTTTTTAATACAAATTCAAATAAGTTCATAACTCTCCAAAGATGTTGGTCTGTGTAACATCCAGGTTTATCTCACAATTTCACCAGTAGTTTGAATTCCACATGTTAGGAAACATTGTTCTATTTGGTGGAAGTAGGAAGAGAGAAGGCAATTTATAGTCTCACAATGTCCTGGTGGTGTTGGTCTTCAGGGAGCCCAAGAGAAACAATGCTGCAGGGAGGGGCCGGCGCTGTAGCAAAGCGGGTAAAGCTGCCACCTGCAGTGCTGGCATCTCATATGGGCTCTGGTTCAAGTCCCGGCTGCTCCACTTCTGATCCAGCTCTCTGCTATGGCCTGGGAAATAGAAGATGACCCAAGTCCTTGGGCCCCTGCACCTGCGTGTAAGACCTGGAAGAAGCTCCTGGCTCCTGGCTTTGGATAGGCACAGCTCTTGCTGTTGTGGCCATCTGGGGAGTGAACCAGTGGATGGAAGATTCTCTCTCTCTCTCTCTCTCTCTCTCTCTGCCTCTCTGTAACTCTGCCTTTCAAATAAATAAATAAATCTTTTTAAAAAAAATGCTGCAGGGAAAAGAAAACACAGGAGGCTCAGGCAATCAACTGCAGCCCACGTCCAACAACAAAGACTCCTGCGGCATCAGGTGGACACGCTGTCCCTTGAGCTCACTGAGGTTTTCACTGGACACGGTCCCTTATTTCCCTGTTCTTCTGGGCTGTGCAGCCTTTCCCTGTGGGTACTGCCATAAGCTGCAGCAGGGGCATCATATGAGGAGACTTCAAAAAGATCTTGGAAAATTTTAATTGAAAAGATAAATCTACTTTGGTACAAGAATTTTGAAATCGATGCAGTATAGTTTTTGGTGTGCATTTCCTGTGAACTTTTGGATGTACTCTCATAGGTCTCACCTCCCAGTGCACTTCTCAGCTGAATCGTGCTGCTCCCCAACTTCTTACATCTAAGTCCTACCCCTCAGCACTTGTATTTTGAGAAGAGACTTGTAAAGGGGTGACTGAGTTAAAATGAGCTGTTAGAGTGGGCCCCAGCCCATTGTGACTGGTGTTCTTATAAGATGAGTAGATTTGGCATTGTGGTATAGCAGGTGAAGCCCCAGCCTAAAGTACTGTTGTTCCATATTAGAGTGCCAGTGAGAGTTCCAGCTGCTCCACCTGCCCCACTTTCTATCCAGCTGCCTGCTAATGCACCCAAGAAGGCAGCAGAAGATTTCCCAAGTGCTTGGGTCCCTGCCACCCACATGGAGACCAGGATGGATTTCTAGACTCCTGGGTTCACTCTGACCCAGTCCTGAGCATTGAGGCCATTTGGGGAGTGAACCAGCAGGTGGAAGATCTCTTTGCCTCTGTTTGTCCCTGTCACTCTGTCTTTCAAGTAGATAAAAAACATATTGTTTCAAAAGAGAGATTTGGACACAAATGCTGCGGCACACATGCCCAGAAGGCCGGCCGACCATGTGAAGAGGCAGCACTTGGGCAGCTACCCACAAGCCATAGAGAGAGGCCTCCAGGAAACCAGCCCTGTGTTGTAGCCTCACTACTGTTCAAGCCACCTATTCCGAGGTATGCTGTGATGGCAGCCCTGGAAAACTCATCACCAGGAGGAATTAGGCTCACAATACAGGAGGAGCAGCATGTCTGTAATGGTTGGTAACAGCTGAATGATGTAGGTCAAGTGTAGCAACAGCAGCAGCCTGGTCTGCCTTTGAAGGCTGAGCCTCTATGGCATGCTGAGATCCTGTGGTTTACGCAGACCGTGGGTGCCCCCTCTGGGCCATTTGTGGAACTGCAGGGAGACATGTGAACCGTTCTCGCCTGCCATCTCCTGCTCCAAGGGCACCGGACCTTGGTGGCCCTCTTTGCTACTCATGGGAGAGAGCACACAAAGACAAAGATGAAACAAAGAAAACAAGGAGAGGGAGAGAAAGACTTCTCTGCATTCCTGGATCCGAGCTTGCCTCAAAGCCAGCTTCACCCTCTGAGCAAATCACTCTCTTTTAAGTTGGTTTGAGTTGCAATTCTGTCACTTGCCACCAAAGGAGCGGTGACAAATGCACTAATTCCCGGAGTGAATTAATGTTAACATCGGAGTCTCGTATGCCTTCCTGTGCCATCTGTGTGAGGGAAAGTAACCACACTGAAATAGTGCAGGCATCTGTCCTCACAGGAGCACATGGAGGGACATGAGAATCACTAAGGAAGCTGAGCAAGCTTGTAGGGAGGGGCAAAGGCTAGCTTCAGTCCAAGCATTGCAAAGTGCTTGAAGGGCCTGTCCCAGAGCCTTTTGGTTTTCATGGATAAAGGGCCCAGTGTCATACAAAAGTGTGCATCTGCCTTTGTAATACATGTGCTTTTTTTTAAAGATTTATTTTATTTATATGAAAGACAGAGTTAGAGAGAGGTAGAGATGAAGAGAGAAGTCTTCTATCTGCTGGTTTACTCCACAAATGGCCACATTTGTGGGCCTATCCGAAGCCAGGAGCCAGGAGCTTCTTTCAGGTCTCCCGCATGGGTGTAGAGGCCCAAGGACTTGCTGCTTTCCTAGGCACATTAGCAGAGAGCTGGATCAGAAGTGGAACAGCAAGAACTCGAACTGGTGGCCATATGGGATGCCAACACTTGAGGCTGGAGCTTTAACATGCCGAGCCACAGTACCAGCCCCAACACGTGTGCTCTTGTCCACAGTCCAGCCAATCTGCCATAAGAAAATAGCAGCCCTGTTCAGTTTCTTAAACCTACATACAAAATACACTGTCTAACACACTTGAGGATCTGGGGGAGCCAGAAGCTTAGACCAAGCTTCAGGAACACAGGGTGTTTCTTTCCACCCCAGGGAAGAGGAACCTAGCAGGAAGGTGGCATTTCCATGGTTTGATTTGTGTAAAACTCCCTGCAGGGGGCAGACTGGGAATGTAGCCATGATTTTAGCACCCCTGAGTATTTCCATAAGCATCTAATGACTTCATGGGAAACCCACACTGACTGCAGAACCCACCCTTCTGCCAACAGGTCGGGCACTGCACTAAGCACACATCTTGTTTAATCCTCTGGGTACCACTTGCATTCTCATTTTACAACTGAGGACGTTAAGCACTTGGTAAGACATTCACCTAAGGTTTCACAGCTCTATATGGCAGAACCTGACCTTGAACTCAAGGATGTCTCAAAGTCCATACACTTGACCACACACAACTAGCTCCCTAAACACAGTACAGCTGGCATTTGGAGGAGCTCACCAGGTGCCAGGCATGGCACCAAGCTTCTACATACATGGTACCCTGTGTCAGAGAGGTGTTAGTAGCCCTAGTTTTGGAATAAGGAATTTGAGGCTGAGACAGGTTGAAGATCTGCCCTTGGTTGTACAGCATCAGGGCAAGATGTAAAGTTCAGGTCTCTCTAGTCCCAAAGTCTTGCTCTTCATCAATAGATTCCACAAACTGAAAAGAGTAACCTTTGGGAGAGGTGCACCCCATGGCTGCTTGTGCTTCTGAGGCTTTGTGTGACTTCATGGGAGATTTCTCTCCCTCTCTTGGCCTCAGCGTCCCTGTCTGACACAGAAGGGAGCAGACTGGCTAATGGCTCAGGCTGCTTTCAGCTCTGTAGTTCTTCTAACTGCAGGTTCACTTTATACCTCTTCAACCTGTTGTTAGCTGCAACTTAGGGATTTCCAGATTCTCCTGAAAACTCTGAAGATGCAGCCATTGCAAACCTGAGCTGAACTAGAGCATGAGGGTCTGCTTTGCCACAGCCCCACCATCCCCACAGCCTGCTTCATGCACTGCACCTCCTCTGCCTGCCCTGATGGTGTGCCAGCATGTGAGCCTCACCTAAGGAGTCTGGATGCTCTTTTCCTGGGGAAGGATCCTGTCTTAATCTTATTTTTTTTTTCTGTAACAGAATCCCTGAGACTGGGAAATGTACACAAAAGAAGTTTATTTAGCTCACAGCTCTGGATGTTGGAAGTTCCTGGCAGGCACCTGCACTTGGTGAAGACCTCATGCTACATCAACACATTGTGGAAGGCAGAAGGGCAAGCAGGCAAGTGCAGACATGGCCACATTGGCCAAGAGAGGAAGGTAAAGAAAGGGAGCCAAACTCACTCTGGATAACAACCTGCTCTGCAGTAACTAATGGATCCTTCAAGAGCAAGAATTCACACCCACCACCCATGAGTAAGGTGTTAATCCCTCTTAATGAAGATCCCACCACATCTCAACACTGCCACACTGGAGACCAAATTTCAACAAAACTTTTAGGAGACGACAAGCCACAGCCAAACCCTGGCTGACCTGAAGGGAGGGCCAGGCTTCTTGCAGTATTAGGCATAAAAAGCTCGTTTCCCTGCAGACACAGCCTGGCAGCAAGGCCTTGCTGAGAGTGGGAGGCATTCCTGGGTGTAGGCAGAAGCCCTGCGCCCTAGAGCAGAAACCTGCTCGAGAAAGAGGAGTTTGCATCCATCCATGAAGCTCTTTCTCCCAGCAGCAGCCATTGCAGATCTCTATCTGCTGCTTTCCCTGGCCCAGGGTGGACCAGCAGATTTGTGTCATTCCTCTGGTTGGGGCTATAATGGCGACATTGTGCTAAGTGGAACAAGAGAGGTTTTCATCTAGCAGTTGACATCAGGCAGACACCCGAGCAAGGGGCTCTAGGGCTCACCCTACACAATGGAGCATGGGAGAGGGGACTGAGCCAAGGAGAAGCCGCACGTCCACCACAACATAAAGGCGTTTCTCACAAAGCAACTACTGCAGCCTCACTTCCCTCGGCAAACAGACAGCAGATAAGACAATCCCAGACAACAGACAAATGGGACCCCCAGCACACGGGCACTAGTAGAAGCCAGCGATGGCAGACCCTCCCAGGTGCTTGAGCGTTTACTCACTGACTCACTCCACAAATACGTTTACCACTCCCTAGGTGCTGGGAGCCTGCTGGGCTCTGGGGAACACAGTGGGGAGCAAGACACAGAGCCCATGCTCATGGCATTTGCAAAGCGAGGGCCAGGGAGGGATGAGGAGAGAAGTAAGTAAGTTGTTAAACACAGGCAACTCCTTGAGAGAGCAGAGATTCATGCAGCAATGGAGTCGATTCAGGAGCCCAGAACCAAGGCCGGAGTCTCCCAGGCTCTGTGAAGAAGCCACCTCAACTACTCTAAGAAAGAACTCGGACTCTCCACTGAGGGCCACGGGGAGCCATCAGATATTTCTAAGGGGGAGGTGACATGGACACATGTGATGGTCAATCTTGTGGCCATGGTACAAGCAGACCTGGACACAAGGTGACAGGTTAAGAGGGCCAAGGGTGCTTCTCTCCCTGGGACAAAGAGCCCTCAGCCTCCAGCATTTTCTTTCCCAGAGTTCCCAACTGCACCTGATAAGCTAAGAGTGAGACTGGGGAAGATCATTTGTTTTCATAAGACCCGGAGTAGGAGGGGAGCTGAAAGCTTTCTTCCTGCTATTGTTCACTGGGACTGAATATGGTATCTGTTCACAGAACAGGAGGTCTCCACATGGAATTCCTCACACGAGCACCAGGCGAACCTGGAAAACTTGATGGTGAGCAAGAAGGAAACAGAAGATACGCCGCAGATCCCAAAAATTGTATTCTTGTGTGGCACTCAAACCAGGAAACGGAAAGCAGAGGAAAAATCCAGACATCCACAATCTCCTGCCCCACCCTCATCTGAAGCTCACCACCTAACAGCCTGCAGCCTAGCCAGCCCAATGCTCTGCAGGCACAGCCCACTGTTTCCTACCTCCAGGTCTGTGCTCTCACTGTTTTCTTTGCCTGTAATGTTATCTCCTCATTGCATGTTCAAATCTTGGGCAACTCACTTGCTACATCATCCAAATGTCTGTCATCCATTACTGTCAATAGTGAGAAACTTGCTTTGTCTTGATGGCCTCTGAGCGCATGTGCTCTCTCCTCTGATAATGTGTACTATAATTATTTTGTACATGTCCATCTCCTCTCCTAGCATGGACATTCCTTGAGGACAGGGCTCATTTCCATCTAACATGTATTCATGCAATAGGAACTTGCACAGAGTGCAATCAATGTTGCCTTGATGGGCTGATGGACAGCAGCAGTGGTTAGTTTTTAATGGTGACCATAGACCTCAATAAAGGAAAAGTACAGAAAAAAATGTATATGGTTAATCCTTGTCCAAAACCCCACAAATAGCTCCCTCATGGGTTATCCTGACAGCAACCAAACTTCAGTCAATCTAATCAACACTGCCACCTAGTGCTAGTGAACAGCATGGGTAATTATCTACACCAGAACCACTAGACCTTGGAAGTGCACAGGGACGGTGTCCTCCCACCTTTATATCTTACCCAGACCACAGCTCTGTTAGCTCCGCTCCATAAATTACTCCACAGACACATGTAATTCTCCTTAGCGCTTGTGACTTTTTTGTTCCAGTTCTCTGAATATACCTCCAACACCCTGGAAGGTGTCTGAAAGTTCTCTAAAAAGAAATCTCTGCAAAAGCCTCCATCTGTGTGTGCTATAGTAACATTTCCTACTGTGGTTTAAAGATTACTTTAAGTGAAATGTTTTGTTTCTCAGATATCTGGGGGGCTAGCCTGGGAACCTAACCACAGTTCTCAACCTGATTTCAAAAGTGATCCATAGTGCAACCTTTTGGGACTTGGCCCACTTGTAAATTGTTAGTCGGCCGCTGTAGAATTTAAACTGACGTTTTCAAATCGGAAAAGTGGGCAGGAACAGAGAGGAACTTGGAAAATAATAAAGGCTCACATTTGTAGAGCTCCTTAGGGTTTCTAAAGTGGGCTTGCATCATCATTTCATTTGCCCTTCCAACAGCCCTGTGCCATCTGTAAGAAGTTTCCTGAAACACAGATGAACAAACAAGGCTGGCAGAATGGAGGTTTTACACTTACTGTGCAGTAAGAGCTTTGTTTTTAGACTCAAATCCATTGTGTTTTCACTAAGCTTTTTCCCTCCCAGTACCAACAAACATAGTAAACAAACTTCTGACACCGTTTTGCAAAGACAAGATTCCTTTCAATTTGCCCAAAAAAGCAACGGAGAAAATGTTCCCAGGTCAGGAGTGTACAAGATGCTTAACTCCAGGCCCTCTCTTACCTCAGTGTCTTTGCACAAGGTGCTCCCAACACCAGTGTTCCTTTTTTTTTTTAAAAGATGTTTATTTATTTATTTATTTGAAAATCAGAGTTACACAGAGAGAGGAGAGGCAGAGAGAGAGAGAGGTCTTCCATCCAATGGTTCACTCCCAAATTGGCCACAACAGCCAGAGCTGCACTGATCCGAAGCCAGGAGCCAGGAGCTTATTCTGGGTCTCCCATCCAGGTGCAGGGGCCCAAGGACCTGGGCCATCTTCTACTGCTTTCCTAGGACACAGCAGAGAGCTGGATCGGAAGAGGAGCAGCCAGGACTAGAACCAGTGCCCATATGGGATCTTTTTTCTTAAAGATTTATTTTATCATTTGAAAGGCAGAGTGACAGATGGGGAGCCTGAGGGTATGGGAGAAGAGTGAGATCTTTCATCTGCTGGTTCACTCCCCAAACGGCTGCAACAGCCAGGTCTGGTCCAGGCAGAAGCCAGGAGCCCAGAACTCCATCAGCATCTCCAACATAGATGGCATTGGCCTATGTACTTGTGCCATCTGCTGCTGTTTTCCCAGGCACATTGGCAGGGAGCTGGGTCGGAGCTCCAGTGTGGGATGCTGGAGTCCACAAGCAGCAGCTAAACCCAGTGCTGAACACAGTGCCGGTCCCTGTGAAGGGTCTTAAATTCAGACACAGGATGTTGTCTATAAATGAATTGTGCCTATTTCCACAGTGATC
This sequence comes from Lepus europaeus, assembly GCF_033115175.1. Taxonomy (NCBI): domain Eukaryota; kingdom Metazoa; phylum Chordata; class Mammalia; order Lagomorpha; family Leporidae; genus Lepus; species Lepus europaeus. The sequence continues at coordinate 131,029,366 of NC_084830.1, read as the reverse complement.
ACAACGATAGAATGAAGAAGCAGACATTTTTCTTACATTTTAAATTTCAAATCTATTCCTGGGCCACACTATTTTCTATATATCCTGTAAGTATCTTGTTAAGAGCACACTTATAGTACACTCTGCTTTGCGTCCTAAATGTGTTCAATGTGTTCATTTCCACAGTGTCTCACTCGGTTTTGACATTTCTTCACATTTCAGTTGCACACGGAACTTCAAAGGCTGAAAATGGACTATTGCCCACCTATTTCTCCAATTTCTAGAAAAGCTCTTCTTTCTGAAAAGCTGTTATTAGTATTATAATTTCTCTACTCTTTGACACCCTCATTGACGCAGCCCCAGTGTAGCTCCGGGCCCACGGATTGCCCCCAGAAAGGGCTCAGAAAAGATCTGCCAAGTGGGGAGGGTAACCCCAAGAAAGGCGTAGCAGCCACGCGGAACCGGGCAGGAGAGAAAGGCGGTCTAACAGCCTGGGCGTCCCAGGGGCGACGGCCTAGGAGGTGAGGTCGTAAACTCCGCCCGAGCCACAGGGGCGCAGGCAAAGCTGACTCCACACGGGGGCAGACAGCGGGTGCTCCAGCCCCGCGGAGGGCAGGGCGTGGCGCGGGCGTGTGCGGGACACGGGACACCGGCCGGTGGCCCAGGGGCGAGGCGTGCTCGGGTCTATTCCGGGAGCAGCGCCGAGGGGCGGGCGCGGGCGGGGCGGGGGCGCTCTGCGAGCATCCTGTCTGGGGGAGGGGACCACAGCCGGCCTGGGAGAGAAGCGCTCCCGCCTCCACCAGCCGCTCCAGAGCCACTGTGCCCTGCTCTGCGTGCCCCGGGGGGGCCGGGTCGACGTCGGGGCGACGCCATGGACCGAAGCCGGGGTAAGAGGAGCTACATGGTGCTCAGTGCTCGCACTTGTTGCGGCACGGGGTGGGGGAGGGCGACCCAAGGGCGGAGAAGAGGGAAAGAGGTGCCCGGAGGGGAGGGGGAAGATGAGCGGGCGGAGGGGCTTGGTGCCGCGTGTACAGGTGCCTCCTGCTGCCTGCGCAACCCGGAGCCTGTCTATCCCTCTTTGTCCTGGGGCTGAGTCGCTCCTGTGTGTGAAACTGAAGCTTTCCTACACACGAATTTATAACTTCATGAAAGATCCCCAGAATTCTGGAGACGGTGTGCTCCTTCCTCCGTGCCGCAGGGGAAGAATGAAATGAAGTTTGCAGGTTGCGGACCCCAGACCCCTTTCCTAGTGCAGCCACTGTGTGCGTCGGGGAAGCCCAAGGGTTTGGGGAAGGAAGGGCTCTCAAGCAGTCTGACCTGTGAGTGCTTGCCCCTGTGTGTCTGGGGTCTGGCTCTGTTCACGACAGGCTGTCTGGCCCTGACCCAGTCCCTTCTTTCTGGACTAGTGCCACAGTTGAACTAGATGTCTCCCAGGCCTCCTGCTGCTCTGCTTTTCATGGATGAGCATATTTGGCAGAATTTTCAAACAAATAGTGAGACTTAGGGCAACTGGGTTCGACAGAAGCACCGAGAGCTGCAGACAGCCGCAGTGTGTGTGTGTGTGTGTGTGTAAAGATGTGGCCTGCATGGGCATGGAGCAGTATCCAAGGCTAAGAATGGAAATGCCGGGTTCCTCACCCTCCAGAATCCAAAGAGCCTGCAAGTGTGAAGAGGTCACAGGTGTGAAGGCACTTGGTGAACTGGCAAGTGCAGTGTCAACACAATAAGCTGCTGTGAATGTTGGAAAATTCCTCACCCTCCCCAAACAACTTTGCAGCCTCTTCCATCTGCCTGTTCGTGTTAAGGTTCCTGGGGGTGGAGAGGGGAGTTGGAGGAGAGTGATCAGGAGGATGATAGGGAGTAGAAGGCACTGGGGCCAGGAAGAGTACAGGAGCAGGTGTGGGGTCATTTCCCCAAAGCACCCGGCTGAAGCTCAGAGGGCCATGGGGTAACCCTGGCTTCCGGTTCAGCCTCCCCGGCCACCCCTCCCTAACACAAAATTCAGCATATAGCTCCTCCTGTGGTGCCCTGGAAGGGCAGCAGGGAGTGGAGGGCCTTCTGTTTGGCTCTTTGGGAACAGGCTGTGGCTTATAAAGCAGTTCTCACCTGCTTGCTTACTTCTGAGCAAGTGTGCAAAAAGTGAGCACACTGAGGGAAGACAGAGAAGAAACACAGCTCCTGTCCCCACCTCTCACTTCCTCTATCTAAGGCAAAGAGCATGGTCCCCCAACCAGTTGTCAGACCCCTCCCTGTAGGAACGCACCTCCCTAGGCCTACCAGACTTGTGGAAAATGGACAGAGTGACAGTAATTCACTTTGCTCTAAATGCTTGGGGACCAGTGCCTCTTCAGAAGCTTGTCTGCATAGCGCTCCCCCTGGGAGCCAGACCTCCAGGGAAACCTCTTGGTACTCAGAACCTTCCAGAGTTCTGCCCTCCTACAGACTTTCCTAGCCTGCTTTCCTTCTCTTCCATAGCTCTTGTCACAACTCCATAGAGTAAGTCATCTGACAGCCTGTTTAGTGGCCTCTGCCCCTGCCCAGAAGTGATGGCTCTGCTGACACAGTGCCTGGCACACAGTAAGAGCTTGCTAGCAGTGGGTGAATTCGTAATGCTGTGACTTTTTAAAAATCAAATACTTCTGGAGTGGTTGGAATTCCCATCCATGTCTTACTTTGGCTCTGGTTTCCTGAACATTCCAGGCTATCTTGAACAGGACCAAGTTACCTGTCTCAATCCTCAGTTTTCTACCCTAATAACTGCAGACATCTCATGAATGAAAGCAAACATGACTATATTATAGAGTGCAAGATCTATACCTGTTCTTAAGATAACATCTGAGGCCGGCACCGCGGCTCAATAGGCTAATCCTCCGCCTGCAGCGCCGGCACATGGGGTTCTAGTCCCGGTCGGGGTGCCAGATTCTGTCCCCGCTGCTCCTCTTCCAGTTCAGCTCTCTGCTGTGGCCCGGGAGTGCAGTGGAGGATGGCCCAAGTCCTTGGGCCCTGCAACCTCATGGGAGACCAGGAAAAGCACCTGGCTCCTGGCTTCAGATCAGTGCCGTGCGCCTGCCACAGCACACCAGCCGCGGCGGCCATTGGAGGGTGAACCAATGGTAAAGGAAGACCTTTCTCTCTGTCTCTCTCTCTCTCTCACTGTCCACTCTGCCTGTCCAAAAAAAAAAAAATATATATATAACATCTGAGACTTCAAAAATCATTTCATCAAGCCTTTCTTGACATGTTCTTTCCCAGGTAGATATCCACTCTTCAGTTATCAGGGAAAGTATAAGCAACACAGGTCTCATTTCAACCTCATACCTGCTAAGTGAGGAGAGGGGGATGGGAGGTCGATGTGTGGAATTGTCATGACTCGTGTCCTGGAGAGGAAACCAATCTTCATTGGAAACAACAATGAAAACTGAAGTCATCAGGCTCTTATATTGTGCCTGGCAACATGCTGAGCATATTATATGGCTTCTCTTCTCATGGGGTGGGGGCTATATCCAGATACTGTTGTCACTACAGTCCCCACCTCAGAAGCAAACAGGCTCAGCAGGTGTACAAATACTGTTCAACATATGAGGGGGCTATGTCCCAATGAATCTGTCATAAGTCCATATTTGCCCAAAATGTTATCAAGTGTTAGTCTGCACACCTAACCTACCCAGCATGCTAACCTAGGTGACAGAAGCCAATGTGTGTTTCCCCTCGTGACTGCCATGTAACTGAGAGCTGCACTCAGCGCCACTCCCAGCACTGGAAGAGTATCATACCATGTGTCACTAGCCTGGAAATTCAAAATCTAAAGTCTTAATTTCTACTGAATATGCATTCTAATGTTGCAAAGTTGTTAGATGCTAAGTCAACTAACGTGAATAGGGGACTGCTTGTGTTAGTTGGCTAGGGCTACCCTGTCAGAATACCACTGACTGGATGGCTTTCATAACAGAAATTTAGTTCCCATGGTTCTGAATGCTGGGACTCCAAGATCCAGGAGCAGGCAGGGTTAATTTCTAGGGAGGCTTCTCTTCCTGGCTTGTAGGGCCACCTGTTGCTGTATCCTCAATAAGGCCTCTTTACTGTATACACATCTTGGATGTCTCTTTCTCTTCCAATGAGAACGCCAGTCCTACCAGATTAGGGCCCCATTTTAATGGCCTCATTTCACAATAATCCCATCCCTAAAACCCTGTCTTCAAATACAGTGATACAGGAAAGTTGGGGCTTCAATCTGTGAATTGGGGGGGACACAAGTCAGTGCCTAACAGTGGAGTTAGGTCACTGACAGTCACTCCCATATGAACCCCACCCTGCCTGCATCAAAGTCCTGGCTTAATCCTTGATCTGACTGCCTCTGTGATGGCAGGCATCCTGCCTGGGGTCCTAGAACGGGGCTTATGAAATTCCACTCCTTCCTGCTCCAGACCAGGGCCCAGCCTAATCTGAACTGCTCCGATGTTCCATAACAATTGCAGCATAAAAGCTTGTCATCAAAGTCAAGCGATCCAATGATGGAAACAAACCTGGGATGCAGAGTCTCTCTTCTGACAGGATATGTCTTCCTGTGAGTAAAGCAGGGTTTGTATGACGCAGTAACAGGAATTCCTTCCAACAGGATTTCCTGATTCATGAATGTCGTACAAAGAAAATCAGTCGTTAGTGAGGGTAGCAAACAGGTAAACCCTGCAATCATTGATATCCTTCTACAAGACAAGCTAATTAACTTTCTACCCTCAGATGAGGATAAAATATGGACACTGATAATACTTTTGCTTGTTGTAAATATTAAATGCACGGAAAATATTTCCAATAATATCTAGGACATATGGATCTGTATAAATGCTATTATAGTAATTGTTTAGCTTTTTTTATTTTCATCAGACTCAGCATAATAAGCCAAAATGTAGTCCTTTGCTCCTTCCACAAACTGGTCCCACTTATGTAGAAGGCAAAGACAGGGAACCTGTTATAATCTTGTTTGGTGCTTGTCTCGTGAAAATCCATCTCTTAACTTCAGTCCCATATCACTGTCCAGCTCCAACTCTGAGTACCGATAAAAGACTAAAGCATATGCCAACACGCTCATTTTCTCTGACTTGTCTGATTTAGTCATGCCTTCTAACTGTGGCTACATCATCATAATTTTGCTTTTGTGAAATTTCCAGTCTTCTTGAACCACCATCTCTTCAAATGCTTCAGTCTAAATTTCCTCTGATGTTTGCCTTTTTTTTTAAGATTTATTTATGTATTTGAAAGTCAGAGTTACACAGAGAGAGAGAGAGAGAAAGAGAGAGAGAGAGACTTCCATTCAATGGTTCACTTCCCAATTGGTGGTAATAGCCGGAGCTGTGCCGATCTGAAGCCAGGAGCCAGGAGCTTCTTCCAGGTCTCCCACGTAGGTGCAGGAGCCCAGGGGCTTGGGCCATCTTCCACTACTTTCCCAGCAGAGAGCTGGATCAGAAGAGGAGCAGCCGGGACTCAAACCAGAGCCATATGGGATGCCTGCGCTTCAGGACAGGGCATTAACCTGCTGCGCCACAGCGCCAGCCCCATGATGTTTGCCTTTTTAATGTCCAGGATTAAGGCTGAGCTCCCTGACTCTTGTGAAGTAACTGGTTTCCCCAAGATTCCATTCCTTTTCTACTTCACAACTACTTCTTTTTCAACTAGTGGAATTCAAAGCAAGACGGGAGTTTCTTATGCTGCATTCTGTGTTCTTGGGAGGTTTTACTGTCTACTGGGCAACTCAAGAAATAACCTGATACTGTGCTATTCATTGAATGAAACTTTTATGATTCAAGAGATGGCAGGATAAACAATTTTGATTATGTCTTGCTTCTGTTGGACCAGCTTTGAGGCCACATCTTCCCAATGGTATCCATGGGCGAAGCAGCTTACAGCTAACCTTCTCCTCCAGTGATGCACCATTCCACCTATCCAAGACTGTGAATTCCAGCACACACATCCCCCTGCCCTGATATCCAAGTTCATCCCCTACTCTTTCTATCAGTACCAGTCCTTTGGAAAGGAGCACTTATCAATGTTATCGTCATCTTTGACGTCGCAACATGTTCCAGGAAGTCATTTTTGTCAGCCTAGGGACTCAGTAGAGCTAAGTAGATCAGAAAATTCGATAAACTTGGGTTTCAGTTTTGACAACAACTTTATAGTTGCATAATCCTGGGAAAATGACTTAATTTCTCTGAACTTCAGTATCCTCATTTGGAATGTCATGGAAAAGGTATACATGTTGGCTAGCACTTGGATTTTAGCCATGCTGTGCAGTGGGTGTAAGCAATCCTATGAAGCCATGAGACTTGACCTTACTCTCTTCCCTGTAGAGGCTTCTGCTGGTCACTGGACACTACTTCAATTTCCTTGTCCCACTCAGCCACCATAATATTTGGCTTCTCCATTTTCATCAGGATTTTTTTCTGCTTCTCTGTCAAATATCAGTTTCAAACCCCTCTTTGCACATGGGTGAACATTCTGCCAAGTAAGTCCCTCCCTCCCCACCCTCTGCCAAGAACCTATCATTACTCCATTCTCATCTTTGGTCCAGAAAAACAATCCTGTTTTTGGATACCATCAGCTTCTCATGCCCTTATTACACTTCAAAGAAACTTACAATTAAACAAAAAGGAGAAGCCACTTGTGCCCCTTCCCCAGAAAACACACACACACACACACATAAATACTCACATACCACAACTACCCTAAGCATCTTCCTCCTTCCTTTTCTGGCCAAACTTTTCAAATAAATAGTTGACACAGCCTCCTGTTCCTTCCCTACACCCCTTTCACCTCCTGCAGCCTCACTTCTAATCACACCTCTCCTGAAACCTCCCTCTGAAGGGTCACAAATGCTTCCACTTGCACTGGCAGAAGTCTTAAGTTTTTGCCTCTGCCAAGTTCCGTCTCTTCCTAGACTTCTATGTAGCTCTGCTGGACATCTACTATGCTATGGTGTGTTCTCCTGTTTAGCAGAGATGGGCAAAACATTGATTCAGGGGTCAAATACATCTAGATGAAATAACCATACTCCATACCTCCAGGATGATTTTCTACTTCTTTCTGCCCCTATGAACTTTGACCCTTAGCAAGTTACCAATAAGTCATTTCCTCAGTCTGTAAGGTAGGAAGACTGACATCCAGAATTTGAAGACTGAAATGCAATAGTATTTGCCCTCTGTAAATGCTTACTCATTGATCCCATAACCTCTCATTGCTCTGTGTGTCTTCCTGCTCTGTCTTTCCTGATGGTTCTTGCCCCTCTCCTGCATCTCCCAACACCTCGGTCCTCTCTCTGGGCTCACCTCTGTAGAGGACCAAGCCCATCGATGAGGGTGACTCCCAGAGGTCCTCATCAGTCCCCGTTCCTGCATCACCTCCTGCCTATGGTACATTTCCATTCAGATGTCAACCTTCCAGTGACCCCATTTTGAACTCATTTCATTCAGCACCCAATCAGAGGATCCTTCCTGTTTCTCTTTTACTGTTAACAACACAATCATGTGAGGTGATGTTGAAGGAAATGGGGGTGTTTTTGAACAAGCCTAAATTTGAATGGAAGGAGAAGGAATTCATTCTCCAAGTAGCTATTCTGTAGAAAAGGAACAAGAAGGTTCTTTCAGAAGGATGTGTGAGTTTCAACAGAGCCTGGATTGGGCTCAATCTGGGGTAAGCATATATATGCAAAAATCCATTCAACAACAGAACTGGAGATGCCCAGGGACAGAATGAAGCAGAGGTTGCATGACCACAGATCAAGGAAACCACAGAATGGCTCCTGTTGAGACCACATTAACATGTAGGTTAAGGTCTTCTGTCACCTAACATTCAAGAAGTTTCCATGGGGCCAGCATCGTGGCATAGCAGGTTAAACTGCCACCTGCAACATGGGCATCTCATATAGGCACTGGTTCAAGTCCCAGCTGGTCTGCTTCTGATCCAGCTCCTTGCTAATATACCAGGGAAAGCAGCATAAGATGGCCCAAGTACTTGGCCATCTGTACCCACATGGAAGATCCAACTGCAGCTCCTGGCTCCTAGACTTGGCCTGGCTCAGTCCAGGCCATTGTGGCCATTTGGGGAGTGAACCAGAAGATCTCCCCTTTCTCTCTGTCTCTCCTTCTCCCTGTCTGCCACTCTGCCTTTTAAACAGATTAAATCTTAAAAAAAAAAAAATAAGTTTCCATCTGACTCTGTATAGATTAGGACTTCTAGGAATACATGCTTCAAACTGAAGTGTCCCTCTATTTTTAACAAAAATAAAAAAGATTTATTTATTTATTTGAAAAAATCAGAGAGGGGAAGAGAGAGAGAGAGAGAGAGAGAGAGAGAGAGAGAGAGAATCTTCCATTCTCTGGTTCATCCTTTTATTTAGGTATAGAGTGGATAATAATTTTCAATGGGACTTGTGAAATATCTGTTTAAAGACAGAATTTAAGGAGAGGATCTCATTTAATCAGAAACAGTTATTTAAAGCTGTGACTCTAATCGTGCTTAAGCTGTCAGTGGTTTCTCACTGTTCCTAAGATGTAAACCACAATCTGGGAGGAGGCCCTCAATGCCTTCACTGCCTACTCTCTGCCCACTTCACCAGCTCACTTTGGACCCTGGCCTACCTGAGATCTCTTCACATTTACCTTGCTTCTTCCAGCCTCAAATACTTTGTACGTTCGTGTGCTTCACCCCTGTTCATCTTTAACTCTCTGCTCAAATAAGACATCCAAAGGCAATGCTTTCCAAGCTACACATCACTCTTCTTGGTACTCAGAGCACCCCCTGCACTTCTCATGAGTTGCCATGTGCATAATTACAGTTCATTGTGGGACTGAATTAGCTGTTAACATGAGCTCTGTGAGGGCGCAGACCTTCTGCCCTTGTTCATATCTCCTTCCCCAGCACCTGGCATAATGTTCGGCACATAGTAGGTGCTCCATAAATGTCAAAATGGTGAACAGTTGAAAGTGAGAGTAGATAATTCACAGAGTAGAAATTGGATGTAGTCACTTTCAGCTCCAGATTCCCCACTTTAGTAACACTTATTTTAGGGACAAAAACAGAGTTTACTATCATTCCTTTGCCTTCACCCTTTATATAATCAGATACCAAATCCTGTTGACCATTACTGGGAAATAGGCCTTGGATTGCTGCTTCTCCTATATCCTGTTGCCTCCTACAGGAGCTTCCTGTTTCTGCTCTCGCCCTTTCCAGCCTGACTTAAGGACCCCTCCCTAATGGCTAAAGCTGGTTCTCAAATCCTGCTGACCTCAGAATCATGTACTGCAGAGCCACTGAAAATTCACCCCCACAGATCTGATCAGAGGGAACTGAGTGAGGTTTGGAAATCCTCATTTTCTGCAGAGTGCTCAGGTGATTCCAAGGTGTTCAGAGGAGGTCAGCCATGGCTCTCTTGCACTGCTTTGATCGTCACCTTGATCCCTGCCCACACACCTTCCAGGATTCAATGGCTCTGCCTTTCACACTTTTCAACTAAGTGGGACTATGGAATATGGTCTGTTTTCCAAAGTGGCCTTCTGAAAGTTCGAAATGTCTCATTTTATCTTTAAAAGGCCATGCAAATTTTTTATTATAGACTATAATATATCTAATTCTCCCTAAAATATCCCCACAAACAAAAAACCTTTGTGCAAAATGGGCATCCAGAGATGCATTGTGTTTACCTTAGACCTTTCCTTCCTCATCCCCATGCTGCCCTCTGCCATGGACTCCCAGGTTATGTCAAGTCCAGCCTCCAGTAATATCCCAGCATGCATGCCAGAGTGGAAGCGGGGCTGAGCATAGAGACAGAGCTGCCTAGCCCTAGCTCAGCTCCTTGCTTCTGTGATGAGAACATACATTTTTATGAAACCTGTAACTTTTAGGAGCATTTTGAAATTCCAAATGACACTTATGCCATCTTAGCATCAGGGATGTTGAGCATCATGGAGCGCTTCCTGCAGAGGCCAAGCAGCCTTCACCCTTGGCAGTCATACATGTTCTCACTTAGCAGTCATTCCCTGCAGCGTGGCTTTGGCAAGAATGGCTCTGTGTGATAGAAGTCATCAGGTAGGATTGACTACAAAAATCCTTTTTCTGAATAGTTGCCCAATACTGAGTTTCTCTTTGGTGGCTCTCTGCCCTGGAAATGGCTGTATGAGGTAGACAGCAGAGGCGTTCTCTCCATTGAATGGATGTGAACACTGAGGCTCAGAAAGATGATTCTATCATTCCCCTTCCTGAAAGAGACCAGTTCAGTGTCATCTCCCTGCCACACCCCCAGTTCCAGCATCCCTCTAACTGAGCAACTACCCTCCTCCTCAGTCTGGGCTTGCCGGAGAATTTACTGCACTTTTTTTTTGACAGGTAGAGTTATCGACAGTGAGAGAGACAGAGAGAAAGGTCTTCCTTCCATTGGTTCACTCCCCAAATGGCCACTACCGCTGGCTCTGCGCCAATCCAAAGCCAGGAGCCAGGTGCCTTCCCCTGGTGTTCCATGCGGGTACAGGGGCCCAAGCACTTGGGCCACCCTGCACTGCCCTCCCGGGCCACAGCAGAGAGCTGGACTGGAAGAGGGGCAGCTGGGACTAGAACCCGGTGCCCATATGGGATGCTGGCGCTGCAGGCAGAGGATTAACCAAGTGCACCACAGCGCTGACTCCTGCACTTTTTTGATACAGCTCCTCTACGTATGTATGAATCCTGGGCTCTGGGACAGTCTTCATGTCTCCAGTGTCTACCTCGTAGCAAATGTCTAATAGGGTCAAACACTACTGATGTGAAATGTCCCCGTGAGTCATTAACGCTCTCAAAAGTCAAGAGGGAAGCACTGTGGTTCTCTCCATTTCATTGTCACAGAAACTGAGGCTTAGAGAGGTCAGTTGTTGACCCAGCTCTGCCTGTCTCCAAATGAATGCTGAGGGCCAGCCTCAGCTTAGTGACCTGAAGGACTTGCCAGCTAGGCTTCAGGGACTTAGAAGGTAAAGATCTCAAAGTGCAGACAGGGAGGCACTGGGGGAAAAGGGAAGGAGGGGGATCAGAACCATTCCAAGGACTCCTGTCCATTAACAGAGGGTCTGGCCACATGAGGTCTTGCTTTGTCACCCTTCCCATTCCTGCCACTGTAGCCCTCAGAATTCCGGGCTTTAAACTCCAGGAAGCTCTCATGCTCCTGGAATGAACAAAGAGGCTGGCCCAGGAGGGTCCAGGCAGGCTTATTCTCCCATCTGAAATTCCACTCAGGGAATCCCAGCCATGCCCCAAGTGCAGAGCTAGCCTGGTGTGATCCTTCCCCCTGGCACAGCTGTCAGGCTGCTGCAGGGACAGAATGTGGCACTGCATTGCAGTCATTCCACCCTGGGGAATTTACTGACAGCAGCCTCGCAGGAGAGAGTGTGGGGCTTTTTATAGCCCTCCAGCAGTCCAGAGGAAAAGGGGGAGGGGGAGTGGAGCGTATCTTTTCCAGGCACCATCCCCTCCACCTGTGGAGTCCCCAGAAGCCTGCAGGTGAATTCAGAGCAAGAGTCACAGCTAAGTGAGCACTGTGGGGAGGAAGCCCATTGCATGGTGGAAGAAGCGGTTCCCAACCCAATTCCTTGAATCCCCTCCCTGGGCTTCAGTTCCTTTACCTATCAGTTCAAGTATTATAGTGAGGGGATCTGGAGACCTCAGCCCGGTGTGCCAAATCCAGGCCACTCGCCTATTTTTGTAAATAAAGTTTTATTGAGGCACAGCCACACCCATTCCTTCTGTATTGTCTATGGCTTCTTTCTCACTAGGGTGTAAAGTTGAGTAGCTGAAACGGAGACCACATTTGGCTTACAAAACCTAAAATAAATACTATCTGTCCCCTTACAAAGAAAGTTTGCCAACCCCTGGATTAGGTTATAGAGAAATTGGGCATGTCTGCATAGAGCACTGTGGTGAGGGTTCTGAGGGTGTGTCCAGACTGAGAGATGAAGCACTGTTGTTCTGCCATCTGCCAGTGTTTTTCAAACCATGTTTGACCTTAGAATGCTTTTACAAACAAAATCTTAGCTATCTGTAGAGGTGAGGCACTCTGAGTAGTGAGTATAAGAACACTGGGGACTGCCCCTCCTCCCCACCTACTCTCCAGGCAGTCCACAGGTTTCATCTGAAGACTTGAAAGCCACTTCCCTAACCTTCTGCCTCTCACTTAAAAACTGGGGAAACTGAGGTTGAAGGGATTGGTGGCGTCTTACCTGAGGTCACAAAATGGATGCCCAGGTGGCTTTCCACGGAACCAATAAAGTGACCACAAGGTCTCAGCAAAGCTCAGATGTCTCTGCTAGGGAGGAAACCCATCCATTGCCTGGTGGACATCCAGGCTGCCACTTGTGCATGGATGGCCATAACGTGGCTCAGAGCTGAGCTTGGCTGGGACACATTGTTCACACCTGCTCATACTTCACCAGGGCCTGGGCAAGGTCTGGGGGCCTCTTCTTCTGAGAGCACCAGAGCTAAAAGAAGAATTGAATTGGACCATCTTTCCTTTCACTTCGTTGATACAAAGACACGTTCTTTCTTAAACTCAGAACATATCTTACAACTCATGTTTTTATTATTCATTTCTTTCTTTAAAAAAAAAAAAGCTGTCATTATATCTTCAAATCACTGGCATCTTAGAATGGAGAAATTATGATAATTTATACTAAAGCATTCTTTTGAAGATGGAATCAGATTTACTCATTTGTAGAATAAATATTTACTCTTCCTGCCTATTCTTGTTGAAGGGTTTGCTGAGAGCAGATCCTGCTGATATGAAACCAAGGGGGAAGTTTTATTTTAGCTGCACTTGAACCAAGAAGAAAACTGATCTCCTGGGAATGTGCCAGGAAGGCAGAGCGGCTGAGCGCTTTTCTCCACCTCCAGCCAGTGGCCAGGTGCAGAGCTGAGGGCTTCCCAGGGGCAAGTTCAGGGTCTCTGTACCCTGGAATCTCATCATGTGGCAGAGAAAGCAAGACTTGGTGACCAGTGCCTGTAACGTGAGGTCAGAGCTGGCCAGTGTCCATCAGAGAGAATATGCAATGGGCCAGAGGACCGAAGGGACACTCTGTAGTCTGGAACCTCAGAAACACTATGGGATGGCATTCCAGGTAGAGAAAATGCTGGAGAGAAAGAAGGCAGGTCCCAAATGGTGCTCAAGAAGCAAAACCCGAAGCGTGCTTGGAGCAGAAGAGCAGGTAGAGATTAAGGAGGCCTGAGGAAAAGAGCAGGGTCTTATCTTCCAGGTCCCCAAGTGGTGTGTCCTGGTCCCTCAGAAGCTCTGCGGTTTGTGGTCTGTTCCTAATAATAGAGGCAAGATCATGCCAGAGCCAAGTACATTGGCTGCATGTCATGTTGCCCAGGTTTGAGTCTCAGCTCTGCTCTTTCCACTCGAATCCCGACTCTCAGTTTCACCTCCCCACCACCCCAGGGTAATTGGATTCATGGAAGGAAATCACTCAGCACATAGGAAGCATTTGATTTTTTTACTCAAAAAAAAAAAAAAAAAAAGAAGAAGAAGAAGGAATGTTAAGTTTCAAGTTTGTAAATTGTCTTTCTAAAGAGATAGGAATCCAAGTGATCTCGAAGACACTTTCTCTTGCACTCCTTGAAGGCCTCTGGGGAGGGATGGAATTACAGAGGAGTGGGGGGTAAGCCACAGGGAGTACCCGGAGCACATGGGAGTCTTCCGTCATCTATGTCACAAAGGAAATGGGAGTTCTGAGCCCTCTGACACATGACGAGCAGGAAGGAGTTCCCAGGTGTTGCAGTTGGAGGAAATTATCAAAGCCAGTGGTGGGTTCAGGTCAGAGTGGAAAGCGTGGGACTGGGAAGGGGCAGGCAGTGAGGAGCTGTAGCAGCTACTTCAGGTGAGCAGCAGACTGTGCGAGATTACTGCTCCTTGATGTTTTCAGAGCAGAGGAACAAAAAATTAAAATTGTGGCTCAGTGAGGTGCTGTCGCTGCCTGGGGCTGCAGAGTGAGGGGTGTTTCTCACCGCAAGTTGCAGCATCTCCTCTGCCCACTGTCCTGACTCGGCCCCAGCCTTCCTGCCAGGGGTTGTTCCATTTGATTCAAGCCCTCCTGAAAGGGACACCTGCCTGCCTGTCTTCTTGATTCAGATTGCTGGGAAGTCCTTCTATGCAGTGAATCTAAGACTGGGGTCTAGATCTGCACCCCAGGCCCAAGTGCTGCACAGAGCCAGCCTCCCCCACCCTCAGGAGCCCTTCTGATTTTGGAGACCAACGTCATAGGCAGGATGCACAAGCCTCTCCCACATCTGTGGTCCTTTTCCAAATTCCAGTCATCAGTTTTTCCCTCCTCCACGCACCTTCCGGACACTGGGTGACTGTGACTTCTCTACCCTCACTGGGGTCACAGTTAAGTGAAGAGAAACAATGAACAAGTCATCTGCTTTGCTTCTTTGAACAGTTGACCTTAACTGTCCAGGACTAGCCTCTTGGAGGAAGTAGCCCCTAAGGTAACTCTCAGAGGGTGAGATGGCACTTTAGCAGTGGGGGGCAGTTCGGATAATAAGACAGTCCATCTCGCACGTTTCAGGAACTTTCCTACACATGCTGTGTGAACCCTCACAGGGCCCTCACAGTAGCACCATTAGGGATGGGTACTGTTATTGTACTTATTTTGTGGATGAGGAAATAGACATAGAGACGCTAAGTACTTGTGGAAGGTCACAGAGCTCCTAGGAGGTGGCAGTTTGAAGAGGACCGGTTGTCCAGAAGAAACAGGATAAACAGCACTGGGGTGAGCTCTCAGATACTGAAAACAAGTCAGAAATAGTAAAAGCTGTGTTTAAAAACTCTCTTGGGCAGAACAAAGCTGAAGACATCCTGGGATCCTATTAGTGCAGCCTGAGGCATCTGTTGATGTCTTCCCAGTTACTTTACCACACTGAGGCTTCTGTGAGCAGACCCGCCACCTAACCCCAGCCTTTCTGAATGGGGTGCTGTTGGGCCTCGCCTTCTGGATCCGCCAAGGCTTGTTGTTTGGTGGGGGTGGGGGAGGGGTAGAGGGCGGTGCATTTACTGCTAGGCACAGTTTACAAACTTCCCTCTCAGCAGCAAGGTCAACAACAGGCCTGCTGTAATCACCTCACTTTGATGCTGAGGAAACTGAGGTTCAGAGAGGTGAAGCAACATTCCCAAGGCCACACGGCAAAGAAATACGAGCCGGGGCTTAGGCCCCAAGATCCTGGTTCCTGTAGTTACGTTTTCTTCACTATATCAAAAGGTTCCAATCCTGACTCCTGTGGCCTCCAGCAAGTTCCTTAACCTTTCTAGACCTCAGTTTCCTGTTGGTAGAAACGAGAGAGTTCCTACTATGTCAGTAATAGGCACAGAGCATCAGACACAGAAGATGCCCACCGAGGAAGAGAGTAGCATGCAATGGTCAAAATGAATGAGCACAGGGCAGGCAGCCACAGGGATACACTCTAGTCACATAGCACAGAGGAAAGGCACAAAGCATTATCTACACTATTATACCCTTCCAATAAATAAAGTTAAAAGCAACTAAACATGTCAATTATGTTTTTTCAGCTTTGCATTCAGGATGTGGGGACAGAGGTGGGACCTTATAGTCAGATATAAGATGTCAAGATGCTGGCTTTTGTTCTGAACAGTAGCTTTGTGGGTGCTTACTTCATTATCAAAAATAACTGGATGAATAGATAGATAGATAAAGTAGGGCATAGAGGGTACAATGATGAGAGTATCCAATCAAAATTAATTTATTTTTTGTCCACCTGAGGTTCTGTTTCTAAATGTTCTGCCAGTTCACTTCCCAAATGCCCACAATAACCAACACGGGATGAGGCTGAAGCCAGGATGCTAGAACTCTACGCAGGATGGCAGGGGCCAAGAACTAGATCCATCATCTGCTGCTGCCTCCCAGGGTACAGTAGCAGGAGCTGGATCAGAAGCAGAGGGGGTGGGATTCCATCCATGCACTCTGATATGGGATGTGCACATCTCAAGTGGCAGCTTAACCTGCTGCACCGCAGTGCTCACCCAATGAGATCCTATTCTTAGAAAAGAAATAAAAGTGTTAGGCACAGCACTGGCATATAAGTATTCAGCAATGTTCACTGTTGTCCTTGGGCATCTTTATTATCTGCATAATCCAGATAGCTCTGGCCAGAGCCATGGATGTCTCCGTGGGGGCTGGTAAGTCTTCAAACTCTGACTTCTCAGGAGTAGAAAGTCCATCCCCATCTAGGCCTGAAGTGACCCTCTTCCTGGCAAATGAACACCAGTGGGGAAGAGCATGAAAGGCTCATTTCTGGGACCAGCAAGACTGGGGTCAGGGGATCCCTGTTAAAAGAAGGCCAGAAGGTATTATAAGGCATTCATTGAAAGCTTAGGCTCTGCAGTTGGGTTGATATCTCAATCTTAGTCTGCTCACTGTGTGCTTTAAGATAAACAGCTATGCCTCTTGGAATCTCGCTTGGTTCATGTACAAAACAGCAAATGAAAGCAGCAACTAACCTGCAGGACCCTTAGGAAGATGAAATTAGGTCATCTATGCAAATATCTGGAACATCACTTCAGAGCCTGCAAATGCTGCCTGAGTTTGTCACTGGGCATCCCATCCACTCCCAAGGACTGCTGAGGTCCCAAGCCTTTGGTAGAGAAGATGGTGCAGGCAGCTGCATAAGATGGAAACAGCTGCCATGTTGGGGGGGTGGGGAGGATGCAGTGTGTAGTGTGTGTCACAGTTTTCCACTTCCTCCTGGAACCATTTCCTGTGTGAGCTAAACAGGGAGGAATCCACAGACAAAGGAACAATTCTGGGAGAGCCCCATCCCACAGCCCAGAGTTATTTCCTTGGAAGTCAGTGGCTGGCCCCCGCCCCTGCTGGGTGGTCTGGAGATAGCTTGAGGAGAGGAAGCTTCAGCTTCCCTTGCAGCCTGGAGCTGAGGCGCCTGAAGTCAGGGCTCTCCTGGTGGAGGACTGGAGGGACAGAACTGCAGCTGGGAGGCTACTGAAGGTGTGGTCTGCCCTGAGTCCATGAATGTGACCCGCAGCACCTGGGGGAGCATCATCCTGAAACATCCCTAGACCTGTTTCCCCAGTGACCTACTACCTCCCTGACCTGTGACCTCTTCATCTTCCTGAAACAGCAGCAGCTCAGAGACAATCCCAATGATTTCCAACCCTTTCCCAGATATTCCTCCTCACACAAATCTATTCATGGGTTTCCTAAACCCCTTTGCACAGAAAAGTGAAATTAATGCTCAGAGGGGTGAAATGATTCACCCGTATTTTACACTGGAGTGGGTGAGAGGAGTTAGAGCCAAGCTATAGGCTCTGAGGCCAACGCCAAATCCTGCCCTCCCCCCCTCCACCCTACCCCACCCCGCTGCTCCACCCCCCTTCCTCATGAATGTTTCTGGGTTTCTGTCTGTGGAGTCAAAGTTGCCCTCTTCTCTTCAGCATAAGAATGTATTCAGTCTCCTGCAACAGCTCTAATTAACACGCACAAAGGCCGCCAAGGTGACCTCACCATCCCTTGCCCTGCCCCACACCAGGCTATATTTAACTCCTGGAAAGCAGAGCACAGGGGCCCTAGTTTTGCAGCTGGGTTTCCCTTGCTGCTGCTTTTCCAATCTTTTCCAGCCTACATGAGGCATGTAGCCTGCAACAACAGGAAGTGTTTGTTCTAGTGATAAACAATGCAGGTCCAACCAGGGCTGTCCTCTCCAAGGTTCAGCCCGCTGTTTGGCCTTAAATTCAAAGGAAGGAGGCGAGACATCCCTGTGGTCCCAGCTGGGTAGATGTGTGGCAACTTGGAAGACACTGTGAGCAGAGGAAGAAAAGATTTCTGAACCTAAGAAGTGACGGGACACATCTACTGGCCTCGCCAGTGGAGCTGGTGATCTCTCTGCAGAATTAACCTCAAGTTGGACACAGACAAAGCAGCATCCTAAACAAACACTGGTAAAGGGATCCCAACTAGCTCCTCAAGAATTCTTCCATTCTGCAATCCTCAGTTCCCCCACCTGTAAAAAAGGGATTACCCACCTTGTCATAAGAATTAATTTATGTAAATAATACATGCAAATCTCCAGTAGCAATGGAAGAATGAAATAAGTAACCAGCATTTACTGAGTACTTACTATGCACTGGGCACCATTGTAAGCACATTCTAATGTACCAGGCCACTCCCACTGGTGAGGTGGACATTCTCGCATGTGGTTGGCATGAAGCATGGCATGGTTATATCAGGAGCCCAAAGGTACACAGCTAGGAACTAGGGGAACAGAACTTAAACTCAGGTAATTTGGGTTGCTCAGTACCTGTTAGTTATCATTATCTAATTTATATGTTAGAATTAAACTCCCGGGGCTGGCACTGTAACACAGTGGGTTAAGCTGTTGCCTGAAACACTCACATCCCACACTGGAGTGCTGATTCCAATCGCTGCTACTTTGCTGCTGATGCAACTTCCTGCTCATGCACCTGGAAGGCAACAGGTGATGGCTCAAGTACTTAGTTCCAGCCACCCATGTAGGATATCCAGATGGAGTTCCTGGCTCCTAGGTTCAGACTGGCCCCGCCTCAGCTATTGCAGCCATTTGGGGAGTCAGCCAGCAAATGCAGGATCTTTCTTTCTCTCTCTTTCTCTTTCTCTCTCTCTCCCTCTCCTCACTCAGTCTCACTTTTTCAAATAAATAAATAATTCTTTTTAAAAGATCCACCAACTACAAAATGCACATCACTTAATCAGTTGACAGCTGTATTCACATGAGGGGTACAAGTTCAACCAAATAGCATGGTTGGGTTTAGCCAAGTGAGAAATTGGGCTTCTGCTTCCTTTTTGTTGCCTTTTTTTTTTCTTTTCTCCATGCATCTTTTTACTATACTGAACCACAACAAAGATAGACACAGTTTTTAAATCACATTAACATCCACACTTAAGAAACAAAGTTTGCTCCAAGAATCCATTCACTCCGCTATCACTTAAGCACTTAATCTGCATCAGGCACAAACAAAAGCTGGCACTGTTCCTACCCGCATGGAGCCGGGGTTCATGTCAGAGAAACTGACAGTAATCAAAAAAAATATGTCCTGGGGCCAGCACTGTGGCACAGTAGGTTAATCGGGCACCTGCTTCCCATACAGGTGCCAGTTCTAGTCCCAGCTGCTCTTCTTCTGATCCAGCTCTCTGCTATGGCTTGGAATGCAGCAGAAGATGGCCCAAGTTCTTAGGCCCCTGCACCCGCGTGGAAGACCCAAAAGAATCTTTGGCTACTGGCTTCAGATCAGCCCAGCTCCAGCCACTGCGGCCATTTGGGGAGTGAACCCGTGGACGCAAGACTCTGACTCTCCCTCTCACTGTCTGTAACTCTACCTCTCAAATAAATAAATAAAAATCTTTAAAAAAAAAAAAGAAAGAAAAGAAAAAGCAGGTGATTTTTCAAAAAATATGTACCTATATATGACTCTTACCATGTGAAGTGCCACAGGGAGAGGTACTTGATGTTATGATAGCAGGAAATGGTAGGAATGGGTGAGGTCAAGGGATCCTGAAGGGCCAGGATTAAGGTGAGAATAAAGAGGGCATTACTGATTGGCAGGGGAAGAGAGCTGACAGGCAGAGGGAACAGCCTATGCAAAGTACCTAGGCTAAGCAGCCCCGGAGGACAGCATGAGGGCCTGTGGACAGAGGTCTCTGGAAGAAGCTGCAGGGTTTGAAAGTCTCAGGAAAGCTTCCTGTTCTCTTCTTCTCCACATCCACACATGGAGCTCGTGTCTCATTAATAACTGCTTTCCTTTCCAGGATAGCTTGCCTCCTTTCCATTATAATGGGTCGTTCATGGGCTGACTTCTCAAAGCACGCTACAGAAAGCCATCCCCAAAATCATGCACTGGTGCTTTCTCCAGGACAGGATGGTTTTAGAGATGGAAAATGGATTCTTTTACTGTTTGGAAATAAGAAAGGAAACCTGAGTAAGCCAAAAGAAAAATTGTAGGATATTTCATAAAACCACATTCCCACAACACTTCTTACTTTCTCTGTTTAAATCCCACAAGTTGCATTTTCTCTGTCATTGAAAATAATAAAAAAAAAATGAGTGATCTTTGTGCCCTCTGTAAAGACTTGTAAAATAGTGAGGTGGGAGGGAAGAGAAATGGCAGTTGCCTGTACTGCTCTGCATTTAATGAAATTGTTTTAAGCCTCTGGCAGGTGTACAGGAATGAGATTGTGTCAAAGGGCCCAGGTGTTTTATTCCTGTGATCTGCTGAATTATTCATTTCCCTTTTGTCATGGAAATTAGACTCATTATCTTTGAGATCTCTAAATGAATGCGACCCTCTGTGTGCTGGTATCCTTAATGCCTTTTGCTTGAAGTTTTCACTCACATTGTGTGGGGATAATGTCCTAAGAGCTAGTGGCATGCTTCTTGCCTGTGGCTCATTTTTGTTACATAACAACTCCTTTTTAGTTCAATTAGATGGAGGAGCACAGAGAAAATTAATATTAGTCTTGGTTGAATACTCACCAAGAACAATAAGCACCTAGCAGCCTATTCTTAGATACATTTTTAAACAGGTTTCTAATTTTATTTGAGAAACTTTTTGCATCCTAGAGAATGATTATCCCCTGTCTTGGGTTTCTGTGCCTGTCTGCCCACTTAAATGATTGAGGACTTAAAAACAATGATCAGACCATTTATATCTGTTGGTTTTGTTTTTCCATCATTAGAATTCACCTTACATCCTAAGATTCAATTAAACAAACAAGATTGATGCAATCTATTCTTGAGTCCAAATAAACTTAAGACATAAAGACAGTCCTGTCCTGCGGTCCCAGTCTGCCCTCAGGGCATGGATGACTTAGATCAGGAACAAAGCCTGCAGGGGCCAGGTTCAGAATGGGTGCCTCCTGAGTTGCATTATTGCCCTTTCTACAGGAAGAGGCTGTCCCTTCACGTGGTGTGGAGGAATCCTAGGTTTAGCAATGGGCTGCCTTCTTCTGCCCCAGCTATCCCAAGCTCAGAGTCAGGGCCAGAGCCATGAAGAGACTTGCAGAGTCCCACAATGTCTTCCCCAACACACAGACCCTGCTGCATCCTCTCTTCTGTGCGTGCCACTGCACCTGACTCCACCCTAGCAGGTCACAAAGGAATAAAGAGAGCAACTACAGTGCACTGAGTGCCATACACATCACTTCATCTTCACAGTGACCTTGGGAAGCAGCTCCTGTTATTGCCCACACTGTTTGCAGTGAAGAATTGGAAGCTTAGGAAAGTTAAGAAATTTCCCCAGGAGCCCACAGCTGGAAAATGACAGAGCTGGGAGGGCCCCAATTGCCCACAGCCTGTGCTCTTAGCCATTCTTCCATGATTCATCTTAAGCGCCGTGGTTTGTGTAAACTCGTTTGAATTCGACACCAGAAATTTTTTCCAACTGGTCATCTGATGATAGTTAATTGCATTAACTTCTTTGACCCTCACCATCCACATCTTTAAAATGAGAGGGTTAAACTAGGCCATCAAAATACTGTGTTCAGTGAATAAGTGTTCCTTGGGCATCTGTATGCTGACTGAGACACAGCCCCGTCCTCGCAGACAGAGCTTGTTACAGATACAGCAAATATGTCCCTCAATGCCATCTGACCAGTACTTTGCAGTCTGCATGGCTCTGGGGAGTGTCAAGAAACAGCAGCAATGACAACAATGTGCAGCGTGGCTGTCGTTCAGTGCATGGCCAGACATAGCACCATGCCAAGTGCTTCACAAGCACGAAGTTACCTGGCCCTCCCTGCCTACGAGGTTGGAATCAGATTGTCCACATTGTTCATGTGACAAAGCCAGGCTCAGCATTCGCTAACATGGTCAGAAGTGACA
Source organism: Lepus europaeus (assembly GCF_033115175.1). NCBI lineage: Eukaryota > Metazoa > Chordata > Mammalia > Lagomorpha > Leporidae > Lepus > Lepus europaeus. The sequence continues at coordinate 131,007,505 of NC_084830.1, read as the reverse complement.
GTACAAGAATCCCAGTGTGCACAGGTCTGACCTCAGAATTCTAACCACTGTGCTGTTCTAAGCAGGACTCTGTGCTCCACCTGGCTGCCTTGGTGGTGAGTCTGGGGCCTAGAAGGATCACTGGTCATATGCACTACTCCCATAATACTTCTCTCCAGCTCAGTTCTCTGATGGTTCATATCCCTGTGGTTTGAATTCTCTGGATTTGAGACAAAGCTGTCACTGAAGCCACTTCTGTAGTCACTTGTGTCTCAATCAGCAGAAGTCACTGTGCTTGAAAGCTAGCTTTTGGGGATGAGCTCTGTATTGTTCTGGGAGAGCCCAGCACTGGCTGAGAAGTTTCCTGAATCCATGATGTATATGAAGCTGTCTCTGAGAAGAGGTTCCCACTGTTAAGTCAGGCATTTGCTTTGAGTCGCTTGGTTTTCTTCTATGAGGTCTTCATAGTTACGGCCCTGAAGTTCAGCGGGCACAGTGGGAGAGGGCCTGGAGCAGAAATGTCAGCACCAATAGTGAGGGTCTCCCACCCAGAGGTTAAGGAGGCCCCATAAAGCCACAGCCTCCAAAGGGGGCTCTGAAGTAAGCACATCACCCACTTCTGCCCACCTGCCTTCCCCAGCCTGCTCTTGTCCTGCACTGTGCTGAACTTCGCTGAATTCTTCCAGTGGAGGATTCAGGCACAGGGATCCAAGTTTAAAGTCAAAGCTGAGTTCAAGGCATGACCTTACAACCTACAAACTGAGTAACTTCACTCCTCAGAACCTCCATTTCCTTTTTCGTAGGCACTGGAGGATTAAATGAGATCATGTGCACCAGCTGCCCAGCTCACGGTAACTTCCCAGCTCTAGGGAAGGATCTTGCAAGTTCACTGCAAGCTAAGCTCTGGCCCATGGCTCAGACTCCCTGTGGCCCTGAGGCCTGCCAGTCCCTTCTAGGCTATAGAAGCCACCACCAGGATGGCAGTCCCTAAACTCTCCATCTGCTCCCCCAAAATTCACTCATGGCTTTTCTTCTCCTAGGGTCAGTTTGGTCTTTGGAAATCATATCTCACTCAAATGAAAAGCACTTAGAAGTCTAGGTCCCTTGTTAAGAATCCCATCAAAGACTTAGAAGTCCAGGTCCCTTGTTAAGAATCCCATCAAAGAACAGGAAAGAAAAACAAGATTATGAGCTTGATACCAACCCTCATGTTTTTAAATGCAGAGAACTTAAGCAGAACTTAATTTTTCTTAACTTTACAAACAACTGTTACAAACCTTATATTCGAAACAGTGTAGCATTCTGGAATGCTGCTGCACTTAGGCATTAGCTGATAGCACACAGAAAAGGGGGGGGGGGAGAAGGAGGGAGGAAGAAAAAGAGGGAGGAGGCGGCGCCGCGGCTCAGTAGGCTAATCCTCCACCTTGCGGCGCCGGCACACCGGGTTCTAGTCCCGGTCGGGGCACCGATCCTGTCCCGGTTGCCCCTCTTCCAGGCCAGCTCTCTGCTGTGGCCAGGGAGTGCAGTGGAGGATGGCCCAAGTGCTTGGGCCCTGCACCCCATGGGAGACCAGGAGAAGCACCTGGCTCCTGCCATCGGATCGGCGCAGTGCGCCAGCTGCAGCGCGCCTACCGCGGCGGCCATTGGAGGGTGAACCAATGGCAAAAAGGAAGACCTTTCTCTCTGTCTCCCTCTACTGTCCACTCTGCCTGTCAAAAAAAATAAAAAAAGAAAAGAAAAGAAAAAGAGGGAGGAAAAGAGGGAGAGAGGAAGAAAGGAAGGACTCCTTAGTATTTAAGAAACCCCAAAAGGCTTAACAATCCGAAGTCATTTATTGAAGGGGCGCCCAAGATGCTAGTGGGCTGAGTGTGTGCGTTTGTGTTTGAAGAATTTCTGTTTTCATTATGAGTGCAGTAAATATTGATAGATACAACCTGCATAAAACCAAACTTCTTTGAGATCCTCAAAATTTTTTTAATATTTTATTTTATTTATGTGACAGCTAGAGTTACAGACAGTGAAAGGTAGAGACAGAGAGAAAGGTCTTCCATCCACTGGTTCACTCCCTAAACAGTGGCAATGGCCAGAGCTGCGCCAATCCGAAGCCAGGAGCCAGGAGCTTCCTCCAGGTGCCCCACGTGGGTGCAGGGGCCCAATGACTTGGGCCATCTTCTACTGCTTTCCCAGGCCATCAGCAGAGAGCTGGATCAGAAGAGGAGCAGTCAGGACTAGAACCAACGCCCATATAGGATGCTGGCGCCACAGGCGGAGGATTAACCTCCTGCACCACAGCGCTGGCCCCAATAATTTTAAAAAGTATAAAGATATCAAAAAAAAAGTATAAAGAGATCCTAACACTAAAAGATTTCAGAACATCTGGCATAGGGATGAATGGCTCAGTGCAGCAGCGCCCTGATGTCCCTGTGAGAGGGCATAGTAGCATCTCCTGTTTTCCTGCATGAATCCCACCTGCAAGCCACAGAGAGCTCCCGTGCTGCTCTGTGGTACCGGCAACGCTGCGTTCACAGTGTCCTTGCTTGTGATCACAGTAAGCACGCACACGTGTGTGACAGAGAACAGAGTGCCCAACGGGCCAGCTCTCATTCACTGTTTCCTAATCCTACAGGGGCCAGCAGGATATGCATTTAAGTGCTCAGTAAATGTAGAGAATTGAGGAAGGTGGAGAGAGGTTCATGATTCCATTTCAAGACTTCCTTCAAAATGGCTAAGTTTGGCTGAAATGATCTTACATGTCTTCCTGCTTTAAAGAAGGAAGCCCCCCCCTCCAATTCTGTACCCTTATTTCAGTGGCACAGGGGTCCTCAGGCACCACTAACCTACCTGCACCCCCACAGCTGTGCAACACAAAAGCCTAGAAATCATGCAGACTGGAATTGATCAGGCTCCAACTCCTTCAGGCTGTGCAACCATTCCATGGCTCCCATCCACATCAGCAGTGTCTCCTGGAAAATTGGTATCCCAGTGGGACACACTCAGCTATACCATGGGGTTTAGATAAGAAACTGCCATCAAGTTCCTGCCTTAGTACAGCATCACATTCTCCCAACAGTGCCCCAGTCTGTACACGTGACGTCCATTTAAGAGGAAGTCCAAGTGCAGGCACTTGGTCATGCCCACTCTCAGCCAGCACTCGCAGAGCACCCACGCTGGCCTAGCAGGCCCCACTATAGATGCCAGGGAAGCCACCTTGCAGTCTAGCCCGCACCTCCAAGAGCCTCACAGCCTGAAGCAGATGCTGGCAGACACTGGCACAGACCAGTGAGACAATTTCTCCAGTGGCAGTAAGGACAGCTTACTCCCGCTGAGTAAGTGGTGAGCTGGCCAGGCCACTTTTCATGCTTGCTATAATTAATCTTCACATATCCCTGTGAGGCAGGTGCTGGTGTTATACCCTCCTCGACAGAGGAGAACACTGAGTCACTGACAGGTAACTTGCAGAAGGTCTAACAGCTAATAATGGAGCCTGAATTTGAATCCAAGCCTTCTGGCTCCAGGCTCATTCTCTTCTGCATGATGTTATAGCCCCTAAGATACATCTTAGATCCTGGATGAATAGCTAGGGCTCTCCCTGCACGATCTGGGGCGAAGGCGAGCACATGGAGTTAGAAACCATAACCAGAGGTGACATCCTGCCTCTTCCACTTGCCCATGTAACCTTAGGCTTATTACTCATCTTCTCTCAGATTTACTTTCTTTAGCTAAAAAGTAGGGATCAGGGGCAGTATGTGGTACAGTGGGTTACTCTGCCACTTGCAACGCCAGCATCCCCTATTAAAGCACTTATTTCAGTCCCAACAGCTCCATTTCCAATCCAGCTTCCTACTAATGCATCTGGGAAGGCAGTGGAAGACAGCCCAAGTACTTGGGCCCCTGCCAACCATGAAGGAGACTTGGATGGGGTTCCTGGCTCCTGGCTTCAGCCTGGCCCAGATTTGGCTGTTGTGGCTCTTTGGGGAGTAAATGAACTGGTGGGAGATCTCTTTCTCTTTATGAATGAGTAAATCTTAAAGTAGAAGTGATCATAAGACCTACTTCAAAACTTGGTGGGATCAAGTAAGGTACTGTGAGGGGATATAGCTCCATGATTAATAGAAGAGCATGAAGGAGGCAGATGTGGTGGAGGTTCTGCCAGCTGGGTAACCCAGATATGCTCTATAATCTCCTGGAGCCTTAGTTTCATCCTGTAATGGGGATAACAAGATAGATCTTCGTGGGAGATTTCAATCAGACAACCACATGCAAAAGGCTTCCCACAGATCCTGATGTGGTTCAGCACAGGCTGGCTTTCTTCCTGTGCTCCAGAACCCAGGACATTGCAAAGCAGAACAATGCTGCTCCTGTGACCAAGCTAGCCTTCGGTTCTAAGGCAAACCAAGTCCCAGGTAACATCAGTGACATCATAGTCTTCGCATGCTCCAGTCTTTAAAGGATTCTGTGCTCTAGGATCTTGCAGCTCAGAGCAGACTTTGACCTGGGAGCATGGCAGCAATGCAGCATCTCAGGTCCCCTCCCCCCAGGCCTTCTGAATTCTGAATCAAAGATTCTGAATCAGGACTTGCACCCTGATAAGATCCCTGGGTAATTTCCATACATGCTCAAGTCTGAGAAGCACTGGTGTTGCTGGGAAAGAAGGAATGGTGATGATAGTTTGGGGCATGGGGTGGAAAGGGTTAAAGTTTAGCTTGGCTCTTGCTGAGGCACCGGAAACAGAAGGTTCCAGAGATTGAAGCGCATGAACTGATGGGACAGGAAGGCTCCCTTCCTGCCTGTGTCCTGGACAGCTGGGGGCTCCCACCAGAGACCTGTGCTGAGTACCCCGGGCCTGCAGAGCAGAGGGCAGCCTGGGACAAAGGGAGGCCAAGGGTCCTCTGCTGGAGGCTGCCTGGGCTCAGAGTTACCAGGGTAAGCCTGGGAGGTCCAGTCCTCCAGCAAAGGCCATTTGAGGTCTAAGGCAGAGTGGGGAGGCCTGGAAGATTGCCACAAGGTTAATTGAGCGGGCCCTCCTAAGGGAGGCAGTGGCCAGAGCTGGGACAGCTGCGCAGGGGCCCAGCCCTGCCTCCTGGCCTCTAGTGGGTGGGGAGGACACAGGGTCCCCAACACAGAGCTGTGACTGTGCTCCTTGGCCCTCTTCCCCAGTGCTGGAGCAGCTGCTCCCAGAGCTCACAGGGCTGCTCAGCCTCCTGGACCACGAGTACCTCAGCGACACCACCCTGGAGAAGAAGATGGCTGTGGCCTCCATCCTACAGAGCCTGCAGCCCCTCCCAGGTTAGCCATCGGCACTCTGCCTGACAGGCAGGAAAGCCTCCATGACCCTCCTCCAGAACCTTCAGTAACTCCCCAGGTCCTGTGGCAGGCAGTCACAGTAGCCTCTATTATGGCAGCATCTGCATGTCTCGCACTCTGGTCCAACTCCCCATCCATGTGGGCCTCCTGCTCCACCACATCCTGCCTGTGCTGTTTGTATGCCTCCACCCTGCCCCAGCCCTCTCCAGAGCACACACACAAACATAAACATCACACTGCTACACAAACGCTCCCAACACCCCATCTGATACACACACTCACTCATCCTTCTGAGATGGACTCCTCCCCTGCATCTTGTTCCTTGCCCCTCTCCTCCACTAAAGCCTCAGGTCTCTGCCCTTTATTGTGGGCCCAGCAGCAAGTCCCCTTCATCTACTCTAGCCTCTTCCCCTACTCAGTTAATGGGACATAATGTGTTCTGCAGGGTCCATGGAGTCCGAAGGCCATAGTAGAAAGCCATATGGTGGGTGACTGAGCCTCCCTTCCCAGGGACAAAACAAAGTTGATGTCACCTGCTTCCCTCCAAGACTGCTGGAATGATGAAATGGGACAGCAGTTTTCTAACTGTGCTTGCTTGAGCCCCTGTGCCCTGACTGTCCCCAGAGCAGCCCTCAGACATCCTTTTCCTTAGAGACATTGCTATCTTCAATAGCAATGGAAAAAGAAAATGAAGTTCGAAAACCATGAAATAACTTGGGATATAAACTGGGATGGAAGTGCCAAGGAGGGCAGAGACCTGTTTCCTTCCCTCCTCACTGTTGCTGTGTCCTCCTCCTCCTGATAGCCAAGGAAGTCTCCTACCTGTACGTGAATACCGCAGACCTCCACTCTGGGCCCAGCTTTGTGGAGTCCCTCTTTGAAGAATTTGGTAAGTGACCCTGTCCTCATGTCAGCTGTGAGACTCTCCCTCTTCCAATGTGTATGTACACTGCCCCAGACTATGGAAGGCCACCAGATAGGCAAGGCCTGGTTCTAACATTGTTTCTCTGAGTCACTTTGGGCAGTCCTTTGGCCTCTCTGGCCCTTGCCAGCTCTGGAAGTCTTCTCACAATCTGCGTGATAAGAAGTCATCCCAGAGATTTTTATGGACAGTGCAGATGAATGTGCAATCCAAAGAGGGCCCTGCACAAGAGAAAGAACGCTTGCCACTCCCATCCTCCAGTCTCCTCATAGTTGCATAGTCCCTGGGTTGCACAGTCCCACAGCTCAAATGAGAGATGTGACAGAGGAGCAGTGGCTGCCTTGGGCATGGGAGCATCCTAAGAGGGACAGCCCTACTCAACACTGGGAGAGCTATAGCTTAGGTGAGAGATTTATAGAGATTGTGCCTGTGTAGCACAACCAAAGCAACCTGACAAATACTGTCTTCTTCCATGCTCTCAAGAAGCCTAGGAGACAGACGGAGAGGGGACTCTTGGGACTGCTTTGTGCAGAGGGATTGGATCACTTGCTCATGTTACTAATGGAGGAGATGGTGGGGCCTGACCTCATCTGCAAGCTCCTAACCCCAACCCAGCTCTCTTTCCCTCTGCCATGCACACTGTGTCTTTTTTGCCTCATGGTCTGACCTTCCATAGACTGTGACCTGAGTGACCTTCGGGACATGCCAGAGGACGACGGGGAGGCCAGCAAAGAAGCCAGCCCTGAGCCAGCCAAGAGCCCATCTCTACAGAATGTGAGTTGTGGCTTGGGTCCCCATGCCTGCAGGCCCTCTGACCCTCCTGGTTGTGCAGGGACCTGTTCTGTCTCTTGGAGGTGGTTGGGGACAGAAACAGGGCCACACAGGGCATTTCAGTGGCCACTGATATGCTCCGTTGTGGTGCTGAGCAAGGAGAGTGTAGAGAACTTATCTGCCCCTCAGGCCCAAAGGCTGTCACCACCTAGCCTCAGAGCTAGGTATAACACATGGCACTGTGGGAAAGCTCTAAACAAGGAGCTGGGTGGTCTCTACCCTCCCCACTACTCTGCTCCATGGCCTTGGGCAAATTACTTCCCAGTTTGGAGCCTGAGTTTTTTACCTACAAAGGAAGGATTGGACCAGATCTGGGGTTCCCAATCTTGGGGCCATGGAATTGGAAAAAGGGGCTCATGGCCACCAGAGGCACAGCTTATCAACTGCACAGCTCATCATCATCATCATCATTGCTATCAACAGCACCAATTACTGACAGCTCACTGTGTCCTTTGCATGCCCACAGCAACCAAATGAGGTTGGCACAATTGTTTTCCCCATTCCACAGATGAGAGGACTGAGGCTCAGAGAGAGTGGCAGTACACCTAATGTCCCATAGCTAGGAAGTGACAGAATGTAGTTATAAAGCCAGGCTTCCCCAGAGTCTGAGCTCTTGCTGCTGGATACCTACTTGTCCTTCTGCCCCCACATGGATGTGGACTGCTAAGGACTGCAGGACTCACAGAGGCCTGATGAGTGTGCATGTGCTCCAGCAACGAGTATAACTGCTACTGCTTCATAGCTGCGGAACTCTTAGACACAACTGAGGGGCCCTGACACTTAAGAGACGTGGGTAACACGCACGGGACACCTAGACTAGACACCTGTCTAGCCAGTAATGCAACTCTTAAGTTGTGGCTTTACACTCAGACTGCCTCCTGCCTTCCAGGAGCTCCCACCTCCCTCCTGCCTGCAGCCCTCTGCTCCTCCCCTAGCTTGTTGGTCTTACACACCTTTGTCCCTCTGCAGGCAGGTGAGCTGCCTCCGCCACTCCCCAGCAAGCCTCCGCCTGAGGAATACTATGAGGAGGCCCTCCCGCTGGGACCCGGCAAGTGCCCTGAGTATATCAGCTCCCACAGTAAGTTCTGGTCCCCTCATGTACTCCTGGAGCTAGAGCTAGAGCCTGGCACCCGCTCAGCCATGCCACCACCTGCTGAGTAGCAGCTGCCCTGAGCACCTGGCCTCTTCAGTGCCAGCCCATGGGATCTGATGGGTATGGTCCCAAGAGGTCAGGGGCTTGGCCTTTAGTACCAGTCTGAGTTGCCTTGGACAGCCCCTTTACTCCCCCTGGCCCTCAGTTCCTGAGAGCCAGGTGCTCTTATATAAATGTGCCAGGATGGAGTGCGATATGGCCACCATGACGCCCTGTTCCAAGGGCTGTCATTATACTAACCCAAGTGCACCTCTGTAGCGGATGGTGACAGAAGAGAAGCACAATCATCTTACAGGGAAATCAGATTTGCAAGTTAACACTTGAAATAAGAAAGGACTACAGCAGAGGCCTTTACAGTAGGATGCAGGCACCCCAAGATGATGTCGGCAGAAACACAAGAAGCTTTATCAATATTTACTTTCACACATATTTACAAAAATGCTGTGTGAATATTTTTAGCATTTCTAATCTAATAGCACAGCACTTATACTTTATATATACATAGACAATTTATACATACGTAAGAAAACACAAATATACTACATGAACATGTTTTTACTGCTTAGAAGGCACAATAAAATCATTTAGAAGACACTGGTACAAACTGTCTTGGAAAATCTCTTAAGCTGGCCACAAAGAACCCTGACCTTCCTCCTTGTCACCAGGGTTGTTCCTTTGAGGACCAGAAGAGGTGATCGGCTTGGGGGCAGGGACTTCACATCCCCTGCAAGAAACTGTATTGTGGTTTTTGGATGACCAGCACATGTAGTCTATTTGCATGAGATAATGTCTGCGTGATGCTACCCACCATTCAGTAGCACTGCAGAATGTTCTCCAACCACCAGAAAACAAATAAAACCAATTTATGCTGATTGGACATGAATTCCAAGATAGAGTCATTTAAAAAAACCAAACACAATATACTGCCTATAACATGATTCCGTTTGGGTTTTTTTCTAGTAGGGTATACAAACACACATGTACATGTTCATTTTAGTCATTTCTCTAGGATAGGCAAGAAACTATCATCAGTATTTTCTTGTGGGAAATGAATTTTTTTATTATGGGTGAATTATTTTATTGCAATAAAATACATGTGAGATTGACGATTTCTACTGTTTTAAAGTGTCTAGTCAGTGGCATTTAGTACATTCACAGTGGTGTGCAGCCAATACTACTGTTCAGTTCCCAATCATTTCCATCACCCAAAAGGAACCCCTGAACCAATGAGAAGTCACTACCACAGCCTCTGCTGACCACCAATCCACTTTGTCTCCATGGTCTTGCCTATTCTGGACATGACAGAGAAGTACCATATGTGGCCCTTCTGTGGCTGGCTTCTTTGATGTAGCTTCATGTGCTGTAACACTAGCAGAACTGTCCCTTTTTATGGCCAAGTAATGTCCCACTGCATGGATATCCCACGTTGGGCTTGTCCACTCATTTGCTAGTGGACCGTAGACTTGTTTCTGAAATGTGGCTGTGGTTGGACCAGCAGGGGTTGGACCAGCAGAGCCCCCTTCAGCCCTCACAGTCATGCTTCTGTGTCCCTGCAAACAGTTCTTCGAAACTGAAGCAGGCAGTTCGATTCTATCTACTCAAAGGCAGGGAATGGGGTGCTTCTGGGCCCTACATCCCTGTGAAGCCATGGGCTAGGGGAGGCTCCTCCACCTTCCCAGACAGTCCACTTCCCTCTCAGACAGGCAGAGAGGCCTCCTCCGGGAACAGCTGGGATCCTAGGGCAGGAGGGAAGGGAGGGCCTCAGGAAGTGCTGGGATTCCGTCCAGGGACAGCTGCCAAGCCCACTGGGGAGTATCCTTCCTCTCACACAGAGCGCCCAGCCCTGCCAGGTGTCCTGGGCCCCACCCTCTTCCCCACTGCCCCCGCCCTTGAAAACTATCTACCTCACAGGGTGATGGCCACCTTCTGAGACCCCAGAGAGCCTGCTGGGAAAGGCGGGCCCTGAGCCTCGCTTAGGACGTAGAGCTGGTATCCCCGTCAACACTGCTGAGGTCCTCTGTGAGGCCAGCAAAGAGTGCTGAAGAACAGTGTGGTGTGACAGCCAGTGGTGAAGGCAGGCTTCCTGGAACAGGAAACGTGCATCGGAGCTGAGGACCTCAGTTCTCACCCAGGCTCTACCACTTGCAAATCATGTGAGGCTTGTCTCCTCATCTGTAAAATGGGGCTAAGTCCTACCTCCCAGCACTGTGGGGCTCCAAGGAGACACTACTCATGAAAGCTGGCATTTCTCCAGCACATTCAGTGTGCCACGCAGTGCTATGAATTTATCTGCATTAAATTACTAACCCAAGGTCGGCGCTGTCCACTTCACGGCTGAACAATCTGAAATACGAGAAACTGCATTTTCTTTCCTAAGGTCACTGGGTAAATGGTAAAGATAGGATCTGAACTCAACTCAAGCTGAAAGCACGTGCCCTTAATCAACTGAACTTCTAAGTGTGCTCCAGGGACTGTCTGTATCAAAAAAAAAAAAAAAAAAACATATTTAGTCTTGTAAAATAAATTTGGAGAATAATTCACTGGAGCTCAGTACTGTTTCTATTTTTACATATGTTTAGAACTTTCTGTTTGCAAATTGAGCCTCCTTAATCTGAAATTCCAAAATTCAAGGTGCTCCCACACATTCAAAACTTTTTCAGCATTTCATGACACTGAAAGTAGACAATTCCACACCTGACCTCCTGGGACAACTCGGCCAAATGGAGGTACACTAAAAATACTGAAGAAAATTCCTTCAGGAATTTGACGTTGATGTTTAGACTTGGATGTCATCCCCAAGGTATCTCATTATTTACAGGCAAATATTTCAAGATCCAAAACACTTCTGATGTCTGGCACTTCAGAAAAGGGATAATCAACTTGTACACAGGTTTTTGTTTTGTTTTTAGTGCAGATTCCTCAGCCCAGCCCACTCCAAGGGATCCAAATCTCTGGGGATTCAGCCCAGGGGGGTCTGCATTTTAAAACAAGCCCCAGGTAACCCAAATGCAGAATTCAGTTCAAGGTGTCCCCAGGAACCCCTGTGCTGCACTGCCTCCCAGCCCCAAATGGGAATATGCCCTGAGAGTTCTGGGTACATAGTCGCTCCCTTGCTATATCTTGCTCTCCTCTAGTCCAAGCCTTCCTTTGTGTTCGCAGAATCAGGAGAACCACTTTGGTAAGAAGAGGGAGCAGGTATATTTGGACGTAAGTAGAAGGAATGAGGTGCAGAAAGATGTGGCGAGGGCAGAGCAGAGGAGGTCTGAGCCTAGGCAGCTGGAACACCACTCTATGCAGAACAAAGACCAGGGCACACACCCTCAATGCCCTAGAGTCAAAGTTAGAGACTGGCCACGCACTACCTGGAAAGGTGAGAGGACAGATCTTTGTGCTGGGTCTTGAAGGACGAGTAGGAGTGCTGTGATAGAAGATAAGAGGGCACGGGCAAGAGCATGAATATAGGCTTAGAGGTGTGACAGGGCCCAGCAGTACAAGGCCCACCAGTCCTGGTGGCAGGAGCACAGAGGGTATGTGGGGAGCAAAAGACAAGATGAAGAGACCAGGCCCTACACTCAGACAGAAGTTGCCTATAGCTCCCACTGTCTTCCCTGAATTGGCGTGTGGTTATCCATGGTTTTCCCCGGCCCTACCGCTAGAGTCTGCCTGTATTTCTCCAAAGCTCTTTCTGACAACCCCACAGATGGCTGCAGCCCAGCCCACTCCATTGTTGATGGCTACTATGAGGATGCAGACAGCAACTATCCCACGACCAGGCTGAACGGCGAGCTGAAAAACTCCTGTAAGTACTGGGCAGTGATCAGACAAGTGCTGGCCTCACAAAGAGCAGGTCTTGACCTGGGTCTGGGCAGGCACATGCCCACCACTCCTCACCCTGGCCAGGGTCCCCAAAGCCCTTGTTTCTGATGACCCCAGAGGTCACTAGAAACACCAATGCAATGGGAGTCAGGACCCAGAATCTAGCCATTGCCCTGACATTTGACAACTGATCTTAAGTGAGTATTTTCTTCCATTTGAGCCTCAAGCCTGCTTACCTATAAAATGGAGACTTGCTTATCTATATAATGAGGATCACCTGAGACAATGGAGGTGCAGGTGATGGGGTATGGACAGTGGTGAAATTTACTGAGTGCTTACTGGGTGGTAGGCACTTGGCTAAACATTCCGCATGCTCTGGTGTTCCAACATCCTGAGGAAGAAGGTACTATTATTTATTATGATCACTTTATTGATGAGAACACTGGGACATGAAGTCACCAAGATCACAAAGCAAGTGGTAAATCTGAAACACATGCAACTATAGGGGTGTGACTCATTACCATTAGCATGCCACATGTCCTTTTATGGGCCCAGGGCCCCAAGCTGGGGGGCTCCCTGAGGATGGTACAGTGACAGGTCCTTTCCTGTGGCACCCACAGACAACGACTCTGATGCAATGAGCAGCTCCTACGAGTCCTACGATGAGGAGGAGGAAGAAGGGAAGGAGCCGCAGCCCAGGCACCATTGGCCCTCAGAGGAGGCCTCAATGCGCCTGGTGAGGGACTGCAGGATATGTGCCTTCCTCCTGCGGAAAAAGCGCTTCGGGCAGTGGGCCAAGCAGCTGACCATCATCAGGGAGGACCAGCTCCTGGTGAGTGGCCTCACGTGGCCTGACATGCGAGTGTGTCTCCATGCACATGCACATGTGTCTGCGTCAGCCCTTCTGGCCTGGCTTTGTGTAGAGTTCAAAGCCTGGAGCTTCCAAGATGGAAGAATTTAAATACACAAACCCTAAAGACTTGATGACATGGGCTTTGCCAAGTTTTTCTTTGGCCAGAGAAGAACACTTTAACATGTTAAAACAATAGTTCTTGTTTTTCATTACGCAAGCAAATGTGCTGATTTATAAAATTAAAGAAAAACAAATGAAGTGACTTTTAAAACCACCTGTAATCCATTGACTAAGAGATAACCACTGTTAAGTTTTTTGTTTTTTTGTTTTTTTTTTTTTTTTGACAGGCAGAGTGGACAGTGAGAGAGAGAGACAGAGAGAAAGGTCTTCCTTTTGCCGTTGGTTCACCCTCCAATGGCCGCCGCGGCTGGCGCGCTGCAGCCGGCGCACCGCGCCGATCCGATGGCAGGAGCCAGGTGCTTCTCCTGGTCTCCCATGGGGTGCAGGACCCAAGCACTTGGGCCATCCTCCACTGCCTTCCCTGGCCACAGCAGAGAGCTGGCCTGGAAGAGGGGCAACCGGGACAGAATCCGGTGCCCCGACCGGGACTAGAACCCGGTGTGCCGGCGCCGCTAGGCGGAGGATTAGCCTACTGAGCCGCGGCGCCGGCCCACTGTTAAGTTTTAATGTCCATATTTCTACTCTCATCTCTATACTTTTGCCTTTTATAAAACACAGATTCCCTATAGCACTGTTTAATTTGCTTTGCTAAATGTTTTTTTTTTTTAATTTACCATCTCTCATCACTATATTTTCATAGAGGAAAATATACCTTTAATTCCAAAGTAGGAGAATGAATATAATCTCAGAAAAAAATAATAGCTCTTAACCAAAAATATGTTGACAAGCCTTGCTCAACACTGATGCATTTGAAACCACAACCTCTCCCTGCCCTGAGCCAGTGAAAAGCTCATCCCAGGCCAGCACCAGTCCAGAGTCATGACTGACCCCTCTTCACTCCTATGCCTTCTCTATTTTCCTGGCTTCCTGCAGTGGCCAGGAACTCCAACATAGTATAAATACAAATGGTGAGATCAGGCATCCCTGACTCAGTCCAAATATCAAAGGGAAATTCGTGAGTTTTTAAACTTATGAATTTGAGAGACAGAGAACTTCTATCCACTGGCTCACTCCTCCAAATGCCCACAATGGGCACAAGAGACAAGAACTCAATCCAGGTCTCTCATGTATGTGGCAGGGACTCAACTACTTGAGATATCACCTCTTCCTCCTAAGGTCCACGTTAGCAGGAAGCTAAAGCCAGTACTCCAATGTGGGATGCAGGTATCCTATCTGCTGTCTTAACCACTAAGTCAAACAACCACCCAACAAAGGCTGATGTTTGGGTTGTTTGTAGATGTTCCTTATTATCATGAAGGAAGGCGCCCCCTAGATTCTAGTTTGCTAAGAGTTTTTATCACAAGTGGTACTGATTCTGCCTCCATTGAGATTTGTGATTTCCTTTTTTTCCTGTTAATATGATGAATTATATGGTTAATTTGAATCTTAACCATCCTTGCATTCCTAGAATAAATCCCACTTGGTTTTAATGTGCCCTTTATATGTGTCTAGGTTTGCTAGCTTACTGGGTCCACAGGTCTGTATTCACAGGTTCTACATCCAGAGATTCAACCAACTGTGGATGAAAAATATTCTGTAAAACTGGGTCGAAATCCAAAAAAAAATCTGCAAAAAAAACTGCATCTGTACTGAACTTGTGCATACTTTTTTATAAAACATAACAACTATTTATGTATCATGAACATTTTATTAAGTATAACTAACCTACATGAGTATACAGTAAAATGTGCATAAGTTATATGCAAATACCATGCCATTTTATATAAGGGGCTTGACCATCCTCAGATTTTGATGTCCATGGGGGGGTGGGGCAGTCCAAAACCAATTCTCTGAGGATATTTGTTCAGGGCTTTTACCACTATGTTAGGAGATAAATTGGCCTGTAATTTTCATTTTTTGTAATGTCACTGTCGGTTTCTGATATGGTGGTAATGCTGGCAATGCTGGCATCATAGTAAGAATGGAGAATGACAATCAGTGTGATAAAGCAGTGACTTCCCAAAGCCAACCCTGCGTCTCCTAGAATTCTCTCTGCCCAATTCCTGCCAAGCCAAGGAACTCTTTGAACCAGATTCCTCCCAAGCCAGCCCATATCTTCGCTGATTCTTTAGGCTATCATGGTGTCCCTGGCATTTGCTGAAATCTGACTTTTCCTAAGCAGGTGGTATACCTGAGGATTGCCCAGAGGGGGCGGGCTTCTGAGTGTCCTCGTGCAGTGCCCATGGGCAGGCTGAGTCAGGGAGGTCTCTGGGGTGGAGGAATGTCCCCCGAGCCTTTGTGTGAGGGATCTCCCTCCTCTCCCCCCAACTCCAGAATCCACCCCTTCTCTCCCTGCCCAGTGCTACAAAAGCTCCAAGGACCGACAGCCGCATCTGAGGTTGGCGCTGGGAGTCTGCAATGTCAGCTACGTGCCCAAGGACAGCCGGCACAAGAGGCATGAGCTGCACTTCTCCCAGGGGGCCACAGAGGTCTTGGTGCTGGCTCTGCAGAGCCGGGAGCAGGCCGAAGAGTGGTTGAAGGTACATGGGGCCTGCGCTTCCCACCCACCTGTCCTTTCTTCCTCTCTTCCCTGGGACCAGCCTCTGGGGACCGGATCCTACCTATGGAATGAACCAAGCCTTATTCAGGGGAGAAGCAGGCCATGCTTGGGCCCAAGCACCCTGCTCACAGCCAGGGCAAAAGTGGACCTCAGACAGGCCTTGTGCTAGGGGACTTTGCCCCTCTAGTTATTTGAATCCCCTTTCTAACATCCCTACTGTTGGCTTGCTTGTCTAGCTACACTTGTATACCTTCTGGGAGCCCAGCTCCCAGAACAGTGAGAACTACCACACACTGAACACTTACTTTGTGCCAGTCATTGTGCTAGGCACTTTAGAGAAATTCTTTTTTTTGTTTTGTTTTGTTTTGTTTTGTTTTTGTTGTTTATTTGACAGGTAGAGTTATAGACAGTGAGAGAGAGAGACAGAGAGAAAGGTCTTCCTTCTGTTGGTTCACCCCTGAAATGGCTGCTACGGCCAGCACTGTGCCATTCTGAAGCCAGGAGCCAGGTGCTTCTTCCTGGTCTTCCATGCAGGTGCAGGGCCCAAGAACTTGGGCCATCCTCCACTGCCCTGCTGGGCCACAGCAGAGAGCTGGACTGGAAGAGGAGCAACCAGGACTAGAACCTGGTGCCCATATGGGATGCCGGCGCTGCAGGCAGAGGATTAACCAAGTGAGCCACGGCACCGGCCCCTGTGCTAGGCACTTTGCACACATGATGTCATTTACCCTTTGCAGTGGGACCATTATGGCTTCCATTTTACAGATGAGGAAAGTGAGGCACAGAAAACTTCCATGACTTGCCAAGGTCATAAAACCAAGTGGTTTGGGGGGAGGATTAGAAGCTAAAAAAATGAATCTCCTCCAAAGGCCATAGACAGGACAGCACAGTGATAGCAAGAGAGGACTTTGGTGCCATGCACTTACTGGCTGTGTGATACTCTGCAAACACCTTCCCCTCGCGGTGCCTCAGAATCTTCATCTGTAAAGTGGGTCTTGTCAGTATTCTAGGGAATACCTGTCGCACGCCTGCCAGAGAGCAAGTGTCCAGAAGCTGCCAGGCCTTACTGCTGCAACCACAGCGAAGCCCCCACCCCAGGTCGTTCCTACTGATCTGTTCTTGCCTGCCTCTGCTTCCCTTGGACACCTTTCCCCTACTCCTCCAATCTCTCTGCTGGAACAATGGAACCAAACACCTCCCCCCTGCCCTTCCTCCCTTCCTTCCTGTGATAACCCACTCTCCAACCGGAATGTGTGTTGTTTCTCATTGCTGCCCTTGTCTCAGGAGAGGAAGGAAGGGAGAGAACCTGCCTGCTGGGGGACAGGGAGGAGCCTCTGCCCTCCAGGGGCTGGAGGGGTCAGAAGAAGGAGTCATGGACCCCGGGTTAAGAGGCCTGGCTTGACTTCCCAAGCCTGGGAGGCCCGTAGCCACAGGGCCAGAGCAGGCAGCCATGTTTGGTATTTGCTGCTGCTGCCTAACACAGCTCATCCTCCTAATGTGTAATTCAGGGATCACAAGGCTGCGCTGGGGATAGAAATGAGACAATCTGCAGAAAGCCATCTGACAGGTGAGCAACAAGTGATGGCTGCGTTACTTCAGGATCTGCCTGTTTACTGCCAAGTAGCCTTGGGTCAGGGACTTTTAAGTGTCAGTTTCCACATCATTGCAATCATTGGTGCCATTAATCCTTGCTGCCCCTTAGGTTGCTGTAAAGATCCACACAGTCATAGGAGCAGGAGCCTCATCCTCGTGAGACTTGCGGTTTCCATCACCCATTACAGCCATGATCTCTGTGTCCTCAGACAACCCAAACCAAAGATGAGCATCATTCCCATACTACAGATGTGGACATTGAGGTCCAGAGCAGGGCAGTGGCTTTCTAAAAGCCACACAACTAGGAATCAATGAAGCCAGGTCTAGAAGCCAAGCCTCTTGATTCCCAGCCCTGCATCTTTTCAATCTGAGTGACAGATGGAGGAGAAAGCCTTTTAGATCCTGAGCACACCACACCTGTTCAGGCAGCTAATGGCCCATCTCTTCCTCCAGTGACCCTGACCCTTCTGCTCAATGGCCCCATCCACACAGATTCCATTCTTCCATTTTTGCCTCCCTGTTCACAGCTGTGTGTCCTGTCTACAGGTAGTTCGGGAAGTGAGCAAGCCAGTCAGAGCCGAAGGGCTGGAGGTCCCCAGGTCCCCAGTCCTCCTGTGCAAGGTGGACCTGGACAAGGTATGTCTCCACTAGTGCCCCCCATGCTGGGCAGTGGGTACTCAGAACACGGGGTTCACCCTGGGGAAGCTCACAGGTTGTTTCAATAATTGTCTACTGAATTCACACGTGTATATATCAGTGAGTGCTCATGTCCAGGCTGCAGCAGGAGGAAGTAACTGATTCTGCCAGGATAGGAGAGTCACATTGGAACTGTGCCATGAAAAACAGATTGAAGTTTGTCAATCAGAAAAGGAGTGAGCCTGCTTGGGCCATGAGTGAAGCATTTGTAAGTCAGCTGGTCAGGCCATCAGCGCTTATGTTCTAGGATCTTGATTTTTCCAGTTAGTTTGGATGCTAGAGGGACACAGGCCTAAATGTCCTCACAAGGATATTACAGTCTAGTGTAACATTTAACACCCACACACCTGAGACTTACAAAATACAGTATAGAATAGCATTTAGATGATGGGAATATGCCTATTCTGAGTAGGTACATTTTCAGATGAAAAAAACATCAGGCACATGGAGATTCACCTAGTTACCTAATAAATAAACAGAACTAGGACTTTTTAATTATTTATTTAGGAAATAGAGACAGAAATATAGAATCCCCATCCAATTGTTTTCTCTCCCAAATGCTGGCAACAGCCAGGACTGAGACAAGCTGAAGCCAGAAGCCAGAAATGCAATCCAGACCTCCCATGTGGGTGGCAGAGACCCAACTACAGGAGCCAGAGTGAACACTAGCAGGAAGCTGGAATTGGGAGTGAAGGCAAGGCTCAAACCCAGGCACTCCAATATGGGATACTGGTATCCAAAGCAGCATCTTATCCTCTATACCAAGTGCCTGCCCCCAGAGCTGGGATTTAAATCCAGACACTCTGACTCCTAGTGATGAACGTCCTGAGCACCCACTCTACCAGCACTTAGTATCCATGCACAGTAGTCACTCTGCTAGGCCCCAGCATGTAATCCAGAGACAGACACAACCCTGCCCTCACAGTGCTTACAGCCCAGGGAGAAGCAGACACGTACATGCCAAGCTGTGCACATGCTAGGAAGGAAAAGTACCAGGTACCCTGGGAGCATGGCTTGCCCCTGTGTCAGAGGTCTGGGAAAATTCCCCTGTGGAAGTGACATTTCAAGTGATAATGAAACATTAGCAAGGAAGGGGAGGGGCAAGCAGAGGGAGCAGGTGCTGGAGCAGGAGGAAGCGTGGAATTGGAAGCAGCCAGTACAGCTTGGCTCAGAGTAAAGGGGGAGCTTATAAGCGTGTTGGTCCTACAAGGGGGTGGGGGCGGGAGCTCACGATGGCCAGAGGGCAGGGAGGGTTAGAGAAGTCAGTAACTATGATGATCCCTAAAGCCTAAAGCATGGACAAGACTGCTTGGAGGCATAGGTGGCCAAGGGAAGGGGACAGAAGTGTGTATGTGGAGTGTCACAATTGTAGGTCGTGTGCTGTGGTGCAGTATGAGGGATTCATAGAGAGGTGGGTGGGGCCAGCTTGTGCAGTTGGGCTTTCCTGTGGCTGAATATTCAGGATAATTTTGGTGGGAGACAGGATGGGGTTGTGGTATCTGGGTGGGGAAGTTTATCTCTCCATGGAATCATAGGATTGTAGTGCCATCATCATGTGCTTAATTCCAGGGTGCACACAGTGTTCGTATGTGTTCTCTATCTTAATGAGATCTGTACGCCATTGAGGACAACTACAGCCATAACTTCTGCTCCATAGTTCACAGACATGGAGCTTTATGCTTGGACAGTTTGATCCCATTTCTTACAGCTGCCATTTGTCCTACTGTCCTGGACATCTCCTATACTCTCTGTACCTCAGTACTAGACTTAGAGAGAAGCATCCCAGGCCTGAGCTGGGGATCCTCAACAGGAAACATTTAAGGGCCTCAGCTCTATAATTCCACCTTTTAGGTGGGCTGGGGTCATCAGCATCCTGTCCCAAGTCTGACTGGCACAGTTTGGCCCCTTGACGCGAGATGGCAGCACACCACACAGGTGTTAAAAATGGTACAAGGGCCGGCGCTGCAGCTCAATAGGCTAATCCTCTGCCTGCGGCGCCGGCACACCGGGTTCTAGTCCCAGTCGGGGCACTGGATTCTGTCCCAGTTGCCCCTCTTCCAGGCCAGCTCTCTGCTGTGGCCCAGGAGGGCAGTGGAGGACGGCCCAAGTGCTTGGGCCCTGCACCCCATGGGAGACCAGGAGAAGCACCTGGCTCCTGGCTTCGGATCAGCGCAATGCGCCGGCTTGCAGCACACCGGCTGCGGCAGCCATTGGAGGGTAAACCAACAGCAAAGGAAGACCTTTGTCTCTCTCTCACTGTCCACTCTGCCTGTCAAAAAAAAAAAAAAAAAAAAGAAAGAAAGAAAAGAAAGAAAGAAAGGAAGAAAGAAACAAGGAAAGAAATGGTACAATATATTGGCCTCATAATTCCACCTGGACCAGTTGCCTGGTGCCTCACTGCAGCCCTCTGAAATGGGTGTGATTCAGGTAGGAAATCCAAATCTCAGGAAAATGGGAGGAATTTTCCATATTCCCTCAGCTAGTAAGTGGTAGGAAAGTCACCAGTTTCTTCCAAGGCTGGTCTAGCTACTTCACACCACTTCCCATGCTACCTAGTAAGCCCTTAATTGACCTTGTCTAAATGAATGAATGATCCTGAGTTGGTACAGTGAGAAAAATAATGTTGGCTGCTAATATGGTTGTTAACATGGTAGGTATGATTGTGTCTGTCTGTCTAGCCTTACCATCCTCTCTGCACCAAGGTAGGATCATAATGGGTCTCTATTGTGGTCCCAAGTCCATTATGACTACTTTGAATGTCTCTGCCCATCCATTTCCCCATCCTCACTGTTATCCTGGCTTATCCCCTTCTCTTGACCAGGATGACCCTCTGTTTAGTGGTTCCTTTGCTTCCAGTCTTTTTTTTTTTTTTTTTTTTTGACAGATAGAGCTAGACAGTAAAAGAGAGAGACAGAGAGAAAGGTCTTCCTTCTGTTGATTCACTCCCCAAATGGCCACTACAGCCAGTGCTGCACCAATCCGAAGCCAGGAGCCAGGTGCTTCCTCCTGGTCTCCCATGTGGGTG
This sequence comes from Lepus europaeus, assembly GCF_033115175.1. Classification (NCBI taxonomy): domain Eukaryota; kingdom Metazoa; phylum Chordata; class Mammalia; order Lagomorpha; family Leporidae; genus Lepus; species Lepus europaeus. The sequence continues at coordinate 130,986,653 of NC_084830.1, read as the reverse complement.
CAGGGGCCCAAGCACTTGGGCCATCCTCCACTGCCCTCCCAGGCCACAGCAGAGAGCTGGACTGGAAGAGGAGCAACCAGGACTAGAACCCGGCACCCATATGGGACACCGGCACCGCAGGTGGAGGATTAACCAGTGAGCCACGGCACCAACCCCTGCTTCCAGTCTTGCACTGTCTTGCCTGTCCCCACAATGCCACTAGAGGGAACTTCCTAAACCAAGCCAGATGTCATTATATCCCACTTAAATACCATTCCAGCTCCCTGTCTCCTGCTGAAAACAGGCCAAACTCCTACAGCATTGATCCTAATGTGTTACCATTAGTTGCCTTGCTTCCATGTAGACCAAGAGTAACTAAAAGACACATCCATGTCTAGTCTCAGTGGTCTTCCCACTACCTGGTATGGTTTCTGGCACATGATTGCAGCTGACAACTACTTGTTAGCTAATTATCTTGTGCTGGGGGAGTTGGGGGATACTGAACCAATAAAGGGGTCTTCATCAGTGTGTCCTCTAATATGAGGCTGTCTGTGTCCTACTCCAGAGGCTGTCCCAAGAGAAGCAGACCTCAGATTCGGATAGCTTGAGCACAGGTGACAACTGTTCCACCCTTGGCCGTCGGGAGGCATGTGAACATGGTAGGAATCTCTACGGGCTCAGGATGGGGGATACCAGAGCTGGGAGGGGACACAATGGCAGAGCAGATGCTGACCAGTTTGGAGACCTGGGTAAGATGATCCAGCCTGGCATACTCGGAACCACGGTCACCACGGGGGCAACAGGGAAGGCCAGGGTTGGGTGAAAGTGGGAGCTGGGGCTCCCCACTTTCCTAATGCATCTCTGTACAACAGGCAAAGGGAAGAAGAGTAGCCTGGCGGAGCTGAAGGGCTCCATGAGCAGGGCTGCAGGCCGCAAGATCACCCGCATCATCAGTTTCTCCAAGAAGAAGGCCCTGGCTGATGACCAGCAAACACCCTCGGCCGAGGAGGTTCCATGCTGTGGTGGGTATGGGCCATGGGGAGGAGGGAAGTCTGGCCTGGTGGATATGGGGTCTTGAGGCTGAAGCCAGGAGCCCTGCCATGCCTCATCCACCTCACACCCAGGGCAGAAGAGAGAATCCCAGGCCAATGGATGGCTTAACACTAATCTGTCAACAATCAACATGTCAATCACCATCCTGGCCCCATTACCTCTCCCATAATGCTCAGCAAAAGGAAAAGCCAGCTGATCCCCATATTCCTGTGCTCCTGTGACCTTACCCCAAATCCCTGTCTATCTCTGCACTTCACTGTCTCAGTTTCCCCCACTGTAATAAGAGGAAATATAGACCTTTACCTTGTTTCCCAGCCGATAACATGCCAGGCCTACAATTTACATCCAGTCTTAGATAGAAATGTCTTGGACATTCAGTTTGAGTTAAAAGTGGCTTGGAGGTGGGACACATTTTATTAAATGAAGGATTCCATATACTGGAATTCAGTAGAAAGTCATACCAGTATTTTAGATAGGCAGTAATATTCTACTGGCCCTGAAAAAAAATTATAAAAGCCTGTAGCTTCAAATAAAAATTTTGTAATCAGGGAATAATGGCATGTTAGTGTAAAAAGATTAAAGCCTAAAACAATAAGAAGAAATTCTAAGTCATCACCTGCTGTACTGTGGTTATGTCTTGCTCTGTCTTCTAATGGTTTCCCTCAGCTAAATGTTCCTGTTCCCACACGCTGCCACCAGGTGTCACCATCTGCCATTATTTTCCAGCTTTTAGTGACAATTTTATTTTAGGGTGAGGAAAGGCACGAAGGACAATGTGTTGGTAGTTCCTGCCCTTGCCGCTGACCTTGGTGTGGCCCCAGGACCATGCAGCTGTAAATGGATGGGGATATCACTGCCCATTTCCCAGCTAGTTGGTGGACACTCATCACGAGATACCCAAGATCACCAACCAGAAAGGCCCAGATGCCTTCTCTCCAGTTGCAGGCTGGGCATGTCCTGGTGTTCTCTCACATAAGTGAACCATGCACCTGGCCTGCATCACACCACCCTCTCCCCTGCCAGGCTACCTGAACGTGCTGGTGAGCCAGGGCTGGAAGGAACGCTGGTGCCGCCTCCAGCACGGCACACTGTATTTCCACAAGGACCGCAACGACCTGCGCACTCATGTGAATGCCATCGCCCTATGCGGCTGTGAGGTGGCCCCAGGCTTTGGGCCCAGACACCCCTTTGCCTTCAGGATCCTGCGCAACCGACAGGAGGTGGCCATCTTGGAGGTGAGAAGAGGGTCCAGGACGCTCTTGGTAATGGACTCTGGCCTGGGTGTCTCTTTTTTCTTTTTTTGGAGGGGGTACTTGCTACTAACACGGCGGGGACTAGAGGGAAAGAAAGGCAAGCCTAGGGGCTGTTGAGTGACCTGGCAGGGTTGCCAGATAACATCCAGGACACCCACATAAGTCTGAATTTCAAGTATACAATGAATGATGTTTTTTACACAAATATACCCATGCAAAATTTGGGACATACCTAAACTCAAAGATTATTCATTGTCGACCTGAAATTCAAACTTAACAGAGCATTCTGCATTTGTTATTAACTTAAACTGCCAGCCCTAAAACCAAAGCTTGTTTATGCCCCTGATCTTAAAATGAAAGGCACCTGGTCTAATCTAACTGGGACTTGACTCCAGGAACATCCCCACCAGGGTTCAGCCACCTCTGCTGAACCACTACCCTTGAAGGTAGTATGCCTGTCCCATCAAACAACTCAGACGTGTAGAAGATTTCCCCATACTGAGCTAAAGTCTATAAGCTCCATCAAAGCAATCATTATGCATACTTTTTCAAGGGGTTGGCATACTTTTGTTTTTCTAGAACCCTGCCAGATACCAAGTGCACAAACACATAATGTAGGCTCTCAACAAACACTTATAGAACAAATGAGGGAATGAAATGTGGCTTCATGTCTATCATTCATTGTCCCTCCTACCTTCTCCGAAATCATGCAGGAGGCATTCAAAGTCTCTTCCACATGGCAGTCCTTTGGCTGCTGAGAGTCAACAGCGGAGAAAAACTTAACTACCTTCTCACATTACAGATAGGGGAACTGAGGCCAGGGCAGACAAGTGCTTCGTCTCTTCCTAGACCTCAATCCCAGCCTCCTGCTCCCATTGCCTTTGCCCACGACCCAACCACTGCTTCCTCAGTTCTTAAACTACAAGAAATATTGCCTCTGGAACTTGCTTCCATTTTTCGCTAGTTCGAGTCTCTTATTCTCTCATAACTTATACTTTGAGCTTTCTAGAAAAAAATGTAGCTCCTTTATTCAGTTTTGGCATTTGAGTGTTAAATTAACTTTACAATAATAGTCTTTAAATGAGAATTTATATTATGAGTTCTTTTTGGACACTTTGCTGTATACAATGCTATAAATATTGTCAATTATAATACAAAGAAAAATTGGTGGCATTGTATGAGAAATAGTCTAATAAAAATAATTTTTTACAAAAAAATCAGGGTATTTGTTTTTATTACTATAAGGAAATTCCAAGGCAACTGATTTATAGACAAAAGGTTTACTTTGGCTTACAGTTCTGGAGGTTAGCAGTTCAAGATCAGGTGGTCCCACTGGCTCCATCACTGGTGGTAGCTTTCCTGCTGGCAGAATCCTGCATAGGGAATCACATGGTAAGAGACAGGGAACATGCACCTGTCTGTATCTATGTGATCTCTTATAAAACCACCAGGATTCAGTCATGGACACTCCACCCAATGACTTAATCCAACGCAGTCACTCTGCAAAGCCCTAGCTCCCAACAGCAAAATTACATTACATTTCCATCCTCCTAGTACCATAAACAGGAGTTTGGGGACCAAACTCCCAAGTTTTGGGGGAACAAACAGTCAAGCCATAGTGTTCAGGTAACAGCTGAATACAAACAAGTGGTTCAGAGGACCTGGGCTACAGAGTGAGGTCATGTTATCTTAGAGAGATAGTCCAGGAAGGCCTCTCTGAAGACATGGAAGATATGGAAGATATCTACAGGGAAGAGGGCAGCCTCTTGGATTTCTGAGTGTGTATTCTCATCTCATTCCTCTGTGATCTGTAAGTATTGCATGTGCAGTAGATATTATAGATATTTGTGGCTTTGACTGGAGTAAGCAGGGAGCCAGATGCACTGGCAGTGCCAAAATGGACTCCACCTGTGCTTCTTCTGCAGGCAAGCTGTTCAGAGGACATGGGTCGCTGGCTGGGGCTGCTGCTGGTGGAGATGGGCTCCAAAGTCACACCTGAGGCACTGCACTATGACTACGTGGATGTGGAGACCTTAACCAGCATCGTCAGTGCTGGGCGCAACTCCTTCCTGTAAGAGATCCCTGGGCTACCACACCTGGCTAGGGCCCCTCGTGTCTCTGCTCTGTCTGAGGCTCAGAGTCCATCCTGGGGAACTGGGAGGAAGGGGAGGAAGAGCTGAGGAGGACGGTGCTTCCTTAGGAAGCTAGAAAGATGCCTTCCCCTTCCAGCAAGGAGGAGCTCGCTATAGGAGAGAGCCAGGGATCAACGGCAGCTGGGGATGGAATAAGCAAAGGTGGAGGAGTCCTGGAGCAGTGGCCTGGCCTCTGCCCACCTGCCCAGGACTGTAGGCTCTAGGACTGTAGGCTCTCACAGTCTTGAGCATCAAATGGGCGTGAGGCTGGTCCATGGCCTTGGGCATTACAGGAGCCAGATTCAAGTCCCAGCTGTATCACCACCAGCTGTAGAAGCATAGCTGGTTGGGTGCCATCTTGAATCCAGTGTTTTCTAATTTACAGAATGCTGGTGATGAACTGCCCGTCTTCTGGGTTGTTATGAGCATCACACAGGTCTTTGTGCATGGAGCTGTGTTGTTGTTCCTAAATCTCCTGTGCTATACTGGGAGCTACCAGAGAATGGACAGGACAGCACCGTGAGCTGTCATCATACCTTCTGTTTTCCAGATACGCAAGATCCTGCCAGGATCAGTGGCCTGAGCCCCGCATCTATGACGACGTTCCTTACGAAAAGATGCCGGTATGGTGCCTTGAGGCTGTTCAGGATGTGGCAAAGACCATTTATTAGCTCTCCTTCTTTTCCTCCCTTGCTGCTCCTTTTAGCCTTTGCTTTCATTTAATCAGCAACCAGAAAGGGAGTCCATTCTTACCAAAGATCATGGCTAACAATGAGGAATGCCTTGCACAGGAGCTGAGTGAGGCAGTGGAAGGAGCCCCCTCTGGGGCAAAGAAAGGGCTGTGTAAATTGCCAAGCACTATGAACACGTGAGGCAGCATCTCCAATTTGAACCAACTAGTTGGACACTCCTGCCATTTACCACTCTGTGGACTGATACTGCTGATGCATGCTGTCTGGAGCAGGTGCTGTATGGCTGAGCCACAGCCCTTCACCTGTCACCCACAGCTTGAGCTTACACTCCCAGGACAGTCTCCCTGTTTTGCTTGCTAAACCAAAGCAAAGCCACCTCATTAATTTACAGTGAGGCCTCTGTAGCTGTCATCTGATCCCGAGAGCTCCTGGCAGCCTGCCCCTGGGAGAAAAGAAAACCACATTCTGATCCAATGCTGAGGGGTGGGAAAGGCCCCACAAAAGGAGATGGGGGAGAACTGAACTGCTAAGGACATGAGACATGGCTGAATGCAGGATCTCTGCCATGGATGGTGCAGGATGACTCTGAGCTCTCACCTCTAGAACTCACCTTATAGAACTGTTGTAAAAATAAACAAAATATTTTATGTAAAAGAAACCTGACACCATGCGTGGACATCCGAAGGTCTTATATAGGAGCAGTAAATAGTGCAATTGTTATTAACATGATTCTAATAACCAGTATTATCTTTCTCCACCAGGGTATCCTGAGTTTTGACTGCATTTTTTTAAGATTTATTTTCTTAATTTGAAAGGCAGAGAGTTACAGAAAGCGAGATCGTCCATCCACTGGTTCATTCCCCAAATGACCATAACAACTAGGGCTAGGCCAGTCCGAAACCAGGTGCCAGAAGCTTCTTTCAGGTCTTCCATGTGAGTGCAGGGGCCCAAGTACTTGGGCCATCTTCCGCTGCTTTCCTAGGAGCTTTAGCAGGGAGCTGAATCAGCAGTGGAGCAGCTAGGACTTGAACTGATGCCCATATGGAATGCCAGTGTCACAGGCAATGACTTTTTTTTTTTTTAAAGATTTATTTGAAAGAGTTACAGAGAGAGGTAGAGACAGAGAGAGAAGTCTTCCACCCATTGGTTCACTCCCTAGATGGCCGCAATGGCCAGAGCTGCACCAATCTGAAGCCAGGAGCCAGGAGCTTCTTTGGGTCTCCCACGTGGGTGCAGGGGCCCAAGGACTCAGGTCATCCTCCACTGCTTTCCCAGGCCACAGTAGAGAGCTGGATGGGAAGAGGAGCAGCCAGGACTAGAACCAGTGCATTTTGAATGTTCTTCATATTCTTCACAGCCAGTAACATTAATTCATGTCACTTCTATTGTTGGCTGATTTTACCCATGACATGTTTTTTGAGAGGACTCTGTATTAGTAAGGCCCAAAATTAGAAAGATGCTTTCAAATGATGTGAGGACAAAAATTCCATGATAAATCAAAATATCTATGGTCACATAGTCTTTTGAAACTTCCTAGCTTTCCTCTCAGTGGGTATTCATTTAGGGTTGCCTCCCCAAAGAAAATTATGAGTTCCAAATGATACAGGGCCAAGGAAAATGCTTTAGAAATTGTTGAGTGCTGCCTAAGTCCACAAGCACAAGGCCAAGATCTCAAAGGTTCCACGAGCACCATGCAAGGACCTGTGTCAATGAGCCTGAGCCTCCCTGTACTTAACCTTCCTCCTCTATCTCCCACCAGGATGAGGAGCCTGAGCGCCCCACTGGGGCCCAGGTAAAGCGCCATGCCTCCTCCTGCAGTGAGAAGTCCCATCGAGTGGACCCACAGGTCAAAGTTAAGCGCCACGCCTCCAGTAAGTCCTGTGTGGGCCCTCCCTGCTCAACAGAAGTTGGGGTTGGGGAGTGGGGGGAGCAATCCAAAATAGCCTCCTGCTCCAGGAGTCAGGCGAATAAGTACATGAGGGAAGTGACAAGTAAGAATCCTCTACCATAAGCAGAATGACAGCTCACAGTGATGAAGCACAGCAAGCCTGTGCCCTTGGGGGAGAAATAACAGGTGGTGGCTGACTGTGGGAAAGAGGAGCACTCAGACTCCAACCTTAGAGGTGGCTGCCACTCAGCCCTAGTCCATGGCCCCCAAGTGGCAGGCCAGCCCTTTATTGTCAAATTGACAACAACATTCAGAGGATGCCAGAAATCTATGCCATACACAAAATCTATTTTTTGAATATTAGCAGCTAGCTTTTTAAAAAATTTAATACCAAATAAGGCCATATGTTAATTACAAGTGGTCTTTAAAAAGTATATGAAAATACATATTATGAAAAAATAATATATGGATTTCAAAACTTTTGTACCTACCAAAATTTATTTTTTAATTCCATTTTCCACAAACTTTTAGAAGCCTGTGTGTGTGTGTGTGTCTGTATAGGGGATCATCTATAAACTGTATCTGTTTCAGAGTTTAATGATTTGTGGCTTCTGATTTGGATAATATCTGCAGAACTAAGCCCCTCCAGATACCCTGCAGTAGGCTGCCACAAAAGTCACAGCTCACCTCCGTGTCCTAGGCTTGGTGAATTGCCAGATTGCCACACTACACTATAATGACAAAGTATGCCCAATAACTCTGTCCTAAGTCTTGTCTGATTTCCAACACTCATCTCTGCTCCCATGTAATTTATATTTATGAGCAAGTCTGCTTCCCGTAGGACATGATGTTCCAAGAGTTTTTTTCTTAATTGCTTTCTGTGTCTTCCCTCTACACCTGAACACAGTCAAGTTCTGTTCTTTGCTTTTCAAAGGCTTATTTTAAAAAAACGCTTTCCTATGTGACAGCTCCATTTCATAGGAACAGATAACCCCTCCTGGGGTCAGGGATCTGCCTTCCATTTCTCACAGACCACTAGATCATTGTGTGACTTTGGAAATTTCCTTTCCTCTCTGCTGGTCTGAGCAATTAGAGGGCAGTTGTGTAAATTTTTTAGACCCTATAGTCTCATAGGCAATGGAATCAGGACCTTGTGAATTGCCCATTTGTAAATGGAAAACAAAACTGAAATAAGCATGTAAGATTTTAAAAATCACAAAATGTACAGAAAAAAAAAACATTAACAACAAAGACAAAACAAAACAAAAAATCCAAACCCTTTCTTCAAATCAAATATATGTGAAATCCTAGTTCAGAAAAGTGATAAAAGTAGAGATGCTTAGGTTAAGGCCACTTGGTCTCCTCTTTGCCCAAACAGCATCCTGTGAGCTGTCACTGTGAAGCCACAGGGCTCTTTCAATGGCAAGAGGAAACTACAGGGTAGGCTACTAATGTCTTCCAACAACACTGTTTTTCAGATAAAGAAGCTGAAGAACATAAAAGGGAAAGTGCCCTGGTCCTTTCAGGCTGCTATAACAAACCTCCACACACTTGGTGACTTATGAACAACAGAAATTTGCTCAGAGATCTGGGGGCTGGGACGTTTAAGATCAAGGTGCCAGCAGATTTAGATTTAGTGTCTGGTGAGGTCCCATCTCCTGTTTCATAGATGGCCATCTTTACCCCATGTGTTCAAACGCCAGGGGACAACGGAACTATCTGGACTTTCTTTAAGAACTGATACTAATCTCACTTATGATGACTCCACCCTATGAGCTAGTCACACCCCAAAGGTCTCACTTCATAACACCTTCATACTGGGGATCAAGTTTCAGAATATGAATTTGGGGTATGTCAACATTCAGTCTATAACACAAAGGTCTTGTCCCCAGTCACATGTTAATTATCTATTGCTACATAACAAAGTACTGAAAATTTAGCTCCCCGAAACAATGAGCATGTGTTATGTCACAGTTTCTGTGCATCAGGAATCCTGAGCATCTTACTTAGGCTTGGGGTCCTTGAGGTTGCAGATGGCTTTTCATTTGAAGGCATCTGAACACCTGACCAGCTAGAAGATCCACTTCTACAATGGCTCATGCACATGGCTTAATTTGTGCTGGTGTTGAAAGGAGGCCTTGGTTACCAGGGCCCTCCTGGTATCAGAATAAATCTCAGATACTGGCCTCTAAAATTACCATGTATAGGCCTGAATTTAATTGGATCAAACCCTGGAGCAATTTTTGCCCCAGGGCAGTGTCAAAAACAATGGAATTATCAATTGACAATTAGTAAAGCCTAACAGCTGACTCTGATACCAACAGAGACAAACTGCTTACCAGAGAGATCAGAGGGAGAATCAGAGAGCCTTGCTAAAACCACTGTCATCCCAGGATGACTGTTCTCATGCCCAGGGCTGTGCCCTCTGAGAAACAACATCAGAAGTTTCACATTGCAGGAGGAAGTACACTTCAGTAAAGTAGTTCAGCCAAGTCACAGAATAAACAAACAAATAACAACAACCCTGCAGGCGGAATACCCATCAGTATTCAAATATGCTACAATTTATTTCTCAAATGTCCAATTTTCAATCCAAAATATATGCAAAGAAGCAGAAAAGTGTGAACTACAAAGAGAAAAAACAAGTAAGAGAAATTGCTTGTGAGAGGACCCACATGTAGAATTTAACAGAGATTCCAAACAGCCAAATAAATATGCTCAAAGAAAAAAGGAAACCATGCTTAAAGAAACAAAGGAAGTACTATGACAATGTATTATCACACAGAGACTACCAAAGAGATAGAAATTATAAAAAAGAAGAACCTAATGGAAATCATGCAACTGAAAAGTATAATAACTGAAATGAAAAACTCACTGGAGTGGCTCAACAGTAAAATTGAAGCAGCAGAACTGGTGAACTTGAAAACAGATCAGTGGAGATTACACAAGCGAAAAAACAGAAAAAAGAATGAAGAGAAATAAACTGAATCTCAGAGAAATGAGGAACATAAGTAAGTTCACTAATATGAAAAGAATTCAAAAAGTTCATGGAAAATGTGTATATCTTTTAATTTCATTTTCCATGAATTTTTTGAAGTCCCTTATATTTGTATAAAGGGAATACCAGAAATAGAGAAGACAGGGAAAGGAGCATAAAAATGTTAGAATAAATAATAACTGAAAACATGCCAAATGTATTTTAAAAACATTAATCTACATGTCCATCAAATTCACTGAATCCAAGTAAAATAAAGGCAAGGAGATACCCAAGACACATCATAGTAAAAATGCTGACACCTGCCGGCGCTGTGGTTTAACAGGCTAATCCTCAGCCTTGTGGTGCCGGCACACCAGGTTCTAGTCCTGGTTGGGGCGCTGGATTCTATCCCGGTTGCCCCTCTTCCAGGCCAGCTCTCTGCTATGGCCCAGGAAGGCAGTGGAGGATGGCCCAAGTGCTTGGGCCCTGCACCTGCATGGGAGACCAGGAGAAGCACCTGGCTCCTGGCTTTGGATCAGCGAGATGCGCCGGCCGCAGTGGCCATTGGAGGGTGAACCAACGGCAAAAAGGAAGACCTTTCTCTCTCTCTTTTCTCTTTCTCTCTCTCTCTCACTATCCACTCTGCCTGGCAAAAAAAAAAAAAAAAAATGCTGACACCAAGACAAAGAGAAAATCAACCCCTCACTTACAAGAGAACCCCAATAATATTAACAGTTGAGTCTTATCAGAAAGCCAGAAGCAGTGAGGTAACATATTCCAAAACCATGAAAGAAAAATGCTGTTAACCAAGTTCTTATATCCAGCAAAGCTCTCTTTCTTTTTTTTTTTTTTTTTTTTTTTTTTTTTTTTGACAGGCAGAGTGGACAGTGAGAGAGAGAGACAGAGAGAAAGGTCTTCCTTTTGCCGTTGGTTCACCCTCCAATGGCCGCCGCGGTAGGCGTGCTGCGGCCGGCGCACCGCGCTGATCCGATGGCAGGAGCCAGGTGCTTCTCCTGGTCTCCCATGGGGTGCAGGGCCCAAGCACTTGGGCCATCCTCCACTGCACTCCCTGGCCATAGCAGAGAGCTGGCCTGGAAGAGGGGCAACCGGGATAGGATCGGTGCCCCGACCGGGACTAGAACCGGGTGTGCCGGCGCCGCAAGGCGGCAGCAAAGCTCTCTTTCAAAAATGAAAGTAAAATGAAGACACTTCCTCAGAAACAGAAAATCTGTTACCAGCAGACCTATTTTACAAGAAATGCAAAAGGAAATTCAGACTTAAAGCAAATGAATCAGATGGAAATTTGAATTCACACACACACACACACACAAAAGCAAACATTGTTAAAGATAACTGAGCAAAAGACAAAATACATATTCTCTTTTAATTCGCTAAAAAAATTGCATAGAATTCCATTTATTTCCATTTTGTTGGGCCTGTAGTACATAGAAACATAAAATTTTGAAAATAATGGCCCAAAGGAGGTGGGTAGATGTAAGAAAATGATACCAAATGGGAAATAAGAAGCCAGATATAACAAATTCCACTAATATATATTTTCTCTCCTTTCTTCTCTTAGCTTAATAGCCATAAAATAATATAATAATTTTAACAATGCATTGCCAAGTCTGTAACATATATGGGTATAACAACAATAGCACAAAAAGGTCCTTGTTTGATGTCATAAAATACTGGTAATCCTTTGTTCTTTTTTTTTTAATCCAAGCTATAAAAATGTAAAGTCTGGAAGCCACCTTGCCTAGCGTGTCATTGTGTGTCTTAGAAATTTGGGGAGGTACAGGTCTGCATATCTGCTCTCCATGTTGTGTTTATGATCAGGCTGGAATTGCAGTATACTTGTGGTAGGAACTGATTTTTGCAACAGTCACTGGGTGACCATTCCAATCCCTCTAAGAGTTGAAAAGACTTGAGCCCCAGTTATCAGTAAACCATGGGAATCATTTTGTACCCCCATGAAATACCAAAAGGTTGTGTGTGGCTATCTGTAATCAAAAAGTAAAACTTCCCCCCAGAGAGGCTGGAGCATAGCCTTGACTCAGCTAGGGTAGTACTGATGGCTCTGGAGTCAGTCAGTCATGGATTCAACCTCAACTCTATTACCATCGGCACTGGGACCTCACCTCTCTGTGCCTCAGTTTCAACAACAATTAAATAGAGCTGATGATAGAAAGCTCTTGTGAGGATTACATGGAAATGCAAGCCAATGGCTTAGCATGCAGTACTTAGAATATATTTTTTACATAATTGTTTGCTGTCATTGTACATCATAGTGTTGAGCCTACAGTAGTATTAGGTCTCTCCTCCCCCAACTCTTCTGATAAATAAAATGTGCAGTGCCTGACTTTAACTGAAGGTTTAGAATCTCTATAGATTTGAGTTATATGTAATTATCTCCTTGATTTATATATACTTGGGAGTTGACAATCAAAAATTTGCTTTATAGTATTATCATTATTGCCTAAAAATTACTAAGTGCTATCTGCCAAGAACTGTAAGTATTTTTCACTAATTATCTCATTAAACCTGACCACAATCCTAAGAAGTAAATTTTATCAATATTTACACATAAGGAAAGTGAGTCCTGGAGGGAAAGGCACAAAGCACCACCATTCACTTCCACCTGATGTCCCACAACCAGCAAAGGCCACAGAAGACCCAACCTTTGTCTGTCTGGTTCCAAAGCCCTTCTTTCCAATGCTCCACTGCCTCCCTTTTGCTATTTATTTCCCTCAGAAATGCACACTAAATATATTAAAAGGCATGGATCTAAATATCCCCATTATCTAGATGGAAAAGCTGAGGCTAAGACAGAAGCTAACAATATCCAAATACCAATACCCTTACGAAGGTCAGAACTAAAAGCCTCTGTCTTCCCCATACCTCTGCAGGTGCCAATCAATACAAGTACGGCAAGAACAGAGCTGAAGAGGACGCCCGAAGGTACCTGGTAGAAAAAGAGAAGCTGGAGAAAGAGAAGGAGACAATCCGGACAGAGCTGGTGGCACTGCGGCAGGAGAAGAGGGAGCTGAAGGAAGCCATTCGGAACAGCCCAGGTATCTACATGGGAATGGTCCTTAGAGCCAATGGGTGGCTCATCCAACACAACACTCCTGGCACAGACCTCATACAGGTCACAAGGTTTCCTACCCTGGAGAGGTGGACTTCTCATCTCCTTCTCTTCATTAGCACCATCATCACTCTCCCTCACTAAAAGAAACGTCATCAATGTTGTAACTGCTGTTGGGTAAAGGACATGAAAATGCATCACAGTAATGCACGTGCTTAATGTAGCAGGGTGCAAACTAATATAGAAATGAGAAAAACAAAGAGTGTCATAGCAGAAAGAAAACAAGAGCTCTCTGCTGTGGCCTGGGAGTACAGTGGAGGATGGCCCAAGTGCTTGGGCCCTGCACCTGCACGGGAGACCAGGAGAAGCACCTGGCTCCTGGCTTCAGATCAGCGCAGCGTGCTGGCTGCAGCGGCCATTGGGGGGTGAACCAACAGAAAAGGAAGACCTTTCTCTCTGTCTCTCTCTCTCTCTCTCTCACTGTCCACTCTGTCAAAAAAAAAAAAAAAAAGAGAGAGAGAGAGAGAGAGAGAGATCATTCTGAACCCTACATTCATTCATTCATTCATGTGTGACAATGGTCAGGAGCTGGGATGAGGGGCAGCGATACCTGCCCAGGATCTTCTGAAATCCAGGGACCTAAGCAGGCCCTGCCTTCCCTGGATTCCTCCACACACCATTTTCTGATGCATTTCCTTTGGATTCCCTCTCTAACTGTGGTTGGCCACATTTTCAGCCTGAAGTTTCCAAGATCACCTAGCCTGGTGGGAGTCAGAACCTGTGGACCCGTTCCTAAGAGGAAACCCCACAGTTCACAGTGCTGTAGACCATTTCAGGAGCTCACATCCCTGTCACTGGAGTCTACCCACAGATTGCTGAAGACTCGTTGAAAGGATAGAACCAAAATCAGTGGGAAGGAGGCCTAGCAAGACAGCTTGGTTTCAACAAATTTCATTTTGCCTTCAATAAAGGCAGAACCAGAGTTTGCAGCAAGCTATCTTTTCTCCTTTTCCTGCTCAGCATTTTTTTTAATATCACTTTGTACCCTGCCAGATTATTATCCTCATTTTTATTTATTGTTGTCTCTCTCTCTCTTACACACACACAATCAAACCCCTTAAGAGCAAAGATTATTGCCTGTTTTATTTGCTGATATGTTGAAGGGCCCAGGATAGGGCTTGGTACACAGAAAGCATTCAACAAATATTTACTGAATAAATGAATGCAAAAAGTTCAACATTACTGGAAAAATCCTCCACTGCAGCTTCATTCAGGGCAAAGAATGGAACCAGTGTATAAACCTGGTAATATCCAACACAACACTTGGCACAAATAAGGTACTACTCTAAGTTTGTTGGATCAAACTGAAAAAGCAGCAAAATCCAACTAGAAATCCTGACCTATATAAAGCCCTGTGTTATTACTTTAGCTTACAAGTAATGGAAATCAAAGTCATACTGGCAGAGAAATGAAAAGAAAGTAAGAATTGGAAAATTGAGAGATCAGGTGTAGTGAGGTTCAGAGACTTCAATGATGTCACTAGGAGGCTTATTTCTCTAGTCTATGCTTCTGTCTTCCTCTCCTTTGGTTTCATTCTCTCCCCCCCTTATGGTGGCACAGTGGCTGTATACCTCCAGTCCTTATAGATAGCCATGCCAGCAGAGGCAGCTCTTTCCAATGAACACCACAAAGTCTTAGGATTCACTCTCATTGGACCAACTTTGGTCCCTACACCAATCTGTGACCAGAAGATACAATGCGGTGAGTCTAAGTTATTATCTACTATTCCCTTGAAGGAGAAGTGGGGTCAGCCTCACCCAAACCATAGAGAATGATAGGGGAAAGGTGGTCTCCAAGTGGAGAATCAGGGTGGTGTTTTCAGAAAAGAAGTACTGGGTAAGAAAGAACACACCACCCAGCATGAAGCTAGAAGCCCAAGCCCAAAGTCCGTCTCTTAACCAGGACTGCAGGGCAGGAAATGTCCTTCAGAAGGGGCAGGCAAGGGCAGGGGGACGTGCCAGAATTGCTGACATTTCAAGCCAGGCTCACCCTACCCTTTTCTCATCAGGGTCTCTAGACTCAGGAGTAAAATTAAAGGCTCTGGAGGAAGCCATGGCCACCCTGGAAGTTCAGTGTCGGGCAAAGGAAGAACGCCGGATTGACCTGGAGCTGAAGCTTGTGGCCGTAAAGGAGCGCTTGCAGCAGTCCCTGGCAGGCGGCCCAGCCTTGGGGCTCTCCATGAGCAGCAAAAACAAGAGTAGGGTGAGTGCCCAGCCTCCCACACCAGGGATTGCTGCTCCTTAACACTCTATAGAACTTTCTAACATGATGTTTTTTTCGGAAATAAAAGGATCACTGGGGCAGGCATTTAGAGCAGCAATTAAGATACCACTGAGGATTTCCACATTTCATCTCAAAGGGCCTGCCTTCAAGTTCCAACTCTACTCCAGATTTCAGCTTTGTGCAAATGTGTACCCTGGGAGATGGAAGTGATAGCCCAAGTACTTGGGTTCTTGGAACTCATGTGGGAGGCTCAAATTGATTCAACCAGTGGATGAGCGATCTCTGCCTGTTTCTCTGTGTCTTCTAAATAATTACACATAAATAAATACATACATGCATACATAATTTTTAAAGGGTATGATCACTTACAGATGAGAAAACTGAGGCCCAAAGAGGGGAGTGGTCATGGCACAGGTGGCACAGCTGAAAAGGGACTCTTAGAGCAAGATTCCTTGGTCTCTGAATGGTTATTTTCCTCACGGCAGCACCACTATGTGATCACTTCTAAGCACTACTTCTGTGAAAGTGATCTCAGGAACAGCCCTGAGGTTACTGATAACAGTAGCTACCCCATGTTGAGTAACCAACATGTTGATCGATTTCCATAGACCTATAGAGCATCCTAACCTGTGTTATCTCACATGATCTTTGCAACAATCCCATGAGATAGGGTTATGTGTATTAACCCCACTGGATAGACAAGGGATCTGAGGTTCAGAGTTGTTGAATGACATGCTCAAGATCACTCAGGGACACAGAGTCCAAACCAGGGGGGTCTGATTCCAGAGTCTTGCTCAGCCACCATGATGCATGCACTCTTCTGGGATCTCCCATGCACCAGCTCTTGTCCTTGGGTTCTGCCTTCAGTGTCTCTACTACACTCAGTAACCCTACAGGAAAGTCACTGTCATCTCCAATGGGACTTCCTCAGGACTTCCAAGACCTCGCCTGTATCAGGGCTTCTCAACTTCAGCACTATAAACATGTGGGCCAATCATTCTTTCCTACAGGGGACTGTGCTGTGCATCACAGGATATTTATCAGTATCTCTAGTCTATGCCCACCACCAGTTATGACAACCAAACTGTCTGCCAAAATTGCCAAATGTTCTCTGGGACAGCAAAAATCATCCCTGGAGGCTGGCGCCGTGGCTCAATAGGCTAATCCTCCGCCTTGCGGCGCCGGCACACCAGGTTCTAGTCCCGGACAGGGCGCCGGATTCTGTCCTGGTTGCCCCTCTTCCAGGCCAGCTCTCTGCTGTGGCCCGGGAGTGCAGTGGAGGATGGCCCAAGTGCTTGGGCCCTATACCCCATGGGAGACCAGGAGAAGCACCTGGCTCCTGCCTTCGGATCAGCGCAGTGCGCTGGCCGCGGCAGCCATTGGAGGGTGAACCAACGGCAAAGGAAGACCTTTCTCCCTGTCTCTCTCTCTCACTGTCCACTCTGCCTGTCAAAAATAAAATAAAATAAAATCATCCCTGGATGGGAACTACTGATTAAAATTACCAACAGTCCCACTATTCTTCCTCAGAGCACTTAACCATAAATTGTGTGTAGGTGTATGTATGTGTCCTTACTTATTACATGTCTAGACTTTATTTTTATTAAGAATTGGACTATGTCTGTTTTATTATATCCCTAGCCCTTTAGAAAGCCTTTAAAAATATGAGTGTAATAAATATTTGTTGAATGAATAAATGGTTTACTTGCTTTCAGACAAGGAAATCAAGACTTAATGAGATGAAATCACCTGTCCAATAGGTATGAGTTGGCATTGGGTGTTGTATTATTGTTATTGTTGTATCAAGTCACATGGCCTAGTTGGCCCACACCCATGACACTGAAGCTAGTCCTTGGTCTTTACACCCTACACTTCCTCCCCACAAGGCATTTCCAGCCTTACTGTACAGTCGAAGAACAGAAGGACCAGGGGTCATACAGGGCTGGGGAAGGAGCTAAAAGTGATTCATTCACCAGCTGCTTGCTCCTACCAGTATGCCCTGTTGTTCCCTCCACTCTACAGCCCTTTGATGCCCCTGGGAGATAAAAAGAAGTTGTCTCTAATTCCCCACAAGCGTAGCTTTCGAGATGTTATACTTAAGGAACTACATTCAGTAAGGCACCAAACAGTTATCTGGAAGATTTAAGGGTGAAAGTAAGGTAGAAAATGAAAAGGATACAGCAGAGAGGTTAAGAATACAGCTGTTGGCTGGCGCCGTGGCTCAATAGACTAATCCTCCACCTTGCGGCACCGGCACACCGGGTTCTAGTCCCGGTTGGGGCGCCGGATTCTGTCCCAGTTGCCCCTCTTCCAGGCCAGCTCTCTGCTGTGGCCCGGGAGTGCAATGGAGGATGGCCCAAGTGCTTGGGTCCTGCACCTACATGGGAGACCAGGAGAAGCACCTGGCTCCTGACTTCGGATCAGCGTGATGCGCTGGCTGCAGCGCGCCGGCCACGGCCACGCCGGCCATTGGGGGGTGAACCAACAGAAAAGGAAGATTTTTTTCTCTGTCTGTCTCTCTCTCTCTCTCTCACTGTCCACTCTGCCTGTCAAAAAAAAAAAAAATACAGCTGTGGGATTTGAAGGTTTGAATCCCAGCCTCCCACTCAGCAGTCATGTGACCTTGGTTCAGCAACTTGACCTTCCCATCTTCCTCATCTGTGAGATGGAATGACTATCAGTAACAGTGCCTACTTCATAGGCTTGTTGAAAGGTTAACTATCCTGGGGCTGGCGCCATGACTCACTTGGTTAATCCTCTGCCTGCAGTGCTGACATCCCATGTGGGCACAGGGTTCTACTCCCAGCTGCCCCTCTTCCAGTCCAGCTCTCTGCTGTGGCCCAGGAAGGCAATGGAGGATGGCCCAAGTGCTTGGGCCCTGGCACTTGCTTGGGAGACCAGGAAGAAGCACCTGGCTCCTGGCTTCGGATTGGCGCAGCGCTAGCCATGCGGCCATTTGGGGAGTGAATCAACGGAAGGAAGACCTTTCTCTCTGACTCTCTCTCTCTCACTGTCTATAACTCTACCTGTCAAATTAAAAAAAAAAAAAAAGGTTAACTATACTAATCCACTCCACGTGACACCTGGTGCGTGGTGAGGCTCGGTAGTTTCGGTTGTCACTATCTCTATCCTATGGCCCTGAGTACCTTTTTCACTCACCCTGTTAAGTGCTGGCAGGTTTTCCTAGTGCTTTCCATTTTAAACTACTCTTATTTTTTTTGAAAGGCAGAGACAGAAATCTCCTATCCACTAGCTCACTCCCCAAATGCCCCAATAGCTAGGGATAGACCAGAGGTGGGCCAACTCAAAACCAAGAACCTGGAACTCAATCCTGGTCTCCCATGTAGGTGGCAGAGACCCAACTACATGAACCATCACCTGCTGCTTCCCAGGGTGTGCAGTCAGAGAAACATGGAATTTGAAGTACAGCCAGGACTCAAACCCAGGCACCCTGATATGGGATATGGAATATCTCAAGTAGCATCTTAACTGCTGCGCCAGATACTTATCCCTGCCCTGATTCTTTCGAGGACAGGGTGGGTGTGGGTAGCCATCACTAGACCCATCCTACTGAACTGTTTTTGTCATCACCAGGAAACTGCAAACAAACCCCAGACCAGCGCCCCAGAGCAACCTCTGCCTGTCAACTGTGTGTCTGAGCTAAGGAAGAGAAGCCCATCCATAGTTGCCTCCAACCAAGGAAGGGTGCTGCAGAAAGCCAAGGTACAGTCATCACTCAGCGAATCTACAGTCAGTTCAGGAAGCCGCTTTACATGGAACCTCCCCAAAACCCCAACATCTAGTCAGTGACAAAAGATAACTGTTCACCCACGTGCAGTAACGCTCATGAACCTTCCTCAGAGGGAAGAGTCCTCTGGCCTCGTTCAGAACAGGTTCACTTTCATTGATACATCATGCTAACAAGCTCAGTCCTCTGACTTCTGAGCCTGCCACCTGTGTTCTGAGCACAAAAGGGGCCCATTCCCTAGGTGAGGAAACTGAAGGTCAGGGGATAATGGAACTTGCCTAAACCGGTGCAGGCATCAAGATTATAAACAGCTTCACACTGGGTTGTGTCAGGTTTTGTCACCAAATGAGTTTGACGAAACCACTTGGAAAATATTTTGGTTTCAGGGCTTTCTAGGTCTCAGAATTGTAGATAAGGAAGTGTGGATCTGAATAACAAGTGCCTGGCACACCAGAGATGCTCATGAACCTTCGCTAATGCTGGCACTCGGATCCACCTGACAGCACAGAATGAGCAACTGAGGGGGAGGTGAGACTAGAAAGATGCTTTGGTATAGAAGGACCTGAAGTCCAAGCTAAGAAATGTGGACAGATTTTAAAGGTCCAATCTCCTTTTTTTATTATTATTTTTAAATATTTATTTATTTGAAATGCAGAGTGAGAGATAGAAAGAGAGAGAGAGAGAAATATCTTCCATGTGCTGGTACATTCCCCAAATGGTCACAACAGCCAGGGGCTGGGCCAGGCCAAAGCCAGAAGCCCGGAAATCCATTTGGGTCTCCCCCTGGATGGCAAGGACCCAAGTACCTGGCTATCATTTGCTGCTCTCCCAGTCACATTAGCAGGGAGCTGGATACGAAGCAGAGCAACTGGGACTTGAACTGTAGCTCTAATATGCAATGCTGGCATTGCCCCACTGAGCCACAATACCAGCCCTGGAACAATATCTTTTTTTTTTTTTTGTAAATCCATTTATATTTATTTAGAACAATATTTTTTATAAGACAAATATATAAAAGTAATCTTTCTTAATTTAAAATAAAACAGCAATGTGGAATGTGTTTGCTGGGGCCTGGGAAGTAGGGGAAATGAAGAGATATTGGTCAGATGGTACAAAATTTCAGTTTTAGAGATAGATCTATCTAATGTATAGCATGGAGACTTCTGGTTTTTTTTTTAATTTGTGTTTGTATTCATTGAATTTTTTTTAACTTTTATTTAATGAATATAAATTTCCAAAGTATAGCTTATGGATTACAATGGCTCCCCCCACCATAACTTCCCTCCCACCCCCAACCCTCCCCTTTCCTGCTCCCCCTCCCCTTCCATTCACATCAAGATTCATTTTCAATTATCTTTATATACAGAAGATCAGTTTAGTATATTAAGTAAAGATTTCAACAGTTTGCACCCACCTAGAAACACAAAGTGAAAAATGCTGTTTGAGTACTAGTTATAGCATTAAATCACAATGTACAGCACATTAAGGACAGAGATCCTACATGAGGAGTAAGTGCACAATGACTCCTGTTGTTGACTTAACAAATTGACACTCTTGTTTTATGGCATCAGTAATCTCCCTAGGCGCCAGTCATGAATTGCCAAGGCTATGGAAGCCTTTTGAGTTCGCCGACTTCGATCTTATTTAGACAAGGTCATAGTCAAAGTGGAAGTTCTCTCCTCCCTTCAGAGAAAGATACCTCCTTCTTTGATGACCTGTTCTTTCCACTGGGATCTCACTTGTGGAGATCTTTCATTTACGTTATTTTATTTTATTTTATTTTTACAGAGTGGGAGACTACTGTTAACAATACTGGATGAGTATGGTATACTTAAAGTTCTAAGAGATTAGGTCTCAAATATTCTTACCATTAAAAAAATACGGTCATTAGGTAAGGCGATAGATGTGTTAACAAACTTGACTGTGATAATCACAATATATAAGTCAAAAATTAAATTTAAAATTAGAAAAGTAGTAACATAAAAGGGATAATATCCTGTTTAAAGTAGTGGAAAATTCAAATTTTATTCAATATAGAAATACAAGGAGCCCTTGCTAAATGCCAAATATTTTGCTAAACACTTTCAATGCCTTCTTCTTTTCAGACTTTGTAATGACCAAGTAAAAAGGGCATCCTTAGCCTCATTTCACAACTGAGGAAACTGAAATTTAACTAAAGCAGTGAACATGGCAGGAAGGGTCTTAGCTCTCAAGGAACTTCCAAGCTAGTGAGAAGAGATAGAGAAAATGTTAAGTGCAGGGGTGGGCATTTGGCACAGCAGTTAAGATACCACGTAGGATAGCTGCACCACATATTGCAGTACCGGGGTATGATTCTTGGCTGTGCTCCCAATTCAATCTGCCTGCTAATATGCACCCTGGGAATAACAAGTGATGGCTCAAGTAGTTGGATCCCTCTCACCCATGTGGGAGACCTGGACTCGGTTCCCAGCTTTGACTTGACCCAGTTCTGGCTGCTGAAAGCATTTGGAGAGTGAGAACATAAATTCATTCTCATTCATTCTCTCTCTCTTCTCCCCCCATCCAAATAAAATAAATAAATAATTTTTCAAGAATGCCCAGTTACTATGAAAAGGTACTTCCAGATACATTTCTAAAACAACAAGAAAGAGGGACTGGGAGTAGAAATGGAGAGATACAGTTGTTACAGAAGGCCTCTATTACAGTCCCATGCATGGTGGGAAGGAATGGCCTGAGAAGATCTACAGTGAGGGGCACAAAGCTCTGGCTCTCTATTGTGCCTGCTGACCAGAGGCCAGGGAGCAGCTGGAGCAGGGAAAGCAAGTAGGAGGGTGGATGAACTGAGAGGGGAGAGGTAGACAGCGCCCAAGCATCCAACTATTTTCTGGCCTGAAATTGCATATATCACATCAGAATATAATTAAAGGACAGCTATGTATTACCTTCATGCAACATTGCTTAGGGAAGGCTGGCCAGTTTTGTCTAGGACTTTTAAATGCAGGGCTCTGTTGCTAAGCTGCAGCTGCATCCTCATTTGGAATTGACTTTCAGGGCCTCAGAGAGCCAACATTCACTCCTACAGTTGGCCAGTCATTCAACAAGTATTTATTGAGGACTTACTATATACCAGTCTTATTCTAGATTCTGGTTACATAGCAGGGAACCAAAAAAAGTCCCTGCCTTCATGGAGTTGGAAAGACAAGACTTGAAATACATGCATAAATACAGAAGATGATGCCAGGTGGTAATGAGTACTTTGAAGAAAGATAAAGCAGGAGCTGGTATTGTGGCTTGGTGGGTAAAGTTGCCATCTGCAACATTGACATCCCATATGGATGCTGGTTTGTGTCCTGGTTGTTCCACTTCTGATCCAACTCCCTGCTAATGGCCTTGGAAAAGCAGTGAACATGCCCCCAAGTGCTTGGGCCTCGGCCACCCATGTGGGAGATCTGGAAGAAGCTCCTGGCTCCCAGCTTCAGCCTGGCCCAGCCCTACCTGTTGCAGCCATCCAGGAGTCAAACAGCAGATGGAAGATCCCTCTCTCTCTCTCTCTCTCTCTCTCTTTGAAATAAATAAATAAATGAAAGAGAGAGAAGAAAGAGGAAGGAAGGAAGGAAAGAAGGAAGGGAGGGAGGGAGGGAGGGAAAGAAAAGACAAGACATACAAAGCAGGGTAAGGGAAGAATGGGTGATGGGGGTGGTGGTAACTGTTATCTAAGTGACAGCAAAGACCACTTTGAGGATGTGACACAGTAAGCAGAGACTTGAATGGAGGGAGTGTCAGGAAGTGAGCCATGTGGGAATCCAAGAAAAGGATGATCCAGGCAGAGAGAAGAGCAAGTAGCAAGTCCCTGAGTGGGTTCCCTTAACATGTTTGAGGGTTAGAATAACATCAAGAAGATCCACGTGATTCCAGTGAAGAAAACAAAGGGTGTGCAGCAGGAGAATCAAAGAGGCAACCAATGAGAAGCCAGATCATCCAGACCAGGAGCACCCAGTTTTTTCTAGGCTTTGTGGACTATGTGATCTGTTTCACGACCACTGAACTCTGTCACTGTAGCACAAAAGTGGCCACAGACACTACATAAACTAATTAGACATGGCTGTGTCCCAATAAAACTTTATTTACAGACGCAAATATTGGAATTTCATGTAATTTTCACTTGTCATGAAATACCATTCTTCTTTTGATATTTTCCCAACATTTAAAAATAGGAAAAACATTCTTCTATGATGAGTTAGAAAAAACAGTTGATAGGCCAGATTTGGCCAATAGGCCATAGTTTGCCAACCCTTTTTCTGAAGCCTTGCCACTTTAGGAACTGTGGATTTTGTTCTAACATAATAGAAAGTAGTTGGAAACTTTTGAGCAAGGGGTTTTGGGGTATGAACTACATTTTTAAAAGACCACTCTGGCTACTATATTGAGAATAGATGAAGGGACAAGAGAGACCAGCACGGCAAAGTGACTTAGGGCCACAGGGAGAGAATGGGACTGGGACCCAAGGCTGTCTAGCATGGCCAGTGGAGATATAACACAATATATTTAAGACAGTGAAACATTTTTATCCTACAGGTTCCAGTGAGTATCTAACAGACTGATTTATCTTGTCCTTCTTTTACTTCAGGAATGGGAAATGAAGAAGACCTAGAAAGAGGATGCAGATTTCATTCCAAAGGAATTACCAGCTTGTCCTTCTAAGGGAGAAATGCTTTTTCACAAGGAGACACCATGAGAAGACTGGAAATGGGACCTATTCTTCAGGCTCCCTAAAAGACCAGCCTTCATTGTTTGCATGATTTTATGGGATTATGGGGAGGGAAGAACCAGAAGGGAAGAAGAAAATAGAGGGCACCCTTATGACTTTACAGAGAATGGAACTGGGTGGGGGGTAGGAGACAGAAGTCTACACAGTTGTAAAGAGTTTTTCGATGCCTTTACCTTCCCTTCTGAAGAAGAAATGAAAGCACCTGTGAATAAGCCAATCCATCCCATCTCAGTATCCAGTTCCCAGTCCTTATGGCAAAGGAAGGCAATGCTGAAGCATCAGT
Source organism: Lepus europaeus (assembly GCF_033115175.1). NCBI lineage: Eukaryota > Metazoa > Chordata > Mammalia > Lagomorpha > Leporidae > Lepus > Lepus europaeus. Next base: position 130,962,527 of record NC_084830.1, on the reverse strand, counting down.
GATGCACTGCAAAGAGGAAGAGACTTGATCTTCTGACAGCACTGTGCCAACTGCATGTGTGTTGGGCTTTGCTTACAACCTCCAGGCAAGGCAAAGGGGCTGAAAGGTCAATAACATTATCCCTGTCTGCAAAGCAGTGCCCAAAAGCCACAGAGGACATGCAAATTCTACAGGCATTCCTCATCTGCTGAAAGCTAAGTGCAGCTACTGGAATCTTTTCCAGAACCGAGTTTGAAAATGAGAGATCAGAGTATGTGGAATGCAAAGAGAAGCTGAGAAGCTAACATACTTTAAGCTCACAGTGACACTCAGAGACAGGAATGTGGAGTTCTAACGTCCACAGGACATTGCAGGCATTGTAAGGTGGGGTCATTTGCTGTCTATCAAGGACTTTACCTATTTTAAATCACACGGAGGCTCCTGGTGCTGTGGTTAAAAATCCAGAAGACAGTGTTTTTATACTCACGAAGTCCTCATCTTAGAACCTGGAGGCCCACTAGTCTACCCTTCCATATCTACTGTAAAGTAAAACTACCAGGAAAATCAAGTGGATGATGGCTTATTTCTGCCTCGAGGGTGCTAATCCTTTATGAACTTGATATTTCCAAAGGGGGAAGCAAGGACCTTGAGTCCTGGACAGTGTCCTTAATTTGCCTCTCACTACTGTCTCAACCCTGTCGGAACTTTATAGGTCTGGCTTTAACACATTTTCTACCAATAAAGGTATGACTATTTAGGAGCTCAGGGGTTATTTGAAGGAGGAGAAAGGAAATTCCAGAATAATCCCTAGATACTTTGCTAGAGGCTTTACAGATCTTACCCCACCTAAGGTTTTACATACCTTAGCCTCATCTAAACTTTACCACCCTCTATGTAACTGGAGACCAGCACAGGAAAATTAACCTGATCAAACTCACTCAACAGATCAGTAACAGAGCACGAAATGTAGGGTTTTAAGAACCCAGATCCAGATAGGATTAGATTTGAGTCATGCCAGCCCGGCCACTGATGAGCTAGGTGACCTTGAGAACATCAAAGACTTAACCTCTCTGATCCCTACTTTCCTTATATGTGAAGACGGGGTTAACAACTGTACTTTCCTACCAAGAATGTTGGGAGATTTAATGAGATAATGCCTGCGAAGCAGCTGAGAAATGGGAAATGCTGTCACGGCGGTTCTCATTATCAGCTGGATGAGAACTGTCTGACTCAAAAGCCTGAGTCCTTCCCATCAAGCATGAAATGACTGACACGTAGTAAGTACAGCCACCACCAGCTGAAGGCGACCCAGTTATAACTGATGGGTCTCACCCCAATTCCACCTCAGTGTCTCCAGTGTCAGAGGAGCACACATACTCTGAATTGTCAGTATTCTTTTTTTTTTTTTTTTAATATATGACCTTAGAATGGCACCCAGCACTCCAACCATGTCACCGGTGTCTCTTTCTCCTGTGGTTATTTTGGGATTAAGTGTTTCTTGGACTCTGTGAGAATGGACCCTTAGTAACTATTAATATTTATTGTGCACTCACTGTTATCAAGCACTGTGATAGCTAGGGCAGGCTTCACGGGCTTGCAACCTGTGCAGTCGCACATGACCTCACACTAATGACCCTGTACTTGGTTTAATGCTCTGCTGTTTACTTCTTAGAGTTCTGCATTTCTTCTTTTGCCTTTAAATTCCAGTGCCAGTGCTAACTAATCACTTTTCCAGGCCTTATTCCTTTAGTCGTCACCAAAACCCTGTGAAATAGGTTATATTATCCCAGTTTTCACAGTTCAGGAAAAGGAAGTGCAGAGCGGATAAGTAACTTGCCCAAACTCACACAGTCAGGAAGTGGTATAGCCAGCACAAACCCTTACTCTTAATTCAAAAGCTCTATTTCATCCATACATTGCCCTCCCCTTATACTATAGCATTCAGAAGCACATTAGCATTTAATAAATGGATGCATATATGCAGCACACTTGGTGTAAGTTGAGCAGCTAAGAGCATTGTAAGCAAAATGGTTAAGGCACAGATACCAGTTCTTGTTCCTGCCTATTGAAATGCCTTGTTTGTTTGTTTTTTAAATACACGCCATGGATCTGACGTAGAATTTTAGCTCCATCTTTCCCAACATTGCCAACTGTTGGATCAGAATTTTCCTGTCACTGGATCCTCAGCTCTGTTTTGTTATATGTAAAAGGAGATCTCCTAAAACCATGCTACTCTTCTTGTGAAGCCAAAAAAAAACAAAAAAAAAAAAAAAAAAAACAAACCAAGGAGTTTTAGTTATGACATATTTGATTTGGGCCTTAAATGGGGACATAAAGATGCAAGAGACTGCAGCTCTGCCATCATGGAACTCGCTATGAGAGACAAAATCTAACCCAAATTTCTAGACTACAAGTAAGTCATGTTATGGTAAAAATTGAGATGCTTGGCCGGCGCCGCAGCTCAATAGGCTAATCCTCCACCTTGCGGCACCAGCACACTGGGTTCTAGTCCTGGTCAGGGCGCCAGATTCTGTCCCGGCTGCCCCTCTTCCAGGCCAGCCTTCTGCTGTGGCCCGGGAGTGCAATGGAGGATGGCCCAAGTGCTTGGGTCCTGCACCCACATGGGAGACCAGGAGAAGCACCTGGCTCCTGGTGTCGGATCAGCGCAGTGCGCCATTGGAGGGTGAACCAATGGTTCATTGTCCACTCTGCCTGTCAAAAAAAAAAAAAAAATTGAGGTGCTTAAGGAACACTTTCCATTCCTTATTCTAGAAAAAAAAAAAATTAACCTAATCACATTTATAAAAAAAAAAAAAGAAAAAAAATTTAACCTTTAGGGGCTACCCAGTGATTAAACCAGCAACTCCAAAAGCCCCAGTCCTCAATTTACCAGTCCTCAAAATCACCTCAGCTTTATATTCTAAATTTCCAAAATTCATCCACATCTTCCTGTCTTCACGCATTCAACTTAATTCACTCAATAAGTATTTAATGAGCACATGCTATCCTAGATGTCGGAAATCAGTTGTGAACAAGGCAGATTCCTCGCCAAGTTTACACTGCAGTTACAGAAATAAAATTCTAAGAAATTAAGAGTGCTGGACACAGCTACTCTACACAGAGGGTGGTTACAAAGGATTCTGTCGAGGTGGTCCCAGGACAGAACACAGCCTCTCTTGCCTGGACTATTTACAATAGCCTGTCTTACCTGTTTTCTTTACCCTGCATTTTACATACACCAAAGGGCCTCTTAAATGTGTAAAGGCAGGCCGGCACCGTGGCTTAACAGGCTAATCCTCCGCCTTGTGGCGCCGGCACACCGGGTTCTAGTCCCGGTCGGGGCACCGGATTCTGTCCCGGTTGCCCCTCTTCCAGGCCAGCTCTCTGCTATGGCCCAGGAAGGCAGTGGAGGATGGCCCAAGTCCTTGGGCCCTGCACCCCATGGGAGACCAGTAGAAGCACCTGGCTCCTGCCATCGGATCAGTGCGATGCACTGGCCGCAGCGGCCATTGGAGGGTGAACCAACGGCAAAAAGGAAGACCTGCCTCTCTGTGTCTCTCTCTCTCACTCTGTCAAAAAAAAAAAAAAATGTGTAAAGGCGTTGTCACATGTTTACACTGCCATCAGAGTAAGACTATAAAATCATCCAGCAAAACACACTTTGAACACTCACACTAGGGAAGGAAGGAAAATATTCCTGTCACAACGGAGCTTGTGTTTCAGACCGGGGAAGTCAAACAATATGCATCATTTGAAAGGTTCCGTCGGGAAATAAAGGCATTGGAGAAGAGGCAGGAGTTGCGCGGGAATGGGGTTTCAGGGTGCAACGTCTCAATCGCTCACGTGACCTAGGGCTGCCTCACCACTGGTCCTCAGTTACTACGCCCCCTTCCCTGTACGTCGGCTCCCTCCTAGGACCTTTGCAGATGACGTCTCCCCCTTCCTGAACCACTTCCCTCCTCTCTTCACACTCGGCCGTATTTCTATTCTAGACTTCGGCTGCACGGTGCCCCTCAGTTTTGAGCACGGGTCATACTTTTCCTTTCTGTCGCGTTTTTATGACATAACTTCATGTGAACTCCATGAGGGCACAGACGCTTCCACTTTCTTTGCCGCCAATCCCGTGTTTCGGACCCAGCCGCGATGAAGTCAAAGACCGGTCTCGCCCAACTTACTGAGAACCGGAACTGTTGAGTTCAGTCAGGAAAACAGGCTAGGGAACAGCGAAGGGCATAGCCAACCGGAAGTGTGGCGTTCCTGTCCGGAAGTCCCGAGCCCCCAAAGGCTGCCGGGAAGCGTGGTTTTCAAGGGAGCGCTGCTCTTCACTTGCAGCGAATGCGCATGCGCTGCCCGGGTCCTCCTGGATTGCGAACATGGCCGCGCGGTCGCTGTGGGCGGTCCGGCGGGTGCGGCGCCTCCTGGCCTCGAGTGCTGCGTGGGAGAACAGGTAAGTTTGTGGGGAGGGGGTTGCGGATGTGAGGGCTATCCGGATGAGCGAGGTGGCGGCTGGGTGAGGGCTGGAAGGCGAGGGTTATCGCAGCCCAGGCGAGAGAGCCCGCCAAGCCGCTCGGCCTCAAACTGGGTGTTCACGCCCGGTTTGACAGGGGAACTGAGGCCACAGGTGCGCCCCGTTCCCGGGCTGAGGAGAATGAGAAGACGCAAAGCCATCGACTCCGTCGGGGGTGCAGCTCTCTAGCTGCTCCTCCTCTCCGTGTGGGACATCTGCAGTGAATACGAGTCTGTCCCGACTCCGGGTGACCTTAGGCCAGCCTCTTCCCCTGGCTCCTGCCATCACTACCTGTCGGGAGAAGGTGGGCGCTGGACCTGATACCTCCCTCGGGAGACGGAAGTTCCTCTGGCTGCCTTTTTCCATCAGCAACCACAACTATGGGTGGTTCTTTTTAATATTCTCCGTTTACTAATTGAGGAAACTGACATTTCGGGGAGAAAAAAAAAAATGAGTTACTTTTCTAAACTTAATCGGGAAGTGCTAGAACCCGGGCTGGAAACCTGTCAGGGCTCTGGAATTTCTGCGACGATGTTAATTCCTGTTTTCCGGGAGACTATTCCTGGGAAAGAAAATGTATGGCGGAATACGGATGGGGTTGGCCCTCCGAGCTGTCAGTTACGCAGTGGAGGAGTCCTGGAAATGTGTGTAACTATTTGTCGCCTGACCCAGTACCACGCCCTGGCACCTGGGTAGAGGCTGATTCAAGGTTTCAGGGTTTTTGCTTGTTTGGGCTTCCAAGCCTTTTTTGGCAGTTTGTTGGTGAAGCCAGGAAATGACCAGACAGAAACTGTTGGTTCTGATGAAGATTTCCCCCACTCCAGTTGTGAGGCAGCAGCAATCGGGATCTGTCCCAGTTCTCTCCGCCTTCACCTTCTGAACTCTGACCATTTTCAAACCCTTGAAGTTGGTCCTAAGAATAAGTTATTTGACCAGATTTAAATAGTGTAAGTGTGGATTTTTAAGGAGGAGAGATTTCACCCAGTATAATTTGCCCTAGATTTAGGAAGGCCCTATTTTCTGAACTAAGAATTTGGAACCAATATATAATAAGACATCAGATCATAATAACTGAGTTCAAGGACCTATTTTAGGCACCTGTTGATAGACCACAAACCAAAATAGGATGTTTCTAAGTATTTCAGTGATTTATTTTACATATTTCCGCATAGGTGAGTTCTCAACTCGGAATTACAGCTTCTCTTTCCTGAAAGCCTTACAGCTTATGTGAATGAAGGCTTAGCGTTCCGAGCCAAACTCCAGTTTGATAAGGTCCCTTTACTGGACTTAACATTTTCCAGTGTATGAGGTGAAAAGTGAAACCAGAACTCTATGACTGTGTGTGTTTGAATTCCTGCCTCTGATAAGCCTTTGTGGTTCTGGGTATTGGCACTCGATTTCCTCTTTGCTGACTTAAGTGGACCCATTTCTGAGTGTTTGCAGTGCCTGGTGCTCAGTATCCTGGCTCTATACAGTACCAGCTGTGATTTTGAGCAAACCATCTCTCAGTGTCCCTTTTCTCATCTGTAAAGTAGAGGTGACAGTAGTGCTTGTTGTGAAACGAATCTGGGTAAAACAAATTCTGTTATTTAATAGAAGTTCCTAAGTGTTCATTGGTTATTGTGTCTGAAAACACTTTGTTAGCAGATTCAACCTGGGAAACTTTGCAGTCTGTAAACTGGGAGGACTTTCGGTTGTTGATGAAGGCAGTTTTTCATGCCATGCCACCTCTCTCCTCCCTCAGAGGATGGCTGCCCCCATTCAGCACTGCCACCCAGAGAACTGCTGGGGAGGACTGCAGTTCCGAGGACCCTCCAGATGAGCTTGGGCCATCTCTTACTGAACGAGCCTTGAGGCTAAAAGCTGTGAAACTGGAAAAGGAAGTCCAGGATTTAACAGTGAGTAGATTTTATATTAACTGTTCTTCACATCTCTCTCTGATTTAAATAGCCAAACATTCTTTAGGTCAATTTTTTTTTAATTTCATATGTACAGTTTCTTTTTTTTTTTTTTTAAGATTTATTTATTTATTTGAAAGAGTTACACAGAGAGAGAGGTCTTCCTTCCGTTGGTTCACTCCCCAATTGGCCGCAACGCCGTTCCAAAGTCAGGAACCCGGAGCTTCCTTCAGGTCTCCCACGCGGATGCAGGGGCCCAAGGACTTGGGCCATCTTCCACTGCTTTCTCAGGCCATAGCAGAGAGCTGGATCATAGGTGGAGCAGCCAGGACTTGAACCGGCCACCATATGGGATGCTGGCACTGCAGGCAGCAGCTTTACCCACTACACCAAAGAATTGGCCCCAGGTCAATTTTTAAAATGAAGTTTCCCCTAATTGGTTCTTTACCCTTCATCCTCCTCCATTCTCTTGCTAGGTATGGTAGGCAAAAAAAAAAAAAAAAAATAGTTCAAAAACACCACTGGCTAAGGACACACAGTGCTTGACATGTAGTAGGCATTCAGTAAATAGTAGTTGAGTGAGTGAGGTCACTGAACGTTACACTCTGCCACTCAAACTTTATCTAGCATGTTGGACCCAGTCCTTGGTTGACAGATACAATGAGGAATTAGAGAAACCGGAGTCATTGCCAAAGCAAGTCCTCCCAGAGTAGGAAGGAAGGTGGAAAACATATCTTATAAGAGTAGTTGAGGGGCTGGCACTGTGGCATAGCAGGTAAAGCTGCCACCTGCAGTGCCGGCATCCCATATGGGTGCAGGTTTGAGTCCCGGCTGCTCCATTTCCGATCTAGCTCTTTTCTGTGGCATGGGAAAGCAGTAGAAGATGGCCCAAGTGCTTGGGACCCGGCACCCATGTGGGAGACCCGGAAGAATTTCCTGGCTTCGGATCGGTGCAGCTCTGGCCGTTGGAGTCATCAGAGGAGTGAACCAGCAGATGGAAGACTGCTCTCTCTCTTTGCTTCTGCTTCTCTGTAACTCTGCCTTTCAAATAAATAAATATTAAAAAAAAAAAAAAAGCAGTTGAAGGAACCAGGAATTGTAGAAATGAAAGAGAAAAGGATTAAAGGAGGTAAAATAACTACCTCCAAATAGATGACATGCTTTGAAATTGCTCAGTTGTCCTAGAGTTCAGTTCAATAAAAGAATGTTGACAAGGTTGCCTGAATAGGAAAAAGAAAGCCAGCTCTTCTGTTTTATAGAAACCTACAAGAGGGACATGTGTATAGTAAGCAAAAACATTAAGTATTTGTTTTCTCACCCTTTTGACTTTGCTTTTGATCTTCAGATAAGATACCAGAGAGCTGTGGCTGATTGTGAAAACATAAGGAGGCGGACCCAGAGATGTGTGGAAGATGCCAAGATATTTGGTAAGAGATCTATTCACAATAAAAATGCCTTTCAGTTTTGCAAACTGTAAATGTTCGTTTGGACCTAAACCTGATTTCCCCCTACCCATCCACTGTTCCCATGGGCTTTGCTGTGCTGTTTACTGAGGATGGTGGCAAGTTAACCACTTGCTAAAGTAATGCTGACTTTTATTTTGGCCAGACCTTGTTTATTTTCCAAGCACATCCACTGCTTAGCTGACATTCCAGTGCTTGTAAAACAATTGTGTATAGCTCATTAATAAACCAATGCAGCATTAAATTATGCAAAGGGGAAGTAAAGAGTAGACCTCTCAGGGATCAGGAATGCCAACATTTGCTTAACAGAAGCTGAAATCTGTCTCCACAAGGTAATAACCAACTGTCTCCACCAGACAATGTTTACTACTATGGACAAGGATCATTTATGTCACTCTCAGTAGCCCACAACCTGCTGAGTTATAAAATAGTTTGAAAAGAGTTCACTGTGAAGGCTATAGACCATGTCTCTTTTTTTCATGAAAGCACTATGAATAATCTTCTTGATCCCTTTCAAAAATTTTTCCCTAAATACACCATATCTTGTTCTCGCTTACTCCAAAGGTATTGAAGGAAGTGTGATGAGTAGGAGGGATTCAGGGGAAGAGGGCAATTCTGTGATTCCTTGTACTTAAAATCTACTGTGGAATGTGGACTTGCTATCAGTACACATGGACTGAAGTTTGAGTGACCCTATGATATTGTCCAATCCCCTGTATCACACTTCTGCCTGTTCTCTGGACTTTACCTGCAACTAGCACAGAATCTACTTTCTTGTCCTGTCCAGTGCCAAAGTTTTTGCATAGCCTTTTGCTCTTCACTCAGTGCTGTATACCTCATGTTTTAAGTTTCTAACTGTCAACAAAGAACTGGCCTCACATTGTAGTCCTGATATTTTTTGTCTGTTGCAATCTCTTACTTCCAGCTTTTACTGCAGGGCTTGGCAAACAACAGCTTGCCCCTACTTAGTGCATTAATGCACTTTTGAATTTAACCTTACAAAGTTAATGGAATGTGTTTTCTCTGTTGCCTAATCACCCACCTAAGATCCTTGATTTCATGTCTTTTCCTACAAGGCCTACTGTATGGCCTTTTACATAAAAAATACTGACTTCTAAGTTATAGGAGATCTTTGTAACAGGCTAATGATGATAACAGAATAAGACTTCTCACTGTATATATGCCCTGCTTGAGGATAGCTAAGTGGGTGGGCCTGTCAGAATTCAAGTTTTGAATTAGCTTCTATCAGTTTAGTCCATATTAAATGAACTCAAAAGAATTTGACAGTTAATCTACTTTATTAACTTATACAGCAAGTGTGTCTAGCAAAGTATGCCACATAAGTCATTTGCTTAAGTCATTTCCTCCTAGTAGGCCAGAGAAATTTAGCAAATCTGATCAGATTGAACCCCTCACTGTACAGACAAGGGAACCAAATCACAGAACTTTACTGGCTCAAATTCCACTGTCTTTTTGCTGTAGCATGTTACCAGTAAGCCAAGAAGCTGGCTTCTTTCACAATTCTGTTAGAACATTGTCTTCCTTTGACTAGCCCACTGTATTCCTGATTGATCCTTGTCAGACATCCTTTACTCTTGGGTGAGATGCTAGTCAGCGTGTTCATTTCCAAGGCTTTGGCTCATTCTTCTGCTTTTACAGCTGAGTGTTAACATCCATTAATTTTTATGACTGATGTCTTTAATGGGTAGGAGGAAGCAGTTTGTGGGAGACTTTGGTCACACCAAGGCCAGTTCCTTGCCAATATTTCCTGGTTTCACTCTTTGCTCTCCATTGCCTCCTCTCCTACACCAGACAGACTGTCTGATACCTAGATTACTGCAATTGAATCTTTTGTTTCTCTTTCTCTTCCCACCCCATCTGTCATGACCCCAAATCAAATCCATCATCCATCCAACAACCATTCTGTTATTCAACTAATTTGCTTCCCCTTGTTTTCCTCAAGCTATAAGGGATCCCTCTTAGCCATAAGTTAAAGGTAGAATTCTTACTGACATTCATCTTTCTCTCCCATCTCTCCTCTGTCATCTACTCTACTGTATGCCTGTGGCTGATCTTACTGTGAGTACAGTTAAGACAGCTACTTGTTGTGGCCTGGGGCCTTAGCCCTCTTTCTGGATTAACACCACATTAACAAGCCCTTGCTTGCCCTTTACCACCCTATCCAGAACTTTGCGTATTATGTTGTAGACATCTCTGATGATGACATTCCTTATCCTGATTTCATTTAAAAAAAAAAATCAAGCTGCAGAATTGGAAGTAACGGGATTCTCAGCAACCAAATTTACTTTGCTTTTGTGATACTTCTTGGGACTATAAAAGAGGAGACCCGTTTTGTGGCCCATCTCCTGCAACCTTATAGTAGGCAGTTGAAATTGACCTCGTCTATGGATATGCGTTACTTTCTTATTCCCATTTAGTCAGTCCACAAGAATAAGCCACTCTGGACATCCCATAGCAGAATATACTGCCCCCCCCCCCATACGCCATGAAACACTGTTATCTTGTCCCTGTTGAAAATGTATGCCTTACCACAATGAGATAGGCAGGAAGATTAACCATGTACACAAAGCTAAAGGTGAAAGCAATAAAAATAGTTATTTTTGAAAGGGCAAATTTTTGAGCCTTTTGTACATAGCATTATTTAGTTCTTGTGTTCAAAACACACATTCTTGTCAAGTGGATTGGTGGTACTTGATTATGAACTCGAGTAAGTGTGGCCCTTTCCTACTTTCTGTGGTACCTCATATACATGTACCACCCTTATCTCTAGGTGTTCCCTAAACTCCACTGCCAAGGGCAGAGTGCTTTCCTCCCAAACAATGAAAGTAACTGGTTTCTCTGTAGGAATCCAGAGTTTCTGTAAGGACTTGGTGGAGGTGGCGGACATTTTGGAGAAGACTGCTGAGTGCATTTCTGAAGAAACAGAGCCTGGGGACCAGACACTCACTCTGGAGAAGGTCTTTCGGGGGCTGTCACTCCTAGAAGCAAAGCTGAAAAGTGTGTTTGCCAAGCATGGCCTGGAGAAGATGGCACCCATCGGTGATAAATACGACCCTCATGAGCATGAACTTATCTGTCACGTGCCAGCTGGTGTTGGGGTGCAGCCTGGCACGGTGGCGTTAGTAAGACAAGATGGCTACAAACTTCATGGTCGTACCATTAGACTTGCCCAGGTAGAAGTGGCAGTGGAGTCTCAGAGAAGACTATAAATGGGCCATCAAGGAACTGCATGTTCTCCAGAGTGCAGCCACCTTTGTTTCCTTATTTATTAAACTAGGTTTGTATTGTACATGAGGTACTTCATGTGATCTGTTTTGGATTTAGTCATATTGGCTTTATTTCTCAGATAGTCTTTTGATTTAATGCGACCTGTTCGGTCTCATCAGAAGTCTTGCCATTGGGCATTTGAACAATGTGACAAGTGTTCCTACAACCTTTGTCAAAATATGTTTACGAAAATTATTTTTAAATTGGTACTCTGATGACTTTGAATCCAAAATCCTTATAACTGTAGTTTCAACTAAACATTCTTTCCTAATGTTCCCTGTAATGGAAATTGTATAGCAGCTTGTGTTTTTTTGAAAAGGGAAATAGTGGGGATTGGTTCAACACATGGGTGCTTAGATGATAAAGCTTCATAATTGTAAGTTTATCATTTGGGTTGATTCTCATACATACAGATTTTTTATTTCCTGCCCTTTTTTGTTGTATTATTTTCCTGTCAGTCATCCTTCATCCTTGTAGTCCCTGCCAAGTATGTTTTCACGCTCACATCATTGTCCCAGCCCACTCCTTTCTGACTCCCACTTGCAGGAGCTAAAGGCACAGGCAGACATGGGGGCAGGGATCATGGAAGAAATCTGATACCCAGGACCCTTTCAAGCAAGGATGGCCAGGAAACCTTGTGCTTTATTTGTTCAGAGTTATCTTCAAATTATTTTCAGCCTCCTGAGCTGTGTAATCCAGGAAAACTGAGGTAGCACCAACAAGTCGTTACCTAAATGGATCTACATAAGCAGTTTACCTACAGCTTGTTGCTCTGCCAGCCATGACTCATTTGCCCCTTTGTCAGATTTGCCTTCTGATTCTTTATGAGATTATTGGGGAAGCGAGCAGGACCAAAATGTTGGGCTCCCACAACCTCTCATTTCATTTAGTGATGCTGAATTTTTTGATTTGATACTCACACATCACTACCTCTGTTCACTGACAAGCTTTACTTCCTAGCTTTTATGTCTTAGGTCACATTTATGTAAGCACCTAGCTCCCTTTTTATGTATTAACATACTACAGTTAATGGACCTCTGTGTTTATTTTTGTTTGTTTTTCAACCCTGCTTATAGTCGTCTTCTGTAAAGGATTTGTCCAATAAATGAGTGAAAGAATGCTACATCAATCAGACTTTAGAAAGATCAATCATGGGTATTTATGTTAGAAGAGGCCTTAATCTAATCTCATTCTTTGTGCTTCTAAAGTATGATAGTCTTTAGGACTGGACCTGAAGTTAAAAAAAAAAAAAAAATCTAGTGATGAAATTTCAGTGAGAATTTGAATAAGAAACTGTATTAATGTCAATCATTTAATATTAATGAACTTCCAAATATGTCCCCAGTAGATAATTGTTAGATGGTAAGATTACAAAGGTTTGGGCTTAAGTTAGTTACCTATAATATAAATCAACTTCCACACTTCTAGGTTCTTTGGCTAAGATGTTAATTAAATTGACATGAGGCTGATTAACAGAGGAAAACTCCATGATTAATTATATATATTCAAGAGTTCTGCAGAATTAGTCTTGAGGAAGGGTCACACAGTTCAAGCTTGCAGCATCCTGAACTACAGACAGGAACAGGGGCTGAGCAGGGTGGTGAGAGGAGGAAATGAATGGAGGAAATCACCCAGTTAAAGTCTAATACAAATTATCTGTAGCCACCCTCTTCCTATTTATTATTTATGCTAATGTAGGTTTCCCTTATAGGTATAAATTTCCTCCTTTTTAGATACCTGTGTCCAGTTTTTGTCAAAATTATCAGCTTTAAATATGCCAAAGAAGGATATTTTGGGGTGCCACATTCTGGTTTTTTTTAAGAGTATTTTGGGATGGTGTGTCCTGAGCCCAATATCCCCATTCGAAGATACCACATTGGCCCTTTATAATAAAGCCGTGCCCTTGTGAGCCCTACCATCTCCATCTTCACATTTAGATACTCTTAAAAGGCAATCAAAAGACTGGTAGTAAGATTATAAAACCAGAATCTTTTTTTTCATTCCACCAAGTGCATACTGTAATTTGAGCAATCAAATTTCACAATAAGAATTTGTGTTGTATTTTTTGTTTGTTTGTTTTGCCTTTATTCCTTGAGATTGACAGATGGTGACAATAGGAGGGGGGAAAGCCCTTTATAATTACCCATGTGTGTTTTTGGAACACTAGCAATTATTACCAGTTAATTAGAATTAACCATAATTTTAGATATGGAATGTTCTGATTACCTAAAGTGTTTTCTGCTACTCCATTCCACCTTCTATTTTTGCAAGTAGATTAAGAATCATTTTAGGTTCTTTTATTATTCAGTACTTTTGCAGAGTTAAAAATCTAAGTTTAGAATTGGAGGGTGAAGCTACAAGAGAATGTCAACTGGAAGGGCTGTGGGGGAGCCAGAGCAGCATAATAGAGCATAGGCTTGGTCAGCATACACTTGAACCTGATCCCAGTTCACTCACCTGTGTGACTGGCACCAGTCATTTACTCTTCTGAGCCTGTTTCCTTATTTGTAGAGTGCTTTTAATTCTCTCATGATACTGTGAGGGTTAAGTGAAATATGTCAATTGCCTACTACAGTAGGCCCTCATATTTATTTTTATCCTTTTTTTGTTATGCACATTGTACAGTGTTTTTGTAGCTGCCTAAAGTCTAAGGAAAGGGGAAGACTAGTTAAATGATGATTATTAAAAAACATATAAGCTAATCATTTACAGTGAATTTTTTCCTTCCAGTTTCTGGTTGGTTGGTTGTTTTGTTTTTAATTAACCACCACAAGGAACATACATTTTTAGATTGAACAAGAAAATTGTGTTAGTGCTCTTAATTATTTTGAGGTGACAAAACAAGAAGACAGTGTCTAGCAGGTGGTGTGTAAGGAAGCTGTGGCTCACCTAGGAGGGATGTTGGTGTTGTAGTACTTGGATTCTACAGACCTTTTACTGACTTTCCTTATTGCCATAAAGGAATCAGTCAGTTTGAAGTTGATACAAGTTATTTGGTGTGCTCATTCATGATGTAAGGATGAAACGTAATATCCAGAAACAACTTTAATAAAAAATTGGAATAACTGCAGTCTGGGTGTTGACTCTTTTGTCTTCCTCATTCATATTGATATTGGTACGTTATGGTCACTTCACTGAATGCTGTGGATGCTCGGGGGAGGTACCCTGATGAGATCTCACAGCGGCACAGCAAAGTGGATGCAGTATAGGCTTCCCATATTCTGCCTCAGTATTAAGTCTTGGCTGTTTTTCTACCTCCTTGACTCCTCTCTCTCTCTGATTCCTATGCATTTCTTAGATCTGGAGTCTTGTTTCTGCCTTCTTGTCTGGCATTGCCTTATTTTCTCATGTTTGCCTTTTCATTCTAGTTGTTTTATCTGTGTTGACTGCTATACTTGTACTGTTCTGCTCTTGACCATCTCCTAACCATGTTGTTGGCATGTGGCCCTGATCTGACCTTCAGCTTCCACATGCCCTTCCCAAGTTTTGATGGGCTTTGTTTTTACCTCTGCTTCTCAGATGGCTTCCCTATACTCAGTCTCCTGGCCGAACTGCTCTTTGGAGCCGGCCTTTTCTTAGATTTGGCCTTGTGTTTGCATCATTGCGCAAGTCTTGTCTACACAACCTGGCTCCATAATCCATTGTTTCACATATTCCCGATGTTTGTTAGTATATTCTTATTCCTGTCCACTCAAACTTTGTCCATGTCTGATGCTTTGCAGTGATTTAAAAACTGTTTCAGAATTCCTTGACACTTAAATAGGGGGTTAGGACATATGTTTGTTTTTCTTGCCTGTCCTTGGAGCTTTGTTGCATTTCTTGTCTAATAGGATACAGTGGAAGTGACACTACAGTTTCTGGACTCAGAACTGTTAAAACTGGCAGGCCCACTTCCTGTCTTGAGCCCCAGCCATCACCTCAAGAGCAAGCTGAAGTGGCCTGTCGTAGAGCTGAGGGCCCTGGTTTGAGGTTTAACTGGGTCAGCACCCTCTGCCTGCCAGTGAGGCATCTTGAAAGGATGCTCCCACCCTCAGTGGAGCAGTTCCAAATGAACTACAGGGAACACATGAGCTGATCTCATTGAGCCCCAGCCTGTGGCCTAAATAAATTGACTGTAACTTAAAGGCCCTAAGTCAGAATGGCTTGTGACACAGCAACAGACAATTGATACAGTGTCCCAACCTCATTCCCAGTCTTGCCAGTTGCTTTGCACTCCTGTGCCACCAGAAGTGTGCCTCACCTCTTATGGGCTCTTTTGAATCTGCCTTACAACCTTGAGAGCTTACACGTGGTCTATGGGCTGCTAGGGTTGGAAGGACTTCCTAATAGAAGAAAAAACAACTCTAGATTCAAGAGTTTAAAAAGATGAATCTTAAATATGTTCTGTCCCACCAGAAAATGACAAGAATCAGATTACATCGGACACAAGAGACCTTGGTATTAAGTGATCAGTGAACAGTCACTGACAAAGGACAATAGGGGAATATCTTGAGTCTTTGTTAATGAACTGAAAAGATTTTTCATCCTGACACAAACATTGCCCAAAATATTTTTTGAAGATTGTGAAGCTTAGTCATCTATCGCCTTTCTAGTAGTCATCCATGTTGGCCCTATGAAGACTCACAAAGCTAACTTAGAGCCCCAGCTATAAACCCTTCCCTTCCGTTTCTTCTCTTATCCATAATCTCACTGAATAAAGAAGATTTCCTTTATTTATCCTGAAACTCGCCCCTACCTGTTCCTCTGCCAGAGGAAATCTGGGTTGTACAGCGTTGTAAACCAGACCAGAGCTGCCCTTGTTCTCTTAGAGAATGAAAATGGGAACTCCTGCCTTCTTGCCTTTTCTCCTTTCTGATAAGAGAGCAGGTGGGACCTCCTCCTTTTATTTATTTATTTATTTTTTTTTTTGGTCTTCCTTTTATTTTTTAAGCAGTGGAAGGCAGATACGTAAACTATATAAATAGCAGCAGTATCCAGACCGTGCGGGCTCGCTTCAGCACACGCATAGGGCAGCCGTGTAGCCACCCTGACCGCAAGCTTGGTCAGCAATTTCTAGCTTGTGCAGACACTGCAAAACGGCCTCCCATCCCCTATCTCACGTGACCGTCACAACCACTCGGAAGCTCAGCAGGCATTGTTCTGCCTGTTTTATGAAAACGGAAGCGGAGAAACCCGGAGAAGGCACATTACAGAGCTCCTAACTCTCCAAAGTTGGCCTTTGGTTCCTTCCCATGCAACCATTAACTGCACTGGGGCCTTGGTCCTGATGCTGAGGCGCTGAGGCGCGCACACCTGCGCCCGAGCAAGGATCGGCCCGCCAATGAGGAAGCCGTATTCCGGAGGCGGGCCGGGGGAGCTGCCAATGAGAGAGCCTGCCCCGAAATAGATGTAGCTAATGAGGGCCTCGTCCTGGAGAAGGACGGCCGTTGGGCCAATAAAAGCCTGGGACCAGAGAGGCTGGGAGGCGGGACGGCCAGTGGGGCGCCAGGGCGGGCGGTGAGCCGAGCGCCCGCGCGCTGTCCCGGACGCCACCCGCCATGGCCCAGGCTGGGCCGCTCCTCTCCGCGATGGCCGCGCTGCTCGCCGCGACCGCTGCAGGCGGAGACGCCCCGCCCGGCAAAATCGGTGCGGAAGGACGCGAGGGGTGGGGGCCTGAGCCCTGAGGGCTGGGCGGGAAAAGGGACTCCGCTGGCTGGGGGCAGAGAAGAGCTGCTGGGCGAGGGAGCGGTGCTCGGGAGAGGAATGGGGCGGGGGCGAGGCGAGGGACTGGGGACTGGGCGAGGGCCGGGCCCGCACAGGTAAGGAGCCGACGCGGAGGGTGGCATGGGCGTGTGGCGTGGGCCACCTGAGACGGAAAAAGCACTGCGCGGGACTGGCCTCCGATCTCCCCGGAAGGTCCATTGTCACCGAGCATCTGCCTGTGGACCTGGCTCCTTGCTGGGCGCCCGCATGACGGCAGACAGGGCTGGGCTTGGCGTTCATAGAGGTGTGTGGAGGGCCGCCTGTGGGATAGGCGTGGAGCGGCCACCTCCCGGTCCCAGGCAGTCTGCATGCATCTTGGCCTCTGGGGCAGGGCTTCCTGGGAGTCACATCTAAGCCAGAACCCCGGGGAGGACAGGACGCCTTCAAGGAGAAAGACCAGTGGGTCAGCTGCAGGCAGACTTGCTGAATGACTTTTATTACTTGTGTGGCTTTTCAGTGTTTGATTTTGAACGTTTTCTAAGGTACAGAAAAGCTGGGAGAATGTTACAGTGATCATCTGTGCACCCACCTTCTAGACTCTGCCATTCACCCCTACTCTCCCTACTTTGTCCTGTCCCCACCGCATGTCCTGCTGCCCATCCCTGCATCGTCGTCTGTTTTGATGCATTTCAAAATAAACCACTGTCAGACCAGGACGCCTCATTCACAGGATACATCATGCCGATCATTGACAGGGTTTCGTATTTGTTTACGCTTGCTTTTGTTTATTTACTTACCATTGTATTTGAAAGACAGAGCAAGACCTTCCATTGGTTCACTCCCCCAGAAACACAACAGCCAGGCCTGGGCCAGGTGGAAGAAGGGGACTCAGAATTCCATCTGGGTCGCCCACGTGGGTGGCAGGGACCACCCAAGTGCCTGGGTCCCATTTGCTACCTCCCAGGGTTGACATTAGCAGGAAGATGAATTGGAAGTCAAGTAGCTGGGATGCAAACCAGGCGACTTAAGCAGCAACTTAAGCCATTGTGCCAAATGACCACCACCCTCCTTTTTTTTCCCCTTCTTAACAATTATTATCATCTTAACTCTATATGACTCATCAGGATTTTCAGGTCCCTTGCATATAGAATTCTCACAGGCAGGAATGTGTGGAAGGACACAGAGTCTCTACCCATTAGGCTGCCCTCCTGCATCCCAGTTAATGGAAGTGCTTTGGCCCATCTCGCAGGAATGCCAGAGCTGTGCCAAAAGCTTCTTGGATTCGAAAACCACAGCCCAGGCCATAAAGGGTCAAGACAGACTAAAGCAAGCCAGAAATCGGCTTGGGTCTGGGGGGTTGGAGGAAGAAGAATCTCAAGGGCTAGAGAGGAAGGGTTTGAGCCAGTTCTGAAGGAGGGGGAAGGGTCAGGCATTTCCCACTGGTGAGTAGGGAGGGCGTGGCCTCCCAGAAGAACTGTTCTGGCCATGTGGAGCTTGCTGGCCTGCCTCACCCCAGTTCTTCCAGAGCACGGCCACACTGCCTTTTAGCTCTCCTCACCGTGCACTGGGACAGAAGCCTATGCTGCCCTCGGCGGTTTGGACCCTACCCGCCATGAGAACAAGGGGCTTCCTGCTAGGATGGCCAGATTCTCGGATCAAATGTCGATCTTTTAGGCCCACCACGTCACTGCCCTGCCCTTGCTCTTCTCCCTGCCGAGTAGACATTGCCTCGGGCTGGAAAGCCCCTAGCCCGCCAGGGTCCTGTGAAGCCTGTATCCCCACCCTGCGTGAGGCAGAACTCAATGCTTCTTGCCTTGGGACCCCCTGGAATCCTGCTGTGTTTTGCTACAGGTGCATGTGTCGCTCTGTCCACAGAGGCCTGCCTGATTCATCTCTGTGCCCAGGCCATCTTCCCATACACCAAGAGTGGTCAACGGCTGTGTTGCATGAGCTGCTTGGCAATGAAGTAATGTCTTCTGCTTCCCTGTAGCCCTGGGTCAGCTTCTAGGCCTTTTTCTTCTCTTGGAAAATGGGTCATAGGGGACTCGCAAATGAAAGCCAGGAGACTGCAGAGGTTTTTAGAAGAAGGTTAAGGGCACTTTGGGAAGTAACTTCGTAAATCTTGAGGAAGAGGAAGTGGTTTATTTGTCCAGGATTCAACACATACTTCGGGTACTCTGGTACTTGCTGGGACCTGGGGACCAAATGGCCCTGCTCTCTCTGTCCTGAGGCAAGCCACTTCAATACACTGTGGCAAGGGCTCAGCCGCAGGTAAGCAAGGATGTGCTTATGGGAACAGCAGGAGGGACGCCTGACTCATCTCAGGTGGATCACTCAAGCCAAGCTAAAAGTGACCTACAGGGTGAAGTCAGCGAGGCACAGCGACAGTGTGCCCGACCCAGCAGCTCTGCAGCGACCCCACAGGAGAGGGAACATGGGCATGTGCTACACAAGGCCAGAAGGTGGAGGGGAAGCTGAATCATCAAGGACCGCGTGGAGTCTTCAGGATTTGCCTGATGCTTCTTCACAGAGCTGTTGGTCTTAGGGTGCAATTTGGGTCCAGTAGGACAGGTGGCACCAGATTTACCTCACTTTCTTGTTGGATAGGGTTACTGCACTGTCAGAGGAGAGGAAAGTGGCATTTCGGGGTCAGGGTAGGCAGACATTGTGTGTAGGGTGGTGCCAGGTCAGTAGCTACAGTGAAATTTAATGGTTAGTCTCTGTCTAGACAGTGGTTCCTGGAAACACTTCCATGCCCTGACCAGTGACCCCTTCTTATCAGTGCCTGGGAAGAGAAGACTGATGGTGTGGAAGCCAAGTTGGCAAATACCAGGAAGGCAGGAGGTGTAGTAAAGACAGTGGCTGATAAGACCCAAAAAGATCTCAGCCATCTGGAACTTGGTCACAGGAGTGCAGAGTGGAGTCAGATGCCTCACGAGGTGACGGGCAGCATGTCATAGGGTGCATTCCAGTCTTGGCAAGCACAGACAGCAGTGATATAAGTGGCCGGTGGGAGGCTAGGCTTAGACCAGGGATTGACTGAGGTTTTCTGTAAGTGGCCAGAGAGTAGAGATTTTAGGCAGCTCCTGGTGCAACTGACCAGCTCTGCCTCGTACAAAAGCAGCCACAGACAATAAGGAAAAGAAAGGGCGGGACAGTTCCAGGAAAATAGTGTTGGCAAGAACAGGCATCTACCTGGGTTTGGCCTGTGAGGCTGTGGCTTGCTGACCCCTGGGTTAAGCAGTGGTTTCCAAACACTGACCCACCAAACAGAAACGGTCGGTAGCTATTTTTCACCAATTCATAGTGAAATTAGAAAAATAAGGATAAGGTGGTGAGTGTTGTATAAAACTAAATTTGCTCTCTTTAAATGGTCATCCTGAATTACGCCTCTTTCCTGCTCTTTTGGTGCGCATGTGTCCTTATGAAATGAGGGTTATGGATATGGCAGTTCTTGAGTTGGCCTTGCTTATTCCTGATAGCCCCATAGAAAATTCCGTCTGCGCATTTCCTGCACATGTCTGTGAAATCAATGCCCGGGGAACCCTGGTGCAGGAGGACGTGAAGGGGTAGCCTGCACCTCACTCACTCCCGTGCTCTCTCTCTCCTCCCGCACCTGCCGACAGCGGTGGTTGGGGCCGGGATCGGGGGCTCTGCCGTGGCCCATTTCCTCCAGCAGCACTTCGGACCCCGGGTGCAGATCGACGTGTATGAGAAGGGGACCGTGGGCGGCCGCCTGGCCACCATCTCGGTCAACAAGCAGCACTACGAGAGCGGAGCCGCCTCCTTCCACTCCCTGAGCCTGCACATGCAGGACTTCGTCAAGCTCCTGGGTGAGTGCATGGTCCTGGGGCCCCAGGGCCACCGGCAGCAGCCATCAGGCCCTTCCAGACTGCCCGGATCGGATCATTGAGGCTGGAAGGTCATGAAGCCCCATCTCCTCATTTTACAGATGGAGCAGCTGAGACCAGAGAGGGGAAGGAACTTGCCTGAGGTTACACAGTGAGTTAGTTACAGAGCCGGGATTAGAACTCAGGTTTGACTCCCAGGCCAGTCTCTTCCCCCTTCCATGTGCTGCCTCTTAATAACTGCGATCCTATAAACGTCCACAAGCTTCTGGGTGCAGGCATCGCCTGCGAGCTGGGAGTGGGCCTCCTCCTAAGGACACTGAGGCTCTGGAAACTGAGCATTTTCTCAGCTGACGCCATGCAGCGAGGGAGGTGGGACTCAAGCCGGCAGCCCCTGTCAAAACCACACGTACACACAGTATTTCATGCAGAAATCACCTGGGGCCCTCCCAGGTGGTCTTGCAGATGTACAAAGAGGCGCGTGCAGGTTCTTCCTGATAGTACTGTTTGTTATCACAAAAGCCTCCGAGTGCCCCCTCTGCCCACCCAGTTGGACCTGGGCTGCAGTCAGTTACTGTGTATGTACTCAGGAAGTGCTTTATGCCTAGCTGCAGAGCGGTCTCAAGACCCAGACTGCAGTTAGGGTGCAGCGCCGTGACTGTAGCGGGGGGGTGAGGGACCGATCAGGGCACTCTGAGTGTTCGTAAGCTGGGGCATGCGGGGTGGCCGGAAGCAGCTGTGACCATTTCCCCGAGAGCCAGCCCTGTGGCTGTTGGCTCCTGGACGTTCTGGGCTAGCACCTGAATCTCCCTCTCACGTGGCAAGTGGATTCCTGTGGGGAAACATGTAGAATGCTATTGCCTAGGAAAGCCAAATATTTCCCCCAGCACGTGGATTGCTCTTTATAAAAAAGCAGCACAAATGAGCGAACCCTTCATGGAGACATTCTGTTTGCATTTGGAAAGCCCTGAATCTAAGCCTGAAGCACTGTCAGGTCTCCCAGGGACTCTCTGAAGGGGACTGAGGGACTTGCGTGTCCACAGGGCTGAGGCACCGGCGCGAGGTGGTGGGCAGGAGCGCCATCTTCGGCGGGGAGCACTTCGTGCTGGAGGAGACGGACTGGTACCTGCTGAACCTGCTCCGCCTCTGGTGGCGCTATGGCATCAGCTTCCTGAGACTGCAGATGTGGGTGGAGGAGGTCATGGAGAAGTTCATGAGGTAGGGCTGGCAGAGCTGCAGGGGTGGGGTTTGGAGGGGGAGGAACCCACTTGGCTGGAAGTTGTGACAAAGGCGGAGGTCCTTGCTGGACATAATTCAGGATAGGCTCAGAGCGAGCCCCCAGCATGAGGAATGGCCTTGCCTGGGGAAGAAATGGTCTCTCTGGTGTTGTCACACTAGCATGCATCTTCCCTTCCTCCCTCCGCCAAGTTGATAAACGCATGGGTTGGCAACTCAGTCACCTACAAGGGCTGCAATGGGATGTGGATAAGTGCAGGTGGAAGAGAACAGGGTGCACTGGGAAGTGGGGTGACCTGAAGAGCAAGGACCCTTTTAAAGGAGGCATCCAGCACCCTGCTGCAGCCCAGTGGGGACTGGGACTCAAATGCTTGGCTTTCTACACACCACCATCCAGTGTCCCACCACAAAGCAAACACAATGTTTGCAAAGCAGCCCCAGAATGCAGCCAGTGCAAAATCAGTCAGCAGGTGGGTCTAGTCCCTGCTAGCCCCTGAGGTTGGCTCAGCGGTGCAGGGACAAGATGAGAGGTCGGGAATAAACAGGAGTCCTGTGAGGTCAAAAGAGGACAGGCTGGGCCAGCAGAGCCGGTGACAGTGCTGGCATTAGACGGCTGTCATCAGCTTCAGCGTGGTCCTAGGAGCCACAGCAGAGCCGGAGCTGCTGGAGAAGGGGATGTGTCCGCAAGGGTGGGCCCTGGCACACTGCCTGGCAGTCCAAGCTGGGTGAAAAAGGGGCTGTGGACCACAAGCTCAGGCAGGGAGAAGCTCAGAAAGGTGGCACAGCTGTCCCTGAGCAGAGCTGTGCCGTGAAGCCAGGTGCACTGGGTTTCTAGCATACTTGCCCTTACCCCTTTGCTATCCAGAGCCTAGGCCAAGCGGAGCGTAACTGGCCTCCTTGCCACCCCTCGGTAGGTAGAGGAGGTGGCGGGTCCAGGCAGGCCTCCTGGGTACAGGGACTCGGTATCTGGCTGTCGGGCCCAAAGCCGTCCTGCACAAGGACTCCCACTCTGTGTGCCTCCTAGGATCTATAAGTACCAGGCGCACGGCTATGCCTTCTCAGGCGTGGAGGAGCTGCTCTACTCGCTCGGGGAGTCTGCCTTCATCAACATGACCCAGCGCTCCGTGGCCGAGTCCCTGCTTCAGGTGGGTGTCACGCAGCGCTTTATCGACGATGTCGTCTCCGCCGTCCTGCGGGCCAGCTACGGCCAGTCAGCAGCGATGCCAGCTTTTGCAGGTGAGTGTTGAGCCCTCAGCCTGTCCACTGCCCTTCCCCTGCCATGCTGCCCAGAATGGCCAGGGTACCTGCCATAATCGCAGGTTGAGCCACCTTGTTACAGTTCCTGGGAACCTTGATGCTCCATTCTCATTTAATGCTGGAGTTGGTCCTGCAAGCTGGCAGGAGATGGTATTCAGCCCACTTCACAGATGGTGAAAGTCAAGCTTGGCTCAAAGGGCCAGTGTGTTTCTACCACTGGCTGTCTAACAGTCCCTTACATGTCTGTCAGCACAGGAGTTGAGAACAGCCGTGTGGGGGTCCCTGACCCCTGGGTACTCCTCTGTTGGAGCACCTGATCTTCCCAGCTCCCCACCATGAGTGGTTTGTGCCTGGTCCACCATCCTCCAGCACTGGCTGTGAGCGTGGAGAATATAGGCTTCCCAAGGGCGGGATTCCCAACACTCAGAACAGCGCCCGAGCCACACTAAACACTCAGCACATGTTTGTTGAATAAATGAAAATCTGTGTATTTGTGAACGCCTTCAGCGTGCCCAGGCTCTTCCTCTGGCTCTTGACACAGCAGGCTCCTTCCCAGCCTTCAGGGCCTGCCTCAGTATCCCCTCGTGTGACTTCCCTGCTCAGCCCTTCAGTATCTCATGTGTATCTTTCTCGGCATTTTTGCATTAATATGTCATTTCCACACCCCGTAGTTCACTCCTTTAAAGTATTCCACTCAGTGGTTTTCAGTGTATTTGTCTGCACAGAGTTGTGCAGCTGTCATCACAATTTTATAACATTTCCATCACCCCAAAAAGAAACCCCACAGCTTTTAGCAGTCACCTCCCCAGTACCTCCAGCCTTCCAGCCCTAGACAAACACAGATCTACTTTCTGCCTCGGGAATTTGCCCACCCTACACAAACAGCATCCTACAGTGTGTTCTCCCACTGGGCACGATGCGCTCACCTCACAGTCTTGAACGTTCAGTCTCACTTATTTGCATGTTGTCTCCCAGTGCCTGTGGTTGAGAGGCCCAGGTAGAATAGTGCTGTACTCTCCAGCCCCTGCCCAGTGGTTCTGAGAGCTCACGGCCACCCTTCCTGCTTTGCCCAGGAGCCATGGCGTTAGCAGGGGCCCAAGGCAGCCTGTGGTCTGTAGAAGGAGGCAACAAGCTGGTTTGTTCTGGTTTGCTGAAGCTCACCAAGGCCAACGTGATCCATGCCACAGTGACTTCTGTGACCCTGCACAGTACAGGTGAGTGGACAGAGCCCAAGGCATGGCTATTCTTAGCTAGGCCCTCCTTCTTTTCTATACAGAAATGGGAAGCCCCAGCCTTTTGTAGTGACACTAGAGGGCGCTATTGTCCTGAGCAAATATCAGTCCCAGAAAGCTTACTCTTCATCAAGCCTTTCTGATCCAATGACCAGTGAGGACTTGGAGCTGCAGCCTTTCCCAGGCTCCCCCAGTGGCAGAATGAGAGTAAGAATGTGGTCCAGTCCAGCGCTCACCCTCTGGCCACACCAGCATGGAGAGACCATGACCTGTCCTCTGGACAGCCCACCAGCACTCTAGGCTCCAGGGTCTTGTTGTACCTCCAATACCAGGCCCCAGATGGAAGATCAGATAGAAGCCAAGGAATAAGTTGCTTTTTGTGTGCTTTTTCTCCTTCCAGAAGGAAGAGCCCTGTACCAGGTGGGGTATGAGAATGAGATGGGCAGTGGCTCTGACTTCTATGACATTGTCATCATCGCTACTCCTCTGCACCTGGACAGCAGCAGTAGCAACTTCACCTTTGAAGGCTTCAACCCACCCATCGCTGATGTCCAGGGGTCTTTCCAGCCCACTGTTGTTTCCTTGGTGCATGGCTACCTCAACTCTTCCTACTTTGGCTTCCCCGACCCTAAGCTTTTCCCCTTCGCCAACATCCTCACCACAGATTTCCCCAACTTCTTCTGCACTCTGGACAACATCTGTCCCGTCAACATCTCTGCCAGCTTCCGGCGGAAGCAGCCTCAGGAAGCAGCTGTTTGGCGAGTCCAGTCCCCCAAGCCCCTCTTTCGGACCCAACTGAAGACCCTCTTCCGTTCCTATTACTCAGTGCAGACAGCGGAGTGGCAGGCCCACCCCCTGTATGGCTCCCGCACCACCCTCCCAAGGTTCACACTCCATGACCAACTCTTCTACCTCAATGCCCTGGAGTGGGCAGCCAGCTCCGTGGAGGCGATGGCTGTAGCTGCCAAGAACGTGGCCTTGCTGGCTTACAACCGCTGGTACCGGGACCTGGATAAGATTGACCAAAGGGATTTGATGCACAAGGTCAAGACTGAACTGTGAGGGCTCCAAGCAGAGCCTGAGAACTTCGTCCCCCAATGGACATGGCTCACGCCCCACATCAGTCGGGCTACCAAGCCATGCTTGCCCTCTTCCATACGGTGTGGGTCCAGGTGGCCAGCTGTCTGTCTGTCTTGTGGATTCTCACACCAGATGCTTCTTTCTTTTTTAAGGAGGAGAATCAGAAATGGAAAGAAAACTCAAGCCAGTATATTTATTTTTTTTAAGAGGAAGTAAAAAGTCCACCTTCTCAAGCTGCCTGTGACTTGGTTTCTGACTAGGAACCGGGGTGGTGATAGGAGGGACTATAAGGCAGGGAGGACTGAGTCTGTTTCCCACTTCCTGCTCCCAAAGTAGACAGTTGTTTGAGGCATCTAAAACACAACTAGATGGCTACAAATACAGAGAAGATGAGAAAACCTCAGAAGTGATAACAGCCCTTACTTACGGCGGGCTCACGAGCTGTAAGAACCTAGTTCAGAACTTACTTAACGCCCTCTCCAAGCCTCTCAGCAACACTATGTATCAGAGGACACGATTGGGAGGACCTAAGGAAGACATGTTGACCCCAATGGAGCCCTCGATGTGCTCTGAGCTTCCTGGAAGCCAGTGGGAAGAGGGAAGTTTTGCTTGGCGCCTGGAGGAACTGGCCATTCTGTTCTTCATGCACGGGTTGAGGATGGATCTACCTTGCAAGGAAGACAAGTCCCCAAATGATGGACAGTAGTCACCCCCCAGCCCCCACAGAAGAACAGAAGACAGAGTGCTGGAGTGGAATTCCTCAAAGGTCAACCTGGTACCCACTCTTGTGACACTCGCTTGGAAAGAGAAGAGGATTATGCTTTGCTTTGCTTTTTCTATAAATCTTTAAAAATAAATAATTTTAGAAAATGAAAAGTTCAAGTCCCTTCTATTTCTTTGATGCCTGTTCCTTTGTGTAAAGGGGGAGAATGAAGGAATTGAGCTTTAGGCACCAGCAAGTCTGGTCCATGCACCACTACATCCGAAGTCCCTGGGAAGGGAGGGGGCCTTGATAAAGGTGCAGGTGCCCGAGTCCTACCCAGACTTGCTAAATCAGGCTCCAAGGGCCTGGAATAAACAGTCCTGCCAGACAATGCTAATCCTCATGGCTTTCCTAACACAAATAGGCCCCAGAGGTGAAGTTAAAGCCCAAAGTAAGGAAACAATGGATCCTGGTAAATGCATGGTACAGCTCGCATCAGTTGGCAGCTTCTCCTTAACACTGAGTGAGTTCAGGGGTGGTCATACCCTCATCCCATACTGGGGTGCCTGGGTCCAAGTCCCGGCTTCACTCCCGATTCCAGCTTCCTGCTAATGCACACCCCGGGAGGCAGCAGGTGATGACTCAAGTCCCTGCACCACATGAGAGACCTGGGTGGAGTTCCCAGCTCCTGCTTCAGTCTGGCCCAGCCCCAGCTGTTGGGAGCATTAGGGGAATGAACAAGCAGATGTGAGCTCACTCTCTTGCGCTCGCTCGCTCACTTGCTCTCTCTCCCCCACCCCCATCCTTGTCTTCTTTTTTTTTTTTTTTAAAGGTTTATTTTATTTGAAAGAGTTACACAGAGAGAGGAGAGGCAGAGAGGGAGAGAGAGATCTTCCATTTGCCATTTACTCCCCAATTGACCACAATGGCAGGAGCTGTGCCGATCCGAGGCCAGGAGCCAGGAGCTTCTTCTGGGTCTCCCATGCAGGTGCAGGGGCCCAAGGACTTGGGCCATCTTCTACTGCTTTCCTAGGCCACAGCAGAGACCTGGATTGGAAGTGGAGCAGCCAGGACTTGAACCTGCGCCCATATGGGATGCTGGCACTGCAGGTGGCAGCTTTACCTGCTACACCACAGCACCAGCCCCAAATAAAATTTTCCAAACATTTAAAGAAGGGTTTCCCTTTAAGAAAAAAAAAAAAAAAAAAAAAACTGGGACAAACCTCTTTAGTTGGAGGGGACCCAGACTGGTTGTCATGGTGATGTTAAAGGCAGCAAAAGAGATGAGGTCTTTAGTGTACTTGTTGGCTGTGATGGAAGTTATGAACCTAACACGCTGAGACAACCCAACCCAAATGGACATAAGCAGTAAAAGGTTTTTATTGGTTGTCACACTTCCAAAGCCATGGCATAGACACTGCAGTCGCCTTTTCCATCCTTGTTCTCATGCTCAAACATGGCTGCCAACAGCTCCCAAGGTGAGAAGCTCTCTCGTAGCCACCCTGGGCTCAGGGCCAGTGAGAACCCCCTCACCCTGTACCTGTCACCAAAGCCATGCCACATGCTGATTGGCTTGGAACATAGATAGCAAGCCAGTAATGGTGGCACAAGTGATGAGATGAAGCCAACTGGCTTAGAATAGTCGGGGCGTATCCCTGGAGCAGAGTTTGCACCTGCATTGCAAGGTCAGAGAGCTGGGAAAGGGCAGTGGAGAGGGAGCCCCGTGTCGGCGTCCCCCTCACATCCGTACCAAGCGTGCAGGGGCATTGTACGACAGCCTGTGTTTGGCATGAAGGTGGCATGAGCTGTTGTGGTGTGACTGACAATGACTGGAATTGTGCCAGAGGGCCAAGGACAGCACAAGGCTCCCCTGACAACCACCCCTCTCTGGCGTCCATCAGAAGAGGCACACAGACATGCAAACTGGGACAGTGACACGTGCTTGGCTGGGGCCTTGGCTCCAGGTCCACACCTGACTGCAGCTGGCTGTGTCCTTCAGAAACCTGTACCTGGGTAGAAAGGCCCGAGGGTCTCAGAACCCGGCCAGCCAAGCTGCCCACGCTGCCCTGGTCCCCAAGCCCAGACTTGAGGGTTGGCTCTCACTTGGTCCTTGTGGGCGGAAGGAAAGGACAGAGATTCCAGAAAGAAGTAAGACCCAGCGGGACAGAAGCCCCAAGGGCCCACAGGCCCCTGGGAGAAGAGAGGCCATCTGCCAAACGGACCTGGGCCACATGTGACCTCAGGAATCTCGGGTGCAGCAGAACAGGCGTTTGCAGCCCTCCCAGGAACGCCACCTCCTACAGCAGGCGACCCAAGCAGTGCTCTGCGGAGAGGAGAATGGGAGCCTCACTGAGGAAGCAGTAGAGGGAGGCACACAGCAGATCTCAGACTGCATTCCCTCACTGAGCACTGCACACCCAGTCTATCCCCGGGTACCGTGCTAGGTGCTGGAGCTGCTTCTTGTGGGGCTGGCATTGTGATGCAGTGAGTTAAGCTGTCTGTTATGATGCCAGCATTCCATATGGGCTGCTCCACTTCTAAGCCAGCTCCCTGCTAATGGCCCAAGTGCTTGGGCCTTTGCCATCCATGTGGGAGACCAGGATGGAGTTTCTGGCTCCTGGCTCTGGCCTGGCCCAGACCTGATTGTTGCAGCCATTAGGGGAGTGAACCAGTATCTTTCTCTAATATGTTGCCTTTCAAATCTTTTAAAAAGTAAAATTTGCTTAAGTTAAAGTGAAAAATTAAAACAAAAAGCAGCTTCTTTCTGGAGTGTGGACAAGAAAGTGCATCTAGATTCCAACCAAGGGAGGGGCCAGGGTGCCAGGTGGACCCCTGCTCTGCCATGGTCCTACTCTCCTTGCTCCTGCCTTTAAGCCAGAAGACTGAGAAGGCCCAGCTCCCACCCTGCAATGAAGCCAGACAATGCCCTGGAGCTCCCTAAACCCTGTCTGTGCACTGCACACACGAGGAACCTGCAGCCCAGAGACAAGAAAAGGCACCACATGGTGAGCATTCCCAGCGCTCTGGCAGGAGTAAGCTGTGGGCTTCACACACTCCCCTCTCCCACCCCACCCCAGTCCTCATGCCCCAGGACACCTGTGGTCTCCCAGCACTGAGAGCAACACACCTGCAGCTCAATTCTTCCCACACTCTTGCCGCATGGAAAGGCCTTGGAAGCCGTGGGCCCTTGAAGTCTTAGGGCCAAGAGAGCAGGTCTGTGGGGCCCTCAGAGACCAGCGAGCCCCAGGGAGGAGAGACAACTGCTGAAATCAGCATAGGCTGGCACGGGACGTCTGTTTTCCAAGTGTCTGGAACCAGGCCGAAGCTTCCTGGGGTAATTTTAACCAGTATCCACTGCAGGACAATACCAAAAAAGGTAAGTGACTTATCATTGCAGACAGGCTCATACCTACCCACTGGCCTTGCGTGCATTAGTCCCTGGAAACATTCAGAGCTAAAGCTGCTTCAACCACTGAGTTAGGGCAGCCAAGTAGAGACCAGTCTTCCTGCACTGGGTGTCGGGCCTTTGGCTGACAGCCACTCCCGGTGCTAGCTATTCTTACCCTCAGAAAGCAGCCTGAGCCCCCAGCTGTCTTGGGGAGCGAAGGTATTTTTAGGCCCTAGAACAGCTGATTTGCGGCAAGGGTTGGAGGGTCGGGGGGGGGGGGGAGGATCGAATTGCTGGGGGCTAACAGGGCAAGCAGGGGTAGCATCCAGGGGGCGAGGGCCGGCAGGGGCTCTAGCACAAATAGGTCCACACTGCCTTCTGTGATCAGCAGAAAGTCTTGGTAGAAGCCAATGGTCTTGAAGTGTGGTTCCCCAGCCCAGCAGCAGCAACATCACTTGGGAACCTATCAGAAATGCAAAGAAACCATTGCCCAAAAAATGCAAAAGATCAGCTTCTACCTGAAGCCACCACCTCGAAGTGGGGGCCCAGCCCCCTGTGTTCTAATAAGCCCCAGGTTGTTCCTATGCGTGTTACAGCTTTGAGAACCACTGATATCAACAGACCACCTAACTAGGTATGGTATGGACAGAGCAGGATGAAAGAACCATCTACACTGATGCTTCTCAAATGCAAGCCAGGAATCCTCAGCCCAGGAAAAAAAATAAAGAAATACTCATGAAAATTCCAGGGGCTGTCTGGCCCCGGCTGAAACCACCTGCCCTTTGGCAACCTGAAGGCCTCTCTTCGGGTCAAAGTCCAATCTACAGAGAATCCCAGGGCTGACAGAGACTGGGTGGATCATCTCCTGCAGCCACAGCAAAGATCTGCTCTATGATATCCTTGAGAGACTCAACTTCAACTCAACACGGAAACCAAGAGCTCACCACTTCCAAAGTGCTCATTTCTAAAGGCCTGGGACCTGACTGGGTAGACCCAGCTCTTGTTAATGCCTATGTTGAATGATACCAACCAAGTTATGATGACATGGACGAAACATAGGCTTGTAAACCCAGAGTAAAGGAAATATGTGCCTGGCCTAAATGGTAGAAATGAACACAGCCTGTCTCTGTGCTGGAGAATTCAGAGTGATGGAAAATCCAGTCCCCTCCAGGGACCTCCCACCCCCGTCCAGGTGCTGGCTTGGGAGCCACAAGAAGCAGTCCCAAAGTCTTGCTTTATAAAAGACAGTGTTTACTTTTCACCAGCCTTCCTTGGCAGGGGGTACAGGGCTGCGGGCCAGGTGCCAGGCCCAGGTGGTTCAGAAGATGCAGGTGCAGCCCACGGCGATGGTCTCCATGACAGCGCGCTGGCGGCAGGGCCCGGTGCGTGGCGGCGGTGGGCAGAGGCGGCGGCGCACGGGAACCTGGCTGAACACGGGCACACTCACCATGCTGCGGTCCTCCTGCATGGTGAAGGGGTTCACGCAGCCCAGACACAGGCACTGGGCCTCCGGCAGGTCTGCGGGAATGCGATTGGGGTCGTGGTTGATGCTGGGGGCACCAGGAGAGAGGCCAAGGTAGAAGAAGGTCAGGAAAAAGCGAGTTGGCACCCACTCCCCTTCCTGCAGAGTCTCGATTCCCAGAGCAAGACTGCTGCGCTGGAGGAAGGGCAGTAAATCAGCTCCCTGTGCAGGGTGAGGAGCCAAGCTCGCGGCAGGCACTGTTATCCACATTCAGGGCCCCCAAACTGCCTGCTTCCCCCTGTCACCCAGCAGGATGCCACCTCCACTCTGGATTGTGCTCGAGACCTCCTCCTGCCTTCCCTGCCCTTCTCGTCCCTTACATTGGTGGGAAACCTGATCAGGGAAATAAAATGGGAGCACATTGATGCCTAAATTCCACAGGAAGGAGCACTGGGAGTCCTGGTTCTATTCTGACTCCATCTCCATGCATTCAACAGGTCTTTCTCATGCACTCACATGGGAGCCATCCTGGCCCTGACTCTGGGGGTTCATGGAGGAACAGAACAGACCAGTGCTCTCCTGGAGCTCTCCTGGAGCCAGGCAGGCAGGGCCTGCCTTTGTGACCGTTCCTTCTCTATGCCTCAGTTTCCTTACCTGCTAAGTAAGGGTAGATGAGCTGGACCTAGGGACACATGGCATCAGCATGGCCTCTTCATGCCTGGGAGCTCATGAGCAAGGCAGATGCCTGGGAAACAGCCCCTGCATCTGTACGAGGTCCCCAGCAAGGCGAGGGAGGCCCAGCTCTGGAGATCTTTCCTGAGCTTTCCAACGCTCACTTTCTGGAGCTGGGGCCACAGAGTCCTTAGGCAATTCTGATGCAGGCCTTAGGAAGGTGCCTGGCTAGCATGACAGATGGGTGCAGACACGGCCGGCCTGACTTCAAGGAAGTGACAACCCGGCAAGGCCTACAGGCCCTTCAGCCAGGACCTGCCAACAACAGGGCAGCGCTCTGCATGGACAACTCGCTCAACAACAGGCTCTGAAGCAGCTCCTAAGTCTTCCCTTGGTATCCACAAAGGATTGGTTCCAGAACTCCGCTGTGGATACCAAAATCTAAGATGCTCAAGTCCCTCCTATAAAAAGGCATTATTGGCATTGTAATGTAGCAAGTAAAGTCACCATATGTGTCACTGGCATTTCATATGGGAAAAGTTGGTGTTCCAGCTGTTCTACTTCTAATCCAACTCCCTGATAATGGCCTGGGAAAGCAGCAGAAGATGGCCCAAGTTCTTGGGCCCCTGCACTCACGTGGGAGACCCAGATGAAGCTCCTAGCTTTGGCTTGGCTCAATCCTGGCCATTGTATCCATCTGGGGAGTGAACCAGTGGATGGAGGATCTCTCTCTCTCTCTCTCTCTCTCTCTCCCTCTCTCTCTCTCGTACCTCTTTCAAATAAACCAATACATCTTTTTTAAAAATCGTTATTTTTGCATACAACATGTGCACATCCTCCTGTATACTTGAAGTCATGTCTAGATGACTTACAATCCTTAACGCAATGTAAGTGCTATGTAGATAGTTGTTATCCTGTATTGCTTAGAGATGAGGAGGAAAAAAGTCTGCACACATTCATCACAGATGTGATTTTTCCCCAAATACTATTTTATTATTATTATTATTATTTGAAAGGCAGACTTACAGATAAAAAGATCTTCCATCCGCTGGTTTACTCCCCAAATGGCTGTGACAGCAGTGCTGTGCCAGGCTGAAGCCAGGAGCCCAGGGCCTCTTCCACGTCTCCCATGTGGATGCAGGGGCCCTCACACTTGAGTCATCCTCTGCTGCTTTCCCAAGTGCATTAGCAGGGAGCTAGATCAGAAGTGGAGCGGCCAGGACACAAACCGGCACCCACATGGGATGCTGGCATCACGGGCGTTGGCCACCCAACCTGCTACACCACAGCACCAACCCTTCCCAAATTCTTTTGGACTCAAGTTGGTTGAATCTGCAGATACGGAGGACTGACTGGCCTGACAGCTGAGAACACGGAAGCTCAGCAAGGCTAACCCACGCACCCAAAGCCACACAGTGGGGATTCAAACCCAGGCACTCAAACCCCCTGAATCCAAGGTCTTACCCATCACAATGACTGGGGCAGGCAGCCTGCCCACTGCTACCCAGCACCGCCTACCTGTAGCCCCAGGGAGATAGACTCCTCTTGTTGGACAGCCACAGCTGCAGGTTGACCTCACATTTCCTCTTGGCTGGCTCAGAGCTGTTTCGCAGCTGGGCCACCATCTCCCCAAGGTTCCTCTCGTACTCCTCCATACGGGCGAACGGCTTTGCCCGCGACACCAGGTCCTGTGGCACCTGCTGAGGCCCAGGCCGCCAGGGCCCCTTCCTCTTGCCTTTGGGGTTCCTGGGCTGGCCCAGCCCCAGGAAGATGGAGATGGTAAGAAGGAACACCTGAGGAGCAAGGCCACGGGTCAAAGACAGAAGAGCCAACACGCTCTCTGGGCCAAGACTCTGGCCAGGGAGGAGAGGGGGAAGGGGAAAGGCCTCGGTGTGGACCACCCTCACCTGCCGTGCCCTGACCTGGCCCCGCAGAGCCACAGCACAGGAACTGACACCTGCTCTGCACCGTGAGTGCTCCAGAGTGGCCACCACTGCCACCTCCCTCTCCTTCCTGTCACACCCAACTCATCACTAAGTCCTGCAAACATGGCACCCTCTAAAATCCATCCACCCCACCTGTTTCTATCTGTGCCACCACCCTCATTTCCCAGGACAGCTCAGTAGCCTCCTCCCTGGCCTTCCCAAGTCCCCTGTGGCACCTGCCAGCCAACTCACCTCCAGCTTACCACCCTTCCCCCTGCCCCTGGGGGACTCCAGGGACACCTCCTGCTGCCTCTCACACTTGTGCTCTGGCTCTGGCTTTCTCCCAGTCTCTTGCTCCTTTCTGTCCCAGGGATTTTGCACAGGCCTCTGCCTGCAGAGTTCTGCCTCTTCTCTTCCCCTGCTGATAAATTCCCCCAGCCCTCACGCTTGGCTATCGCGCGGGAGGCCTCTGGACTTTGTTCTCACCGTTTGTGTGTGTGACATGTTTAGATGTCCGTCCCCTGTTAGGCACAGACTCCAGGAGAGCGCTGTGTCAGATGTCATGCACTCTCTGATCCCCCATGTGCGTGGGGCTGGGCCCTCAGGTATTCAGTGCACACTTGCTGAGTAGGAAAGGAAGACAGAGCACAGAGAGACGAACAGCTAGGTCTCACCAGCCACCAGCACAATGGTGGGGGCCCTGCCGGAGAGTAGGGCTCCTGTTTAGCCTGTGCCATGGCAGCAGTCCCATAATGCTTTTTTTTTGGGGGGGGTGGGGGGAGTTACTGGGAGACATTGGGTGAGATTTGTAGGACAGGAGGGAGGCAGGCATGGGCAGAGGGAGTCTGAGAGGTTTCCAGGCAGCGGGGAGAGTGACAGAAGAGGCCTGAGCTGGCTAAGAGCTGTGCTGATGACGTAGCATGGGTGGGAGGAAGCGGCGTGAGACAGAGCTGGGGAGAGGGGGCAGGTCACAGGCTGAGAACCCCATCAGAACCCAATCTCCACCACTCCTGACCCTCGCACCCTCACCCTCACCCTCTGCCTGCTTCCTCTGCTTCCCACCACTGCCAGAACAAGCTCCAGCCAACCCGCCAGCCTGCACAAAGGGGACTCAGCAGCCTGGCGGCACCCAGAACCCTCAGGAAGCCCAGCGAGAGGGGCCCTCAGTGCTGGGGGCCAGAGCCGGAACCTCTAACTGAGGTTCTCTCCTTCCTGCACCCGCCAGACTCCACAGCTGCCCTGCGTCCTGCTCCTCCCGGCCCCACAGCCCCAGCTCCCCAGGAAGTCGGCCCTGGGACACAAGTCACAGCACAGCCCCTCCTGGCACAACATGCCCCCCAGAGATTCAAGCACTGAAGTCCCTAGATTCTGGGGCAGACAATGCCTCCGTAACAACAGGCTCCCTCATCAGAGCTCCCCTCTGTTGGAAACCCACTGGGGAACCCACAGCCCCACCACCCCTTCACGTTCCAGATGGGAACAGAGAAAACAGAAGGACTTATCCAAGGTCACACAGCCCGGAGCCCAGGAGCCTGGAAAAACCCCGCGGACAAGCCTGCCAGGATCGCCCCAGATGCCTCCCGCCTGAAAGGGCTTCAGTGTGGACAGGCTGAGCCCGGATCGAGAGCCCGAGCTCCCAGCCCCACTGCAGGCTCTGAGACCCGGCTCTGTTTCTCCCCAGACCTGGGGTAGCAGACAGAGGCAGCGCCCAACTCTGCAGATTCCAAGGCAAACGGAGGCAGCCATTAATCAATGGGAAAGAAAGCCCAAAACATCGGGCCCTAAAAGGGCTGGGGGTGGGGGAAGCGCCACGTACCAGGCTGTGCGGCCAGTCCATCCCCAAGCCGGGCGCTGGGACGCAGCTGCCGCCGCCGCGAACCCCGGATGCCGACGACGTCCAGAGAGTGGCAGCAGCAGGATGCAGAGGAGCAATTATAGCTCGACGGGGGGCTGCTGGGGGAGTGGGTGGGTGGGCTCGTCATCAGCTGGGAGCCTTGGGCCCCCGGCTGG
Source organism: Lepus europaeus (assembly GCF_033115175.1). Lineage (NCBI taxonomy): Eukaryota > Metazoa > Chordata > Mammalia > Lagomorpha > Leporidae > Lepus > Lepus europaeus. The sequence continues at coordinate 130,926,897 of NC_084830.1, read as the reverse complement.
CTGGGCCCAGCACAGCAGCAGGCAGTGAGGGGCGTGGGGGCAGGCCAGGAGCCCGGCTGAGGTGCCCAGGGGCTGTTGACCGAGGGACAATGCCCTGTGTGTCTGGCGGGGATCTGGCCGGTGGCACCTCCGCCTGTGGCCTGCGGCCGGCTGCCCGGCCAGCACCCACAGGGCCAGCTAAGACAATCAGCTTCGTTTGCTTTGGGGATGCGAGGGGGTGAGGGTGGAGGAGGGATGGGCTGTCGGGTGGTCAGGAGAGCTGCCCAGGAGCGGGACACAAGCCCCATCTCCCAGGGACACAGCCTCAGGTGAGCATGACGCCCCACCCCTCTAGCTCACAGGCAGGGAAACTGAGGCCTGAGCGAGGCAGGGACTTGTCGAGCATTGCACCGTGAGTTAGAGGTGACAGCTGGGGCTTGTACCCAGTCCCTGCCCTGGGCTCAGAGATCCACCAGCCCACACTGTTTTCCTTGGGATATTTTCTGCATTCCCAGCCCCTGCTTCTGAACATGTTTCTGAACCTGTGTGTCCCACACCAGCAGAGTGGCAGATCCATGAGGAGGACTGTGAGGCCAATGGCCCTGGCCTCCTGGACACGGCACCCCACCCAGCGTCTGGAGGGTCTCCTCTCCCAGGGCTGGCCCTGTCCTTCTCCCTCGCACCCTCGCACCCAGGGCTAGAGTCAGCCTGGCCCTTTCCTCCCTGGCACGTCTCTGAGCCTCAGTTCCCACATCTCTAGAGTGGGAAGAATCAGGGCATCACTCTCTGGAGGCTGCTATAAGGAATAAATGTTATTGTGCACGTTAAATAGCTGGCATGGTGCCTAGCAAGTAGTAAGTGCTCAATAAACACGTACCTGTTTATCATATATTAAAGTCACAGAGTATCAGCAGCAGGAGCTACCTGGCATGAGTGTTAGCACTGTTCTCGCTTAGCCGCCTCTCCCTGGTCCCCCCCCACACACACACACAGCCTCCCCTCCTGGCTGGGCGAGCTCTTGGCTTCCCAGACTCAGGTGACAACTTCATGGTCTCGGCTGAGCCCCCGTGGGCACAGCTCCTGGAATCACATGCCCAGCTGGCCAAGGTCTCCCACCTCTCTGAGTGGACAGCCCAGCAAACCTGTGAGCAGGCAAACCAGCATGGGGGAGGGGATATGGAGGAGAACGGGAGAGGGACACTGAGAACAGAGAGCCTGGCCTGCCCTGGCTTGCTGAGGGCCAGTCCTGGCCATTTACAGGAATCGCCAAGGGAAGGAACGCGGGGCAAGCGGCGCTCCCGAATGTCACAAGATTAATCTGTCCAGGGCAGGTTTCCACGGCATAACTGAGCAGCCGGCTGGGGCCCGGCTCATCCAGAGACACCACCATATTTGGTCAAATACTAGACAGGGCTCGATCCTATCGCTGGAAACTCCAGAGGGAGGGGGACTCTGAAAATACCTCCTCGCGCCACAAGGGAGAGCCACCCCCAGCCCAGCCAGTGTCTCTGAACAAGTTACAGGGCCAGCCTGTGGGGGTTGGGGGCAGCTGGGGGTCTCTTGTGCTAGCTCCCCACTCTCCCTTGCTGATGCTACAGCGTGGGTCCTACGGACACACAGCACAAGAACCCCCCCACCCCCAGGCTATATGCAGGTTGGGAAGTGGAAGGGTGGGTGTGGGGTCCACGGGCTCCTTGGCTTCGCAGGATCCCTGAAACCTACAGTCTCCTCACCTGCTGGTAACAGAGACCCTCATTTCTGCCTCCCCTACTCCGCCCCCTGCCGCAGTGTCCTTTAATACTGATGCCAGGGTCGCAGCCCAGGAGGTTCCGATGCAGGAGGCCCAGGAACCTGGCCTTCACCGTGAACTCAGTCTGGGGGCTGCAAGGGTCCTCACTGTTCCTCCAGCCCACACCCCCTACCAAGCTATCTACCAGAAACTGCAGCCCAGGGAGGAGGCACCTTGCCTGCGTTCACACAGCATCTCTCTGCCGGGGCTGAGCTCAGAACTCAGTCTCCTGTTCACTGTTCTTCCCCTAGACTATACCCAAATAGCTGTGAGCCAGGCTGGACCTCCCTGTTGGTCTGGAGGGGACCAAGAAGCCAGGCTGGTCCTGGGGCTCCAAGCCCCCCACAATGGGGGTAGCAGCGGGATCCCAAGGCCAGTGCAGGGGGAACAGACACGGGCCCAGCCACCATCACTGGGTTTCCCATCCAGGATCACCTAGCCCCTTCCTCCATCCTCAGCTTCTGGGAACCACTGAAGGGTCATCTGTCATTAGGGACGTCCTGAGTGTGAACCCAGCCAGGACCTGGGACCCGGCCCCTGAGGTCAGCGCCAGGCCTACACAGGAGGCAGAGGAACACGGGCTTCAGGGCTGCTGCCCTATGGGTGAGGCTAGGGTCCTTGTCTATGCACAGGAGGCGGCTGGTGCCATGAATGAGGGAAGGGCAGATGGGCTCAAGCCAGAGCTGCCCCAGCCCCCCAAAGCAGAACACGCTGGGCACAGTGCTGGATGCACCACCAGGTGGCGCCACCAGGAAGCCAGACAGACCTGAAGAGGAACAAATCCTGAGCCCTTCCCCTGTGGTGGGTGTTGGGTTGAAAATGAGGGACCACGGAGAGTGACAGGGGCCCTGTGCATGCCCCTGGCTTCCTGAGAGACCCCACCGTGGGTAAGGACCAGCCCTAGGACATCGTTCACATCAGAGACAGGGCAGGGGATATAGCCGGCCAAAGTGGGGCCGGGGTTGGGGGGTAGTCTGCAGGATCATTCCTCATTCTCTGAGCACCTACTACATGCCAGGCCCTAGGTTCTTGGAACCTGGACACTGCCATTCTCAGAAAGTGGCCATTAATGACAGCTGCCGCCTAGTAGCCACATACGGACTGCCAGGAACCGTGCAGCTCCTCCTGCACTCTGTTCCACTCCATCGTCCCAGCAACCCTGGGCAGGTCCACATTTTGTCTTGGGGAAACTGAGGCTCAGAGAACATGGTCAGCTGCCCAGAGCCACAGAGGACTTGGAGCATGTTTGTCTGACCCCTGCGATGGGCTACAGAGAGGAACAGCACAGCCGGAGGAAGAGGGGACTGTGCAGCTGTCCACTGGTCACCGAGCAGGGCCCATGATGGCCCCAGCCACACCGTGACACCCTCAAATACCCAGACCCTTGCAGGCTCAGGAGCTCACTAAACCCAAATTGGAGTCTCCAGGGAGACTTGAAAGCTCTCAAATTGGGGCACGGGACCCCACGGCATTCCTGCCACACGGCACACACTTGCTAAATATTTCACAGTTTGAATCCAACCAACTAACCCAGAGCAGGAGGCTAGGGCAATGGGGACACGGAGGAGGAAGTCCAGCCCAGGGGGTAAAAGTTCAGGCTCCACAGATGGACCAACACAAATTTCGATCCTGCCCTGCCCCTGCCTGGCCATGTGACCTCAGGAGAGTAACTTGACTTCTCTGAGTGTTAGTTTCTCCTGCACAATGGAGATCATCAATAACTTGGCTCTGACTGATGGATCACGGTGAGGACTAAATGAAAGAATGTACGATAAAACCCTTAGCAAAAGTAAGCAATCGATGGTTGCTGTGATTATCAGCGCTATCGTTACAACAAGCTTTGAGTTGGGCCTTCAAGGATGCTTCTGGAACATTCCTAGGAAGGGCGCTGTGATGTGGTGATGAGACTAGAACCGGTGGGATGAATGCAGAGACCCCTGTTTCCAGTGGGCCCACCCAGGAACCTGCCCATAGGGACCCAGTAAGGTCAGAGGAGGCAGGAGGAGGCGTGCAGGCACTTTGCTGGCCACAGCAGGAGGACGCACCCCCCTCAGGAGGTCCTGGCTCCCGTCCGTGCCACCCAACCCTCCCTCCCGGGTAGGAGTCCTTCTCCCAGGCCCATATTTGCACAAATGCCTGCCTCACTGCTCACTTCAGAGCCCCAGCCAAGAGGGGCTATTTTAAGCTCCCTGGACGGGAACATTGTTGGTGGGAACAGCCCCAGCCAGCAAGCTCCGAGTTCTCAAAAAAGGGAAAGGCCTGGTGAATGGGCGGCCCTTGGGACGTGCAGAGGGGCTGCCACATCAACATGACCCTCTGCCCAGGCGGGCTGGGCGCCAATGCCTCCTCCCCTGCAGGGTAAGTCAGGAAATGTGAGTTGGGGTAAGGGTCTAAGAAGTGGTCTTGTTCTCCAGTGGCCAGGTGGCCTGGGCCTTCCTGCTCTCCTGCACCCAGCCTTGCAAACGCCAGCTGTGAGTTTCTGAGTTGCAGATCAACTCAACACTGTCCCCAGGGTCTGGTCAGTGCTCACCACCCATGGGCCATCAGGGGTAGGGGTCTCTGGTCCAACCCCTAATGCAGGAGCCCTTGCAAAGTGCTTTTGCTCAGTACTGTCCTCTAGGCTAGGGAGACCATTTCTCTCCTAGGATTTCATTCCATTTTATAAACCTATGGGTGTTGAAAATAATAACAATTTTCTCCTATAAATTTATTTACCTGAAATGCAGACAGAGAGAGAGAGAGAGAGAGAGAGAGAGAGAATCTCCCATCTGTGTGTTCATGCCCCAAATGCACACAAGAGCCAGGGCTAGGCCAGGCCAAAGCCAGGAGCAGGGAATTCAATCTGGGTCTCTCACGTGGATGCCAGGGACCTAAGTAGCCATCACCTGCTGCCTCCAAGGGAATGCATTAGCAGGAAGCTAGAATCAAGATGGAGTCAGGACTCAAACACAAGCACTGTCACATAGACTGCAGGAATCACAGGTGGAGATTTAACCGCTTTGACAAATACCTACTGCAGAATTTTCTTTTCTCTTAAGATTTATTTGTTGGAGCCAACATGGCACAGTGGGTTAAGCCGCCACCTGCAATGCTAGCTTCCCATATGGGCACCAGTTCAAGTCATGGCTGTTCTTCTTTCAATCCAGCTCTCGGCTTGCTCTCCCCTGAGTCTCAGTTTCCTCCAAGGCTTGCTCCAATGGGTTAATCCTAAGAGCTATCATCTGCCTGGCACACAAGAATGCTTTCTGTTTGGCCAGTTTGGCCTATTTTTATTGCACTTTGGTATGGGGTAGGCCTGTGGTTGTACAGGAGTTTTGTGGGTGTTTGTGCTGTTTTTGCTTTGGGATTGCAAGGAGCTGTATAGACTCACCTTTCAAGCACAATGAGCCAGAGTCACCTGACCTCACCCCACCATGCAGTCACTGCTCACCTGGGCATGTGACCTAGCTCTGAGCTCGTTCCTCAAAGTGAGTGCTGAGGGGATTACGGGGTCAGTGCTCGAGTGACCTTGCCATTATGCTGTTGTGCCCACGCTTCTGAACTCTGCCCAATCAGGTGGCACTGAGCAATTCTTGGGAGCTCAGTTCTAGAACTTTCTCGATGCCAAGGAGTCCCGGGAATGGACTGGGCCACCTAGGGACAGAGTGAGCTCCCCGTCAACTGAGGTGTCTCAGCAGAGGCCCAGATGCAGTTTGGGGTGCTATGAGAGGAAGGGGGTGCACTTCTCCAGCTGCAGGCTTCCCTTGCAGCCTGGCAAAGTCCAACTCTTTGGTGCAAGGCCTCAGGCCCCATGTGGGGCTGCCCTGCCTGCCATGACCAGCCCAGTCCTGGGGCAGGAAGAAGCCCGAGGGAGGTGAAATAAACAGCCTGCCTGGGGTGGGGGGCAGATGAGGCGCCGGTGCTCCCCCCTCGGTGCCGGGGGATGTTTACACTTCGGGCAGAGTTTATGGGACGTCTGGATTTACAAGATCCAGAATTCTGACTTTCCCCGCAAAGCTGTCAGCTCCTCCTCTTGCTGGGTGGGAGGCCCCACCCTCCAGCCACGCAGGGACAGGGGCGGCGTGAGCAATGTCCTCTTCAGGGTCTGCAGGAGCAAGAAGCCTGGCTGAGGCCTGGAGGGGGTGTCGCCCCGGATGCCTCCTCCAGCTTGGGTCCGAGGCCTGCGCGTCGCCGGCTGTGCAGAGACGGCTGTTTGAGTTGTGGTTGTTTGGGTGCATTTCTGTGTGGGTGGGAGTTTGTGCATGGTATCTTGGATGTGTGTTACAGCCAGCCAATAGACTTTAGACACAGATGTCCTCTCAGCACCTGGCATGGGGACCCACAGTCGGTGGTAATCAGGGCCAGGACTTGTTAAGAGCTTCTCACAGCCCTCCCAGGGAGTCAGGCAGAAGCTCAGACCCTCACACCTCCATCAGCAAGGGGCTCGATGCTCACGGCCACGGGTTCCATCCCCAAAATGCATACCTCTCGGGGCTATGATGAGTGCCAACCCGGCGTCCCTGCACGAGCTTGTCTCTGCACCTGAACTTGCTAGGAAGCGATGTGGAGAAGCCGCCCAGGTAGCATCTTACCGAGGGGCTCTGAGTTCTGTGAGCGCTGGCCTTCAAGGAGGCAGCTCTGCAGCGCCTGTGCGTGTTTCTGAGGATGCCTTCTTCACTTCATTTAATAAGTGGATGTTGAGCACCTGCCGTGTCCCTAGCGCAGTTCTAGGCACCAAGGCCACAGCTGGAGACACTGAGACAGTCCCTGCGCTCTCGTTGTACGGGGAGATGGCAGAGGTGCCAAGGGCGGCATTTCAGGACGAGCCTGCGGCACAGGGCCTCCCTGGGCCCCTCTCCTCTCGGTCTTCTGCATCTCCTGCATCCGTGGGAACAGCTGGAGCTTCTGGGAAGCCCGTGACCTCGGCCCTCAGGGCATGTGGAGGAAGGTACAATGTCTCCAGAATGTGCAGTCTTGCCAAATTTCCACTGGAAGGTCAGTTCTCATAAATATTGTGAGGAAAGAGGAAGAAACAGCTAGTGTGGAATCTGACCACTTCCAAAGTCAAGTTCCCAGGAAAGACGCCTGGGCCACTGCTCTGATGTGCACAGGCAGCTCCAGCTCCAAGGTCTCTGAGTCTAGGAGACAGAAATGGTCCAGCCTGCTGACGGCCACACTGCAGGGCGTGAGGACAACACTGTAAGGTCTGCAAAACACTTTCACTTTCCGTTACTTTATTTCCTCCCTGAATGAACCCATGTGAATATAAAGATATTTCAGCAGAGGAAACTGAGGCCCAGGGGAAGGGAAGGAACCTGCCCATGGCCAGACAGCGAGGAAAAAGGGACAGCACTGGAGATGAAAGGCTGGGCCCCTGTGGTTACTTTCATCGTAGCTGCCTTGACCTTGGCCCCGTTTGTGCACCGTTAATGAGTGCTGGAAGGAGCTGTGGTTAGAGGTGGGTGCCCCGTTGTCAGGCAGCGCACTCCGAGCGCCAAGGGCCACCCAAATTGTTTCTGTCCTGCTTGGTTGTGCTGTGTACACGGCTCTGCCCTGGGGGGGACCACGTGCACTCTGAGGGTTCCATGCCAGCGGGACAAGCTTTCGGAGTCAGCCCTGGAGGGAGCTCAGCGGTCAGGCTGACCCCAATCTGCCGCTCCCCGGTGCTTCGGAAAGCACAGGATTCTCTGGCCCTGCAGTCTGGCCGTTGCACAGCCAAGTTTAAACGTGTTGGTTCCTCCATGCTGGGATTCCCTCCTAGCCCGTTCCACTGCTTCAACTGCAGAGCTGGCTCTGACCCTGCTCTTCCAGAATCCCAGGCCTTCTGAAAGGGCTGGAAGGCTCATTTTGCTGGCTTCCCAGTGGCACTCTTGTGAAGTCCTCCTCAGTCTCCAAAGGGTCATTTGAAAAGGTCCTCCTCCCTGCCCCCTCCATCTGCTGGCTGCAGGCTGGCTCTGTGGCAATGCACAGAGCACAGCTGCTCCCCCTGCCCCGGGGTAAGCAGGATCAGTCAGGAGAGGGCCAGCTGTGCCGTGTTCACAAACCATCTCCAGGTCCACAGGCTGAGCCCAGAAAAGGTGTCCTTGTCTCCCAGGCTGCACATCCCATGAGGACTGGTGAGACACACTCTGCTCATGAGAATCACTCAGGGACACGGAGATGCAAGCTTCATCGTAACACCTGCTTCCACCAGCACCAGCACAGGGTCGGCTCAGACGGCGGGTCTGCAGAGCCGAGAGTGGGTTCCAGGCGGCCGTGCGGCACTGTGGCTAATTCTCTGGGTGGGATGTGCCCATCCCATACTGGAGTGCCTGCTTCAAGTTCTGGCTGTGCTGCTTCTGAGCCAGCTTCCTCCTAATGCACACCCTGGGAGGCAGCAGGTGATGGCTCAGGTGCTTGGGTCCTTGCCACTTGTGTGGAAGAACCAGATGGAGTTCTGGGCTTGTGGCTTTGGCCTGGCCCAGCCTTGGCTGCTGTGGATATTTGGGAAGTAAACCAGTGGATGGAAGACATTCTCTCTCTCTGCCTTTCAAATAAAGTAAAAAAAAATAAAATAAAAAAAAATTTTTAATTGGTTCTGTAGCATCGGCTCCAACCACGTATTTCCTTTGGCTGAATTCTTTGATCCCATTCACTGTCAGTTTCTCACTTATACCAGGAGGGTAATGAGGATGTGCCCTACTCACGGGGTTGCTGGGGGGTTAACTGGGGATGGAGGTCAGACAGCGCAGAGTCTGGCTCTTGAAAAGGACCAATAAATGTCAGCCACTGTGACGTCCGCCTAACGCTGCATCAACCACAGGGCAGCTCCCACCTCCAGCCAGAGGAGCCCTGCTCCTTCCCGCTTGTGTTTAACTCCTTCCGCATGTGAGTCATGTCTCCTTCAGAATGTTTTCCTGCATTTTATGATCTCGGAGAAACCCCAGGGGTTCAAAGCTAAGGCAGGACAACAGTGTATCTAAGTTGTCTTGCCAACCCCAAACCAGATTCATGCAGGTCAAGCTTCATTACCAAGTCCTTTTGAGGAGTCCCAAGAAGAAAGACCACAATTCTGAGATGCAACTCAATGGCAGACAAAGAGGCCTAACTGTACAACATCAGTGTGGAAGGGACTTTCAGCACCAGTTCCCATCATCTGTCTTTTACACAGCCACTAACAGAAGTCCAGAGAGGGAAAGAGATGGATACAAAGTCACACAGCAATTCTGCGCAGGCAGGGTTGGACCAAGCCGGTTTCCTGAAATCCCAGCCTCGGGACTTTCCGTGCCCCCACACAAGGGGACAGCCGTCTTCACGCTGCGACGGGGAGGAGGGGCTTGTCCTCACTTCCCAGAGTTGTACTCCAGCAGCGTTGTAAAGTCAAGAGCCTCATAAACATTACCTATTAAGGCTTCTTGGAAACCCAGGTCACAGCTCCTCTGGGTCATGGGACATGAGCTGAGCATCCAGCGAACAAACAGAGGGTAACGTTACATTTTTCACTTCGTTTAGGAAACCTGCCTTCTAATTATAGGATTTGTTTAACAGTCCTGGGTGGTTTATAAAGACTTGGAGTCAGCCAGCGGTTCTGAAGGCTGGCTGAGGAGTGTCAGACAGGGTGACCTGGGCCGGGGCCTCCACAGCACAGGGACAGACAGACAGACGAGCAGGATCACCAGAAGCCAAGGCCTGGAGGGGCTACTGCAGTCAGTGTCCCTAATTCCGCTAGCCAGGTTGCTCCTCCCGGGCAAAGCCTGTGTGCCGACTCCCCTGTGACCTTGACTCCTTCCTGTGTGGGTGGTGAATGGTAACGCATTCTACAGCAGGCAGGTGAAGTGACTGCCACATTACTCTTGTCGCTGTGTCACAGTCAGCTCTCCCAAGAGCAGTCACAGTTAGCACCTCCACTCCCCCCAGCCAAACGAAAAATAACCTAGGGCCCAGTTCCCTCACCATGGCCCTCACTGTAGATGGATGCATTATCTAAGGGAGTAGCAGTCCTTATCTTGGAGGTGGGGGCGGGAGAAGGGGACGGGGAGGGAGGTGAAAGCTGCTGAGACCCGGGAGCTCCACGGGCCTCTCTCACAGCACAACACTTGAGATTTGACTCACCTGCCACCCTGTCACATCCCCTCCTCACTGGGGACTCCACTGTAAAGTCAGCCTAGGCCCCCACCACTCAAGGAAACCCCCTAAACTCCCCAGCTCACGGCCCCTCCATTCCCGGGTTAGCACAAGTGCGTGTGCACACCCAGACTCGCGACACACTGAACCCTCCCAGTCCCTTGCACAACCTGACTCCACACTCCTGTAGCCAAGCCAGTGGTTTCCAAAGCACGATGTCGTGCAATGCTTGGGGAAACTATTAGGGGCCCTATCTTCTACCCTCTCTAGTTTCTTTTTTTTATTTTGCATGAAAAGAATATCCAGAATACATCAAAAAGTTCATAGAAAACTAAATGAAATATTAAATATATTGGGTGCCAAAACATTTTTTAAATCCATGCACATTTTTTTTTTTTCCGACAGGCAGAGTGGACAGTGAGAGAGAGAGAGACAGAGAGAAAGGTCTTCCTTTTTGCCATTGGTTCACCCTCCGATGGCCACTGCGGCCGGCGCATCTCGCTGATCAGAAGCCAGGAGCCAGGTGCTTCTCCTGGTCTCCCATGCCGGTGCAGGGCCCAAGCACTTGGGCCATCCTCCACTGCCTTCCCGGGCCATAGCAGAGAGCTGGCCTAGAAGAGGGGCAACCAGGATAGAATCCGGCGCCCCAACCGGGACTAGAACCCGGTATGCCGGCGCCGCAAGGCGGAGGATTAGCCTGTTAAGCCACGGCGCCGGCCACACATTTTTCAATAGCATGTGTTTTCTATTAACTTGAAGAATCCTCACATTAGTTTAATAGCACTTTATAGAATTTGTAAGATTTTAACTTCTTAAGGTAATGAAAAATTTTTAACTGAACTTGACTACTGAGAGGTATTTGAAATCCGAAGGGTCTGGGGCCCGGGGACCAGTGTTCTGAACTCTGAGCCTCCTGGCAGGTCTGGCAGGAACAGGGAGACGAGCTCCCAGCCATGGAGGTGCTGAGAACTTCAGCCACGGTGATGCTACCCATAGACTCTGCCCCTGTTCAGAATCCCTGGCCTTCAACACACAGACAAAACAGCTCTGGCTCCCAGGCCCCACTGTTGGGGCAGAGCAGGGAACTCTTCTCCTTCTCTGGAGTTTCAGGGGAGCATAGCTTACCCACATCAGTCCTGGGCACCTAGCCGGGCTCCTAACCAGGCTCCCTTCCTTCCCCCTGGGGGACCACTCCCAGGAACACAAGGCGGGCAGGGGTGCAGGCCTCCCACAACTCCACCATCCACAGTGACTTTCCAAGCCCAAAGGTCACCGTTATTACCCAGAAGGACTTATCATTGGCCTTGACCGTCCTCAGACACCAGCCTTCCCGCAAAGACAGTCCTCCTCCTCCTCCCCAGCCCTGGTCCCTGCCCCAGGTCCCCAGGCTTTGCTGTCACTCGGCAGGCCTGTCAGTTTCAGCAGACAGGAGAGCGAGTTTTCACTCATGACAGCCTCCACGGCGGGGGACTAGTCACAAATGCACCAATCCTGGGGTGCATCTGATCCCACTGCTCTTGGCACCCTTTGTCCACCCGTCCATTCCACAGAGACCTCTCACTAGGAAACGAACAACTGACACCTACAGTGGACACCTCTGTCACGCTGCAGCCACTCCAAGGCTGGGGCAGCCCTCCAGGTACGCAATGCTGTGACGCCCAAGAATCACGCCTCAGAAAAGGAAGTCAGATGCGGAACCCTGTGAACAGGACACCTGCTCGCACGTACACGGGTAGGTGGATGTGCCTGCATTTGCATGGAGACTCTGGAAGTATTCACAAAACTGACAACAGCCATGTTCTCCAAGGAGTTGAGGGCGTGCCAGTATCTTCACAGTACACCCTTTGCATCTGTCTGATGGTGGCACTGTACAGAAACCTCTATCCAAACAATTAATACTATCATTAGATAAAAGCATAACCACCTGTCACTGTGTGATATGGGACACTGCCTTTTTCTGATTCTCAAGCTGGGCCCAGAAAGCCTCCCCTTTATGAGTCAAACAGGTCACCTGAAGTTATTCATTCCAAAACTGGACTAGTCACAGCCTGTGTGTGTGCAAGTATGTGTGTGCACTGTGCATGTGTGTATGTGTATGTGTGTGTGCATGGGTGTGTATGTGTGTGTGACAGCTTCCCCTTCACTCCCTCAGAAGCAAGTGAGGGGCCGGCGCTGTGGGAAAGCAGGTAAAGCTGCTGTCTGCAGTGCTGGCATCCCGTATGGGTGCAGGTTCGAGTCCCGGCTGCTTCACTTCCAATCCGGCTCCCTGCTAAAGCACCTGGGAAAGCAGCAGAAGTCGGTGCAAGGCTTTGGGCCCCTGACCCAAAGTGCAGGAAGCTCCTGGCTCCTGGTTTTGAGTCGGTCTAGCACCAGACGTTGCGGCCATTTGGGGAGTGAACTAGTAGATGGAAGATCTCTGTCTCCCTCTCCGCCTCTGCCTCTGTAACTCAGCCTTTCAAATAGATAATAAATAAATTAGATTATTTTAAAAAGAAGCACATAAGTCAACTCTTTAATTGCACAAACGGAAAAACTGAGGTACCATTTGGGGAAATGGTTCTCTCAGTGTTGTCCTCTGAGTGGTTCTGAACCCAATCTCTGAGCTTTGCTCACACTGTTCCATGTGCTTTGAGTGCCCTTCCCTGCCATTTACACACTGAGTTCGAGTGTTCTGTTTCTAAGATGCTTCACAGATGCCCATTGAGAAGCAGGTACCCAGCTAGCCCTGTGCACCTGGGCACGGCACACATCAGTAATCGGCTGTCTGCTCCCTGCCTTCTCTGGCAGACGGTGGGAGCACCCTGAGAGCAGGGACTTGGTCTTCACCTCTGGGGTACCAGGCCTGGTTTAGGGCAAAGCCCAGAACAGGAGCTCAGTATGTAAGACCTGACTACTTCAATGAACAAATGCATCCATGCATCGACTCCTGCTTCTGACATCTTTTTTTAAAAATGCCTTCTTCTATTCAAAGTATATAAGTTATTTTTAATTTTCAAATTTTTATTTATTTGAATTTATTTGAAAAGAAGAGAGGCAGATAAATGTCTTCCAACTGCTGGTTCACTTCCCAAATGCCAGGCTGAAGCCAGGAGCCAGGAACTCAATCTAGGTCTCCCACATGGGTGGCAGGGGCCCAAGTACTTGAACTACCATCTCCTGCCTCCAGGGTGCACAATAGCAGAAAGCTGGAATTGGAAGTGGAACCTGAGACTTGAACCCAGACACTCCCATATGGGATGCGAATGTCCCAAGCAGGGTCAACCACTGTGCCAAACGCCCACCCCTTGAAATCTTGTGCTTCAGAGATCTCTCACATCACCTAATGTAGCACTTTTTATACAATAAATTTTTTAAACGAATTTGTTTGAGAAAAGAGAGCAGCAGACATAGATAGACACAGGCCCCAAGGGGCTGGCCATGGGAGAAAGCAGCCCTGTGCAACACAGCCCACTCCCTGAAGACCTCCAGAGCGCTGCCCACACTCTGCCAGGTGGGCAGGGAGTAATGACCTTGTTCACAGGTGGGGCAGTGGGAGTCCCACCCATGCAAGAAGTCTGTCGAACAGTGAGGTCAAGGGCTTGGCCTCCTGGCTCAGTTCCCTTCTAAAGAGTTCACCAATCAAGGCCAGTGTTGTGACTCAGTGAGTTAAGTCACCACCTTCAAAACTGGCATCCTGGTTTGAATCCTGGCTGTCTTCTTCCAGTCCAGCTCCCTGCTAATGGACCTGGGAAAGCATCTGATGATGGCCCAAGCACTTGGGTCCCTGCATCCGTGTGGGAGACCTGGTTGGAGTTCCAGCTTCCTGGCTTCAGCCTGTGGCTATGCCATTAGGGGAATGAACCAGCGGATGAAAGATCTCTCTCTCTCTCCCTCTACCTCTATCATTCTGCTTCTCAAATAAATAAAATAAATCTGCAAAAAACCAATCTACCTATCATTGGAGGATAATCTTAGGTCTTGGTTACCCATACACAAATACACAGGACACAAGCAGGGAAAGTGTTGGTGGCAGGAAATTGGTCTTGATTGGGAGGAGATAACTGTTTGAAAATTCTTAGCAAGAAACACTCAAGAAATGGATTTGAGTGGGACAGCTTTGTGGGACCAGTTTGAAAAGTTAGTTCTCTTGGCCGGCGCCGTGGCTCAACAGGATAATCCTCCACCTAGCGGCGCCGGCACACCGGGTTCTAGTCCCGGTAGGGGCGCTGGTTGTTCCTCTTCCAGTCCAGCTCTCTGCTATGGCCCGGGAAGGCAGTGGAGGATGGCCCAAGTGCTTGGGCCCTGCACCCCATGGGAGACCAGGAGAAGCACCTGGCTTCTGTCTTCGGATCAGCGCAGTGCGCCGGCCACAGCGCACCGGCCGCGGCAGCCATTGGAGGGTGAACCAACGGCAAAGGAAGACCTTTCTCTCTGTCTCTCTCTCTCTCACTGTCCACTCTGCCTGTCAAAAATAAAAAATTAAAAATAATTTTAAAAATTTTTTAAAAAGTTAGTTCTCAGCATGTAGAGTATGCTAATGACCATGGTCACAGCAAAGTTTGTTAAGTGATGGTGGGGCTTTGTGTCTGGAGGTCTGATTAGCTGGGCTTGTCACCCTATGAGTTAATGATGGGGCCAGGGCCCTTGGCACCACCTCCTGATTTCTGCACCCCTGGCTCAGGTGCCCAGAGGCAAGAATTTTTTATTCCCAATGTCTGTCTTTTAAATAAAAGGATTGATTGATTAAATGATTGATTGAAAGGCAGAATTAGAAAAACCTTCCATTTGCTGGTTCATTCCCCAAATAGTCACGAGGACTGGGAACTCATCTGGGTCTCCCACATGGGTAACAGGAACACAAGTACTCAAGCCATCTTCCACTGCCTTCCCAGGTACACTAGCAGGGAGCTAGACTGGAAGTGGAACAGCTGGGGCTCGAACCAGCACTCATGTGAGATGCTACCCCTGCGCCACATTGTCAGCAGGCATGAAATTTTTACAAGCTGCAAAGAGAGTAGCGCTGGGGTGGCAAGTGGAGGCTCCTAGATTTAGGTCAGGGACCTGAGGGGTTGGCACTACGTCTGTCCCATTCTATATCCAGATGCCTTTGTGGCTACAGAGCTTGGTGAGCTGAACTCCACGTCTCTCAGAGGCAGGCTGCATTGCCGGTGCTCACTGTGGCTGCAGGCAAGCACCCTGCTGTGGTCTGTACCCTAAATTGTCCCACTGGCCTGTTCAAGGAGGGACTGTGTCCCCTACCCCTCACCCCCACATTCATGTGTTGAAGTCCTAAGCCCTGGCACTTCAGCATTTGACCTTATTTGGAAATTGGGTTGTAGCAGATGTCATTAGTTAAGGTGAAGTCACACTGGGCTAGGGTGGGCCCCTAATCCAACATGACTTGTCCTTATAAAATGAGGAAACTTGGAGACCAGCACGTGTGGAAAGAACACCAAGAGAACATGAGGGCAGAGACCTGGTGGTGCACCTGCTGCATGGTCCAGCTCAAGCCGAGAGCCAGCCCTCACCCCTCTGCCGCTCCACAGCTTACAAGATGCCAGCCCACCTTGCTGAGCACAGATCTTCCTTACTCAGTCCACTGAGTCAAACACCCATCTCTTCCAGAACATCCCAGACACACAGGAAGCACACATTACCAGCCGCCTGTAGTCAAGTTGACGCAGAGCTAACAATCCCCTGCCAGCTCTGAGGGAGTAGCTGCCCTGTGAGGACAGCTCCATGGGGTGGTCTGAATCGTCCCAAGGGTCCCACCTGCAGTCCACATCTCCATCCTTCCCATCTGGGTAAGGACCACATTCCTAGTAGCAACTGCCTTTCTGCTTAAAAGAACAGAAGCAGGTTGTTTCCTACAACTGGGCCCTGACTCGTAAGGCTTCATCACATAAACGCATCACATTTTAGTTTCGCACACTTGGCATACCTGGGTTCCAAGGAAGCTGCCACGCCTTTTGGGTGCCTTTTATAAACTGATAGTTGCCTTTTTCCCTGGCAGTGAAAAATGACAAATGCCAGTGGAAATCAGGAAGGCAATCACATAAGAAAACTGTATCAAAGTAAGCCCAAATCCCCCAAATTCCCACCACCCTGAGATAACCTCTACTCTTACAAGGTTACATCAAAATGTTCATGGAAAATGGAATTAAAAGATAAGTTTATTTTCAGAAATTTTGAAATCCATGTGTATGAAAAGTTGTCCAAAAAGCAACAGGAAATGAGTAACGTGAAAAAACTATGCATGGATCTCAAAGTTTTTGCACAAAAAAAAAAAAAAAAAAAAAAAACAACTTACCTGTTAATTTTATTTTCCACAAACTTTTTGAAGTACACTTATATTTTTTGAACATGTTTCATCCATCAGAGAGTGCATTTAGACACACATGTATGATCCAAGCACACTGTCATGTGCAAACCAGGTGCTCCTGTTCAGGTGTGATTCCTGTGGCATAGCTGGGCTCAGGGGCTCAAACGTTCAAGCCTCATGTGCAGCAGGAAGTCTGCTGTGCAGCCCAGCTGCTCCCTGCGAGCTTCTTGCACACAGGTGTCTCCTGTCTGCACAGGTGTCTTGATGGGGAGCTGACAGATAAAGGCATTGACTGTGGTGTAAGGACATGAATTGACTGAGCACCAGCTGAACTCAGTGAGTAACATCCTGAGTTGTGGGTCAAGTTCACAGCCCCCAAAGCAGACAAAGAGGTAGAAACTAATGTTTCTCCTCGACCAGGGAAGGCTTCCAAGCCAACTCCACCCAAGGCCCTTCAATGGCAGCCTTTCCCACTCCCTGTCAGCAATCCATGCATGGAGTCACAAAGATCTGTGAGACTGTGCAACCCCACTGCTCCCTCCTGCACAAGCATGCTTCCCTAGGGGCAACACAGGTCTGTGAGCCGCTTCTCCAGGACACTGGGGCGACCCGCTCATCCCCTGCAGTCCCTCCACACCGACTTAGACACAACACAAATCCAGCCTCCAGCAGAGCACCCTGCTACACAGACGTCACTTCACCTGAATGGGATCGTGCCGTCTGCCTCCTGCACCGCGATATTAAATGAGCCTTGCTACTGGGGTGTGGCCAGCTTTCTACACCGCGCTGTTTTTGAGAAATCGATCTGATTGCAAGGCAAGTAATTACAAAAGTGTCATCCCTGATGGTCTAGCCACTCATCTGCCAGATTCACACCCCATCGACCAAAGTTCTGGGCTCACTGAATGGAACATACGGGCTTTAATTATTTACGCAGGAGGTACAGCCTTTTCTAAAACATAGTTGTTTCCCAACTGGTCACCTCTGAGCTTTCTGCCTTCTGGGTTGAACTGGTATGAAATCAGGGCTGGAGGTTGGGGTCAGGCTGGGGGTAAGAACATGCAGTGTGAGACAAAGTCTATAGGATTTCAGGGCTAGCAGGGATTTGCTAAGTTATCTTCAAGCCTCTACTCTCACCCCTTTAGTGACACAGAACTCACCACTTTACCAGGATGACCCATGAGCTCTTTATACCCTCGAGTAGCTCCACTGACGACAAAAAAAAAATTTCCTGGGACCGGCAATGTGGCAGAGCACCTGCAATGCCAGGATCCCATATCGGTGCTGGTTCATCTCCTGGCTGCTCTACTTCCGATTTGACTCCCTGCTAATGGCCCAGGAAAGCAGTGGAAGATAGCCCAATTGCTTGGGACCCTGCAGCCGCCTGGGAGACCCAGATGAAGCTCCTGGCTTCTGGCTTCAGATCGGCACAGCTCCAGCCGTTGTGGCCATTTGGAAAGTGAACCAGCGGATGGAAGATCTCTGTGTGTGTGAGCATGCCTCTGCCTCTCTGTAACTCAACCTTTCAAATAAATAAATAAAAATCTTTAAAAATAAAAAAATGGGCCAGCGCCACGGCTCAATAGGCTAATCCTCCGCCTGCGGCGCCGGCACCCTGGGTTCTAGTCCTGGTTGAGGCGCTGGATTCTATCCTGGTTGCCCCTCTTCCAGGCCAGCTCTCTGCTGTGGCCCGGGAAGGCAGTGGAGGATGGCCCAAGTCCCTGGGCCCTGCACCCGCATGGGAGACCAGGAGAAGCACCTGGCTCCTAGCTTCAGATCAGCGCGGTGCGCCAGTCACAGCACGCCAGCCACAGCGGCCACTGGGGGGTGAACCAACAGAAAAAGGAAGACCTTTCTCTCTGTCTCTCTCACTGTCCACTCTGCCTGTCAAATAAATAAATAAATAATAATAAAAAAATAAATAAATAAAATAAAAATTAAAAAATCAAAGTCTGTCCTGTGTGGATCTCAACTCCATTTTCCTAAAGGTTCTGGCTGTACCATTTAAAGATCTTCCTGGTGGTTCTGCAGAGAGGCAGAGGCAGCTCCCCAGGCCCCAAGAGTCCTCCATGCTCCGGTTTCCCTCACCCTCCTGTGGTGGGTTTCTCTCCCCGCTGATTTAACGCAGCATTGGAGGACACAGAACACACAGATTCAAAGACAGCTCACACCCAGCTCCCTACAAGAGCCTCTCTTGGCCTGGCAGAAAGCCTTCCCCGCCCCCCCACTCCCACCCCACGCACTGCGTCAGAGCCTGCTGACCTGTTTCCCCTGGGGATGGAGGGATTTCAAGCTTGCCTCTCCGTAATCTAGAAAGAAAACCAGTTCACGCAGTGGTACATCCCTGTGAGGCACTCTGAACTCCCAAGAGAGAGGGAAGACAGGAAATAGAAGCAGCCCCCACAACAGCTGGGCCAGAATGACGGAGACCGCATCACACAGGGCTGCTGTCTCCTTAGCCTGGGCAGATATGTGAGTGCTGGGATGCTGCAGCTCTTCTGACGTCCTGAGACGTGTCTCCAGGCTTCCGCAGTTCCTTGTCTTGACTGCCGTGGACTTTGTCCACCAAGCCCAAACGCCCAGGTGTAGCTGACTCCAGTGCCCAGCCAGGTGCAGAGTTCTTGGGCCTGAAGTTTTTCTCATCTGTCTTGGTGAGGAACTGTGTAATGTCTATACAAGAGCACACACAATCTCCACAGTGGGTTTTCCACAAACCTGATGGTTCTATTGGATCTGTTGGAGGGGCTGTGGAGGGTTAAGCTGGGACACTGTGCCAGGGTAGGGAGTGAGGTTTACAAGCCTTCCCTGCCCCACAACCCTGCACCTGCATCCCATGAACACATCTTGATTCAGGAAGGCAGGGCTGGCACTAATGGCGAGTCTGCTGTGTGCCAGGCTTGGGCATAATGGCCCTTAATAAAGTCTAACACGGATCAAACGCTTACTCCAAAGAGGGCACTGGGCTCCACCCTGCCTGTGCAGTGCGGGGCAGCAGTGGCGGGTGCTGTCTTGTCTTTGAACCCTCCTTCCCAGGATGGGGGTCTTCCCAGATGTTAGCTCGCAGAAGAGCTAACCCAGAGCCCCACCGTGAGGAGCTGTGGGAGCAGAGCAGAAACACCCCCAGGACTACGGGTGCCCCCACCAAGCCCTCATGGCAACAAGGCAAGGCAGGTGCCACTGGCCTCATTTGACAGAGGAGGAAAGGGAGGTCGGGGTGGCCCAGGCGCAGCTGCCCAGGCCTGGCAGCCAGGAGGCAGAAAAGGCAAAGACAGGTGCATGTGGTCTCCTGACCCAGAGGGAGCCAGCTGGGGAGGGGACACAAGGAAACTGGTGCTCACCTGTGCGACAGGGGGGGCCCACAGGTCAGGGACAGGGTCTGATTCTGCACCCCACACCGGGCTGGCCTCACTCAGAATGGCCCAAGGCCATGTTTGGAGAGAATCCTGGGGCTAGCAGCAGGCAGAGCCCAGCCTCGGGCCCAGAGGGAGCAGGCAGAGAGGCAGCAGCCCTGTCCAGGCCAGGGTCTGTTGCATGGTGAGAAGCCAGGGGCACAGCCCAGGGGTGTCACGCTTCCATGGAAGAGCTGGACAGCGAGAAACTAGACCCACACACCCGCCCACCAGCACGGCCCATGGCGAGTCCTGTGGGGCTGTGGCAGGTGCACCACAGCGGCCAGGGAGCAGACAATAGGAGATAGGGAAGGAGCTGGGAAGGTGGCACTTTTGGTAGAGAGAAGTGCAAATGCCCAGGGGCACTCGAGGGCTTAGGAATCTACAGGAGGCCAAGGTGGCCCCAAGCCCGAGGGAGGAAAGCACCCTGTGGCAGCCTTGCTGTGTGCCGGGGTAGGTCTGCCGCCTGGGACCAGGGGTGACCTTCCAGGATCCCAGCTTTACTTCCCCATGGTCTCCCACCCTCCACCATTCCCATCAGCCTTTGGACCCCAGAAGCCAGGACTGGCATCTTCCCCATTTGAGGCTCCCAGAAAAGTCTCTGAAGTCCCCTGCAGCCCCCAGGACACGGGGTCTGGGGAAAGGAAGTTCCCACACACAGCTTCTCCCAGGGAGTTCGCGCGTGTTCCCAGGCTGACAACTGGCAGCCCTCAGCACTCATTCCCCCTTCCTCCTCCTCCTCCTCCTCCTCCCTTCGTCCCTCTCTCTCCTACCCCCTCCTCTGGCTTAATGACTTCCACATGGGCCTCTGGCGGCTGAAGCCAAGCCTCCCGGCATTGTCTGAAATCTCCAAATTTAGAAGAAATATGAAAATTGTCAACCACTCCTTCCTTAGGGGGTAAAAGCAACATTCGGTACTGGGGGGCAGGTCAAGGCGAGGCGGTCACGTGGCTGGCGCCTGGGCCAATGGCGGGCCCTGGGAGGACACAGCACCCGCCTCGCCCCAGCACGGGGCTTGCCTCTTCAGCTCATATAAGGTAAAAGGCAGAGAGCCCTCCGTGGCCAGGGAGCCGCGGGCAAGGGGCGCAGGGGAGGGGGGCCAGGTGCCAGCCACTTAAAAATGTCCCTGTGGTGGTGTGGGGTGCCAGAAGCTGGCTCAAGTGAGTTAAGAAGCAGTGACACCCCCAACCTTCCCCCAGACAGGCCGGCCCCCATCTCCAGGCCCCCCAGGAACCCTACCTGGACCAGACTCCTGGAGAGGTAAGGACCAGCGGCATGCGTGGGGTCGTGGGGTTGGTGACCGGGGCCCCCTCGGGAGACAATGCTCTCTCACAAACCACTCTGGGCCTCAGTTTCCCCTTCTGTATGAGGAATGGACTCATTCATGTCTAAGCGCCTGTCCAGCCCTGCTGAGCTCTACTTCTGCGTCCTTGTGGCTTCCCAGATGCCCTGTTGGCACGGATCAACTGGGGCAGAAAGGGCAGCAGGCGTGGGCCCCTGGGAGCCCCAGTCTGGGCTGGCCTCGGTGCTCCTTTGCATTTAGAACTTGTTACTTGTTGTTATGCAAGGTTTTGATTTCACAGCCCCAAAGGCAAGGAAAGAGGCTTTCCAGCCCGTGTTTCAGGAAAGAGTGACGCGGGAGAGCGATTAAGTCCAGGCTCCTGCAGACAGGCGGAGAGTTCCCGAAGGCTGGGGTGCCGGGGCGCACAGTGCAGCGGGAAGCAACCCTGGCTGGGGGACCATGGTGACCTGGGCTGCATGGCCCTGGGCATGCCCTGCCTCTCTCTGGACCGGGCGCCCCATCTAAATTACGAGGCCACTGGACAAATGGTCTCTGTGTAGGATGTGGCTGCTGAGCTGTGTGAGCCTTGGTGTTGGGAGGCCCCCAGGGGGTTGCTGAGCCTGCGCTCTGGCCACCGGCTTAGAGCCTGGGCAGGTACCAGTGCCCAGGCGAGCCTCTGGAGGCTGGCCTGAGCCCATGGAAAGGGGCTGCGGGGGTCTAACTACAGGCTTGGCTAGTGAGCAGCCCACAGTCCCCGAGGCCACAAGGAAGAGGCTGATCTCTGGGCTCACGGAGGCTGGAGTGAAGGGCCTCAGAGTGGGACAGGGACAGGAAAGCCAGTGGAGAGCTTCAGGGGCTGGGGTTGGGGATGCCGAGGAAGGCACCATGGGAGGCAGGGCTGGGTGGAGGCTAAACACTGGGACTTACAGACAGAGCAGGCAATGAGGAGTCAGGCTCCTTGGGACACACTCTGGCCACCCCCAGGGCCCAGAAGGGAAGGCAGTCTGGCCCACAGGCCCAGGCAACAGTGTGGGTCCAATTCGGGCTTGTTTCCTTCTGGGTCCAGTGACTTTGGGCAAGTCCCTTGCCATCTCTGAGCCTGTTTCCTGCTCTGTAAAACAATTCTGTCTTAAGGAGGGAGGGATGTATGCACACAGGAGCCAGATCAACGGGGCAATGTGTTGCAGTACTGTGAGACTCCTCACCCCATGTGGGGTGTGATGACCTTGGCAATGCTAAGAAGTGGGAATGAGACCCCGCCGAGCAGCCTCCAGAGCTGCTGAAGGGAGACCTGGCTCTGGAAAGAGGCAAGAAGAAGGCAGAGGCCAGGGGCCCAGAAGAGCCATGGGCTTGCAACACCCGAGGTGGGGTGGAGTCTTCCCGCCTGCACTGATAAGGCATAGGATGGGCAATGCGTCTCCTGGAGGACCGGGTCAGAACCACTGCACAGCTACTGTCAGCAAGTCCTGGGGTGGGGTCTGGGAGTCTGCGTTACACGCTCCCAGGAATTCCTGTGCATGTGGAGTTCTGGGAATGCTGGGCTCCCAAGTGGCCCGGGACCTTCCCAGTCAACTGAGGCAACTGACTCCATGGGGGAAGCACAGGTTCGCGTCACATAGGCACCTGCAGGCAGAGCTGGGTCAGAGCCTACCTCTTGGCCAGCCGGGGGACCCCTGGGGTGGGAAGAATGAGAATTATGTTGCTGTCATTTGTGGGGTGCTTATGGGTACAAGCACTACCTGCAGCCTTTACATGAGTTATTTCACTTAATCCTTGCAGAACCTTGCAATGTAGGTGCAATTGTTATCCCCACTGCACGTGAGGTACCTGAGGCACAGAGAGGTGAAGCCGTTTGCTAAGGTCACATAGCTCATAAACGGTTAAGCCCGGATATAGTAAGCTACTGCCCCAGGCCACTGTCTAGCTGGAGACTGCTATCCCTGTCCTGCCCCTTAGCCACCCAAGAAATTCCTGGGGAGCCCTCAGCATATACCGCATGGGGGGACAGAACATGTGCACAGGGCTTTCCAGGAGCCAGGTTCTGAACTGAATTGCTAGCATTATCATCTGATTCTCCAACACCCCGAGTTTATGGAGAAGGAAACCTTGGATTCTCCATGGTTAGGAACTAGGAAGGAGCCAGGGGGATCTGAACCCATCCTGTGCCACTGCAGGATGCCGACTCCAAGCCCCTGCACCCCTGCCCCACAGGGAGCTGTAACACAGAACCCCTTACATAGGTGAGGCCACGAGAGCGCTGCACCCGAGCCTGAAACCACACCCTCGCCATCTGAGCTCACTGCCCTCCCTGCAGCACCGCCACTGCCCCAGGATGGGAAGGAGTCTGTCCCAGTCCCTGGAGCCACCCTGCGGCTCTGGGGGCAAAATCTGCCCTCACCCAGCCTGGCCGTGGTGGGATGGGGGCCAACACACACAGCCTCAAGGAATAGCAAGGCCCAGGCCCCCAACCACCCGCGATGCATGCACCTGGCTGTGTCAGAGTCCCCTGTGTGTGAGCCTGAGGGAGATGACCTCTGACATCCTCGCTAGCCAGGCCGTGTCTGGGCCTTGCGTGCCCCTGCAATTCCCCCGCTAACAGTGTCACAGAGCGGCTCACAGAACCGTGGGGAAA
The DNA here is from genome assembly GCF_033115175.1 of Lepus europaeus. Classification (NCBI taxonomy): domain Eukaryota; kingdom Metazoa; phylum Chordata; class Mammalia; order Lagomorpha; family Leporidae; genus Lepus; species Lepus europaeus. Next base: position 130,903,443 of record NC_084830.1, on the reverse strand, counting down.
GTTGTTTCCCAATGGCTGCTGTTCAGAAGGTTCCTCTCTACATCTGCTTGTACACAGAAGCCAGAGTTCCTCTGGGGTTTCTACCTATAATGGGGTGCTGTGCCCTGGGGTGCATGCCAGTGAACCCAGCATCAGATCGCTCTCCAACATGGCTGCCCCGAGCTAGGCTGCCAGCAGCAGTGTGTGCCCACCCGGCTCTGGCACCCACCAGAACTGGTCGGATTGCCTGAAGCAATGGGTTGCACACTTTACCTTGGATATATCAAATGTGTGTATTCAACCATGTCAGGGAGAAACAGAAATGCAAATGCAGGCGCGTGATGTGCAGGAGCCAGGCTCCCGACCATGTGGGCATCAGGAAATTCGCCCTGCCCACACCATGCGGCAGAACAGCCCAGGGCATGGACAGAGTGGGAGCAGGCACTGCCCGTGCGGCCCTTCCCACCCAGCAGGCTGCAGTGGCCGTGGTCCAATCAGAGGGAGACCAGGGCAAGGCGGGTGAGCGAGCTGCAGGAGTCGGGGAAAGAGCCCCATGGTTGCCGGCTGCTAACAGCCAGTCTAGACAGGCCCCACGGGGCTCCCCTGCGTGTTGCAGAGGGCGGGCAGCCCCTCCCTACTTGCGAAAGAGACTTGCTGGCGGCAGCATTTCGGCTCCGGAAACCTGTGCTGTGACACGAAACATGGCCATTGCTCAGTGGTGATCACCCGCTCCCTCGGCCCCCATGGGCCAGCGAGGAGGGGATCGAGGCTGAGCCCAGAGCCAGGCACGTTCTCAGAGGTGGGGGCGGATCCTGTGCCCAGAATGCCAGGGGAACAGGCAGAGTCAGACTACAGCTAGGGCAAGGAGCCAGGCTGCCTGGGCTTGAATCCTGGGCCTGTGGGACCCTGGGCAATGTATTCAGCCAACTGCGAAATAGGCATGGTGGGCAAACCTGACTCAAGTTACTGAGTTGTCCGAGCTCTGAGTGTAAACTCATGATGCCCCGGGATAGTGACTGGCTCAGTAAAAATAACTGCAGGGGATGAGCCCTGAAGGCAGCTTCTTGGGGGTAGGGGTGCCCAACTGGGCTCTAATTCACCTCTGAAGCCTAGGGAATAAACTGCCCTTGCCCCTTCAAAGCTAATCCAAAAACAAGTGCCATGTATCAGGTGCTCCGAGTGCTGGCCTTTTGCCTAGCACTCAGAGGTAAATATTGTGATCACTCCAGGCTTCCAGAGACTCAGAGAGGGTGAGTGATTTATCCAAAGTCACAGAGCTTGTAAAAGGCCAAGCTGGAACTCAAATCCAGGTCTCGTTGACTCCGGAACCAGCCCAGGAGCCCTCTGAACCTGAACCAGTCCCACTTCTCATCTGCCCAATAGCTCGGTCTATAGGAGAGAGGCCTGTTGAAGTGTGAGGCCACCAGCCAAGCCCAGGCCTCTCCTCAGAGACCCCTCCCCTGACCCAGAAAACCTGCATGCTGGAGAACACACTGGAAGCTCCCCTCACCAGGGACACTGCTCTGCTGCCACTGGCTCCCTCCACAACACACACACACTGTCCTCCTCCTCTTCTTTTAGGGAAGCAGGGATGAGCACGAGGTGTCCAGAGTGAGGCTGCCGGCCTGGGCAGGGCATTCGTTGTGGCCATGAAACCACACCTGGCTGGGTAACCAGGCCTGGAGGCCCCTGGCCAGCCTACCTGGAGCCTGCTTGTTGTCCAACAAACCCTGGGGGAGTTCTGCATGCATCCACTGAGATAAGTGGAATAAGAGGTGGAGAAAGAGCTCAGCCATGCTCCGCAGTCAGCACACTGGGGTCAGCACCCCCACCCTGCTGGCTCTGCAGGCTGTGACGCCCCATGGTTGAGAAGGCAAAGGGGACAGCTGAAGTCCTTGTGAGTGTGACAGTGGTGCCCAGGCTCAAAGAGGGAGTCCAGTGGGCAGGGGTGGTATGGGCAGCAGGTGCACTTTGCACAGAGAAGGAAGAGGCATGTAGGCGCAGGTGGAGGACTCTGTGTACAGAGCAGGGAGGCGGGACTGCAGGGACATTCGCAGGAGCACAGCAGAGATGCCCATGGGGCTGGAACCAAGCTCGGTCTAGAAGCTCCACGGAGGTTAGCAAGGTGGGGAAGGCTTGGACCATGGCATGGCTTTAGCAACCAAAGGCCCAGAAACTGGGACAAGTCCTTGGTATCTGTCCCAGAGAGGGAGACTCTCATTTACCTGTTCATGTTCATCCCCAAAGACTTACTCCCCAGTACAGGAGACAGGCTGGGAATCTGGACACTGGGCAACTCTCAAAATGTCAGACAATGGGTCAAGGCAGCCATAGGTGGAATGAGGAGGGACAGGAAGCCCAAGGGCCACAGTCACCATCTCCAAACCTCTTGAGAGCTTTCTGGAAAACAAAGTCTTCTCCTTTGCAGCCTTAGCCGACAGGGCATTAAGCCCCAGAGAGGCAATGGCAACAAGCTGATAGGAAGGAATGAGAAGAGGTGAGCTCTCCATCACCAGAAGTATGCAAGTTTAGCAGAAATGCCAGAGGAGTCAATCACAGGAGGCTGGCCTCCTGGCCTTTCCCACCACTAGCCCGGGACCTCCTCTGCCAGCTGTGGCTGCCTTGGGGCCATTCCCTGCCATCTCATGTCAGATTCCCAGCCAGACATGACGTCAGTTCTGCCCTGTCTTTGCACAGCGGCCTCTTGGGAACCCCTACCTCCCATTTCCTTTCTCTCTGTGTCTGCCTCCTGCCCTTCCCAGGGGACGCCAGGCCTGACCAGAGAGACCTAGAGCTCGACCGTGAGACAGAGTTCCCCAGGGAACAGTCCGCCCATGGCCTTCCACCCGTCAGGAATGAGATTGAGGTGCCCGAGGTTCCCAGGAGTCCCGTTCACACACTGTGCATGGACATTCCAGGAGGGCCTTGGGGAAAGTGCCAATTTAGAACCAAGCACCAAGCAGCTTCCTGTGACGCTCCAACCTCTCCTGGGGGATAGAGGCGGGGCTCACAGGAGGCTGGAATAGAAAGGCAAAGTGCGTACACACTAGGGATGCAGGGACAACCAGGGCATCAGGCAGCGGACAGTCACAAAGATGGGGTAGAGGCAGAGGTCAAGGGGCAGTGAGCCCTCAGCAGGCCAACAGGCATCCTGGACACTCAAGACCAGAGCTGCCTGGGTCCAGGTTCAAGCAGAGCTCAGAGAGTCCACCCAGGAGTACACAGAATGAAGGACAGAGGGTCTTGGGACCGGGGCTTGCAGCAGCCATGGGCAATACTCTGCACACACACATTGACATAAAGCTACAGAGAATCACTGTGTCCATCAGCACCTGCTGACCCCGGTAGATGTTTAATAAATATCCCCAGGGTTGAACGCCAACCTCCTAATGGCACAATCGTTTCAGAGCTGGGAAGGATGCTCAGGGGCCTCGAGGCCTATCTGCTCGGTTGGAGATGCAGACGCCAAATCCCAGCGCAGGGGCTGCCTTGCCCAAATCACATGGCCAAAGGGGATGCATCTTGGACATCTTCCTGGCCTTCTAGTCTCTTCTAGAAGACACTATGGGGCTCCTCATAGCCATGGGCTGGGGGACAATGGACAGGTACCCAGCCAGGATGGAACTGTTCCTAAGAAGTAGTCAGAGATGACAGCAGGTCCTGAGTTCCAGCTGCTGTATCCAGGAAGACCCCAGAAGTGGGCTGGAAAGCTGACCATGGCTACAGGTGGGAAGAGCCAAAGCTGGGAGGGGAAGCCCTGCTTCTATTCTTGGCTCTGCCCCAATCCTCCGTAGGACCTTGAGGCTGGCCTTGCACAGGAGGTCCCCTCTGACCTTGAAGTGTCCCTTCCAGCTGCGGAAGTCGGAAGTTCCGTTTGTGCTCTGCCTCCAGTCTCCCACAGGGCCTGCTCTCCATGGATCTCGCCCCACCTGGGATTCCACTTCCCCAACTCAATTGAGCGAACAGGCCAGGCATGAGAACAAAATGGCGCCAATGGATTCCCCCCAACCCGAGAGTAGCAGCTGCTATGCCCAAGCGTCATTTTCAGCTTTGGAGTTTCTAGAGAGATAAAGAGCTGGGACAGCTCTTGGAATCGCCCCAGTGGGGATAGCTGAGACCAGAGAGGGTCACACAGCAAGTCACGTGTAAATGGGGAGTGGTCTCCTGGCTTCCAGATAAGTGCTCTTCTCCATGACCACACTCCCTCCCACGTATAGAAGACATCAATTTGGACCAAGGCCTCAATTTACCTGGAGCTACAGTTGCTTGCCTGACCTGAGATTTCTTCCTGGAGATGGGGTAGACCAGATGGCTCTAGGAACCCTTCCATCTCAATTCTAGGGATCTATCAGGGTGCGGGGTTTTCCAATGTGACCCCTGCTGACACCGACATCGGCCCTCTCTTCATAGAGGGCAGAGCTACCTGGGCCAGCAAATCCCACCCAGTCACAGCTGCCACCCAGCCCCGACCCCAGGGCTGGGCTCCCGCCAGCAGCACAGGCTCTGCCCAGCTTCCCCCCTGGCGGGTCTGGGTTTGTTCTTACCATAAAAGGACACGCCTGCCTCTCGTGGTCCCTGCTGCCAGCCCCACTGGGGAAAAGGCTGAGCTATTTTTAGAAAACTTCAGGGTTTGCTCCTGAACTCAAGATGGAGCTTGTCTGTGCCTATACCCTGGGATCCCCTCCCCATCTCTCTTCTGCGGCTTCCCTGCCCGGCTCTCCCTCGCATCCCAGCAAGCTCTCTTCCCTGTTCCTCCCCCCTTGCATCCCTCTGCTCTCTTCCTCCCCCTTGCTGCTCCCTCCCCCACTCCCCTCCTTACTGGTGCATGGAGAAAGTAACACATGTGCCCCCCCAGCACTATTTACAACATAAATTCCAAACATCCGCCATCTGGCCCGAGGGAGGGCCAAGAGTTATTTGGAGAAGGAAGTGATGATTATTCCATGTTCAATGCCAAACGGGCGGAAAGGCCCTCTTCTCCCTCCCGCCTCCCTCCAGGGGCCCTTGTGCTAACATCTGACCCTTTTGGATCCCTGGGCAAGGAGAGGTCAGGGTGCTTGCCTAGGTGCACCTCTCTGAGCTCACTGCTCTCCTCTGCATGGGAGACCAGGGTGCTTCCAGGCCAGTGCTCTTAAGACTTCACGGCCAGGAAGTCCGGGTGCAGAAAATCCACTCAGCCTTGGGGAACTGGAGCCTGCTTGGGGCTGAGCAGCAAGAGGTGGGATAAGGGCAGGGGAGTGGGAAGTAGCTGGGGGAGCTCCATCCTCAACCCCTGACGACCAGTCCCACTCCATGGAGATCTACGCTCCTGGTGAGGAGCTTGTCTGACCTGGAAGGACCCTGGACATCATGGAGTCCAGTCCTGTCCCCACTACATCACACCAATGTGCGTCCTGAGAACCAGAGAAGGATGGACGCTCCCCCCACACACACCAATCCTTCCAGGATCACACAGCGTAGGCCACACCCCAACCACTCCCCCATTCATCTTTCTCAGAAGGCACCAGAGGTGTCTCCTTCAGAAAGTGCCGAGAGGGCCCTGTTCCTTAAAAAGAGAATGGGATGGGAGGGAGAACCACTCCCTCATCACAGCACTCAAGGAGCAATGCCAGGGGGAAGAGATAGAACCACCACCAGAATGAGACACCCCCTTGCTTCTGGGGACATGTGGCCCTGGCCAGGTTCCTGGGGGCCTTCTCTGTTCACACACGGAGACTGACATACAGCCGAGAAATGGCAGGTGCCAGGGTTTGGACAGCAGTTTGGGTGTGCCCCTAAGGCCCAGGGGTTAAAGGTCTGGTCCTCAAATTCTGTGTTAATGGTACATGGACCTAATGGTAATGGGTAATGGGTTAATGTTAATGGTAAGTGGATTAAGGGCAGAAACTTAATCCAATCTTGATGTCTGGAGGCAGGGACTTTGAAAGAGATTAGATTCGGTTCGGTTGTTGTTGTGCGGGTGGAGCCTCCATGATGGGGTTCTGGTGGCTTCATGAGGAGACACCACATAGACTCGTGTGAGTGTTCCTGGTTTTGCTGCATCCTGGCGCACCGGGTGGTCCTCCCTCTGCACCTGCTTTGCCATTGCCACCTCTAGCCTCACCAGCAGGCTCAACCAGGGGGCCGCTCAGTCTGACTGTGAACCTCCAAAACCGTGAGCCAAAGCCCCCTCCTTCCCTCATCAGTAACACTTAGTCATGGCGGCAACAAGCTGCCCGGGACACTAGGTCCTCGCTCTGTAACAGTGACGCTGAGAACACAGGATCCACGAGAACGTGTGCTGTGCTGCCTGCAGCTGAGGCCCACTCTGGTGCATACCAGCTGAGGGAGTGCTGTTACCTCTGGGAGCCTCAGTTTCCTCATCTGTAAAATGGGGACAGGATTGGTGCCTAACAAATAAATCAGTAATTGTGAGCTCAGGTGAGAAAACCTTCATAAAACAAGCACTGGGCAAGTACAGGGCACATCAAAAGCACCTGCTGGTGTCATGGCTACCGCGAGTCCCCAGGCGCTAGCTCTCACCACCCTCCCTCTCTGCCCAGCTTGTGCTCTGAGGGGAAGGCCAGGGAGTGGAGCGAGCAGCGTAAGGATCCTGGTCTTTTTGCCTCATCCCAGCCCCCAGGCACAAGCCACTTCCGGTAAGAGTTGAGACTCCAAGCCAGGCAGCTCCGGGCCCCTTGTCTTTCCCGCTTCCCTTTTCCCTGCATGACTCTTGTTCCAGCCTCACGCTGCATTCCCAGGACTTGCTCAAAAGTCCCCGGAGCGCCCTTCCCTGGGGAGGAAGTAGGGAGCGTGTGAGGCTGCTGAACTCAGCCCTGGTGTCAGGGGGCGGAGGGCTCTCTGGGAACAGAGGCCCAGGGAAGCTGTGCAGGGAGGAGGCAGGGAGAGGGGCCCCGGGCCACGGCTCCCACGTTTCTCCGGATGCCTCCCTGGACCCTCACCCTCCCGGGCTCCTCTTCCTCCCCACATGTTGCTCTTCGAGGAAACTACAGCTGTTCTCCGGGGTCTTCCTGTGTGCCTGGAACCCTGCTGGCACATGGCATTTGCCCCACGGGACCTGCACGAGGCTGTGTGGTGGGAAGAGGGGAAGACACGGGCTCTGGGTCCCGCAGCTGCTGAGTGCCGGCGGCGAGGCTCAAAGGCCTGTGTGCCTGATGGCAGGGCCTGTGTCTTCTCTGTTCTCACCCAACACAGGGTAGGAACCCCAGGGGAGCAAAGGCTACAGAACCTACACACGAAGAGGAAATGAAGGGCAAGGAAACCCCTGCCCCCCGCCCCGCCACGAAACTCCCCAGAGAGCCAGGTGTGAGCACGGTCCGTGAGCTCGCTGGGAGCCGGGCCTCAGCCGCTGCCCGCTGCGGGGGCCGTCTGCCTCCCACATGTGGCTCAGTCCCAGCTCCTCGTGTTTCTTGGAAATGAGCAAAGCCGGGGAAGGGCCTGGGGCTTTTGCAATGACCATGACAACATGAGCTTTGGTTGTGGTCATCCAGTCACCCACTGCCCATGGTGGACTGACCGTGAAGAACCTGGGTTCCAGTCTCCCCGAGACTGGCCAGCAGATGACGTGGGCGACTCGCAGTCTCCCTGAGCCTCATCACTCCCAAGAATCATTCCTACCCTCTGGTGGTGGCTGTCCCTCTGGCCTTGGTCACTGTGTGAGCCCCAGGCTCCTTCTTTGTGTGGGAGGCTGACAGTAGGGGTGAGTGTCAGAGGTGCCTCTGTGCACCTACCCCCCAGCCAGCCGCGGCCTGGCTGTGCCGGGAGCGGCCGCTCCCTGCCCCGGAGCTTGGAGATTCTCAGGAGAACCCTTTTGAGGCCAGGCGGCCAAAATGGGGATAATGACTGCCAATGGCTGCTCTCTGCGGCCTGGACAATCGGCAGATTCAGTCCGAGGCTGCTGGGTATCCGCCTCCGAGCCTGGCAGCCGGCTCGGGACTCTCAGTGGTCAGGGCTGCGGCCACAGTACCCTTCTTACAGGGGGATCTGCATTCCTTTCAGGCAGGGGCGCTGGCTGGTGGACCCGGACTTGGAGAGGCAAGAAGCCCAGAGACGGGGCCTCCTGGGGACCAGCGGAGGGCAGGTAGCCCCGGAGATAGACGCGTGAGTGCCCCCGACACCCTGCACCTGCCTCCACCCCACCTGCTCCACGGCCATGCTGCAAGGACCCTCTGCAGTGTCCCGAGTCCCTAAGAACACACTCTCTGACCCGCAGAAGGGCCACACCATCAGGGCTTGCAGAGGAGGCGGGGGAGGGTGTGGAAGGAAGCCCCCCTGATGAGTAGGGGGAGGGAAGGCAGTTCAAGGAGGCTGGCAGAAGAAATGAGCTCCTAAAGAAGGGAAAACCAGCCAGCAGCCAAGCACCCTCCCCGCCCTGTCTGCCGACAGTACAGTGGTGCCAGGACGCATGGTCAGGTCAAGAATGGATTGAAAAACTAGGGAACAACAGCGATCTTCCCTAGAAAGGAGGAAATGGAAGGAAGACCCTGGGCTGTGTGTCCTTGGCTGAGTCACTCAGCCTCTCTGAGCACAGGGCTGATAAACCAGCTCATGGGGCTCTGAGAGCGCTCCTCCCAGGGAGGCTGAGAAAGGCAGTCATCATTTTCACAGCCCATCAAGTGCCAGGGTCCACAGGCACTTTCTGTTAGTGGCAGAAGAGGCAGGCTGAGGGACTGACCCATAAGCCAGGTGGGCAGACTAAGGCCCAGGAGGCTGAAGGAGCTCACCGAGTTGCAGGGCAGCCAGCTGCGGTCAGAGGCACTGGACCTCGTGTGGATGGGAAGAGCGCGGGGAGAGCTGGAAGAGAGCAGAGGCGAAGGGAGGGGAAGGTGGGGTTCCGGAGACGTGGGACAAGGCCCAGGCCTGTCTTACATAACATGGCCCACCTGTTCACCTCGGCACACCCCACACATGTGTGCAAACGTGCACCCCAGCACAGCGCACACCCGGTCACCACTCGCTAGCACATGAGCCTCGGAGACTGGATCTAAACAAATTGGATTAGCAGGGCTGCAGGCACCTCCTCCCCCACCCATCCGGCTGCTAGGACACTAAGCAGGCCTGCAGAGCTGCCAGCTGCGGCCTCTCGGCCCCGCTGACAGTCAGGGCCTGGCTCCCTCCCCCAGCCCGGGCCCCAGGAAGGAGGCCGGGGTCCGAGAGGATGCTGCGATGATGGATGGGGTGAAGGCGGCTCCAGGGCTAGCTCAAGAGCAGACAGGATGTTAGTGCTTTGGGGAGGCCCGATTATGAGCGGTTACCAGCAGCTGACCCCTACTGCCCCTCTCGCCCTCCCTTCCTGCAGCCTCTCCCACGGTCACTGCTGCTGGGCCCAGCCTGAGGCTCCAACCAGAGCCGGGGCCCAGGCTCCAGTATATCCACCCCTCAAAGCTGCGCTGAGCAGGGGGAGGCCAGCTCGGAAGACATCGGCCTCAGGATGAGACCAGGCAGGCCCCTTAAAGGGCGGAAGCACTTGTGAGCCTTCTGAAAGATGGCATCCCAGGGCTTGCTCATCCAGCGTTTGGCTGAATCCTCTGAACGTGTCAGGGAGTCGGGTGTCCACGGCACCGAAGGGACTACTGAGATCTGTTCATTCAGTGATTCCACAGCACCCCTTTCCTGAGACCTGAGCCAGCGCCAGGCCCAGTGCAACGCGCTGGAGACACTGAGATGATGGACGGACAGCCCTGGCTCCCACGGGGTCACTGAGTGGTCTCCTAAGGGCTGGGTCACAGGGCCTCCCTGTTCCTTTCTCCATAAAGCACAAGGCAGTGGCTGGATAGGACCACCAAGAAGAGCCTCAGCCACCAGCCCAGCCAGAACACAGGCCCTGACGTCACACAGCCCTGAGTTCAAATCCTGCCTCGCCCCCTCTTCGGCCATCTTTTCAGTGACTTGGCCTCTTCTAGTCCGTGTTCCCTTCTGCAACATGGGAGCACAGAGCTCCCCCCTCATAGAGCTGCCTGGGAGGACTGATTTTTTTTCCACACCCCCATTTGACAGAGGGAGACACAGAGGCCCAGAGGGAAAAGTGGCTTGGCCAGGATCACACCTTGAGCCGCAGGTGAACAGGACCAGGTGGGTCCCCGCCTCTTGGCTGCTCCTCTGCCCCATCCCTTATGGCCTCGACCTCCTCCTTCCTTCTCCACCCTGAGCAGCCCCATGGGCCGGGGTGGCCAGTGTATGCAGGTGATCACAGACAGGTCCCAGGTGCTAGCTGGGCCCCTGTGGCGGCGGAGCCACAGGTGAACAGAGGTGGCTTCCAGCCCCTGAGTCGCGGGCAGGGTTGGGGAGCGCACACAGGCTCCCAGCCCTGAGCAGCCTGGCCATATAAGGGAAGGCGCTCAGGGAGGCCTGGCCCAGACGCCGAGAAAGCCCAGACAGCCACTGCTTACTTATTTCTCCTTCCCAGCCTCCCTTCACCCAGCCCTCCCTGGAGTTCCCCACAGCAGACAGTGGTCCCCCGGCGCAGGGACGTTTGCTGACGGCTCGCCAAGGAGGGAGAAGCACTCGCCCGGCCGGGAGCTGGCTCCCGAGCTGCCAACAGCCGGCATTCAGAGCCACTGCCAGGTAAGCTGCCCAGGCCGCCTGCTTCAGCTGCCTGCTTTCCCAGAGGGGGTGACAGGGCCCCAGAGAGGAGGGGCCTGCTGACAGCAACTACCCAGATGGCTGATGGAACCCCGGAGGCCCCCTCAACTCCCGCAAGGGAAGGAGGGCCTTGCTGGACAGGGCTGGGGCCAGGACAATGCTGTCTGCTGGCCCAGCAGCTGCCTAAGACAGAGAATCTGCCCATCCTCTCAGCCCAGCCACACTACTTCCTCCTCCAGGAAGACCTCCTAGCCACACCCAAGGGCAGGAACCTCTTTGTCCTCCAAGCCTGGGCCTTCCTTTCTTGGTCCCATTTGGATCTGCCCCTTTCCACCTTGCCAGGGGTGTTTCCTTCTACCTGGGGAAGGATGGCCTCAGATGCGGCCCCTCGGCACTCAGCACACAGCCAAGGCCCGTCCCAAACCAAGAGCACTGGGAGAGGGGCGGGGGAAGATATCTGGCACAGAGGTGAACGCGAGGGTCCTGGGGTCAGCCCTACTGGGTTAGTACTGGCACGGTTCCTCACACTGGTCCCTTGGCCAATTCTCCCCCCAAGGAGCCTTGGGGATGTACAGGATTTGCACGTTCAAAACATCCAAGAAGTGGCCTCTCCTAGACAGTCATCATCTTATTCTAGAGACAAAGGATCAGCACTGGGAGGCTAGAGGAGGGGCAGCAGACGGACACGGAAGCAGAGCAAGGCCGCTGGGCAAGCCGCGTCTCAGCCCCCTCCCCAGCGTCAGCTTCTCCCAGGCGTGAGTGGGACTGACCCCTTGCAGTTCCTGTGTCTAAGCCCAGGAGAGACGCTGTCTGCTGCAGTCGTCCCAGTACACAGGTGTACTACAACCTGCCCTTGATGCCCCTGGCTGGAGGCCAGGCTCTCTTTCCTGGCCCTTTCCCTTCCTGGCCGCCCATGTGGATGCGGTAACCACCGCGGCCGGCCTCTCGTGCTGCCCTCCAGACTAAATGGGCTCAGGCACTGTGTGCCAGATTCAGTCACTCGGGTGCTTGCTTTTTCATTTTTGCCATCTCTGTGTGCAGTCCCAGTCTTAAATGGAAGGTGAGTCCTTCGTAATACTTAACGAGAAACAGCCACTCTTACGCGGAAAACCACAGCACTTTCCATCATTAGGAGATAAAGGTCAACATAAACATAGTAAAAATGAAACACCCTGGTTACACTTTAACCTGACATGGTGGCTAGCACAGCCCTGGGCCTGAGGCTGGCGCAAGCAGGAGGGAGACAGGTGTCAGTGGGAGATGGCGTCCAGGCTTCCTCTTCCCTGTAAACAGAAGGGCTGGCAGCAAACCAGCAGGGGGACAACCCAAGTCACTCCGTGTTCCCAAGTGAGTTAGGGCTGAAGCCGCATCTCCCAAGCTCACCACACCTACTGTGCCCCAGGAAAGCAATGGTAGTGTGGGTGGTGTCGGGGCGCCAGGTGAGACACGACGGCCCTCAGTGGGGTTCCTGGCTTCTCACTGGAAGCTCCGCAGGCTGTGGACTCCATCCCATGCCTGGGGGAGCCATGCAGAATGGCGTGGACAGGCCATCCCAATCACCCCCCAGCCAAACGCGACTGGAAAGAGCACTTGCAGAGGGTTCCAGGTAAGGGGAAGGCAACCAGCCCCCTGCCTGGGAACTGGAGAGGAAGCGGCTGCCGTGGTGCGGAGGTTCCCCGCCCCAGTGCTTCCTGCTTGTCCCCAATTCAACCTGGGGCCTGATCTCGCATTCTACCCAGAGAGGTGTGTGTGTGTCTTCTACTCGGTCCCAGTCCAGGGAGAGGCTGCCCACTCCCTTCACACATCCCTGAGAGTGGGTCACCATCAAGGCCACAGGGGGCTCCGCTGCACTGCCTGGGACCTCGGCTGGGGTGGGGTCGTGGCAGGAAGGGGAAGAGGGGCCTTGCCTCCTCCCCCAGAGGTCCACCTCTCCAACCCGGGGCTCAAGGAAGAATCGACTCATCCACATGGTCACTAAATCAGCCATAAATGGCTTTCCCTGTGGCCCACCATAACCTACAAGGCCATCAGCAAGGCCCAGGGCTCCCAGATGAACAGATGGGGGCAGTGTCCTTGGCACTGGCTGGAGATCCAACCAGGCCAGACCCAGCCGTGAACAACCCTGTACTGGTGAGAAGAGACCGAGTCCATTCGACCACTCAGCATCCGCCTGCTGGGCCCTGAGCTCTGAGACGCGTGCACTTGGCAGGGTCCCCTCCCTCACAGGTGGGACATGCGGTTCACAAGTGCAGCGGTCATCAGTGACAACTACCTTTCAGGGGTGGTCAAGGGTTCCAAAGAGGGCACGGGATGAGCACAAGCAAGCAAGCAGTGGGGAACGCTGAACCGCCGGGGGAGGCCTTCGCAGGAGTGGGAGCCAGGGCAGCAGCGCAGCACCTGTGGATCCGGGTGGGTAAGCACAGGGCTCCCAGAGTGAAGGAAGGGTATCCCTGGGGATGGGTGCAGCCAGAGCAGGGGCGTGGCCACTGGGACCAGAGGCACAACTGGCAGGCCTTGGTGAGGACCATCAGAGCCCTTCTGGGATCGTGAGTCTGAGAAGGCTCACCCTAGGGGCAGGCATCCAGCCTTGCAACTGAGCTGCCCACATCCCATATCACAGCGGCTGGGGTGAATTCCTGGCTTTAGCTCCTGCCTCCACCTTGCCGCTAATGTGCACACTGGGAGGCAGACACGGATGGCTCAAGCAGTTGGGTCCCTGCCACCCACATGGGAGACCTGGAGCTCCCAGCTTTGGTCTTGACCCAGACCGGGTTGTGGCAAGCTCTCTATCTCTGGCTACATCTCTCTGCCTCTCAAAAAAAAAAATTTTTTTTTTAAATCACTCTAGAAGGTTGGGAGGGAAAAGGGGAGGAGTGAGAGAGAGAGACATGGTGGAGGCAGCTGTTCATCGATACATAAAGTCAAGTCCCTCTCTGCCTGCGGAGCATAAGCACAAGTGGGTGTGCCATCAGAGTTGGATCAGAGAGATACAGAGACAGACAGCGCCTGCCCAGGCCCAAGCCAAGGCAGGAGGAAATACTCTGACACTGACTGTGCCGAGGCTTGCACAACCTCATGGATGTATGGAAAACCAGCTAATGGAGCAACTTAAATATGTGATTCTATCTCTCCAAAACTGTAGGATTTTCAGTGGAAAGGGGGGGTGGAGGTTTGGTCCCAGAGGGCTCAGGTGACAGTCCCAGGAGAGAAGCAGCCCCTGGGCAGAGCCAGAGAAGCCGGGGTGCCCTCTGAAGCCCCTTCTCCTGCGCAGGGCGGAGCCCACCGCGGCGGCCCACACGGAGCAGCGGAGCAGCGGGGCCGTGTCTCCCAGCCTGAGGTGCAGTGCTGCATCTCTGGTCAGTTGGGAGTCTGAGATGAAGCACTGTAGCTCGGGAAGGGAGAGTTGTTCTGCAGCCAGCGACTCGAGCGGTGAGTTGTGGGAGTCGGGGCGGGGACTGGGAAGGACACACGGCGGAGCTTCCAGACTCTGCACTGCCCATTACTCGTGGTGCTGGGCCCAAGGGCTCTGCACGCCGCCACCTACTTGGTCACTCCAGGCGAGTGCTGACTCCCCTGTGCGCCCCATTGTCCCCTGGTCAGCACCATGCCCCCCCCTCCCAAGCCTGGGGCAAACACTGCTGCCAATGCGTGCATTCTTGAAACTTTCAGATACAGCTTCAGAATCCTTCTCAACACTGAGTCCTGGGCAGCCACGCTGAGTGAGTCACAGCTGAGATCCACTCATCATTTGTGATTCACACGATTCCTAAAAATCCTTTCGGCTCCCAAAACAAAAAAGCGCTGGGCTTGGAGTCACAGTGTCCAGACTCTGAGCTGGCAGCCTTGGCTCTGGCTGTTGCCTGCGTCCGTCCAGGCCTCACAAATATCTGCTCTTTCCCAGAGGCGTCGTAACAAGCGACAGACAGCAGAGGAAGCTGACTGAGCTCAGCACGGTTCTACCTAAAGCCCTACAAGCTTGGGAGGCAGCCAGTGTAATTGGCCCATTTTCCAGATGACGAAACTGGGGCTCAGTTAAGTGCCTTGCCCAGGGGGACATATCGTACCCTAACCTCTGTGCCTCCTGGGACAGAGAGAAGGAGGGAGAAATAAGAAGTCCTCCTCTGGTCCTGCCTTTATTTCAAAGACAAACCCAGACGGTTGCCCTTAGTCCTGTGAACGCCCTTCCTGCTACCCCCCCCCCCATCTCTTCTCTATCTCACCTGTCCAGGAGGGCCCACACTGTCCCATTTCACAGCTAAGGAACGCCAAGGCTCCAAGGTTAAGTGACTTGCTTGAGATCACCAGTGGGGAACTTGCCAGCCAGACCCTGGGAACTGGATCTACCCAGCTGGCTTCCCGCCATCCCGCTGGCTGGAGACCCAGGGAACACATGTGACCCAGGGCAGTCGTAGGAGACAGGGGCTGGGGGCTGGGGTGCCAGATGGCCCCGGCACAGACAGCAGCATCCCGTCTGGCCTTTGACTATTGGGAAGGTACTTTCCAGGGCATCTGAGGTTCCCGTCACTGCTCCTCCGGAGCAAGGCGCCCCAGCCTGTGAGATGCGGCACCCGCGGTGCTGGAAGAAGACTCCAGCTGGGCCTTGGGGACACGCGGGCCTGGGGGTCCACGGCCACGCTTGCCCACCTTGTCCTCGGGGTCCAGTTTTCCCAGGAATCCCTTAGATGCTAAGATGGGGATTCCTGGAAATACTGTTCTTGAGGTCATGGTTTCACAGCTGGCCCAGCGTTGCCGGGGGCCTCGGCTCAGCCTGGACATGGGGGCAGGAGACGGCCGTGCACCCGAGGTAAGAGCTTCCAAGCCGTGCTTGTGACCTTTACGCTGCTTTTCTCTGCATTGTGTCCATTCCGTAAGCTCCCTAAGAGGCTGGCTGTGGGAGGCGCGTCCAGCATCCCTGAGCCTGGCCGGCCCCGGCCCAGCCCCGGGGAGCCAGGGCCCCGCCCGACACATGCTTCCAGGCCTCGGGGAGTGCAGTCCACATTCCTGAGAAACAAGGGTCAACTAAGCTTTAAAAACCCCAGAGGTGAGCGCGAACCGCCAGTGTCAGTTGGACTGAAGACCCAGCCACACGAATGTGGACAGTGCTCACCAGGGCAGAGCACAGAAAGCACAGAGGCTCCCTGCCCTGCCTCCGCCTGCTCTCCAGCCAAGATGGCCACCACAACGACCTCGCACCCCGAGCCGAGCACAGCCGAGGCTGGCTATGTGTGTGCGCGTGCACGCATGCACTCACACAGACACATGTCTACACACATGCACACTGGTGCACACAGGCACACACGCACCAAGATTCCATGGCCTAGTCATTTTCGAACCGGTGTCAGCACACAGCACGTCGGCCATCTCTTTACCAGTGGGGCTGCCACCGTCTGGCTCATCCTCCAAGCCCCACTAAGCTCACGGGGACTGGTGAGCCTCAGAGGTGAAGAGACCAGGCCTGAAATCACCCAGACAGCAACAGGCAGAGGCGCGATGAACTCCGAGGACACTGGTCTACAGCAGTGTCTTAGGCAAAAGCAGAAACTATGAAACTCCACAAAAGCAGACTGCCCCTTGACTACATGCAGGGCATGCTGACAAAGACTAGAAGTTTCCACCACTCCCTTCCCAGTGTCCTCACTCTAAGGGTGCCATGTCCACATTCCCAGGGACCCGATGACACCCACAGGTGGCCCAGGCTGTGATCCTAACAGGCCACACTGATGACACCTAGGACATGAGGCCCTTCTGCTCACACACAGGGCCGGGCCCGAGCACGACAAATGGAAAGTGCTGTGCACAGCTTCCACTTACGATTCGCCAGGCACCCACCATGCTGCACACTGTCGCGGGCGTTGGTTCACTCCGTTTTCACACCAGCCAGTGAAGTGGGCTCTGCGCAGTGGCAAACTGGGATCCAGTCCAGGCCGGCGGGGTCCTTCCTAGCAGTGCCCCTGGGGCACAGGGAAAAGCAAGGCTAGGGTGAGACCTGAGCTGTCTCTCATGTGTCCCATAGATATAATAAAGCGCTGGGCCCTTGCCTGTGTCCTGCTTCTTCCTGGGGACGTGGGGGAGGAGGGGAGGAGGAGAGGAGGCAGCAGGGGACAAACCTGACAGCCCCAGCTAAGGAGGCGCTGTGTGGCCAGACGCATCCCAGGACCCACATCCGGGAGGCAGAGGGGTGGAGGAGGGACAGGGTCCCTTGAGGCTCATTAAGGGCCGCCGGGTGGCGACCCCTCTCCTGTCCCAAAGGTATGCCGAGTAGGTCAAGTGGGAAAGACAGAGTCTGAAAACGGAGGCCAGTCTGCACCTCCCATGGGAGCTTGGCTCCATGGTGACCTCTGGGCCTCAGCCAGGGTCCGCAGGAACAGGCATCACGGCCAGCACAGAGGCACTTTTTAAAAATGTATTTTAATTTATTTTTACTCTAGAGGCAGAGAGACAGACAAAGCTCCCGTTCACTGGGCCACTCCCCCAAATGCCCACAATGACCAGGGCTGCGGCAGGGAGCCCAGGAATTCAGTCCAGGTCCTCCACATAGAGTAGCAAGGACCCAACTACTTGAGCCATCACGGCTTCCTGCTAGGGTTTGCATCAGCTGGAAGCTGGAATCAGGAGCAAGAGCCAGGACTCGAACCTAAGCACCCTGACATGTGACATGGGATCCTAACCAGCACCTTAACCACGAGGCTGAATGCCCACCCCACAAAAGGACATTTCAAGCAGTTATCCTGCCCTGGCGTGATACGCCAAAGCCTGCCACATTTCTGGGGGAAACCAAGCTTTTATGTGATGGTCCAGGAGCAAGGGCCTCCCAGCCCCTCTGCTTTACCCCCAGCCCAGGCAGAGCGGAAGGTGCCAACCTGCCCAGGAGCCTGAGTTTCCAGGTGGGTGCGGAGAGGAGTGGGAAGACCCAGCCTGCAGCTACCAGGCAGCCATGGGCACAGGCCGAGGCCCACATGCCCTGGTTTCCTGACACAGGGACCTCTCCAAGCTCACGGTCCCTGTCCTTGTCACTGTACACTGGGGATTTACTGCCGGCCGGCAGGTGGAGCTCACAGAGTGCCACGGGGGTGAACAGGAGGAACAGTGAACCCCGGAAGGAGCCACCTCAGTCCTGCTGGCACCTCTGTGGACCTGGGGCTGGGCAACAGCACGGCGACACCCCAAGCACCCACACTGTGCGGGTGATGCGTGCCGCGTGCAGAAACCCAGAACACAGCCTGTTTCCCCACAAGGCTCCCTGAGCGGCAACAGCTTCAAACACATGCCGGAATGCCACGCCATGGCCTCTGCCTTGCAGAGAAGAGCAGCCAGCCCCCAGGGACAGGCCCAGGGGCACATCCTCCAGGTAGTGCTCTCCCCAGTAGGCGGCTCTATACTTCTTTCACGGACTTCCAGGAGCCCTGGGCCAGGTCCCTGTGGGAGGGGACAGGAAGGGGCAAGATGAAAGCAAGGGCCGGGGGTGCCCTCTTGTGGCTTACTCTGGAAGGACAGACGTCCCTGCCTCCAAGGACTTACTATCCGTGCAACCCGCGACACCTATCTACCACATTTGGGAGGATTCTGCATTTCAAAACACACTTTCTGTCCCATGACCACATGTGATCCCTGCTATGAGACACATGTTGTCATTGTGCTTTTACAGAGGCCGAGAGAGGTCAAATTATACTTATTCAAATAATAATAGGGCAGGTGTGCAGCTTGGCGGTTAAGCCACCCCTTGGGACACCTGCATCCCATATCGGAGTGCTTGGGTTCCAGTCCAGCTCCACTCCCAATTCCAGCTTCCTGCTAAGGGCTCAAGTGATTGAGCTCCTGTCGTTCACTGGGAGAACTGGATCAGGCTCCTGGCTCCCAGTTTCGGCCCAGGGTGCCTGGCCATTGCAGGCATTTGGGGAGGGAACCAGCAGATGGGAGCTCACTCATTTTCTCTCTCTCCCTCTCAAATTAAAATAACTATAATAATAATAGTACCTACACTTCGCTGGGCTCAACAATCTTACACAGATGATCTGAGTCACAACACCCACCTGCCAGTTAGGAGACACAGCAGAAGTTAAGAGACACAGGACAGGTTCATTGCATCAGGAACATACCCAGGGTCTGCAGCTGGTAAGCAGCCCCATCACAAGGCAAACCTAGGAGAGTCCAGCGCCAGCCCCATACCCAGACACGGTTCCTCCCACAGCTGCTTGGTGAGGACAGGGCACAGCCTGGTTTCTCCAGCTCTTAGGAGAGCTCCCAGCTGCCTGGGCCTGGGAAGGAGGCCCTGGGAGACCTCACCCACCAGGATCAGCTCAAGGATCCCAAGATGCTGTTGCTCTCGGAAGCAGCAGCCCCTCTGTGCCTGGCAGGAATTGGCGCCTAGCATGATAGAGTTGTTTATCCTCCAGGGAGAAAAGTCCCTGGGCCTCCAAATAGCTGCCTCCCTCTCCATCTCTTTTTCTTTCTTTCTCTTTCCCTCCTCCCCCTCCCCCTCCCCCTCCTCCTTCTCCTCCTTCTTCTTCTTCTTCTTCTTTCTCTCTCTCTCTCTCTCTCTTTCCCCCTCTCGGGTACCCTAAGGTTGCCCATTGGGCCACCCCCAGGAGGTGGAAGGGTCTCAGAGAAAGGCCTTGAACACAGAGCTACCAAGCGTAACCTGAGACAGGCCAGGAGGAGGGCAGCAGGCCCGTGTGGGTTAGACATCTCCACTGGCCTGGAGGCCTGGGGACAGCCTGTGCAAGCCAAGGCCATTGCCACAAAAGGGCAGTGGCCAGAAGGGACCCATGTCCACTGGTCCTTGCATTGCACGCCAACGGCCTCTGTCGGGTGGCAGGGGCAGGCAAGGCCACCTGCTCCTCTAGAAAGGAACCTGGCAGGTCCCCACACAATTCCTAACAGAGGTCATGTTCATCTGCTTGCATGCCTCCAGTGATGGGAGCCTCACCACCTCACCAGCCAGGCCTGGTCAGCTGTGGCTGTTAGGAGTCCCTTTCCCTGTCCTTTCTTCTTGTTCCTCTGCTGCCCAGAGACCAGCTGCTTGCTGTGCAGGGGCAGCCGGCAGAGGCTCACAGGCCACACACTGCCCTCCCTGGCTCTGCTGTTCCAGGGCCTCCTGTGGACATCGGAGACTGAGTTCAGGCCCTGCACCATCAAGCCCTGATCCTGACACTCCTTTGCATCTTTGGGGAGGAGCCCCCTGAGAATCCACTACAAGCTGTCAGCCATCAGCACTGACAATGACGCACCACACTGCTACCACTTTAGAGGACTCCCTGGGCCCTGGGTACTCTTCCGTGTGTGTCACTTTTCTACAAAGCAAGTGTTTACGGAGGAGCTGCTGGGGACCCAGGAAGGAGGGCTGAACCTAACAGACCCCAGCTCCAAGAACAGACGGTCTGGCACAGGCAGACACAAAGGAGCCAATGTGTTTGGGACGGTTTGACTTTGGGATGCACTCAGTGGAGTGCAGAACTTTACACACTGTGAGCAGGCACCGTAACAAGTGGCAGGAATAAACTGGGAAGTCAGGGAGGGCTTTCCAGGGGAAGCGACATTCAACCAAAGAACTGAAGACAGTGGGGGCTGAAGGGTCCAGGGGTCCAGGCAGAGTGAGGACAGCACACAGACCCACACAGAAGGAGTCGGCAATCTTCATAGCAGACCAGTGGGCTAAAGCTTGCACTGGAAGGGGCTAGGGGACAGGGTAAGAGAGGCACAGGGTCGGGGCAGTGGGGCCATGTGGGTCACTTGGGAGTTTGCATCTCCTCTGAGGGCAGCGAGTGACACAGTCAGATGGACACTTGAAAGATTATCATTCCTGGGACCGGCATTGTGGCACAGCAGGTTCAATCATCACTTGTGATGCTGGCGTCCCATATGAGCCTCAGTTCAAGTCCCGGCGGCTCCACTTCCCATCCAACTCCCTGCTAATACATCTAGAAAAGTAGCAAAAAATGGGCCCCTGCCAACCACGTATGATACCTGGATGAAGCTCCTGGCTCCTGGCTTTAGCCTGGCCCAGCCGTGGCTGTAGTGGCCATCTGGGAGTAAACAAGAGGATGGAAGACCTCTCTTTTTCTCTCTCTCCCTCTCTCTGTAACTATGACTTTCAAATAAATAAATATAAAAAAAGGTAACTCCAGGGGTCAGCGCTGTGGCTCACTTGGTTAATCTCCAACTGTGGCGCCGGCATCCCGTGTGGGCGCCAGATTCTGTCTCGGTCACTCCTCTTCCAGTCCAGCTCTCTGCTGTGGCCTGGGAGGGCAGTGGAGGATGGCCCAAGTGCTTGGGCCCTGCACCCGCATGGGAGACCAGGAGGAAGTGCCTGGCTCCTGGCTTCGGATCAGCATAGCTCCGGCTGTGGCAGCCATTTGGGGGGGTGAACCAATGGAAGGAAGACCTTTCTCTTGTTATGCCCGCAGTCCATGGCCCCCCGAAAATCACACCACCAGAGACCGAAGTTGAAGCCAATTAGCAGGGTCGTTTTTATTACAAGTTCGAACCCGGGCCTCTCAGTGCCTTCAGGAGAGGAAGCCCCCCACCCCCACCCCCCAGAAGCCCAGAGCCCAATTCTTACAGAGCTTTTATTATCATGTACAAGCAGGCTTTAGGGGAATGCTTAGGTCAAGTTGACACTTCTGATAAGTCCCAACATCAATGCAGACACCAGGGTAGGGGCTGGTTGTTATCTCAAGCTTTAAACCTCCCTTTTACATTCCTGGGCCTGGGTCAGGGTAGGGTCACATCTGGCCAGGTGGAGGAAAGGGGGAGTATACGATAGTGAGGGCCAGGAACGGGCAGTGGTGCGGGTGGTACAATAATCAACTTAATGTAGTTACTGGATTACTTAGCTCAACATCTAACATAATACATATATAAAGTCAAAGACACTTAGCATTGCTTATTATTACTACTAGTTGCCTAATAAGCTAATGTGGTTACACTTTAGGTTACATTAAAATAATGATATTTTCTAGCACTATTATAATGGATAATAAGGGCATAGTAAAAGCTGATTGTGCAGGTGTCTTCTCACTCTCTGTCTCTCTCGCTGTCTAGCTCTACCTGTCAAATTTAAAAAAAAAAAAAAAGATAACTCCAACAGGACAGGCAAGAAAGCAAAATGTGTCCTTTATTTTTTGTATCTATCGGAAAACTGAAAAAGAACCTAATACAAGTGGTTGCCTATAAAAACAGCATTCTCAGCATATACATCTTACATCATTTTGACATCTTAAAAATAGGAATGTGTTATTTAGCCTCTATATTGTTTTTTTTTTTTTGTAACTCTTAGTTATTTTCATTTTATTTAAAAAGCAAAAAAGGACAGAGATAGTCAGAGGTCTTCCATCTGCTGGTTCACTCCCCCAAATGACCACAAGAGCCAGGGCTGGGGCTGGCTGAAGCCAGGAGTCTGCAACTCCATCCAGGTCTCCCATGTGAGCAGCGGGGAACCAAGTACCTGAGCCAGCTCCTGCTGCCTCCCAGGGTGCGCATCAACAGGAAGCTGAGAGCAGGAGCAGAGCCAGGACTCCAAGCAGGCACCCACCGTGGGATGCAGGAGGGTCTTAACTGCTGTGCCAAATGCACACTCCGGTTTTGACATTTTTAACATTTGTGTTTTACTTGTGCCTACCACACGAACCATCACAAACAGGGTGGCTTAAAACAGCAGGAACCTGTCCCAGGGTGGCATCAGCAGGCCAGGTCCCCTGCAGGCTCTAGGGGCGCCTCTGCCCCTGGCCTCGTGGCCCTGGGTGATTCCACACCTTCCTCGACCAGGGGCTGCGCCACTCCAGCCTCTGCCGCTGGGGCCACCTTGCCTCCTCCTCCTCTCCAAGTCAGATCTCTGCATCTGTGTCTCTTATGAGGGTCCTTGTCATAGAATTAAGAGCCCGCCCAAGCCATCAAAGACAATCCCTCCCTCTCAAGATGATGTCTGCAGAGAACCTCATTCCAGATAAGATTCTAGGACCCAGCACATGGACCTATCCTCGGGGAGGCCACCGTTCAACCCATTACACTGCCTCTCCAAAGCAGTCGGCATCCACTATCAACATGTGTTCTAGCTGCGGGGCACCAAGAGCCTGGATGGAAAGGGGCTCTGCCGCAGGAGCAGGGAGCAGCAGCCCCTCCCGTGCCTGGCTCTGGCGTCAGCACGTGGCAGATCTGGTGCCTTACCTGGGGCTGGGGACAAGGGAGGGGGCCACGCAGGGTTGGGAAGAAGGGAAGTGGAGCTTGGGAGGAAGATGTCACCATTTCAGAGTGGACACCACCGTGCATGCAGCTGGATGTTCACATGGGGAAGGAAGGGTGAGGCCACTCAGCGTTCCTCCCCTGTTGCCTGGCTCAGCCCCCGCTCACCCAGCCAGGGCTGCAGCCGCTGGCCGGGGGCGGCTGTGATTCAGCCTGGGGAAATCGGGGCTTCTCCCAGCCTACACTTGTGCAACCAACTCTGAATCTAAATGCAAGCCTCCTCATCTCCAATGCAAATGTCAGCATCCCTCTGAGTAATCTCTCCATGTAATTCTGTCTGCCAAGCAAACAGGATGGGCACACAGCAGCGGGAGCCCTCCAGGCGGGAGAGGGGGCGAGCAGACGGAGGCTCTTCCTCATAGCTAACAGCCGCTCCTGGCTGCGGAACCTCGAGTCCCGGAATTCTCCCAAGCAGGCTTTGAAGAAGGTGTCAGGAGTCGTGATTCACACCTCTCAGAGGCAGAAAACCAGACTCAGAAAGGTCGAGGAAGTCACCCACAGCTGCTCAGCTAGTGATCACTGGGACTGGGACCAGGACTGGGACCTGGGCAGAGCTGACCTCCGTGTCTGTCACGGTTACCACCTGCCTCAGCGGCACTGCCCACTTGTAGATGAAACCGCATAGGAAGAGTTCAAAGCCGCCAACAGCAGAGGGTCCAGAGAGGCGTGGTGGGAGGGCGCACCCGCCACCAGTTCCTCCTGCCTCTGATGAGTAAATTACACGCACGCTTCACAAGGAAGCCTGCAAGAACACCGGCCGGTAGGTCAGGAGCACCACGTGGGAAACTGTCCTCTACCCGGTACTGCTTCTGCAAGCAGAAAAAAGTAATTAAGACACCTTTTACAAAGAGAAAAAGAGAGTGAGTGACTCAGCAGCTCCCAGGGGCCCCACCTACCTGGAGGACTCCCTTTGTACCTCTCCCACTCCACCCACCTCGCACACACCCTAACCAGAAAGACCTGTGCGGGGACCCCTCCCAGCCTCTGGTCTAGGCCACTGCCAACCCCATAATAACCCCTCACCCTCCGTTCATGGCTGGGTAGATGACAGCTCATGTTGAATCCTCCCAGTAGCACCGTGAGGTAGATGTACCGATGCCCATTGTACAGACCTGGAGGTTGAGGCTTGGCAAAGCTGAGCTCCTCTGCCCAAGGTCCCATAGCTACAATGGCACCTGGGGCCCCCAATTCCCAGGCCAGGTCTCCCCAATTCTGCATCAGTTCAAACTCATTTCAGGAACTTAAGTTTAGGCCCTAAAATCAACCTGTTGAAACCTGTGTAGCCACGTGAAAGAGCAGGTGTATGCCTGTTCTCGACAGAGCCCATCCTGCAGCTGCCCTGGCATGTTTGGTCACAGGCAGGGACCTGATGCTTGCCGGAGCCCCGCCCCTTGCTGCCATGCCGTGGGGCTCAGTCTGACTGAGAACAGAACAGAAAAGGCTTGGGGTCCAGACGCTGGAAGGCGGGAGAAAGAGAGAGCCAGGAAAGCAGGCAGACACCTAGCAGGCACCCAAGGCAGAGCTGAGGGGGCAAACCTCATCGTCTGGGCTTGGCTGCAATCCTGGGTATGACTTGGAACAAGGGTCTCAGCTCTGCATCTAGAAAATGGGCCTTATGGCAGCATCCCCTCCCCTCCAGAGCACTCCTGACTGCAAGGCAACCTTGGGGTGCTTTTGGCACGATGCCTGGCCAGCATACATGTGAATAAACACTTCCTGTTGTTACGGGAGGAAATGGGTTTGATCAAATCAGTCTATTTCCAAGGTGAGCACTGTGACACAGTGGGTTAAGCTGCTTTCCCATCTTGGAGCACCAGTTCAAGTCCTCACTGCTCCACTTCCAATCCAGCTCCCTGCTAATGCACCTGGGAGGCGGCAGAAGACGGCCCAAGTGTTGGGGTTTCTGTCACCCACATGGGCTACCTGGATGGAGTTCTAGGCTCCAGGCTTCAGCCTGTCCCAACCCTGGCAGATGCAGCCATTTGGGGAGTAAATTAGTTAATAGAAGGTCTCTCTCTCTCTCTCCCTCTCTCTCTCTCTCTTCCCCCCTCCTCACTCTGCCTTTCAAATAAAGTAGTAAATATAACTTCTTTAAAAAAACAAAACAAAACAAAACAACAACTTAGTTCAGTTCCTTTCAGTGACTATGTCTGGAGAGCAACCCCTGCCCAATGTATGTGCCAGGCC
Source organism: Lepus europaeus (assembly GCF_033115175.1). Taxonomy (NCBI): domain Eukaryota; kingdom Metazoa; phylum Chordata; class Mammalia; order Lagomorpha; family Leporidae; genus Lepus; species Lepus europaeus. The sequence continues at coordinate 130,878,459 of NC_084830.1, read as the reverse complement.
AGGGAAAACCCTGGGGGTGCAATATGGACAAAGCCCCTCTCACATGGTTACGAGCCACTAGGGAGACCGTCCAGAGGACTAAACACCCCTGCAGGCCTCCGAGTGGAACAACAGGGCTGGGAGGGCACCAGGACTAAATGGCACAAGGCCCTGAATGCCACACTAAGCCATGTGGGCCTTCTCCTGCTGGCCTGGGGATCATGGAAGGCCTCAGAGTTATCGGGTGGCTGGCCAGGTCACCTCAACTGGAATTGGGACCATGGTACCTGCCACCTACCTGCTCCAGAGCCATCCCTGGGGCCAGGGCCAGAGAGGGGAACATCTTAACCAGGGGTTGAAGGGAGCCTGGGTGAGGCCACACCAGGGAGGGGGAGGGGAGGGGCTCAGTGCTAGAGAAGGGGGTATCTGGGGAGGACCCTGGCCTGACTCTAGCGTGTACTTTCTGCTTCTCCATGTCCCTCCTTCTGCATTGAGTGGCTAGAGGAGAGGGGACAAGCTGTGGCCATGTTGGCCATGTGGGAGCCCTGTCCTGAGAGGCACAGAGCAGCCTCCATGTAACTGGAGAGAATGAGCAGGACTCACGTGGACACAGTCCCAGCCCCCCCGGACCTCTCTATCCTCACCTCTCTAGGAGCAGGGGAGTGGGCAGGGGGATGACGCAGCAGGGCAGAAGCGGGAGGTGGTGAGCAGGCGTCCAGGGCGCCCACCACCCAGGATCCCGGGGTGTGTCTGTATCTGTGTCATCTTCCGCCCAGGCGTGCCCAGCTCAGCACAATCGGGCAGGGCTGTGAGCTGAGGCAGGCCCCTAGCTGCCTGTCTTCCCAGCCTGGCCCCGCTGCCCTGCTGTGGGGCCCAGTCACTGGGAAAGTCTACTGATGATCAGCAAGAAAGGCCAGAATAGTGCATGGACACAGAGCAAGCCCCGGGGATCCCCAGTCCTGCCTGTCCCACAAGCTCAGGGCTCCTTCTCCTAGGGTTCTTGTTCCCCTCTGATTATGACCTGAACCACACATTCATTTTCCCTCCGTGGGTCATCTACCAAGTGTCAGACCTGCAGCAAGCATCGAGGAGGCAGTGAATCCCAGTGCCTCGCCCCGGTAGCACCCATGCCCGGCCGGCCTGCAGCCCTGGGTGGGCACAAAGCTGGAGCCAGCTGCTCACAGACAGCTGCTGGGCTCAGCTTCCTTCTGCATCTGCGAGGCAGCAAGTACCCAGAAGAGGGCAGCAGAGAGCACAGCCTCAACCACCCAGCAGGATAGAGAGCCAGTGACCTTGGCAGCCTGCACAGAATGAAGCCTGGAGATTTTCAGCCTCACTGTAGGGGGGTGGGGGTGGATTTCACAAGTGCCAGAGGCACATTAGCATCCTCTCAGTCCTGGACCCCCAGGCAGCCCACCCCCACCCCTCAGTCCCGGGAGGATTTGTCCTGGGTTCTGCCCTTGCAGACAGAGCCACCCAGGGCTGCTTTCTGGTTGCAGCTGGCAGTGCAGGATAAGCTCCTGGGGACCGAAGACAAAAGAAGGCCCTGTCAGTCAAGGCGAGGTCACAGCCCCAGAGAGAGCAGCGGGCTCCCCTGCAGGGCCTTCAACTAGGCCGTGACACCAAGCTGCTAGGGACGCCTTCATCCCCTATCAGAGTGCATGGTTCAAGTTCCAGCTACTCCACTTCCAGTCCAGCTCCCTGTCAAGGCACATTCCGAGAGACAGCTCAAGTGTACACGCCCCTGCCACCCACCTGGGAGACAGAGATTGAGTCCCAGGCTCCTGGCTTTGACAAGGTCCAGCCTTGGCTATTGTGGCTTTGGGGAAGTAAATCAGAAGATGGAAGATATCACTCTCTTTCTCTCACCTCTCTTTCAAGTAAAATGAAAATACATTAAAAAAAAATTTAAGTTTTTGTGCCATGGTATTTTTTTAAAAAAAGATTTATTTATTTGAAAGGCAGAAAAAGGGAGAGAGAGGTTGATCTGTCATCTGCTGGTTCACTCCCCAAATGGCTGCAACAGTCAGGGCTGGGCCAGGCGGAAGCCAGAAGCTCCCACAGGGGTGCAGAGACCCAAGCACTTGAATCATCTTCTGCTGCTCTCCCAGGCCATTAGCAGGAGCTGGATCAGAAGTGGAGCAGCTGGGACTCCAACCAGCGCCCGTATGGGATGCTGGCACTGCAGGCGGCAGCTTAACCTGTTGGACCACAGCACCAGTCCCACAAATAAACACTTTTAGTAATTAAAAAAGAAAAAGCATAGCCAAGCTTCTCCACCTCCCAGTCCTAATAAGCTATAAGGACTCAGTGGTCTGTGATTTCACAGCCCCTCCCCAGGCTGTCTGTTCCTGGCCTTCCACTACAGCCTAGCCCTTGTGGGCCTCTCTCTCCCTGTACTTGTCCCAAGGGGAGCTGCAGCAGGGCTCCCCCCAACCCTGTGCCTTTGGCCACCTCTGCCTGGGGGGCAGCCAGGCCCCCTGCTCATCCCTCCATCGCTGAGGGCAGCTGGGCTGCAGATCTGTGAATGACCATAACACAGTCTTTGCATCCCAAGCTGTCAGGCTTCTGGGATGGAACCTTGAGTGGCCCCTCTGTCCCCTCAAGGTGAGTACCCACCACCACCATTTCTCAACAGCTCTTCATATCCATGGGGCACTCAGTGACACAGCTGAGATTCCAGAGTAGCCCAAGAGGATGTGTTGGTCAGTGACTGCTGTATACAGCATTCCTGTTAAATTTCTTATGACTCTATCGATAGATAGGCAAGCCTTGTCCAAGTGATGCTTCCGCATCACTTGTGTGTTGGCTAGGACCCCTCTCCCACCCCCAGGAACCTGGCTGGGGCTGGAATGTCCCTGGTGGCTTCCTTTGCACCTCTGGTGCCAGCCGCTGTGTGGATGCAAAGTTTTGGGTCTCCCATGATCTCTCCAGGAGGACACTCAGATGCCTGGAGGTGGCAGCCCAGAGCTCCAGGACAGCCAAAGCAGCAGTGCTAGGTCTTGACTTGGCACTGGCACAGCATCGCCTAAGCCACATTCTATTGATGAAAGCAAGTGAGAAGGCAAGTGGTGACTCATGATTGCAGAGGAAAATGGCCTTCACCTTCCTTTGGGGGCATAGCACAGATGCACAGGAGAATTGCTGGCAACCACAGTCAAAGTAGACCTGCTCCTCAGGCTCCCAGCTCACCCTCTGTGGAAGAAGTCGAGAAGCAAGTGCATCAGGCACTGGGATGACGTCTCATTCTTTTTTTTTTTTTAATATTTATTTATTTATTTGAAAGGCAGAGTTACAGAGAGGCAGAGGTAGAGAGAGGCAGAGGTAGAGAGAGAAAGAAAGAGGTCGTCCATTCACTGATTCACTCCTCAGATGGCCGCAATGGCCGGAGCTGTGCCAATCCGAAGCCAGGAGCCAGAATTCTCCCCCTGGTCTCCCACACGGGTACAGGAGCCCAAGGACTTGAGCCATCTTCCACTGCTTTCCCAGGCCATAGCAGAGAGTCGGATCAAAAGTGGAGCAGCTGGAACTCAAACTGGCACCCATATGGGATGCCAGCACTGAAGGCGGCAGCCCTAGCCGCTATGTCACAGTGCCGGCATAGTGCCGGTGGAGACTATTTTCTTTGCAAGGATAGAAACCCAGCTCAAGCTATCTTGAGAGAGAGGGAGAGAGAGAGAGAGGGAGAGGGAGAGGGAGAGGGAGAGGGAGAGGGAGAGGGAGAGGGAGAGGGAGAGGGAGAGGGAGAGGGAGAGGGAGAGAGATGTGATATATTGACTCAGATACTAGAAAATCAGGAGTGTTTAAACTTCAGGCACGGCTGAATCCAGGGGCCCAAGTAATGTCATTAGGAATGAGCCACACTCTTCATTCTCTACTCTGCTGTCCTCCACACTGGCCTCACTCCCTCACTCTCAAGCAAACTCTTTCTACAAAGTGCAACCCCAGATGTGCATCTTATCAGCCTAGCAACCACAATGGAAAATTCGTGCTTTCCCTTGTTCCCCAGGAATTTCAGCAAAAGCCCTAGGCCTGTCTCTTAATGATCCAGACTGGGCTACGATGCTGTCGTGTGGTATTTTTGCCACGCCTAGGTGTAGCACCCACATCCTGGGCGAGAAGGAAGGATGGAGCTGACCCCAGCAGAACCACACGGGACTAAAAGTTCTTCAGAAGAAAAGCAGGGGATGTAACCAAAAGGCGGAGGAGGAGCCGAAACACAAGGGGGCCCCAGCAGGGGCTGGCAGACACAGAACACCATATGTGCTCAGCTGGCAGTCAGCACTTTCCAGATTCCGAATTCCAGGATGAATCCCTTCACACAAGCAGCTAAATCCAGGCCATTCCCACCACAGGGGACAGCAGCTTGGCCTTTTGCATGGATGCGGAAACACCCTGCAAGTGTACATTTCACAGATCATCTGCTTGTGAAAGCCAAGGAGAGAACAATCCACCACCCCCCCTCACCGGGAGGGCAATTTGCACGTTGCTGAGCTTGCATTGTTTCTGGTGAGCGGCTTCCAAATCCCAGGATGGGCTCAGTCAGCATGGAGAATGGAGAGGCTGTCCCTGCCTGTTGGCAGCGTCTCTCTGAGCCGGCTCTCAGCTGTCTCGCCTGTCCATTCCACTCAGAGACCTGCTTAGGGTCAAGGGCAAGGCTTGAGACCTCGGCTATTACACTAGAGGAATGAGAGTCACAAACTCATGGACTTCTAACTTGAAAGGGGTCAGAAACAGCATCTGTGGCAGAGACTGCTTAGTTTCCATTAACATCCATTCTCCCTATTTCCACAAACATGGGCTTATTAGCCAGAACCATGGCTACCCAGAATAAAGACTACATTTCCCATGCCCCTTTGCCACTAGGCATGGCCAGGTGACTCATTTCTGGCCAGTGCGATCCTTTGCCCTCTCCATCTTCATCCTTTCATCTTTCTGATTCCATCCCTTCTTTCATTTTGCTTCCTGGGATGTGGACATGATGGCCACCCTTTCAGACCACGGGGATGAGAGCCACATAGTTGGGCAGGTAGATGTGAATGGAAGAGCACAGGCTCCACGTCAGTCATGGACCACCCATCCCTAGACTCTTATGGGAGGAAGGAAGTGAATTTGTGTGCATGGAAACCAGTATTGCCTTGGGCCTCTACTGCCTGCGGGCAAATCTAGTCCCCACTGATGACGCAATATCTCTTTGAACTTCCCATGTTCTTCACCCCCAACCCCAAATACATGTGTCTCCCATCCAAGGCTGGAATTCTCTCCTCACTGTGCAAAGGGTAATGGCAAGGTTCACACAACAAGGGAGACAGGCGCTTACAACCAACCCCTGCAGGGCACTTCATTGTTGGAATACAGTGATCACCTGATGTTGAGAAATCTTGGATCCAGCCAGGTCTACCTATGAGCCAAGGTCTCTGTCCCAGAAAACACTTCTCTTCCCCAGTTCCCTCAGGGCCACTGACAGGACCCACCCACTGTCCACACATCCCAGCCATTTTCTGAAGATGCCTGAGAAGAAGTTACCCAAGTTCTACAGCTCCTTGACATGAGAGTGAGATTACAGATTTGCAAATTGAAGATTGGTTGGTTATTTCATTTGAAAGGCAGAGAGAGACAGAGAGATCTTCCATCTGCTGGTTCACTCCCCAAATGCCCACAAAAACCTGGTTGGGCCACACTGAAGCCAAAAGCCTGGAACTCCATCTGGGTCTCCAATGTGGTTGGCAGGGGCCTAAGCACGTGGACTATCTTCTGCTGCTCCATGTACATTGTCAGGGAGCTGGATCAGAAGCAGAGCAGCCGAATTGGTGCTCCGATATGGGATGCCAGTACTGCAAGCAGCAGCTTAACCTGCGGTGCCACAATGCCAGCCCCTCCCTGCCACTGATGGAGTGCTCATTCTTCGGGAGGCCCTGAAATGGGCAGGGGAGCACTGCGTGATGAATTCTCCAGGAGCAGCTTGCACAAGACATAGCATCGCTAATTTACAATGACAAAGATGACAGAGAAGTCAAGACCCCTTCCAAGCACAGTGAATGGTGGGACCCCCCTCCTGACTCCATGTCCCAACCCAGCCTTTGCACCACACTGGCCCCAGCAATGCCCCCGAACCCTACTCTGCCCTTGGGAGACAACTGTCTCCTTAGCCACATCTCAGTGCAAGTCACCTTCTGGGTGAGGCCTTCTCGGACCCTGTCTGGAGCAGGCTCTTCCTTCTCTCGCCTCCTCTTAAGCCTGGCCCACAGTTCATGGTTAGGAGTTTTTCAGCCACCATCTCCCTCACTGAGGCCGGGGACTGCCCCTGGCTTGTTTGCTACCATATCCACAGCACCTGGAATCATAGCCAGGCGAGCAACAGCCCATGCCTACAGCCACTGTGCTCTTGCCGGGGTGCTGATCATGGAAAGTGGGAACGGAGGCTGGAGCAGGCAAGCAGACTTGTTAGGGCCTCACTGAGGTTAGACACAGAGCACAGAGCTCCATCCAAAAACCTCATAGCAGCAGATAGCCCCAGCTGTGGAGGGATCAAGTGAGGCAGGATGGCCTCAGCAGTGCAGCTGACAGAGGAGCTGCCCCAAAGGCTGTGTGCAGCGTTGGGGAGGAGGCGGAGTGCCTGCTGCTCTGGCAAGAAGAATCCAGCGGGTGCCTCGCTCAGTTTCCTCCCAGCACAGGGGGAAGTAAACACATTCCTGGGCCGTGCAGGCATCACTGCCTCCAGCTGCCCCACCAGCTGGCAGAGCCCGGGGCCCAGCCAGGGGCCAGCTGCTCTACAGAGGGGAGAGCCCAGAGAGCGTGCTGGCCTCCTGCTGGCCTGGGGAACATGGAAGGCCTCAGAGTTATCAGGTGGCTGGCCAGGTCCCCTCAACTGGAATTGGGACCATGGTACCTGCCACCTACCTGCTCTACAGCCACCCCTGGGGCCAGGGCCAGAGAGGGGCAGGAGTGGCAGAGCGGGGCATGGCCGGGGTGCCTCCTGTCCTAGCGCACAGACAGCAGAGAGGCACCTAAGCATCTCCTCGCCCCTGAATCCCGGACTGTGCAAAGGCCCAGGAAGAGCTGGACCAGCTCCCAAGCAGCTGCGCCTGTCTCAGGGTCCGTGTCTGTGGCCCCTCCACTGGCCAGCAGAGGAGGAAGAGGGGGCTGGGGACTTCTGACAAAGCAAACACTGCCTGTAGAGAGCACCCAGCCCTCCCTCCCTTCGGAACCCATGGAGAAATTGAGGCCCAGACTGGCTCCAGGCCCCACAAGTTCATGGGCAAGCCAATGGTGGAAAAGGCAGGTCTTGAAGGCAGGCCACAGCTTCTCATGGCCCTGAAGCCTCCCAGCCCCTTCAACCCCAGTCCAGGCCCTTTGTCCTTCAGCAGGGTCTGGCCCTCTGGCTGTGAACTTTCTCAGCCAGGCAGACTTCTGCTCGTACAGTCTTTTCTTCCCTTGTCATCATCCCCGCAAACAATACCGTGGAACCATGTACACAGTATTTGCCTTGTATTAAGTGTCATAAGTAACCTTCAGAGATGTCACGTGTACAGGAAGGCATGTGTGGGTTATATGCACATACTATACCAGTTAGCCCAGCGACTTGAGCACCTGCAGGTTTGGATAAACCTGGCAGGCCGTGGGGTTAGTCCTGGAGCCTATCCCTGTGGAGACGGAGAAAGGGCTGCGCTTTGAAACCCCCTGGAGGCACCCACCACCCAGAGACGCGCAGCCCAGGGCCTGGCAGGCGCTGCAGCAGCAGCAGCTGTCCTCAGATGCCAGCGCCAGGCAGGGCTGCAGCCGCGCACGCAGCAGCTGCCGGGGTGACTCATGGGGAGCGGGAGGCAGGAAGGCTTGGGTGTTACGCTGTTTTGTAAAAACCCTCAGTGCTATGGAAAAGTGCCTGGGGTCTGCACTGGGAGACCCAGTCCCAGCCTGCCTCTCCCCTCCAAGCAGGGAAGCCTGCTGTGCAGTGGGAGCTGTCAAGGCTCAGACTCCAGCGTCTGCTGTTAGAACCGCAGGGCAGTTGGTAATTCCGGGCCAGTGGCTGCCTGGGGAGCTGTGGAGGAGGCTTCTGAGGAAGAATTCTGAGGGTGGAGTGGGGGCTTCATCTGGTACCACTGGGCTGGGATGCCTGTAGCAGCCCTTCCTGCCCTGATGGCTGTACCACCTGGGATCTGAATGCACAGCTCTCACGCCGGGGCAGGCCCCCTGCACGGGCAACAGGGCTGGGCCCCACTTCTCCAAGCCTCTGTGTACTGCACGTTAGAAAAAGCCCAGGTCCTGTCCTCAGAGCAGGTAAAGGCCCTGCCCTGGCCCTGTGGGGTCCTGGCTGTGGGCTCCAGCCCGCTCCCCTCTGGGAGGCCCTGATAAGCATTCTTGGCAACCAAGCCAGCAGTTCCTCCTGAGTTGCTACTGTTCCTGCTGCTGCCGCACTCTGGCCAGGTCAGCACAGAACAAGCCTCAGCAGAACATTCAGCCTAGGGGTTTCCTGCCCTCAGCTGAGGGCTGGGTGGGGCTGCAGCTGAGAAATGTGGGAGGGGGCTGGGTGGCTGAAGTCCAGGCTTCAGACTGATAAGGAGCCTTGGACATTGCCCTGGGAAGGAATTTCCTGTGGCTACTTCCTTCTTCCTCCTGAGGGTGGCTCGGGCTCCCTCCAGCGCCACGGTGTCTGGTGCTTATTAGGGACACAGGGCCTTTTGTGGGTCAGAGAGCTGGGTTGGAAGCCTGGCTTGCTGTGTGGCTTGGGGCTGATCTGTGCCTCTGGTTTCTCGTTCACAAAGCAAGAGGAACAAACAGCACTGGATTCCTTCTGGTGAAGTGGTGACTAAGGGACTTGGGAAACTGTTCCCTAACACCTCACGTCCACTAGAACCTGAGAATATAAACCAACTTAGAAACAGGGTCACTGGGGCTGGCGTTGTGCAGCAGCACAGCAGGTTAAACCACTGCTTAAACCACCTTGCATCCAGGCCCATGCTAATGCTCCTGGGAAAGTAGCAGAGGATGGCCTGAGCATGTGGGCTCCTGCCACCCACATGGGAGATCCAGGCTCCTGGCTTCAGCCTGGACCAGCCAAGGAGAAGTCATCTGGGGAGTGAACCAGCAGATCAAAGATCTCTCTCCCTTCCTCTCTCTCACCCTCTTTCTCTGTAACTCTGTCTTTGCAATAAATAAATAAGATCTAAAAACAGAAAAGAAATAGTGTCTTTGCTGTTGTAATCAAGTGGGGATGAGGCAGGCCCTAAATACAATATGGCTGGTGCCCTTAGTACCCCCGGCAATTGCATGGAGGTCCTTGTCTTGGCACAAGGAAGAATTCAGACATAAATTCGGAGAGCAGCAGTAAGCAGGCTACCAAGGACAATGAAAAGAACACAGCTGACAGACAGGCAGTAATCTCAGGAAAGAACTGGAAGCACAGTCTGTATTAAGACTGGAGTTTTTGTGTGCATGGGGATGGGAATGCACCCTCTGTTTACACACACACACACACACACACACCATTTCTGGAATACTGCTGGGTGGTGGAGGGCTTCCTGGGTGTAGAATTCCTGAAATTCCTCCCAGAGACATCTCCAGGATTTTGGATTTTGTGGGGCCTATGTGGATGTGACTGCCACAGCTGGGGGCCAAGGCCTGTGCAGGAACAGAGGGTAGGCCCCAGCACTGGGCGCGGGGCAAACCCTGCTGTGGATCACCTAGCATCCATTTCCTCTTGCCCTCCCACACCTTGCCCAAGGTCACTCTGCAATGTGTCATTGCCTCCTCCCCTCTCCCTCTCGGTGCCCACATCTCTCTCCATCTCTCCAGAGATGGAGAGAGATTAGCCCTGGCCCCGCTAACAACTGCTCAGCTCTTTGCCTTGAGCTCACACTCCCCCAAACATCCCCTGGTCCAATAAGTTTCCCATCAGGCTGCCTCCAAGGCTTGTGAGTCAGCCTGTGGATTGGGTCCCCACCCACACGCAGCCAGCTGCAGACAGGGGGTGGGGTCACACTGTGGCACCAACCTGGCTGCCTCTGGGAAGGAGGCCATGGGTGTGGCAGGCACGTTGCCCCATGCTGGGGCACTGTGTAGTCTGAAGGCTCCGCCTTCAACTGTCTCTACTCCCTTGCCTGGTTCTTGCTCATGGGCTCCCCTCTGGCCCAGGAGGGACCTCAGACCCACAGACCGGACCTGTATGTCGATTCAGGCCTGGGCCACCACTCCCTTCCCAGCACATGGCAGGCATGACCAATTGATCATCAGGCTCTTTGCCCCTGGCTGAATCATTTTCAACACCGTACCAGGAAGTCATTGCCAAGTGATTCCAGTTGACATGAAAGGACTCGACAGCACGGGATGTTGTCTAAGCTGCTTTGGGAGCGGGCGTGGTCTGCGTGAGTCAGCGCTCTTCACCTCAGCAGAGCAAGCAGCCAGGAAGAGGCCTAGAGTCAGTGGTCAGTGTTCTGTGGGAGAGGCTCTAATTTCTGAGAGGCCTTAGGGGACTGGCATCAGCTTGGCTTGTGAGGGGACGCCTGGGCCAAAGGCAAGGCTGGGGCAGAGGTGCTTTGACTCACTAGCTCTGGGTTTGAAGTCCATTGCCTGATCTCCTTCTGTCTCTGTCTCAACCATGAGCCAAACAGGCAGCTTACTCCAGCACAGAGGTGCACCCGGTCTCCAGAACTGAGAGCTACCTGGTGCTTCGAGAAGACTTCAAAGCACCAAGGCAGGGGGCCGCCCCTAAGGCCCAGGGGCCAGCGTGTCTGTCTAGGGAGGCACCCACTATATCGAACGGAGACCATCATGCTTTGGGAGCAGTGGGACTTCTCAGAACCTCGATATAGCCATGTGGCCTGTGAACCAACCAAGAGTATAGAGCTTCGGTAGGCGCCGCGGCTCACTAGGCTAATCCTCCGCCTGCGGCACAGGCATCCCATATGGGCGCCGGTTCTGTCCCAGTTGCTCCTCTTCCAGTCCAGCTCTCTGTTGTGGCCCGGGAAGGCAGTGGAGGATGGCCCAAGTGCTTGGGCCCTGCACCCGCATGGGAGACCAAGAGGAAGCACCTGGCTCCTGGCTTCAGATTGGCGCAGCGCTGACCGTAGCGGCCATTTGGGGAGTAACCAACGGAAGGAAGACCTTTCTCACTGTGTCTCTCTCTAACTCTGCCTGTCAAAAAAATAAAAAAGAGTACAGAGCTTCCTCCAACTTCCTAAGTGGCTTATTTTGAGATATGGACTACAGCGGATGAAATAAAAACCCACCACCTGTGGAAGGAGACGGACGACAGTAATGAGGGAAGAGGGCTGGGTTTCGAGGGGCCATGGTTTAGAGAGTCCTGAACAAAGGGAATAGGACTGAGTGAGGACTCTCAGTTGCTGCCGGACTTTTCCACAGGGGAGCACTGGCCTGATGCTGACGGATTTTCCAATTTTTCAAAAGGGACAAAAATGCAGACTTTATGTGAAATATTTTCACTGTCAAATTTTGGCAGCTGGAGCAGGCAGGCAGCGCAGTTAAGACACCTCCCGGGATGCCCGCATCTACTACCGGAGTGCCCTGTGTTGGAGTCCCGGCTCTACTCCTGATTCCAGCTTCTTGCTAATGCACACCCGAGGAGGCCGCAAGTGATGGAACAAGCAGTTGGGTCCCTGCCACCCAAATGAGGGCCTGGCTCCTGGCTTCAGCTTGGCCCAGCCGTGCATGTTATGGGCATTTGGGGAGTGAATCAGCAGATAAGAGCTCTGTCTGTCTCTGTCTCTCTTTCTGTTTCCCTGTCTTTGAAATAAAGTAATAAGTACAATGTTTAGGGTGGGTGTTGTGGCAAAGTGGGGTAAGCCCACTTGGGATGCCTGCATCTTGTGTCAGAGAGCCAGTCCTGGTCGTGGCTACTTCACACTTCTGACCCAGCTTCCTGCTAATGCAACAGGTGGTGGCCCAAGCACTTGAGTTCCCGCCACCCACGTGGGAGACCCAAATGGAGTTCCTGGCTCCTGGCTTTGGCCTGGCCCAGCCCCAGTTACTGTGGGCTTTTGGGAAGTAAACTAGTGGGTGAGATCTCTCTCTCAGTTTCTCTCTCTCTCTCTCTCTCTCTGTCCCTCTGCCTTTCAAATAAACCAGTCAATGAATCTTTAAAATCAAACAGATAAATAAAATTTCTATTAGTTTGGCAACTAATTCCAAACACTCATTTTCACCGGAGACATTCAGTTTGTATGTTTTATACCCTTGGAAGGAGACTCTGGGCTCTGCCATCTCCGAGAGCTTCCTCTCCCATGAGGGCTGAGGGTGGCATTGCCAGACAGCAGTAGGTTCCCACACCCTTTGCCCCGTCCCCTGAGACATGCAGGCCATATGAGCTGCTGGTGTCTAACAGCCTGTGGGGACCACAGCGCTGCTCCCTGAGTCCCATGCTGCTGGCTGTCACATCCACCAGGGCCACCTGCTCTTCTGTACAGAAGCCAGGTGCTGTCTGGCCAGCACAAGGTGCTGCTTCCCTTCTTGGCCTATGGGAGTCCCAAGTGGCCAGCCAGGATGCCCTCTCATATGCCTGGGGCAGTGGTTCCAAGAGGTGGCATGGGAAGAGGGACCCGGGCCAGCACAGAGAGTTCTGGTTTGTTCAAATATTTTCTAGCATTTCCAGTAAAGCAAAATGCTTGCCAAGGAGTCAAGAGAGGGCCAACAACTGAGCTTGTGGACTGTGGGAAACCTGCTACAAGGAGACTGATCAGAACAAGGCTGGGGAGCCTGGGCTCTAAGGCCAGACATATAGCCTGCCCCTGCACCCCAGGCCAGGAAGGTCCTCCTGGAAAGGCCACAGCTGAGGGCAACAAAGGGTCTCAGGACATCCCATAGCCAAGGTACAGGCCCTGTAGGCACAGGGCACCAGATAGTGGAGGTGGGGCCAACAGTTAAGGGCCTGCATTCTAGGTGGGCTTCACTCCTTGGGAGGCTGGAGAAGAGACCCCAGGTCCTGGGAACTGGAGCCCTGGGTTGAGTCCTGGTCTCCCAGCTGGAATCACAGCAGGGCTGACTTCCCCTGGTGACCGTGCCGGGGAGCCTTCCCTGTCCCAGGTGGTCAGGGTGTGGCTGGGTCTCAGAGCAAGTCCATGAGTGAGAGTGGAGTGGGGCAGGGCAAGGCAGACAGACATCAGAATGACACTGCCCTGGACTCGCTCTGGCTTTGGCACAACTGCATTGCATCTTGCTCTTAATGTCATCTTTGAAAATTAGTAGAGGGGCAGGGTTTTGGCATGGTGGTTAAAATTCCACTTGAGGGGCCAGTGCTGTGGTGCAGTGGGTAAAGCTACCGCCTGCAGTGTTGGCATCCCATATGGGCGCCAGTTCCAGTCCCAGCTGCTCCACTTCTGATCCAGCTCTCTGCTATGGCCCGAGAAAGCAGTAATTGGCCCAAGTCCTTGGCCCCTGCACCTGCATGGGAGACCCAGAAGAAGCTCCTGGTTCCTGGCTCCTGGCTTTGGATCAGTGCAGCTCCAGCTGTTGTGGCCATTTGGGGAATGAACTAGTGGATCGAAGACCTCTCTCTCTCTCTGCCTCTGCCTCTCTGTAACTATGCCTTTCAAATAAATAAATAAATAAAAAGATTCCTCTTAGAGCACCTGTATCCCCTACTAGGGTACCAGAGTTTGTGTCCAGGCTGTACCCCTGACTCCAGCTAATGCACACCTGGGAGGAGGCAGTGATGGCCCAAGTAGTTGGGCCCCCGCCATCCACATGGGAGACCCAGATAGAGTTCTGGGCTCCTGGCTTCGGCCTGGCCTAGACATGGCTGTTGTAGGCATCTGGGGAGTGAACCAGCAGATGGGAGATCTCTCTCTCTCTCTCTCTACCTTTTTCTAGGAACAACTTTCACAGATCTTGCACAGGGAATGACATCTCATAGCTCAGCTCAGTTCCCTGCAGGGTCAACATAGGAGAGAGAAAGAACAAGGAGGCCTGGGGCAGAAAACTATGAAAGCACGAATTCTCTCTTTTCTCTGGGACACGCTGTGTGGCCTCCAGGAGGTGCGAGGATTACACTGATCAAGTGTGCAGAAGCCTTTCCCACCTCCCCTTCCCAGTAATCACTCAGTAAACACCGCTTGCCATTTGAGGTCACTGGACAGTGTAATCTTAGCTCACATGTGGAGAGACTGAGGCCCAGAGAGGCCTGGATCTCCAAGGAGATCAGAGCCCCAGGTGCCAGCATGGCCCCGGTGCTAGGGATGCACCATGTTTTTAAACATTTATTTATTATTTATTTGAAAGGCAGAAAGAGAGTGGGGGAAGAAAGAGAGAGAGAATGAACGATCTTCTATCCTCTGGTTTGCTCCCCAGAATGGCCACAATGGTGGGGCCTGGGCAAGCAGAAACCAGGAGCCAGGGATTCCATCCTGGTCTCCCACATGGGTGGCAGGAGTCCAAGTACCTGGGCATCTTCTGCTGCTTTCCCATGCTCGTGAGCAGAGAGCTGGATCAGAAGCAGAGCAGCCGGGACTCAACCAACACCCAGATATGGAATTCAGAGTCACAAGTAGTAGACTATGCCACAAAGCTAGCTTGCACCCTTTTTTTTTTTTTTAACAAAAAAAAAAAATTTTTTTTTTAATTTTTTTTGACAGGCAGAGTGGACAGTGAGAGAGAGACAGAGAGAAAGGTCTTCCTTTTGCCATTGGTTCACCCTCCAATGGCCGCCGCGGTAGCGCGCTGCAGCCGGCGCACCGCGCTGATCCAATGGCAGGAGCCAGGTGCTTCTCCTGGTCTCCCATGGAGTGCAGGGCCCAAGCACTTGGGCCATCCTCCACTGCACTCCCTGGCCACAGCAGAGAGCTGGCCTGGAAGAGGGGCAACCGGGACAGGATCGGTGCCCCGACCGGGACTAGAACCCGGTGTGCCGGCGCCGCAAGGCGGAGGATTAGCCTAGTGAGCCGCGGCGCCGGCCCAAAAAAATTTTTTTTGGTGGCTATGAAGTTTATTGGAGAGGACAACCAGAGCCCCCCAGCTGCACCTGCAGCAGATCCCAGAAGACAACTATTTTCTGTACTTCTCCGACTCTCCAGGCCATGAAAACGGAGTGAGGGCGGAAGGCAGGGATCGGGGGAGCCACGTCAGGCCAGCCCTACCTTCATGTTTTCAGGGACGTCTCCTTGGCTACCAGGTGGGAGTCCCGGGCCTGCCCGGCCTCCGAGCCTCCGGCACCGGGCCTCGCCGCCCAGCCTCTCCACCGCATCCTGGGCTGTGCCTGTCTGGGGGCTGAAGAGCACCAGGAGCTGCGGGCGCCGCATCGG
Organism: Lepus europaeus; assembly: GCF_033115175.1. Classification (NCBI taxonomy): domain Eukaryota; kingdom Metazoa; phylum Chordata; class Mammalia; order Lagomorpha; family Leporidae; genus Lepus; species Lepus europaeus. Next base: position 130,863,232 of record NC_084830.1, on the reverse strand, counting down.
GGCTCACCCTGTGGATGCCGGCACCGAGGCACAGGGCCCGCGTCAGCGACGCTCCGACTTCCGCTTCCTTCCGCCGTGCGCCGGAAGTCAAGAGAGTGTTTTACTTTTTTTTTTTTTTTTTCCCTATTATTTTTACTTGAAAGGGAGCGAGATCTTCCATCTGCTGGCTCACTCTCAAATGCCTGTAACAGCTGGGGCCAGGCCAGGCTGAAGCCGGGAGCCTGGAACTCAATTAGGGCCTCCCACGCCGGTGACCGGAAGTGAGAACTTGAGATCCACCACGACGGCCTCTCCGTGTGCGTTAGCAGGAAGCAGGAATCAAGAGTGCGGGAGCGACTCAAACCCAGACACTGTATGGCACGGGGCTGCTGCAAGGGCCTACTTAACCCCTGTGCCAAATGCCTTACCCCAAAGATGCACTTCTGATGAGGGACCCCGCCCTCGCACAGCTGTGGTGTTGTGTCTGAGGCGCCCCTACCAGAGGCCAGAATCTGCTGACCGCCCGGCTCCCTGCAGCCTGCCTGGGCTCGCTCACTCCGCTTCCCTCACAGCCGTGGTCTCACTGCTATCCTCCTCTCCTGGAGCTGGTAGTTGGGGCCGGGGGAGCTCAGATGCAGTCCTGCTCTGCCTGTTCGAAAGCTAGAGTGCTTTGCTACCAGACCTGAGCCACACAACGGCCGACCCCGGAGGCGCCAAGGGACTCGGCGGGAAGGGCACTGCTATGACGAAGTGGGAGGAACTGAACGCGGGAGAGTAACTTGGTGAGGCTGAGGCAAGAGACAACTCCTCCACCAGAATTCGGCAAGATACACTGGTGGGAAAACCATTTCATGGACTCGATCGTGTCAAGATTGATTCAAATTCAACGAAGAACGTCCTGAAGACTGTTACTAGACCCACGAGGGACTCACAGAGAGATGCCGTGTCCAAGCCGGCAAGGACGCTGGCACTGTAGCGTAGCAGGTAAAGCCACTGCCTGCAATGCTGGATCCCACGTGGGCGCCGGTTCCAGTCCCGGCTGCTCCACCTCCAATCCAGCTCCCTGCTAATGTGCACAGTATTTGGGGCCCTTCCAGCTATGTGGGACCCGGTTGGAGTTCCAGGCTCCTAGCTTCAGCCTGGCACATCCCTGAGTGTTGGCCACATTTAGAGAGTAAACCAGCAGATGGAAGATATCTCTCTCTCTCTCTCTCTCTTTCTCTCCCTCCCTCCTCCCCTCCTTCTCTTTCTAACTCTGCCTTTCAAATAATAAAATAAATAATCTTAAAATAAGAAGCCAGCAGGAAGAATGCATCTACCTTTAGCTCATTACCACCTTCACAGCAGTTCATCTCCAGGCCTCTGTACAGGGGGACACCCCTGGGCGTCCCCCATGCCCACTCCAGGGAGTCCATGACTTTCCTGGGTTCACCCCACTACACGTGCACACTTGGGGTACAGACAGCACATGATGGCTTCCAGCATGTTGAAGAGGTCTGGTCCAGGGCTTAGTGAATTTCTGGAATGCAGACTTGGGGCATCACTCGGTCCATGGGTTTTCCCAGTGACTCTAAATGGTGGAAGCCTGGACTCCGTCGGCACACTGGCTGTGTTGGTGTCACCTACTGGGTTTCTACTTGAGATTATTTTTTATCCAGAATTCTGCTGGGGTTAAGACCAGAAGGGAAAGAAGGTAAAAATGAGGAAACCTGGAGAGCTACTTATTCAGTCCCTCCCCTTGGTTAAAACTAAATCTCTGGTCCAAGCCCTTTCTGTCTCCCAGCCTCTTACCACAGAGGCTGCAAAAGCCAAAGCCTCCCTTGAACTTGCCCAAGTTCACCCGGGCAGCTGTGGCAGAGCCTGCGCAGAATGTGGGCCTGATGACTGCCTGTCTCACACTAGGCTCCAAGGTACAGGACACTCAGGGCTTTGTGCTCCCTCTGCCCCAGTTTCACTCTCTGAATAGATTCAAGGCCACTCATAGAATCATTACTAACATTTATCGAGCCTTTCTTATGTACAGGGGCTGTGCTGAGTTTGTATTTGCTTTCATTGCCACTACTCTATAAGGTAAGGCCACAATATTGCTTCCATGGCATAGATGGGGAGACTTAGATCAGACTAAATCCACCCAGCCAGAAATTGGAGAAGACAGGGTTTGAACCAGGTGCACCTGACTCCAGATCCCCTGCTCTCTCTTTTCCAGTCTCCACAGCCTCTGCCAGTGGCTACCTTTCCTTCCCTGGCTGTACCATTCAGCAGCCCTGGCAGAGGTCCGCCCAGGACCCTTTTTTTTTTTTTTTAAGATTTTATTTATTTACTTGAGAGGTAGAGTTACAGACACAGAGAAGGGTCTTCCATCTGCTGGTTCAATCCCTAAATGGCTGCAATAGCCAGAGCTGGGCTGATCTGAAGCCAGGAGCCAGGAGCTTCTTCCAGGTCTCCCACGTGGGTACAGGGACTCAAGCACTTGCGCCATTTTCTATTGCTTTCCCAGGCCATAACAGAGAGCTAGATCAGAAGAAGAGCAGCCGGGACAGAAACCGGCACCCATATAGGAGGCTGGCGCCGCAGGCAGAGGCTTAACCTACTACGCCAGAGTGCCTGCCCTGATAAAATATTTTGGACTTAGAAACTGCACATCGATTAATGTAGCCTACAGAAATCTGCCCATAAGGTGCAGGTGTTGGACCCAGTGGCCTGCAGCAGCAGAAACAGCAGTGGTTCCAGAAGGTGTTCTAACTCCCATCTGATGTGTAATTGAGAAACTGCCGATCCTCCATCAGCATCAAACAGTTACCGCTGCTGCTCATTCTTGGTGATGGCTGCAGAGGAAGTGGCCGGCATGGGGGCCGGATCGGTGTGTTGGGTGGTTAAAGTGCTCCCAAGCGCCCCTGCCACACACACACAGGCACTGAATGTGCCACGTCACCCTGGAGAGGCTAAGTGGCAAGTGTTGCCGGGATCTGGGTAATATGACTGGGTCCCCGGGGTGGCGCTGCTTCCTGTGTGGCCGGCTGGGGGCGGGGGCGTGGCTTCATCGTGAGTGGGTGTGATGTAGCCCAGGCCTCTCATCCGGGAGACCAGATTGAATCTCGAATTGCTGCCTGCCTTCTGCACTTCAGCTACTTCCTCAGCACTTTGTAAAGCTCAAGTTCAAAGTCCTGAATGAAAGACCAGATAATGAATCTGACCTAGCTAGGACACAAAGCTTTAATTATGGTGCTTGCAACACAATCGTGACAAATGTGTGCTTCCCTGTGTTTCCTCGGGATTCTGGTTGCTTCCGGGTGCCTGTTTACAAAAGTGTTTTTGAAAACTGCAAAACTGGAGGTCTGAGCAGGCAGCCTGGCAGAGGTAGGAGGGCGGGCGGGCAAGAAAGAGACTTGATCCATCTATTGGACATAGACCCCAATAAAGACAGCTATGGGGGACGCTGAGGTGATGCAAACCATGACAAAATAACATGCATGAGCACCAAACTCGTCGATCATTTTACTGAATCCTCACAACAATGCCATGCGATCAGTAGCATGACATCAGCACTAGGAGGATGAAGGTGCATCAGTAGGGAGCTGGATTAGAAGCAGAGCAGCCGGGGCTCAACCTGGTGCTCATATGGTTCCTGCTATGCCCCAGTGCCACCACCTCCCCCACACCCCAGCTTCTTCCTCTAGGTGGACCACAGACATGTGAAGGTGAGCCTGAGCCCCCGTGCCCCCCAGGGTGTGGGCCACCGCTGTCCAGCACCTGCTCTGTCCCCGCCTCACAGAACTGTAACCCACCCCCAACCCGAGGGCCAGGGAGACCAGGCTCTTCCCAGCAGCCACCCAGGACGGACCTGTTCTCCTGGGTGGCTACAGAACATCCTCTGGGAGTAGGGCAGGGCGAGACAGAGCAGACTTGCCACTACTGTGACTCACCCCAGCCTGGGCCGCTCTGAACAGAGCTGTGGAAACCAGTCAGGTGAGTCTAAGGTCTAAGCCCATCCACTCACTTTTCCTGCCAGCCCAGGCCCCAGCAATGCGGCCCTTGCTTTTCCTGCTGGGGACAAGGACTTGGGAGAGAAGGCTCTTGCCCTCAGGATCTTCCTCTGTCAAAACCACCTGTGCCACTCTGGGGAGCACCTGCTGCTTGGATTTGAGCAGTGGCCCTTCACATGTGGCAGCCCACTTCCTGCTTGGCACCTTTGTAAACCCAGCCCAGCTTTTGCCTTGACCTTGACCCTGAGTAAGAGAGACTGAAACAGAAGGAAAGTGTGTACCCAGCTGTTTATAAACACAAGAACTGAGTCTCAGGGTGAAGGCAATTAGCCTGTGTCAGGGCCTGTGTCTGAGTGCAGTGCAATTGCTTGGTCTCCTGCCCTCCAGGAGCAAAGAGAGTGCCGTTCTGTTTCAGAGCGAAGGTTAATGCAAGAGAGAAGTCACCGCTGTTTGTAGTTTTAATGTTTGATGTCGCCTTTACTAGAAATGGGAATGAGCCAAGGAGAGGGTCCCAATGAAACCCTAGTTGAATGTGGTCAGAGAGTGGCCGGAATCTGAGCAGCCCCAGGTGCCGTGGCCGGAACTAAACTGCTAAGGGAGGCGCATTCGGGGCCAGCGCCACACCGCTTTTCAGAGGGTTTAGTGAATAGGGTAGAGCTCCTGGTTCGCTGCATTGTCTAAGAGCTGATTGTGAATGGCCCAAACAGCTGACACGGGAAGTTCTGCACAAACTTGTCTTTGAAAAGCACATCATTTGGAAGCGGGAGCTGACTGTGGTATGCTAGCTTGCCCAAGCCGCCTCTATTGCTGATGTTTTGAAGAGCAGCATTTTAGATCACTGGGTTGATTTGCTCATTATACAGGGTGAGTTTTTGTCCAGCCGAGAGTCAGCTTGGGCAGAGGGCTGGTTAGAGTGAGAGAGGGAACATGATCCTGATTTTCTGCTCAAAGGAGTTTCAGGCACCAGACTCAGATTCAAAATCAGAGAGTGGTCGAACTGGGGAGAGCTGGAAGAACATGATTGTGGTTTTTTGCTTAGAACCCTGGGACCTGGGGTACCCAGCCCAGGAAGCCTCTACTCGCCCAGCCCCCAGCCAGTGGGCACACTGTAAACCAGCTCTACCTAGTTCTAGAAGCTCCTTTGGGGGAACAGCTTTTAAGAAAAGAGGTTGCCATGGTACACTGAGAGAGGACCTGAGAAAGTTCTTCACTGATTTTCAATAAAAGATGTCCAAGTGATTTCTGGCACACATCCTGGAAAGAGTCCAAAGAATTGAGTGACACTGCAATAACAAAACTCCTTGCAGTGCCATTTAATTATGTGAATATGTGAGACTTCTAATCTACTACAGGGATTGAAATGAAACATAGGGAGAGTGATGATGGGGACATGTCCTAATCTAGGAATAAATAACATTTCCAATGTATACATGAATGTGTTTTAAAGAACACATCTCAGTAAATACAATTTAAACCCATACTCAATTTGTTATCAAATTTGGAATGTATATATGAGGCTTTGATCCATTAGGTTCAATAACTGTAATGGCAGCTCCAGCCAAAAGACCTAACATTTTCAAGATTTATGGTCGTAAGAAATTAAAAGCTGAAATTGGAATTTACATGCATATTTGTGTTACAAAGAAATACAAGGTGGTGACCATGAGCAGATAGTAAGGCAGGAAAATGCATTGCATGTGCAATTCAACCCTGTGGGAAAAGTGACATAGAAACAGGAGTTCAAGGAGAGAAAAAGAACGATCGATGTGAATGTCTGATGAAACTGGTTCGTGTTATTCAAAAGATGATAAGCCGAGCCGCCTCGGAGGGTATGGGCTCCAGGCCACCACTAAGTGCTCCTAGCCCAAGACATTCACACTTGACAGGACAGGAGGCCACACGGTGCTTGTCTTCCATTGATCCGTATTGAGATATGATTGAAGATAGACATTCATTTTTCACTTACTGCTTTGGAAAGACAGAGCAGAGAGAGACAGAGACAGAAAGGGGTGTTTGTGGGAGCGAGATCCATCTCCTATCTTCTGGTTCACTCCCCAAATGCTCACCAAGCCAGGGGTGGCCCAGGGCAAAGCCAGGTCTTGCAGGTGGGTGGCAAGGACCCAACTACTTACACCATCACCTGCTACCTCCCAGGGAGCTGGACTCCAGAGGAGAGTCGAAACTCACTCCAGGAACTGTGATGTGGATGTGGACTGTGAGTGTCCCAACAGGTATCTCAACTGCTACACCAAACACCCTACCCAAAAGGGACAGTCTTGTCCTAAAGGTTTGTGATCTTGGGTGTTCCTCCCAGCCATAATAGTTTGACTCCACTATTTTCTAATACCAAAATCTGTGCTCTCTACCCTATTCCCACCCACACTCCTGGAGAAACACGTTCAATTTGAGGCCGGCTTTGAGGGTTCCCTGCTGGTTAGAAGTCATCTCATGGCCGGCGCCGCGGCTCAGTAGGCTAATCCTCCGCCTTGCGGCGTCGGCACACCAGGTTCTAGTCCCGGTCGGGGCACCGATCCTGTCCCGGTTGCCCCTCTTCCAGGCCAGCTCTCTGCTGTGGCCTGGGAGTACAGTGGAGGATGGCCCAAGTGCTTGGGCCCTGCACCCCATGGGAGACCAGGAGAAGCACCTGGCTCCTGCCATCGGAACAGCGCGGTGCGCCGGTCGCAGCGCGCCTACCGCGGCGGCCATTGGAGGGTGAACCAACGGCAAAAAGGAAGACCTTTCTCTCTGTCTCTCTCTCTCACTATCCACTCTGCCTGTCAAAAAAAAAAAAAAAAAAAAAAAAAGAAGTCATCTCATCCCGGAGCTGGGGCTGTGTCTGAGTCCATCACTAAAGAAACCTTCAGTGAGCATCGGCTTACTACTCTGGGCCACTCCTCAAACACTGGGAGTACAGGCAGAATGAATTCTAGCCTTGGGGAGCTCCATCTGGTCAGGGAGAAATAGTGTCTGTGTAGTCTCAGAAATACAACTGCAGCTTTCTTAGTGGGTGTAGGGAAGCTTCCTAGGGTTTGGAATGGGTTTTGAACAAGGCAGACTGGAGGAAACAGTGGAAGGCATTTCTAGCACAGGTGATACACTGAGTCCTGGGGATTGTACCTCTGATGAGGGATAGGCAGGTGGCTAGGTTAGGGTGCTGAGCTGGAAGTCACTGAAAGTCCTATTTGTCAATCAAAATGCTTCATTTCCTGGGGTGCATATGTTTCATCTGGCACCTAGTAGGGACACCATAAAAATATGGTGATACGTTTTGAAAGATTTATTTGAAAGGTAGAGTTACACAGACAGGGGGAGAGACAGAGAATCTTCCACTTGGGCTTCATTCCCCCAAAATGGCCACCAATGAACTCCATCCAGGTCTCCCACATGGGTGCAGGGGCCCAAGTACGTGGGCCATCTTCTGCTGTTTCCTAGGTACATTAGCAGGGAGCTGGATCAGAAGCAGTACCCATATGGGATGCTGGCAATGCAGGCAGTGGCTTAACCCACTGTTCCACAATGCTGGCCCAAAAATCTGGATATTGAGCTCTACATGTAATTTGTGGAGTTGCCATATAATTCCCTGATGGCTTCATACTTGTATACACAATACTCCCTACTTCATAAGGGCCAACAGGGGCTGGTGGAGTGGCACAGCTGGTTCGTGTCCTGGATGCTCCTCCACTTCTGATCCAGCTCCCTGCTAATGACCTGGGAAAAGCACTGGAAGACGGCCCAAGTGTTTGGGCCCCTGCACCCATGTGGGAGACCCGGAAGCTCCTGGCTTCAGCCTGGCCCAGTGCTGGCTGTTGTGGCCATCTAAGGGATGTACTAGCAGATGGAAGATCTCTTTCTTGGAAACACTTTCAAATAAATAAAATTTTAAAAAATCAAAGGGGCCAACATTGGGGGAGGGACTCTCTTTCTCCCAGACTACACCTGGAGGTGCTGCCAGGCACCCTGTCTCCCTCCCTCCCCACCTCCTCCATCCAGGCAATCTGCAGGCCCACTGCCCACTCATGATGGGTGTTTCTCCTCATGGGGCAATCCATGCTCGGGAGTGTGTGTGTTCACTTTCTCACTTTTGCATAAAGTTTAACACTGTGCACTTACACAAGTCTGTACTCGGGATGCCTTTCTAGGTGTGAGGCAAGAGCCTGGAATGGAAATGAATACACCCTTGCTCACCTGGTGTAGGGTGTTGGGATAGAAGCCAAGAGATAATAAGGCTGGATAGGCTGGAAGGCAGGGGGCAGATCATGGAATTTGATCAGTATTCTGAAATCAAAGGGGGAGGGCACATTTGAGATGGGGACACAGGAACCTGGAAATGTGGCCACTTCAAGACTTCAGGCAGGAGAGGATAAAGTCCAAATAAAGGAAACAGTGAGGAAGATGGAGTTGCTATGAGTCAAGGATGTTTCCTGGTGTCCTGCTTGGTCATGCATCAAGAGAAGTAGAGGGGCATTTTGCTGTGGCATATCGGGTTAACGCCCTGGCCTGAAGTACCGGCATCCCATATGGGCACCTATTCGAGCCCCGGCTGCTCCACTTTTGATCCCGCTTTCTGCTATGGCCTGGGAAAGCAGTACAAGATGGCCCAAGTCCTTGGGCACCTACACCTGCTTGGGAGACCTGGAAGAAGCTCCTAGCTCCTGGCTTTGGCTTGGCACAGCTCCGGCCATTGCAGGCAATTGGGGAGTGAACCATCAGATGGAAGACCTCTTTCTCTGCTTATATCTCTGTGACTTTCAAATAAGTAGATAAATCTTAAAAAAAAAAAAAAAAAAAAAGAGAGAGAGAGAGAGAAAGTAGAGAAGGAAGAGCAGATCTAGAGAGGCAAGATCAGGTTCATTTATAAACACAGTGAGCCAGTGTGATACAGAACGAACCATTGCACAGCTCTGGGCGTTGTGGCTGCCCAAGAGCCCAAGGAGAAGGTCATGTGGCAAATCACGAGAGCACACAATGTAAACAAAGTAACAAACTCCTTTAGAGTCCAGTCAGTTATGCCAGACCAACAACTTTCCCAGTCATCTTCTACCCAAGGCCTTAAGCAACAGAGAAGCATTGACAAAGAACTTCAGTTTTAAAGCCTGCTTGAAAGACCAGCATAGGTTTGAGAAAGACAAAAGTGAAACAAGGGGCTGGCATGCCCTTCCAATCCAGCTCCTTCCTAATGACCTGGGAAAGCAATGGAAGATGGCCCAACAGTTTGGGCCCCCGCACCCACATGGGAGAACCAGAGGAAGCTCCTGGTTTTGGCTCAGCACAGTTCCGGCCTTTAGAGCCACTAGGGAGTGAACCAGCAGATGGAAGATCTAATTCTGCTTTTCAAATAAATAAATCTTAAAAAAAAAAAGCACACCTACACAAAAGCCCAGGATCTGGCACTGACAAGATTTCCTTTACAGTAAGGGAGAAAGGGCTGCAGTCTTGTTTGAGGAGCTGAACCTGAGGGGCTTTTGCTGATCCCATTTAGGACAGATCTTTGAATCTAAAATCAGCAAGTAAGTAAAACCACCGTTTTTTTTTTTTTTTTTTCACAGGTCCAAGATTGATGTGGTACAGCAACAAATCTCAAGGAAGAGCTAATGCAGGGTTTCAACTGACCACAAATCCAATGAACCACCAGTGTAATCCTGCTGGAAGAAAGCTAATGCTGTCCTGGTTTACATTCTCAACAGTGATTTTACTGGTCACTTTTTGGTTTCTGCCCTCCCCCTCCCCCAAATATCCCCAAAGCAACTATCAAAGAAGATGAAATACATACTTTTCTTCTATTTCTATGCCAACACAGTCATAAAACCCCCCAAAGGTCAAACAGCTGTTGGTCACTTATGGGAAAGCTGCAACGCTAAACCCTTGGCAGACTGGCAGACTGTTCCCTGCTGTGTTTGTACATTTCCTAGCAACAGGGGACTGCATGGCTTGTTTTCCTAAGTGACAAGCCCCGAAAGGGAGGCAAGCAGCCAGTGTGAGAGCCATCTGAGTTTAGCAGCCCCAGGCTGCCTTCCTGGAAGACCTGGCCTGGATACTTAAGGGTATAAACACCCAGAGTGTGCTTCTCAGACACATCCACCTTTGTCTACAATCGTCCGTGCAAGCAAATCTGAGAACTCAAGATCTATGCTTTCCTGAGACAGGGCCCTTCATTGCCAGTATGACTCCATCATCCTTTCCTGGCTGCATTATACTGGGAGACTTTCAGTTCCAGTTGCAGGTTTTTTTTTTTTTTTGTTTGTTTGTTTGTTTTTTTGCTTTTTTAAAAAAAGATTTATTTATTTGAAAGGCAGAGTTTCAGAGAGGCAGAGAGAGAAATGGAAAGAGGTCTTCCATCTGCTGGTTCACTCTCCAACTGGCCACAATGGCTGGAGCTGCACCAATTGGAAGAGGCAGAAGCTTCCTCCGGGTCTTCTATGTGGGTGCAGGGGCCTGAGGACTTGGGCCATCTTCTACTGCTTTCCCAGGCCACAGCAGAGATCCGGATTGAAGTGGAGCAGCCTGGACTTGAACCAGTGCCCATATGGGCACAGCTTTAACCACAACACAGTGCTGGCCCCAGTACTTGTAAGATGGGAAGCAGGATGGGCTGCTTAGCTCACATTAGACAGAAATGTATTGCGCAATGTTTACTAACACACAGCTTCCTTGACTTCTGCTGACTTCCTGGTTGGTGCTCCTTTGTTAAGACTCTCCATTCTTTACTCTTGTACCCCCAGAGTTCTATGTTCATTCTCAGGCTACAGGTTCACTTAGCTCTGGCGTCTCCAAGTCTCCATCAACACCTCTGTAAAGGCAACCCCACACCTCCAAGTTATTTGGAACGTGGGGCTTCACAGGACTCATGCACATGATTTTGATGGAAAGTTTCTGTTATAGGCAGAACTCACCGGGCTGGTGCTGTGGCGAAGCAGGTAAAGCTGCTACCTGCAGTGCCAGCATCCGTTATGGGCAGTTTCAAGTCCCTGCTGCAGCTCTCTGCTGTGGCCTAGAAAGGCAGTAGAGGAAGGCCCAAGTACTTGGGTCCCTGCACTCATGTGGGAGACCCAGAAGAAGCTCCTGGATCCTACCTTTGGATTGGCACATCTCCGGCCATTGCAGCCATTTGAGGAGTGAACCAGCGGATGGAGGGCCTCTCTCTCTGCCTCTCTGTAACTCTCTGCCTGTGAAATATATATTTTTTAAATGTCTAACTCACAATCCTCCTCTAATCTAATATGCTCATTAGAAGTTACGAGCAGGGACTGGTGTTGTGGCATAGTGGATAAAGCCATCACCGGTGATGCAGGCAACCCATATGGGTACAAATTTGAGTCCTGGCTGCTCCATTTCTGATCCAGCTCCATGCTAACATACCTGAGAAAGCAGTGGAGGATGGCAATGTTCTTGAGCCCCTGCACTCATGTGGGACACCTGGAAGAAACTCTTGGTTTCCTCTGGCCCAGCTTTGGCTGTTGTGGCTATTTGAGGAGTGAACAAGGGGACAGAAGTTCTCATTCTCTAATTATTTCAAATAACAATAACAAAGTAAGTCACAAGTAATGGGGATCCTAGGATCAAATGTTTAATAAGTAATTTTAGCTCACATCCTGGTAGGTACAAATTAAGGAAAAACCAAAGCTGATGCACTGCATGGTGGAATCAGTGGCATGCTGGTCAACCAGCCATGGTTAGAAGGCCCCAACTTGAGTTTTCCACATTTTATGAAATAGAGGTGGCAGAGCTTCTGTGAACCAAGACAGTGCTTCAGCTTTCCACTGTCTGGAGCTCTTACATGGTGCTTGACTTCATTCCACCCTCACAGCCACCAGCAGGGAGAATCTGTGATCATTTCTTCCATAGATAAGGAAAGTTAAATGAATCACAGGTCGTGCTTCAGGTCCCTCCTCAGGTCCTTCTGCTGCCTACTTTGTCTCATCCTTGTCAGTGGTTCTCAAACTTCATCGTGGATCAGGATCAGCTACAATGGTGGGGGTGGTGTTTAAAACAAAGGTGCTGCATTCCATCTATCGAGCTCCCAGGGGTAGGTCTGGAGCAGACACCAGGATTTGAACTTCCAACAAATTCCCAAAAGTTGCAGATCCTGGAGTCGAATTCTGAGTCACTGGGACTGGCACTATGGTGCTGTGGGTTAAAATGCCACTTACAACATTGGTATCCCATACTGGAGTGCTGGTTCAGGTTCCTGCTAATGCACCTGTGACGGGAGTGGTGCTTGGGTCCCTGTCACTCACAGGGGAGACCCCAATGGAACTCAGCTCCTGGCTTTGGCCTAGTCCAGACCTTGCTGTCAGGGCCCTGTGGGGAGTGACCCAGAGGATTATTTATCTTGTCCTGATACTGTCCTTTCAAATAATCTAAAAAAACAAAAACAAAGCAAACAAACAAAAAAACCACCACTGCTTTGTGCCTATAGTAGCAGTTCAGTGGAGAAGTGGGATCTGCTGGGTTCTTTCCCAGCTCTGTCACTAACCAACTCTGTGACCTTGAACAAGATATTCCAAGGGAGGATCAGAGTCAATGATCTTGTTTACCTCCCATGCATCACTACTTTGTTTACCCTCTCAGCCTGTCACCACTCCATACATAGCATTTGGAGACAAAAAGCAAAGGGTAGGGTATCTGCAGATTTTGCAAGCACCAAGTCTCCTACTAGGCTTCATATCCTTCTAGGTGACAACGCACATTTGAATGTGGCTTTATAAAAGGTTCTGACAATCACTAGAAGTAAAATTAATGCATGGAATTTTCCCTCCTGGTACCCAGTTATAAAAATAGCATGTTTCTCTCTAAGGATAGAAATGGAAGATAAGACAGTAACATCTTAAAACATTAAAATATATTTACCCCATACAGACAAATTTATCAGCCCTAAAATCCCAAACATTTAAAGGGTTGGTCTTGGAGCTGGGGGATGAAGTGAGTCCCTACTAGTGATCAGAAAATTGCCCTGAATAATGCCCCTGCTACCTGCCTGGATTCCCTCACATCTCATCGTTCTCTGCCATTAAAACTTGAGTCATTTATAATCTTTTTTTCTTTGACAAAGTTAGACAGTGAGAGAGAGAGAGAGAGCGAGCGAGAGCGAAAGGTTTTCCTTCCGTTGGTTCGCCCCCCAAGTGGCCGCTACGGCCAGCGCTGCACCGATCTGAAGCCAGGAGCCAGCTGCTTCCTCCTGGTCTCCCATGTGGGTGCAGGGGTCCCAGCACCTCGGCCATCCTCCACTGCCCTCCTGGGCCACAGCAGAGAGCTGGACCGGAAGAGGAGCAACTGGGACTAGAACCCGGTGCCCATATGGGATGCGGGCGCTGTAGGTGGAGGATTAACCAAGTGAGCCATGGCACCAGCCCCCTATAATCTCTTTTTCATTCCCTAATCTCCACGAAAGTAATGCCAGGATCTGAAGACCAATAGAACTACATCATTAGGTAGGGACAACGCTAGATGGGACTTTCACTCTTCTTTTATAAGTTACTCTTTTATTTCAGCTTCTGGTCAAATTTTTCCTATTACCTGTGACTAAGGCAAACTCATTCTCTAACACACATGAACCTCTAGCACTTTCCCCTATGCCACTGTTCGCTTTGCAAAGCAATGGCTGAAATCATTGGCTAAAATTACTCATGTGTGTGTTTTGCTACCATCACTCCAAGAGTAATTTGTTCAAGGTGAGGACAGTCTTCACTCATTTTTCCAGATGCAAATTACTTTCTCTGGTCTTCATTTGCTCCACCATCCCTGCTTTCTAATATACTCCATAAATCTCTGTTACTGTTGTGTAGCATTACCATCACACAAAATTCAAGATCAAGCAATAGCTTACACGTTCTTCACCATTTTGCAGGGGGGCAGGGTGGCCGCTGATAATGAAAACTGTCCGAAGTACTTGCTTTCACTTTTCTAATGATGGCATGCGTGTGTGTGTGTGCGCGCGCATGCAGACACACATACCTATAGGTGTATTTTAGTTCACTGTCTACATCACTAAAACATTACATTCTTAATGGAGTCACATGTTAAGAGTGCAAACCAGTTTTGCAATTAACAAAAAATATTTACTTAGCAACTGTTAAGAGCTCATCAACACAGCACTTTATCACCAACGTTTGTGCCACTGTCCACTGGCACACAGAACCAATGGCTGGCTGCCTGAAATCCACAGTTGTTTCCAACAGTTATTCACACTATTTTCTTGCTCTCAATCAGTAACACTGCAGACTTAATATGGTAATGTTGACAAAAAGCTATATCTTCCTACCCAACACATTCTACTCCATACATGACAGGCTGTAGCTCCACTGCTAAGAAAACCCTTTCAGTGAATACACTGGTATATCAGAACCATTAATTTATACCCGGGTACACGGAAATGCATTAAGAGCATACTTAAAACGACCACTACACAAAATTTGACCAAATCTGGCTTTATGTAACAGAATGCATTCCACTCCTGATCACTAGAAACGGATAGGTTCCATCACCCCTTATCAAAGCGCAGTCCCCACTGAAGTGCCTGAGAAAGCAGTGGAAGAGCCACGCAGGTGGGAGACCTGGATGGAGTTCTGGGTTCCTGGCTTCTGCCTGGCCCAGTCCTTGCTGTTGAAGCCATTTGTGGAGTGACACCAGCGGATACTTCTCCTCTCACTCTCCCTTTCCAAAAAAAGTGTATCTTATCTACGCAATGCTAATTTATTCTGTCAATGATTTTAAGATAAAAAAAAAAAACTGATTTTTAAATTTTTCACACCATTCAGCATCTAAACTGACATTTTACTTTTTGCTTACCAACACAAGACGTATTGATCACAACAAGGTAAAAGGTGACTGATAAATGCAATATATAGAAATTACCCTGGCTTGGCCGGCGCCGTGGCTTAACAGGCTAATCCTCTGCCTTGTGGCGCCAGCACACCGGGTTCTAGTCCCGGTTGGGGTGCTGGATTCTATCCCGGTTTCCCCTCTTCCAGGCCAGCTCTCTGCTATGGCCCGGGAAGGCAGTGGAGGATGGCCCAAGTCCTTGGGCCCTGCACCCGCATGGGAGACCAGAAGTACCTGGCTCCTGGCTTCGGATCAGCAAGATGCACCGGCCGCAGCGGCCATTGGAGGGTGAACCAACGGCAAAAAGGAAGACCTTTCTCTCTGTCTCTCTCTCACTATCCACTCTGCCTGTCAAAAAAAAAAAAAAAAAAAAAAAAAGAAGAAAAAAAAAAATTACCCTGGCTTAATGACACCACCAAGAATCAAAATATGGAAAATACTAGCTGGCCTACATTCTAATCTTGATTGGAAAACTGAAGGTTTTGGGTTTCATCAACTGATCTCCAAGAGGTTGAAGAAAATGATCTCTAGAATTTGGTTCTAAATATTGGTTTATTAATAAGCCACAAAAATGACCAGTTTATTGGGCAAATGAATAAAAAGCCTGCCTTATTCCCCTCTCCTCCGGACCCCGACATCTTTTATGAATGTGAGTACTTTTTTTTTAATGGATGCATGACAGGTAAAGGGAGTTTAAGGATTGGCAAGCTTGCTGACAGCCAAAGGACCAGCACAACCTTACCATACACAATTACCTTCACCGTCAACACAAAATATACTGTCACTCTCCTTTGACTCCTAAAGCCACCCACCTTGTACTGTCACTCATAGTCCTCTCCTGTTAATCCTCAACTGTATCACATAGCACCCCTCTGCGCATCAACTCAGCTGTCACTAGGTGAATATGGTAATTCATGACTAGATTAGAAAATCACTACTGAAATATCTCCCAGACTTCACATAAACCTAAAATACCAATCTATGGATTAACATATTTCTAAGCAATTAAAAAAAACACACTTATTCCATTTAAGCCAGTTCATATCACTTACTAAATAAACAGCTAAATTTCACAAGCCAACTAAACATTAGGAAAACCTATACTCTCATCAGGTACTTATCAAACTGTAAAATGTTGTAAACCAAGTTGCCTGAAAACTTTAGACTTACGCCTCTTTACATTCACTTTACTTTCAGGGTGTGGGTACAGTGAGGCTACAGATCACTTTTTAAAGTTACTGCATCTTAGTGTTTCAAAAATGCTCCAAGAATGACCATTTCACTATTTGTTGAGGCCTGAATTAAGCAGGCCTCATTTATGTAAATTAAAATTTGATACTAATTAAACTGCAATTTGAGAAATCTTAAAGAGCCCAACCATGAATGAAACTTGTCAGAAGCCTCCAATCTCAACATTTTGGCCTTTACCTTCACCAGAGCAGACCCTCTATTTGACAAACAGGTGCACTTACATTTGATGCAGGATACATAGCTAATATGAATTGTCTAAACATAAGGTGAGCTAAGATCTTATTTAAAAATCTAGGGGCCAGTGCTGTGGTATAGTAGGCCAAGCCTTTGCCTGCAGCACCAGCATCCCACATGGGCACCGGTTCGTGACCCAGCTGCTCCTCTTCTGATCCAGCTCTGATATGGCCTGGGAAAGCAGAAGATGGCCTAAGCACTTGGGCCCCTGCACTCTCATAGGAGACCTGGAAGCTTCTGATCAGGCTGTTTGGGCCACTTGGGGAGTGAAGCAGTGGATAGAAGACTTTTCTTTCTCTAACTCCACCTCTCACAAAGAAAATCGAAGGGAACTGGGGCTGGCATTACGGTGCAGCAAGTTAAATGGCTCCTGTAATGCTGGCATCCCACTTGATTGCCAGTTGAGTCCCAGCTGCCTTACTTTTGATCCAGCACTCTGTTCATGTGCCTGGGCAAGCAGTGGAAGACAGCCCAAGTACTTGGGCTATTGCACGCATATGGGAAACCCAGATTTGCTCCTGGCTTCAGCCTGATCCAGTTTTGACCACTGAGGTCATCTGGGGAACAAAGAGTGGACAGCAGCCCTCTCTCTTAACTCTGCCTTTCAAATAAACAAAACTTAAAAAAAGAAAAAAACACAAAAAACAAAAAACCCTAATCTAAGGGGATAGAACCTGGCCCTTGTTCTATGATATCCTCATAAAAAACATGAGAATCTGAGGACTAGGCAAATTAACGTATGTAAGGTACTCAATGATAGCTGATATTACCAACCTCTGGGTTTTAAAAGGTTTTAAGAGGAGCACCATGGCTTTAACCATGTAACAGCTTAAGGCAATCAGGTTCAGGTCCTGGTTCTGCAAAATTTACCAAGATGCCTCCCATAGGGTAGTTCCAGTTTGTTTGTTTTTCTTAATACATAGCTTGTATGTGACAGGAGTAACCATAGCTGTTTGACTGTTGTGAGGCTCTTGTGTTTCTGACAAGTACCTACCATTTTGAGACTTCCATTCTGGGACAAGAAGATGTTCCTGGTTCCTGTATTGCCCTGTCACAGCCCAGACATTCCTCTAAGACCCATTAGTAGTCTAGGTGAGTTACTTTTACAGCTACACTGTTGCTCAGCAGTCTCATTACTTCTAAGTATGTCCTAAAAACCAGTCTAACCAGACATTTCAGCAAAGTCATCATTTTACTCTAATGTCAAATAGACTGTCACCAGATTAGATCAATCTATAGCTAGGATTCTGCCATCTTTTGATGTTTTGAAAGTGTTATTTTTAAAATGACATGCATTTGGCATAGCAATTAAGATGCCACTTGGCACACCCACATCTCATACAGGAATGCCTGGGTTTGAGTCCCAGCTCAGCCTCTGATCCAAGCTTCCTGCTAACGTGTACCCTGGGAGACTACAGGTGCTTGCTAATTGCATGGGTACCTGCCACCCACATTAGAGAACCACACAGTTCTGGTGCATAGCCAGTCCATCTCAGATTATCCTTGGCTCATTCTAGCAATGAGTTACAAAAAACTGTTCTTGGTATTTCAGCAAATTTGAGGGAACATGAGCTCATTGGCTTAGGTTCTAAAGTCCTTGTGTTTCATGTTTTTAGTATAACAGAACTAAGCTTTCTATTATTATAGTATTATCTGCTTGAAACATTTAGCATTTAAAATTACTGGCAATGCAAGGACTATCAGAAATATGAAAATCTCTTAACAATAGGAAAAGCAAACCTCCAAATATCCATTTATAGGCTATACGAGCATAAGCACAACCATATGGGAGGAGATAACCAGTCTCTCCCTTCATATATATTCTTTTTTATTTTCTTGTTATACCTTCCCAAAACAGAGACATTCAACAGTAGTTAGAATGGCCATCTCCCAACATTTAAAAAAACTGCACCCCCCATTGGGTGAACAAAGTAAAGAGTAGTAACCTAGAGTTCAGCTGAGTAAGCCACTGTGGAGCCTTAAGTGGTGAGGTCTTCCAATTTCAGAATGATGTGTCTTCAACTTGTATCATCATTTTAGTGGAAAAACATAACTTAATTTTGGTGAAATGAGATTCATTTCCCGACAGGATTAGTAACAGCATTCACTGAATTTCACATTCTTCTTTTGTGAACTGTGAAGAAAATGAATGGTAGCTAGAAGATCAATGGGATTCCAGCTCCAGCTGCAGATGGAATGACAATATACCAGGACAAAGAGATACCTATATTTTGATTTACAAAGCTAACAGCAGTTTTAAATCTGCAACTTAATTACAGACCAACTACACCACAACCTTTTCAAATGGCAAAAATACAAAAAAGTGTTACAAAAATATCTCAGAAAAAGTGCATAGTCTAAGTGCATAGTAAATGAAAGCACTGAAAAATATCTTGCTAGAGGGAGTTCAGCTTGGAAAAGTTACCAAAGCTAAACAAATTTATTTTACACAAACTATACTCAAAAATAGCTTTATGAGACTGATTTCTGGCTAAAAGTATCAAAGGGTTTATTAGTCAAGAAACAAACACCTTAACTGACAAGGGTGGTTAGAAAAGAAACAAAGAAGCTGCCTACCCCCAAAATTCAGACTTAAGATTTCTTCAGCATTAAGGTCCGTACTAACATTTCCCTTAACGGCAGAATGTGGTAACCATGGAATTAATTATTGCTAAAACAGTTTTGAATTAAAAAAAATTAAAAAAAAAAAAATTTAAGCCTGACACAATCTGACCAAACACATGTCAATTTACAGTTTCCAGATTTCACAAAATACCTACATTTACACAATAGGCTCCCGGCAGCATTTTCAGACAAATGTTCTTTTAATTTATCCTGATGTGCTATAAATGAATAAATTACACTATTCAAAGAATTATCATCAATACATTTTCCTTTCTCTTGATTCAGAGAAAAGAGCGCGCAAGTAAGACTGAGGGAAGCGCACACAGATGATAACAGAGAGAAGCGGGTGGGGGGCTCGGGCTGGCGAGGAGGGTCTGCACTCACTTGGACCTCACACAATGTGAAGCTCTCCAAGGGTAAGAGAAAACTGCTTAGAGCCATTTCACAAGTATTTTAAAGAAAAAACATCTTGTAGTCAAACCCTTTAATGCTTTCATTCTTATTCAAAATCAGTCCAGCTGTTAGTCAGCTGCAGCAGGAGTTACAGTACCAAGTTCTGGCAGTTGCAGTACCAGGTATTGTGCCTGCAAATCATTAAAAAAGAAAAAAAAAGGAAAGAATGCCTTTTCCCTTCAGGGGGAGGAAAAAACCCAAACATTTTAAAAATTAAAAAAAAAAAAAAAAAATCTGAGGAAAAGTCATACATTAAATCTAAATTAACTTTTCAAGGAATATCATGTAACAAATGGCTTGAAGTAGTCTATCAAAAAATTGGGGAGATTTTTTATTTCATAGTGAGTCAGCAAGGCATTTTTGTTGTTTAAAAAAAATCTCATTTCCTTACAGAAACAGTTTTTAGTTTTTAATGAACTTGTAAACAAAAAAAAGCTCCCATTTCAAAATAAAAACAAAATCCCAGATTGTATAGATGTTTACAGTGATTACATTTATCTAAGCAACATACATACATGTTCAGTTGTAAGATGTTAACTAAATTTCTGTGACAAATATGCTTTTTTTTTTTTTAATACCAAGAACATTATAGAGTTAATGCAGAGTCCTAAGGATTATCTAGTAGTCACTAAGTTTTTCTTAAGTCTTCACTTTAGATGCTGTTATTTCTAGCACAGGTAAGCAGGCAGAGTCTTTCGTATGCTCAAACACTGGAATCTTTGGTTGCTACCATATCAGCTGGCTTGCAAACAAGAAGCCAACCATTTTAAGAATGTTTTAAGTGAACAACTTGCAAACCCCAGGGGTGGAAAAACCCTAAGAATGCACAATTGTGAGAATTTACAATCATCACAACTGTGGCTGAAGACTGTTCATGCCATTCTTCTGAAATGAGATTTCAAAGCAGTATAGTTCAAAGTAAAGGATCTTAACAAAAAATTGGCATATGCACAATTTCTCCACCAATTTTTGTGTGTCAACCATTTAGTTAACTTTTCCACTTGAAAAAATGCAATAGAAAACCGGACACCATGTTTCACTACCTCAGTTAATATTCACAATTACAGCGGCTACAACTCAGGATACAGCATCACCAGTGCTGCCCAGAGCCAGTTTATAATGAAATTAAGTTCTTTACACCAAGTAAATGGTTGTCCACAACCACTGGCTAGTGTACATATGAACTAAAATTTCTAGATTTGGGGAGAAACAAATGCTGCTCCGATCATCTGCTCTGCTTCATCTGTTCCACAATTCATGCTTAGAAACCTGTCAAAAATGAGAACAGAAAAATAACGTTAATATTCCAAAGTAAAAAATTTTAAAGCTATACACAAAATAGGGAAGCTGAGTGAAAGTAGGACAAAAATCACTTTATAGTGGCTCAGAATACTTTTAATCTCTTTGAAAACCACTAACTCAACTTTTTAAAAAGAGAAATTTGAATCTATCATGAAGACTTTTCTAGAAAGGAGTGGCATACAGTGAATTACAGCCTCTCTCTCAAACTAAGCAATTCACAGTAATTCCAGGAAGTACATTCTGCTCACTAACACATTTAGTACCTAGAACATATTATGCATTCAAATATTTATTGAATGAAAAATAAATTGCTGCAACAACTAGAGAATATAGTTTTGATCTTATGATCCTATTACAAGCACAAACTTTGTGCACATTGTTTCTGACACAAATTAGGAATGGCAAGCTTCAATAATAATGCGTTCAAGGCATACCTATCAGAATTATTCCACTGAACCCAGATCTGACAAGTATATGATTTCTGTGCAGAAATCCCAGAAGGGCCTTTAATACTTCTTGACTTCCATTAGTTGTATTAAAGATTTTTTGTCACTAAGTTGAAAGTGTAAAAATGGAACACTTTTTTGGTTTTATTTCCTTCAAGCCTTCCCATTCTGTACGCATTCCTCCTCTCTTCCCCTAAGGCCTCTACACAAATGCAAGTTTGAACACAAGAACATTTGTATTCAATACAGATGTGCATGCTGGCAAAGAGAAGACATGCCTATCAGCAAAAATCTGAAAATGCCACTATCTTCTCTCTCCTTCAGTTTCCTTTTCTTTGAGGCATTTAGTGACCCTATGCCCTCTTCCAAAGCTTTATAGACAACCTAATTATGGTGAATTCTAGCCCACTTTGAACTATTTCTTCCCTTCTTTAGCACAAAACATGTTTTAGCCAATCATAAACTGCTCCTTTCATTCTACTTCTCAACATTTGCTGGACCACCCCCTACGGACTTCATGGGAAGCATCTATTTAACAAATGTATTACGCTAAGCCCTGAGGACAGATATGAGTGCTTTACTTCTTTACTTTTCCACAGTACCTAACAACAGAACAGGTGTCTAACAGATCTTTGTTGCCTGAATAGTAAGTTTGTAAAGATGTAAATGCCAAAAATAAAAGATGATGAAACTATCTATTTAAATATATTATTAAGTAGGATTAGCAAGGTAAACCTCACTTAAACTTACATCAGACTATATTCTATAATCTAATTCTAATTTTCCAGAATAAGAAACGATGCAGGTTAAGAAACTATAGATGAGCTAAACAGAAATGACAGGTATCTCATCAGGATTTAATTAAGTTTATCATAGTTTGTTTATGTAATCACATCTTATTAATAATTTATGTTCAGCATCTTTCAAATGGAAAATCATGGTCATTAGGAAACTAAAAAGCAAGGGCAAGTTATACTGTCAGCCAAAATATCAGAAAACTTGGATCTTTAATAGGACTGCTCCGCTTTGATACTTGAGGAATTGCTGGGCCAATTAGTGACTACAATTGTTTAGGGATTGGTTAAAGGCTAGCCTAAGAGTATTCCTGGTAGAACAGAGCAGTCAAATCCAGATTTTACTCTTCAGAGGGAATCAATGTTCTCCACGGGATTGTCCTATGCCAGTAGTGCAGTTTGTTTAGGAGAAACCTCAGCAGGAACACCCAGCAGATATTTGATACATCTGCTCTTCCAGCACTTAGGCATTCAGCATTCTCCTTTCCAGCGTGCTCGAGTCCTTGGATCTTCCTTTCCAGACTGGGTGGCAGCTCCTTGCTTCCAAAAGTCCAAAGAACTATTTTGACAATATTAGATAAAATGTGAGATGAATCCCTTTGTTCCTATTAAAAAAAAAGATTGGGGGGGGGGGGGAGAGACACCAGTTAGGCCACTGTTAGAGGATTACTGTGATGACTTAGGAATTAATAGTTACATTTAAAATTTCTTTCCAAATTGTTCAAATGTGGGAAGGCAATGGATGTTTGGCTATACAGCTAAATAGGAAGCTTCTATGTATATATCCTCCAATTTGAAACCTAAAATATATATACCTTATTTGTGAACTAACTCCAAATGCCCTTCATTTTTTTAGAACAATAGAATTGGCAGCTAGTTAAAAAAGACATGTATGTAAAGGGTTGCAAGTCTGTAGTAGGCTTTTGAAATTTAGGATTCTTCCATAATATAAGCAGTACATAATTTTAAAAGTTATTCTGAATAAAATATTCATCATTAAGTGTCATTTATATTAACTAACTTCTCCTGTAACATGCTCATGTGGTTCTTTGGTCATACAAAATGAAACTTAAGAGAATTCTGAAACTGAGTGGCACTCTATAAAAATTAAAGAAACAAACACCAAAGTAACTGCAAAGCCCTCATCCCCACAGAAAACTATCAAAATGGGAAAAGACAAAGGAAACTTTTTTTTAGCATCATAAATGAGATGTCAATTTGAATGTAGCAGATACACATCACACCTAATCTGCACTAAAAGGCAGAATGATAATCTGAACTCTCATCCTTCCCATTATAGAACTTGTAAGTTTTAATACCTGTTACAACTGATTCTTTCTTTCCCCAACTGGAAGACGGCTTGTATTACACACCACTGAGTCACACCAACACTGTATTCTTCCGGGTCTTCTGATAGTTGTAGCATAGTCCATACAACGTGACAGTTGGAAACTTTGACAGTTCCAGCAAGCCTTGGAGACCGGACTCTAGATCACCACAAATGAACTGTTGGACTTTCAGCTTCAACTCCTGCTTGGTTATTTAGTTCTTTTGCCCTCCAGTTCTGCTGTCCACAGTGAAAAAAGCTGACAAAAATTCAAGATTTCAGCAAGCAGATGCAGTTTTTCCTGGCACTTCTCTGGATTGAGTATATTCAGAGCAAAGCAGTCTCTCCAGGTATTTTCAAGTTCTTCCCTTGTGATTTGGGTTATGTTGCTGAGTGACCAAACACGTTCCTAGCAGCAATTGGTGAAGCCAGAAAAAGTTAAGCTACACATAAATGGTAGGTGAAGTCCAGTAGATACTGGAAGGTAATTTAAGGAAGACCATGGACACGGTAGGTTAACATGATGGGAAAATATTCCTAATCTCCTTTGAATGCCATCAATTTTGACATTTATCTCTATTATTATGATTATGCTTAGCATCTATGGCTGGAGGTAGTAAACAGAAGAGTTAAGACAATGGAAGAGAATAGAATTCTATGAAGCTCTACATTTGGCTTCATGATTTCCTGAAACAATCTACCACCTCCATTCTCAACTAAAGAAATGGTGAACTTGACTGGATTTTAAATGACCTAAAAATATTTCCTTTTCCTTTATTGTTTTTAAAGCATCTTGAAAAGTACTTTTTCAACAGTCACACACAGCTGAAGAAAAGGGAATGAAAGGGATTTGGAAGTGTGCTGTCAGGTGTGAATATTTTGTTTCTCACATAAGAGACTTTTAAAAGATCCCTTGTACATTTCTAGGGAATTGCTGGATTAATTCCCCCTGGTAGAAATATCAGATGTAGATTTTTCAAAAATAACCATATAGAACCTATCAGTGAATGCTATTATTAGGTGTATTTTCCCAGGAACATGCATTCCTATAATAGAAGTTGCATTTATGAAACTCATTTCACTAATAGGTAAGCCTCTGAAAGTATAGCTGTGAAAAACAAATAATATAATACATAAAAAAGCCTAGAAGGCTAGGACTGATACTGTGGCACAGTAGGTTAAGTCACCAGCATTCTATTTGAGTGCCAGTTCAAGTCCTGCTGCTCTAGTTCCTATCAGCTTCCTGCTAATGCTCCTGGGAAAGCGGCAATAGATGGCCCAAGTACGTGGGCCCCTGTATCCACAAGGGAGAGCCAGGTAAGAGTTCAGGCTCCTGGCTTTGGCCTGCCCCAGCATCCACTTGTGAACCAGCAGATAGAAGACCTTTCTCTCTGTCCCTCCCTCTCTCTTTGTAACTTTGCCTATAAAAAGCACCTTCTAAAATTTTTAAAACATTAGATAGAGAAAAGTAATATGGTGTTTTCATCATGAATGAAAAGATTTCTTAGGCTTAATGAATCACTGAGCTACATGAACTCTTTCCTAAATAAATAACCTACCATGGAGGACTCAGGAATTGCAATCAGGAACAATCTAGAACCATTGCTGTCAATTCTCAACTTCCTAGAGGATTTCTCAAGCAATGACCCAGATAATAAACTGGGAGTAGAGGTTAGGGGAATAGTTCACTGTACTTATTTCATTCATACTACTGTCAGACCAGCTATATTTTAACAGCTTTATACAGAATGGCTGTGTTAAACTTGGCTTTGGGCACTAGATTCTGTATCCAAAACAACACAGATGTTTTCAAGAAATCAAATGGCAAACGGAACTCTGTTGTTTGTCTTCTGTGGAGTGGCATATTTTGGAAGAAAGCAACACCCTACTTAGAGTTAAAGTACCACCCTGAATTGTATCTTTTTTTTTTTTTTTTTTTTTAATTTTATTTGAGAGGTAGAGTTACAGAGAGAGGGGGAGAGACAGAAAGGTCTTCCATCCGCTGGTTCACTCCCTAAATGGCCTCAATGGCCGGAGCTGGGTTGATCTGAAGCCAGGAGCCAGGAGCTTCTTCCAGGCCTCCTGCACAGTGCGTGCAGGGGGCCAAGCACCTGGGCCATTTTCTATTCCTTCTCAGGCCATAGCAGAGAGCTGGATCAGAAGAGTAGCCGGGTCTAGAACCGGCACCCATATGGGATGCCGTCACTGCAGGTGGGGACTTAACCCACTATGCTACAGCACCAGCTCCTGAGCTATATATTTTTGAAAGTCCAATTTTTGAGAATTACAATTCCATGTTTATATAATAATTTATATGACTACATATAAAAAGGCTATGAAATTCTTAGAATTTAAACTTACTTTTATAAAAAGTAGCTACAATACAAAATAAGGATTTAACTTAAGTTTAATTGCAACCTTTTTTTTTTTTCAAGGAAACACACTAACTCAGTGGATCCAACTTCTCATCTTTAGGACCTGGATAAGGCAAAAATTATTCTTGTTTATTCAGTAAGAGACACACGGTTTACTAACAATGAAACTAGCTCAAAATAAGGTAATTCTTTCTGAAGGCTGATGAATGCCTCAAGTCAAATGTTCTAGGTCAGATGAGATTTCAATCTAATTTTAGTTCTAGAAACTACAACTCGTGATGATCCCATTATCCCAGCTAGCTTTAGGCAAAAACTGGTTTCACTGTGAGAAAAAGCAAATGTACTGTTAAGCATCTAAATAAGCCCTTGGTTTAGAGCTTCTACTTGGTTGGACCATTTCTCAGTGACCCTAGCTACCTACCTTTAATGAACTTTTTGGCAGAATTAGTTACACAGTAATTAAAACACTCAAAAGAGGCAATTAAGTCCCTACTGCGATGCAGAGGCAGATAATTAGTGTTTTCTATCCTGAGCTTCAATTTCATCATCTAAGAATACCAATTACATGAAACTTTCCCAAATACAAAATACGAAAGGGAAGTCTATCAATTTCATTCCTAATGATAAGCTGCTGGGATGAGGATCACATCAGTTGATTATACATCTTGAAAAGTATTGCTGGATTGGAACATATTTTTAAATTACAAATCACTTAAATACAACATTAGAAAACATAGAATAGACCAAAGATTAATTCATGAAAGCCAAGTTTAGACTAGAGCAATCATTCAGTAATTAAATTAGAAACTAAAAGCTGAATCTTACCTGCCCACCATTTCAAGTAGGCAGGTATTAGGAGTAAGCCTCAGAAGGAGGAAAATAAAACAAACCATAAAAAAGGGAGACAAACTATATGGCAATAGCAATAAGAAATGGAGCCATGCCCAGCAGTTCTACTCCTCAGAAGCACCAAGAGTGCCAGAGACACCAAGTAAATAGACCAGTAGTTCAATGGCATTTGCCCCAATTATCTTCAATTGACAAAGTCTAACTACATACTTCATGTACACTAAGCCTCTAAAGCCTGATAATGTGTGCCATTTTAAAAAATAAGGCCAAATAAAAAGGAATCATTTTGAAAGTAAGGATTTATATAATTAAACAATAGGTAAGAGATTAATTTCTGTGACTAGGAAAGATGTATCAAGCTTTGTAGTCATTTAAGCATTTAAAGAAAGAGAAATAAGATGTTCTGCAACTGACAGACACTTTGGGGGCAATGCCACGCTCTTTCTTCAAACTAGATCAAGTTCACAATTTTCCATTTTAAGTGCTAACGCATTAACATGCAAAAAAAAAATTCTTAATACCGTTAGTCTAAAAGAAAGTCAAAATACCATGGCTAACCAGATTCATTAAAAATCAACAAGTGTTAGGTCTAGGATTTTGGATTGATTGATTATACCACATTCCCAACACCAAATGTTTATTTTGGAAAAGGGTTAATGAATGAGTAAAAAAGATGCAGTTGTTAAAAATGACCCAAAATCCCAAGAGAAATGATATAATATACACACATATATGTATATACAAATACATATACATATATATATGAACAAGGACATTTGGGTTTAAAGTTAGTAGTCAAATTTTCCAAGGACGTCTTTTTTTTTTTTTTTTTAAACATACAGCCAAATTTTTATGTTTTAAAACCGCCTCCTTGATCTAACACTGTTAGAAATAAATGAATTACCCAAATTTGTATTCAATTTTTTTCCCTGTAACGTCACTTGGTTCTTGGCTACTAACCTTTCATGTTACTCTTGGTTTTGTCAGTTTGCTTGCCTGTGGGGGTTTGGGCCTGCTGACCCTGCCCACTGGAAGATGCTGCCTGCTGTGCTGCTTTCTGCTTTAACATTGTCCAATCAAATGTGTAGTCATATTGGTGGTTCAGGGTCCTGAAAGACATAAAATTAAGCAAGTTAAGCCATCAGTAACAAAGTGTAGTTGGTATCTTTGTGGCTTTCCAAGACTGTCAAAGGTATTTTACAATAGGACTATCTCCTCTTCAGTTTGGCAGCTCCTAAAAGATTTCTCCCCATATACATTACTAACTGTTCAGTGAAATAATTCTACTTTTTACATATCTTGATTATGAGGAAATGATTTCAACACTCTGGTCTACTGTATTGGATAAAATACATGTTAAAATTCTCTTGAAAACAGAAGCTGCTGGGGCTAGGGCTGTGGTGTAGTGGCTAAAACTGCTGCCTACAGTGCCAGCACCCCATATGGTGCCAGCACCAGTTCAAGTACCAGCTGCTCCATTTCCAACCTAGCTCCCTGCTAATGTGCCTGGGAAAGCAGCAGAAGATGGCTCAAGTGCTTGGGTCTCTGTACCCACATAGGGGACCCAGAGGAAATTCCTGTCTCCTGTCTTCCGATCAGCCCAGCTCTGGCAGTTGGGGCAATCTTGAGGAGTGAACCAGCAGATGGAAGATCTCTCTCTTTCTCTGTGCCTTTCAGATAAATCAATCTTTAAAAAAAGAAGAAGAAGAAGAAGCCATCTTTAAGTTTCTTTGAAAGTGGCAAATGGGTGGGAATGAAGAGGGATATTCACAATAGGAGGCATGGGGCTGGCGCTGTGGCTTAGCAGGTAAAGCTGTCGCCTGCAGTGCCAGCATCCCATATGGGCACCAGTTCAAGTCCCAGCCGCTCCACTTCTGATACAGCTCTCTGCTATGGCCTGGGAATGCAGTGGAAGATGGCCCAAGTCCTTGGGCCCTTGCACATCGGAGACCCAGAAGCTCCTGGCTCCTGGCTTCAGATCGGCATAGCTCAAGCCGTTGCGGCCAATTGCGGAATGAAACAGTAGATGGAAGACCTCTCTCTCTCTACCTCTCCTTCTCTGTGTAACTCTTTCAAATAAATAAATACATCTTAAAAAAAAAAAAAGTAAGAGTAGGTATGGAACTACAAGTTTGGAAAGTCTTTTCTGGGGGCTAAGAGGTTAACCTTAATTCTTATTCTTCCACTAAGAGCTTGAGCCACATACATGTCAAAGGAAATCTAGCTTGGGGCTGTCTCCATACTGACAGATTTACCATGACAAGTATTTTAAATACTTTTTTAAAATTTGGTACTTAACAGAGTTCTGCTCTGTTCCAAAGTTGGATAGTTAGTTCTTTGGTACACTGACAGCCACATCTAATGTGAGTTCCAATTTTTTAGGAAAAATTAGACTGTTTATCAACCCCAAACTCATAATCTCAAGTACATTTGTACTACAGATTGATTGGTCCTTCTTTACTTTAGCTCATTATCAAAGAAATAAGTTTAATGGATTTAAATAATTTCCTCACTGGCATTTCAGTCTCAAAAGCACCATAAAAACCTACCTCAGGGGCAGGTATTGTGGTGAAGTGGGTTAAGCTCCCAGTTTTGACAACAGCATCCCCTACCAGAGTGCTACCTCCAGTCCTGGCTGCTTAGCTTCCAGTCCAAGTATCTGGGCCCCTGACACCCACATGGGAGACCTGGATGGAATAACTGGCTCCTGGCTTTGGCCTGGTCCAGAACATTCCATTGTGGCCAATGGGACAGTGAACCAGATGGAAGATTGTGTGTGCAAGTGAATGCATGTGTCACTCTGCCTTTCAAATAAAATAAATGTTTTTAAAGAAATAAGAAAGAAAACCTACCTGAAAAGGATGCGGAATAGCTGCCTCAGATACATGTAATCCGGGGCTTCCTCAAAGCGCAGCCCACGACAATAGTTTAAGTACATGGCAAACTCCGCAGGAAACCCCTATAGGCCCAAGAAACACAAAAATTTTAAGATAGAAAAAATAAATGTATTGAAATATAGTTCAAAAATGTATGAGTATTTTTTACTAATTTGTAGGAAGGTATGAATTACAATCATTTTGAGTTGGTTTCTTCATAAATTCAAACAGAATCTCATCCTCCTCATTCCATAATGTGCAATATCATCTTACACTGGTAGGGGAAATAAATACTCTTTTCTTTCAGCACTTATATTCTTTATTAATTCAGATATCCCACCTATTAATTTACTATATATCATCAACATTTAATAACGTGATGATAATAATAAACAAGTATCAAAAAGGACATCTGTTTGGAATAGGACAAGAAACAAGCACTTTCTCCTACCTAATAATATTCCTTCTTTTTATAAATATTAGTACATATCTGTTTAAACAAAAAAAGTAGGATCACCAGGATTGTAGCCTTACAAAACAACCACTACTAAACACAGGGGCCGGCATTGTGGTATAATGGGTAAAGCTGCCGCCTGCAGTGCCTGCATCCCAAATGGGTGCAGGTTCAAGTCTCAGCTGTTCCATTTCCAATCCAGCTTCTGCTATGTTATGGCCTGGGAAAGCAACAGAAGATGGCCCAAGTCCTTGGGCCCCTGAACCTGCGTGGGAGACCCAAAAGAAGCTCCTGGCTCCGGATCAGTGCAGCTCTGGCCGTTGCAGCCAATTGGGGAGTGAACTAGAGGATGGAAGACCTCTCTTTCTCTGTCTCTATAACTCTTTCAAATAAATAAATAAAACTTAAAAGCAAACCCACACCATTTATGATGTATAATTCAATGCTGCTTCTTATAAATATATTGCCTTTCTTTGCTGCTTATGTAACTGTTTTTACATTGTATATATATTATGCAGTTTTCTACTAACATATTCCAAGTATCCTTTTGTTATTTTTGACCTCTTCATTAACTTCTGAATGACCACATAACAGGCTACCTAGTTAGTACACACACCATAAAAAACTTATTCTCTGTAACTGATCATTTGGATGGATTATAATTTCCCTCTATAATTAATAATATTGTTAGAAACATCTGTGGGAATAAACTTTTCTAATGTCCAGTTTCTTAGGAAAGATTCTCAAAGGTATATATAAACATGTTTAGGGCATTTGCTACCAAAAGGATTTTGTCACTAGAATTCTGAAGCATAAAACATGGTAATACAAAAAAACCCCTACATTTCTTCCCCTTGGGTAAATGCAAACGTGAAGGGAAGTAAAATTAAAGGAGATAGTCTCCTCTTACAACTTTATCATTCTGAGAAATTTCTCACATCCAAGAGTCAAATTAGGTACAATGGATAAACTGATTTAATTATTACAAAGCCCTCATACTATTTCAGTTGTTGGCTGAACACCTGAAACTCAAGTAATAGATACAATATTCATTTTTTTTTTTTTTGACAGGCAGAGTTAGACAGTGAGAGAGACAGAGAGAAAGGTCTTCCTTCCATTGGTTCACTTCCCAAATGGCTGCCACAGTCAGTGCTGCGCCAATCCGAAGCCAGGGGAAGCGCCTGGCTCCTGGCTTCAGATCGGCACAGGGCGCCGGCAGCGGCGGCCATTGGGGAGTGAACCAATGGAAAAAGAAAGACATTTCTCTCTGTCTCTCTCTCTCTCACTGTCCACTCTGCCTGCCAAAAAAAAAAAAAAAAAAAAAGAAAAAGACCCTAACTGGACTTTAAAATTTTAATAAATACTGTTAGTCAGTAGTCAGCTGCAGCCTGTAAAGCCAGCATCTCATATAGGAGTTCCAGGCCACTACAGCCATTTGGGCAGTGAACCACGGATGGAAGATCTCTTTCTGTCATTCTGCCTTTCAAATAAATAAATCTTTCTTAAAGAAATAATTAATTGGGTCAGCACTGTGGCATAGCAGGCTAAGCCTCTGCCTGTAGCGCCAGTATCCCATATGAACACTGGTTTGTGTCCCAGCTGCTCCTGTTCCGATCCAGTTCTCTGCCATGGCCTAAGAAAGCAGGAGAGGGCCAGTGCTGTGGTTCACTTGGTTAATCCTCCACCTGCGCCGGCATCCCATATGGGCACCGGGTTCTAGTCCCAGTTGCTCCTCTTCCAGTCCAGCTCTCTGCTGTGGCCCAGGAGGGCAGTGGAGGATGGCCCAAGTGCTTGGGCCCCTGCACCCCCATGGGAGACCAGGAAGAAGCACCTGGCTCCTGGCTTCGGATCGGCACAGCACTGGCTGTGGCGGCCATTTGGGGAGTGAACCAACGGAAGGATGACCTTTCTCTCTGTCTCTCTCTCTCACTGTCTATAACTCTACCTGTCAAAAAAAAAAAAAAAAACAAGCAAGCAAGCAAGAGAAGATGGAAGATTGCCCAAGTCCCTGGATCCCAAAAAAAGCTCCTGGTTTCCAATCAGCCCACTCCTGCCGTTGTGGCCTTTTGGGGAGTGAATCAGTGGATGGAAGATCTCTCTTCTCTGTCTCTCCATCTCTACCTGTAACTGTACCTCTGATAGATAAATAAAATCTGTAAAAAAAAATCTTTTTAAAGTAACTACATAAAATTTTTAGATACACTCGTGGTCTGAATAAGCAGCATGACTATGATACTGAAAAAACCTCATAGTATAGTAATACCTCACACTTCTTTCTATGTTGACTCCAGCCTGAATCAGTTCTTGTGGCTAATTCAAAAACACGAACAGAGTTCACAATTTACTGACCAAACTTAAGAATTTCAAAGGAATAGAGGGTGTTAAACTACATATAAAAATGGCTTAATTTTCTAGAAAGTGAAATGAATTTTTCTTTTGTATGGAGATAGTACTACACTGAAATGATGTATTTGTTTCCTGCAATGCAGATTTGTGGGGTCAGTGTTGTGGCACTGGTTTGAGCCCTAGCAGCTCCACTTCTGATCTAGCTCCCTAAAGTACCTGGAAAAGGCAGTGGAAAGTGGCCCAAAGGTTTGGGCCCCTGCCACACAGGCGGGAGACCCACAAAAGTTGGAATCCCTGCTCAGGCTTCTGCTAGCCCATCCCCAACTGTTGTTATTTGGAAAGTGAACCAGCAAATGAGGATCTCTGTCTCTCCTTGTCACTCTGCCTATCAAACAAATAATAAATAAATCTTCAAAAAGTGTTAACAAAAATGTATTTGGGAGCCGGCGCCGCGGCTCAATAGGCTAATCCTCCGCCTAGCGGCGCCGGCACACTGGGTTATAGTCCCGGTCGGGGCACTGATCCTGTCCTGGTTGCCCCTCTTCCAGGCCAGCTCTCTGCTGTGGCCAGGGAGTGCAGTGGAGGATGGCCCAAGTGCTTGGACCCTGCACCCGCATGGGAGACCAGGAGAAGCACCTGGCTCCTGCCATCGGATCGGCGCGGTGCGCCGGCCGCAGCGCGCCTACCGCGGCGGCCATTGGAGGGTGAACCAATGGCAAAAAGGAAGACCTTTCTCTCTATCTCTCTCTCTGTCCACTCTGCCTGTCAAAAAAAAAAAAAAAGTATTTGGGTAGATTATGTGTATATTTTATTCATGAATCTAAGCTGTATTTTGTAATTTAAAATAAGACAAAGACATTCAGAAAGTATCACAGTCTGCTAACCACCTCCTCTACTGTAGATGTGTAGAAAAGGGGAAAGTTAATTCTCAGATGGGGACACAAAGACATCCCATTTTCCCACTCCACAAAGTCCATTTTAACTCCCATTTTCTCTCCATTCTATCACTCAGCCACTTACCTATACTATGTATTATTTTCTAATTAATTTTAGGTATGCAATTGTCTCAAGACCATATGACCTTCTTTCTATGAAAATCATGATTTATCATGACACAAAAACCTCTCCATTCCCAACCTGCCTTTCTTTAAAGTTTGAGATTTCACTTATGAGCTCAACTCAAACTGTTTTCTATAATTTCTCTATTGATGATCAATAGCTTTCTTGCATTGCTCCAATTTTTCTGCCTGTTGCTGTATTCCTTGAATATAATAACTGCTGATATCCGTTCTTTCCAGGCATTAGTTTAGGGATAAGAAAAATATTTCTTTATTTTTCTCACAGATTGATGAGGTTCTATTAGAAAAGTTTACTTGTCCTGTTAATCTTTCTTTCTTTTTTTTTTTTTTTTTGGTCACCAAATCAGAAAGTATAAGCAAACCAGAAAATAAACACTGGTATGCTACTCAGGTGGGAGACCTGGACTGATTTCTGGGCTCCCAGTTTCTGCCCAGCACATTCCAACCCAGTCCCAGCAGTTGGGGTATTTGGGAATTGAACCAAGGAATGCGAGGTCTCTGTCACTCTTCTCTTTGCCTCCCAATGCATGCATGTGTGTGGGGGGCGGGGGGGGGGGGGGCGGGTGTGCCACGGTTACTTTACATTCAAGCCAATGCCACAATAAAACTATTTTGAATAATCAAATTATAAATTTAAAATGGCAAATAGCTGCCAGGTAGAATGTTTAAGTTCTATGGCTGATAAGTAAAATGTACTTTTTGTACTTGGATAATTTATATTTATTTAATACTTACCTTACATAAAACTTCAACAGGAGTGGACATCTTCTTTTCACTAATCTTCTCGTATTTTTGTTTCTTTGTTGCAGCCTTAGAATCAAATCACACATGCATAATAGGTATTAGTGAGAAAAACCTTAGTAGCAGAACACGTAAGATATATAAATGTATACTTGGAGATTGATTCAAAAGAAACCTTAACAAAAACTGAAAAATTAACCAAACTACGATGCATCTAAAAATTTTTCCTAAGCCATCAGTTTACTCTTGAAGTGAGTTTTTTCCTCAAAAACCCAACTTTAGTATTAAGAAAGAATGAGCTAATAGTGACATAAAGATGAAGGATTTAAGTAAAAATGGGCAGGGTTCAAATTTGAAAAGCATTTTAACTCACATTCAACACCAGGGCCAAGGTATAAATGGGGCCACACACAAACAAAAACATGCCTATCATTTAGTGACATTAATAATTAACTAGAGCTAAAGTTAATTTTTTTTTAAATTTTTTTTATTTATTTTTTTTTGACAGGCAGAGTGGACAGTGAGAGAGAGAGAGTGACAGACAGAAAGGTCTTCCTTTGCCGTTGGTTCACCCTCCAATGGCGGCTGCGGCAGGTGCACCGCGCTGATCCGAAGGCAGAAGCCAGGTGCTTATCCTGGTCTCCCATGGGGTACAGGGCCCAAGCACTTGGGCCATCCTCCACTGCACTCCCTGGCCACAGCAGAGAGCTGGCCTGGAAGAGGGGCAACCGGGACAGAATCCAGCTCCCCGACTGGGACTAGAACTCGGTGTGCCAGCGCCGCAAGGCAGAGGATTAGCCTGTTGAGCCACAGCGCCGGCCCTAAAGTTAATTGTTTAAGTCAAAATTATTTTTCCAGTATCAAAATATTCACATTGGATAAAGTTACTCATGTAAGCACTGAGCACACTGATTAAATTAGTTGTTCAGCAAATAAGTTGTCTTTTTCCTTTAAAAACAAAATGTTAGAATAACTGCAAAATATTTCATATATCATTAGATAAATAGGTCCAACTATACATTTTCAATGCAATGGCAACAAATTAAATGAGTCCATTTCTTCACCTATGTCAACTTTCAACTATCTAACACTAGTGATTACCAATTTGTACTGACTTACTGTCTCAAAAGAGACAGCCGGCTTCCATTAATTAAGTCCTCACTGGACAGGTTATTTTTTTCTATTTTCCCAAATGAAAGATTGAAATAAATTTCAGTTTGTTTGATCTTAGATATGATAGAGACCTTAATGGGCATCTTCCCCAATATTTATTTTTCTTAGGAAACATAACTGGTAATTTGAGTCTGATTTACCTTTAGTCCTTGCCACGGCAGGCTGGTTCTATTAAAATACATCAAAACATATCCTAATGACTCCATGTCATCTCGGCGGCTAGAAAAACAGAACATTATTTTATGAACTGGAACTATTGCTGTAAAAGATAAGTTTATTCTGGTACAAAAATATTTAAAAAAAAAAAAAACCCGTCATGCATAAGAGGTCTTCAAAAAGTTCATGAAAAAATGCGTACCATGTAAAACTATGTGGATTTCAAAAACCTCTTACACTAAAACAACCTTTTTTTTTTTTTTTAAAAGATGTATTTATTTGTTTGAGAGGCCAAGTTACAGACAGAGAGGGAGAAACAGAGAAAGGTCTTCCATAAACTGGTTCACTCCCCAAATGGCCGCAATGGCTAAAGCTGTGCTGATCTGAAGCCAGTAGCCAGAAACTTCTCTGGGTCTCCCACTCGGGTGCAGGAGCTCAAGTATTTGGGCCATCTTCTACTGCTTTCTCAGGCCATAGCAAAGAGGTAGATTGGAAAATGAGCCGCTGGGACAGGAACCGGAGCCCATATGGAATACCAGCACTGCACACAAAGGCTTGGCTCACTATGCCACAACACCAGCCCCTAAAACAATCTTTTAATTCTATTTTTCCATAAACGTTTTGAAGTACACTCATACAATTTAATATCTAATAAAGAACAAAAATAATTTAAACAATTCTT
Source organism: Lepus europaeus (assembly GCF_033115175.1). NCBI lineage: Eukaryota > Metazoa > Chordata > Mammalia > Lagomorpha > Leporidae > Lepus > Lepus europaeus. The sequence continues at coordinate 130,827,289 of NC_084830.1, read as the reverse complement.
TAAATGAGGTCAATGAAAACTGAAAACCAAGTAGCAGAACACTTTCACAAGTGTTCTTTGTACTTGTACTTTTTTTCATAATACTCATTTTTTGAAGACCTTCTATATTCTTGCGTAAAACTGAACTTTCATTATTAAAATATGATTCTAATTTTCTATCATGTAATATTTTCTCCTCAAGAGATAAAGAAAACAATAAACTTCATGGTAACTGGCTTCTGTGTACCCTTAAAGCAGCAGGTACAACAATTAAATAAGTATCCTTCAAATCCTCAACCAAGAGACACGCTTCAACAACAACAAAAAAACTAATCAAAATATTTCAGAAATCTACTAATGACTTGTTATGGATTGGATAAGCTTATCATAAATTTTCAAACTCACCTCTGTTCAATACCAAGATGTGCATTGATGCTAGCATATCGGGCAGTGCCAGTGAGGTTTTTATCTTCTCTGTATGGTATGTGTTGCCTTGTTCTGTTGTCTCTGTACTTTTTGGCCAAACCAAAATCAATAAGGAATAACTTTAAAAGAGAAATAAAAGGACATTAGGTTTCCAGCCTTGTCCAAATAAACTGTTCCTTATTTATTAAATGGTATCTACTCTATGTATTCTACCACATTAGAACAAAGAATCATAAGTGGAACAGGTAATGAACAGACAATACCCCAATAAGCTTTTACTAGAGCTCATCAATAAATCCAGTTTAAAAAATATCATTAAAGCCTAGTAGTTTCTTTTTCATCTGCACAATTCCACAGGCCCAGTTCCTTATATTCTCAGGAGCCTGGCTTTATCAAATAAGTGGAGAAATACATACATGAGCTGTCAATTGTATGTTCTGTCATTATGAAACCTGACATCCTGTTACTACTGTTAAATAAGCATGGAGTTTCAAAATCTAGACATTAAGTTTTCTGGAAGTCTTTCCTCCTACAAAAGCCACTCTTCAGCATGCCAACAGAATGCTCATTATCTAAAATAAGACAACCCTGAAAGTGATACTGCCAATAAAACCAAGCCTTTGTCTTACCCCCACCCCCCCCAAAAAAAGGGAAAGAAAAAACAGGGGGAAAAAAAAAGCCTTTCCTAAAGAAACATGCATTATATTCTGTTACTTCACACTGACATTACACATGTGATCAGGTTAAACTTCTAGAAAATATAACAAGTTGATCTAAAAAAATCTAAAAACAAAAACAAAAACAAAACACTTAGCATTCAAAGCAAGGCAGTTTACCATTAGCAGTTTAAAAGAGCTAACTAAAAAGAAAACTAGTATTCTAAAACAAAAGAATGTTTAGTGTTATTTTGTTTAAATGGTACCCAGGGAATAAGGCACTCATTTGTAATGTAGCTGATTTTCCTAAGTAATTCAAGTTTATTCTCCAAAATTAAATTTTTTAAAGAAAAAAAAATCCATATTTTTAATGGAAAAAAAATCCAAAATACACTGACATTTACTTAATTCATAAAGCAAAATAATAATCTTTTAAAATCTTGGCCAAAAATCACTTATACTAACGCTGCAACGAAGTTGTGTGTGCAAAGATTATTGTGCCAGGCAGGTCTAGGTGCCTTATGCTACATAGTTTTATTATTCTTTTCTAGTTATGCCTAACTTTTATATTCTTTTCATTAGGCTATTGGGCCCCTTCTGCCACAATGTGTAATTTCACTAACCCATTAGGGCCTGTGTTAAAAATAAATACAGTGAGTTACTGATTTAGGTTAAAAAGATCTGACCAACTGTCTCTTTTAGGAGAACAAATAATATCGATTTCCATCAGGCTGTAACCTATTCTTAGTTATACTCTGGATGGTAAGGATATCAGCATTTGAGCTTCTGTTACATGTCAACAATTAGATAGTTATTTTCATTTGGTCTACCATAAAACAGTGAAGATTAAATTATTAGTAAAATGTAATTGAAAGATGAAGACTCTGTAAGTAGTAAGATTAAATTTCTTTCCTAAACAATCCAGTTATCATAGGAGTAAGGGAAAGTCAGTCTTACACAAAACATTAAAGGTTCACACTGTAAATTTTTATATATGAAAACCAGTTCAGTACATGAAATATTAAAATGAGCAAAATACTTTTCTGGTTAAGCAAAACAAAAATTATAAGTGCAGCAGATTCATAGTGAAAAAGAAAATATGGGAAAAATAAAAACAAAAAGACATTCAGCCTTCCTGGGATTTTTTTAAAATGGAGAGTAATTGGTAAAATTTCCTCTAGGGGTATTTTCTGAGATTGCTTCCTCTAGCACATCAAAATAGAAAAGAAAAAAGGAACAGTTCTGACACAATTCTGATAGTTTCATTTATGTCTAAATCTACCTTCATTAGCTCCATCTGCAACTCAAATACCAGACACTTTCTCACAGCCAAAGACAGCTTTACAGAAACTCAGCATTCAAGAGAATTATTTCCTTCCATAACTAAGGGAGGAAACATTATTTAAAAAAATTAAAAATATGTCAAGACTACCTTCTTATATCTCAATTTTTAATATAAAAACAAAAAACTGCAAATTAATCAACTTTAAATTTTCTCTTCTCCTTATATAAATACCATTGCTGAAGAAAGGTATTCTGTTTTCAGCAAACAATTCAAAATTACTTTAAATCTCTTGGTAAAGCTTCTTTAGTTTTCTGTATGCTTTCAACAACAAACAAATGCCAATATGTAATGATACCAAGGATACAAACAGCCATTAATTTGTAAAAGGCAGAATCAAATGAGAAAAAGACAGTATCACATAAGCAAAAGAAAAACAATTTTATAAGCTTCCATATGCAAACAAAGGTGAAATCTTTGGTGGGTCAAGCTATTTTTCTGTGAATTTTTTTTTACTAACTTGCAAGTAAAATCTGTGCATCTTTGAAAGAATATATATATAGCCTGCCTGTTCTTCAAAGGCATATGGGTGATTTATTCAGCAGAGGTAAATTTTCTTCAGAAACACTATTGCTGATGTTAGGTTGTACTACTAGGAACAATTTTCCTCCTCACCAGGGGTTACATTCCCTTTACCTTGACCAAAATTTGCAGGATCCCTTACAACCTTACTAATCTGTATATACAGAAAGAAACAATTTAACATGTCAATCCATCATTAAATGGTATTGTTTCAAAACGTTAGTAAAATGCGTGAATGAATATGTAAAGAAAAATGTAAAGGACTCCATTAAAATTTTTTTTCTTGTAATGTGTACCTAGCCTGCCAAAAGCTAAATCAGATTATGCACTCATTTATCTTTCACATTACAAATGGTAATTACCATTTAGCTTGGTAAGTGCTTATATTATTATGCTGTTATATTGCTAAGAATGCATTGTTTTCTAGTTTCAGAGCATATGCATTTGGAGGAAGCTAAGAATTCAGACTGAGATAAATAAATTCTAGAAACACTAGATCTGAAATCTGATCTACACTTACCTGAAGTTCATTAGGGAAGGGGAAGTGAGGTGAGGCACAATATGTTCATTTTACAGCACTGATGCAACTGAATTTCCGTGTATTAAGTTCTGTAACTCCAAATACATTTTTAAAAACTAAACAAGCTATCTCAAAGTTACTATTAGATAAAGCATTTCAATACTAGACCAACATAGCATATCCTCATATGGATGTTAGAGATCTAAACATAATATCCTATTTTCATTTAGATTTTCTCTAAATTTACAAGTTTTAAGCAAAAGCCACAAAGAAACATCTTAGTAATGTTATGTTTGCCAAGTATGTCTGAATAATGCCAACGTAAGAGGTGCTCGAGCAAGATCTACATTCTCCAGAAATAAAAACAAAACAAAATAATCAAAATAAAACAATAAAAAAGAAAAGCACATGAATTTGGGATTGAGGTTGGAATAGGAGACAGTTTCAGACCTGGTTTAATCCTGAGAAAGATGGGTCCTGAGAAGTACTAACAGTCATGCTTCTTTTCCTCTTCCCCACTGGAGATTCTAAACACTAAACAGACAATAGAGGGTGGCAGTGCATCAAACAGTATTGCTTACATTGCAACAATGGCCGGCGCAGACAGGCAACACCGAGGCATTAGAGAAAGAACAGGGTAGCCAAATGCCATCCTTCTTCCACCAAGCACTGTAGCTTCTCAGTTTTCCAAATAGGAATCACATGCTCAAGAACATTTCAATTCTGGAGAATACTTAGGTATTTTAATGCCACTATATTGTGTCACTGCCTGAAACAGGGATAGCAATGGTGACATTTGGCTCTTTTATAAACGAAAATGGGGAATTTAGAGCTGTAATCTTTGGTTACCACAATCTGCCCTTCCCCCAAAAAAAAGATTGTATAGGGGAAAAAATCTTCAGTAAGGAAGAGGTAGAAGGCATTTAGTCACCTTAAAATTTATTTTCATAAGCATGCAGGGCTGATTACTGGAAGAGATGAACAAATTCACTAAGATTGGAGTGGCTACTCCTAAGTATCAAATTCAGAACAATTTTCCAAATAAGAAATTTAGCTTTAAAAATTGACCTCAAAAGCCCCCAAAATCTTCCTCCCCGCAATGAATAAAACTCCTGGAACAAGCTGACCAAAAAAAATCCAGTCTCATTTAACTGACATTTTTCCAGCTACAATACAGAAAACACTAAAAGCCAAGTACATAAACAAAACACTAAAATATTCAACAGCAACACTGAGTATCTGAATCGTAAATAAAACACTTCATTTCCACCTCAGGGACTCTCTGAAACTAACAGGCAAAACAGCTCCACAAAAATCCCATTCTTTTTATTACCTGTAAGGAGGATACAGATCCTAAAATGTTTTTCACCACTAGGTAACTAGGACTTCCTAATGAACACAACTACATGATTAACAAGCTATCCTTGAGGTGGGGGGAAAAAAAAAACAAAAACAACAAAAACAACAAAAAAAAACCAACAACAACAAAACCTGAGGTATTTATTATCTAGGCCATCATTTAAATTTAAAGCAAAAATCATGTACTGCACGGTAAACATGCAGAATAGGGATCATATGATGATACAGGGTCTTTTGGGATAAGCAAATGGTTGAGAAATGGCCAAAGATTAGAGTCAAAATGACAAAATTGTCCCCCACCCCAAAGTAAGAGCAGTAATTTTTTCAATTAAATTACCAGGTTTTGACCATGACAATCAAGAACCTGGATACTTCAAATCTCAAAAATGTATCTGGGAATGACAAATCATATGTAGATTAAACATATTTCATTATTTAAAGCTCAATGAAAAAATTTATTTTCCTAAAACTTGATCAACATTAGTAACTCACACATTTACAAATAACAGATTCTAATGGTATTGTCTCCAAGTTGGCATTCATACAGGCAAACACAGGTAAACATTTACAGCTAGACCTAAAGCACCAAACATTCCCTAGAAAGTTTAATGAAACAAATGGGAATCTTCCTTTCAAAAACAAAAGAAAAAAAACAAAAAACAAAAAAGCCCCCAGGTTGTCCTGAAGTTGAGAATTTCTATCAGATCATCAGATTATAACATGTTTAAGTGCACTGCCAATGCTGCCTGTCTGCCCGAGCTCAACATTCAATCAATAAAGAAAGCAATTCACTCATAAAACTAATCATTGAAGAAAAAATTTCAGCACAATTATTTTCTAGCTTCAATCATGCGTCACTAGCTAAAACCCAATCACCCCATAAATTGAACCATTCTCAGAAACCCTCGAGAACACTAGTTTTGTTGTATGAATGTTCATTTCACTTGTCTGTATTTTTCTTTAAAAAGGGGGAGGAAGGGTGGAGAATTCACCCAACTTGACACCCAAATAAGAAACTGTCAACTACTTTTCAAACAAGCCCAAAAGTTATCCTTTTAAATACACAAATTCAAGGACTGAAGAATTCTCAGTATCAATCATGCTCAGTCAGCAAATGTTAACGTCATGGTGACAGATGGGTCAGTGGTTCCCACACTGGCACAAGCACATGTGTTACAAAAACTCACACTTCAGAGCAAAAGGTTAAAATCTGATTTTAAGCATTCAGGAAGAAAAGTACATGGGGTCTTTCACTATTTAAGTGAATCAAAAATAGATACAATTGTTCTTCAGTTAAATAACAGACAATTACAGTTCATTACAAAGACCTTAGAATTTTACATTCCCATATAGATAAGAACTTTGGTTGGGTAAATTGGAGAAAATTTATTTTAAGTTACTAAGTTAATACAGTTAGCTGATTAACCTTCTAGCACAATCTTATAAAGCAATTATCAACAGCAAGTTCAATTTCTATGGCTTTTTAAAGTCTGGAAATTTATCAAAGCAATTCCTGTGGATATCTTACTCTTTGTTCTTTCATGCAAAGAGCATTTGACTAACCTTATTACAGTGACGACCAATACCCATTAGGAAGTTATCTGGCTTAATGTCTCTGTGTATAAAATTCTTTGTATGCACATATTCAATTCTACTGATCATCTGGAAAAAAAAAAAAGAGGGAAGAGGCAACTGAGTTAAGTAATAAAAGAAAGCAACACATTAAGTATTTCAGGATCTCAATTGTTTGGAGTTCACAAAGACAGTGTTAGAAAAAAGTAAATGGAGAGCTGGCGCCACGGCTCACTAGGCTAATCCTCCACCTGCGGTGCTGGCACCCTGGGTTCTAGTCCCAGTCAAGGCCCCGGATTTTGTCCCATTTGCTACTCTTCAGTCCAGCTCTCTGCTGTGGCCCAGGAAGGCAGTGGAGGATGGCCCAAGTGCTTGGGCCCTGCACCCACGTGGGAGACCAGGAAAAAGCACCTGGCTTCTGGCTTCAGATTGGCGCAGCGTGCCGGCCATAGCGGCCATTTGGGGATTGAACCAACGGAAGGAAGACCTTTCTCTCTGTCTCTCTCACTGTCTAGCTATGCCTGTCAAAAAGAGAGAGAGAGAGAGAGAGAAAAGCAAATGGAAAGAACTAAATGCTACATTTATTTCTTCACTGACAAATATCTACACATACGCCTGCAATGTCCTTTGGCTTATCTTTTCCGTATTAAAAATATGAAAGACTTGGCACTTGGAATGTTCAAATTGTTAAGTTTGCACTGCTCAGACCAGCTGCTACTACAAATGAAGTAAAAGTAAAAACTTTCCACCCTCAATCTGTGCCCTGAGGTAGGTAGGTAATCAGTTTAAAAGTCTGGTATTATCCAGCCCTATTTCCATGCTATTCTTACATACATGTACAAATAGCAATTTGGATAAACACAAACTCCTTTGAAGGACTCTCCTATGTGCTGGGGTTTATTTTCTTGTATGCATGTACTCTGTTTTTCTCCATGCTTGTATAATCAGATTCAAAAATTGAATATCCAACAAATCATTCTAACAAGCTTTTCTTAAATTAACTGCTTTGAAATTATGCCAAGTTGAATGGTCTGCATTTGTCTAAAGGTTTATTTACTTATTTTGAGAGAGAGAGAGAGAGCCCGCATGAGCGCTAGACAGACAGATAGATCACCCATCCGCTGGTTCACTCCCCAAATGGCCACAACAGCCAGTACTGGGCCAGGCCAAAGGCTGCAGCTTTATCTGGGTCTCTCACAAGGGTGGTGGGGACCCAAACACTTCAGCCACCTTCTGCTTTTTCTAGGCATTAGGGAGCCGGATTAAAAGTGGAGCAGCTGGGACACAAATGAGCACCCATACCCATATGAAATGCCAGCATTAAAGAAAGCAGCCTTATCCACTAAAACACAATGTAATAGCTACATTCTATGATAGAGATAGTTTCCCTATTATTCCCCTAAACACAGTATGAGGGTACTTTAAAAGTTCATAGGAAACGGAATTAAAAGATGAGTTTATTTTGGTTCAAAAAAATGGAAATCCATGCATACAACTGATCTTCAAAATGTTCATGAAAAATGTGTATCATAAAAAACATGTGCATGGATTTAAACAATTTTTTGCAGCCAGAATAAGCACTGTAGAGCAGTAGGTTAAGCCACTGCTTTACTTCTTCTATTTTTAAAAGTTTATTTATGTATTTTAAAAGACAGAGTTACAGAGAGGCAGAGGCAGAGAAAGAGGTCTTCCATCTGCTGGTTCACCCCCGAGATGGCCCCAACAACCAGAGCTGCGCCCATCTGAAGCCAGGAGCCAGGAGCTTCTTTCAGGTCTCCCATGCAGGTGCAGGAGTCCAAGGACTTGGGCCATCTTCTACTAAGCAGAAGGCCATAGCACAGAGCTGGATTGGAAGTGTAGCAGCTGGGACTCGATGCAGGCACTGGAGGCAGCGGCTTTACCCAATCAGCCACAAGCCAGCCCAGCGCTTTACTTCTGACCCAGCTTCCTGCTAATGTGTCTGGGAAGGCTGTGGAAGACGGCCAAGTACTTGGACCCCTGCCACGCACGTGGGAGACTAGGATGGAGTTCCTGGCTCCTGGCCACAGCATGGGCCAGCCCTGGCCATTGAGGCCACTGGGGGAATGAACTGGCAAGATGCACATCCTCTCCCTGCCACTCTTTCAAATAGGTAAATAAATCTTTACAAAAATTATTTTTTGCAAACGTTTAAAAATTTGTTTACTTGAAAGGCAGAGAGCCAGACAGTGATCTCTCATCTGCTAGTTCAGCTCCCCAAATGTCCAAGATAGCTGGGGCTGGGCCAGGCCAAAGCCAAGTCTCCCTCATGGGTGGCAGGGACCAAACTATTAATGGCTTAGCAAAATGTACATTAGCAGAAAGGTGGAATTAGGCGCAGAGCCAAGATTCGAACCCAGGTCCTCCAATATGGGATGCCAGCATGCCCAAGAGGCATCTTAACTGCTATGCCCCAACATTTATCTTTTATTTTCATTTTCCATCAATTTTTTGAAGTATTCTTACATAATCATTGTTTCTATTTTTTCTATACTGTAAACAATAAATATTGCTGCCAATGTTTCCTTACCTACTGATGCTTTTATTTAATGGGCTATAAATACCACATAATTATAGTGAGAAGGGGTTTCATGAAGGGAATGTGTATTTTTCATTCTGATAATGTCAGACTATCTTTCAAAACAGTCTATAAAATTCTTATTTCCAACAGTAGTATATGAAAGTATTCTTTATCTTTTTTTAAAAATTTTTTTCTTTCTCTATTATAATTAGTTGCTATTTGGTGATAACTTACTTTTTAAAAAAAAATATTTTATTTATCTATTTGAGAGGTAGAGTTACAGTCAGTGAGAGGAAGAGACAGAGACAAAGGTCCTCCTCCCATTGGTTCACTCCCCAGTTGGCCGCAAGGGCAGAAGCTGCGCCAAACCAAAGCCAGGACCCAGGAGTTTTTTCCTGGTCTCCCAAGCGGGTGCAAGGGCCCAAGCACTTGGGCCATCTTCTACTGCTTTCCCAGACCACAGCAGAGAGCTGGATTTGAAGAGGAGCAGCTGGGACTAGAACTGGCGTCCATATGGGATTCCGGCGTCGCAGGCAAAGGATTAACCTACTATGCCACGAGTGCCTGCCCCTCAAAATATTCTTTTTCAAACAAGCAAAGTTACTTTAGCTCTTCCTAAATTTTGCCATTTTGATAGGTAGGTCTATCCTTTTCTTGTCAACTTTTATGAGTTCTCTGTATATCACAGGTAATCTTTCATTTGTTATATAGATTTAAATTTAAAAAAATTCTTTTTTGACTACTTATGGCATCTGTTGTATGTAACTTTTACAATTTTCAAATTATCAAGTATATCTTTGCTGTAAGATACTTACTTAGAAGATATTTTTAAAAATGTAGCACATATCCAAAGATACCAATATTATCTTTCTACCCATATGTTCTTGCTCTTCTCAGTAGTACGTGTCAGGATTCTATTTTTTTATTTGTCCTGATTTCCCCCAGGGCTTTTATTACCTTGGATATACAGATTTTAAATCATCCTTCTCTACCTTGACAAGTATCTTTTGAAGTCAAACTGGCAATCTCTGGCTTAAACTGTTCATACCCTGAAAGTAGTAAATATATATAATGCACAAAATACTAGCTTTAGGTGCAACAGCAACTTATACTTTAAAGGAAGTAAAATAAAATATTTAGGTCACTTAATGTGCCTATGTGTCTTAATTAAGTAATACCCATCATTAAACTGTGACTATTAAATCACTGGAAAAGGTTGAGTAAAGGATAATTAATGGCACAAACTACAGAGTATGACAAGTACTACCTATCATCTACAAAGCAAGACAGCTGTTAACTGCCTCAAAGTAAACATTTCTTTAATCCTCTCCTCCAGAATTACATTCTTTCTCATGTTACCAGTATATCCAACAGAGTCTTAATAACCATATTTTTACACCTTTCTCTTCCACACTCAAAGCCTCTAGAGGACAGGATTAGTTCTTACTCTCTGCACCCACCAGAGTACAGTGGTAAGCCTTCAATACAGGTTCACCATATGAATGCTTGTTACTAAGCCTACAAAATATAAGCTGTAACTCTTTTAATTAGGATTCACTCACAAGTTTGCTAAAATGTATTAAAATATTTTTCAACTTTTAATGCTTGAACTTAAAATGCGTCACAAATTAAACATCATACATAATTTGCGAATATTTGCTTGAGCTATCTAGTAGTTTTTATGTTAAATTAAGAAGCTTGCAAACTATCAGGCGCAGATTACAGGAAATGATCACTACTTTCTAATCTTTTGGATTCACAGAATTTCTAAAACTCTACTGCAAATGCCAGTTCTATTAGTCATCTCATTTTCCTTTATGATATGTGATTTATATTTAGGGAATACCATTCTCTTTAAAGACATTTTTACAAGTACACTGAATCTAACCTGAAGTATTTCCAACATTTTCTTTCCCTTTAAAGGTGACAAATTTTGACCAAATTAAAAATCATAACTTTCTTGATATTTACCTATTATCTTCATGTATTACCTTTTCTCAAGGTTTGTTCCTGAATTCATTTTTTTGAAATCAAAGTAGCCAAGCTTCAGTTGAAAAGCCATTTTACCTACCCTCTAATCAAAGCATGCATCTAATTTATTACATCTCTAAAGACTTCTCAAAGCTTGTTAAATACTACCAATGGCTGAGAAACCATTACCTTAAGAAACATCAATTTGGTCAAAAATTCCTAAATTACTTCAGTACCTTACTGTCCTACAAATTATATAGCTTTTGGGGCCCAGCACCATGTCATAGTGGGTAAAAGCCACTACCTGTGATGCTGGCATCCCATATGAGCACTGTCTGTGTCGCAGCTGCTCCACTTCCAATCCAGCTCCCCACTAATAGCCTGGGAAAAGCAGTGGAAGATGGACCAAGTGTTTTGGCCCCTGTCACCCATGTGGGAGATCGAGATGAAACTCCTGGCCTCAGCCTGGCCTAGCCCTGGCCATTATAGCCATCCAGGGAGTGAACCAGCAAGGAAATATCTCTCTCTGCCTTTCAAATACACAAACACCGTTTTCATAATGACACCACATGTATACACTTTGGTCTTCAAATAAAGTTTACAAGAAAATCTGCCATATTTAACACTAAAACAAGCTCTATACAAAGGAGTAGCTTGAAAACTACTAGTCTACAAATGAGTAATAAACCAATGTAATTCCATTTTTTGTTCTATACCCATAGGAAAACATTGACACATTAGAATGGTTAACTAAAATGAATATAACCAGTGGTATTAAGATCATAATACAGTGAACATTTCACATACCTGGTCAGCCAACATAAGTACAGTTTTCATTGTGAACCTTCTTGAACAGAAATTGAAGAGGTCTTCGAGGCTGGGTCCCAGAAGATCCATGACTAGTACATTGTAGTCTTTTTCCTGCCCATACCACCTAAGAAAACAAAAAAATAGAAAGAAGGAAGAACATCATGAAAAGCTGATTATCACTAAGTATCACCAAATTTAAGAATTCTTATACCCAAAGATGCTTTCCTTTATTTTCAAAAGATGAACCCATTGATTAACCACATTGCCCAACACAAAATAAAGGTAATATTAGTAATTATTTGTCCCTTTTAAAAAACGAGCCACCTTTCCACTTAATTTCAGATCACAAAAAAAAAAAAAAAAAAAAAGTTTTAATACAAACCGATGGCATTTGCTTTTGATAAGATTCACCTTTGGAGCCAATGCTATGGCGTAAGAGGTTAAGCATCTGTCTGAGGCATCAGTATTCCACAGGCACCAGTTCAAGTCCTAGCTGCTCCACTTCTGATATGGCCTGGGAAAGCAATAGAAGATGGCCCAAGTGCTTGAGCCCCTGCAACCACGTGGGAGACCTGGAAGAAGCTCCTGACTAATGGCTCCAGATCAGCACAGCTTCGGCTGATACAGCCATTTAGAGAGTGAACCAGTGGATGGAAGACCTCTCTCTGTCTCTAAGTACGTATCTCAAGTAAATAAGTAAACCTTTAAAAAAAAAACAAAAACAAACAAACAAAAAAAAAAAACCACTTTTATTTATTTGAAAGCCCAAGTTACACACACACACACACACACACATTGGTCTTCCACCTGCCAGTTCACTCCAACTGGCTGCAACAGCCACAGCTGCGCTGAACCAAAGCCAGGAGCTTCCTCCGGGTCTCCCACATGGATGCAGGGGCCCAAGGACTTGGGCCATCTTCTACTGCTTTCCCAGGTCACAGCAGAGAGCTGGATTGCAAGCGGAGCAGCTAGGAGTTGAACCAGTGCCCACATGGGATGCTGGCTCTGCAGGCAGTGACTTTACCCGCTACGCCACAGCGCCGGCCTCAATAAATAAATCTTAAAAAAAAAAAAAAAAATCACTTAAATTTTCCTGTGCTATACTACTATGTGTATAAATCTACATGTCTCTAAAAACTCAACAAATGTCTCTACAAATTTCATTTACCCCAATAAGGACTGGAGTCAATGCAATAAATGATTCATATTTTGATGCCAGTAATTCTGGAAAGGGCACTTTCTTAATAATACTGCACTCCCGGGTCACAGCAGAGAGCTGGCCTGGAAGAGGGGCAACCGGGACAGAATCCGGTGCCCCGACCGGGACTAGAACCCGGTATGCTTGCGCCGCAAGGCAGAGGATTAGCCTATTGAGCCGTGGCGCCGGCCCAAATAAATAAATCTTAAAACATCTGCGTCACAGCATGTTTGCTTGAGAACCATTTCCCAAACATGAGACACAGCTAACTGCCAACAAACAAAATGGCATCTATTTTCACATGGTTCTTTGCAGAAAAAGGCAAGTGGAGAATGTAGTATATGCTTAACCTTCCAGAGGTCTTGTCCCTTAAGAAAAAAAACAGATATGCCAATGTGACAGTGGAAAAATCTGTCTGTCCTTGTTGGACCTAAACCTGTTTATCAAAGATTCCATTCATTTCCCTCTTCTGCTCTTTATTCTCCGTATGAGAATTTATCATTGCTCACTATCATTGAAATAGTTATTGGAACAAATCTCACAATGGTGGGTTTTTTGGTGGAGGTTAGGAATGGGGCAAAACACAAAATTACATGATGGGGCCCACACTGTGCTCTAGTGGGTTAGGCTGCCATCTGTGACAACAGCATCCCACATGGGTGCCGAGGCTCCCTGCTGATGTGCCTGGGAAGGCATAAGAAGATGACCCAGGTTCTTGAGTCTCTGCAAGGGAGAGACCCAGGTGAAGCTCTTTGCTCCTGGCTTTGGCCTGGCCCAGCCCCAGCCACTGCAGTCATTTGGGGAGTGAACCAGCGGATGGAAGATCATTCTCTTTCTTCCCCCTCCCTCCACCACCACCACGGTTCTGCCTTTCAAATAAATCTTAAAAAACAAAAACAAAAAAGGAGCCAGAGTGGTGGTGTGTTATAAAGCCCCCATCTGCAGTGCTGGCATTCCAGTTTGAGTCCCAGGCATTCCACTTCAGATATAGCTCTCTGATAACCTACCTAAGAAAGCAGTGGAGGATGGCCCTGGACCAAGGTAGGAGACCCAGAAGAAGCTCCTGGCTTTGCACTGGCCATTGCAGCTATTTGGGGAGCGAAACAGCAGATGGAAGATCTATGTCCCCGCCCACAGCCCCTAACGCTATCTTTCAAATAAATAAAACATATTCCTGGCATCAGATTGGCTCAGCCCCGCTGCCACTGCAGCCACTTGGGGAGTGAACCAGTGGACGGAATGAATACTGCTCTGTCTCTCCCTCTGTCTATAATGCTGCCTCTCAAATAAACTTTAAAAAAAAAAAAAAAAAAAACCACACATACAAAAAGCAAATGATGAACAAATGATTAAATTGGTCCCATTTTTTTTTTTTTTGAGCAGAGAGGCAGAGAGAGAGAGAGAGAAAGACTGAGATCCTCCATCTGCTGGTTCACTCCCCAGATGGCCACAACAGCTAGAGCTGCACCGGATCCGAAGCCAGGAATCAAGAGCCAGGAGCTTCTTCTGGTCTCCCAATCAGGTGTAGGGGCCCAAGGACTAGGGCCATCTTCTACTGTCTTCCCAGGCAATAGCAGAGAGCTGGATCAAAGTGGAGCAACTGGGACCCAAACCGGCATCCATATGGGATGCCAGCACTGCAGGCGGCGGCTTTACCCACTATGCCACAGCGCTGGTCCCTGTTTCCTTTCTATTTTATTCATTTCTCTTTCCTCTTCCTTTTACCTAACTGCAGAGGCAAACCTGAACTAGAGTTTATCAGGAACTTGCCCATAGAAATGTTCAATACTATTAGGAGTTATAACAGATTTTTAATATAAATGTAATTTATTTAGGTTAAGGAAATGAGAACACCAAATAAAGAGACCTAAGGAGGTGAGAAGACACAAAAAGTCTAACAAACTAAAGGGAAAAGCATAAACTAACAATCAAAAGACCATTATCTCTAGATTTCCAACAAAGGTTCAGAGACATAAAAGTACAATAAACACAAGCAATTCTACAACTGTCCATCTAAGCCCAAATACAAATCTGAAATGTAAAAAGCAGTTTATATTCTCACACAATGGCTATTTTATAAAGCACTCTTTCATTTATTTATTTATTTATTTTAAAGACAGTAACAGATTAACAGAGGGAGAGATCTGCCATCACTGGTTCACTTCCCAAATAGCCGAAACAGTCAGGGCTGGGCCAGGCTGAAGCCAGGAGCCTAGAACTCCACTGGGGTCCTCCCACATGGATAGCAAGCTTTACCCGCAAGCTTCAGCTTCAGTTTCAGGCTAATGCGCACCCTGCAAGGCAGAATGTGACGGTTCAAGCACTTGGGTACCTGCCACCAATGTGGGAGACCCGGATGAAGTTCCTGGCTGCTGGCTTCTGCCTGGCCTAGAACTGTTGCTGCATGTATTTGGGGAGTATATCAGTAAGTGGACAATTTCAGTATCTCTCTCTGCTTTCCAAAGGAAAAAAAAATAATAAGCAGACGCATAAATCAAGCTATTGGCATTTCTATCCTTGATTAATTAAATCAGCATAAGGCATGTTCACTGTTCCCAATCAGCTGGAATATCAACAATTCAAAGGTATTTTTTTTTCCTATGGAGCAACTGTGCAACTCTAAAATAGGACTCTCTGATCTAAAGAGATTGGTACTAAAACTCCCTAAACCTAATAGACAAGTGTTCCTAGCTTTCATACTTTCTTTTGGTCTCAAGGATTATATATAGCTTATTCTCTAAAGCTAACACCTCACACCATCTCCAGCAAAGGTTTCCATATGGACTAACACATCCAGACATTTTTACACAAAGATGAGGAACAAAGAATGATCCTATTCAAACCCTACTGGTTCTTGGTTTCTATCTTCAATTTCATGTTTTCCAGTTCTGAGAAGTTTTCTCTACTCTCAATCCCAACTATCAAAAACTCAGATACCCAAAAAGCTTCCTCATGTAGCCTATATCACATCAATCTCCCATTTCACATAATTTGCACAGGCAGTTGCTATGAATCCACAATTTAACCACCTGACAATACAAAATTCTCACACTGCTACTTTGGTGCTTGTCTACACCTGGCAGGACAGAGCTAACTATTTTGTTTTAAACAGATTTTACAAAACATGAGTAGTGAACAAGCTCTAACCAGATTCTGAGGTCATTTAAGTTTGTAGACATTCTAAAACACACCAAAAACCTCACTCCTATTCTCCACTTTCTGGGTGCCTCATGCAACAAACTTAGGCCTTAGATTTAGACTTTTTTTTTTTTTTTTTTTTTTAATTTTTTGCCAGGCAGAGTTAGATAGTGAGAGAGAGAGAGACAGAGACAGAGTTATAGAGAGTGAGAGAGAGACAGAGAGAAAGGTCTTCCTTCCGTTGGTTCACTTCCCAAATGGCCACCACGGCCAGTGCTGTGCCGATCCGAAGCCAGGAGCCAGGTGCTTCTTCCTGGATTCCCATGCGAGTGCAGGGACCCAAGCACTTGGGCCATCCTCCACTGCCCTCCTGGGCCACAGCAGAGAGCTGGACTGGAAGAGGAGCAACTGGGACTAGGATCCGGCGCCCACATGGGATGCTGGCGCCGCAGGTGGAGGATTAACCAAGTGAGCCACGGCACTGGCCAGATTTAGACATTTCTTTATGTTAAATACAAGATGTATTGCAATAAAATACACTGTGGTAAAGTGATGGGCAGAATGCAGATATTCCTAAAAGACTTTTTTTTTTTTTAAGATTTTATTTATTTATTTGAGAGGTAGAGTTATAGACAGTGAGAGGAGAGACAGAAAGGTCTTCCTTCCGTTGATTCACTCCCCAGATGGCCACAATGGCCAGAGCTGTGCCGACCCAAAGCCAGGAGCCAGGAGCTTCTGACAGGTCTCCAATATGGGTGCAGGGGCCCAAGCACTTGGGCCATCTTGTACTGCTTTTTCAGGCCATAGCAGAGAGCTGGATTAGAAGAGAGGCAGCTAGGACTAGAACCGGTGGCCACATGGGATGCCGGCGTCGCAGGCGGAGGATTAACCTACTGCACAGGCCTCCCCTAAAAGACTTTTAAAAAATTCTCCAGTTTCATTTGTACCTTATTCTTCCCAATAGTGTGAAAACATCCAGAAAACTCGATTAATTTAATGATGAAAGTAAAAAAAAATTGAGATAAAAATGCAACTCAGCGCTTGTATGAGTCCCAGCTGCTCCACTTCCGATTCAGCTCTCTGCTAACGGCCTGTGAAAGCAGTGGAAGATGGTCCAAGTGCTTAGGCCCCTAGACCCACGTGAGAGACCTGGAAGAAGCTCCTGGCTCCTGGCTTCAGATTGCCCCAGCTTTGGCCATTGCAGCCATTTTGGGAGAAAACCAGCGAATGGAAGATCTCTGTGTCTCCCTCTCCCTCTCTCTGTTTGTAACTCTGCCTCCCAAATAAATAAATAAAATCTTTAAAAAGTACCTCAAGACCTCACGATGACATAAAACCATATTCAAACAAAATCTAGTTCAAAAATTAACAAATATACTAAAAGCGCAATTCCAAGTTGACACAGGCAGAGATCAATGAAGCTAACAAAATTGCTAAATGAATTCAGACAAAAGATCAAGGGAAACTAAATTTGTTTAAAGAGAGATTGTGAAAAATGTCTATTGCTAGTGAGAACGTGAAGGATAGATAATACTTTGATAGGGAAGACAGAAAAGGATATACTAGGCAGGGGCAAACACACCATTTTGGATCATGGGCCCCCACAGAAGAATGAATCAGGTGTTAGTTTGAGGTTATACTATAAACTCTTGGATGCAAAGCTACAGAGCTTTATATTCTGTAAATAACTGGGGAGAACTAATAGTAGAGTTTACAGCTGTGACATAATTAAATATTTTAGTACTAGCCTTGGCATCGTATGAAGTTTGGAAATGAGGGAGGGGAAGAGTGATGATATGAGGATCAAGTAGAAGGTGTTATATTATGCAGGTTAGAGCGCCTGCATTCCACAGCATAGTTCCTCAGTTTTAACTCCCAGCTCTCATTCCTGATGCCAGCGTCCTGCAAATGCAGACTATGGGAAACAGCAGTGATCCTAAGTAACTGGTTCTTGTCATCCATGTGGAGACCTAAAGAATGAGTTTCTGGCTCCTGGCTTCCAATCTTACCCACTGTGAGCATTCTGGGAGTTAACCAATAGAAGGATGGGAACTTTTACTCTCAGGTAAATAAAATCACTAAAAAAAAAAAAAAAGAAAGAAGGAAAAAAAGAGAATGGTACATCGTTCTATCTGCTACAATCAATATTTCAACAGCAGAGTACCCTTAACTACAGTGTAATTTCTCTCTTCTCAATTTAAGCATCTGAGCCTCAAAAGTCACCAATCTTTCTGATACTACATTCATTAACTACTTCTAGAAGCTGCAGCAATGTATGAACTTGGATATCAGACACTGTGACCTTTAACTTAACTATCAGGCTACCTACTAACCTCCATGTCATTAATGGCACTCATCATGGAAACAAAACCAAAAACGCAAGACAGGTCCAACTCCATTTTGATTCGTAACTCTTTAGCCCTTCTGAAGATAATTAGATACCAGACTGTGAATTAGTTCTTTGTGATTTTTCTATTAATTCTTCACAAAGTTTTGTGACTCATTCTCCTTAGGCTCCCTTGCCTACATCTACTCCTTCAATTTGTGGCCTTCATTTTACTTTGAATGCAAGATACCTGGAATTTAATGATCTAAACTTAAATTCTTCTGCCACCAAAAAATTTTAAGAGCATCAACCTACCTTCTTCCCTCTTGTGACCTTGGTTAAAGACAATTCAAAATTTAAAAAGCAAGTAACAAAATTTCTACTTACAATCCTCTGGATTAGGTTAATGCAACTGGTTTAAGGAAAACAGCAGATTTATAACTTACAAAAACATCTTTGAAATGATTTGGGATCCAGAGCATCCTTACTAGAGAAGGACATGCAATGCTGCTAATTGATTGCTAGAGGAAACTGGAGAATCACGTTTAACAGAAAGAACACTGTAGAGTATAAGTAACTAGAACCATAAATACAAAGATAAGACTGATTTTTTTTTCCATTCTGACAATTGATTAGGCATGAACTGAAAACAGAGTCATAGTTTTAGAAGTGAGTATGGCTACCCAAATAATTCTGAAAATATGAAGATTTCAAAACATTTTAGATAATAACCCAATCTTTTATAATACTGAACTTTTCCCAGAGTTGCTCAACCTCTTCTAACTGGATGATTCCATCCCTACCCCTGCCTTAATAATCTTATAACCCTAGGGAGGGCACTAACAAGCATGCAAGTAATTTAAAATGTAACAGGATTAGGAAGGAAAAAGAAAATAAATACCAGAGAAATCAATCCTGCATCAAACATATTTAGTCACAATGATCAAGAAACTGTCAAAACAAGTTTAATGTGGGGGTAAGTAAGAGGAGGGGAGTTGGAATAACTCATTGTACACTAAAACTTAAATCTTTCTGGTACCACAGATCTTCCTTCTGGTAAGTCTATTGAAGCCTATATAACCCTTCTTAGAATAATGTCTTAAATGCATAAAATAAAACACACAGCATTATAAAGGAAATCACGGACAGTGAATTCAGCTACTGCTACCATATGACTACTTTAAAGATTTATTTATCTGAAAGAGTTACACAGAGAGAGGAGAGGCAGAAAGAGAGAGAGGAAAGAGAGAGACAGAGGTGTCTGTCATCCACTGGTTCACTCCCCAAGTGGTGGCAACGGCCGGAGCTGCGCTGATCCGAAGCCAGGAACCAAGAGTTTCTTTCAGGTCTCCTAAGCGGGTACAGAGGCCAAAGACTTGGGCCATCTTCTACTGCTTTCCCAGGCCATAGCAGAGAGCTGGATTGGAAGTGGAGCAGCCAGAACTCGAACCAGCGCCCATATGGGATGTTAGCACTGCAGGTGGCAGCTTTACCCCTCCATGCCACAGCACAGGCCCCATACAACTACATAAAAAAAAAAATTCTGGGCTGGCGCTGAGGTGTAGTAAGTAAGCCACTGCCTGCAGTGGGGACATCCTACATAGGTCCCAGCTGCTCCATTTCCTATCCAGCTCTCTGCCATGGCCTGGGAAAGCAGAAGATGGCCTCAAGTGCTTAGGCCCCTGTATCCCCGTAGAAGACCTGGAAGAAACCTGGCTTCAGATCGGCTCAGCTCTGGCCATTGCAGCCATTTGGGAAGTCAACCAGCAGATGGAGGACCTCTCTCTCTCTTTGCCTCTCAAATAAATAAATCTTAAAAAAAAAAAAAAAATCCCGAGAGAGGGCATTGTGGTACAGCAGGTTAACGCCAAATCCCATATTATTGTGCCTGGGATTCAGTCCCACCTCTACCTCTGCTTCTGATCCTACTAATGTGCCTGGAGGCAGATAAGGGTCCCTGCTACCCATGTGGGAGACCCAGATGCAATTCCTGATTGCTAGCTTCAGCCTAGCCTAGTTGTGGCTGCGTTGGGCTTTTGGGAGTGACCCAGCAGATGGAAGATCTCGTTCTCTCCCTGAGTCTCTCCTTCCAAATAAATATGAGTAACAAACAAAAAATTTATTTTCAGATACAGTAATATTTATGTTCTCTTTATTCTTTTTGAAGAGAGAGACAGTGAAAGGCATACTCTTTTACTGATATACTCCCCAAATGCCTGCAATAGCAACAGACAGGCCAGGCAGAAGCCAGGAACCTAGAACTCCATCCAGGATGGCAGGAACCCAAGTAGCTGGGTCATTATCTGCTAGCCCTTTTTCAAGAGCATTAGCAAGAAACATATATGCAAATATACTTCTCTACTGGGAAACAAAAAGTGAGTGTACAATACTCATTACAAAAGCCACAGCAGAGAGCTGGACTGGAAGAGGAGCAACTGGGACAGAATCCAGCGCCCAACTGGGACTAGAACCCAGGGTGCTGGCGCCGCAGGCGGAGGATTAGCCAAGTGAGCTGCGGCGCCAGCCTCAAATCTTATTCTAATAGGCATACGTATCAGTGGTTGCATAGGACCAACTGCTAATGGATTTCAATTTTTTTTTCTGGAATAAAAATATCCTAAAATTGTATTAAGGTATTATTTTAGAGCAATGGCAATACAACTGATCAGGGGGCCGGCACCGTGGCTCACTTGGTTAATCCTCCACCTGCGGCGCCGGCATCCCATATGGGCGCTGGGTTCTAGTCCCAGTTGCTCCTCTTCCAGTCCAGCTCTCTGCTGTGGCCCAGGAGCGCAGTGGAGGATGGCCCAAGTGCTTGGGCCCCTGAACCCGCATGGGAGACCAGGAAGAAGCACCTGGCTCCTGGCGGCCATTTGGGGAGTGAACCAATGGAAGGAAGACCTTTTTCTCTGTCTCTCTCTAACTCTGTCAAATGAATAAATTTAAAAAAACACAACAATTTGATCAAATCCTTTTTTTTTTTTTTGGCAAGCAGAGTTGGACAGTGAGAAAAAGAGAGAGAGAGAGAGAGAGAGAGAAAGAGAAAGGTCTTCCTTCCATTGGTTCACTCCCCAAATGGCTGCTACAGCCGGCACGCTGCGACGATCAAAAGCCAGGAGCCAGGCGCTTCCTCCTGGTCTCCCATGTGGGTGCAGGCAAGCACTTGGGCCATCCTCCACTGCCTTCCCAGGCCACAGCAGAGAGCTGGACTAGAAGTGGAGCAACCAGGACAGAAACCAGCACCCCAACCGGTACTAGAACCCGGGGTGCTGGCACCGCAGGCGGAGGATTAGCCAAGTGAGCTGCGGCGCCAGCCTTGAATCTTATTCTAATAGGCATATGTATCAGTGGTTGCATAGGGCCAACTGCTAATGGATTTCAGGTTTTTTTTGTGGAATAAAAATATCCTAAAATTGTATTAAGGTATTATTTTAGAGCAATGGCAATACAACTCTGTACACTTGCTAATCCTCCGCCTTGCAGCGCCGGCACACAGGGTTCTAGTCCCGGTCGGGGCACCGATCCTGTCCCGGTTGCCCCTCTTCCAGGCCAGCTCTCTGCTGTGGCCAGGGAGTGCAGTGGAGGATGGCCCAAGTGCTTGGGCCCTGCACCCGCATGGGAGACCAAGAGAAGAACCTGGCTCCTGCCATCGAAACAGCGCGGTGCGCCGGCCGCAGCGCGCCTACCGCGGCGGCCATTGGAGGGTGAACCAATGGCAAAGAAGACCTTTCTCTCTGTCTCCCTCTACTGTCCACTCTGCCTGTCAAAAATAAAATAAAAAATAAATAAAAAATAAATAAAAAAGGTTTCTTAAAAAAGTTAGCATTTGGAGTAAGTTTTGAAAGATGCCTGACATCGTCTACCTCAGAAAAACCACTACCACTATCAGAACATGTCTTCATGTTCTGATGCAGACTTCTTAGGCCACCAAAGATTAGAGATGGGACCTGAGCACCCCCTTGACTTGCACTCTCTGCTCTGCTTTAACAAAAACCAGGAGGAAAAGAAAGCATGTAAAGATAAGGTGGCAGGCCTATTATAGGCTGCTCCGTACAGTGATTTGCCATCAAGGAGACCCAGCAGGCCAGTCCACTGCAGTGGCTTTTGATGTGGAAAGCCTGGGCTTCAGCAGAAGTCAGCTTATGAAAAGCCCTGCAGCTCTGCCAGCCAAGAGCTGGAACGCTGGAAATGGAACTGCCCTGGAGTCGAAGGACTTCAGGTTAGAGCCACAGACCTTGCTGGTGCCAACCTGAAAAGCTCTTCACTGGGCCCAGCTTCCAAGGTGACCACTGCTGCCGAGGGGACAGCCAAGTAGAGTCAGTAACATTGCAGGGAGAACTGTAAATTTCCTGTTAGAGATGCCACCTGCCTTTACCTGCCAGCTCTCCTCCCAGGCCAGCTAGGTAATGGAAATCAACAGCGTGCCTTCCCAAGGAGGTTCACATCTCCCTTATGATGTACCCCACCCACCAGATTATCATCAAGCCCCATCTGTCAGGTTCTATTTGCCTCTCAATCAGAACACTTAGTTGTGGCTTAAATAGCACCTTTCTTAGGTCCTCTAATAATGACCCTGTCCTTTTGTTCCAGACCCTATCTAGCCCATCTGGTGCCTGATTCCTTTATAGTCATAGCCTCTACTCTAACATCAATGGCTCTACTCCTGACCCATGTGTATCGATGGTCCTCTCCTGCACTTAATGTTGTATGATTATTCAGAATTTCTCTACAAACCCCTCTACTTGCAAAAGTTGAGTGGCCTTTCTCCCAGTCTTGGTTGGAATCAGCTTTAAGCCATGTCCATCAAACAATCCTCACAAGGGTCCAGAGACCACCCCCTCATTTTCTCTCCTCTATGAAATCCTCTCATTGGTTGCTATTCTCACCCTGTCTCTTATACTACAGTGTCTGTTTAAGTGTTTACAGCAGATGATAATGGAACGAACCAAGGCCTTTAGCAACCAGGTAGTCAACCAAATGCTGCTACAGGGATATACTTGGCTCCCCACCGAGAAGACAGCGGCTTGAGACATTGCCCCATGCCAGTGAAGAGTATCTCATCGCCCAGTGTCAGTAGGAAGTAGCTCTAAAGACAGATCATCTTCCCTCTACCCCTCTTGGACTTTTGGGGTTAAAGTGATCCCATACAGCTCCTGCTTTATTAAAAACAAAAGAGGAGAATGTTGGGAAAATGGCGCAGTTTTATCTATGGCACGATCTACACCCTGACACCATCCTAGGCTTTAGCCCCTGTCGCCACTGCTGGAAGCCAGGTGACCACATGGCCTAACCACCGGTGTCAAGCTCCACCCTCATCCTAATAGGATTCACTGCTCCTACTTTCCTGCCCACCCCCCCCCCCCCCGTGAAGTTTTAAAAGGACCTATTCCTGAACACGTGTCTCTTCCTCTCTTGTCTCCCAAACTCTTTCTCTTTTTTTTCCTTTCTCTGTCTTACACTCTCCTTCTCTCTCTCCTCTCCTCTCTTCTCTCTCTCCTTCTCTCCATCTCCTGATCTCTCTTATGCTCTCCTTCTCCTTTTCCTTCTTCGCCCCTTCCCTCCAGTCTGTCAGTTTCCCCCAATAAGCTCTTTCCCTTAAAACAAAACAAAACAAAACAAAACAAAACAAAACACAAAGATGCTGAGGCCAGGATGGATGTGCAGCAGCAGGCGGTATGAAGAGGGGTCCCAGTCATCAGGGGGAGAAGGATGTGGCGTGTGGAGGGGAAATAGCTGCCCCAAACAAGCCACACCTAACGTGTTCTCAATACCTGTCACCTATAGAAGATGATTGTGGGAACAGCAATAGTAGTCATACAAAATCCTTTTTACCAAAAAAGCTGCTTGTATGTCTGCCAAAATGTTCAAGTTTACCAAAACAGAGGCACTGTTGGAACACTAATGAGAGATCATGATAAAGCCATCCTTTTAGATTTTTTTTGATAATGCATGACTCTTCACCTTTGATCCCCTGACCTGCATTACCTTGGTAACCATTTCATTTTTTTAATTTAATTTTTTAATTTTGGTGTACAAGCTGTAACATTTCATCTCTCAAAGTATAACAAGCTGGTTTCCTCAAATAGAGATACCCTTTTGAGTGATAAATTTGCAAAATGCTACCTTACTTTCTGTATGAAAATTCACTTCAATTTTAAAAAATAAAGATGCATGGATTACTATATTAACTTCTTAAATATTCCTTTAGTTCTAGTCACTCCTCTATAGTTTCTGCCACTTCTCTATTATAAAAATTAAGACCCCCCTTGGGGCTAGTGCTGTGGTGCAGCTTGTTAGGCTACCATGTGCAGTGCAGAAATCCCACATAGGTGCCAGTTGAGTCTCGCTGCTCCACTTCCAATCCAGCTCCCTGTTAATGCACCTGGGAAAAGCAGCAGAAGGCGGCCCAATTCCTTGAGCCCCTGCACCCACATAGGAGACCCAGAAGCTGTTCTTGGCTACTAGCTTCGGCATGGCCCAGCCCTGGCCATTGCAGCCATTTGGGGAGTTAACCAGTGAATGGAAGATCTCTGTCTCTTTTCTTTCTATAACTCTACCTTTCAAATAAATAAACCAATCTTACAAAAATAAATAAAAATTAAGAACCTCCCCATTACCACCCTGCCCCCCTGCAAAGAGCACAAGTTTCATACATATAACGACCTCTAAAAATGGCCCCGTGAGTTATCCTTTAATTTTATATGCTTGTTTTCTCATTAGGCTATCTTCAGAACGTACCACTGAGTCAACAGTTGTGTTACTAAGCACCTTCTGTTTAGTGGGCTCTTTTACAGCCAAGCCTCAAAGCCTTTAAGTCTCATTTTTCAGACAGCAGAGGAGCACTGTGGAAGTGGTAATAGCACAGTGGAAGCATGGAATCTAACTCTGTTTTTCCCCCTACCTCTAGGATATACATTTCCTACTCTTGAAAACTTACTTCCTTTAATTTTATTTAGTCCATTATCCTGACTGCTCGCCATTTGTATGCTAATCCTGCTCAATCCTTATTCCTAGGTCTAGATTCACTTTTTCTGCATTGTATTTTCTGCTAACATACATTGTATTTTATTGTATTTTCTGCTAAATACAGGGCAGTTAAACTTGGAATACCTTATCACCTTAAATTTAACATCTCCAAGACAGAATTACCTACCCTATTTCTCAAATATCAGAAGTGGGCCCCCTTCCTAACTTTCTCATTTAAACCTCAAATTCTCAAGCTGTAAGTGATTCATCTTCTCTCCTCAAAAAAACACAAAGATGACATGTACATTAAAATGAACAAGCAAGTCATGGAAATCAGTCACCTGGGGAGTGAACCAATGGATGAAAGATCTCTCTTTCAAATAAACAAACAAGTCTTTAAAAAAAAAAAATCATGGAAATCAAATATAATCCGTATAAAATATCACACAGTATACTATTCAGAGACCACACGGCTTCTTTGAGGATAGGTTTTACACTTTATCACCTGGGGGCCGGAATTTGTGATGCAGCAGAAGATGGCCCAAGTGCTTGGGCTCCTGCCACCTACATAGGAGACACAGATGGAGTTTCTGGTTCCTGGCTTCAGCCTGGTCCAACCTGATTGTTGTGGCCATTTGGGGAGTGAACCAGTGGATGTCTCTCCCGCTCTCTGTCCCTCTGCTTTTCAAATAAATATAAATTTTTATGGTATTTGAAATATATTCAGAAAAAAACTCACTCAAATTACTGGAGTAAAGAAAACAATGAACTATTAGTATTCCAAAGCTTGATATAATTTCTGATATATAAGTAACAAATAGAGGCCGGCGCCGTGACTTAACAGGCTAATCCTCCGCCTTCCGGCGCCGGCACACCGGGTTCTATCCCGGTTGCCCCTCTTCCAGGCCAGCTCTCTGCTATGGCCCGGGAAGGCAGTGGAGAATGGCCCAAGTCCTTGGGCCCTGCACCCCATGGGAGGAGAAGCACCTGGCTCCTGGCTTCAGATCAGCGCGATGCGCCGGCCGCAGCGGCCATTGGAGGGTGAACCAACGGCAAAAAGGAAGACCTATCTCTCTGTCTCTCTCACTATCCACTCTGCCTGTCAAAAAAAAAAAAAAAAAAAAAGTAACAAATATAAAATGGAAATATTATATAAGATATAGCAAAGGAGAAAATAGAAGAGTCAACATAAGCTAATAGAAAGGAAAATACAACCTAAAAGATACAGACCATGAATAAATACACAAACAGTTACGTGTAAATTCTGTTTAAACCTGAACAAAAAATACAGAACCATGCAACACTCATGAAAGTGAAGTCCTTCAGGGAACAACTAAAAAGTGGCCCAGTACACCAGCAGTTGGGTTTAAGAATGGGAAGCTGCCTGAGTCGACAACACAAGAATATGTAATACAGAACAAATACATGACTAACAATCCAGAAACAAAAATTCTAGTTCAGGCTTTATTATGTTCTTGCTCTGTGACTCCAAGTTGTTTCTGCTTACAGATCAAAGATTCTTAATATAATCCTATCTACCTATTAAGAGGTATAGTAGTGGTTATATGACAATCTATGTCTTACTACTTGGGAAATTATAAAGCATTACAGAAAAAAAGGCCTGTTATTTTTATTACAAAAAGCAATCACCCCAACAATTAAGAAACTCTGTGTACTAACACAAACAACATTTCCAATGAAAGCCACAGCACTCACCAAATTCCCTACCACCAACAGCTCCATATAATGGCGCGTTAAAACCTCTGCATAGAATTTCTCAAAGCATGGTCCTCTGGCCTTTGGCAGAAATTACCCTGGGTTATTTGTTAACCTACGTTGTGGGGGGTGTATTTAAAAATTTATTAATCAATTTATTTGAAAAGCAGTCACAAAGAAGGACAAAGAGAAAGAGATCCTCCATCTGCTGGTTCACTCCCCAAATGGCTACAATATCCAGGGCTGGGCCAAGCTGATGCCAGGAACCAGGAACTTCACTTGGGTCTCCCAGGTGAGTTGACAGGGGCCCAAGTATTTTGGGCGATTTTCTACGGCTTTCCCAGTCACATCAGCAGGGAGCTGGACAGGAAGAAGAGCAGCTGGGACTCAAACAAATATGAAATGATGGTGCTGCAGGTGGCAGCTTAACCTGCTGCACCACAACAATGGCCCCTGTTAACCTACATTTTTAAAAAGCTCTGTAGGTAATTACATATGATAGAGGTTTGAGAAATACTGACTTAGCAGGATCTACATAAATAAACTTAATGGGATCCCAGTGACCTGACAATTGAAAGCATCTTGAAATTCTTCAAGGTACTACTTGAGGACCAATCAGTATACCACCTCCTTGATGTTAACTAAGCATTCGTATCTGCTTGAGAATCAGACATCTTTTCTAATTTTCAGGAGACGAATTTACAACTATTATATGCCAAATGCTCAGAAAGAATGTTAAGCATCACAACATTTTTGTCTGCTCAATGAAAAGTGTCCAGCATCTTAAAATTGGTAAGAACAGCGTAAAAATACTTCTACCATAGCTAAAGACCTGAAAAATTTGAAACAAGAAAAATCTACAGAACATTCACACTATTATTTCCCAACAAAGTTGCTTTTAAATCAGATTTCAGATGTAGGCATTTAGTACAATAATTAAGATACTGCTTGGGAAACCTGCATCCTGTATCAGAGTGCTTGGGTTCAAGTTCTGGCATGCTGGAAGGCAGCAAGTGACAGCTCAATTACTTGGGTCCGGGGCCGGTGCTGTGGTATAGCCGGTAAGCCTGCCACCAGCAGTGCTGGCATCCCTTATGGGCGCCAGTTCATGTCCTGGCTGCTCCACTTCTGATCCAGCTCTCTGCTACGGCCTGGGAAAACAGTGGAAGATGGCCCAAGACCTTGGGCTACTGCACCCCCATGGGAGACCCAGAGGAAGCTCCTGGCTCCTGGCTTCAGATAGCACAGCTCCAGCTGTTGCAGCCATCTGGGGAGTGAACCAGTGGATGGAAGACCTCTTTGTCTCTCTCTGCCTCTCTGTATCTCTGCTTTTCATATAAATAAACAATTTTTTTTTTTTTTTGGGACAGGCAGAGTGGACAGTGAGAGAGAGACAGAGAGAAAGGTCTTCCTTTTGGCCGTTGGTTCACCCTCCAATGGCCACTGCAGCCGGCGCATCTCGCTGATCCGAAGCCAGGAGCCAAGTGCTTCTCCTGGTCTCCCATGCGGATGCAGGGCCCAAGCACTTGGGCCATCCTCCACTGCCTTCCCGGGCCATAGCAGAGAGCTGGCCTGGAAGAGGGGCAACCGGGATAGAATCTGGCGCCCCAACCGGGGGTAGAACCCAGTGTGCCGGCGCCGCAAGGCGGAGGATTAGCCTGTTAAGCCACGGTGCCGGCCTAAATAAACAAATCTTTAAAAAAAAAAAAAAATTACTTGGGTCCCAGCTACCCACGTGGGATACCCAGACTGAGTTCTTGGCTCCTGGCTTTGCTCTGGCCCAGACCTGGCTGTTGCTGACATCTGAGAACTAGTGAATGGAAGATCTGTCTGTGCCTTTCTGCCTTTCAAGTAAATAAACTAATAAATCTGATCTCATACTTCCCTCTCTATAAATACCATCACAAGGGCAGAATGGTTTGGCAATATGGGGAAATTTAACAGTAAGTACTCAGAGCAGCTTCTAGACCACCAGACATATACAAACATGTAATCTAAAATCCAAAATCTCAAACTTTTAAACACCAATATGACACTGAAGTTTGGATTTTGGAGACTTCCAGATTTTTGGATTAGGGAATGACCAACTTTAAAGTCTACACAATTATTCCAGAATCAAAAAAAAAAAAAAAACCTCGGAAACCTGAAACACTTCTGGGTCCAAAGCATTTTGGATAAAGGATGTTCTTAAAAAACTAGGATATCCAGGTCATACCTCAAATCAATTAAATTAAAAGTTTAGTAGAAGTCAGTGTCATTTTTTAAAGAGTTTCTTGTGAATCTAATGTGCTGCAAAATTTAGGAACCATGGCACAGATGAAAGAGGCATTAAAATCTAGTCAAATTATACATTAACTGTGTGCTCTAGGCTCTTACAGGATTGTTGTAACGAATGAGCCCATGTGCAATGCCAACCTTTTTCTTGCATGTTGAGAAAAAAAAGTTTAACTGCATCAAATTCAATCAAACAGTCCCTATTTCATTAATATTTATCAATGTTAGAATAAAAAGGGATTATATCTTAAAGTTAGAACAAGTTACTGTAGAAAACAGAAGACTCCTCTTTCAACCTACTGATCTTATCAATACACATGATGCATTTAAAAAACTTTTGCAACTTCACAATCTTACAAAATCCCATTTATAAATGAAAACTGGTATCACAAATTACAGAATCCATTCTAGGTTCACATCTATATGATACAATACACAGAACGCCAAACAAGGAATCCCAACCATGTTTTCCTCATTTCCTTTTGTTTTGAGGATCAGAATGTACTCTCCTCAGCTAAACCTTTTTGCACACTTTCCAAGTCCCTATTTAAAGTGGCCACAACACAACCCTATTGCATTCAGACTACAGAAAGGCAGTATTCTAATTCTTTTTCTTTTCTTTTCTCCTGGCCTCCCATGGGGAGCATTGCCCAAGAACTTGGGCCATCCTCCACTGCACTCCCAGGCCATAGCAGAGAGCTGACCTGGAAGAGGGGCAACTGGGACAGAATCCGGCACCCCGACCAGGACTAGAACTGTTGTGCCTGTTGTGCTGGCACAGCAGGCAGAGGATTAGCCTATTGAGCCTTCTTTTTCTTTAAGATTTTATTTATTTGAAATACAAAGTTACAGAGAGAGGTAAAACAAAGTGTGTGTGTGGGGGGGTGTCTTCCATCTACTGGTTCACTCCCCAAACAACTGCTGAGCTGATTCGAAGTCAGTAGCCAGGAACTTCTTCCAGGTCTCCCATGCTGGTGCAAGGGCCCAAGGACTGGGCCATCTTCTACTGCTTTCCCAGGCCATAGCAGAGAGCTGGATTGGAAGTGGAGTAGCAGGGACTCGAACCAGCGCCCATAAGAGATGCTGGTGCTGCAGGCAGGGGCTTTAACCTGCTGTGCCACTGTCCCCCAGTACTCTCTTTCTTTCTTTTTAAAGATTTATTTATTTTTATTTGAAAGAGTTACGTAACAGAGAGAAGAGGAAAAGAGATATAGAGAGGTCTTTCATCCGATTGCTCACTCCCCAATTGGCTGCAACGGCCCGAGCTGTGCCAATCTGAAGTCAGGAGCCAGGTGCCCATAGGGGATGCTGGCACTTCAGGCCACCAGGGTGTTAACCCACTGCCTGCAGTGCCAGTGTCCCTTATGGGCGCTGGTTCGAGTCCCGGCTGCTCCACTTCCGATCCAGCTCTTTGCTATGGCCTGGGAAGCAGTAGAAGACGGCCCAAGTCCTTGGGCCCCTGCACCCATGTGGGAGACCCGGAAGAAGCTCCTGGCCTCAGATTGGCGCAGTTCTGGCCGCTGCGGCCAATTGGGGAGTGGACCAGCAGATGGAAGACCTCTCTCTCTCCTTATTTGTGTAACTCTGACTTTCAAATAAATAAATAAATCTTAAAAAAAAAAAAAAAGAATAAAGCAGAAATATAAATAACCACAGAGTGTTCACCACTACCACCTAGTTGTTTTGTCAGATAAATCTTATAGTGTTCCTAACAGTAAAACAGACTACTAACCTATCACTCTGCATATAATCAAGTCAATGTCAACCCAAAAGAAAGCATGAAACTATAATCCAAAACACTAGAGGAAGCTTATGGTGTCACATAATGTAGCTTACCAGTGATTAGCAGTGTGTGTGTGTGTGTGTGTAAAAAGAAAATGTAGGGACCCAGTGTTCTGATGCAGTGTCTTAAGCTACCCACTATTACGCTGGCATCTCATGACTGGTGGTTCAGTCCCAGGTGCTCCACTTCCAATCCAGCTCCCTGCTAAGTGCCTGGGAAAGCAGCAGAAGATGGCCCAAGGGCCTCTGCCACTCATGTGGGAGACATGGAAGAAACTCTTGGCTTTGGATGGGCCCAACTCCAGCAGTTGCAGTCACTGAGGGAGTGAACCAGCAGATGGAAAATCTGCCTCTCTCTCTTTCAATCAAATAAATATTAAAAAAATTAAAAAACTGTATTTCCTTTTAAGTAAATTTCACCTCAGTTTAACAAAATCCCATTAAAACAATCATTAGTCCATGTTAATCCTACTGCTACAGAATTAAGAACCATCTAAGATTGTATTGGGAAGAAAAGCTAACAAAATCCCTTTTAACTATGCATTCATTGAAAACTATGAAGGTATTCATATAACCTCAGAAAAACTTCGGTTAAACTCAACAACTGATTTTAAAAAATTCAATTTATAACATTTGTCTTCAATTCTTATTTTCTGTTTAGAGAATTCTTGACAGTAAAATTCCTTACTAAACATCAACAGACTCCAAGCAAACCTCACTTATACTTTAGGTACAACTTAAATACATTCTGAAATAAATAAAAATGAAGAAAGTCAAAAAGGAAAACCCATTTTGCACGTACTCACAAATATTTACTCCAAGTTACAAACTAATAATTTCCAAAAGAAGTGATTATCGGGCAACCCATGGATTCAAAAGGGAGAATATGGTCAATTATAAGCATCTACTTAAAAGCAAATTAATGGGTTAGGTACATTTAAAAGCTTCTCAGCTTTCTTGTATGAAGCCAAATGTCAAAAAGTGAAGGAGCAAAGTATAGCTCTTGAATATGGAATGGAAAGGTGTGGAGTATTACCAGCAGGCATCATTTGACCTTGACATAAAGGTGATAAGGGCTCTCAAGAGAACTGGGAGTGGGAAGGCTAGTAACTCCTAGGTACTCAAAAGTCTAATTTGGATGAGGAAGAGTTGGGCTACTCAACATCATTACATTATTCTTTAAGCCAATTTAACACAAAGCACTTCTTTTTTTTTTTTTTTTTTTTTTGGACAGGCAGAATGGATAGTGAGAGAGAGGGAGAGAGACAGAGAGAGAGGTGTCTTCCTTTTTGCCGTTGGTTCACCCTCCAATGGCTGCTGCGATGCGCCAACCCGAAGCCAGGAGCCAGGTGCTTCTCCTGGTCTCCCATGGGGTGCAGAGCCCAAGGACTTGGGCCATCCTCCACTGCCTTCCTGGGCCATAGCAGAGAGCTGGCCTGGAAGAGGAGCAACCTGGATAGAATCCGGCACCCCAACCGGGACTAGAACCCAGTGTGCCAGCGCCGCAAGGCGGAGGATTAGCCTGTTGAGCCATGGCGCCGGCCACAAAGCACTTCTTTTATACTGGGAATAGTTACTTTTCAGTTAAGAATCACATCTCTCATCATGCATCTTAGTCATCTGTAACATGTCTCAATGAAGAGGCAGCTAGTGCAGCTGTCATTTTTGTTCTCTGATAATAGTATTACAATCTTATTCACAGGATATAGGCTTAGCGCCAAAGACAAGATTAAAATTTAAACTTTTTAACAGTGAAGACAAAGGATTAATGAGTACCATGTAACTATCTTCTAGAACATTTGACATTCATAAAAGTGGGTCAAAAATGTTTAAGAAACACAAGGCAGCAACAGTCCCCCCCCAATTTTCCTAAAGAAGTATTTTCTAATATTTCATTCTTTCTAAATGGTCAATCAACGTTTTACCTGAGCAGATGACATTTTAAGTTGTGTGGTTTCTCATTCCTAAAATTAACATGCAAAGAAAAGCTCCAGACCCAACTCTAACTAAATGCTTTTCAGCTATTATCCTCTGGATAATATTAAAATATTAAAATAATCCTAAAACTCCTGACCTGAAAGGTCTGCAGTCAACTAGGTCAACATCTTTATTATTAAAAGGACACTTCCACCCCAAAAGTTCAGTACGCAAAAGCAAATGAAAATGAGTAGCTTTCCAGCAGAAGGGTGGAGAATCCTAAATCTTTCTTCAGCATTCTTTCCCTCCAGCAAAATTAGAAAGTAGCTTAGTAAAATCTTCTTTTTCATTTTACATATCATAAAGCTCAGTAAGCCCACAAAGGTTAACAGATTAACTGATCCTAAAGAACACAGTCAATATCCCATGGTAAATCTAGAGCTCAGGTTCCAACATCTAACTGTCTGCTTAAGCACTTTTTTCTCTTTATCAGAATCGTTTCCTTAGAAGGCATGTTAATTCAATTCAGAATGGCACAACGAAAAGGAGAGTTCTAACAGAAACACGGTAATTTTAAGTGAACTCCCAATGTCAATTTACAAGGTTCAAGGACAGCTTCTTAAAAATACCAAGAGATAGTGTAATTCTGTGATCCTTGCTCTTTACACCGCATGCTAATTGCTGAACAACAGGTCCCTCAAATTATACAGAAAAGACTTTATATTAGGAAGGGCAGCTTTGTAGGCCATGTAATTTTCAGCACTTATTTTAGGATATCTCAAGGGATATTAAAAAAAAATCCTATAAACAAAAAATATGGGGGATAGAGAGGTGAGGTGGAAAGGAAGTGTGCATACTGCGAAAAACTGTGGCAAAAATCCAAATTTTAAAAAAATTAATGTCAATACTTCTATAGTAATGGGTAAAACAGACTACCTTATTTAATCTGGATAAAACTACCCAGTCAACTTAATATTTACCAAGTATATTGTGTACAGGTGACACAGAATTAGTGGGGAATTAAGCTTGGAGGATGGAACAATACTGCTGCCCAGAGAAGGTTTATGTAAATTTTAACCTTTCTACTTTAGTGGAGAAACCTGTCATACTCCACCTTAAAACAAATAAACCACCTTTGTCTCTGTGTACCTGACCCTATCATTACTAACAGAGATTTACCCACACCCTTGCCCCCCACTACTACAAGCTGCTTAAAGACTGCAGTCACCCTCCACAGCAGTTCACCAAGGTTTCTTCTGGGAGCCAGATCCTGAAATCCCATCTAAACTCCCAGGAAGCCTTAATTTGAAAGCCCGGTTCATCTCTTCATTTCCACCCACATAAATCTTAAAACTACCATTAACTCTGCAGTCTCTATCTCATAATAGGCAACTGTTATTCTGCTCACAAGTTAACTTCATTTATTTATGTGCCTATTCAGTATATTACCCATTGTCCTCACTGGCCTCTATCAGTGCCATTCTTAAATGCTTTTTGGAAATTATTTCAAACACTTTAGATGCAATCTGATTTTGTAAAATTTATAAAATCTCCCAACATAGTTGAAACTCAAAAGTATTATGCTAAGTGAAAGGTGACAGGCACAAATGACCTCATAGTGGATGATTCCATATATATGAAATTCTAGGAAAAACTATAGTGATGGGGAAAGCAAACTAGTAGGGCCTAGGGATCTTATTTTCCCAGCCTCTTCTCCCAAGGAATTATAATCATTTAAAAATATCAAATCTGGATCATCTCAAATTTCACATTCATCTTTGCCTCATAAATGCGGGACTTTTTCCAAATAACTACACCACTTATAAACAGTACATTTTACCACTCTATTTCACCACTAGAAGTATCTGACTGCATTACAATTATTTTCAAAAACAGTTGTTACACACACACACAAAAAAACAAAAAACAAAAACAGTTGCTATTTTGGTAGCTTCCACATCAGAACTAACATAATCCTGCTATTAGTTCACGATCTGAATAAAAACTGTCACAGTAAATATTTCATTTAATTTTCAACTGTTCTGGATCGTTTTGCAAGTATTTCGGAGTGCTACTCATAAAACGATTGCGACTAAACTATAGTTTGTTATGTTAATCATTAGAGAGAATACAATGTCATTTTCATCTGGTCAACATTTATTCTGATTACCATTTCTATTTGTATTCACAAAAGCCATCCCACGGAAGTCCATGATTCCCCTGATGTGAAGTTTTACTGACAAAACTACTCAACAGGTCAAAATTACTTATCAAACCGTGGTTAAGTGATTAAGCTTCCTTACTACAACTGATTAGAGTGGAGCAAACTTCAACATAGTTGGTGCTCCTCAAACTGCCTTTGCTATTACCCATAAAAATTTAATACAGACTGAAATGTACCGAAGAGTAATATTCAAGGAAGGAAACAATAACTGGCACCTTTAAGAGAAATACAAAAGATTTTACAAAGTGTAATTTAACAATTTGGTGCCGCATCTGCTGCAGATAGCACACACACACTGTCATTATGCCATCTCATTCCTTGAACCCCACCGCCTCCTGTAGCTTTATTCTTGGCTTTTCAAAGGGTTAATCCACTCAGGGCTGCTAAAGCGGAATCAAAGAAGCATGACTTGTGAACTCAAGCTGAGAAAAGGGCAGGAATATGGGGTTGAGTCATGTCGTTCCGCCATTTTCTAAGCGGAGGAGGAAGACATGTTGGAACAAAAACACAACAAAAGAGCAGCCATTTCCCAAGCCAGCTCCAATAGCAACCCGAACTGGCCGAGCTGGGTCACTTCAGCACCTTCAAATCCACTCCGTTGGTCAAACCTAAGGACATCAGAGGTGCCGCCGTAACGCGAGCAGCCGCCAACCCTTCCGCGGAGGGATCAAAGACGACCGCATACCTCGCGGCAAACCTGAAGGCCCCGCAGAGGGGGAACGACGGACGCTAAACCGAGCTGAGGGCGAGCAAATGACATTTTAAACTAAGCTGGCAAACACATTTACTGTGATTGAGGTGACACGGTTCACAGGAAACCACCGGCTATAGGGACCCCAGGTAACTCAAACACCAAGACCCGGACTTCCTAGTCCCTTTACCTGCCTCTCCCCACTTCCCTCTTCCGACTTCCCTCAGCGGATCGCCTGGGTGCTAACGGGGTCTTACCGTATGTGGGGGATGCCAACCCCACCTTGAAGAATCTTATAGAGTTTGCTCTCGTACAGCAACTGGGGATGCCTGGCCTTCTGCGACTCTAGCTTCACTGCCACTTCCTGCAGGGGAAAGAAGGGACGATGGCATCAACATCCCCGTGGAGTCAATGTCACTTGGGAAAGGAGAGGGGGCATTAGCAAGGCTCCAAGTCGCGACGACGAGGAGGAAGTGAAAGGCTGGCAAGAGAAAGCTCTCTTTGTAATTACAAAGGGAGGCAACCGGCCTCAAAGGCCTCTTCAGGGGGTAGTGACGAAACCCGCACATCTTCTAAAGTGCAGGAAAATGATACAGGCAAGAAAAAGAAGCAACCTCGGGACGTGAGGAAAGACTCGGGAGGAACCAGGAGACAGGAAATGGCCCTAAGGGGCCCAAGAACCCCGTAGAATATGAAAAGTATTTAGAAAAACATGGGGACCGATTCAAAAAAAGAAAAAGAAAAAAAAAATGGGACAACAGGAATAGGATTCTGTCGTTCCCATCTTAAATGATGTTACTGGAAAGAAGAAGAAAAAAAAAAAGTTCGATCCAGGGACATTTTTAACAAGCTGGGAAACTTAATGGTTCACTCAACGTTTCCATCGGGTTCTTTTCCTTTTAGGGCAAGAGAGCGGGGGAGGCTCCTAAGCCAGGAAAACTGGCTCCCTCCGGACTCCCCAGTGCGTGCGTGCGGGCGGGCGGGCGAGCGAGTGGGGGAAGAGGCCGGGCACTTCTGGGGTTGAGGAGGGGGCGAGCCAAGGCGCAGCGCTACCGCGAACCCCACCCCGAGAGATTACCTCGCCGTTGGTGATGTTGATCGCCAGATAAATGTCCCCGAAGGAGCCAGACCCGATCTTCCGTACCAGTTTGTATTTCCCTCCGACAATGAATTCGGCCTTGGAGCCGCTGCTGCTCGCCATCCTGAGAAACGAAGATGGAGGCTGGGGCAAAGCCCCGACACCTCAGAGGGGACGACGGAGGCCTCGGAGGCTCGTCCACGGGGCAAGGCTGCGGAGGAGGGCGGCAGGAAGCGGAAACGGAGGCCTTTCCCGGCGTTACAGGGCCCAGAATCGGCCAACGGGGACCCGATCACCGCCGCTCAGTCAGGTTTCTTTTTGCCAGGCCGCCGATTGTGAGGCAGTTCTCGCGGTTACGAGGCTGGGCCACTTGTTTCTGGGCGGCTGCCGCTGCCTCGCTTTCGCGTTGACGTCGCGGGCTGGAGAAGGGGCGCGATGAAGTTAGGCTGGCGATACCGCTGCGACCAGTGCCGCCGGCTCCGGGCCGAAGGGACCCCTGTCACTCCGCCGACGCCGCCATCTTGTTACTCCGGCTTCAGCCAACACAAAATGCCCCCAGTCCCCGGGAGCCGCTTCTTCACAGCGCAGAGCACTCTGGGAAAGGGATCTCAGGCGCTAGCCCCAAAGGGTCGGCAGCGAGAGAGAGGGCGGAACCGGATCCGTGAGAGTCTAGGCCCACGCTGCGAGCGTCACTCCGTCCCCGCCCAGCTGCGCATGAGCGCTGCGACGCCTGCGGACTGCGCAGGCGTGTCATGGCCTGCCCTTTCCCCGCCCACCCCTCGGGCTCACTTCCACTTCCGGCCGTCGGCAAGTCCGCTCTTGTTGCGGTTGAGGAACTTCCGACCGCCTGGTGTCGGTGAGGCTACGCGGCCCGGTTTCTTGAGACCATGGGAAGCGTCACCTTCGATTTTCGTGGCAGATGGACGGCTCAGGCCTCCTCTGGGGCTGAGCACTGACTTTTGCTCTTTGTTTGAGGCGGCTGTTAACCTTCTATCTTTTCTTCAGGCTACTCCCCGGGACCGGCCTTTTCCAGCCTGGATTGTGTTGCGAAAGAGGCTGTCGCCTCTGGTGGAGGGGAAGAGGAAGACACCCCAGGCGGGCTGCGTTTGCGAGACTTGTCAGGGCTCCTGGTGTAGCAGAGCCGGGCCAGATCCTCCTCCTAATTGGAATTCGCTCTGCGGAGTGTTGGACCCTCTCTGTACAGGGAGGGGGAAGGGAGAAGCAGAAATTACTTTCCCCGCCGTTTTTTTTCGTGTTTACCCACGGACAGTTTTAATTTTCAAGAGTAAGACCCAATACCTGCTTCATGCTGAGTATTGGTGATAAATAAAATCAACAGAAATAAAGCTTGCAACAGCGTAAAACACTGCACATAGTACAAGTTGGTATTAGTGCCTTTCACCAAAAGTAAAAAAAACAAAAAACACGAAGGAGCCAGTCTGTCATGTTGAAGGCTTGGACTGACCCCAAATAAAAAGGGTAGAAAAAACAAGATAAGATTGACAACGGTTACAGTCTTAGATGGTTTTTATTTTTATTTTTTAACTAGAAATTCAGCAGAGGCAGGTCTTGACCTCTTTGGGATTTACCAAATTTAATCTGGGAAGGTTGAGTGTGATAATGCTCACAAGAGAGCCCATGGTTGATACTATTTTCTGACTGAAACCCAAGTTATAAAAGTGTGTTTTTTATTTTTGCATAAAAGTTTATTTATAACTTATTTGAAAGGAGAATGACAGATATCAAGATTTTCCATCCTGTTGGTTCACTCCCTAAATGCAAGCAACAGCCAGGGCTGGATCAGACTGAAACCAGGAGCAGGTAGTCCCACATGAGTGGTAGGTACCAAAGTACTTGAGCATCCCTAGCTATTGCCACCATCTGGGGAGTAAACCAGTGGATGGAAAATCTTTTCTCTGTCTCTTCCTCTCTCTCGCTGTAACTGCCTGCAAATAAATTAAAATATATATATATATATTTTAAAAGATTTATGTACTTATTTGAAAGCCAGAGTTACAGAGAAAGAAGGATAGGCAGAGGGACAGAGAGGTCTTCCATCCGCTGGTTCATTCCTCAATTGGCCACAATATCCGGAGATGTGCCGATCCGAAGCTGAGAGCTAGGAGCTTCCTCTGGGTCTTCCCATGTGGGTGCAAGGGCCCGAGGACTTGGTCCATCTTCTACTGCTTTCCCAGGCCATGGCACAGAGCTGTATCGGAAGTGGAGCAGCCAGGACTTGAACCGGCGCCCATATGGGATGCCGGCACTGCAAGCAGTGGCTTTACCCACTACACTACAGTGCCAGCTCCTAAAACAAATTTTTTTTTAAATGAATGGGGAGTTGAACTCAGGCCCTCCAGTATGGGATACAGGATCTCAAGCAGCAGCATTTGAACCTCTGTGCCAAAAGCAGTGGCCCAAGGACTTGAGCCATCTTCTGTTTTCCCAGGCCATGGCAGAGAGCTGGATCAGAAGTGGAGCAGTCTCGCCACAGCGCCAGCCCCCTAGTATGCGGTTTTAAGGCAGGACCAAAACCCAGAGTGCCTGACTTCCAAATCAGCAGCATTAGTAATGCTCTTTTGGTGAATCTGAAGCATGCTGTTGCCACTTAAAATCTTGTACTGTTAGATTCTGCCCTTAAAAATTGCTTTAAAGCATAGTTTAATTATCTTGACGTTTCCAAGGATAATTACTATTCTGATTTTCTGTCATAGCCATCCAGCATTTAATGGGCTCTTCAAATTCAGCAGTACCCCATTAGGGGGTGGGGTATGAACTTCTTTTTTTTTTTTTTTTTTTTTTTTTTGGTATAGTAAGACAAATGCTCAATTTGCAGTTGGGGGACAGAGGCTGCACATGGAGCAGACTAGTAATTCCCAATAGAATACCCTTGTATGGGGGAGTGTTATGGTGCAGCTAGAACTTGTGCTAGTTCAAGTCCCAGCTAAGGAGACTGGGAAGGCAGTGGAAAATGGCCCAAAACACATGAACTATTACCTGCTGCCTTCCTGGTATGCATCAGTGGGAAGCTAGGATCAGAAGCAGGGCCCGGACTCAAACCTGGGCACTCTGATTATGGGATGTAAGCATCCCAAGTGGCTTCTTAACCTCCATGCCAAACACTTATCCCTGAGGTTTTTTATTTTTAAATTTTTTTTAAACATTGATTACTTTTAGTTTTTTTAAAAAGATTTAAAGAGTGAAAGGCAGAGAAAGACACAGAGAGAGAGAGAGAGAGAGACAGAGCTCTTCCATTCGCTGGTTCACTCTCCAGATACCCACAATAGCCAGGGCTGGGCCAGGCCAAAACCAGGAGCCCAAAATGCCATCTGGTTCTTCCTCGTGGATGGCAGGGACCTAAGCACTTGAGTCATCATCTCCTGCCTTCCCCAGCACATTAGCAGAGAGCTGGATTGGAAATGGAATAGCCAGGACATGAACCAGCGCTCCCATATGGGATGCCAGTGATGTTGCAGGCGCCAGCTTAACCTGCTTTGCCACAAGGCCAGTCCCACCCTTGTGGTTTTTTAAATATCCTTATTTGTCAAAAAGTTGACACTTCGTGTGTGATCTGCCTTTGTTGCTTTTTAAAAACCTTTGTAAACCCATGAAATTCCACACTGAGGCCTACTAATCTAATGACTTTTAGAAACCATTTTAACTTTGAGATTCTATGATTTTTTACAAGAGTACTTCAAAGTGTCCATAGAAAGATAGGCTAATAAAATAAGTTTAATTTGGTGCAGAGAGATTCTGAAATCCAAGCATAGTTTTTGTAATAATATACATTGCACATGAACTTTTTGAAGTAATCTGGTTATACATATTTAGTGTGTGTCCTCATTTTTTTCCTCCTGTGGTAGTTAATATTCTAGTGCTGAAATGTCTGGCAAGATCTACTAAAATGCTGTGTGAATGCTCGCAGCCTTTTCAAATGTGGTTTCATATTAAACTCATGTTTAGATTTAAATTTATTAGATTTAAGGAGGGCAAACTTTTTTTAATGTATTAAATGAGGTTTTTAGGTATTGATTATGGTGCTTCCTTCTTAAAATTATATATCATTTGCAGTAACTTTCAGCCTAAGGGATTAAAGAATTACCTGTTTTGGATGTCTGTTTTAAAGTTATAAAACATTATGTACTTATGGAAAAAGCAGCTTTGGTATAATGGAAGGAGTCTTTAAAATGTACCAAAATCCCATTCTTGGCCCTTAGATCAGGCGAATTCACTAAAAATAAAATCAAAAGTACAGGGAGCCAGCGCCGCGGCTCACTAGGCTAATCTTCCGCCTGCGGCGCCAGCACCCCAGGTTCTAGTCCCAGTCGGGGCAATGGATTCTGTCCCGGTTGCTCCTCTTCCAGTCCAGCTCTCTACTGTGGCCCCAGAGTGCAGTGGAGGATGACCCAGGTCCTTGAGCCCTGCACCCGCATGGGAGACCAGGAGGAAGCACCTGGCTCCTGGCTTTGGATCAGCGCAAAGCGCTGGCTGTAGCGGCCACTTGGGGGGTGAACCAACGGAAAAAGGAAGACCTTTCTGTCTGTCTCTCTTACTAACTCTGCCTGTCAAAAAAAAAAAAAAAAAAAAAAAAAGTACAGGGGCCAGTGCTGTGGCATAATGGGCTAAGCCTAAGCCTCCACCTGCAGTGCCAGCACCTAGTATGGGTGCCAGGTCTACTCCCGACTGTTCCTCTTCTGATTCAGCTCTCTGCTATGGCCTGAGCAAGCAGATGTCCCAAGTACTTGGGCCCCTACACTGCATGGGAGGCCTGGAAAAATCTCCTGGATCCTGGCTTCAGATCCACCCAGTTCCATCTGTTTTGGCCCTTTGGGAAGTGAACCAGCAGATGGAAGAACTTTCTCTCTGCCTCTCCGTCCCTCTGTCTGTAACTCTACCTCTCAAATTTAAAAAAAAAAAAAAAACTTAATTTTTAATTTAATTAGTCTCATTAAGACAAAGTAGCTTGCCTAAAATTGTATAAATCTTAATGACAAAGGTAGGACTGGACCCCCAACTACCTAACCAAAATGAAGGAAAAAAAGGAAAAGACAAATTGGAATGATCATTGACCAGTAGTTACTTACATGTTTAAAGAAAAGTCAAGCTGAAGTGAAAAACTTTGTGTGTGTTTCTTTTAGCCACAGTGTTTATTCAAGGATAGGTCACTGATAACCAGAGTGTATTTTGCGTAAATAATACGCACAAGAACAAAAAATATAAACAGATGCTAAAAACACAAGGGTATCTTGCCCATCTCAAGAACTATTTGCTACAAAGAAGTAGAAAATGGAATGGCTTCAGTTGTCAAACACCGTGTTTATCTGTTAACACAGCCTTGTGTATTATCACTATCAGAAAAGTGAATTGATGGAATGATTGAAAAGATGAGGACATCAGAAACGTGCTCTTGGGTCAGAGTGATGACCTGTTCAGCCTATTTTTCATTCTTTGACAGTGACAGCAATTTCTGTGTCCTTTTCTTTTCTCACTCCCTGTTCTTCCCTCTGCCTTGTGCATGGAGTTTCTGAAAGTGAATTGCTCTATGTGTGACAGCGACTTCATTTGAGATGTGCTCAAGCATTTCTGTCTTTTCAATGGAGTCATTAACCATAAATTTAATTAGTTTCATTCTTCAAACTTATTTGCTCTTTTAACTCATATGGCTTCTAGACTCTAAAGATTGAAAACTTCCATATGCTTACTACCCAATGTTCTTTTAAAAATCATTTACTGATATTAAATATTTACTGTTCCATATAAAAATAACAAATCTTCTTTTGAAAATTTTACATAAATC
Source organism: Lepus europaeus (assembly GCF_033115175.1). Taxonomy (NCBI): domain Eukaryota; kingdom Metazoa; phylum Chordata; class Mammalia; order Lagomorpha; family Leporidae; genus Lepus; species Lepus europaeus. Next base: position 130,784,486 of record NC_084830.1, on the reverse strand, counting down.
AGGGGAAGAAGACCAAAAACTCTCTTACAGATAATCATCAAATATTAACATTTTATTGTATGTTTATACAGTATTTTTTTGCTATGTTTATATATTTATAAAAGTATATATGTGTGGGTAAGTTCAAACTTTCCTTAAGTTTCGATATCTGAGTCTGTTGAAGTTAGCCAACAATAGATGAACAGGAGAAAGCTCATAACATGTAATTTGTTTGATCAAGTTTTATGTTATGTGGGAATCTTCAGAATGAAGATCCAAAGACCCAGTATGAATATCTGTTTTTATGCTTAGATTCAACGAAGCATAGACTGCGGTGTAGACATGGGATTGCACACAAAGGGTACGAGCGAATGGAAGCAGATTGAGTGGGTAAACCCAGCAAAGCCCATCTGCTCAGATTCTTGGTCTCTCAGTTATAGCAGCTCTTTCTCCTGGGTATGGGACAGGAACCCTTCTGGCACAGACCTTCAATCAACCAAGGTAGGTGAGAGAATTTCTTTATAGCCAGTTCTTAGAAAGGCAGGGAAAGGTAAGGGTGGGAATTCTAGGTTTTATGGCCTGTTTTTGGGTGAAAGGGCCTGGTTTCTATGAACTTCCTTGGGGAAGAGGAATTCTGCTTTCTATGACTTGCTTAGGGAAGAATAAGGGGCAAGAGAGCAGGAGAAGATAAGAGAGAAACTTTGTTTCTGCAACTGTTCCTGAACCCTTCACTTCGGTGTATCATTTTATGTATATTGTGTATCAGTATGTATGTGTGTTTTCATATATTGAATTTTATTTCTTAAAATCTGCAAACAGTGTATGTTAGAGTACATGTTCTGTTTTGAAATCTTTTTTTTTTCCTTTTGTTTGTACTTATTTGAAAGGCAGAGAGAGTTAGAGAGAGACCCAGAGAATCTTCCATCTGCTGGTTCACTCCCCGAACGGCCACAACAGCCCATACTGGGCCAGACCGAAGCCTGGAGCCTAGGATTTCATCTGAGTCTCCTACATGGGTGCATGGGGCCCAAGCACTTGGATCATTTTCTGCTTTCCCAGGCACATTAGCAGAGAGCCGGATCAGAAGCCAGGATTTTTTTGACAGGCAGGGTAGACAGTGAGAGAGAGAAACAGAGAAAAAAGTCTTCCTTTGCCGTTGGTTCGCCCTCCAATGGCTGCCGCGGCCGGCGCACCGCGCTGATCCGAAGGCAGGAGCCAGGTGCTTCTCCTAGTCTCCCATGGGGTGCAGGGCCCAAGCACTTGGGCCATCCTCCACTGCACTCCCTGGCCACAGCAGAGAGTAGGTCTGGAAGAGGGGCAACCGGGACAGAATCTGGTGCCCTGACTGGGACTAGAACCCGGTGTGCCGGCGCCACAAGGTGGAAGATTAGCCTGTTGAGCTGCGGCGCCAGCCTCAGAAGCCAGGATTTGAACTGGTCCCCAAATGGGTTACTGGCATAGTAGGCAGCGGCTTTACTAGCTATACCACAACACCAGCCCCTGTTTTTTCTTTATTTAATAATTTGTTGGAGACATATTTCCATATAGCCAATCTTCCCAAATATAACCAATCCCCTAAAACATCATTTTCAATGTCTGTATGTGAAATATGTAACCAATCCCAATTGAGAACTCCTATTGTTTCCAAAATTTTGGTAGTATGAACGAACAATGCTATAATGAATATTCTTGTAGCCAAATCTTTGCTCACAACTACAATTGGTTAGAACATATTTGTAGAAATGTTAATAATCGTAATACCTCTTGTATTTTATGTATATTATTTTTTAACACATACACATACTTTTTAAAAGATTTATTTATTTATTTATTTGAAAGGCAGAGTTACAGAGGGGGAGACAGAGAGGCAGAGAGAGAGAGAGCGAGAGAGAGAGAGAGAGCTCTTCCATCCCCTGGTCCACTCCCCAACTGTCCTCAACAGCCAGGCCTGGGCCAGGCAGGAGCTAGGAATTTCGTCCAGGTCTCTCAGGTGGGTCCATGTGTTCAAGTACTTGGGCCATCTTCCATTGTTTTCCAGGGCATGTTAGCAGGGAGCTGGATTGGAAATGGAGTAGCCAGGTCTCAAACCGGTGCCTTCATGGGATGATGGCGCTGTAGGTGGCAGCTTAACCCACTGTGCCACAACACCGATGCCTATCTTTTATATTATAGACCCCAGCTTCCAGTTCTATTTTGGTGCACTTTGTGGTGATTAAATCCATATTTATAGTCTTTCCAGTCTTCTCAAATTTATCTTTACATACATGAATCCTTTCATTCAAAGGTTATGTTTTCTTTTCTGACCAGCATGTTGCTGTAAAACGTAATACATTGAATTTTGCAATTCCCCTGTTGCCCCTCTCATTTCAAAATCGCAAGAATTTTGCAAGCTGTGGTTTGTATGGATATGCTCATGCTGTTGAAAATGCCCCTTTTATGACACAACTAACAAGACATTAATTTGTTGCCCGCTAGTGAAGCAATTGAGTTCCACAGATATTTTGATTCAATTGAAGGAGAAGGGGAAATGAGCATCCTAGAAAAAAATGGAGGTCAGTGGGCCCGAAATCAAGAAAATTAACCGGTTAAAGTATGAAAAAAGGGTAAACAATGTATGTTTAAATCTTCCATATTTTGCATGAGCTTGAGTAGTAAGAAATACATATTCTCACAGAAATAAATATGTAACGTCTTAGAGATGGAGAAGAATCTGATTTGTCACTGTTCCAAAATGAGATTAACGCAGACCATCATACAAAACTCTTTTAAAGGCTTGAGTTAAGCATTTCAGTATACTCTGTTAATTGAGAATGTTATTTTGGCCTGTGTGAGTGAAACATTACCGTCTACTTTTAGCGTATGTAGAGGACAGGAAACTTAACTTTAAGCAAAACTCCTTAGAAACAGTACTGGAGTAATGAAAACTTTATTTAAAAATCTTAATTTTGAAAGTCAGAGTTATAGAAAGAGAGGGAGGAAGCAAAGGGGTGGGGGAGAGATCTTCCATCTGCTGACTCACTCTGCTGATGGCTGCAACGGCCAGAGCTGGGCCAGGCCAGAGCTTCTTCTAGGTCTCCCACGTGGGTGACAGGGGCCCAAACACTTGGGCCATCCTCTGTTGCTTTTCCCAGGTCATTATCAGGGTGTTGGATTAGAAGTGCAGCAGCTGGGGCACAAACTGGTGCCCATATCAGGTAGCAGTGTTGAAGGAGTGGCTTTACCCATTATGCCACAATTCTGGACCCCAACTTATTTTATTTTTAAAACTAGTATGGGGACTGGTGCTGTGGCGTATCAGGTAAAGCCGCTGCCTGCAGTGCTGGCATCCCACATGGGCACCAGTTTGAGTCCCAGCTGCTCCACTTCTGATCCAGTTCCCCGCTAATGCTCCTGAGAAAGCAGCGGAGGATAGCTCGAGTGCTTGGGCTCCTGCACCCATGTGGGAAACCTGGAAGAAGCTCCTGGCTTCTGGCTTCCTATTGGCCCAGCTCCAGCCATTGCGGCCGTTTGCAGAGTCAATCAATGGGCAGAAAAATCTCTCTATCTCTCCCTCTCTCTCACTGTAACTCTGCTGTTCAAAAAAATAAATAAATAAATCTTTAAATAAATAAATAAAACTAGTTTGGGGTAGGAAAGGAGAAGCCAAAGTTTCTTTATATGAGTTTTTTAAAAGATTGTGTTAAATGGTGTAAGGAATGTACCCTGACTTAAGTAGTCTGGAAATCTAAATTTTAGTTGTGACTCTACCATAAATATTGTTCTTGCCTTCAACATTCTGTGTTTTTTTTTTTTTTAAAGATTTATTTATTTGAAAGAGTTACATTGAGAGGGGAGAGGCAGCGAGAGAGAGAGAGAGAGAGAGGTCTTCCATTGATGGTTCACTCCTCAATTGGCCACAACGGCCAGAACTGTGCAGATCCGAAGCCAGGAGCCGGGAGCTTCTTCTGGGTCTCCCACATGGGTGCAGGGGCCCAAGGATTTGGGCCATCTTCTACTGCTTTCCTAGGCCATAACAGAGAGCTGGATCGGAAGTGGAGCAGCCAGGTCTTGAACTCGTGCCCATATGGGATGCTGGCACTGCAGGCCAGGGCATTAACCTTCTGTGCCACAGCACCAGCCCCAACATTGTGATCTTTTAAGATAAGTCATATTCCAAGGCTCTTTTTTTTTTTTTAAGATTTATTTATTAATTTGAAAGACAGAGTTACAGAGAGGCAAAGGAAGAGAGAGATCTTCTATCTGGTCCCCAGATGGCTGCAATGGCTGAAGTTGGGCAGATCTGAAGCCAGGAGCCAGGAGCTAGCAGCCGGGAGCAGAGACCCAAGCACTTGGGCCATCTTCTTCTGCTTTTCCAGGGCATAGCAGAGATCTGGATCAGAAGAGAAGCAGCTGGGTCTTGAACCAGTGCCCATATGGGTGCCAGTATCACTGACAGTGGCTTTACCTGCTAGGCCACAGTGCTGGCCTTCTAAGGCTCTTTCTCACCTTAGGAAATATTGAATTATTTATTTATTTATTTTATTGGAGAGGCAGAATTACAGACAGTGAGAGAGAGAGACAGAGAGAAAGGTCTTTCTTCCGTTGTTTCACTCCCCGAATGGCCGCAACGGCCAGAGCTGTGCCAATCCAAAGCCAGGAGCCAGGAGCTTCCTCCTGGCCTCCCATGTGGGTGCAGGGGCCCAAGCACTTAGGCCATCCTCCACTGCTTTCCAAGGCTACAGCAGAGAGCTGGATTGGAAGAGGAGCAGATTGGAAGAGGAGCAGCCGGGACTAGAATCGGCGCCCGCATGGGATGTCGGCGCTGCAGGCAGAGGATTAACCTACTGCGCCACAGTGCTGGCCCCAAAATATTGCATTATTTTCTGAGGGTGACTCTTATAACAAGAATCTTCAGAAAATTAATGGAAAATTCATATCATGAAAAAATTACCAATGGATTTCAAATTTTTTGCATCAAAATAAACTTTTTAACTCCATTTCCAAGAACTTTTTAAAGTTCCCTCATTTCTTTAAAATCGATGGAAGGATACTATTTTCCTTTTACATATTTTTTTTTAAAGCTTGTTGGAAAGTTTATCTCAAAGGTAATGCAACAGAGAAAGAGCAAGATCTCTCATCCACTGGTTCCCTCCCCAAATGCCCATAATAGCCAAGCCAGCCAGAAGGCTGGAACTTCATCTAGGTTTACTACATGGGTCACAGGAACCCAAGTACTTGAGCTGTCACCTGCTGCTCTTGCACATTAGCAGGAAGTTGGATCAGAAGCAGAGGGGGGGGCTGGCACCTTCAACATTGGCCTCCCATATGGGTGCTGGTTCGATTCCTGGCTGTTCCACTTCCTATCCAGCTACCTACTAATGTGCCTGGGAAAAGCAACAGAAGCTTGGGCCCCTGCCACCTTCATGGGGGACCCAGATGAAGCTCCTAGCTTCTGCCTGCCCAGTGCTGGCCGGTGAGCCATCTGGGGAGTGAACCAGTGGATCGAAGATCTCTGTGTGTTTGTGTGTTCCTCCCTCTCTCTCTCTGTAATTCTGACTTTCAAAATAAATAAATACATCTTTTAAAAATATATATATAACAGGCATTCTGTTTAAAAAGAAGAAGAAGAAGAAGAAGCAGAGGTGGGGCTCAGTCTCATACACTCTGATAAGGCATATGGAAGTCCCAGGCAGCAGCTTAACTCACTGTGCCACAAAGTGTGCCCCCCTTTTATAGTTCTTAAAATTCAGATAAAATGTAAAATTCTGATAAGATAGATCCTCACGTGTGTTCCTTCATACTGAACTGTGAGGAAAATCAGATCCTGTAACAGTAAAACATAGCAATAGATAGTTAGAGATTGGGAAGTACATTCCTTTTTGAAATACTTAAGCATGACAGTATTCGTATTTTAGTTTTTAGTATAGCTTTCCCTGGGGATGAGGAAAAGCATCACATCCCATAATTGATCTTAGGCAGTTGCATTTAGTCTAAAAAATAGTCCCTGCTTAAGTTTTCTACAGAGGGGAAGCACAAAAGGATTTTTTAAAAAATTTTTATTCATTTCTTTGAAACACAGAGTTAGAGAGAGAGAGAGAGCGAGCATGTGCTTCCATCTTCTGGTTCACTCCCCTAATGGCCACAACTGCCAGAGTTGAGCCAGGCTGGAGCCGGGAGCCAGGAGCCAGGAACTGCATCTGGATGTCCCACATGGGTGGCTGGGACCCAAGCACTTGGGCCATCTGCTTCTTTCCTGGATGCATTGGCAGGGATCTGAATCAGAAGTAGAGCAGCCAGGTCTCTGCCACCTGGTACCCATATGAGACACCAGTATCTTGGGGAATGGCTTAATGTACTGCGTACAACACCTGCCCCACAAAATGGCTTTTACTCTTAACAACCTTAGAGTTGGCAAGGAATGAAATTCAGCAGCGAAAATCCTGCAGAATTTGTTTGTGTCCTCCCAGAATGCTGTTTCCACTAGCCTCTCTGCTGCCTCTCCGAGTTACTCAGAAATGATACCTGGGACTTTAATTCTTTTGTTAGGAAGAACATTGTGCAGAGTGAAATGGCTGAGGTGTGTCCTGACAGGAACGAGATTCCAGTCTTTGGTGTTACGTCTGCTCTTTGAGGCCTTCCTGAGGCCAAGCCTGGAGAGACACAGTGCAAGATGAAATGCTGCATTTTGTTTGTGTGCCCCTACCCAAAGGATCTCATTCTGGTCAGTCTGAGCTGGCAATGTTTAGACAATCAGATTGTATTTAAATTTTTCTATCTTAATCATACAAACCACTTAATTCCTGGAAATGTGCTTTCTTGCATGGCATTTGGGAATATTTGTGATAGCTATTTTTATTTGGAAGAATTTTATTGGTGCTTGGAGTTTCTGCCATTTCTTGGTCCCTTTCTTTTCGCAGCCCCTGTTTTCTTCCTCTGCATTGTTCAGTAGCAAGGGCATGAAACTGGGCTCCCTGTGACTCATTATTGCTCACTATAGTAATCTACTCTTCTTTGTGAGACTAAATTTGGAAGGTGCTTGAGTTGCCATTCCCAAGGAGAACTGGTCCTAAGAGTACATCCTGTTAACTCTCCACTGTCGGGAAGCGCTGATACCACAGGAGGAATTACTTGCTCCATTGGATCCTGGCTAAGCCCAACACCACCACAGTGAATGAAGCTATGGTCCTAAGTGGATAAAAAGAAGAATTTGGGATTATAGGGCCCTAGTCCACAAAGCACAAAAAGTCAAGTTATGTTTCTGAAACCCTTCCCAGTTCATAGAGTGTTTTGCAATGCACCAACTCATGTTCTTCCTGACCAATATAAGAAGGAGGTAAAGCAGCTATTGTCATATCCATTTCAGGTGTGAGGAAGCTGAAGCTCTGGACAGGTGTGGACTCCGGCTTCTGAGAATTCTGTGCGTTGCACATGTCTGCTCTAGGACGAATACTTGTTCATCTTTCTAGGGAGTACTTCCTGTCCACGCCCCACTGCCTGTTCCAGATCTAGATGAGAAGCAGATTAACAGTTACTACCACAGTGGGCCTACATCATCCCCCCTCCAGCTTGTTGAACCAGTCCATCTGCAGCTCATTTTATCTCTTGGTATCTAAATTCTGCCTCTTGATGCTGAATCAGGGCCTGGGTTCTGTCTTCTAGCTGTGCCTGAACTCCCACACTTTTAAGGGTTAACTCCCATCATTTCCATGTCCAGGACTCCAACTCTTCTATCTGCTTCCTTGATCCTAGCTGATCTCAGTCATTTTCCTCCATCCAGCGTTCTCAGCAGCCAGCCTGCGTAGACAATGCTGCTCACTCCTGTCTTGTCAGTGTTCATTTCTTCTGCTTGTCTCCCCAGCAGATTCTAAAGCCAACTGACCTACTTAAATCTTAAGCTACTGATCAGACTTTCCAGGCCCTTCTGCTTACTGTTGGACTCTGAACCTGACCTGAACTCTTCAAAATCTTAATTCCTCAAATTTTTTCTTAAAGATGGCTTTTTTTTTTTTTAATGTTTATTTTATTTGTTTGGAAGGCAGAGATTTTCCAGCTGCTGTTTCACTCCCCAAATGCCCGGAACAGCTTGGGCTGGGCCAGGCAGAAATCAGGAGCCTGGAATTCCCATTGTCTCCCCTGTGGGTGGCAAGAACCCAAGTACTTGGGCTATCATCCCCCCTCTTCCCAGCGCAGCAGCAGGAAGCTGAATGGGCAACAGTGTAGATGGGACTTGAAAATGATACTCTGATAGGGGATGCAGATAGCTTAACCTGCTCCACCACAACCTCACCCCTCAGACTGCTTCCTCTTTTTTTTTTTAAAGTTTTATTTTATTTATTTGAAAGAGTTACAGAGAGAGGTAGAGAGAGAGAGAGAGAGAGAGAGAGAGGTCTTCCATCTGCTGGTTCACTCCCCAGATGGCCACAACAGCCAGAGCTGCGCCTATCTGAAGCCAGGAGCTTCTTCCGGGTTTCCCGTGTGGGTGCAGGGGCCCAAGCACCTGGGTCATCTTCTACTGCTTTCCTAGGCCATAGCAGAGAGCTGGATCTGAAGAGGAGCAGCCGGGACTAGAGCCGGCACCCATATGGGATGCCGGCGTTTCAGGCCAGGGCTTTAACCTGCTGCGCCACGGCACTGGCCCCCAAACTGCTTCTTAATGTGTTCTCTAGGCCAGATAAATGATAAACTTTGGACCCTTCCTACTCATGTTCTGGCCTCCTCTGACCTATATGGAATATATGCTTTAACATTTCTTCTGTTTGGAATTTCAAAGTTCATTGTCCTTTGTAGCCTGTTTTTTATTGTCCCACACCACATCATTGATTGCCATCACTTCTGCCCCTAGTGAAACAGGATATGTGAAAGTACACACATACAGGTTTAAGCCACAAACCTATAGAAATAGACCCCACTGGCATTATTATTAGGTGACTCAAGTCAAAGGTGACTTTCTCTAACCTTCCTGGTAGGAGGGAGCTGTCAACTGAAACAGGAACTTCATAGTTACTGTCCAGGGAAGTAAGTTATTGTAAGGGAAGTACAGCAAGTATGGTACTATCGCAACTGATGTATTTTTTAAAAATTTATTTATTTTACTTGAAAGAGTTATACACAGAGAGAAAGGAGAGGCAGAGAGAAAGAGAGAGAGAGGTCTTTCATCCACTGGTTCACTCCTAATTGGCTGCAATGGCCGGAGCTGCACCGATCCGAAGCCAGAAGCCAGTAGCTTCTCCAGGTCTCCTACATGGGTGCAGGGACTCAAGGACTTGAGCCATCTTTTATAGCTTTCCCAGGCCATAGCAGAGAGCTGGATCAGAAGTGGAGCAGCTGGGACTCAAACCAGCACCTATATGGGACATCGGCACTGCAGGCAGCGGCTTAACCCACGAAGCCACAGCACTGGCCCCAACTGATTTTTTTTTTTTTTTTTATGTAGACAGTTCCTTTTGACAAGGTCATCACTGAAAGCTATTACATGTATATCATAGGAAACAAATTAAAATTCCTAGTGTTTTCCAAAGGTCTCAGACCTTTCTTCTAATCAACGTGAAGATACTGAGGTTTTTTGTTTTGTTTTGTTTTGTATTTAAAGATTTATTTCTTTACTTGAAAGGCAGAGTTACAGAGAAAGGGAGAGACAGAGAGAAAGCTCTTGGGCTATTCTCCGCTGCTTTCCCAGGTGCATTAATAGGGAGCTGGGTCAGAAATGGAGTAGCTGGAACTCAAACAGTCTCCCATATAGGATGCCGGCATCACAGGTGGCAACTTTACCTGCTATGCCACAGTGCCTGCCCCAGATACTGAATTTTCTTTGCTTCTTCCTTCCTTCCTTTATAAAAGATTTTATTTACTTATGTGAGAGGTACAATTACAGACAGTGAGAGGGAGAGACAGAGAGAAAGGTCTTCCTTCCGTTGGCTCACTCCCCAGTTGGCCGCAATGGCCAGAGCTGTGCCAATCCAAAGCCAGGACCCAGGAGCTTCTCCTGGTCTCCCATGTGGGTGCAGGGACCCAAGGACTTGGGCCATCTTCTACTGCTCTCCCAGGCCACAGCAGAGAGCTGGATTGGAAGAAGAACAGCTGGGACTAGAACTGGCACCCATATAGGATGCCAGCGCCGCAAGCAGAGGATTAACCTACTGCGCCATGGCGCCGGCCCCTTCACATGCTTTCTACCCTGACTGATCTTCCCAAGCTAGCGTAATTACTTTTAGTATTGATACAGCACTTTATACAATATTATTCTTATCTATATTATGTCATAAAAATATATCATGGGGAAAGTAGTTTCATTGCTTTCAATTTTTTTTATGTAGGGCACCTGAGACTCAGAGATCTCTCTTGGCTAAGTACATAATTGAGGTGCATTTTATACTTGAATTCAGATATTTCTGACTCCAAAGAGCCTGCTTTTTCATTTCTGCAGTTCATGCATCTCATCTCATTGCAAAACACCTTGGGAAGGAACTGCTCATTTATTTCAAAATTAATGAAAGGTATGGGGCTGGCACTGTGGTGTATCGGGTAAAGCCGCCACCTGCAGTGCTGGCATCCCATGTGGTCACTGATTTGAGACCTGGTTGCTCCACTTCCAATCCAGCTCTCTGCCATGGCCTGGGAAAGCAGATGATGGCCCAAGTCCTTGGGCTGCTGCACCTGCCTGGGCAACTTGGAGGAAGCTCCTGGCTCCTGGCTTTGGATCAGAGCAGCTTCAGCCATTGTGGCTACCTGGGGAGTGAACCAGCGGATGGAAGACACCTCTCTCTCTCTCTCTCTCTCCTCCCCTCCCTCCTTCCCTCTCTATCCTCTCTCCTCTCTGCCTCTGCCTCTGCCTCTCTGTAATTCTGCCTTCAAATAAAATAAAGGCTAGTACCGCGGCTCAATAAGCTAATCCTCCACCTGCAGCGCCAGCACCCCAGGTTCTAGTCCCAGTTAGGACGCCGGATTCTGTCCCAGTTGCCCCTCTTCCAGTCCAGCTCTCTGCTGTGGCCCGGGAAGGCAGTGGAGGATGGCCCAAGTGCTTGGGCCATGCACCCGCATGGGAGACCAGGAGAAGCACCTGGCCCCTGGCTTCGGATCAGCGCGGTGCGCTGACTGCAGTGCACTGGCTGCAGTGGCCATTGAGGGGTGAACCAACAGAAAAGGAAGACCTTACTCCCTGTCTCTCTCTCTCACTGTCCACTCTGCCTGTCAAAAAAAAAAAACACATAAAATAATATTTTTTTAAAAAGGAAGGTAGAAAAACAGATATTTACTTAATATATCTTAGAATATGCCACAGAAAGAATGGTATGTTTACGAATGTAGGCCACGTTGTGGTTTTCAATGGTTATACAATGCTGCCACCTTCTGGATATGATTAATCATTGTTACTGTAGCCGTGGTTAGGAAAATTACCTATTTGGATCTGAACAGTCCAATGTTAAATGCCCAGGAAAAGGATTGAAGTCAGGAAGATTAAAATAAGTAGGTAAGTGCTAGGCAAGTGTCAGGAGATTGTGCAAACCTGTGGCTCTTTGAGAACAAGCTAAATGGAAAGGACCAATCAGGATGCCATCAAAAATCTGTGCAGAAAAAGGGCAAGGAACCTTTTATGAACTCCCCAAACACTCTGTTCTTCCTCATCATGTAGTGCCATCACGCTGTGTTATCATCACTGTGAACTTGTTTTTCTCTCCCAGGAGAGCATGAGCAATGAGAGAGGAGAACCATTCCTGATTCTAGCTGTATCTCCATTACACTCCCAGCATTAGCACACTGTGTGTTAAGTGTCCAGTAAATGATTCATGACTCAATGAATGACAGGCAGAGATAGCACAGGACAAAGTCAAAGTCATGGTAGAGCCAGTTTTCCTGGTTCCCAGGTCACTGTTCTATCCTCTATGCTATACATACATGAGGGTACTTCAAAAAATTTGTTGAGAAAAATGGAATTAAGAGGTAAGTTTATTATGGTGTAAAATATTTTTGAAATTCAGTGTAGTTTTCATAATATATGTTTTCCATGAACTTTTTGAGGATTTCTCATATGTATGAATGACAAAAGCTTACTAGTTACTTAGATAAATTGGAATATACCTAACCTTTTAGGCATGACTCTGAGGTTGTGAATAGGGGGTTTATCTATTGAGTCCACTTTGGACTAGTCACAGTGCTAAGTGCTGGACTCCAGTGAAGAATGACAGAGATAGTTCCTGCCCTTATGTGGTTTACAACCTAGATCTAGACTAGTACTGATCAAACGGGGCCTTTCATGGCAGTCGTGACATGGTAAGGACGTTTTATTCCAGGATCTTAGATTGACATTATAAGAATCTCTGTTTTGTCCATGGTTTCAGAACTGGTATAAGCTCATTGAACATTCATGGAACTTTCATTTTGCAGCATTCTAAAGTTTACAAAAATGTTCTCTTATAAACTGTGTCATTTGTTGTCAATTAGCATGTGATAAATAGGAAGATTTTTATTAAGCTGCAACTCATGATGCTGACATTCCATCCCATATGAGTGCTGGTTTGAGTCTGGCTGCTCAACTTCTGATCTAGCTCCCTGCTGATGTGCCTGGGAAAGCAACGGAAGATGGTCCAAGGCCTTGGGCCCCTGCACCCACGTGGGAGATCCTGAGAAAGCTCCTGGCTCCTGGCTTCAGCTGGGCCCAGCCCTGGCCATTGCAACCATTTGGGAGTCAGTCAGTGGAGAGAGGATATCTCCTTCTCCCCATCCTCCTCTGTAACTCTGCCTTTCAAATAAATAAAATAAAAAATTTTAAAAAGAGGCCAATGTTGTAGTGCAGCAGGTTAAGATTTTTATGCCTGCTTAACACAAATGCAGGAACAGTCTCAGATGGGCTAGTTAACTTGTTCAGAGTCATAAAGACAGGACGTGGAGGGCTCAGGACATGAGTTTTCAAGTTCACTGATACTCCAGTTTGTTCACTAGTTGATTCTGGTAGGTTCTCTATCAATTTGTCAGGACCAGACAGTTCTCAGAGAGAACTGCATTTGTTCCACTTTTAATATGGGTATGTGTATTCTAATTACATGTTTTAAATCATATCCCCTATTTCCCTAAATACTTTGGTGTATATTTCCTAATCGCAAGGATATTTTCTTTTTTCTTTTTTCTTTTTCTTTTTTGACAGGCAAAGTGTACAGTGACAGAGAGAGACAGAGAGAAAGGTCTTCCTTTTCCGTTGGTTCACCCCTCAATGGCCGCCGCTGATCCGAAGCCAGGAGCCAGGTGCTTCTCCTGGTCTCCCATGCAGGTGCAGGGCCCAAGGACTTGGGCCATCCTCCACTGTATTCCCGGGCCACAGCAGAGAGCTGGACTGAAAGAGGAGCAACCGGGATAGAATCCGGCGCTCTGACCGGAACTAGAACCTGGTGTGCCGGCGCTGCAGGCAGAGGATTAGCCTATTGAGCCATGGCGCCGGCCAGGATATTTTCTTTATAACCATAATAGTTTATCAAAATAAGGATATTTAACATTGATAAAATACTATCATCTAGTCCATACCCCATATTTAAATTAATTGATTATCCCAATAATGACATATTTTCCCAGTCCAGGATCCAATTCAAGATTAAGCATTGCATTGTTTCTTTTTTCTTTTTTTTTTTTTTTTTTTAATTTTTTGACAGGCAGAGTGGACAGTGAGAGAAAGAGACGGAGAGAAAGGTCTTCTTTTTCCGTTGGTTCACCCTCCAATGGCCGCTGCGGCCGGTGCGCTGCAGCCGGCGCACCGCACTGATCCGAAGCCAGGAGCCAAGTGCTTCCTCCTGGTCTCCCATGTGGGTGCAGGGCCCAAGCACTTGGGCCATCCTCCACTGCACTCCTGGACCACAGCAGAGAGCTGGCCTGGAAGAGGGGCAACCAGGACAGAATCCGGTGCCCCAGCCGGGACTAGAACCTGGTGTGCCAGCGCCGCAAGGCGGAGGATTAGCCTATTGAGCCACAGCGCCAGCCTTGCATTGTTTCTTATTATCTTAGTTTTCTTCAATCTGGAATATGCAGCCTTTATGTTTCTTTACCTTAACATCTTTTAAAAGACTTATTTATTTATTTATTTGAAAGGCAGAATGATGTAGAAGGAGAGACAGAGACAGAGATCTTCCATCAGCTGGTTCACTCCCCACATGGCTGCAATGGCTAAGGCTCAGCCAGTTCCGTCAGAAGCCAGAACTCATCCAGCTCTTCCACGTCGGTAACAGGAACTCAAGTACTGAGTCATCTGCTGCTTTCTAGAAGCATTAAAAGGGAGCTGGAATGGAACTGGAGCAGGCAAAACTTGAACCAACACTCTGATACTGGATGTGGGTGTCCCAAGTAGTAGCTTAACGCATTGCACCACAACTCCTGTTCCAAAAATAAAATTTTAAGGAATCAGTTTAACAAAAGATGAGTAAGACTGCTACACTGAAAATTATAAAACTTTGCTGAAAGAAATTAAAGATTTACATAAATTGAGATACATATCTTCTTCATGGGTTAGAAGACTTAATAGTGTTAGGATGTCAGTTATTACATTGATCCACATACTCAACTCAGCCCTAACCAGAATCACTGCAGACTTTTTAAGAATAGAAATTGACAAGATGATTCTTAAAATTATATGGAAGGGCATGGGCCAGCATTGTGGTATAGTCGGTAAAGCTGCTGTCTGTGATGCCAGCATCCCATATGAGCACCAGTTTATGTCCAGGGAAAAGCCTGGGAAAAGCAGCAGAAGATAGCCCAAGTGCTTGTTCCCCTGCACCCATGTTGGAGACCAGATGAAGCTCTTGGATTTGGCCTGGCCCAGCACTGGCCATTGTAGCCCTCTAGGGAGTGAACCAGAAGGAAGACTTCTCTCTCTTTAACTCAGACTTCTAAAATCAATAAATAAATCTTTAAAAAAATTATATGGAAGGTCAAAGGACCCAGAATAACCACACACACACACACAAAAAAAAAAACCTTGAAAAACAGCAAGCTTGGTCATCTTAGAATACCCGATTTTGGGGCTGGCATTGTGGCTTAACATGTTAAGGTGCTCTCTGCCATGCCAGAATCTCATATGGGTGCTATTTTGAGTCAAGTTCCAGCTGCTCCACTTGCAATCCAGCTCCCTGCTAATGCACCTGGGAAAGCAGTGGAGGATGTCCCAAATGCTTGGGCCTGGTACCCACTTGGGAGACCTGGAAGCAGTTACTGGCTCCTGGCTTTGGCCTGGCCCAGGCCTGGCTGTCACAGCAGTTTAGGGAGTGAACCAGCATATGGAAGACCTCTCTCTGTGTCTCCCTCTGTCTCTCTGTAAGATCTGCCTTTCATATAAATAAAATCTTTTTTTTAAAAAAAGAATATCTGACTTCAAAACTTGCTGTAAAGTTACCAATATCAACATGGTATAGTACTGGCATAAGGTTAGATAAATTGATAAATGGAATTGAATAGACAGTCCAGAAATAGAACCATCTTTATGTGGTTATTTGATATTCAACCAAAGCATCAGAGCGATTCAATAGGGGAAAAGAAAGTCATTTCAGCCAATAGTGCTAGAGCAGCTGATTATCCATGTGGAAGAAAAAAAAAATATATATATATACATATTACTATCTCTTATCTCCTTATTACATATGATGTATTGACTTCATGTTACTTTGCATCATGATGTTTAATTTATGAGTTATCAAGGAGAACAGTCAACATCACCCAAGGACTTTGCACCTTCTGGGGAAGAGGTTAGTGGATTTTTTGTTTGTTTGTTTTTTCTTTTTTTTTTTTTCATTTTACAGTATATATTTATTTATTTGACAGAGATAGTGAGAGAGAGAAAGAGACAGAGAGAAAGGTCTTCCTTCCGTTGGTTCACTTCCCAAATGGCCGCTACAGCTGGCGCTGTGCCGATCCGAAGCCAGGAGCCAGGTGCTTCTTCCTGGTCTCCCACGCGGGTGCAGGACCCAAGCATTTGGGCCATCCTCCACTGCCCTCCCAGGCCACAGCAGAGAGCTAGACTGGAAGAGGAGCAACCGGGACTAGAACCCGGCGCCCATATTGGATGGCAGTGCTGCAAGGCGGAGGATTAGCCAAGTGAGCCACGGTGCCGGCCCCCCAGTGTTTTTTTTTTTTTAAACTTAATTTTTTAAAAAATTATTTATTTGAGATGTAGAGTTATTTTAAATTTTTTTTTTTTTTTGACAGGCAGAGTGGATAGTGGGAGAGGGAGAGACAGAGAGAAAGGTCTTCCTTTTTGCCGTTGGTTCACCCTCCAATGGCCGCTGTGGCCGGCGCATCGCGCTGATCCGAAGCCAGGAGCCAGGTGCTTCTCCTGGTCTCCCATGCAGGTGCAGGACCCAAGCACTTGGGCCATCCTCCACTGCCTTCCCAGGCCATAGCAGAGAGCTGGCCTGGAAGAGGGGCAACCGGGATAGAATCCGGTGCCCCGACCGGGACTAGAACCCGGTGTGCCAGCGCCGCAAGGCGGAGGATTAGCCTGTTAAGCCACGGCGCCGGCCGAGATGTAGAGTTATTGATAGAGAGTTAGAGAGAAACGTCTTCCATCCTCTGATTCACTCCCTAAATATCTTCAATGGCTGGAGCTGGGCTGATCTGAAGCCAGGAGCCAGGAGATTCTTCCAGGACTCCCACATGGGTGCAGGGGCCCAAGCACTTGGTCCATCTTCTACTGCTTCCTCAGGCCATAGCAGAGAGCTGGATTGAAGGTGGAGCAGCCAGAACTTGAACCAGTGACTGACTGTATGGGATGCTAGCACTGCAGGCGGTGGCTTTACCCTCTGTGCCAGTTAGTGGGTTTTTGGATGTATGCTTTGCAATTGTTTAATGCTGAAAGTATCATCTTGTTATTGTCTTTATCAGGAAACTAATTATGGTTTAAGGAGACCAATATGAATGCCAGATTGACAAAGGATATACTTGTGATGGTAGTGTGTCAACTTAGCTGGGCAACAGTGTCCAGATATTTGGCTAAGCATTATTCTGGATATTTCTGTGAAAGTGTTTTTTGGATGAGATTAACATTTAAATCAGTGGACTTTGCCTAAAACACATGCCCCTCCAGAATGGGGTGGGTCTTACCTAATCACTTGAAGACCTAAATGGAGCAAAGCATATCCTCTATCAGGCAAGCAATAATTCTGCCAGCTGGGGCCACTCTTGTGGTACAGCAGATTAAGCCACATCTGGGGATGCCTACATTCCATTTTGGAGTACCAGTCACAAGTCCAGACTGCTCTGCTTCCTTCCTGCTAATGTTCCTGAGAAAGTAGTGAGTAATGACCCAGGTACTTAGAGCCCTGTCATCCACCTGGGAGACCTGGATGGATTTCCTGGCCGAGCCCAGCCTTAGCTGTTGTGGGTATTTGGGGAGTGAACCAGTGGGTGGATTCTCTCTCCCTCTACCTTTTGAATAAATAAACTTTTAAAAAAAATATTAGTTTTTTTGAAAGGTAGAGTTACAGAGAGAGAGAGAGAGGGAATGAGATACAGAGAGATCTTCCATTCTCTGGTTTGCTTCCCAAATGGCCACAACAGCCAGGACTGGATCAAGCGAAAGCCAGGAGTCAGGAGCTTCATCTGGGTCTCCCATACGAGTAGCAGGGACCCAAGCACTTGGGCTATCATCTGCTTCTTTCTCAGGCCATCAGCATGGAGCTGGATTGGAAGTGGAGCAACCAGTACCAAATTACCACCTGTATGGGATGCTGGTGTCATAAGTGGTGGCTTAACCTGTGGCACCACAGCACTGGCCCCTAGATAAACCTTTTTTGAGAATACATCAGGGGCTGGTGCTGTGGCATAGTAGGTTAAGCCATCATCTGCAGTGCCAGCATCCCATATAGGCACCAGTTCAAGTCTCAGTTACTCCACTTCCAATCCAGCTCTCTGCTATGGCCTGGCAAAGCAGTAGAAGATGGCCCAAGTACTTCGGCCCTTGCATCCATGTGGGAGGCCTGGAAGAAGCTTGTAGCTCCTGGCTTTGGATCAGCCCAGCTCCTGTTGTTGGCAACCATTTGGGGAGTGAACTAGCAGATAGAAGACCTCTCTCTCTGCCTCTCCCTCTATCTGTCTGTAACTCTGCCTCTAAAATAACTAAATAAATCTCAAAAAAAAAAAAAAAAAGAATTCTGTCAGTTGATTGCCTTTGGACTCAAATTAAAATTTGTCCCCAAGTCTCCAGCCTGGCCTGCAGTGCAGGTTTTGGATTTACGAAGTCTCCACAATCATGTGAGCCAAGTCCTTGAGATAACTCTCCCTGTGTTTGTATATACACATCCTGTTGGTGCACTTTATCTGCAGAACTCTGAGTAATACATTTCCTTACTTCATTCTTAGGTCACTGTTAAAATATTCTCTCTTTAGAGAACTTGTCTTGACCAAATTATTTAAAATAGCCCCTTATCTGCATACCCTCATCATACCCAGTGATTCTTCAATCCTTAACTTGTTTTTTTGCCTTTGTAATACTTACTAGTATTACAAATTAGTATTAGTATTTGTACATATAGTGCATATATACTGTTGTTGACTTTGCCTCTTTTTCTAGAATATTAGCTCAGTGAGATAATCTTGTTCACTAATGTAAACAGAAGGACTGTTTCTGTAATAATGGATTATATACATGCTTTATGTATATTTATATGTATACATACTAAGCATATAGTTCTACAACTTCTTCTTTCAATTAAAATAATTTTAAAAAAGATTTATTAATTTATTTGAAAGGCAGAGTTACAGAGAGGCAGAGGCAGACAGAGAGAGATCATCCATCTGCTGGTTCACTCCCTAGATGGCCTCAATGGCTGGAGCTGAGCCTATCTGAAGCCAGGAGCCAGGGGCTTCTTCCAGGACTCCCACATGGGTACAGGGGCCCAAGGACTTGAGCGATCTTCTACTGCTTTCCTAGGCCATAGTACAAAGCTGGATCGGAAATGGAGTAGCTGGGACTTGAATTGGCACCCATATGGGATGCTGGCATTGCAGGCAGCAGCTTTACCTGCTAGGGTACAACACCAGCTTCAAAATATATCTATAACATGGACATTTTTGCATGTCAATACCCATAGATGAGCTTTTTTTTTAAGATTTATTTATTTGAGAGGCAGAGTTATAGACAGAGAGGGGAGACAAAGAGGGAGGTCTTCCATCCATTGGTTCACTCTCCAGATGGCCACAATGGTCAGAGCTCGGCCAATATGAAGCCAGTGAGCCAGGAGCTTCCTTTGGGTCTCCCACGGGGATGCAGGGGCCCAAGAGCTTTGGCCATCTTCAACTACCTTTCTAGGCCATTAGCAGGAGCTGCATGGGAAGTCGAGCAGCTAGGATTGGAACTGGCATCCATATAGGATGCCACTGCCACAGGGAGTCTTAACCTACTACGTAACAGTGCTGGCCCAAAACATTGTTCTTATTGACTGCATGGTATTCTGTTGTATAAACATATTGGAATTGATTGATTGACAGACAGTGAGAGAGAGACAGAGAGAAAGGTCTTCCTTCCGTTGGTTCACCCCCAAATGGCTGCTATGGCTGGAACTATGCCGATCTGAAGCCAGGAGCCATGTGCTTCCTCCTGGTCTCCCATGCGGGTGCAGGGGCCCAAGGACTTGGGCCATCCTCCACTGCCTTCCCAGGCCACAGCAGAGAGCTGGACTGGAAGAGGGGCAACTGGGACTAAAACCAGAGCCCATATGGGATGCTGGCGCCACAGGCGGAGGATTAACCAAGT
This sequence comes from Lepus europaeus, assembly GCF_033115175.1. Classification (NCBI taxonomy): domain Eukaryota; kingdom Metazoa; phylum Chordata; class Mammalia; order Lagomorpha; family Leporidae; genus Lepus; species Lepus europaeus. The sequence goes on along the minus strand of NC_084830.1, from coordinate 130,764,808 downwards.
GAGCCACAGAATTTATTTAACCAGTCTCCTGCTTATAGTTATTTGTGTTATTTTTTATTTTTCCTTTAGATTTTTTAAGGGTGACAACAGATATCCTTATGCATATACCTTTTTGATTTTGTGGGTTTTCTTTTTTTTATTTTCTTATTTCCATTTTTACCTGAAAAGCAGTGAGGCAGAAGGAGAGACACACACAGAAAGAGATCTTCTACCTGCTAGTTCACTTCCCACAAGCCTGCAACTGCTAGGGTTGGGCCAGGCTAAAGCCTTGCCAGGAATTCCATACAGAATTTCTACAGGTATTTGAGCTGTCACCACTAACTGCAGGGTGCACATTATCAAGAATGCCTGATCTGAAGCAGAGTAGCCAATTCTTGAACTATGCACTTTAATATGAGATGCGAGTCACAAACAGGGACTTTAACCACTGAGCCCAACACCTTCCCATTAGGTGCAGATTTCTGTGGGCTACATTAATCAATGTGAAATTTCTGAGTCAAAAATATTTTACCAGGGCCAGTGCTGTGGTGTAGTATACTGGTTAAGCCTCAGCCTGTGGTTCCAGCGTCCCATATGAGTGTCAGTTTGTGTCCAGGCTGGTCCTCTTCCTATCCGGATCTCAGCTATGGCCTTGGGAAAGCAGTGGAAGATGTCCCAAGTGCTTGGGCCCCTGTACCCACGTGGGAGATCCAGAAGAAGCTCTTGGCTCCCGACTTTGGATCAGCCCAGCTCTGGCCACTGCCACCTTTGGGCAGTGAACCAGCAGATGTAAGACCTCTCTGTCTGTCTGTCCCTCTCTTTGTCTATAACTTTGCCTCTCAAATAAATTAATATTTTAAAAAATTTTTACCAACTTACAGTCTAAGAAATTGCTTATACCTTTGCCTATACAATTGCAGATCACTAAGTCTACAGCAAGAAGCCCTTGAGACTGTATTCCAGGGTCCTGAATGCATGTCACAGGAGCATTTCCTTTTTTTCCACTGGACATTTTTTCATGAGATTTCCAGGAAAGCTCACTGACAGAGGGGACTTCCACCTAGAATCCAACTAATAAAATTTGGGTGTTATAGTCACTCATAGAATACTTGAAACTATGCTGGCCACATATTTTAATTGTAGTTTTCTTGGTATTGTGGAAGCAGATCCAAGCAGTTAGAGGAGACTGTTGACCAGGAAGAGTAAGACCTGGGCTTCTCCTTCTCCGTCTGCTCTGTGTCAGTACTGCAGGCTGGCTATCCTTCCTTGGCTTCGTCTTTGCCAGCCCTTTGTACTCAGCCCTATTTTTTTCATGCTCTTCCTGTTTTTCCAGGGTGATCTCATTCACTCTTGTGGGTTTGTGTAAAATGGCTGTGCCAGTGACTTCCGAGTCTGTGTTGCCAGTCCCAGCTTCTTCTCTCAGAGCCTTACATCCATCTTCCCGTTGGACAGTTATTTGGGTAAGGTAGAGCTATCAGCTAGCCCCACTTGATCCCATTATTTTCCCTCAAAACTGTTCTTTTTATGGGATGCCTTTTTTTTTTTTTTTTTGAGAAGGCTACCACCATCCACCTAGTTGCCCAAGACAGAAATCTCAGAGTCAGACTAGGCCCTCCATCCCCTCCCATCTCATAGATCACTCAGAGCTATAAACAGTATAGTCTTAGCTTCTGCTCTCCTACTTCACTATTACTGTGGACTTAACCTGGGGCCTATTGTCTCTCCTCTGGTCGAATATACAGTTTATTTACTGTTGTCTTAGCCTCTGCCTTACATATTACATCTTTCTGGGGTCCATTTTCTGTTCTCTAGACATATGACCTTTCTAGAATTTAAATAATACTATGCTGTTTCATTCTTCATTGCTTAAAAATAGTTTAAATTTGTCAGCATCAAACTTTCTGTGGCTTTCTGTGATTGGCTGCCTGCATACTTTTCCAGTCTTACTGGTCACAGCACAAGCCAAAGTATATCATTCAATCCAGTTATAATGAAGTTGATGGCAGTTTCTGAAGAACTCAGGGTAGTTTCTTCTTTTTTTTTTTTTTAAGATTTATTTATTTTGGCGCCAGCGCTATGGCGTAGTGGTTAAGGATGCCACCTGCAGTGCCAGCATCCGATAAGGGCGCCAATTCACGTCCTGGCTCCTCCACTTCCCATCCAACTCTCTGCTGTGGCCTGGGAAAGCAATAGAAGATAGCCCAAGTGCTTGGGCCCCTGCAACCGTGTGGGAGACCTGGAGGAAGCTCCTGGCTCCTGGCTTCAGATCGGCCCAGCTCTCTCTCTCTTTGCCTTTCCTTCTCTCTCTGTGTAGCTCTGACTTTCAAATAAAATAAATAAATCTAATAAATTTTTTAGAGATTTATTTATTTAATTTGAAAGTCAGAGCTACACAGATAGAGGATAGGCAGAGAGAGAGAGAGAGAGAGAGAGTGAGAGAGAGAGAGAGAGAGAGGTCTTCCATCCGCTGGTTCACTCCCCAGTTGGCCACATGGCTGGAGCTGGGCCGATCCGAAGCCAGGAACCAGGAGTTTTTTCCGAGTCTCCCATGCGGGTGCAGAGGCCCAAGGACTTGGGCCATCTTCTATTGCTTTCTCAGGCCACAGCAGAGAGTTGGATGGGAAGTGGAGCAGCCAAGATCTGAACTGGCAACCATATGGGATGCCAGCACTGCAGGTGACAGCTTTACCCGTGGCGCCACAGTGCTGGCCACAGGGTAGTTTCTTGTTGTAGTGCCTTTTTGTGAAGAGCTTCCTGTCTGGCATGACTTTCCATCTGCCTGGGAGGAATTTTCTCTTTCAAGACTTGGCAGAAAGGGTCCCTTTATCCATGGCTCTCCAACTTCCCTGTACTATTGCCCAGTCCCGCTTACCTAAGTGCATTCTTTCTCATTCTTCCTCTTTCCCAGTAAGGCTCAGGTTTTTTGTTTCTTTGTTTGTTTTGTTTTAAAGATTTATTTATTTATTTGAAAGGCAGAGTTACAGAGAGGCAGAGGCGGAGAGAGAGAGAGGTCTTCCATCTGCTGGTTCACTTGCCAATTAGCTGCAACGGCTGGAGCTGCACCGATCCAGAGCCAGGAGCCAGGAGCTTCTTCTGGGTCTCCCACGCAGGTACAGGGGCCCAAGGACTCGGGACATCTTATACTGCTTTCTCAGGCCATAGCAGAGAGCTGGATTGGAAGTGGAGCAACTTGGACTCAAACTGGCGCCCATATGGGATGCTGGCACTGCAGGCGGCGGCTTTACCCATTTCATCACAGCGCCAGCCCCAAGACTCAGGTTTTATTAAGGCTACATGATGACATGGTTCAGGCAGGCTGGGTCTTCATCCTTGTAAGTTATGGACATTTGCTGCTGATCTAACCAATGAGATAGAAGGACAGGTCTGCTGGAGAACTTTTCTGAAAGTCTTCCTGTCTTGAAGATACACAGAGGTAGAGATAGAGTTTTCTTCTACTGGACATTGTAGTTTTTGAATGAGTTCTGTTATGCAACCCAAGGATTAATGAGTAATACAGGGAATACGGGAAAACACAAAACAGATGACTGAAATCAGGGCTAAAGAATCATGGTTGGGGGCTGGCACTGTGGCGTAGTAGGTAAAGCCGCCACCTGCAGTGCCGGCATCCCTCATGGGCGCTGGTTCAAGTCCCAGCTGCCCCACTTCCTATCCAGCTCTTTGCTATGGCCTGGAAAAGCAGTAGAGGATGGCCCAACTACTTGGGCCCTTGCACCCACGTGGGAGACCCACAGGAAGCTCCTGGCTCCTGACTTCAGATCAGTGCAGCTTCGGCCATTGCGGCCAATTGGGGAATGAACGAGCAGATGGAGGATGGCTCTCTCTGCCTCTCCTCTCTCTGTATAACTCTGGCTTTCAAATAAATAAATAAATAAATAAATTTTTTAAAAGAATCATGGTTGGGTCTAGTATTGTGGCATAGTATAAGCTGCCTGCAATGCTGGCATTCCATATAGATACTGGTTCATGTCCCAGCTGCTCCACTTCCAATCCAGCTCCCTGCTAATGGCCTGGCAAAGCAGTGAAAGATGGCCCAAGTGTTTGGGGACCTCCCATCCACGTGGAAGACACAGGTGAAGCTTCTGGCTTCTGACTTCAGTCCTGGTTATCACAACCATTTAAGGAGTGAACCAACAGATAGAAGATTCTCTCTCTCTCTTTCTCCCTCTCTCCCTCCCTCCCTCCCTCTCTGTAACTCTGACTTTCAAATGAATAATTAAATATTTGTAAAATAATCACAGTGGTAACAGGTTAAAAGCAAATGCTAAGACTGATGGTCTAAGTTTGAGTTCCAGCAAAGTGGACTTAATAGGGAATCTCCCAAGCTTCAAAGCCAAAGCTTCACATATTTCTACAGATTAAGAACAAAACTAGGGTTGGACATTTGGCACAGCAGATGGGTCACCTCATGAGATACACGCATGCCAAATCAGAATGCCTGGTTTGGTCCAGCTAGTCTGCTTCTGGTCCAGATTCCTGCTAATGGGCACACTGCAAGGCCACAGGCGATGCCTCAGGTAGTAAGGTCCTTGACACCCACATGGCAGACCAGGCTACAGTTCCTAGCTCCTGGCTTTGGCCTTGCCCAGCTCCAGCTTTTGAGGCATTTGGAGAGTGAACCAGCAGATGGAAGATCTCTGTCTGTCTCGCTTTTGTCTCTCTGCCTTTCAGATAAAATGAAAAGAAAAATTGTCATTGCAAAAAGAAGTGGACTGAGGTTGTGGCTTTGATATTGGGAAGAGGGAGACAGAACTGTTATAGGGAAGAGAGAGCAGCTCCATCTGTAACAGGGGTTATTAAAACTGCGAAGAGCCAGGAAGCTGGATGAAAGCTGTCAGAAGCTAGGAAGAGAATGAAACTGAAGAGATCCTAGTAGTATTTTTTAGAAACAGATTGTAAAATGGGCCCAGAGGGGGCATGACATGTAGGAAGAAATGCAGGCTTTGAAGTTATACTACTGACAATCCAGTTCCAGTTCTACCACTTCCCAGCTGTGAGGCCATGGCAAGTTTCTAAATCTCTTTAAATTTCAGGTTTCTTATTTGTAAAAAAAAAAAAAAAAAAAAGGTAATACTTACCTTTTAGGGCCATCTAGCAGAGTGCCTGACATATAATATGGGCTCAATAAAGCAGGCACTCTTGCTATAAAAATTATTAAATGTTATTCATAAAGTTACTAAACTAGCATGTTATCTGCTGAAAGTTTAATTCTGCTAAAGACATAGCAACCAATAATTTCTAAAAGTTTTTAATCTCAGAAGACAAAAGAATCATTTTTGTTTTGTTTTGTTTTTTTGACAGGCAGAGTGGACAGTGAAAGAGAAAGAGACAGAGAGAAAGGTCTTCCTTTTCCGTTGGTTCACCCCTCAGTGGCCGCTGCGGCTGGCGCACTGCGCTGATCTGAAGCCAGGAGCCAGGTGCTTCTCCTGGTCTCCCATGCGGGTGCAGGACCCAAGGACTTGGGCCATCCTCCACTGCCTTCCCGGGCCACAGCAGAGAGCTGGACTGGAAGAGGAGTGACCACGACAGAATCTGGCACCCCGACTGGAACTAGAACCTGGTGTGCTGGCGCTGCAGGCGGAGGATTAGCCTGTTGAGCTGTGGCGCAGACAAAAGACAAAAGAACCATTTTTAAAACTTACATTCTAGATTTAGTTTTTTTTTAATGACAGTGGGAATCTTTTGAGAAAGCAGTCACGTGAGATTCAGTATGGTGTAGCAGTGGACTTGGCTTCAATCTCCAGTCATCTGTGAGACACACAATCTTGACTTGGATTTATTACTTAATCTCAGAGCCTCAGTATCCTCATGTATGAAATGCAAATAGTATCTATCATATAGGATGGCTGTCAGGATTAGAAATAATCTACAAAATGTTACATATATTAGGCACTAAATAATTAGCACCTAATTTTGTTACTACTGTAAAAGTTAAAATGGTATGTTTCACAAAATTGACTAAAAAATAGATGTGACCGAGATGCTCAACGAGGTAGGCAGGTCTTTTAATTTATCAGAAAACAAGTTGGATTCACTCCAGTCTTGGTACTATTCCTACTGTGATGCAAAATATACACTTTGCCCAACTTCTTTCTCCCCAATTTCCCTTTGCTTACCTCTGCAACTGCAGTTGACACCAGTGAAAGAAAAGGCAAGGCATGGGAGGAAAGTGCTGGTGCTGTAGAGAACTTTTCTGACTAGCTTAAATTTTAAAGAGTTGAATGATGGGGCTGGCGCTGTAGCGCAGTGGGTTAATCTGAGTCCTGTAGTGCCGGCATCCTGTACGGGCGCCAGTTCTAGTCCCGGCTGCCCCTCTTCCGATCCAGCTCTCTGCTATGGCCTGGGAAAGCAGTAGAGGATGGCCCAAGTCCTTGGGCCCCTGCACCCATGTGAGAGACTGGGAAGAAAGATCTGGCTCCTGGATTCGGATTGGCACAAATTCGGTCATTGCGGCCATTTGGGGAGTGAACCAGCAGATGGAAGTCCTTTCTGTTTCTCCCTCTCTATCTGTATCTCTATCTCTCAAATAAATAAGTAAAATCTTAAAAAAAAAAAAGTTGAGTGACAAGTAAAACAGCCAAGTTTTGAGAGTTCAGTTGTTTTATTGAGCACATTACACAGGTTATAGTCTTTTTCTAAAAAAATTATTTATTTGAAAGGTAGAGCATCAGAGAGAGAGAGAGAGAGGGAAGGTGGGGGAAGGAGAGATTGATCTTCCACCCTATGATTCACTCTCCAGCAGCCAGGTCTGGGTCAGATCGAAGCCAGGAACTCCATTTGAGTCTCCCACATGAGTGGCAGGGGCTCAAGCACTTGGGCCATCTTTTGTGGCTTTCTCAGGCACATTAGCCTGGAGCTGGATCAGAAGCAGAGCAGCCAGCACTCAAACTGGCACTCTAACATGAGATGCTAGCACTGACAGTGGATGCCGGACCCTCTGCACCAAAATTCTGGTCTCAGGTTATATCTAATTCTTTTAGCATTTGGCCTACAAATTATTAGAAGATGGCACAGTAGGATTTGTCATTTTCTTGACTGACCAGCCTCAGAACTGCCATTATACATTTGGGAAACAGGTCACTGTGTGGAGCAGGGCCCTGGATCTCCATGGAAGCCAAAATGTCCTGGAGTCAGGTTTCTCTGCTTGTGCTGCTTGGGACACAAGTATGGCTGATGAGTTAGTCTCTCCCAGATTGTGATCTGGAAAGAGGAGTAAAGAGAAGCAGCCATGGTGTACAGTTTATTCAGTACATGTTAGTGAATTTCAGTGGTGGTGGTAGTGGTATTCAATATCTGACAACAGACCAGCTGGGACATCCAGTCCCCAGGCCAGGGCTTGGTGGCAGGGCCCATGATACTGGCAGTATCCAACAGAAGCATCTTTCCTGTGGGTTGGTTTCCTCTGTGGATCTGGCCACCTGGCCTCCCTTAGTGCCCAGCTCAGTTCTCCTGCCTTTCCATTGATTCTTTGAGCACCCAAATACTTCCAATAAATTCTTTTTCTGCTTTAGTTAGTCAGAATCAGATCTTGTTGAGTACATGGTCTTCACGTAATGATGCTACTGCTTTTAGTAAAGGTCTCTGAATAAAGTCAGGGTCAAATTTACATCTGGTTTGAGAGTTCTGTCTGGGCTCCCTTTAAGTTTCATGCACCTCAGGCAAAAGAAATACCAGAGAGGGGCCAGTGTTGTGGCGTAGGAGGTTAAGCTGCTGCCTATGATATCAGCATCCCATATTGCAGCCAGTTCGAGTCCTGGCTGCTCCACCTCTGATCCAGCTCCCTGCCAATGCACCTGGCCCAAGTGTTTGGGCCTCTGGCATGCATATCTGAGACCAGATGATGACCCTGGCTCCTGGCTTCAATCCAACCCAGCCCTGGCTGTTACAGTCATTTGGGGAGTGAATCATCAGTTGGAAGATTCTCTCTCTCTCTCTCTCTCTCTCTCTCTCTCTCTGTGTGTGTGTGTGTGTGTCTATCTCTCTCTCTCTCTGTGTGTGTGTGTGTGTCACTCTGCCTTTCAAATAAATAAATCTTAAAGAAAAAGGAAAGTTCAGGAAAAGAGCTGTCTTTATTTGACTCTCAAATGTCTTCCTAAACTACTTTCTCTGGTTCCTATAACTTTTTTTTTTTGACAGGCAGAGTGGACAGTGAGAGAGAGAGACGGAGAGAAAGGTCTTCCTTTGCCGTTGGTTCACCCTCCAGTGGCTGCCACGGCCGGCCGGCGCACTGCGGCCATTGCGCTGCAGTCAGCGTACCGTGCTGATCCGAAGCCAAGAGCCAGGTGCTTCTCCTGGTCTCCCATGGGGTGCAGGGCCCAAGCACTTGGGCCATCCTCCACTGCACTCCCAGGCCAGAGCAGAGAGCTGGCCTGGAAGAGGGGCAACCAGCACAGAACCGGCGCCCCGACCGGGACTAGAACCCGGTGTGCCGGTGCTGCAAGGCGGAGGATTAGCCTATTGAGCCGCGGCGCTGGCCTCCTACAACTTCTTTTACACACACACACACACAGGGAAACAGAGAGATCATCCATCTGCTGGTTCTTTCCTCAAATGCTCATAACAGCTGGGGCTGGGCCCTGCCAAAGCCAGGATCCAGAAATTCCATCTGGATCTCCTGCATGGGAGGTGCATTAATAGGAAGCTGGATTGAAAGTGGGGCCGGCGCCGTGGCTCAACAGGCTAATCCTCCGCCTTGCGACGCCGGCACACTGGGTTCTAGTCCCAGTCGGGGCACCGGATTCTGTCCTGGTTGCCCCCCTTCAGGCTAGCTCTCTGCTATGGCCAGGGAGTGCAGTGGAGGATGGCCCAAGTGCTTGGGCCCTGCACCCCATGGGAGACCAGGAGAAGCACCTGGCTCCTGGCTTCGGATCAGCACGATGCACCGGTCGATGCGCCGGCTGCAGCGGTCATTGGAGGGTGAACCTACGGAAGGAAGACCTTTCTCTCTGTCTCCTCTCTCTCACTATCCACTCTGCCTGTCAAAAAAAAAAAAAAAAAAAAAAAAAAAAAAAAAAAAAGTGGGGTAGCCAGGGCTTGAACCGGATACTTCCATATGGGATGCCAAGCAGTGACTCAGTCTTCTGTGCTTTCATGTCTGTCCCCATAGCTTCTTAATTCACATCCACTCTTCTACCCATCCAACAAATGCTTATTCAGCATCTACTATGTACAAGGCATTATGCTAGGCACCAAGGGGAATTAAAAAATCAGTAAGCCGTAACCCCGACAGCATATCTTAAATAAGTCAAATGTATTCTTTCCAAAAAATAGATAAAATTTAAAAGTTGATCAATCTTGAGGGTAGAAGTGAATCATTGGATTAAAGTTTCTAGAAGGGGCAAGATGATGTCCATTTCTTTGTAAATGTTCTAGAAATCAATCCCCAAAAATAATTGGATTCTTCTCTTAGAGATTTCCAATAAAGAAGCAAAAACCACAGAGCTCTTCAGAGGATCGAGAAAAGAATGCCTTTCTTTAAGTTGACAAGCATATTGCTTCTCATCAAATATTTGAGACTAAGATGGAAGATTTAGTGACAGTGCATCAGTAATTTTACTCAAAATAGCCCAGAACCCTAAAATAGAATCAAAGAAATCCCAGTTTCTCAGAAAATATTGCCCAGCTTAGTACCTTGTTCTTAAACTACCAAATAAATACTTGGAACCCAAAGATAACAGCAGTTGCCCAGGGGGAGTTGACTCGAATCTGAAAACAAGGAACACGCAACACAAGCTGGGGAGAAAGACACACACTGGCCATGTGATGCAGAACACAAAGCAGATGATTCAACACACACTTCACAGGAGCATGAAGGGAAGGGTTAAGCATGCATGAGACCTTCACTTCCTAACAACGAGAAAGTCAAAGGCAGCAATCAGACTCGTTTGGGGCCAGTTCTTCATTTTCCTGGTGACTTTGGACAAAGCCCCTTAGCAACTCCAGGACTCTACTTCTCTATCAGTGGGTGAGAGTAGATAAAGTATCATAATTGGGAGGACTTAGTGATCACCTAAACTAGTCTTTTACATGACTCTGCCTTAAAGCATCCCCCAAATGCCTTTCTGCTTGACTACTTTTAGTGACAGGACACTCACTCCAGGCAACTGATGTCATTTTTCATGTATTCTAATTGTTAAAGTTCTTCCTTAATATTGAATGGCAGTGTGTACCCTATAGTGCTCCCCATCCTGGTGACCTCTGAGGTCATACAGGTGAGGTCTAATCCATAGGACTACTTCTTTTAAAAAGCTCTCTGGGATGAGTGTTTGGCACAGAGGTTAACACCGGCCTTGGGACACCCACAACCCATATCAGAGTGCCTAGGTTTGAAACCCAACTCCACTCCTGCTTTTAGCTTCTTGGGAGGCAGTGGTGATGATTCAACTGGTTGTGTCCCTGCCACCCAAATGCGAGACCTGGACCGAGCTCCAGCCTCCTGGCTTCTGCCTGGCCCTGGCTGTTGGGAGGGCATCAGGGGAGTGAACCAGAGGATGGGGGCATCTCTTGCTCTGCCTTTTAAATAAATAAATAAAATGAATGAATGAAAAGTAAAATATTAAAATAAAAATCTCCCAGCTTTCCTTGTTTTTCTCTTCTACAGGCACTAAATTGCCCTCCTCTCCTTCAGTTGCCCTCATCTGCCACATTAAAGGTCAAGGCTGTTCTGGACTTTGAATTTTTATGGGTGCAGAGTGGAGGTTCAGCACTCTGAGGCCTCAGGCAGTTTGGATTTGAATAACTGGTCTTGTCACTTAGTTGTGTGACCATGAGGAAGATATTTCCATCTCTATAGCCTGAATTCCTCTCTCTGAGGTCGTGAGACCACACATGTAAAATGTTTGGTGTAGTTCACTATAACCAGTAGTCAGTAATGCCCGAGAAGTGAGAATAAGAGTAAAAATTAAAATTGGCAGGACCGGGAGAATTCACCTCGTCCATTCCTGACTCCACAAACAAGGTTTGGTTACCCTGATAAGAAACTTTCCATTGTTCCATAGCAATTATCACGTTCACAGGAGTCCAAGAGGGCGGGACCTGTCTGTCATGTTGACTGCTGGGTCCTCAGTGCCCCCAACAGTGTGGGCTCTAAGGAGAGAATGGACCGACACTTTCAGGCCCTGGAAGAGGACAGTGGCAGATCTGTCAAGGTTGCACAGGGAGCTCGCGGGAGAATTGGACAGGACCCCGGGGTCCTCCTCGGCAGCCAGCACAAAACTGAATCGAGGCCCAGCCCTGACGTCTGGTGATTCCAAGGCCGGCATTCCCACCGAGTGGCCTAGGAGCCGACCCCTGTTTTCGGGGTGACGAGGCGGGGCGAGGAGACGGGCGGCTTCACGAGAAGGCACGGGTGGGTCCCGGGCGCGGCGCTAACTCCGCCCGCGCAAGCCTCGCGCTGGCTGCCGGCCAGGGCACCGCCGTAGGGCTACCGGCCGCGGCCGACTGGAGGAGAGGCGAACGGAAAACAACCCAGCTCCAGAACCAAAATCAACAAAGGCAGGAGGCCGGTCACCCCTTCACGGCGCGCGCTCACGCACGCAGCGGGGTGAGCACCGCGGTCCCGGGCGCGCGGGTGCCAGACTACGCAGTCCTCCGCGGGGCTGAGCGCCGAGGCACTTGGCGCGCTTGCGCGGTGAGTGCGCCCTGGCTGGGCAGGATGGGGCCGGGAGGGGTGCGGGGAGCAGCTGCTAAGCAGGTGGGAAAAGGGAGAAACGGGGGGCGGGAGGGGGGAGCGGGATGCGGCGACCTCCCGTGTGCAAGGCTGCTGCGTAGCTTTGTGTGTCGGTCACCTGAACCATGTGACTCAACCGAGTCATTTTACAGGTGGGAAACTGAGGCCCATGGAGGTGAGCTGAACTAGAACAAAATAATGATTGTTCTTTGTGTTTGTCTATCTCTGTCTGCTTCCAGGTAGGATTTGGGGAGGCTTTTTAATGAGAATCCGTACATTAAGACAATGGAAAAAATACAAGCAATTGTGAAGAAGCCTTGCCAAGGAAAATTGAAGGAAGAATAGGCAATCAAGGCCCAGGGAAGAAAGAATAAACCTGCCATCTGTAAGGTGAGATGACTTGGCTAAAGACTCTCAGAAAGGTACGGTGGGGTGCCAAAGCCAGGGCTGGAAGCCGGCAGCTCAGATCCTGTGGGCCAGAAGCTTGGAGGGGAAGGGAGAGGCTGGCAGCCTGCCCAGGCACTGGGTCTGAACCTTCTGGAGGTCACTGACCCGAGAGAAAGCTGAGTCCACTCTCCCAGAGAGGGGTGCACTAACAGCCTTTTCATAGTCTCAGGATTGACCAAGTGCCTGCTAGAAGGAATGACTGCAGGCGGGCACTTGGCCCTTTCAGAGCTGTTTCTTTGCTGCTTTTAAAGAGAGCAGCCGATGGAGGAGTAACTGCTGGCGTGCAGTGCCCTGACAGCCACAGGCTGCGTGATCCTAGACGTGCACTTCTACCTTGTTAAGGCCCAGTTTTCTTTGTAAGTTGGAGGTAAGAGTGTCTGTTTTATCCTCCAGGCTATTACTGTCAGACACCAGAATGACCGCAGGTCCAGGGCCTGGTACATAGTAGCAGGTGCTCAATAAAAGCCCCGCCGCCCATATCAAGGTGAATCACTGCTGTGCTACTTAGGAGCGAGTGATGATGACCTGAACGAAAATGGATTATATCCAAGATAAGAGAAAATGAAAATAATTTAAAATCCTATACATAAAAATCTGAAGTCAACCCTATTTTGACTTAACAAACACAGCACATGCATTCCTTGATGATCGTATCCTAATTAAGGGTGCAGTAAAGCCCAACACCCAATATTTGACCCAAGGTCAAATGTTGAAAGTAGATACTAATGGATGTCCTAACAAGAACTGTTAATGGATCCTCCCTCCCCTATTTCGAATGCAGCCAGCACCCAACTTGTTTGTTTCAAAACTAGAGGAAAGAGGACATAAGCTGGGACCAGGGCAACACCCAGTCTTGTCCAGCAATGGAAGCTCATGGAGTTTTTGCCAGGCTGCGGGAGTTGCTGGCAGCTGGCTCACGTCCCCCTTGAATCAGCAGATTACTGTGGCAAACAGTGCCTCGATTGATTCGGTTCAAGATCAAATAAATGGCTTTTTATTTAACTAATGAAGGGGGAGCGTGTCTTTGGGTACTGTAACAGAAGTAGAATGGCATTTATCAAGTTTGATTGTCCAAAGCCTATGGCGTGTTTATTGACAGTATTAAGAATTTTATGGATCCAAAATTGTGAGGCCAGGGCCTGGGCATACCCACTTATTTATAAAAATAATTGCTCTTAAAAATACTGTGTTGTCTCTTTTCTCTACCTTTTTAGTCTTGTAAATCGAGCCAGGGAAATGTGGCTAAAGGTAAACAGCTGCTATTTAATGTGGGTGAAGACACACCACCTGTCTGGTGGTTACATTCCTCTCCACATACGTTCCTCCAGGAGACATTGTGAGAGGCAGTGTGGTATGCCTGAGATGGCTCTTGCCCTCTTTCCACCCTGCTCCCAACCTTAACCTGGAGAAGTCCTTTATCTGCAAGCACTGTGACTTTGGCAAGTTCGTTCCCTTCCTGGCTTGGTGGCTTTTTTTTTCTTTCAAAGATTTATTTCTATTATTTGAAAGGCAGAGTTACACAGAGGGAAGGAGAGGCAGAGAAAGAGAGTAGAGAGGTCTTCCATCCGCTGGTTCACTCCTCAGTTGGCCACAACAGCCGAAGCCGTGCCAATCCGAAGCCAGGAGCTTCTTCCAGGTCTCCCACACGGGTGCAGAGGCCCAAGGAGTTGGGCCATCTTCTACTGCTTTCCCAGGCCATAGTAGAGAGCTGTATCTGAAGAGGAGCAGCTGGGACTCTAACCGGCGCCCATATGGGATGCTGGCACTGCAGGCGGCAGCTTTACCTGCTACGCCACAGCGCCAGTCCTTCCCTCTACCCCCTTTTTAAGAGTATTTGTTTTGAAAGAAAGAGAGAAGAAAAGATCTTCCATCTGATTCACTCCCCAAAGGGCTGTAACAGCTAGGGCTGGTCCAGGCCAAAGACAGGAGCCAGAAACCCTATCTGGATCTCCCATGTGGTTGCAGGTGCCCAAGCACTTGGGTTATCTTCTGCTGCCTTCCCAGGCACATCAGCAGGTAGCTGGATTGGAAGAGGAGCAGCCAGAACCGGAACTGGTGCTCTGATTTGGAATGCCTTCGATGCAAGTGATGACTTAATCCACTGGCCACAATACCAGGCCCTTGATGACCTGATTTTGTTTCACGGTAGTTTTTATAAAATCAAAAATTTTCTTTCCTAGCACTGGTGTTGTGGCACAGTAGGTTGAGCCACCGTCTGCAACACCAGCATCTCATATGAGTGCTGGTTCAAGTCCCAGCTGCTCCACTTCTGATCTAGTTCCCTGCTGGTGCACCTGGGAAGGCAGCGGAGGGTGGCTCAGATACTTGGATCCCTGCCACCCACATGGGAGACCTGAATGGAGTTCCAGGCTCCTGGGTTCAGCCTAGCCTAGCCCTGGCCATTGTGGCCATTTGGGAAGTGAAACAACAGGTCGAAGACCTCTCTCTCTGTAACATTATTTTTCAAATAAATAAATCTTTTTTTTTTTTAAACATGCTTTCTAATTTGACCTTCCGGTTCCAACTTCAGGGGCTCCACTGGACAATATGGAGCAAACAGGCTTGCTATTTCAGGCAAGGACTTCCTTATTCGAAGACAGCTGAGCACCCCCTCCATGTACTTTCCCTCCAGACTCACTCCCTCTATTCCTCAGTAGGGCAAGGTTAAAAGGAGAAATCCTGAAGAAATGATTTGCAGACTGCTTGCCTTAGAATCACCTAGGGGGTTGTTAAAATGCCTCACACCTGACCTACTGAATCAGAAACTTTTGGAGTGGAGGCAAGAATTTGCATGCTTAATAAGTACTCCTGGTGATTCTTATGTACCTCTGGTTACTTGTCTGCGCTCTAGGGAGTAGGATTAGTAGCAGAGACTACTGACTCATCTGTGTATGTTTCTGTATTGTTATATAGTTATATAATGAGCAAGAGCCTTTTCCTGATTTAAACAAAAATGTAAGTGATTTTCTAAAGGAGAAATATGAATGGCAAGTAAACACTTGAGAAAAAATTCTCAAAACCATTAAGCATCAGAGAAATGCACATTAAACTGACAGTGAAATAACACTTTGTACCCATTAGGATGGCTAAAATGAAAACTAACCACAGCAAGTGCTGACCAAGAGCTAGAGGAACTGGAATGCTTGTGTATATGACTTATAGGTAAAAATCACCAAAAGATTTAATAGATATCCTTAATAAAACAGAGTAGAGCCCAGAGGTTGACATTGCTCAAAACTCTTTGAATTTAGTAGTTTTATCACTTTTCGGTGTGTATTACTGTTCTGTCATCTCTCCTTGGCCCCAGCTTCCGTGTTTGTAAGGGTGTCGTCAGGTTGCTGGTCCAGATCTGCTACACTGTGCCTATCCTTTGATACACTGATGTAGCCAACTTTCAGTGACAGAATGAGGATAGTCTGGATTGACCTGTGATTTTTTAATTATTATTATTACCCAAACTGACTCCAAGTGATCTTTGCTTCCTTTTCCAAGGACTAACAAATCATTTATTTCAATTAAGTGACAGAAACCCAACACAGAATTCCTTGGGCCAAAGGGGATAGGGGAGTGAAAATGTATTAGCTCAAGCAAACAACAATAACAACAACAATACGACAAACAGTCCCAGAGGAATCTGTCTCCACCATGGTTGGATTGAATAGTGTCAGGATTTACTCCCTTTCCCAATCTTTATTTCTTATTTATTTATTTGAAAGTCAGAGTTACTGGGAGAGGTGGAGACAGAGAGAGAGATCTTCCATCCACTGGTTCATTTCCCAGATGGCCGCAACGGCCGGAGCTGCGCTGATCTGGAGCCAGGAGCTTCTTCCGGGTTTCCTACGTGGGTGCAGGGGCCCAAGGACTTGGGCCATCTTCTACTGCTTTCCAAGGCCATAGCAGAGAGCTGTATCAGAAGCGGAGCTGACCAAAAGATAGGTGGAACAGATTAGAGAGCCAAGAACCAGTGCCCATATTGTTGTACCTGAGTGAGTGCAAACAAGGGAGCTCCACACATTGATAAAATTAGATGGTCCTTTATTGCCGGCGGTGGAGAGTGGGCTCATGCCCTAAAGAACTCTTGACCCTGAAGCCCAAAGCAACAAGGTTTATAAAGGCAAAAACCACAAAATCGGGAGGGGAATACATGGTTGCTAGGATCGGGGGGAATACATGGTTACTGGGGTCAAGCTGACCTAAAACCTATGCGAAACTAGTATCAATTATAATCTTGACAATACCAGTTACAGTCTTAACAATTTTAATTATAATCTTGACATTAATGCAGGTATTGGTTTTAATCATATGTAGGACATAGACAAATTATATTTTTATCATTAACCCAGGTGTAGCCTATCCACTTCCAAGCTTGAGCGATCATGCTGGGGGTTTCTATGCTCTGCCAAGTGTGATGTAGTGGACTGCTATTGTTTAACTGTTTTAGATCATAGTTTCAGACCAGAGTCTCACGGTGTGGGGGGGCACCTTCCCAGAATGGAGTTTCAGGTTCTCCAAAATGCGGTCCCTACTGTCAAGGTGCTACTTCAATATGGAACGCCGGCGCTTCATGCCAGGGCGTTAACCTGCTGCGCCGCTGTGCCACAGCGCTGCCCCCCCACCATCTCTATTTCTGATTTCTGTGGTATTAGCAGCATTCTGAGGCAGATTCTGTTATGTACTTCTTGTATGTAGTATTATCATGATGAGCTTTTCTTGCCATTTGCTTGAATATTATTGGAGGCATCTAGATCAGGAAAGGGTCCTTAGACAAGTTCTTTATCCATCCAGTCAGCAGTAATGCTGCCTGTTCAAATTTAACCATAGTAGTAACAAAACAGAGCAGGTACTTTTAAGGAGTTTGCCATGTACCAGGCACTCTTTTAAGCATTTTTACGTGGATTATCTTATGAAGTCTTATAACAACCCTGTAAGGAAGGGTGTATAAGTATCCAAGATAAACCAGCCAATTGATTGCAGAATCAGGTTTTTCTGGCTCCAAGACCTGGGCTCCCTAGCTGTCACAGTGTCTCCTAATCTTTCTTTAAGACTAAGAAAAGGAAAGCAAAACCATCAAGTGGCGTGCCTAGCCCTTAAGTGTTCTGAACATGAATCGTGGTGGTGTTACTTGGTAGTGGCAATGCAGGCAGGACTTGGAGGTGATCCTTAGAATGTTAATCCCAAGCCTCTCTGGATTTTAGACATCTGGGAGTTCTTTGTAGAGGATCCTGTCTCCTCACTATTGTATATACTTTTATAAGCCAGCTTGTTAGCCAGGGTCTCTAGGTGGCTTCTTTTGTTTTCTCTACTGTTTTTTTGGTTTTTTTTTAAGATTTACTTTTTTATTTGAAGGGCAGAGTTAGAGAGGGAGAGATTGAGAGAGACCCTCTAGTCACTGGCACTCCCCAAACTGCTGCAACAGCCAGAGCCAGGCCAGATAGAAACCAGGGGACAGGAACCTCCTCTAGGTTTCCCTCATGGGTGCAGGAGCCCAAGTACCTGGGCCATCCTTCATCACCCTCCCACACACATCAGCAGGGAGCCAGGTCAGAAGTGGAGCGACCTGGAATCCAACAGGTGCCTACCTGGGATGCTGGCACTACAGGTGCCCACCTGGGATGCTGGCGTTGCAGGTGGTGGCTTAACACACTATGCTACAGCATCAGCTCCACCTCTCTTGTCTTTATAGGTGTTCTTCCACCCCCACTGTCCTTCAGCAGGGTCTTTTGCTATTATAATTCCTGATCTTCACCTTTGACAGCTTTCCACAGACCATTCTTAGAGTCTCAGAACAGAGGTCTTCCTTCCTTTTTTTTTTTTTCTTTTTTCTTCTTTTTCTTTATTCTAGAAATGTTTAAATTGGCCTCCCTGTAAGCCTGGGGCAGGCTGCCATGGATGCTGTTCTAGCTCTGCTGTGCCATTTTGTTTTCCACAAGAGCTTCAAGATGATGGTTTTATTTCCCCCAAGGGTCTCCATGGGTCCACTTTTCCATTCATTTTGTCTAATTGGTCAAAATTATGTTCTAAGCATCCCTTCCCTGTTGCTTCTTTTGTCTTGCAAGGGATGACTAATCAGGATGTCCAGAGTGTTTTAGTTTGGTTAGCTCCTGTGTTTTTTGTTTTTTTTTTTTTTTTGGACAGGCAGAGTGGATAGTGAGAGAGAGAGACAGAAAGAAAGGTCTTCCTTTTGCCGTTGGTTCATCCTCCAATGGCTGCTGCGGCCGGTGCATCTCACTGATCCGAAGCCAGGAGCCAGGTGCTTCTCCTGGTCTCCCATGCGGGTGCAGGGCCCAAGGACTTGAGCCATCCTCCACTGCCTTCCCGGGCCATAGCAGAGAGCTGGCCTGGAAGAGGGGCAACCGGGATAGAATCCGGCGCCCCGACCGGGACTAGAACCCGGTGTGCCGGCCGCCGCAAGGCGGAGGATTAGCCTGTTAAGCCACGGCGCCGGCCAGCTCCTATGTTTTTAGTGGAGTGAGACTTGGAGCAAATAACAGAGGATTTTAAATATTCAATCCTTATTGTAGAGCCATTTTCCTTGTTCTTTGGCATGTTGTGGCTGTTCCAAATACTGGTTGAATAATTATGTGAGTGCCCAAATCCCTATGTGCCAGTGTAGACAGAAGAGAAGAAGCGAGTTAGCTCACTTTTATCTGGTGCTAAAGTTAGAGGCAACAGATTACTGAAAAAACATTAATTGTAGGGCATTTAAAAATTATTTTTTGCACAAAAGCTATGTGCCATGTTGATTTTAGCTATTGATTGCCTATCGCAAGACATAATGTAGATTTCAGGACTGAGCATGAACTGGACTGTGAAGATTCTTTTTCCAGGGTTGGCCTGGCACCTGATTACCTTAAGCAAGCCACATTCCTCAAGCGTGTTCTCTGAGACAAGCCTCCTTATCAGGCTAACCCAGGAAATGGAACAAGGGCACTCAGCTGGCTCTCCTAGGCTTTCAGCTACATTTGACCTTAGAGTGTCATATAGATAGTGGATAACTGAAATTGTATCATATGTGGTTTTTAAATTTGTATTATCAAAATAATTATCGAGCAACATGAAGTTACAAGACTAGTACAGGAAACCCCATGTACCCTTTATGCTGTTTTCTCCAATGCCACATCTTACTTAAAATACACACACACACACACAAACACACAATATCAAAACCAGGAAATGGGCATTGGTGTGATATGGGCATATGATTGTTCTGTATGATTTTATCTCATATAGATTTGTATAACCACCATCACCATTAGGATCCCAAACTGTTCTGTCGTCACAACACTCTTCTTGGTGCTCTTCCTTTATTGTCACATGTACCTGCTCCCCAACCCACTCCTAACCTGGCAGCCACCAATCTGTTCTCAAGCTCTGTAATTTTGTTTGTAATTAAATAGAACACATAGGGGGCTGGCGCCATGGCTCACTTGGTTAATCCTCCGCCTGCGGCGCCGGTGTCCCATATGGGCGCCAGGTTCTAGTCCCGGTTGCTCCTCTTCCAGTCCAGCTCTCTGCTGTGGCCTGGGAGGGCAGTGGAGGATGGCCCAAGTGGTTGGGCCCCTGCACCTGCATGGGAGACCAGGAAGAAGCACCTGGCTTCTGGCTTCAGATCAGCACAGCACCGGCTGTAGCGGCCATTTGGGGGGTGAACCAACAGAAGGAAGACCTTTCTCTCTGTCTCTCTCTCTCACTGTCTGTAACTCTACCTGTCAAATAAAAAAAAAAAAAAGAACACATAGTATGTAGCTTTCTGAGTTTGGGCCATTTTTTTCCCCTTGAGGCATCATTCCTTGCAGAACCTCCAAGCTGTTGCTATGTATCAATAGCTCGTACCTTTTTTATTTCTGAGTATTCAGTGGTGTGGATGAACCACAGTTTGTTTAATCTTTCATCTATTAAAGGACATTTTAGTTTTCAGGTTTTAAATATTACAAATAAAGCTACTATGAATACTTGTGTGTGGGTTTTTGGGTGGGTCTATGTTTAGTTTCTTTGGGTTACAGGCCAAAGGGTATGATTCTTTAGTTGTATGGTAAATGGATGTTCCATTAAAAAATGTTTATTTGTTTTCATTTTATTTGAAAGGCAGAGATAGGTCTTCCATCTGCTAGTTCACTCCCCAAATGCCTACCAGAGCCAGGGCTGGTCGAGGCTAAAGCCAGGAGACTGGAACTCCATCTGAGGTTACCACATGGGTGGTAGGAACCCAAGTACTTGAGCCATCACCTGCAGCCTCCCCTGGGGCACATTAGCAGGAAGCTGGAATCAGAGGCAGAGTATTCAGGATTTGAATCAGACACTCTGATATGGGATGCCAGCATCTCAGGCAGCAACTTAATGCTGTGCCATGTGCCCAGCCCTGGGTGTTTAATTTTTAGAGAAACTGACAAACTATTTTCCAGAGTGGCTGTAGCATTTTAAACCCCAGCAGTAGTGTCTGAGGAATCTAGTTTCTCTAGCTTTTGGTATTATGGTTTTTTTTTTTTTTTTTTTTTTTACAGGCAGAGTGGATAGTGAGAGAGAGAGAGAGAGAGAGAGAAAGGTCTTCCTTTTTGCCATTGGTTCACCCTCCAATGGCCGCTGCGGCCAGTGCATCGCGCTGATCCGAAGTCAGGAGCCAGGTGCTTCTCCTGGTCTCCCATGGGGTGCAGGGCCCAAGCACTTGGGCCATCCTCCGCTGCCTTCCTGGGTCATAGCAGAGAGCTGGCCTGGAAGAGGGGCAACCGGGATAGAATCCGGCGCCCCGACTGGGACTAGAACCCGGTGTGCCAGCACCGCAAGGCGGAGGATTAGCCTGTTAAGCCACGGCGCCGGCCTGGTATTATGTATTTTTTGGTAGCAACTTTATTGAGATGCCATTCAGATCATATAATTTGCCCATTTAAAGTGTATACATCAGTGGTTTTTAGTATACTCACAGACTTCTGCGGACATCACCACAATAAATATAGAACATTTTCAGGAACCCCAGAAGAAACCTTATGCCCTCTGTCCCATTCTCCAAATGCCCACCCCTCAGCCTGAGGCAACCGCTAACCACTTTCCATCTTTATAGATTTGTCTATTCTGGATATTTGTGTCAGTGCACTCATAGTCAGAAAGTACATGGTCCTTGTGACTGCCTTCTCTCACTTAACACGACGCTTTCAAGGTTCTTTCATGTTGTAGCATGTCAGCGTTCATTCCTTTTTATTGCTGAATAATGTATTTTTGAAGAAATAAAAGTGTGTTTCTTTCCTGTAAAAGTACAAATTACACAGACTATAAACTAAGGGATTATAAAATGCTGCTAGAGAGTTTTGGCCAGGCCTGCTTAGAGGTCTAGATTATAATTAACCTGAGGCCAAATTAATGCTTTTTAAAGGATTTTTTTGGCAGTTCTTTTTAAAGTATTACTTACGCTTTCTGTTTACTTAGCAACAGTTCTGAGTCGTGGGACCTGAATAGCTCTACTGGGATTTTGAATGGGATCTTTTTAGAGAAGCTGTGTACAAGGTAGTGAATGTTGGCGATCCTGGCCAGGGACAGATGAGCAGACCAGGGCAGTGTTCAGGAGCTGGGACAGAGGCGTGCATCAGATGGGATCCATTCCAGTGTCTCTCTGGGCCCCTTGCCCTCTAAACAACCTTTCTGGCATCACTCAGTTTAAATACAAGTACCATGGATCAGGGCTTATGGTCCAAGACAGAAACTTTAGCTACCACTAATATATCCATGAGAGCTCTTTATTTAGAAAATAGGTATTACTTGTCAGTGTCGTGCAATGCAGGGGAGGATATGACTAGGTGTTCCTCTTGCCTCCACGAGCTTGGTGTCTAGCCAAGAAGATGAACCTTGTCGTAAACAACCCAAGTACAAAGTTGAATGGGATGCATGCCACTTTAAATATGTTTTAAAGATTTTTTTTTTCATTTGAATAGCAGAGTTACAGAGAGGCAGAGGCACAGAGAGGTTTCTTCCATCTACTGGTTCACCCCTCAGATGGCTGCAACCACCAGAGCTGTGCTGATCTGAAGCCAAGAGCCAGGAACCTCCTCCGGGTCCCCCACGTGGGTGCAGGGGCCCAAGGACTTGGGCCATCTTCTACTGCTTTCCAAAGCCATAGCAGAGAGGTGGATCAGAAGGGGAACAGCTGGGACTCGAACCAGCGCCCATATGGGATGCCGGCACTGCATGCAGAGGCTTTACCCACTACGCCACAGCACTGGCCCTGTCACTTTAAATATTATGAGGCATTATGAGCATATATCAAAGAATGATACAACAGATACCCATATCTTTACCTCCTAGCTTTTTTTTTATATAACATTTTTGCCATTTTTGATTCAGATTTTCTTGAACTAAAACAACATCTCAAATACTCAGCAATAAAAAGGAAGGGACTGGCCGGCGCCATGGCTTAACAGGCTAATCCTCCGCCTTGCGGCGGCCGGCACACCAGGTTCTAGTCCCAGTTGGGGCGCCGGATTCTATCCCGGTTGCCCCTCTTTCAGGCCAGCTCTCTGCTATGGCCCGGGAAGGCAGTGGAGGATGGCCCAAGTGCTTGGGCCCTGCACCCGCATGGGAGACCAGGAGAAGCACCTGGCTCCTAGCTTCGGATCAGCGAGATGCGCCAGCCACAGCAGCCATTGGAGGGTGAACCAATGGCAAAAAGGAAGACCTTTCTCTCTGTCTCTCTCTCTCTCACTATCCACTCTGCCTGTCAAAAAAAAAAAAAAAAAAAAAAAAAAAAAGGAAGGGACTGTTGAGGCACCCAGCCCCATAAATCTCCAGGGAATTATGTTGCTTGAATAAGGCCAGTCCTAAAAGGCAACACACTGTATGATTCTACTGACATGACATTCTTAAAAAGATGTGACTATAAAAATAGAGAACACGGGATGGCACAGTGGTTTAATCCTCCAACTGTGGTGTTGGCATCCCATTTGGGTGCCAGTTCTAGTCCTGGCTGCTCTTTGTTATGGCCTGGGGAAGCAGTAGAAGGTGGCCCAGTGCTTTGGCTCCTGCACCCGCATGGGAGATTCAGAAGAAGATCCTGGCTCCTGGCTTCGGATCTGCTCAGCTCCTGCCACTGTAGCCATTTGGGGAGGGACCCAGCAGATAGAAAACCTTTCTCTCTGTCTCTCTCTCTGTTTCTCTCTCTTATTGTCTGCATTTCTGCCTCTCAAATAAATAAATAAAATCTCAAAAAAATAAAAAAGTAAAAATAGAGAATAGATTTATGTGTTACTAGGCTGATGGTATGGAAGCTGGAGCCAAGAGGGTAAAAAGGCACAATGAGGGGTAATTGTATGGAAATGTTCTGCACTTGCCTGTATCCATGGCAGTGTACAAGCTGTTGCTATTATACTACTTGTGCTTTTGTAGTGTAGTTTTGCAAGTGTTACCGCAGGGAAAACTGGGATGAATGTATGGAAATTCTATGTATATTTCTTCTATTTTTAAAAAGTCTTTATTTATTTATTTTCAATTTATTTGAAAGGCAGAGGGAAAGAAACACAGAGATAATCCATCTGGGATTCATTCCCCAAATGCTTGTCAAAGCCAGGGCTGGGCCAGGCTGATTCCAGGAGCCAAGAACTCAGTCCTGGTCTCCCACATAGGTGGCAGGGACCCAAGCACTTGAACCATCCATCATCTTCTGCCTCCCAGGGTATGCACCAGCAGGAAGCTGGAATGGAAGCAGAGTAGCCTGGAGTTGAACCAAGCACTTCAGTGTGGGATGCAGGCCTCATAAGCAATGTCCCAACTGCTTTGCGAACTACCTGTCCTTGTGTATTTCGTATCAATGCATGTGAGTCTATAATTATCTTAAAATTAAAGTAAAGGGGCCAGCGCTGTGGCCTAGTGAGAAAAGCCACTGCCTGCAGTGCTGGCATGCCATATGGATGCTGGTTTTAGTCCTGGCTGCTCCACTTCCGATCCATCTCTCTGCTGTAGTCTGGGAAAGCAATGGAAGATGGCCCAAGTCCTTGGGCCCCTGCACCCACGTGGGAGACCCAGAAGAAGCTCCTGGTTCCTGGATTTGGATTGGCACAGTTCTGGCTGATGTGGCCATCTGGGGAGTGAACCAGCAGATGGAAGACCTCTCTCTCTGCTTTTGCTTCCCTGCAACTCTGCCTTTCAATAAATAAACTATTTTTTTAAAAGAAAAGCTTAGGCTGGCGTCGCGGCTCAATAGGCTAATCCTCCACCTGCGGCACTGGCACACCAGGTTCTAGTCCCGGTCGGGGCGCCGGATTCTGTCCCGGTTGCTTCTCTTCCAGTCCAGCTCTCTGCTGTTCCCCGGGAGTACAGTGGAGGATGGCCCAAGTGCTTGGGCCCTGCACCCGCATGGGAGACCAGGAGAGGCACCTGGCTCCTGACTTCGGATCAGCGCGGTGCACTGGCCGCAGCGGCCATTGGAGGGTGAACCAAGAGAAAAGGAAGACCTTTCTCTCTGTCTCTCTCTCTCACTGTCCACTCTGTCAAAAAATTAAAAAAAAAAAAGAAATAGAAAAGCTTAAGTAAAAAAAGTCTCAAGTTCCACCAAGCTGCCTTTGTTTCTCTCCTCAGTTCCATTCCCATGCTTCCCTTCCCATGGGTTACTGCTATCCTGAATTTATTGCTTATTTCTGTGAAATTGTTAATGCCTGAGCCACATTTATATGCATCCCCAAACAATATCCAGTGTTGTTTTACATATTTTAAACTTTAAAAAATAGTCTTGTACTCTACATATTCTTCTGGGACTTTTGTTTTTCTTTACAGTGTTTGTGGGGTACCCATATTGATATGTGAATGTATGGTTTATTCACTTCCACTGTTCAGAATCCCATTGGTGCTACAACTGTATGACTATGTGACAAGTTATTTACCCACTCTTCTGTTTAGACTGTTTCCAATGTTCTATTACTGACAGTGCTATTATGAATACTCTTGTGTCTAGGGAGAAATTTCTTGAAGACAGGATATAGAACTGCTTGGCTTGGTAGTATGTACATTTTTAACTTTTCTAGGTATTGCCAGATTGCTCTTTACCATGGTTGCAATGACATGCATCCCATGTTAGTATATGAGACTTCTCACTGTTCTTTCATCTACACATTCATGGATACTTCGTGTTTGTGAATATGATGGGCCAACTTGCTATCTCTGGGGATCTGAAGTATTTGTATTTAACTTGCTACTAGTGAACTGATGACCTTTTCATTTGTGGTTACCTATTCATATCTGGATTAGCCTGGGTGTCATTGAAAATAACACAAATCACCGTATTTTAAGAAGATAGAGATTTAAGTATTAGGTACTCAGCAAACATTTGGGGGCTGGAAGAAACAGGCTGTGAGCTCCAGAAGTGAGCTCCAAACAATTAAAGAACCTATTCCCCGCAGCAACAGCCAGGAAGCTAGAGATTTGGGAAGCACTGTCCCAGATTCAGCACTGTTAGCCACCACCCACTACGTTGCCAGAATTGTTGACTTCAGTACAATGCAGCAGCTGCCCTATTGAATGGATCCCTCAAGCACTGCCTTTCTTCCTGATTAACTGAGTTCTAAATTCCGGGTTCACCCACCAGGCTGTCTGGTGGGGCTGAAAACATACATCCGAGAATCTCAGCTGCCAGAAGTTAGGGAAGCTGCTGTTCAGTTCAGTGTAACAGCAAGATCCTGTAGAGGGAGGTTGGTACTGATGCTTAGTGAAACAAAATACTGTATATAAACAATGCTCTTTGTGTATTTTTGTATTAGATTGCTTTTTTTTTCCTCCTAGAGATCTTTCTACTTTATATGAAAGGCAGAGTTACAGAGAGGCAGAGTAAGAGGGAGTGAGAGAAAGAGAGAGAGGGAGAGGTCTTCATCCACTGGTTTACTCCCCAATTGGCCAAAATGGCCGGAGCTGTGCCAATCCGAAGCCAGGAGCCAGGAGCTTCTTTCAGGTCTCCCATGCAGGTGCAGGGGCCCAAGGTCTTGGGCCATCTTCCACTGCTTTCCCAGGCCCTAGTAGAGAGTTGAATCAGAAGTGGAGCAGCCGAGTCTTGAACAGGTGCCCATATGGGATGCTGGCACTGCAGGCGGCAGCTTTACCCACTAAGCCACAGTGCTGGCCCCTAGATTGCTTTGTTTTAATGATTCATAGAAGTTCTATGTATAGTCTGAATATTAAAGTTCTGAAGATTGCGTTCATTTCAAATACGTTCTCCTGGTCTGAGGCCTACCCTTTCCTGTTGATTGATAAGTAGAACGTTTCAATATTATTGCAGTCAGATTTTTCAGTCTTTTGTGGTTTGTACCTTGTGAGTTTTGTTGAAGAAATCCTTTCCATCTGGAGAACATAAAAATATTTTCCTGTGTTTTCTTCTAAAAATATTTAGTTTCACATTGAAAATGAGTTTTTAACCCATCTGGAGTTTATTTTGGGTGTGATGTGGGATTGCATTTATTTATTTTTCAATGAGGGAAGCCAATTATGCTATTATCCCACGTGGACCATCCTCTCACCAGTAAATTACAAGGACACTTCTTTCATATAACAAATTTTCATATTTACTGTGGTCTGTTTCTTGGCTCTCTAATCTGTTCCACCTATCTTTTGGTCAGCTCCTGTGTCAATACCACATTACTTGATTACTATGGCTTTTGAGCAAGGCTTTATAACTGGTAGGACAAGTCTTTCTACCTTGCTCTTTAGAATTCCCTTGGGATATATACTGTTCCATCTTTGTTTTAGAGTCATTTTATTGTGTTCCATTTTTTAGAACCCTTTTGGAAGCTGTCTTGGAATTGTACTGAATCAGTCTGGGAGAAATTTTCATTTTTATCTTACAGGATCTTCCTATACATTATCATGGATCCTGGCTTCAAGTGGGCCCAGCTCCGGCCGTTGCTGCCATTTGGGGAGTGAACCAGTGGATGGAAGAACTTTCTCTCTGTCTCTCCCTCTCTCTGTAACTCTACCTCTCAAATAAATAAATAATCTTAAAAAAAAAGGATGTCCTAGGGCCAGCACTGTGGTGCAGCAGGTTGAGCCGCCACCTGGGTCACTGGCATCCTATATCAGAGTGCCAATTGGAGTCCTGGCTGCTCTGCTTCTGATCCAGCTGCCTGCCAATGTGCCTGGGAAAACAGAGGGGAAGATAGACCAAGTGCTTGGGCCCCTGCTACCCAAGTGGAAGACCTGGATGGAGTTCCAGTCTCCTGACTTCAGCCTGGCCCAGGCCCGGGGAATTGCAGTGATTCGGGGAGTAAGCCAGCAGATAGGAGGTAGTCTCTCTCTCTCTCTCTCTCTCTCTCTCTCTCTGTCACTATGCCTTTCAAATTAACAAAGAAAAGAAAGAAATGGAATCCACCTTGGGTCTTCAGGTCTTCAGTCTGAAGCCTTCTTTGTCACCCAACACTATGAGTTTGTTGTGCTTGTCTTGGATGATGGGGGTGTCGGCCATAACTCCTCATGACGGGCAGGGGAGGGATCACTCCCCTCACCCATTGTTGGGACTTTTCGGAGCAGGCTTTTTTCCTCACCTAGGACCCAAGCCAAGACGGAAGAAGTGGTTCTGTCATCTTCTTGACACATTCACTGAAAGCCTTTAGGGTCTCCTTTATGAGGGAGCTTGCCTCCTGTTCCTGCCTGGCGCAAGTCCCCAGGAAACAGAGATGGGCGCAGCCCCTGGGCCACTTCCCTTGGGCCACAGCTGCATCAGCTCAGCCGCTCCCTGCTCTGCTTCAGTTCCCTCTGGCTGGGGGCTCTGTGATTTCCTATACTCCCGTGGGTGCTGTGCCTCACAGTGGAAAGGCAGTGTGTTCTAGCTGAGCTAGCATTTCTGAGTGTTCTTTTTCAGGCCATCTGGTCCACAGTATTGCCCTTTCTGTTCCTTATGTTTAGAGATGAAGTGCTGTGGGAATTTCAGAGAAGAAGAGTCTACTTGCGGGGCAGGAGGACCAGGGCTGGCATTAGAGAAGGCGAATGTTGGAGCACAGAGACACGGGAGGGGCCAGCAGGTGTGGGAGCACAGAGCCAGGAAATGGCCCTTCAAGTGGGGAGAAAAGCCTGCACTCTCTTTGCTGCAGAGAACCAGGTTGAAGCCAGACCATGGAGTGGCAGGGAGTGATTTAAAGTGTCCCAGCCACAAACGCCATGGTCACAAGCTTTGTTTCACGGGGTTTCATCTGGAAGCATGTTGTAGCTGAATGGGGGTGGGTGGCAGCACCAGAGAGGAGTTTGGGTTTGAAGGGGTGACCCTGGGGGCTGTGGAAATAGCCCAGATGATAGTTCATAGGGCCTGATAGGGTAGTGGCTTGTGGGGAGAGGAGGGAGCCTGTGGGAGAGAAAGGACAAGAGACACTCAGCTGAACCAGATAAAGAAATCTAGGTCACATGCTGGGGAAGAAATAGAAGAAAAGCCAAGCAAGCACATTGCCTGAATCTTGAGAACTGGTTTTAAATATCAATAATCATCTGAGCTGTTTTTTTGCCTTTTAATATTGTCCAAATATGGCCCACAAATGCTCGCAGTTCATCTTGACTCTTTGCAGCTAATGATGTTTTTAGGTCTCTTGATGAATTGCTCAGTAGAAGTGACTTGGATGATTTTTCTCTTCTCAGAACCTGCAGACATGGCTGATCCTGGGGCAGACGAGCCGTCCTCCAGGTCAGGGAGTCCAGCGGGTGAAGGTCAGGATTCTGAGGACAGATCCTTGCTCCACCAGAGACTGGCCATCAGGGAGCTCATTGACACCGAGGTCTCCTACTTACACATGCTCCGACTCTGCTCCTCTGACATCAGGAGCCGCCTCCAGCAGGTAGTTGGATGGGGCCTCACACAGCTGTCTTTACTGGGGGCCAAGGTGGGACACAGTTCCTCGACCTCATGTGCTTTCCTGGGGCAGGCTGGATGGAAAGGAAGCATGCTGAGTGTGAGGTTGCACAGACCTGGACATAAGTCCCGGTACAAGCATTTTTTGGCCATGCCACCTTGAGCAAGGTCTTGAATAGCTCAGTGTCTTAGTGTATTCAACTGTGAAATGGGAGAGAAATAATCTCTTTGAAAGTTAAATGAGCTAACAAGAAAGCCCTTTCTGTTTAGAACAGATTGCTCACATTGATCTGCATTCTCATTGTCATATATGTGGGGTGATGACATGGACAGATGATTACTGTGATGGGTTTCTATTACAATATTCATTAAAAACATTTTTAAACATTTATTTATTTGAGAGGCAGAGAGAGAGAGAGAGAGAGAGAGAGAGGTCTTCCATCCTCTGGGTCATTCCCCAAATGACCCCAACAGCCTGAACTGCACCGATCCAAAGCCTAGAGCCAGGAACTTCTTCTGGGACTCCCATGAGGGTGCAGGGATCCTTGGGCCATACTCTGCTGCTTTCCCAGGCCATAGCAGAGAGCTGGATTGGAAGTGGAGCAGACAGGACTTGAACTGGTGCCCATACAGTATGCCAGCGCTGCAGGCAGTGGCTTTAACCACTATGCCACAGAACTGGCCCCTAAAAACATTTTTAATAAAAATTTATTTGAGGGAGAGAGAAAGGGAGTGAGAGAAAGAGTGCTCCTTTCTGCTGACTCACTCCCAAATGGACACAATGGCTGGGGCCAGCTGGGCTGGGCCAGGCTCAAGCTGTGAACCAGTAACTCAATCCAGGTCTTCCACATGAGTCCAGGGAACCCAAGTACTTGAACTATAACCAGGGTCTGCATTAGCAGGAAATTGGAGCTGGGAACCTGAGGTGGGTATTGAATCCAGATACTCCTGTGTGGGATGTGGACCTTTTCTTCTTCTTGTTCTTCTTTTTTTTTTTTTCTTAAGATTTATTTATTTGAAACACACACATACACACACAAAGAAAGAGAGAGAAAAAGGGAGAAAGAGAGAGATAGAGAGAGAGAGAGAGATCCCCCATCAGCCAGTTCACTTCCCCTATGGTTGCAATGGCCAGAGCTGGGGAAGGCCAAATCTAGGGACCAGGTGCTTCTTCCAGGTCTCCCACATGGGTGCAGGGGCCCAAGCACTTGGGTTATCTTCTACTGCTTTCCCGGGCACATTAGCAGGGAGCCGGATAGGACATGGAGCAGCCAGGACTGGAACCTCTGCCCATATGGAATGCCAGTGGTGCAGGCAGTGGCTTTACTCACTATGCCACAACACCAGCCCTAAATGTGAGCTTCTTAACTGACAACTTAATCACTAGGTCAGATGGCTTCTCTGTGTTCATTCTTACATCCTTGTTTTTCTTTATTTCAGAAATAATACATGCTTTTGCTATATGAGGCTGGTTTTTTTTTTTTTTTTTTTTTTTTTGGTGCAGCAGGTTAAGCTGCTTCCTGAGATGCCTGCATTCCACATCAGAGTATCTGAGATCAAATTCCACCTCTGCTTCTTATCCAACTTCCTACTAATGTGCCCAGGAAGGCAGCCATTGATGGCTCAAGTACTTGGTCCCTGCCACCCACAGAGGAGATCGAGATGGAGTTCCTGGCTCCTGCCTTGGAAGTGGTCTAGCCCAGCCCCAGGTATTGCAGGCATTTGGGGAGTGAACCAGTAGATGATATTCTCTCCTCTCTCTCTCTGTCTCTTTCGCTGCCTTTCAAATGAATAAACTTTTAAAAAAGAAATGATATAGGCTCTCACTACAAAATTTCAAGTCTGTGAGCTCCTTCTTTCATCCCAGTCTTGGTGCATAAATAATGGATTTTCAATTAGTACTTCTTGGATGAAATACCAAAGTAGAGAGTATAGAAGGTGAAGGACTTCTCTGAGTTTACCTCTAGAAATTGAGATTTTTTTTCTGTATAGGAATTAAGCAAGCAAATATATATTGGTAGCTATTTTATGGAAAATAGAAAGTCTAGATACTTCTCTGCAGGGAGCGTTCCCACTCAATTGTGCACTAAGTGCATCCTCCACACCTGTGTGTGTGTGTGTGTACACATCCTGCTTTTACCAGGGACTGCCTGGTTAATCAGCCTGGAGTTCAGGATGCACCTGGAGGTAATTAACAGTGGTAAGCACTGAGTGTGTCAGAGCTGGAAAGGAGCCTAGATTCCCACATTCAAATGGCAACCAAGGAGGCTGAGGGCAGAAAAATGACAGCTGGCAGCACCCCTAGGGTAAAGCCCCAGTTTAGTTTCCCTTCCTCACGGAGGGCTCCATCTCTTCCTCTCTTTTTATAGAGTGCTGTTCGTGTTCAATTAATAACATTTCTACATCACTGCAAACATTCACTGGGCCAGCAAGTCATCCTGAGAGTGCTGGGACCAGAACGTTCCAGACTGCACTCCAAAGCCTGCAGGTGCAGTTGCTGAACTGAACGCCCAGCCCCCTCCCATGGCCTCTTTGTCCCTTCTAGCTGCCGCAGGGAGACCTGGATGTCCTGTTCTCAAACATGGATGATATCATCAAGGTGAACGACAAATTTCTTCATGATCTGCAGGAGACGGCTTCTGAGGAAGAAGAGCAAGTGCGCCTAATTGGTAAGCAAAAGACCAGGGTGTTGTCAGCCTGAGATGCCTGTGGAATTGTCCTCAGCATGTGATCGGTGCTGAAATGTCCCCAGTGTCCCTGGGACATGCATCTCAGTGGTGCATCTGCCTTAGGGATCCCTAGAACACAACCCATCTGAGCCAGCAGGGCCCTGGAATAATACCGAGTTCAATCTGCGACTGCGGCCCAGGGACCGGGAAGGACAACCTCACGGTCCCATGATTGGTAGTGGCATAGCTGGCGTCCAGGTCCCTTTCGTGTTCATTCACTCCATGGTGCCTTACTGAGCACCTGCAGTTGTTTGTATAGTCACTGCTATGTGCTATGGTCACAGCACCATGAGAGAGGCAAGATAAACTGATAGAGAATTTTGGGTAGAAGCTGTCATTTGAAGAAAACAAAAACAATTATAGTAACTTCTAGGTGTGAAGGATTGCCTCCTGAGCAGAGAACATTTGCGCTGAGATCTGAATGTTAGGAAGGAGCCAACCATGAGGAAATCTGGAGGGAGAGGAGAGAGAATAGCCATGCAAAGGACCTGAGGCAGGGATAAGCTTGGTGTGGTTGAGCGGCAGACAGAACGTCGATGTGGCTGCACGGGGATTAGCGGGCTGAGATTGCTGGGGGTAAGACAGCCAGGCAGCAGGGACCATATCCTGCAGAGCTCTGTAGGCCAAGTGTAAGGAGAAGCTACGGGACCATGTTGAGCAGGGAAGTGACATGGCTCCATCTGTGGTTTGCAGGGATCTCTTGGTTTTTGTGGACAGTGGATTCTGAGGGGGGTGGGGGTGAGTTGGGGGCTTTACCATGGCCCAGGTGAAAGAGGAGGATAGCCTCCCAGTTCTGGAATGGTAGGGTCACCAGAGAAGAAAGAGAGGAGGAGTGGGTGTGCGCCTCAAAGCCATCTCCGACCTGTCTGCTGCCAGGACGTCATGGTCAGGGGCTTCCTAGCAGAGTTGGGAAGGACGGTGAGTGGGCACCAGGTGTGCTGGGTGGCAGAGAGGAGGAGCAGGTGCAGGTCCCCAGTGCTGCGGCGCCCGAGTCACTCTGGCCTCCACACTACTGATCCACCCTTTCCTAGACATGTACGATGACGACGGGACTAAAAATGACAAAAATCTGCTGGCACACTTAGAAAACCACTTTCTGAATGTTTACTGACCTTTGGCACTGCTCTCTGTGTAATGACTCATTTAATCTCACAACCGTCAAAGGTACATGTCATCTCAGTGCCAATTAAGGGAGCTAAGGTACAGAGGGAGGAAGTAACCTACAGAAGGTCTCACCAGGAATTGAGTGCAGGCTGTGGGTCTCCTGGAGCCAGGCCTCTCAGCCACTGTACCAGGTCACTTTCATGAGGTACAGGGTGAGGGAGAAGCCTGTGTATTTGAAAATACAGTTCCTAAAGAAGCAACGATAGTGTATCCTTATTGCCTACCAATGATAAGTGAGTACAAAGGTAAAGAAAACGAGGCCGGCCTTGTGGCACAATGGGTTAAGTTGCTGCCTCTGGTGCCAGCATCCCATGTAAATGTCGATTCGGATCCCAGGTGTTTCACTTTGAATCCAGCTCCCTTCTAATGTACTTGGGAGAGCTGCAGAGGATGACCCAAGCTGTGCCCCTGCTGCTCATGTGGGAGTTCTGGGTGCAGTTCTAGGCTCCTGCCTTTGGCCTGGCCCACTCCTGGCTGTTATGGCCATTTTGGGAGTAAGTCAGCAGATGGGAGATCTCTCTCCGTGTCTGTCTCTGTCTGTCTGTCTGTCTGCTCTCTCTCTTTCTCTTTCCCTCTCTAATTCTCTGCCTTTCAAAAATCAATCAATAAATCTTAAAAAGTTAACGAATAAGATTTGTTTTAAGTACCTGTAGCTATTCCTACCTTTTATCAGTTTATTCCTGTTAATGATTATCACTTATTTGAGTGAAATTGATACAGCCTCAAGCTGAAAGCTTTCTAAGGACTTGGGGTCCAAAATTGGGCCCCTGTTGCAATTTTTTTCCAAGATGGTTTCATATACAGGTCCTCACTCATCAACCACTGCCTTCCTCCTGGACATAGAGCCAGGACACTGTGCTGTGTCCCAAGCATACCTGGCAACATCTCTGCTGGCTGCCCTCATGCTGCTCTAGTTGGGTTTCTGGGTAAAATACAGGCTAACCAATTACGTTTGCATTTCACGTAAACACCAAGTTGTTTACTGTGAGTATGTTACTACTGTTGCAGGAGACATACTTACACTAAGGATTGAGTCTGCATTTATCTGAAATGCAACTTTAACATTTCATTCCCCTCCATTTGGCTATGCAGTTCCCTGGCCTTTATAGAGCTTTCAGAAAGCACCCTGCTCTCAGTGCATTTTCTGCTGCTGTGACAGAGCACCTGCTGCTGGCTGGTTCATAAAGAATGGAGACATGCTTCTTCCTGTTCTGAAGTCTGGAAGTCCCAAGGATGAGCCACCTGCTTGTGGCAAGGGCCTCCTTGCTGGGGTGTAACGTGGCAGAAGGCATCACCTGGCGAGAGACAGCACCAAGGGACTGAACTCACCTTTGTGTTATTCTTTAAAAATTATTTATTTTTAAGGCAGAGTGATAGAAACAGCAGAGGCTGAGAGAGAGAGAGAGAGAGAGAGAGAGAGAGAATATTCCATTCACTGATTCAGTCCCCAAATGGTTGTAATTGCCATGGCTGGGCCAGGTGGAAGACAGGAGCCAGGAACTCCTTCATGGTCTCTCACATTGGGGCACAATGCACTTGGGCTGTTTTCTGCTGCCTTCCCAGATATATTAGCAGAGGCCTGGGAAATGGAGAAGCCAGGACTTGAACCTGTGCTCTGATACAGGCTGCTGACATTGCAAGTGGCAGCTTAACCCACTGTGCCACATTGCCAGGTCCTTAAATTCACTTTTATAACAAACTCACATAAGAAAACATATTTATTTTTTAAAATTTATTTGAAAGGCATAGTTACAGAGAGAAGAGAGAAGAGACAGAGAGAGAAAGAGGTCTTCCATCAGGCCAGGTCTTCCACAATGGCCAGGGTGAGGCCAGGCCAAACCCAGGAGCCAGGAGCTTCTTCCAGGTCTCCCATGTTGGTATAGGGACCCAAGCACTTGAGCCATCCTCTGCTGCTTTCCCAGGTGCATTAGCAGGGAGCTGGATCAGAAGTGAATGAGCTGATACACAAACTGGGGCCCATATGGGCTGCCAGTGTACCAGGCTATAGCTGAACCTGCTATGCCACAGCACCCACTTCTTTTTTTTTAAAAAAAAGATGTATTTATTTATTTGAAAGGCAGAGCTACAGAAAGAGAGGGAGAGACAGAGAGAGATATGCCATTTGCTAGTTTACTCCCTAAATGACTGTAATAGCCAGGGCTAGGCCAGGCCAAAGCCAGGAGCTAAGAGCTTCATGCAGGTCTCCCATGTGGGTGCTGGGACCCAAGCACTTGAGCCATCCTCTGCTGCTTTCCCAGGTGCATTATAAGCAGGGAACTGAGTCGGAAATAGAGCAGCCTGGACTCAAACCTGTGCTTATATGGGATGCCAGTGTTGCAGACAGCAGCTTAGCCTGCTACATTCTGACACTGCCCCCCAAACTCACTCTTGCAGTAATTAATCCGCTAAGATGATAATGGCATAGCTCCATTCATAAGAGCTCTTAAAGGTGCTGTTTCTCAACCATGTTGGACTGGGAATCAGGTTTCCAGCACAGGGACTCTGGAGAATACATTAAAGCATAGCATGTCCTCACCCTTTATATTTTGTGGTTAGCTGAAAACAAGCACAGAGAACTCAAGTGGCTAGGCTTGGCTTGACTTGGCTTGCTTGCTCTATTTTTTTTTTTTTAATTTATTATTTGAAAGGCAGAGTTACAGAGAGAAAGAGAAAGAGAGATCTTTTGTGCTGGTTCACTCCCTAAATGGCTACAACAGCTGGGATTGGGCTAGGCTGAAGCCAAGAGCCTGGAACTTCATCCGGGTCTCCCACATGGCTGGCAGGAGCCAGAGTGCTTAGACCGGTTCTTTGACTTTATTTTAGTTCATGGTACTTATCACCACCTGATGTGTGTTACTCCGGTTGTTCCTCAGTAGCCATGGAGATTGGTCCTAGGATCCCCCTTGAATACCAAAATCTGCAGATGCTCAAGTCCTGTATATAAAATAGTAAAGTATTTGCAAGCAACCTACATATCCTCCCATATAGTTTTTTTTTTTAAGAAAGATTTATTTATTTATTTATTTATTTATTTGAAAGGCAGAGTTAGAGAGAGAAAGAGAGAGAGAGGGAGAGACAGAGTTTCCATGCACTGGTTTACTTGCCTGATGGCAGCAATGGCCAGAGCTGGGCCAGTCCAAAGGGAGCTGGATTGGAAGTGGAGCAGCCAGGACTTGAACTGGCACCCATATGGGATGCTGGCTTTGCAGGCAGAGGCTTAACTCACTCTGCCACAACACTGCCCCTGCCATGTACTTTTTGTTTGAAAGGCAGAATGACAGAGAGAAGATAAGAAACAGAGAGAATGAGATCTTTTTACTGATTCATTCTCCAAATAACCATAACAACTGGGGCTAGGCCAGGCCAAAACCAGGGTACAAAGTTCCATATGTATCTTCCGCATTGATGTCAGGAAACCAAGCACTTGGGCCATCATCCACTGCCTCCTAGGGTGTGCATTAACAGGAAGCTGGATTGGATTATTGAGATTATAGCTACCATTTATTAAGCACAGGTTGAGGATTCCTAATATAAAAATTCAAACCCAAAATCCCAAACTTTTTGAGTGCCAACAATGATATTACAGTGAAAAAAATCCCTCGCCTGACATTGTGATATAATAATTGAGACACAGGTACAGTAATGCTCTTGTATAAAATTACCTTCAGGCTGTGTGTGTAAGGTAAGTAAGAGGGGCTGGCGCTATGGCATAGTGGGTTAAGCCTCTGCCTGTGGTGTGGGCATCCCATATGGATGCCAGTTTCAGTCCCGGCTGCTCCACTTCTAGTCGAGTTCCCTGCTAATGGGAAAGCAGTGGAGAAGGGCCCTTGGACCTATGTGGGAGACCCAGAAGAAGCTCCTGGCTTCAGATCAGCTCAGCTCCAGATCCAGCCATTGTGGCCATCTGGGGAGTAAACCAGCAGATGGAAGACCTCTCTGTCTCTCCTTCTTTCTGTAACTCTGTCTCTCAAATAAATAAATAAATCTTTTTATTAAAAAAAATGGTATGTGTGAGACATAAAGGAAGTTTACATGTAGGCTTGGTTTCCCTCTGCAAGATGTCTCACTATGTATATGCAGATATCCCCAAATCCAAAAAGTCTGAAACGCTTTTGGTCCCAAGCATTTTGGATTCTTGTGGTGTACCAGCCTGTGGTTTACACTGTTCTGTCCCATAATCCTCATGGCAGCCCCCTGAGACTTGGATGAAAACATGGACACTTGGGAACATGGGTGTCTTACCATGGTGATGCATTGGATGACCTTGGCAGTGTCCTGCAGAGCTGGAGTGGCTCACTTCCCGCCTCCCCATTCCAAGCAAGGGGGTGTGGTGACATGCCATTCATAATGCCCCGTTGCTTGTTCATCATCAGGGAACTTGTTCCTGGACTTCCAAGAGGAGTTCGAGCGAGTCTATAAGGTCTACTGTGCCAGCTATGACCAGGCCTTGCTGCTGGTGGAGGCGTACCAGAAGGAGCCAGAGCTGCAGCGGGAGATCCAGGACATCATTGAGGCCGTGGTGTGAGTAAATGGCTTGTGAGCACTCTTGCTCCATTGATCCCAGGGCTCGGGGGCAGTCTCAGCACCTGTGTGATGCCATTCGTGCTGTGTCTGGTGTCTATCAGCATCAGCACCTGTATCACTCAGGATAGGCCAGGCCCTGCTGCAGAGACAAACAGCTCCCAAATCTCAGTGGCTCCAAACAATAGCGATTATGTCTTCTTTATGCTCCAGTGCGGGCTTGGTTTGGGGCTCTTATCTTTATCATCCTCACTCCAGGACATTGTCAAAAACTGTGGCAAAAGAAAAAGAGCTCTCAAGGAAGCTCTAGAAGGTCTAACACTGCTAATTAGACTCTGCAGTCCAGATATGATGATCCTCATTGCTTCTCATGCTCCATCAGCCAGGACAAATCCCAACCCACTACCAACAGGCAGAGTCTACTTTCCTACTGTGTGTGCAGAAGTAGGAAAGTAGAAACATTTGGTGAACAGCGCTCATGACCACTACAGAGAAGGGCAGTAAGGGGGCAGGAACAGTGTGTTGTAAGCTATAGTAGCGGAAAACATATATAGTATTTGCATATAGCCTGTGCACAACCTCCTCCATATACATATATATATATATATATGTATATATACACACATATATATAAGATTTACTTATTTATTTGAAACGCAGAGTTACAGAGAGAGAGGGAGAAAGAGAGAGAGAGAGAAAAATCTATCCACAGGTTCTCTCCCCGAAGGGCTGGGCCAGGCCAAAGCAGGAGCATGGAACTCCATCCAGGCGTCCCACATGAGTGTAGGAGCCTAAGCACTTGGGCCACCTCCGCTACTTTCCCAGGCGCATTAGCAGGGAGCAGGTTCAGAAGTCAGGTAGCCAGGACTCTGACCTGTGTTCACATGGGATGCCAGTGTCACCAGCTGCTTAAGCCACTGTGCCCCAACACCAGTCCATTATCTATGTTTCAGATCATTTCTATATTGCTTATAATACCTAATACAGGTTATACGGTGTAAATAATTGTTAAACTATATTGTTCAGGGAATAATGTCAAAGGGAAAAAGTCACATTTTGCTCTTTGGGGCTTCCTCAGTTTTTTTTTTCCAATTTTTTTTTTTTTAGGATTTTTTTAGGATTACAGAGAGAGTTATCTTGCATGGGCTGGTTCACTTCCTGCATGGCAACAGCCAGGGCTGGGCCAGGTCCAACCCAGGAGCCAAGAGCTTCATCCAGGTCTCCCACATGGGTGCAGGGAACCAAAGACTTGGGCCATCTTCTACTGCTTTCTCAGGAACATAAGCAGGGAGCTGGATGGGAAGTGGAGCAGCTGGGACTTGAACCAGCACCCATATGGGATGCTGGCACTGCAGGTGGTGGCTTAACCCCACTATACTGCAGTACTGGCCCCTTTTCAAACATTTTTGATCAATAGGGGACTGAATTTGTGGCTACAGAGCCCATGCAGATATGGAGGGCTGACAAAATATATATGTATGTATCTTAGTATATATGTGTACATGTATATATCTTAAAGATGTTTCCATGTTGACACATGACATTCATGACCTTTGATACGATTGCATCATCTTGCACCAGGTATCTGGGCCACAGTTTATTTGACTATTGATAGAATTTGGTTTGTTTCTATTCTTTTGATAGTACAGACAATGCTACAGGGATTATTTATAAACATATGTCAGTTTACTCTGGTGAAAGTCAATGTGTAAGTAAAATTTCTTTTTTTTTAAAAGATTTATTTATTTGAAAGTCAGAGTTATACAGAGAGAGGAAAGGCAGAGAGAGAGAGAGAGAGAGGTGTTCCATCCAATGGTTCACTCCCCAATTGGACACAATGGCCGGAGCTGTGCCAATCTGAAGCCAGGAGCCAGGTGCCTCCCCTGGGTCTCCCACTCAGGCGCAGAGGCCCAAGGATTTGGGCCATCTTCTACTGCTTTCCCAGGCCATAGCAGGGAGCTGGATCGGAAGTGAAGCAGCCGGGTCTCAAACCAGCGCCCATATGGCGTGCTGGTGCTTCAGGCCAGGGCATTAACCCACTGCGCCACAATGCCGGCCCCAGTAAAATTTCCAGAAGTATAATTGGGGGGGGGGGAGGGGTCAAAGGAGATAGGTACTGATAATCTGGATACGTTGTAAAATCCCCTCAGTGAAGGCTGGGGGACCCACATGTCCATCAGCAGCACACAAGGTGACGTTTCCCCAGGGTTTCTACGGCAGCGTGCCCCTGGGTTGGATGAAAAGTGTTCTCTCAGTGTGGCTTCCTTTTGCGTTTCTCTGAGGTTTAAGTCGATCATCTTTTTGTATATTGCTGAATCATTTGCATGTTTTTTCCTGTTGTTCTGCATGTTTTAAAAAGGATTAATCTTTCCAGACAAGCGCACCAGATGGAGGGAGATGAAGGTTGTTTTCTGGGGTAGTACAGAGATTGGTCTTGCCAGCATTACTTTATCTTACTCAGACATCCTTTGTACACCCAAGAGGAAGGCAGTATAGACTCAGATCTTTGGAGATGAGATCATTCCAAGTGGAGTCTGCTGCTTCCTTCCCTCCTCCTCCTCTTCCACCTCTTCCTCCTCCTCCTCTCACTCCTCAATCCTCTTTTCTACCAGAGCCTCCTTTTTCAAGTACCCATGACCGAGGCCCCTCTCTGCCTCCACAGAAGCTCACTATTTTCCCCTTGGATTCACCCTTCCTGGGTTTTACAAACTTAGCTTTTGTAAAGGTCACTAAATACTTTTCTCTAGGAGTGAAACAGATTCCAGAAATGAGAGAAGTAAGGTGCCAGATGTGAGACAAAAGGAAGTAGTGGAAACTCTGGTGACCCAGAGACAACACAGATATACCGAGTGCAGCTGCCATATAGCCTTCCCAGATTGTTACTGTTTCACGTAGCTTTTCCTAGATAACCAGCCAATCCAAATGTGGCCTTTAAAATATTTACTTTGCAGGCCTGCACTGTGGGGTAGCAGGTAAAGCCAGCGCCTGCAGTGCCGGCATCCCATATGGGCACTGGTTCGAGACCAGCTGCTCCACTTCCAATCCAGCTCTCTGCTGTGACCTGGGAAAGCAGTAGACGATGGCCCCAAGTACTTAGGCCCCAAGTGCTTAGTGGTTGATAGAGCTGAGAACCACAGAGCTAGTCCCAGAAGAAACCTAACTGCTGCCCCACTAAGGTAACTGCAGTAACTGGATTTACTGACTGTCGCTTGGGAGCAATGAGACTGCTCCAGGAGGTGCTGTTATTACTCCCTCCTTACACAGAAGAAAACCAGGCTCTGAAACGTGAAATGGCTGTCCCACGCCAAAGGAGGGGCAGAGCCAGATCCACCACCAGAGAACCTGGTGGCTTCACAGTCCATGAAAAGCCCAGGCTGACCTGGTGGGAGAGGCCAGAGTGCAGAGGATGTGACACGAGCAGCCCATGTGGTGCTGGGGCTCCTCCCCAGTGCTGCAACATGTCTGCCAGCATTGAACACCGGGGACTTGTGGCAGCTGGGTTTCTGGCTTCTCTTGAAAAATCAGAGGCTCTGGGCACAGTGAACCCACATTCCCGCATGGCAACTGAGGCAGATGGTTTAAAAAAAAAAAAATAGCCACCATTATTTCCCTCCCTGTCTCCACAACCCTTTGTTGTCTGCACAACACTGAAATGCCTCTCACCAAGAAATCGACTCTGTTTCTCCTGCCCCTTGAATCTGGGCTGGCCTTTTGACTTGATTTGAGTGACAGTGTGCTAGCTCCCAGCCAAGACCTCCATAGGTCTTGTCATCATAGGAGCCTGTGACCACCATGGGCACAGGCCAGTCTGCTGGAAGACAAACTGTGTGACCAGAGCCTGCTCAGCTCCTGTGTCCCAGATATGTAGAGTCCAGCCAAGATCAGCAAAGTTAGCCTGCAAGAGATTGCAGACACCTACAGGTGCTCAGCCAGTGTACCAAGAATCATTGCCCGAGCCCCACTAAATAGATGAAGTGTGGAAGTGTGAGCTAAATATTTTTTTAAAGATTTATTTATTTATTTGAAAGGCAGAGTTACAGAGAGGCAGAGGCAAAGAGAGAAAGAGGTCTTCCATCCACTGGTTCACTCCCCAAATGGCCACAATGGTTGGAGTGGGGCTGATTCAAAGCCAGGAGCCAGGAGCTTCTTCCAGGTCTCCCACATTGATGCAGGGGCCCAAAGACTTGGACCATCTTCAGCTGCTTTTTCAGGCCATAGCAGAGAACTGGATTGGAAGTGGAGCAGCCGGGACTTGAGCTTTACCCGCTATGCCACAGTGCCGGTCCCACTTCCAATCCAGCTCTCTGTATTTGCCTTTCTGCAACTCTGCCTTTCAAATGAATACATAAATATTTTTAAAAATATATAGCTATGTATTTATTTGAAAGAGAAAGAGAGAGAGAGAGAGACACATATCTTCCATCTGTTGGTTCTTTTTCTGCAAATGCCAGCAACAGCCAGGACTGGGCCAGTCCATGGGCAGGATCCAGGAACTCCATCTGGATCTCTCACATGGGTGGCAACAACCCAAGTACTTGACTCATTACTTCCTGCCTCTCAGGCACATAAGCAGAAAACTGGATCAGAAGCAGAGGCAGGACTCAATCCCAGTTGGGCATCCCAACACCTACCTTGATGCAAGAAATTTCTAAACCCATCCATAATTTGTTTATAATACTCATTTTACCATTAAATAAAAACTTAAAGAATACTCATTTTACATGAACTTTAAAAAACACCCTTGTATTATTAGCACCACACTCTAACCAACTGAGCTAACCGGCCACCCAACACCCTTGTATTATTTCAGTGTGCAAATGCCAAGGCACCATGACACTAAAAGATAAAATTAAGCAATTGGATATTTACATCACTTATAAAAATAAATTTGGATATAAGGAGAGAAAAATTTGAAGCATGATGTATAAGAAGTACAGGAAGATAAGAGAGCAGAGAGAGTGTATACCCTGGAGTAGCAACTGTCAATGAAAACAAACATCAGACTTGCTTGGGTCTGATGAGAGAAAGAAGGAAAGCACGTACTTGAAGTAGGAATAATGTTACAGACTGAGGAACAGAGCAAAGTATGATAATCTTGCAAATGACCTGGCTCTTACTTATAGATGTAGTGTCAGGGTAGTGCCCAGTGTTATAACATGTGACCAGATAGAGTCCAAGTGTCCCCAAAAATACTTTGGTTCTTGAAATCACTGCACATGTTGAGGCCTTCACTCAGTCTCCAGATGTTCACAGGGGTTAGTGAGATGTGGACCCGTTCTCTGTAGTGTGGTCCTTCCTTGCAGGACTCCCTGTGTGCCTGGGCCCTGCTCCCTAAATGCCTGCAGCCCCCCAGAGCCTGCAGGTTTCTCAAATGCCTTCTGTGGGAACATCTGACCTAAGACTGTACCAGGAATGGCCTTCTTCAGGTCTGTGTCCCTTTTGCTCTCTTGGGAAACAGTAGCCTTGTCTTCCTTGTGCATGCAATCACAGGGAACTTTCTGGAGCTTGGCCAGATAGAATTGCCACACTGCTTTGAATGATTCCTTCTCAGTCCTAGGATAGATTGTTTGAGATTCTAAAATGCGCGCTGTCCCCCACTTTTTGTTTAGATGTGCAAGAGGGTGGGTTTTTCAATTTGTCTGGTCTTCTAAGACAGTACTTCCCACCTGAAAGCCTAGAGGATCAAAGCCTTGCCTTTGCCACTTGCAGAGAGCTCTGCCTGGCTGGGGCAGGACGCCCTGGTGGCATGGCTGGCAGGGTGGCAGAGGCTGCCTGGCAGAGGCAAATCAGCCAGGCACAAGGCACTTACAGTTCCCGAGTGACAGCCAAGGCAGTAGAGTGTGAAGAGTGCAACTAACCTTTCTTGTTTTCCTTTGTTTACTAATCGTGTTTGTTTTCAGTATTAAAGTAATATATGCTTATTGGAAAGAAAATTCAAGCAATGTACAAGTATAGACAATAAAAAATCAAGTCCATTTCCCAGTAGTCTCCTGTTCCCTATCCCTCCCCCAGGCTAACACTTGCCCATCCATGTTTTTCTCTTTATGTGCAGACAGATGCATAGACAGATCGATCTGTCAATCAGTAGGTAGAGTTGTTTAAGGAGCTCCTACTCCACCTGCTGTTCTAGAACCCGCTTTTCCACTGAACCGTGGTCACGAGTATCTTCACGACAGTAGTTCTGCTGTAACCTTCAGGGCTGTGCAGCATTTCTTTCCAGGACAGCTCACAGCCTGTAGTTTATTTGACCATTCTCCTATTAATAGCTATTTGAGTGGTTTCCAATCTTTTGCAGTCAAAATAGAGTTGCTGAATGACTTCTTTATTTTACCTTGTTCCCGTGGGTCGGAATTTCTATGGGTAGATTTCCAGGCTGGGATCTGATACAGCAAAAGGTTTGCACATTTCACACATTGCCACACTGCTCTCCCAGGAGATCTGGACAATTGACATGCCAAGAGTACTTGGGAGGGCCCCTTCCCATCCCTACCGGAGTCTCGGTATTCTCTTTCATTTGTTTTTCTTTGCCTATCTGAAAGACCTCGGAATAGATTTCCTCCACGTTACCTTAGAAGGTTGCAAATGTGAGAGGCCACTGTCAATCTGGTGTCTCCTTGGTGCCTGTGAAAGGACCCTGCCCTGTGATCTGTAAGGCAGCCCTTGTCCCTGTGGAGTACTTGGCTCCATGGAAAATAAGCCCGGAGCATGGCATTTTGCAATTAGCTGGCAACTGTTCCCACCTTCCCTGGCCACGCACACAGTCAGATGCCCTTGGGAGAGCAGATGGTCAGCGTGGGTGTGGCCTGATCGCCATGCCACCCCTGCTTCCCCCTCCCTGTGGCTTCCAAGCAGCTCCCACCTGCTCTGCCTATTCTTAGCCTTGCAGCTGATCTTCCTGAACATTGGGTCAGGAGGTTTGTCCTTAGGAGGAAGAGACAAGGGTACTATCGGGACAGGCTGGGAGTGGTCCTGAGCAGTGTTTGTATGTCTTGTTGGATGAGGCACAC
This sequence comes from Lepus europaeus, assembly GCF_033115175.1. Classification (NCBI taxonomy): domain Eukaryota; kingdom Metazoa; phylum Chordata; class Mammalia; order Lagomorpha; family Leporidae; genus Lepus; species Lepus europaeus. The sequence goes on along the minus strand of NC_084830.1, from coordinate 130,720,483 downwards.
TTGGACAATTGACAGTTTGAAACTCGTGTGGGTTTCTCAGAAGCAGGGCTAAGGTCTGCGGGTTGTACGCAGGAAATGTTGTTGGAGCCTCTTTCCAGATTCCCTTGAATGGGGGGGATTCTTGACAAAATTCCAGACATTGTCAAGAAGTGGACTAGAAATAGTCTTCCATGTACCTCTGGAACATCTGGAGAGAACCTCATTACCCGTTCATCCCAGTGTTTTGTTTTCTCCTTTTTTTCCCTTAAAGATTTATTTATATATTTATTTATTTGGAATCGGAGTAACAGAGAGGGAGGGACAGACAGAGATCTTCCATCTACTGATTGACTCCCCAAATGGCCTCAGCTGCCTGGGCTGGGCCAGGCTGAAGTCAGGAGTCAGGAACTCCATCCAAGTCTCCCATGTGGGTTACAGGGGCCCAAATACTTGGGCCATTTCCTGCTGCCTTTCCAGGTACATTAGCCAGAAGCTGAATAGGAAGCTGAATAGGAAGGAAGGAGCCAGAACTTACTCCAGTGCTCCAATATGGAATGTCGACGTTATAAGCAGCAGTTTAACCTGCTGCACCACAGCGCCGGCCCCTCTACCCTTTTTTTTTTTTTTTAATAAAAATTTGAAACCTATAGAAAATAGAATAATGTAATGAATACTCACACCTTCACCACCTAAATTGAGCAAATGTTAGCATTTTGCCATGTACTTCATCTATTTTTATGCTACGCTAAAGGAAATTACATGTATTGTGACTTTTTTAGCCTATAAATATTTTTTAAATACTTACTTATTTATTTGAAAGAATTACACAGAGAGGGGCCGGCACTGTGTCACAGTGGGTTAAAGCCCTGGCCTGAAGTGCTGGCATCCCATATGGGCGTCAGTTCGAGTCCTGGCTGCTCCTCTTCCGATTCAGCTCCCTGCTATGGCCTGGGAAAGCAGTACAGGATGGCCCAAGTCCTTGGTCCCCTGCACCCACGTGGGAGACCTGGAAGAGGTTCCTGGCTCCTGGCTTCGAATCGGTGCAGCTCCAGCCTTTGCAGCCATCTGACGAGTGAACCATTGGATGGAAAATCTCTCTCTCTCTCTTTCTGCCTCTCCTCTCTCTGTGTAACTCTGACTTTCAAATAAAATAAATAAATCTTATAAAAAAAAGAATTAAACAGATAGAGAAGGAGAGGCAGAGAGAGAGACAGCGAGAGAGAGGTCTTCCATCCGCTGGTTCACTCCCCAGGTGGCTGCAGTGGCTGGAGCTGTGCCAATCCGAAGCCAGGAGCCAGGAGCCAGGAGCTTCTTCTGAGTCTCCCATTCGGGTGCAGGGGCCCAAGGACTTAGGCCATCTTCTACTGCTTTTTCATGCCATAGCAGAGAGCTGGATGGGAAGTGGAGCAGCCGGGACTCAAACCAGCACCTAAATGGGATGCCAGCAATGCAGGTGGTGACTTTACCCACTAGGCCAACAGTGCTGCCCCCCCATAAATATTTTAAATCCATCTCTAAAAAATTTAAGTTCCTGTGAATTTAAAAACTTTCATTTTACACAGTAGCCTATCTCATTAAGTGAAATATGTGGATGCCCAACACGTAGAGGTGCGCTCGGAACATAGCTAATTGGGCATGTCAAGTAGGCGATTGAACGTATGTGTCTGGATCTCAGGGCAGAAGCTTTAGATGGAGATCTGGGCTGGGTGTGTTTATAGCCATAGGACCAAATGAGGTCGCTAAGAAAATGCATGGGCACAGAGGAAGGGAAGGGGGTCCAAGGACACTCCAGGATTGGGGAGCAGCTGGCACAGGAGGCTAAGAGTAGCAGTATGAGGAGAAGCAGGGTGGAGGAGAAGGGCCCAGAAAAGGAAGGTGTTTAGAGAAACAGGGAGTGGTTAGATGTGTCTTGCTGAAAAGAGACAGAGTAAGCCGAGGGCACAGAACTGGTCATTATTGTTGTTTTCCTTCTCATTTTTATTTATTTATTTTCATTTTTATTTGAAAGGTGAAGAAAGAGATTTGCCATCTGTTGGTTCACTTCCCAAGTGCCTGCAACAGCCAGGAGTAGTCCAGGCCAAAGCCTGTATCCCAGAACTCAGTCCAGGTCTTCCACATGAGTCACAGGGACCTAGTACTTGAGCCCTGAACTGTTGTCTCCCAGGGTATGTGTTAGCAGGAAGCTGCATTGGAAGTGGAGGAGCTGGGACTTGAACCAACCACACACTCTGATGTGGGATGCAGGTATCCCAAGCAGCTTGTTAACCGCTGCCCCAAGTGCCTGCCCCAGTCACTGGGTGTGGTACGGATGGGGAAGCAAGGCCCAGGACTGGCACTGCCTGCCTGTTATCTAACCCTCACAGATGACGGGTGAGAAAATCGAGGCCCACAGAGGGAGGGGGACTGCTTGGATCCCTCAGTGGATTCAGTGACAGAGCTGGCACTACACTCCAGGCCCCCTGGTGTCCGAAGGGTGGGGTTTACCTGCCTAACATGAGCCTTCTCCCTCAGGCCACAAGCTGGACGTTCAGGCCTCAGTTTCTTACTGGTAATCCCTCTGCAGAGGATTACCAAGTACCCATTGCTGCTGCAGAAAATCCTGGAGAACACACTCTCTGATGCCAGTGCCTACTCTGTCCTCCAGAGGGCTACCTCTGCCCTCCGGGACGTGAATGCCAACATCAATGAGTACAAGATGCGCAAGGAAGTGGGTAAGGACATGGGCGCTCAGAAGGCACATCAGAGAACGCTTCACCAGTAAAGGGCGTGTAGACAGTGTGGGCTGTAGGTAGGGTTTCATCAGGGTGCTGGCTCCATTTCCCTGGAACTCTGAGAGTCAGCTTCATCTTCAGGCTGGCTTCTCTCATAGCAGTAAGTGGCTATGCTATTCTAAGACTCTTATCTGCACATCACAGCCTTTAAGGTAAGACAGGGTTTGTTCCCCTGAAACCATTGAAAATTAAATGAGAACTTCCTTCTGATAGGACCCACTTGATCATGTGTTCACTCTGAAGAAATCACTATGGTTGGGAGAATGCCATGAATGGATTGGCTTAGATTGGGGCTGTGTGCCCTCCTTTGAACCAATCACTATTACCAGGGTGGTGGGATTTATATGCATTGGTTTATACCAGTAGGCAACCCCACCCTGCTGCCATCTCAACCAAACCACAGGCTGCCACGCTGTGGAGGAGAGGTGAATACCGAATTGCTAAAGAGCTGTCTGCATAGATCTGGACCCTGGAGGAATCCTTGCCTCCCAGCAGGAAGGTTTGGAAGACGGAGCAGGGTCCAAAAACTGAGAAACTCAGCCATGCAGCTGAGGCAACCTAATAGTGAGGGTCTAGCCAGTGCTGTCCGGGCCACCTGGGCACATCTTCCCTTCTTGGTCTCACCTGGCCCTTGCACCAACCCCCCCCACCACCACCCCCTGCTGACCCTGTGAGCCCCTCTTCACAGCCAGGTGAAATAGTTTATGTCACTTGCTCCTGGACCCAGAGTCGTGAGGGACAAAGCCAGGTTTCAAACTCAGGCCTGGGGTCTTCCCCACCACACCATACTGTATCTGGTAGCTTTGCACGGCCTCCCTGCTCACTTCTGTGTACAGATTGAGAGGTGACAGAGGAGTGGGAAGCCTAGAGCCAGGGGTGGGAACTGTGGTTCTCAACTTCCTGCCTAAATTTGCAAGACTTCAGGCAAGTGGTTGCCTGCTGGGTTCTTCTCAAGGAAGTCCATTCAGACCTGTTGTCTTACGTGATCCTCCCAGCAATCCTGCAAACTGGCTGGATTCATCTAACGGATGAGGGAAGTGTGGCCCTGAGGAGGCTCCCACCCTTCTGAAGGATGCGATCCTGGTGGAGACAGGGCCCAGGCAGGGGCCCAGCCAGGTGGATCAGAACCCTTGCTTCCCTGCGGTGGCCTCAGTCATCCAAGCTGTACCTCCTCTTCTGTGTTGGCACAGCCTCCAAGTACAACAAGGTGGAGCAGCTGACCCTCCGGGAGCGGCTGGCCCGCATCAACACGCACACACTCTCCAAGAAGACCACCCGGCTGAGCCAGCTGCTGAAGCAGGAGGCGGGGCTGGTACTGAGGGTGAGTGTGGGCCTGGGAGGGAGGTCACCATCGCCCCCACCCCAGCCACTCCTGACGTCCAGGTTCTGTGCAGTGGTGGCGGTAGGGAGTGAGACAGCAGCAGCTGAGAGAGGTGCTGAGAAGAGGCACAACTGGCACCCATCCTGCCCACCAAGAGCCACCATGGAGCTTTGCTGTTGCACCTGGTGCTGCTCTTTTCTGGAGCCTCTTCACACGGATAGGAGGGCGAGTCTCCAGGGCTTCTGGTAGCAGCTCAGGTTGATTGAGTGCTTACTCTGAGCCAGATGTTGTTTCTCAAGTGCTTGTGTGTGTGTGTGTGTGTGTGAGTGTGGGGGGGGGGGGAGGTGTCCATGGTACAAATAGAAAAGCACCAAGCTACCCTGCCTATTAGCCATTTCACACTCCACTTTGGGGCTCAGGGACCAGCCCTGGTGGGCAGGCCTGTGGAAAGATGGTCCACCGTGAGCACACTGCCCCCCTGTGGATCTCCATGGCCCTCACGTGTGTGTTCACTTCAGACAGAAGACAAGGAGTTTGATGACTTAGAAGAGAGGTTCCAGTGGGTGTCTGTGTGTGTGACCGAGCTGAAGAGCAACGTGGCCGCTTACCTGGATAATCTGGAGGTGAGGCCCCTGCATGGTTAATTTCAAGTGGGTCTGGGGCTGGATCATTAGCCTGGGAGCAGTGTTGGAGCCTATTGGGATATCCCACTGGGCAGGGGCAGGGCCCTCCTGCCAGGCCAGCACCTAGAACAGGAGACACAAATTCAGGTTTCTAAAGGGGCTAGTCAGGTAATAGTACTGAGTGTAGTATACAAGAAATAGGTAGTAGCATGCAATAGGAGCCTAATGTTGAATAGACTCTTCATGAGACTTTTTGAGTAGATTTAAATATAAAATAATATTTGGAATTTGGCCAAATGAATGAATGAATCTAAGGAGGCAGCCATTACTCAGTACTATGGGGTGTGTGAATGTGGGCTGAGGGTGACCAGTTCTTCCGATTTTGAGCAGAGGAACCCTGGAAACTCAAGACTTTGTGGTAAAATTTCCTCATGTGTTGACCTGAGCTATTAATTCCATAAAAACCTCAGTGCTGTGCAGGCCCAAGAAAATAGATCTCTCAAACTGGATTCAGCCCATAGGACCACCAGTTTGCCCACTCATCCTGCACATCACTGTCCTCAAACCAAAATTGCCCCCTTTGGTCCTGTCCCCCAGGCTGGCTCGGGCCATCCACTCTGCCCCTTTACTGAGTGGTTTTGTTCTCAGTCACATCTGTTTGTGCAAACCAGTGCAGTCAGAGGTGATCCTGGGCCCGCCCTTTGTTGATGGGCTATGGGGTGGCGTTGCTGGGAGTAGTAAGAGGAAGGAGTTGCAGTTCCCCCACTGGTCTGCGCTGTACCCTGGGCTCCCAGGGCATCCTGGTGCTGCACAGGAAGGGGAAGGTGCTCAGAGCCTGTCCTGAAATAGAGGGGAGAGCCTGCAGATACTGGCCTTGAGAGAAAGAACGCAGGGGACGTGTGGCTGAGAGATGAATCTGGCTTCTCCGGGTAGGGTGACTATTTGGAGTCCCAAAGGCTGTATTTCCATAGACGCAGGACTTACACACTAGACGCTGTGTTAACATGGCATCCCATCGGGAGACAGGGCTTCCCTCCTTTCATCTGAGTCAAGGAAAAGCCTCTTTGTCAGTGGGTCCTTAACATGCACACATGGAGCCCCAGGCTGGGAGCCTTTAGCAGGCAATGATATCCATTTGCAATTTTAACTGCCCTGTGTTTGTAAACAATCATTCTTACAAGTCCATCTACAGCAATTCTTACTGGTTTCCCTGCATGGTACCCTCATAAGGGTGTTTTTCTTTTCTCCTTTTTTTTCATGCATTGATTTCATTAGGAACAGTTAGTTGGTTTAAAGAAATGTATTAGTAGAATATGTACAATATGAACATGGCAAGCAAACATGTGAAGGTAGGGAAGCCCCGGAAGAGAGAGGGAAACAGGCACTGGCTTGTTCTAAGGAAGAGCTCTCTGGTGCGAGGATAGAACAGGCTGGAACTTCCCCGTCACTGGGGGTGTGCAGAGGGCCTGGACAGCCTCTGCAGGATGTTCTGTGGAAGGGGAGTGAGGCATGAGACGGCCCCGGCAGGCTGTGACTGTGTCTCTCTGGCCTGGGGCCCAGGCTTTCCTCCGCTTCAGGCCACATGACTACGATCTGGACGTGCCCGAGGGGCCTGTGGCGCACTACCGCAGCCTGGCGAGGGACCTGCAGCGCGAGGCCTTCCTGGAGTTCGTGAGTGCTGCTTCCTTCTCCTCTTTGTTAGGCATGGGCAGAGCCTGCAAGAGAATATGTAGGCTGGTGCCGCGGCTCACTAGGCTAATCTTCCGCCTTGCGGCGCCGGCACACCGGGTTCTAGTCCCGGTCGGGGCACCGGATTCTGTCCCGGTTGCCCCTCTTCCAGGCCAGCTCTCTGCTGTGGCCAGGGAGTGCAGTGGAGGATGGCCCAAGTGCTTGGGCCCTGCACTCCGTGGGAGACCAGGAGAAGCACCTGGCTCCTGCCATTGGATCAGCGCAGTGCACCAGCTGAAGCGCGCGGTGACCATTGGAGGGTGAACCAACGGCAAAGGAAGACCTTTCTCTCTGTCTCTCTCTCTCTCACTATCCACCCTGCCTGTCAAAAAAATTTTTAAAATTAAAAAAAAAAAAAAACGAATATGTAGAAGGCAGGCGCTGTACACGGTTCTCATGTCCACATGCTGGGGCGGTCAGCAGGGCAGGGGTTACTAGTAGTATATTTTCTGATCAGAATAGCCCCAGCCGTGTGTGTTGAGCCCATTACCATTACCTGCCAGGCAGTATCCTAAGCCTTGTGCATTCTTTCCCACATTTCATCCACACCATGATGTGGCTTCTGGGGTAGACTCTGTTAAAAGTCTCATTCTGCAGATGAGAGTCGGGGCTCAGTGGGTGTGACCAAGGACCCCCATTGTTTATACAGATGGGCTGAGGCAGGCTGACATGAACTACATGGAAAATGCCCTGGACCACCACTCTATACAAAATCTTTTTTGAGATCTTTGCACAGTAATGATACCAAGGAATATTGAATGTTAAGCTCATTACATGCATTGTCCCCATTGTATAGAGGGGCAGACTGTGGTCCAGAGGGCTTAGATGACCTGCCAAGGGTCCTAGCTCGTCAGTGGGGGTGGGACTGGTGCCTGGGCTTGCCAGCCTCTGAAGCTGCTGTCCCCAGTGCCCCCACCTCTGCCACCTCCCCTCCTGACTCCCAAGCTCACCTCTCCCCACAGAAGCAGCGGCTGGAAGGCCTGGTGTGGCAGCCACTGTGCAGCCTGGCCAAAGCCCTAGTTGGCCCTCAGAACTTGATCAAGAAGCGTCTGGACAAGCTACTGGACTTTGAGCGGGTAGAAGAGAAGCTGCTGGAGGCGGGCAGTGTGAGCTATGAGGAGGAGGCAGCCCGGCACACGTACCAGGCGCTCAACTCCCTGCTGGTGGCGGAGCTCCCGCAGTTTAACCAGCTGGCTCTGCAGTGGCTGGGCCAGATCCTGTGCACGTTCGTGGCCCTCCAGAGGGACCTGGCAAAGCAAGTGCTGCAGAGGGCGGAGGGCAGCATGAACCAGGTGAGGCCACAGGGACTGCGACGCCTCGAGGGAGTGGCCAGGCTAGGCCTGGCAGCACCTTCAGCAGGCTGTTTGTAGGGGCTGGGTGGAGTGAGATGGGGTCTTCCCAAAGGCCAGCAGGTGCTTACGAGGGGGCAGTGGGGACCTTCTAGGTCTCTCTTTCAGCTAGTGTCCCTCCATTCGTGGGGTCAGACCATGAAAGTAAGGGTAGGACCCAGGGTCCGGGCCATTCCCAGGTCTCTGAGACTGCTGGTAAACCAGGAGGCTGTCACCTATCCCTGGAGTGCTGGTGAAGGTGATGACAGAGACAGAGGCCCTTTCTATGCGGGCAGGCATAAATGGCTCAGGCTGCTAGGATTTGTACCAATACTTCTAGTAACTGCCTCCTGGTGAGCACTTTCTATAGAGTGTTTTGCATTATCTCATGGAATTTTCACAGCAGCCCTGCAGAGTTGATATTATTATTATTATCATTGTTATCATTTTTCTCCTCCAAAAAATAAAAACATTGAGGCACAGAGAGGTTCAGTAGTTTGCCTAAGGCCACACAGCTAGTGGCAGGGTTTGAATACAGCAATTCAAGCCCAGAGCCTGGGCCCTGGACCACAAAGCCCAAGGGCCTGTGAAAGGAGCTCTGGACTGAAAATATACATGGGTTCAAAAGAGGTTTGGACCAACCTCCCCGTGCAAACTGTGATTCTGGCATTTTGATGTTGCAGCTGATGTAGGAATACCCAGCCACATCCTGATCTTGCTCTGTGATGTCGGTATCCGGGCTGAAAGGCTGTGGTCCGACCTTGGGAGCACTTTCTGTCCTCCCCATTCCACAAGCGTCTCTTGTGCTTCCTGTCCCCCAGCTCAGCTTTCCTGAGCCAGCTCCTAGCATGGGGATTCCTCTAAGACTGGCCCCACCCATAGCTACACTCTGCACCTGCAGCCCCAGCCTTCAGCACAGTGCTTCTGCGTGTGACCACACTCTAAACATTCCCTCTTAGCCAGGATTGCCCTTCTCCCCACCACCGTGCCCCGTGCACCCCGCTCCCAGCCTTACACAGTGGCTGGTGTGTCGTGGGTGCCCCAGACGTGTGGCAGGTGAATGAGCCTCTCCACGAAGCTTTCAGGATTTCCCTCCCCCCCTCCCCTGGGTGCAGGTCCCCGTCCCCAGCCTCCCTCCTCCAGCAGCCCTCTGAACGGCTTTCTACTAAGCACTGGCCAGAGCCCCTGCAGCACCGGGGGCCAGGCTTTGCTGCTTCCCAGCCCTTAGAGCTTTCAGGAGAGTTCTGTGTCAGACACAGTTTTTGGCTTGCTTGAGGTCAGAACCATCTGCAAGAAGATGATTGGCAGGAGGGTCAATCTGGTTAGGTGGTCTTTTCTCTCTGCTCTGGCCCCCTGGATCCTCACCTATTGAGGCTCGGCTGTGCGGGGCTGCAGAGTGCTTTGGCATGCCAGGAGGGTGGAAGTCAGGTTTATAGCAGCAAGAAGCGAGTCTGCATTTCCTAACAGGTCATGCACTGTGGAATGGGAGGGCAGTGCCTGCTGCCAGCCTGCCTCAGCTGCGTCCTGTGGAGCTTGGGAGAGGCCTGCAGGGCAGAAACCCCAGTCTGCATCCATGACATGGGTTTGGTGACAATTCCGTGAGCTGGACTTGTGTCTGTGAGCTCTGGGGTCTCACTCACTCGCTCCCAGGTGGTCAGATTAAGATACAGGAGACTCCTCCCAGGGCTGGGGTCTCTCCGGACACAGTCTGACACACAGGTCTTTAGCCTACGAGTAATCTAAACCCAAACCAGACTGGCTTGAGTATGAAGAAGGGATTCATGGGGGGACTGGGAGGCCCAGCAGGGGATCAAGCCTGAGACCTGGCCACATGCAGAACAAATAGTGCTCACAGAGCCCTGGTCTTTGCTCCACCCCCTGCCTCTGTTTCCCTCTTAAGGCTGGCTTTATTCTCAGACAGGCTTTTCTCTGCTTGGTGGGAGAGCTGGCTGGGCAGAGCTCCATGCGTGCACCTGCCTATCTCCAAACCCTAAGGAAGAACTCCCTCTTGTTTTCAGCCTTCACAAGAGTGCTTCCCTGGCCTGGCCTGGTCCATTGTCATCCTTGGACCAGGCTCCATGGATGGGAGGAAGGGATGCCAGGTGCACAGGTCCTCGGGTGAGAGCACCCTGCTGGGCAACACTCCTGGACCCCCAGAGAGGGATGTATTCTTAGAGGAGAGGGAGCCAGTAGGCGGCAGCACCCACAGCTAACCGTGATGAAAAGGCCCATCATAGCGCTCCATTGGCTAGAGTGTGGGTAGTGTGGTTTCCGTGTCTCGTCTTCCCTGAAGAAGGTCCTGTCTATCCCCACCCAGCTGCCCCACCGCCATCTCTTGGAGCCGGCCTTCAACAAGCTGGTGGAGGACACCCTAGGCCAGGCCAGTGACCAGCTTCGCTCCTTCCGAGAGAACTTTGAGAAAGTGCTGCCACCGCCCACCACACAAGTAAGTGTTCCTGCCTGTCCGCAAAGACCGCCCAGGCTTTCACGTGTTCCCAGGTGAGGCTCACTCCCTTCCTCCCTTCCCTTTGTCTTTTCCCACTGTTTTGTTACTTTCTCTTCCCCTCTCCTTTCTGTCTGGATGGGGCACACACCCATATACATCCTGCTCTTCATGGCCAATAAGCTGAAAAGCAGTCAGAACTCTTGGGTCGAGAATAAGAAAACTTTAACTCTTGAAGATTGAGTGGAATTAGTCGTAAGCATGGGCAAGTAGCGTGAACATCAAAAGTCTGGAACTTTTGGGTTGGACATTTGGCCTGGTGGTTAAGAGGCCTATTTCAGAGTGTCTGGGTTCAAAACCCTGCCCTGGTACCTGTGCTGTGGCTTAGCGGGTTAAGCTACCATCTGCAACACCAGCTTCCCATATAGGCACTGGTCAGAGTCCTAGCTGTTAAACTACTGGTCCAGCTCCCTGCTGAAGTGCCTAGGAAAGTACTTGGGTCCCTGCCACTCATATGGGAGACCCAAATGGATTTCTTGACTCCTGGCTTCAGCCTGGCCCAGCCCCTGCTGTTGAAGCTATTTGAGGAGTGAACCAGCAGATGGAAAATCACTAGCTCGCTTACTCGCTCCCTCCCTCTTCTGTAATTCTTTCACACAGATAAAAAAAAAAAATCTTAAAAAAAAAAATACCCATCTCTGCCTATGCCTCCAGCTTCCTGTTAATGTGGACCCTAGGAGACAATGGTGATGGCTCCAGTGGTACTTAGGTTCCTGCCACCCACATGGGAGACCTGGATTGAACTCTTAACCCCTGGCTTCAGCCCTGCCCATCCCCAGCCATTATGAGTGTTTGGGGAGTGAACCAGTGAATGGGAGTGCTGTCTCTCTCTCTCTCTCTCTCTCTCTCTCTCTCTCTCTGTCTCTCTCTGTCTCTCTGCCTGTCAAAACCAACCAACCAACCTGGAACTTCCTCACATTTTTCATCAAGATGTGTCCTACTTCCTCACCATGTTCTAATAAAAGTTTCCATACCAGCATCCCTTAGGGGTGCTGGTTTGTGTCCCTGCTGCTCGACTTCTGATCCAGCTCCCTGCTAATGATCTGGGAAAAGAAGTGGAAGATGGCTCAAGTGTTTGGGCCCCTGCTACCCACATGGGAGATCTGAATGAAGCTCCTGGCTTTGGCGTGGCCCAGAGCCAACTGTTATGGCCATCTGGGAAGTGAACCAGTAGATGAGAGATCACTCTCTTTCTGTCTCTCCCTGCCCTTTAACTCTGCCTTTCAAATTAATAAATGTTTAAAAATAAATGAAGATCTGCAGCCCCTCAAATGTGTGGTAGGAGCCTCCTCTCTCTTTGTACTTAAAACCAATTGGCAAGCTGTACTCATTGTACAAAAATGAGAAGACAGAGAAACAAAAAAAGAGGTGAAAACATTTTTTTTAAAATTTATTTGACAGATAGAGTTAGACAGTGAGAGAGAGAGAGAGACAGAGAGAAAGGTCTTCCTTCCGTTGGTTCACCCCCCAAATGGCCACTACAGCCGGAGCTATGCCGATCTGAAGCCAGGAGCCAGGTGCTTCCTCCTGGTTTCCCATGCGGGTGCAGGGGCCCAAGCACTTGGGCCATCCTCCATTGCCCTCCCAGGCCACAGCAGAGAGCTGGACTGGAAGAGGAACAGCTGGGACTAGAACCCGGCGCCCATATGGGATGCCGGCACCGCAGGCGGAGGATTAACCAAGTGAGCCATGGCACTGGCCCCAGGTGAAAACATTTGTACGAGACACCCTTTCCCTTCCCCCTCTTGCCCCCCCCCCCCCCCACACCTTTCTTAGATGCCTGACTTACTTGGCTGAAGGTCCGGAACCCAATGGAAATATGGCCACGAGGTCAGGAGCAGTCCTGGTGATACATACAGTTGTCCTTCCCTCTGGGCCCTCCAGGGGGTGCTTCTGTCTTCAGTACACATTGGAGCTTGTCAGGCTAAAGAAGGCAAATATTTGCTATACTGCCAACTTAAAAAAAAAAAAAAGTTTATTTCTTTCATCAACTTGAAAGAGAATGACAGTGAGAGTGAGTAAGGGGGATGAGATCTTTCACCCACAGGTTCACTCCCCAAATGGCTGCAACAGCCATGGCTGGGCCATGCCAAAGTCAGGAGTCAGAAACTCCATCTACGTCTCCCACATAAATGCCAGAAACCCAAAGACTTGAGCTACCTTTTTAGGCACATTAGCAGGGAGCTGGATTAGAAGAGGAGTAGCCAGGACTCGAACTGACACTCTAGTATGTGATACAGGCCTTGCAAGTGGCGGCTTAACCTGCTTTACCACAACGCCCGCCCCTTAATGCCCTCTGCCTGCTCTGGATTTTATACTCACATTAACCAACCCATCTCCGCTGTCCCATTTAAGGACCCATTTGGAAACATTGAGCCCTCCCGGTTCTTAATCCTGACTCAGTGTCTCTGTTGGAGTAGGGTTATGGCAGAATCTGTGCCCAAATGGCCCCAAAGGCACCTCTGCCCATCTCCCCACACCTAACTCCTCCCCCTAGAAGTAACCATATCCATGACAGTAAGCATATTTGTGTGTGTGTGTGTGTGTGTGTGAGAGAGAGAGAGAGAGAGAGAGAGAGAGAAAGAGAGAGAGAGGGAGAGAGAGAAAGAGAGAGATTATATAAATACCTGCACAAATAGAATATATGGTAGATACATGTTTAGCCTTTTTAGTTCCTTACTGGTTTTACAACAGGAAACCCTCACACCTGAGACCCTTGTTGGCACTTTTGCCGGAAGCAGTGAGTGCCAGGAGAGTTGGGGACAAGCTGAAAGGGCCACCAAAGCCCTGTCCCTGGCTGGAGGGCAGCTTCCATCCCGGCAGACCCTCTCCTGTGTTTCTCTACACCGTTCACAAAGCTCACCAGCAGCCTTATGTACGGCAGGTGCTCAGTGAGTCCTTGTGGACTGAAAACCCATGGAGTCGCAGATGTGTGAGGGCTTCCATGTGGGCAAAGTGCAGGTGGGAGCCAGATGCCTGAGGCTTGGTACATGAAGCACACAGTCTTATGGGACTAAAATACTTACACAAGGCATTTGCCTGCAGGATAACTCAGCTGGACTTTATGGGCTGGATTTAGGGCCCACTCTTCAGAATTCTGTAATAGAAATTTCAGAATGAAGAATTTGGATTTTAGAGAATCCCAGAAACTAGAAGTTTCTCCAGAATGGCCTTTGGATGCTGAAAACCAACCCTCTAGTGTTGATGGCACTGCTGCTGGGGTTGGCGTGGGCCTGCTGGTAGCAGAGGGAGGATCGGGCCAGGACTTGGGGTCTCAGAATGTGGCAAATGTTCATGCAAGCACTTGTGTCTGTCTCTGGCCCTTCTCCCCCCAGCCCCTCCTGCCAGGGTCTGAACGCCAGGTGCAGGCTCTCCTGAGCAAGTATGGCCCTGGGAAGCTGTACCAGGTGACAAACAACGTCAGCGGGCCTGGGACCCTGGACCTGACACTGCCACGGGGCCAGATCGTGGCCCTCCTTCAAAACAAGGACACCAAAGGCAACAGCGGCCGCTGGCTGGTGGACACTGGGGGTACGTGAGCCTTTGTTAGCCCTTCTCCTCCTGGGACAAGACCCCAGGAGAAGCCAGTGGGCAGGCATGGGCACTCTTGTGGGCCAAGTCTGGCTGTGCAAAAATCCGGGATGGGAGTGAGAACAGGTGTTATACAGGGGGTGGGGCACACTCAAGCTAGTACAACTCCATGGTGCACGACACTGGGAGGAATTCCACCTCATCACAGCATCCATCGCCAGTCCTTGCTTGGTGCTTTGCAGACAAGATGAGTGCCTTGCCTTGGGCGCCTCACAGGCTGTTGGGATGGCGATGTGTGGAGGGAGAACTCCAGCGCCACCTGGAAGATGCAAGTGCATGTGGGTCCCAGCTCCTTGACTGAAGTCTGATGTCAAGGATGAGGAAAACCACTGGCCCTCCCCTTCTTCACTGGCCACCATGGCCTTGGGGTGTGCTTCTCAGTTCTGGTATCCAGGCTTGAAGCAAGGGGTACCATCAACTGGGGATGAGATAGCCCAGCAGAGCCTTTCAGAGAGGAAGAGTGGGTCCCACAAGATAAGGATTGCTTGGGATTCCTGTTAGGGGACCCACAGATTATTTTTTAAAGATTTATTTCTTTGAAATGTAGAATGACCAAGAAAGACAGACAGACAAATGGCCTCTCAGCCAGGACTGAGCCAGGCTGCTGCCAGGAGCCTGGAACTCTATCTGCGTCTCCCCCAAGGGTGGCATCGACCCAAGCACTTGGGCCATCATCTGCTAACTTTCTGGACATTCGCATGGGACTGAATCAGAAGCAGAGTGGCAGCTTAACTTGCTATATAGCACAGCACCTGCCCCCCAGCCCTCCCTGCCATGGGTGGCTTTTTTCCACCTTTAGACAGCTTATTATAATTGTTTAAGTATATTAATCTTTATTAGAAAAAAATAGGACAAGTCCCTAAGCCCATGAGTTATATCATGTGGTTATATAGTGCTAGATCAAGTTTTAAAAAGTGGGGCAATTTAAAAAGTGGGCATCAGGCGTCTAGCACCCTCCGGACTCGGGAAATCAGGGACTGGCCGTTAGAGCAAGGCCCCTGGGACAGGGGAGCTGGATTGGGATCCCAGCTCCGCTGCTGAGCAAACTGCATGGTTTTAAGGGAGTCAGGCAGCTCCTCTGATTTCACCCACCAACCTCAGGAGTTGGTGAAGACCGCGAAATTGGGTGCTGGACCTAGTGCCTTGGGGTGTGCTGGCCATTTTGGCCATGGCAACCAGAGCATCCAAGAAGGAGCTGGGGCCTCCTGCCTGTGGGGGACCAAGGCAGTCATGGTGAGAGGAAGCAGCCTGGCTCTGGGCGGCCCCCAGAGGGGCATGGGGCCAGCACAGGAAGGCAGTTTTCATTATCAGTCCCAAGAGCAGCTTGTGCTCTCTGTCAGAGCTGTTCACAGCAGAGTGGGCTGCCTTGGGTAGGGAGTGAGCACCTGTCGTGATGGGAGGGGTGTGAGCAGAAGCTAGAAGCAGCACCAGGGAGGGGTACATTATGGGTTCCCAGATGACCTTGTGGGATCCACTGAAGTGTGGGGTGCCGGGAAGCTGAGCCGAGGGCATGTGCGTCTGTTGACATCTGCACTACAAGGGGTGGGAAGATGGTCCGCAGCCCGGTGACCTTCTGCCTGTCCCCTAGGCCATCGGGGGTACGTGCCGGCTGGGAGACTGCAGCTGTACCACATCGTTCCCAGTGACCAGGAGCTCAGAGGGCAGGTGGGGCCACATGTGGACTCCCGGCAGCCAGCACCACAGCGCACCTCAGCCCCAGTCCCTTCTCTCTCTGCTGTGCCCCAGGTGAGTGTGGGACAGGGCTGGAGGCTGGCCTCACCTCTGCCACCTGGACTGGGGCTGGAGTTTGCTGTGCTGTGAAAATCTCTGTTCTGCCTACCTGGAGGGCCTGCCACCCTGTGAGGCTGGGATCTTGTGCAATGGTCACATCCATGCCCAAGGCAGGGAACAATCCAGAAAAAAGGGCCTCCCACCCAGCCACATAAATGGTAGAAAGCTGACCCTCCCTCGTCCCCCAGATGGGATCTATTCCTTGCTGCCGTCCTTCCATATTTGCCAAGCTCTGTGTAGATAACAGGTACAATGATGAACAAGAGTATCATGGTTCTTGCTTTCCTCAAGCCTATGGTCTAGGGGCAGGGAGAAGTGTGAGGAACAAGGGCCTGATGTGAAGAGCCATAAAGTTAGTGCAGTGACAAGTGCCAGAGCGCTGGGCGTGGACAGGCCCAGGAAAGGTTTGTCTGAGAAGAATGGGGTATTTCTCAGCTGGGAAGAGTAAGTAGAATTGATTAGATAAAGGGAGCGTACAGGGGCGCACATGGGAAGAGCAGAAAGTGTACAAGCACGTGCAAAAGCCCAGTGGCAGCAGAGGACGGAGGGTGCATGGGGAAGAGAATGAAGCCAGCGTAGCCAGACAGAGTGTGGTGCTGCTGGAGACTGAGGCAGGGCCTTGGCGAGAGTTCAGTCTTTGTTTCAAAGGCAGTGGGAAGCATGTGTGTGCGTGTGTTCATGGCAGCATTATTCATAGGAACCAGAAAGTAGAGACAGCCTAGATGCCGTCAGCATGAGCAGATAAACAAAAGGGGAGAATCTATGCAGTGGAGGATTACTGAGCTGTGGAAAGGAAAGGCGTGTTGAGGGCATCGATAGGGCCCAGGTGCAGAATGTTGAGGGAGAAGCCAGTGGTGGAAGTCTACATGAGTCCCCCGAGAGGAATGTGTTCAGTAGGCCGGTCGTAAAGACAGAAAGTCGATCAGTGGTGGGCAGGGCCTTGGGGGCCGAGGGGGTGACCGCTAACTGTATAGGGATTTTCTATGATGAGGAAAATGTTATGAAAAATGTTATGAAATTAGTGGTGATGATTTTACAACCTTGGGAACAAGCTGAAAGCATGGCATTCGTACATTTTAAAAGGGTGAATGGGATAATATGTGAATTACACCTTAAAAAAAAAAAAAGGACTGACTAGAAAACCATTGCAGGGTTTGGCTTTGCAGGGGGGTGGGTGTCATTGTCAGGATTGGGTGAGAGGGGAGGGCCAGGCTGGCCCCTGGTACCCTGGTGTTCATGGAGGCTGCTCTCACAGCCAGCAGCAACAGCAGCCGCAGTGGGTCCCAGCGTCGTGTGGAATGGCGTGAACTGCCTCTTTGGACTGAGTCTCTTTGTCCTCCCTTCTGTGTCGCTCCCGTGTGTTTCAGGTGGTCGCTGCTTACCCCTTTGTGGCCCGGAGCCACCACGAAGTGAGCCTGCAGGCCGGCCAGCCCGTGACCGTCCTGGAGGCTCAGGACAAGAAGGGGAACCCAGAGTGGAGCCTGGTGGAGGTGAACGGACACAGGGGATATGTGCCTTCTAGCTTCCTGGCCAGGGCCCCAAACCCAGCTCCATGGGGCTGGAGTCTGCCCTCATAGGGTGTTCTCCGTGGAGCCCATGTTGCCAGAGGAGGAGATGGGAATAGAGGCTGTGACCTTGGAGGGAAGAGAGGCAAAGAAAGGGCAGGGGTAGAAGGGAAGACCAGACCCGTGTCGGGGAAGGACACCTGGAAGGCAGCCAGAACAGGTGGGTGGGCCACAAAGGCTTAAGGCAGGACTACTCGTTCTGTCTGCTCAGGGAAACCATCCCATGCTGGGTCACACACCCTGGACAGCAGGCCACAGCTCACTGGCCAGTCTCCCCCGTGCCTCTGTCAGGGCCTGCCCGTGGGAGTGCTTACCCAGGTGAATGTTACCTGTGTGCTGGGTGTTTGCAGAACTGCCCGGCCTGACTGTTCACTACCTGTAAGTGGCATCAGGAGACACCATGGCTGGCAGTCACTGATTCCCCGACTTGGGCTGCGGGGTCTTGGGCAGTAAACCATGGGGAGCCCTCTCAGGCCAGGACCTATGGGTTTGTCTGAGCTGTGCATGGGTTCCCAGGAGACTCTTTGCTGTGCCTGCGAGTGGGAGTGACCAAGTCACAGTTCTGGAATGTGTGTGAGCAAGTTCAGAGGCAGTTCCCAGGAAGAGGGGACTTTTGACAGCATGTCAGGTGCACCAGGGGACAAAGTGCCATGCAAAGCAGACAGGAACCTGAAGTAGGCTGGGGTGGGCCTGGTGGGTGGGGGAGGTTGGGTCATGGCCCGTTTCCCTGTTTCTGGGGAGGAGAGTCAAGAGGATCCACCGTAGTTTCAGGTTGTCTCTGAGGGCCTCGAGGCTTGTGACATCAGCTGGCTGTGGGACCTGAGACACAGGATACAACCAGTGTTTTCCCATCCAGGAAGCCCTGACTCACAGGAGAATAAAGTGAGGCTAAGGATGTGGAGGCCCTGGCAACCTGTGACAGCAATGCCAGTGGCCCCAGCTGGCCAGGCTGGCGAGTGGAAGCTCCCTGCTGTCTGGCCCCACGCCCACCCCAGGGCAGCAGGCATTGTCACCGTTTGGAATCTTTTCCCATTGCCCTGGGATCTCTTTGGAGTTGTTCTCAGTACTGCATTCTGGGTAGCCAATCTCTTGAACTTGGAAAGCCATCTCTCACTTACTCTCAAAACAGTTCCTGTTCCAGGAAGATGACCCCTGGCGGCCATGTTGGGTGCAGTCCCTGCTGCCTATTCCCCTCTCGGCTGTTGCGGGCTGAGATATAGGCAAGATTCACAGACGGGGAAAGTGAGGCACTGTGCCTGCTGTATGACCTAGAGAGTTTGGAAGTGACTTGAGTTAGAATGTGTTTAAGCAGGTGGTATCTTAGATTTATTTCCTAAGAACACCCTGTGCTATAACTAGAGTCCCTAGTGCTGTCAGCCCTGGGTTTGGAAGGGCTTCTAAGCAATCTGTAGATGCCCATATCATCGCAGCTGTCCGCCTCTCAGCCTGTTAAAGCAGTGACTGTGTGACATGCCAGCAGCTCGGTCCCCACCACGCCCCCGCCCCAGCACCACGCCCATTTGACGAGATGCCCTTGTCGCATTTTACTTTCTTTTTCCTTCTCCAGTTTCTGATAAAAAATAGTCAATGCTGAGGAGCAGATAGTAGAATGGGAACTTTACTCATGGGTTGCTCAGCTGGGACCCAAGCTCAGGGCTCCCCACTGTGGCTGCTCGCTGGGCAGCGGGAAGCAGTACAGGAAGCCAGGATCCCTGCCAGGCCCTGATCTGATTGAACTGGGGTGCGGCCAGGGCCCCAGGAGGTGGGGGGGGGATTCGGGGAGTTTCCCAGGTGCTTCCAAGGTCAAGCCAAGGCTGGGGTCAAGACAGCCCTGGGGTCAGCAATGGCTATGAGCTGTTGGGAAGAATGTGTTCTGGGTGAGCCTAGTCAACCTGGCCATTCCAAACAGGGTAGCCTTAGAGGCAGTCTGAGATAGGACAGCCTGTCAGGTCCCAGAATGTATTTTTATTAAGTGCCATTAAAAGGGACCTGAACAAAACTGGATGTTCTTGTAGGCATAGGGAGAAAAATGGAATGTTCTTGGAATCACGTCTATCTTGTGGAGGGAAAATAAGATGTATTCAGCAGCATGTGGGTTATGGTTTCTCGTAGACCAGGGCTAAGATTGAAAGTCACTGAAGAGTGAGAGGATGGCACGTGGTCTGCATTTTCTTCAGGGGACTCTGCAATGTGCCTTCCCCCCGCTCCCCCACGCCTAGAACCATTGCACTGTGTCTTATTTATTTCTCCGCTGGGCTGCCACGTCCCAAACTTGCTAAAATAGCTGCCTGTGAACCGAACAAGACTTTCCATCGAAGACTGATTCACAAGCGTATCCCTTGCTCTCCTGCTGTGGGAGTGAGACCCTCTAACCATCCGGCCCTTGCTCAGTTTGGGATATGAGGGCAAGAGTTACAGTTTCAAAGGGCAGATGGGTGAATTCTTGGTTAACGTGACAAACGCCAGCTCCGTGAGTGCTGATGTGAGCAGCTGAGAATAAAGGGCTGAAGATGAGCGTGTCTCCGCAATCCGTGCGTCTGCGATCACTGGCAAGCCAGCTCCATTGTTTCCCGACACTCACAGCGCGTGGAAATAGCATCTTGTCCATTCATGTTCACGCAATGAATGTCTCCTGCTCACTCTCGATGCCTCTACAGATTGAACTTGGCTGCTCGGGCACAGCGAGCGGTCAGATGAGGCCCTGTCTGGTGAGGGAGGCAGACAAGCCAGCGGTCCCGTACCTACAGTGTGCGTGGCAGGGTTGGGCAGGGCAGTCCCAGGGGCCAGGCTCAGATCAGAGTCCCAGAAGTGAGATCAAAGCTGGGGCCTGGTGGGGGACTGGGGTTAGGTAAAGGTGGCCAAGAGGACCTGCCAGGGCCCAGAGGTGGCAGTGAACATGGCACGTCAGGGAACCTAAGTATTGTGGGCCTGGGACATGGGCTTCTATAGGGGTGCGGGCAGGGCAGCAGGCTTAGCGTGGTAAAGGTGTACATTGGTTATTCGGAGGCAGGTGGGGAGGAGCCCCTGGAGGGTCTGAAGCAGAGAGGGCGTGGTGCCCAGGGTTGTATTTTAGGAGCCCTGGGCTCTGGCTGTGTGCCTGGTGCTGCAAGTGACCACACACTCTGTGGGAGCAGGAAGCTCAGATTCATCCCAGAAGTTTGCCCTGCCTTTGCCCGGGCCTCAAGTAACAGATGGGTGGTGCATGTCACCCAGTTAAATGTCACACAGGGATGGGAGCCCCGGAGTTCTGCCATCGGCTCACCTCCTGCTGACTGCAGAGACGAAATGTACAAGCTTCTGACCCCCTGGGGGGAGGATGCCCTGGCCACAGAGAGGTGCTGTGGACTTGACCGACAGGTGCTCAGACAAGGGAGAGGTTTGGGAGGGCTGTGGTGAACAGGGAAGGCTTCCTGGAGGAGGTGGAGCAGATGCTGGGCCTTGTGGGATAAGCAGTGCTATAGTTTGGGTTCCCCAAAAGTTCAGTGTTGGAACCTTAGTTCCTCAAGTCTGCAGTGTTGGGAGCTGGGGCCTAGTGGGAGGCATGTTGCTCACAGGCTCGGGAACCTCACAGGTGGATTAATGCCTTTACTTGGGAATGAAGTCAGCCATGGTGGGAGTCCAGCTCCCTTCTGCGTGCGCCTGCTTCCCCGTCCGACTCACACCATGTTAATATGGTAGCTAGGGGCCTTCACCAGAGACAGCCTCCAGAACCATAAACCTAAACAAGCTGCTTTCTTTTATAAATGCTGCACTCTTGGGTATTCATTACAGCAAAGAGAAACAGACCAAGACAAGAGAGATTAGAAATCAGAAAGCCCCGGCACCGCGGCTCAATAGGCTAATCCTCCGCCTTGTGGCGCCGGCATACCGGGTTCTAGTCCCAGTCAGGGCACCGGATTCTGTCCTGGTTGCCCCTCTTCCAGGCCAGCTCTCTGCTGTGGCCCCAGAGTGCAGTGGAAGATGGCCCAAGTGCTTGGGCCCTGCACCCCATGGGAGACCAGGAGAAGCACCTGGCTCCTGCCTTCGGATCAACGCGGTGCACCGGCCGCGGCAGCCATTGGAGGGTAAACCAACGGCAAAGGAAGACCTTTCCTTTCTCTCTATCTCTCTCACTGTCCACTCTGCCTGTCAAAAAAAAAAAAAAAAAATCAGAAAGCGGAAAGCAGAGAGAGGCTTCCTCAGAGCCCGAGAGGCAGCCTGCATGGTGGCGTGGAAAGTGCCCTGGGCTTGGCCTTGGAAAGCCTGAGTGCAGGGACTGGCGTGGTGCAGCAGATGAAGCCACTGCCTGGGATGCTGGCCTCCCATAGGAGAGTGTCTGTGAGAGTCCTTCCTGGCTGCTGCACTTCTCATCCAGCTCCCTGCTGATGTGCCCAGGAAAACAGCAGAGAATGGCCCTGCACCCACATGGGAGACCTGAAAGGGGGTCTTGGCTCCTGTCTTCGGCCTGGCCCAACCCTGGCTGTTGTGTCCATTTGGGGAGCAAACAAGCAGATGGAAGATATCTCTTCTCTCTCTCTTTTTCTGTTGCTCCCTCTGTCTGTCACTCTACATTTTTTTTTTTTTTTTTGACAGGCAGAGTGGATAGTGAGAAAGAGAGAGACAGAGAGAAAGGTCTTTCTTTGCCGTTGGTTCACCCTCCAATGGCCGCCATGGCCAGTGCACTGCGGCCGGCGCACTGCGCTGATCTGAAGCCAGGAGCCAGGTGCTTCCCCTGGTCTCCCATGCGGGTGCAGGGCCCAAGGACCTGGGCCATCCTCCACTGCACTCCCGGGCCATGGCAGAGAGCTGGCCTGGAAGAGGGGCAACTGGGACAGAATCCAGTGCCCCGACCGGGACTAGAACCCGGTGTGCCAGCACCACAAGGCGGAGGATTAGCCTATTGAGCCGCAGCACCGGCCTGTCACTCTACATTTTAAATAAATGAATTTTTAAAAAGATGTAGTTATTTTCTTGAAAGGCTGAGTTTACAGAGAGAAGGAGAGACAGAGAGACAGAAATATCTTCCATCCACTGATTCAGTCCCCTAATGATTGCAACAGCTGGACCTGGGCCAGTCTGAAGCCCAGGAGCTACTTATGGGTCTCCCATGTGAGTGCATGGGGTCCAAGCATCTGGGCCATCCTCCGCTGTTTTCCCAGGTGCATTAGCAGGGAGCTGGATCGGAAGTGGAGCAGTTGGGTCTTGAACTGGTGCCCATATGGGATGCTGTCACTGCAGGTGGTAGCTTTACCTGCTATACCACAACATCAACCCCAAAATAAATGACTCAGAGAGAGAGAGAGAGCACCAGAATCCAGGACTTATCTGACCCTCGGGAAGCAGCAATGTACTTATCCTGGCTTCTGTGTACAAGGAATATGATGGGGACCCTGATCTGCCCTGCCCCCCACTCAGCCCTGAAAGCCCAGCTGGGACCTCACATCTAATGTGGAAGATCATTTCAGCGTCTGTCATGGCAAGGAAGAGCTTCAAACAGCCTGGACTGGGGGTGAGGGAAGTGGGTGCTGCTTCAGGCCACAGCTCCTGATCAACCTAGTAACTGAAGCTTGCTCATCTGTTTGCTTTGTCAGTGATTTTTAAAAAGATTTATTTGTTTATTTATTTGAAAGGAAGAGATAGGAGAGAGAAGGGGGAGAGGAGAGAGAGAGAGAGAGAGAGAGAGAGAGAGAGAGAGATTGATCTTCCATCTGCTGGTTCACACCCCAAATGGCTGCAGTGGCTGGAGCTGGGCCAATCTGAAGCCAGGAACCAGGAGCTTCTTCAGCTCTCCTACATGGGTGCAGGGGCCAAAGCACTTGGGCCCTCTTCCGCTGCTTTCCCACACATTAACAGGGAAAAGAAGTGGAGCAGCTGGGACTCAGGCCACCGCCTATATGAGGTTTACCCTACTATGCCACAGAGCCGGCCTCTCAGTATTCTTGAACTTACATTTTCTGTTTTCTCTTCTGTAAAATGGTAAAAGGAATAAAGGCAAAATTGGTAAAAGGAATAAATGAGAATGGTCGGGGATAGCGTCAGGAGTATCACTGATGTGTATTGAGGGAACACGTGAACTGTGGCCACCAGGGGGCAGCAAGGATCTTCCAGTCAGCAGGCACCTCTGGTGGCAAACTGAAGGCAGGCTGTGCAGTGAGAGGAGGGGCCCGGTGAGAGGGACTGTGCAGGACTGGAGACTGCGCCCTCAGTTCAGAAAGCTGCAGCTTCTGGGCTGTAACCAGCAGTGGACACATCAGAAGGAGGTTCCAGTGGTCCCCAACATTCTCATTTTTTGAGAGAATCCTGGATCCTTACTTGTTACTGAGCTGCTTTTTTTTTTTTTTTTTTTAAGGTTTCATTTATTTATTTGAGAGGTAGAGTGACAGACAGTGAAAGGGAGAGACATAGATGTCTTCCTTCTATTGGTTCACTCCCCAAATGGCTGCAATGGCTGGAACTGCGCCGATCCGAAGCCAAGAGCCAGGAGCCGCCTCTGGGTCTTTCATGTGGGTGAGGGGCCCAAGGACTTGGGCCATCCTCCACTGCCTTCCCAGACCATAGAAGAGAGCTATCTAGGAAGTGGAGCAGCCAGGACTCAAACTGGCATCTATGCAGGATGCTGGTACTGCAGGCAGAGGATTAACCCACTGTACCACAGCACTGGGGCTCCTGGTTTTATTATTATTTATTTATTTATTTATTTATTTTTAAAGATTTATTTTATTCATTTGAAAGAGTTACAGAGAGAGGTAGAGACAGAGAGAGAGGTCTTCCATCCGCTGGTTCATTTCCCAGATGGCCACAATGGCCAGAGCTGCGCCAATCAGAAGCCAGGAGCCAGGAGCTTCTTCCTGGTCTCCTGCATGGGTGCAGGGGCCCAAGGACTTGGGCCATCCTCTACTGCTATCCCAGGCCATAGCAGAGAGCTGGGTCAGAAGAGGAGAAGCTGGGACTAGAAGCAACACCCAATTGGGATGCCGGCGCTTCAGGCCAGGGCTTTAACCCACTGCGCCACAGCATTGGCACCCCGGGCTTTTTAAAATGTGGGATCTTCAGTGTGGAAGTTGGGTGGCCCTCAGCAGGCCTTCTGCGTCCCTGAACATGAGTTGACTGTCCTGGGTGGGGAATCTTCCCTGAAGACCTGGTTTCTTGTCTCGGTGTTTCCTACGAAGTGCCTTGATGTGGCCTCCCCTACTCATCACTTCATCAGGTGTTAATTTCCCCTCCTAGATCTCTGGGAAGCGTCATTTCCTTTCTGGTTATTATCACTATTGTTGTCTTCAGGTTTTTGTTCACCGTTGGTTTTATTTCCTGACCTACCAGTGAGGGCCCCCATGGTACTCGTGTCCTCCCACAGGTTGTCAGGAGCCTTTAATGAGATACTAATATGCAGCGCTTAGCCCAGCACCTGGCTCACTAGTGCTCAGTGAACACAGTCATTATTATGGGGACTTCAGAGACACATGCGACTTGGAGGAAGGTGTGCAGAACCTGTCTGCCTCCCAGTGCGTGGGCTCGTCATGCCCCAGAGTAGGAGGCCCCTGTCTTGGTTCTGGAGGACTTGTCTGGGCTGGGTGCAGATGCTCACCCTTGGGCTGCTGTTGCACCCCAAAGGCATACCTGGGCCTTCCTTTGGCTCCCATCCCTGGTGTTGCCAGGCTGGCGCGGGTGCTCATGGGCACAAGCTCCCCCGCCTCTCTCTGGCTGTCAAGCTTACTGCTGCCCAGTGCATCCAGACAAGGCTAAGGTGTGGAGAAAGTGAGACCAGAATCCAGCACACAGGGCCCAGGGCCCTTCCCAGGGGAAGCAGCAGCTGTGGGCCCCCAGTTCCTCTGCTGGAAGGAGGCTCTAATAAAAGGTTAGAGAGTGCAAGAAAGGGGCCCAGGTTTGCTATCCTAGGCTCTGCCTCTGGCCGAGCCAGAGCACCAGCTGCTGGTGCTCAGCTTGTCCTGGAGGTCTCAGGGTGCTGTGGGGGTTCCCCGTCTTAGGCCCACCTGCTCATCATCAATGCTCAGGAATCTTGGCATCCCTGGGGCCTCAGTGGAAACCATGCCTTAACAGAAGCTGCAGATTTGGGCCAGGCTGACCCCAGGCAGGTTGGGCCAGGGAGCGAAGGAGCTGCGGCCTCTCCTCCTCAGCAGCTCCAGCCTCCAGAGGGCCTCCTTGCCCTGCCCTCCACGCCATACTGCAGGGAACTGCTCTGCCCAGGCTCCTTTACCCTCAGCTTCCCTGCTGGGTTTGGTCCTTGGCGCGAGAAGCCAAGGTGTTTGCCTCTCTGCTTCTGGCAGCATCTCTCCTCCGTGGCCCCAGCCCCCTTCCCTTACGGTGCAGGCCTGGCCGTGCTGTTTCCATCAGGCAGCCCCAGATCTTGGACTCCAGTTCCGCTACCTCTTCCTGTGTCCCTCCAGCCCAGGGCTTATCATGTCTTTTTGTTAGTTTCTATAGTGCTTCTGGAATCTTCTTTGCCCCTGTGTAACCTACTCCCTCTGTTGAATCCTTCTGTTCCATATGCATGTTACAGCCTCTTTTTGGAGTGGTGGCTGATACAGCACCCAGGAGCTAGATTGGGGAGTGGGGAGGGGGACACGGTCTTCCAGCCATGGTGTCTGAGCAGCATTAGTGTCAGGCCCTGACTCAGGAGGGCAGCAAGCCACAGGTCTAAGAGATGGGGAATAGGGTGGGGCTTCTGGCCAGGGAAGAGGCTGCTTGTCTTTGTAAAATTATTATTTATTTATGAGAGAGAGAGACCCCATCCACAGATCACTCCCAAAATATTCACCCGCAATGGATCCAGGTCTCCCACACGTGGGCCATCACCACTGCCTCCCAGGGTCTGCCTTAGCAGGAAGTTGGAGTCAGGAGCAGTACCAGGAGCCAAGCCTAGGCATGCCCATAGGGGATGCACTAGACAAAACTAGCCATAGACAAAACGGCAACCCCTAGGCTGCCTGTCCTGAGCGTGGGGCCTCGGGGCTGCCGGGCCAGCAGCAGAGCCTGTGGTGCAGACCTGACCAGCACTAATAGCAGCTTCTGTGGACTCGTTCCAGGGCCGCTTGAGGTCATGTGAGGGAATCCAGGGCCTGGCACATAGGATGCCCTAAGAGCTGCAAGCTAAACACAATTCAGATACAAACCTGTCAGGCAGCCAGCCAGGGAGGGCCTCATTCTGGAAGCATTTCACAGGACAAGCCCTTGAGATTGAGCTCCTGGCCTGTCCCCTGGGGCAGGGCCAGTGGCCAGGGCTAGAAGAGGGTCAGGTCAGGTGAAGGAGGGCTCAGGGATCCCAGGCCACACCCCTAAGGATGCCAGGGGAGGCAGCAGGTGTCCAGTGGGCACTTGGGGACAAGCCATTTGTAGTGGCCAGGCAGAACAGAAGGTGAAGCCAGGTCAGAGAGTGGGCAGCAGGGTTCTTCTCTTTGGGTTGGGGCTCAAGTGCAAGGCTCTGGGGACTCAGGCCCATTATAGGTACAGAGATCCTGGGAAGAGACATGACTGAGAACTGGGCACGAGGTTAGGGTCCTGCTGTGAGCACAAGGGACTTCCTGCCGGGTGCTGGGGCTGCTACTCAGACCCTTCCCACCGGAGCACAGACCGGTCCTCAGAGTTGGAATCAGGGGCCAGACTCGGAGGGGAAGAAGTGGTCAGGGGCCCAGGCTTCCCACGGGACATGCCTGAGTTCAGATTCTGAGCCCACACTCACCAGCCCAAGTTACTTAATCTCTCGAAAACCTCCCCTTCCTCTTTGTGGAGAGACCAGGAAGGAGTCCTAGTTCAGAGGGTTGTTGGGATGTTGAAATGGGATCTGGGAGCAGAGGCCCTGGAGCTGGTCCGTGTGATCCTGGGTGACACAGGCGGGTGCTGGTCCCTCCCACCCTCCCCAGGATTCCTCCCGACTGGTGCAGGTAGCAGCCCCACGCCTGGGTTTTCTTTTCCCTGGGCTGCGGTTTGCTGTGCCATCAGCCTTTCCCCTGATCCCTGTGGCCCCAACCCTTCCCCGCTGGCTGCTCTGGAAAGTACCCCATGGGTGCCCTGAGCTCTTCCAAATCTGAGAGCAGGTGCAGGTGGCAGAGGCCAAAAGTCATTCTCCTGGGCCGGGGACAGCAGCCCTGTCCTCAGGTGCTCTTGACCCAGGAGATGGGGCCATCTTGACCAGTTGGGCCTGTCCAGAGCTCTCCCCAGCTGCCGATGGGATGGCCTTGGCCAAGGGCAGGTGTTCGCACACCCACCTCCATCCCAGTGATGGTTTTTAAATTTTCTTTTCACATTTCATCTCAACTCTTTTCACTCTCCCCCACCACCACCACCCCACCCCCGCAAAGCCATGACACACATGTCACACACAACTGGAAGTCTCCATACCCATCACCTTTCCCCCTTCACCCTTTCCCCTTCCTTCCAGGCCAGGAATTCAAACGTGTGTACCTCCCTTTTCTTTCTTTCCTTTTATTTATTTAAGATTTATTTACTTGAAAGGCAGCGTTAGAGAGAGGAGAGAGACAGACAGATCTTCCATCTACTAGCTCACTCCCCAAATAGCCGCAACAGCTGGGGGTGGGCCAGACTGAAACCAGGAACCAGGAGCTTTCTCCAGGTCTCCCATGTGGGTGCAAGGGCCCAAGTACTTGAGCCACCCTCCACTGCTTTCCCAGGAGCATTAGCAGGGAACTGAATCGGAAGCAGAGCAGCCGGGACTGGCATCAGCGTCTGTATGGGATGCCAGCATTGCAGGCAGTGGCTTTTCCTGTTATGCCACAACACCAGCCCCAAAATAAATGTTTTAAAAAAACAGAAAGAGGCCAGCGCCATGGTTCACTTGGCTAATCCTCTGCCTGCGGCACCTGCACTCCGGATTCTAGTCCCTGTTGGGGCACCAGGTACTAGTCCCGGCTATTCCTCTTACAGTCCAGCTCTCTGCTGTGGCCCGGGAGGGCAGTGGAGGATGGCCCAAGTGCTTGGGTCCCTGCACCCGCATGGGAAACCGAGAGGAAGCACCCGGCTCCTGGCTTCGGATCGGCGCAGTGCCAGCTGTAGCAGCCATTAGGGGAGTGAACCAACGAAAGGAAGACTTTTCTCTCTGTCTCTCTCTCACTGTCTATAACTCTACCTGTCAAATTAAAAAAAAAAAAAAAGAAAGAAATCAGAGGGTCTGTGTTGTGGCACTGCCTGCAATGCCAGTGTCCTATATGGGCACCGGTTCCAGTCCCAGCTGCTCCGCTTCTGATCCAGTTTCTGCTAATGCACCTGGGAAAGCAGTGGAGGCTGGCCCAACTGCTTTGGCCCCTGCACCCATGTGGGAGACCTGAATGAAGCTCCTGGCTCCTGGCTTCAGCCTGGCCCAGCCCTGGCCATTGCAGCCATTTGGGGAGTGTATCAGAGGATGGAAGACCTCTTCCTCTCGCTCTCTCTATGTAACTCTGCCTTTCAAATAAATAAAATTAATCTTAAAAAATAAATGAAAAGAAATCAGGTTCCTTTCACCCATGTGGGAGATTTGGACTGAGCTCTAGGCTCCTGGCTGAGGCTGAGCCTAGCCTCCAGTCATTTTGGGCCTTTGGGGAGTGAACCAGCAGACAGGAGCTCTCTCTCTCTCTCTCTCTCTCTCTCTGTCTCCCTAATAAATAGATGAAAAATAAAAATCTTAATTAAAAACAAAAAATAGGAAACTCCTTCAAGTTAGGGACTTTTATCCATCTTATTCAATACTAAATTCAAATGATTTCTCACATGCTTATGTGAATAATTTATTTATGTGAAGTTGAAATTGAACTAGGTGGCATGTATTTTGTGTGGCAGCCCTACTTGTGGCCCACCTGTGCATCTTGGGAACACACGGAGGATGAAGCTGTCATGTGAAGAGGAGAGGAGAGAGAAGGTGACATAGTCAGCGGGGCAGGGGTGAGGGGACAAGCTAAAGAGCACCAGGTGGTGAGAGGGACTGAGAAGGCGACATGCAGGGAGGAGGGGGAGGCAGCTCAAGAGAAAGGCGGGCGTGGAGCGAAGACCAAGTCAGACTGAAAGACGGAGAGTGTGAAGGACACAGAGCGAGACAGAGAAGGGGTGACAAGTAGAGCGACGGTCACCTCTGATCGTGTTCTGCATCCCACAGTCCAGTGACCCAGGGCCAGCTCCGCCCTGTCTTATCTCTCATTTGTTTATGGGCACCAATAAATTTCCCTTTTGCTTAAAAATGAAAGCCGACATTGTGTGAGCCAGGCTCCAGCCCAAGTGCTGTGATCCCGTGAGGATGCTACCGTCATGTCCTCCATGGGGGAAGAACCAAGGGACATAGGAATTAAACGATGTGCTCAAGGTCAGAGATGCTGGCTGGCAGCACTGGGGTCAGACTTATCTGGAGCACTTTGACCTTGAGGTCACTGTCATGGCCAAGGAGGTCCTGGGCGCTGTGGGCAGGGAGGTCCTGCAGGAGGATGCTTGAGACGATTCTGCAGAGCCCAGAACCTCAGGAGGCAGACTGGCACGGCTCCAGCTTCCCCTTAGCCATGGCATGGCTTTGAGAACCTTCCTTTTCCTTCTCTGAGCCTCAACTTCCTCCTACGTAAAGTGGAGCTGGTGGGGCTGGCACTAAGTGTGGTGGGTGAACCTGCTGCCTGCAGTGCCGGCATCCCATATGGGCTTCTGGTTCGAGTCCCAGCTGCTCCACTTCCAATCCCACTTTCTGCTATGGCCTGGGAGAGCAGTGGAAGATGGTTCAAGTCCTTGGGCCCCTGCACCTGTGTGGGAGACCTGGAAGGTGCTCCTGGCTCCTGGCTTCAGATGGGCCCAGCTCCGGCCATTGCAGCCATCTGGGAAATGAATCAGTGGATGGAAGATCTCTCTCTGCCTCTTCTTCTTTGTAGCTCTCTGCCTTTCGAATAAATAAATAAATAAACCCTTAATAAGGAAAAAAAAAAAGTGGAGCTGATGACAGGAGCTGTGTGCTAGAGTTGGTAGGGGGATTAACTGAGACACACACACACACCAAGTGACTAGACGGAGGAAACACTTGAAGTATTTGCAGAGATTCCCATTGTTTTCTGCCCGTGTCTCTGACACCCAGCCCAGGATCTGGCACAAAGCCACTGCTCGGCTTACCTTGGTGGAGGATGGCAAGACTGGAGTATACGCAGGAGAATGCCAGTGCTTACTTAACGCCTACTGTGTGTTGCATCCACTTGTCAGCTAAAATAGAGGATTACAAAAACCAGTGACAGTCACACGTGAATTTTATTGAAAATGAGAGGCAAGGCAACTGATCGGGACCGACACTCCTTACCAGCGTGCGGCCCCCCACAGCGGGTTACACAGCTTTTTATAGTATTCTGTCCACTAGGGCTCACGATTTCGAACTAGACCCCTGGTATACAGTGAACAATACAAAAATAAATAAATAAAACAAACCAGAATATGGCTGTAAGATAACAGTTAACAATAATCCAATAACAGATCCAAGATACGGTTGTAAGATAACAGTGAAGGATACATTTCTATCAACCCAGTTTCTGGGAATTTGGGCCCACAGAGTTTCACAAGATGCATGCTTAACCGTTAGCAAGCAAAGCTAATATGTACAGAAGCTTTCAGCCACACTCCATTTTGATTTTGACTCTACACTGTGTACCAGGTGTGGCGCTAAGCACCTTACACACATCACACAGTCTCCCCCACAGCCCTGTCAGGTGGGTATTGTGACCCCATTTTGTAGAGAAGACAGGTTCCAAGAAATCGTGTGACCAGAAAGGCCACAGAGAGAGCCCCAGTCTGTGCCTGTGTCCATCTAATGAAGTTGGGGAGCCACTGGGTTGCGTCAGGGTGCTCCCCTGCCTCTTAGCACTCCGCTCACGGCCCTTACAGGTGCCTGGGTGCACGTTCCCATCTCCGTTGTCCCTCTAGATGGGTGCTGTGAGTCCCATCTGGGAAGGAGCACCGCGGCCCAGGGCTGGCCACCTGGGAACTAAGAACAGAGCAGGTGATGAAACCAGGTTGATGTAAGTCCAGTCTCCTCCCACTGCTCCCAGTTGACCTCCAGGGAGCCCCCACAGAATGTGAATGGCATCCCCCAGAACACCCACTTGGCCCCCCCACTGCTGATAAGCACCCCCAGTTGGGGTTCCGTGGGCACTTCCCTGCCACTCCACAGTAGCCTCTGGAGGACTCTCCGGCCTCGCCTCCGGACCTCACAAGGCCACCACCAGGGTCAGCTCACAGATACACAGACCTCAGCCCGTCACTCCTCCCAGGGCTTTGACCATGGCTTTGTGGTCTTACCCCTGTTTTTCTCTCCTCCTCCTCACTGCT
Source organism: Lepus europaeus (assembly GCF_033115175.1). Taxonomy (NCBI): domain Eukaryota; kingdom Metazoa; phylum Chordata; class Mammalia; order Lagomorpha; family Leporidae; genus Lepus; species Lepus europaeus. Next base: position 130,689,012 of record NC_084830.1, on the reverse strand, counting down.
GCACTCTGGCTGAGCTGACGTGATTCCCTCTGGCCACACTCTTCCCTCTGGGGGGAGCACCCTTCCCTGCCCTGTCCCTCCCCTGCTAAGCCATCCTTTCAGTGTCTTCCTCCAGGAAGCCTTCCTTGCTTGGTGTAGGCGCTCTTCCTGTATGCTCCTCTGCTCGTCTCTTTCTCCCCCATCCCGTGTTGAAATTGCCTTTTTGCTTGAGATTCTCCCACTGAGTCAGCTCCTGGGGCAGGAGCTGTGTCTGCCCTGTGTATGTGGTGGGTGCTCACTAGAAAGCTCCCGAATGCATGAAGGAGAGTGCATTGTTATGATTATTTTAACTTAGCATCCAGCTGAGTCTGCTGGCCCAGGGGAGGTTTCAGCGTGTCCCCTGAACAGATGATGGACAAACGAACGGAGAGCACACGGCAAGCTCCACCCCCAGCCATTTGCTCACCTCTTGGCTGTAGCATTCTCTTGCAGAACGGGGACCCCAGCTCCTTGTTTGGATGCTGTGGGTTCTGAACAGAAGGCAGTATGGCTGTCTCCCTAAGAAACGTTTCAGGCGGCTGGAGACGCCTTTGCTGCTGGGGGAAGGAGGCGGGAGAGTCGGGGCCTGAGCCCAGCCTCAGGATGGCCTCAGTTGGCCCTGTACTGACTAATAAAGTGTGAAATGGACTTCATCCTCCACCGGCTCTCCCTAGCCGCCGTGGCCCCACGGCCTCTCCCTCCACTGCGACGGATGCAGCACGGCCCCTCCATCACCGTCACCGTCACCGTCACTGGCAGACAGGAGCGTCAGCGACGCCCACGCAGCCTCAGGGCCCCCACGGCTCTGCAGAGCCCATTTGGCCTCGGGCCAGGATGGGCTTTCAAAGCTAGAAGCATCCAATGTGGCAGGGCTGATGCCCCTGCTGAGCCAGCCAGGACCAGCTTTGGAGATGGGATGGGGACCAGAGGAGGGGACAGCACCAGGTAGCTCTGAGCTCCCACCCCTGCCCATTGCTCCAAATGCAAGGTTGGAGAGTCAGAGCAGAGGGTCCTGGGAGAGCAGTGAGACACCAGGGGAGCCCCAGGGACCCCCAGGTCCCTTCGGGGTTACTCGGGGTTGGTGGGAGGTCTCAAGTCACCCTTTCCACCAGCATACAGCTATTTGGGGGTCTGTTTTATTTTTTCAATCCTGTTTTAAGATTTCCTAGGAGGAAGGGGACTCCCTGGCTCCTATGAGCCTAAAAGCAGTGACTTCAGCAGCCATCCCCAGCTTTGCTTGTGAAAGAGAATTTACTGGGCGACTTGGTGAGAAAGGCAGACCCCGTGCCCTGGAGCACTGGGCTGCTCAGCACCCACTCTGCTTCCCCTGAGCGGAGCCCCTAGGCCCACCCTGAGAGCCAGACCTGCCCCTCCACCACTCATGTGGTCTGGATGGAGACCCTGCTCGGTCCCCTGAAACTCCACCACCCACAGGCAGAGGGATCAGCACAGGGGCCCACGCCAGCCGGAGCAGCAGCCCCAGGACTTTGTCGGAACTCAAGAGCAGGAGATGCCCTCTGTTCTCTGAGGCCCTGGGCTGGTAGCTGTCAGCTTGGAAGTTCTGGCTAAGAATGAAGCCAACACAGAGGCCAGTCAGGACAAGGGATGAGAGAGTGGGAGAGAGAGGGGTGAGGAGGGGCAGACACACCTGATGATAGGTTATGAGCTCCTGGATCCAGCCATGCCTGAAGTTTATACCTCTGGGCTATTCAGGTACTTTAGCCAGCAGATTCCTTTTTCCCTTTCTTCATTTCTTTGCTTCAACCAGTTTGACTTGTGCTTCTGCCTCAGTAAGCAGCACCCCTCTCCGATTTATTGAAGCACCATCTCCATAGACAGAATTTCTCAGGAAAATTTTTTTAAGATTTATTTATTCATTTCCTTATTTGAAAGCTTGAGTGACAAGGAAAGAGACACAGAGAAAGAGGTCTACCATCCACTGGTTCACTCCCCAAATGGCTGCAACAGCCAGGGCTGGGCCAGGCCAAAACCAGGAGCCAGGAGCTCCACCAGGGGCCCGAGTGCTTGGACCATCTGCTGCTTTTCCAGATGCATTAGCAGCAAGCTGGTTGGGAAGTGGAGCAGCCTGGACTCAAACTGGCCCTCCTATGGGATGCCTGCATTGTAGGCAGTGGCTTAACCTGCTGTGCCACAACACAGGCCCCTCCCAGGAGACTCTGATGGAGCCTCAGCCTTTATCCATCATTGTCCATAACTGAACACCTGGTCCAGTGCTGTCGCCATTGTCATTGTTGTCAAGGCCCTGCACATGGCTCTGTCCTTGCCGCAGCCTGGTGAAATGCGCCTTTTGTCTCCCATCTTACATATGAAGACACCAAGGCCTCGGGAGGCGAATTGATATGGTCAAGGCTCACAGGCAGTGAGTGGCGAGCCTGGGGTCATGAGCTCCCAGCGCTCATCCCTTTGCCACCATTCTACACCTGCTCCTGAACTGAAGCTCGGGGTGGGGTGTGGCTTGCCTGGCGCCTCAGTAACTGGGGCTGCAGTGTCCTCTCTCTGCAGGGGCTCTCTCAGTCAGCAAAACCCACCTGAGTCACCTGCCACGGCTGCCGGGCAGAGAGACCTTCAGAATCAGGCTGTCAGCCGGCCCTCGGGGTGGCCCTCTTCCTGGTTACAAGATGGCTGCCGCACTTCCGGACAGGATGAATCCTGGTGTGAGAGGAGGGTGTGTTTCTTCTTGTCTGAGAAGGAAACCCTCCCAAAGTCCCTGGAGTATGATTGGCCAGAACTGTGTCACATGTTCATGCCTAGTGCAGTCATTGGCAGGGGGTGGGAGCGTCAGGATAAGCTTGGACCAAGCACGGCTAGATGAGGGCTGAGCCAGTGGCTGGACTGTACAAGGCTCTTAAAGAAAGGGCGAGGGAGGAGGCAGGCATTTGGCCCACCAGTTAAGACATGCTGCGTGTTGGGGTGTCTGGTTTCAGTTCCCAGCTCTGGCTCCTGCCTCCAGCTTCCTGCTGGTATAGACTCTGCTGGATGACTCGAGAGTGGAGCCCTAGACTGAGGTCCAGGCTCCTGGCTTTAGCCCGGCGCAGCCCCAGATGTTGCAGATAATTGGAGAGTGAGCCAGTGTCTCTCTCTCACGTAATAAAAACAAGAGGGTGAAGGGTGTTGGGTAGTGTCTTTCCCATTACTCCCCTCCAGCCCTGGGGGTCTTCCTCCGCAATGCTGGGCCCAGCTCTGCCCCCCCCCCCCCGCCTTTTTTTCTAACTTGTCAGAAGGTCAACTTTCAAAGTTCAGGCTCCTCCCAAGGGCTCCTCATGCTTTCTCCCAGTGCTCTCCCATAGCAGGAGGCGGCGTGAGGACACGCAGCACCTGTCCTCCGACACGGCCGGGGCACTGTCTGGCTTTCCTCCCCCACCCCCTGTCTGCCGGGTTGCTGGGAGGGCCAAGGGCGTGTGTGGGGTGGGCACTTGCTGTTACCTGCCCGTCACCTGGGCCCCCTGCTTCTAATTACAGAGTCTGCATGTCCTCCGGAGACCAGCTCTGTCCTACTCTTGAGGCATATGGCGTAAGCAGCCCTGACGCTCAAGGGCCCCAAACTGCTTTTCTTCTTTTTATAAAACATTTGTTTATTTCACGGGTGGATCCATCAGCCTCCTGATGCCAGTTAACTGCTCCTCACCCCACGTCCCGCCCCCATGCCTGCAACAGCTGTGTCTGAGTCTGGGCTGAAGCCAGGAGCTGGGAACTCAATCCACGTACCCCATGTGGGTGGCAGGGACCCAACTACTTGAGCCATCACTGCTGTGGCCCAGGGTCTACGTTAGCAGGAAGCTGGTGTCAGGAGCCAGAGCTGGGACTCCACCCTGGACCCTGACGTGGGATGTGTGGACAGTTCACTAGCATCTTCACTGCTGGCCAAGCACTCGCCCCACCCCCAGCTCTTCTGAGGCCTCCTTCCTGCCTCCCTGGACGTATGCCTTTGGCCTGTTCCGTCACTGCATTCCATGCCTCTTGCCGCAGATCTGATCCGAGATGGCTGATAACCACGCTCGGTCCCATGAGAGGCGATTCCTAGGCCTCAGGCTCAGATTCTTTAGGGCGAGAAGTTCTGCTTCCACCAGCTACCAGATGTGAGCCTGGGGAACCTCAGCAACCATGTTGCAACTTCCTAGGGGAAACTGCTCTGAGGATGAAGCTAACACAAGACAAAGAGATAGAGAAATCCGGAACTGCTGGATGCAGCAGGACCTGATGCCAGAAGCCCCACCCATTTCACTCATGTGAGTCAAGAAGCTCCCCTCCCGTGGGGGAGCCAGGCCGCGATAGCATTCTGCCCACTGCAACCCAAAGCAGCCAATATAACAAGTAGGTTTTGGAAAAACTGGAGCGTGCCCTGTCCAGGCTGAGACGTATGTGTAAAGGGGCAAAATGGACATGAGGTTGGGGAGTTGGGCTGGCCATATGGCGGGGCCACCGGGTCTCTGAGATCACAAGGAATGTGGGATCTCCCAAGGCTGGGTGATCTCTGGAGTCACCAAACAGGCTCGACTCTTAGGGACTGTGTTAATGTCTTCTGGCTGCTGATAAAGTAGAATTCTTGACCTGCGGCAGGGCGCACCCTCCAGACACCCTTCGGCCAGGGAAGAGTTGGCTGAGTGCCGCGTAACTGAGAATGCCTGGGAGCCAGGAGCTGCTGCCGTTTGCCAACTGCTCCCAAGGGTCAGAGGTGATGGCGGTGGGGGTGCGGGAGGAGCCTGGTGCAGCTGATGCGAGGGTCTGGAGACATCGCAGCTGCGTCCACACCCGTCTTAAATGCCCAGAGTACTCCATGTGCTAGCCAGGGTAAAAGCAAAGATGCCCCTCCCTCGTTCCATAAGCTCTACTTCTGCTAGTGCAGCCTGACGTGGCATTCACGCTGGTGGCCGAGCATTGTGTTTTGCATTTACACGGGTGTCACCAAGTCGCGTCTCTGATTGGATCACTGATAGCCTTCCATTTCCTCTCCCATCCCTGGAGAGCCAACCGTACCTTAAACTCCATTCCAAGACTCTAAGAGTTAAAAATCTGGAAGGTGGGATGGTCAAAAAGGAGACAGGAAATCAGCTCTCCTTTTTGATTCTAAAATAACGACTAAAGCAAACCAGAGCAAAAACACCCAAAAGTGAACCACGTCTTGCCGCACTTGGGCAGACCCTTCTAGGTTAGCATCGTCTGGCACAGTCGGTGCATTTGTTCCTGAGAGAGCTGAGACTTCAGTTCTGCCCTCCACTGTTACGCCCCTGCACCTGTGCCCTTGGTGCGTCCCACCATCTTACATCTGAAGTCTTCATTCGATTGGCTTACAAATACACACACACAAAGCCCAGGGCAGTACCAGGGACACAGCCACTCTTTCTTCTCCAAATCAAATCCAAAACGCAAGATAAAAGTTTAAATTTTCCTATACATAATCTCATTTCTTTATTTACATAATATTGTGTGCAGACATTGGTCCAGTGCTTTACAAGTTTTACAAATTTTAATGCATTTAGTTCTCAAAATAACCCACTCTAGCAATTGTTATCACCATTTAAAAAGTATTTATTTGAAAGGCCGGCACTGTGGCATAGTGGGTAAAGCTACTGCCTACAGTGTCAGCATCCCTTTTTGGTGCTGGTTCAAGTCCCGGCTGCTTAGGCCGGCGCCGTGGCTCACTAGGCTAATCCTCCGCCTTGCGGCGCCGGCACACCGGGTTCTAGTCCCGGTCGGGGCACCGGTCCTGTCCCAGATGCCCCTCTTCCAGGCCAGCTCTCTGCTATGGCCCGGGAGTGCAGTGGAGGATGGCCCAAGTCCTTGGGCCCTGCACCCCATGGGAGACCAGGAGAAGCACCTGGCTCCTGCCATCGGATCAGCGCAGTGCGCCGGCCGCAGCGCGCCAACCGCGGCGGCCATTGGAGGGTGAACCAACGGCAAAGGAAGACCTTTCTCTCTCTCTCTCTCTCTCTCACTGTCCACTCTGCCTTTCTCTCTGTCTCTCTCTCTCTCTCACTGTCCACTCTGCCTGTCAAAAAAAAAAAAAAAAAAAGTCCCAGCTGCTCCACTTCTGATTCAGCTCTCTGCTAATGCGCCTAGGAAAGCAGTGGAGGATGGCCCAAGTGCTTGGGCCCCTGCACCCACAAGCTCCTGGCTCTCAGAATCTGGCTTTCAGTCAGTCCAGCTCCAGCCGTTGTGGCCATTTGGGAAGTGGACCAGCGAATGGAAGGTCTCCTTCCCTGCCTCTGCCTCTCTGTACCTGCCTTTCAAAGCAAATAAATAAATAAATCTGTTTTTTTTTTTAAGGTATTTATCTGAGAGGCAGACAGAGAAATGAAGACAGAGCTCCCATCTACTGCTTCACTCCCAAAATGCCCAGTGGCTGACAGGTGAAATGAGGCCCTGGAACTCAACCCACATCTCTCATGGGGGTGACAGCAACCCAGCCACGTGGGCCATCACTGCTGCCTCCCAGGATTGCCATTAGTAAGGAGCTGAGCCAGGAGTTGGACTTGGATGCTGGGCTGGCCCTCTTGCATGGAATGCAGGCATGTCGACTGCCAGGCTAAGTGGCCACCACGTGGTCCTCATTTTATGGAAGAAGCCAATGCACAGAGAGCTTAGGTGATCTCCCGAAAGGCCCACAGTAAGGGGCAGATCAGAAATTTGGACCCTGGTGGTTTGCACTCTTAAACCTATGCCACATACACTCTCTCAACCACTCAACTCTTTGCCTCTGTTGTACAAAAGTGGCCATAGACATTGTGTCAGTGTATGGTGCCAATAAAACTTTATTGGTAGTCACTGGAGATATTGAATTTCATGTCATCTTCAATGTCACAAAATAATGCTCTTTTTTGATTTTCCCTCCCATCATTAAAAATATAAAATCCATCCTTAGGGGCTGGTGTAGTGTAGTGGGTTAAGCCTCTACCTGAGATGCTGGCATCCCATATAGGCACTGGTTTGTGCTCCTAGATGCTCCACTTCCAGTCCAGCTCCCTGTTAATGGCTTGGGAAAAGCAGCAGAAGATGGCCCAAGTGCTTGGGCCCTGCCACCCACATGGGAGACTTGAATGAAGCCCCCAGCTTCTGGCTTGGGCCTGGCTCAGCCCCGGCTGTTGTGACCACTTGGGGGAATGAACCAGCAGATAGAAGATCTTTCTCCCTCTCTTTCCCTCTCTCTCTGTAACTCTGACTTTGAAATAAATGAATAAATAAATAAATCTTTTAAAAAAAAATCCATCCTCTGCTCGCAGGCCGTACAGAAGCAGGTGGTGGCCGGATTCGGGCTGTGGGCTGTGGTTTTGCTGACTGCTCCGTGTTGTGCTCCTGCCCTCACCTGAGTCTTACAACTCATCCCCTAATTACCTCCATTTCCTAACCAAGAAAGTGGGTTCATGACCTGCCCAAGGTTACCCAGTGAGGAGATGGGGAGACAGGATTTGCACCTGAGGCTGTGGCTGGGCGGGCAGGGCCGTGTTAGGGACACCTGTGCTGCTAGGGCTAGCCTGAAGCCGCCCGTCCCCGCCCTCTGCAGGGACTGGGTACAGCAGCCTGGGGCCGCTCAGCTCTGAGATATGGTCCCCTTTCGTACCCTCCTGAGTCTTACAAGCCACGGAAAAGCTCTGCCTTCTGAGGCTGGAGCCAGAGGCTCAGAGAAACCTGGAGGCTGTTGTGACTTGGTCTGATCTTGTCAACCACAGCCATTAAAGGAGAACAGAGCTACAGTCAAAGGGCCTTGAGCTGCCACTGTGCACTCAGCACTGGCCTCGCCAAGCTGAGACAAGGTAGAGGTGGGGAGAGACAGAGAGACAGACGGACAGACAGACAGCGTGACAGCCCCGTGACGCCGACACACAGCCACAGAAAGAGATCTTTTACAGCAGACACAGCATACTTTAAGTACTTATTTTTCCTTTACTTGAAAGGCAAAGAGATAGTCGGAGGTTTTTCTATCGGCTGGTTTACTCCCCAGATGCCCGCCATAGCCAGGGCTGTGCCAGGCTGGAGTTGGAAACTGGGAACTCAATCTGGGTCTCATATGGGTGGCAGGGACGCGGTTACGTGAGCCACCTGCCACCCTGCACTAGCAGGAAGCCGGAAGTGGAGTAAAGAGGGACTGCAAACAGGGCGCTCCGACATGAGCTGTGGCTTCCCAGTCGCACCTGAACTGCTGCCCCACACTCTGGCCCTCTCAGAGCTGTTCTTCTGACCCCAAACCTTATACCTCGTTTCCCAGCTGCAGTCATAGAGAAGGCCATGCTGCGGCATGAAAGCTCCCTGCGATTACGTATCGTCAACACTTGTCTGGTCCACATTTCTACCACCTGAACTTCATTCAAGCTGATGAGCAGGCCCCTGAGGCGCGCAGTGCAGGGTTGTCTCCCTGAGGATGGATGTGGGGTTCGAGGAGCTCCGGCAGCTTGCTCAAGGTTGCAGGGCAAGCTTGTGGCAACACTGGGACCAAGGATCTGGACTCCAGACTGCTGGTGCCAGGTGAGTCTCCTACCAATCCTGCCCAGCATAAGAGGGGACCTGAAAGGGGTTTCATTTCCTCACTCTCTCTCTCTCGCTCTCTCTGTAAGTAAGCACCTAATGTCCCTCTTTGACAAGGAACTAAGAGTGACACGGCATATCTGACCTTCAGCAGGGCGGCGGCAAGCAGATGCCTGATAGGCTTGTGGTCAAACACACACACAGGACTTGAGAGCAGCTGGGCGGATTGCAGTGGAGTCGGGACAGTTTTCCCATAGAATACTGTGTCATGTGACATTTTATTCCTACAGTGGAGTGACTTGAGATCCCCTCCCACCTTTTCTAAGAATGACTTTCTTCCCAACTTGGGATCCTCCCTCCCAGGGTAGGCACTTAGGGCAGGTACTGAGTCCAAAGGGCAGTTTGGGTTCCCAAATCCGGAAGGAAAAACCTTAGGAAGCCAAATCAATAAGGCAGCCTGCAGTTCCTGGGACTGCCACATGAGGGCACTGTGGAAGAGAGGCAGCTCAATTGCCTACCTAAATAAAGTCAGCCTTGCACCTGCAGGAGCCTGGAAGCACAGTCGCTAAGACCCGTAGGCAGCCCCAGGTGCCATCCATATCCCCTAAAGAAGTCACTATTGATCAAAGCATGTTCCGTTCAGCTGGGCCTGCATTTGTTGTTCAGGGGGTTTTGGGAAAAGGGACAGACATCTCTTAGACTGCTATGGTGGCTCCAGGACACATAGGTGTGGATGGTTAGCTCTTAGTTCATGTGTATGCACTCAAATGCTGTCATTTTTTTAAATACTTGCTCGTTTATTTATTAATTATTTGAAAGGCAGAGTTACAGAGAGGCAGAGAGAGGTCTTCCATCTGCTGGTTCATCCCCCAGATGGCTACAACAGCTGGAGCTGTGCCAATTTGAAGTCAGGAGCCAGGAGCTTCTTCCAGGTTTCCCACATGGGTGCAGGGGCCCAAGGATTTGGGCTGTCTTCTACTGCTTTCCTAGGCCATAGCAGAGAGCCAGATCAGAAGTGGAGCAGCCGGGTCTTGAACTGGCACCCATATGGGATGCCGGCACTGCAGGCCAGGGCGTTAACCCACTACACCACAGCAGCGGCCCCAGCGCTGAGATTTACAAGGCAAGATTTATTGGAGTCAGAGACCTCCAGCCAGAGCAGCATAGAGGGGTGCTTCCAAGAGAGGAAAAAACCCCTCACATACAGTAATTCATTTCCCCTGGTTTGCCAGCTGTGCATTGGGGTAGCTGGGTGGGGACCAGTTTCCAGGCTCAGCTGCAAGCTGTCTCTGAAGGGACACCTCCCAGCTCCTGCCTGTGCTGGGCTGCAGCAGGCTCCTCTCACCGCAGCCCTGTTCCATGAAGGGAGACGGCTTCTCCCGCTGTCTGGGAGCAGGGGGGTTCTTGGCTCCCACTTCCTGTTGCTGGCTTCCTCCACTTGGAGTCAGAGGGGTCAGATCCTCCTGGGTGCTCCAAAGCGCCCTTTCGCAGGCTGGCCTCTGGCACGACAAGGGAATGCTTTCTGGCCATTGTCTTTGTGGCAGTGGCTGTTGTGGAGGGGCCCCTCATTGCTGGCTGACTTTTGTCCCTGTGAAAGACAACGACTGCTCTGCCTGCTTCCTCCTCCTGGGCTCTTTAAGGTTTCCTTAATTCCTGCTGGCCCAAGCCTGCTCCTCTGGGCTCGCATCAAGTAGGGCAGCTTCTGTTGGCTTTCCCGAACCACCCTCTTCTCTTCAGTGCCTGGTGCTTGCCCTGCGAACTCGGTGTGACACAGCCCCCAAGAATGGAAGACCGCTCTCCCTCTGTCCTTCCGACACTGGCCCCAGTGTGTTCCCCCGGAGGAACACACCATGCTCCCCCAGGCAAAGCCCCACTTGGCCTGAAATAAGTCTTTGTGGCAAAAGCAAGCACGGGGCCAGTGCTATGGCATAGTGGGTAAAGCCGCCGCCTGCAGTACCAGCATCTTCTATGGGCGCCGGTTCGAGACCCGGCAGACCGCTCTGTGCTATGGCCTGGGAAAGCAGTAGAGGATGGCCCAAGTCCTTGGGCCCCTGTACCCACAAGAAGAAGCTCCTGGCTCCTGGCTTTGGGTCGGCACAGCTCCAGCTGTTGCGGTCATTTGGGGAGTGAAGCAGTCGATGGAAGACCTCTCATCTCTCACTCTCAATCTGCCTCTGCCTCTCTGTAACGCTACCTTTCAAATAAATAAAAGTCTTTATTTTTTAAATTTTTTTTTTATTTTTTTGACAGGCAGAGTGGACAGTGAGAGAGAGAGAGATAGAGAAAGGTCTTCCTTTGCCGTTGGTTCACCCTCCAATGGCCGCCGTGGCCGGCGCACTGCGGCCGGTGCACCGTGCTGATCCAAAGCCAGGAGCCAGGTGCTTCTCCTGGTCTCCCATGGGGTGCAGGGCCCAAGCACTTGGGCCATCCTCCACTGCACTCCGGGGCCACAGCAGAGAGCTGGCCTGGAAGAGGGGCAACCGGGACAGAATCCGGCACCCCGACCAGGACTAGAACCCGGGGTGCCGGCGCTGCAGGCGGAGGATTAGCCTAGTGAGCCGCGGCGCCGGCCAAGAAAAGTCTTTAAAAATAGAAAAGAGTGAAAGAAAGAGCAAGCACAGAAGACCCAACCCCCCAGTGTGGGCAGTGGGAATCCTGGAGGACTTCCTGCTCCTGCTTTTCCCATGTCCTCTGTGAAGCCCTTTTTCTCTGTCCACGCACTGTGTGTCCGCGTTTCTACTGAGACGTTGAGAAAGGGCATCAGGGTCCCTTTTCACTGGTGGGAGCCCTGTGCCTGCACCAGGCGACCTTGAGAAAGAGACTTGGCCGCCCCTATGGCCCTGCGCCTGTTATCCCGTGGTGTGGTGTGGGTGTGTTTGTTGACAGAATCGAGGCCCGATACCGGAGTTGGCTTTGTGTGTACATGACTCAAGGCGAGTCCTTGCCCCTCGGGGGCCCCCAGTCTGCCCACATAAACAAGCAGAGTGTGGAACTCAATGACTGCTGAAGGCCGCGCTGCTCCCTTCAGGCGTCCCGTTCAAGACCGTGGCCCAGTAGAAGCAGCATCCAAGAGAGAAGCTTGAATCGCGCTCTCTGGATGGGGAGACACTTGGCATGTCCCATGTCATCAGCACTCTCTGAGCCAAATGTGACAAAAAGCCAGCTCAGTTGGCCCGTGGAGCTGAACAGTTTGCGTCTGCACGCGTGCTGAGCTGCATCCAGGGACAACGGTGTTAGCAGGACTTGTCCCCCTTACTCTCTTCTGTTTCCCTTTGCCTGCTCCATCTTTAGCTGAGTTCTTGGACAAAGGCAGACAGGTCCCCAGCAGCTCCCGGCTTACATCTGGCCAGCTTACATTTCTTCCCTGGATTCCAGCAGAAGTCCCAGGGCTGACTCTCACTGCACCGTAGTCAGCAGAGTGGGGGCATAGGGCTTGGGTCGTGTTCCCACCCTGATGTCCAAAGGTGGCTGAGTATCACTGACCCTTGTGTCCTAACTGATGGGGAGGGGCGGCTCCTTAAAGGCACATGGAGAGGGAAAGGATGCCACTGACGCCCCGCAGGTTCAGCAGAGTGTGTCCCCAGTCGGTGGCATCCACATCACACGGGAGGGAGCTTGTTCGAAATGCAGATTCACCGGTCCACTTCTCGAGGTGATTCTGCCTTGAAAGGTTGAGCACTGCTGATGCAAACCAGAACTGGAACTTTGATGCACCACAGGTAAGAATGTAAAATGGTGTGGCCACTTGGGAAAACACTCGGGCAAGTCCTCAATGGTTAAACCCAGAGCTCCCAGATGACCTAGCAGTTCCACTCCTGGATATATACAACCAACAGAAGCAAACAAACAGCAAAATGTTTTCACACAGAAGCACATGCATAAATGTTCATAGCAGCATGATTACTATAACCGTAAAGAGAAAACAACCCAAATGTTTATGAACTGATAAATGGATACATAAAAGTGTATAGCTGTACAGTGGAACATTGTGTAATAAAAAGAAGTGAAGTAGTGATGCATGGTGCAATATGGATGAACCTCATCAGTCTTGTGCTAGAGAAAGAAGCCACTCACAGAATACCACCTTCTATGTCATTGAGCTGATAGAAGTGTCAGAACTAAAATCTACAGCACCAGAGAGCAGATTAGCGGTTGTCTAGAGCTGGGAGGGATCGGGGGACAGAGAGATGACAGCAAAGAAGTGTGGAATTTTCCGGGAGTAATAAAACTGTTCTAGAATTCATTGTGGCGTTGGATATATGACTCTGTAAATAGATTAAGAGCCGTGAATTGTACACTTTAAAAGATTGAGTTGTATGGTATCTTAACTACATGTCAAGAGGCTGTTAAAACTTAGGCAATTAGATCTAAGATTTTACAATCAAATATTGTTTATGATAGCAAAAGGAAATAACGTGACTGGGTAAGGAAGCTATGTCGGATGTACTCCCATGGAAATCTAACATTGTGCTACAAGTGAAAAAGGAGGAAATGCTTTATGAAGTCCTGTGGCAGAGTCTCTAGGCTCCATGGCAAAGAAAGAAATGCAAAGTGCAGAACAGTGTGGCATGTTCCAGCCCTGTCAGAAAAAGGGGAAGGAGGTTGGCCCACTGGCTAAGACCCCTGTGTTCCGTATCAGAGTGTCTGGCTTCATGCACAGCTCTCACTCCTGACTCCAGCTTCCTACCAGTGGAGACCCTGGGAGGCAGCAGGAATAGCCCAAGGAAGTGAGTGCCTGCCACCCATGTGGGAGGCCTGGGTTGAGTTCATGGCGCCTAGCCTCAGACCCCAGTTGCAACAATTTAGGGAATGAACTAGTGGATGGGATCGCTCTGTCCATTTGCCTGTCTATCTCTGCCTCTCAAATGAACTGGGGGGAAGAGGAAGATGTCCATGCAAACTTGTTTTTATATGCATGGATCACTACAGTCCATGGATCAAGCCCAGCCAGTGCCTGTCTTAGTACAGCCAGCAAGCTAAGAATGATGTTCAGATTTTTAAATACTTGAGAAACAACCCAAAGAAAAATTCATGACAAATGAAAATGACATGAATTTGAATCTGTGTCTGCAAATAAAGTTTTATTGACACACAGCCTGCTCATTCATCGGTACGTTGTTTACGGCTACTGTCAATTCGATGATGGAGCTGGTTAGCTATGAGAGACCATAAGCCTACGGAGCCTGCAGTGTTTGCCGTCTGACCCTCTACAGAGAAGGCCTGCTGATTCCTGGCCTCACCCATCTGGAGGGCAGTGTTGGAAATTAGTGACCCAGCAGCGGTTCAGGGAGGCCGAAGGCAGACTTCTCACTGTGGGCTCCTTTAGATCTAGTTGAAAGAATGTCAGCAAAACCAGAGCTAAGCACTTCCGTCTGTGAACACGTCAGGATGCAGATACGTGAAAACTGTTTGGACAGCCTTGCACCAAACGGACAGCCGGCGCTGCTGTGAGGAGGAGGGCTGGCTGAGGAGAGGGGCATCAAGGGGCTTCAGAAACAAGTACAGTGTTGGAGTGTTTTACAAGATGGGTCGTTTCATGTGTAACTCGGGCACAGAAAACTAAGGTGTTCATAAAATTTGCCCTTCGTGGGGCTGGCGCTGTGGCGTAGCAGGTAGAGCTGCCACCTGCAGTGCTGGCATCCCATATGGGCACTGGTTCGAGTCCCAGCTTTTCCACTTCTGATCCAGCTCCCTGCTATGGCCTGGGAAAGCTGTAGAAGATGGCCCAAGTCCTTGGGTTCCTGTACCCATGTGGGAGATCCGGAAGAAGCTCCTGGCTCCTGGCTTCAGATTGGCACAGCTCCAGACTTTGCAGCTAGTTGGGGAGTGAAGCAGTGGATGGAAGAATCTCTCTCTCTCTCTCTCTCTCTATATATATATATATATATATATATATACATATATATACACACACATACATACATACATATCTGTCTCTCCTTCTCTCTCTCAAACTCTTTCAAATAAACAAATCTTAAAAAAACATTGCCCTTGCTGGAGCTGTGGGCTCCTGGCCTGGGACATGGCCTGCCTCCGTCTCCTTAGAGGCTGTTGTCAATGAATAGCCAGGCCCGAGAGTGAGGGAGTGCACTCGGCTCGGGCTGGCTCGGAAGAAGAGAGAGCAGGAACACGATCCCTCGTGCTCCCCAGCCCACAGCTGCAGCTCCCCAGGGTCTGCGGGTTCCTGTTGAGGAGCCCTAGGGTTTTAGCCTCTCCCTGCTTCCCTCTCACCATATGGCCCCTGATTGTCCGTTGCAGCCTCTCTTGAAGGACCTAGGGGATGTAGCTGGGCTTGTGCAGCATCAGCCGCACCTGCTGCTCCCGGGAGCGTCCTCTCCGGCACCATCAGCGGTGTCGCTGCTCTCACGGGGACCTCTGCCTCCTGGTTGGCTGGCGCTGCAGGAATTCCTCGCCCAAGGACCAAGTCTGTGGGGGCCGCCACAGAAGCACATGGTGTTCAGGTGCCCAGGAGAGCTGGCTCCAGGGCGGCTGGCGACAGGGGTTCCCACACAGGAACCCCCTGATTTGACTTATCCTCACCCCTATCTTCATTTAGGGAGCTTTTGTGTATAACCCATGTAGTTTGAGGCTGATCTCAGCCAAAGATTGGGCACATGACACAGGCCTGGCCAATCGGAACCTTCCATTTCCTTGGTCACAGTGAGTGGTTCAGAGACAGGCATGTGACTGAAGCTGAGCCAATCAGTGTCAGCCTCAGGATTTGTGCTGGTGGGATCAGGAGACAGGTGCTGTCTCAGGTCCAGGACTTTGAGAAATCTTCCATCCGCTGGTTTACTCCCCAAATAGCCACCATAACCAGGAACTCCATCTCGCTCTCCCACATGCGTGGCAGGGACCCAAATACTTGGGCCGTCTTCTGTTGCCTTTCCAGGCACATTAGCAGGGAGCGGGATCGAAGCGGAGCAGCCGGGACTCCAACCGGTGCTCCAGTGTGGGATGGCTGTATTGCAAGCAGCAGCTTAATCCGCCGCACCACAACAGTAGGGGCCAGGGCTGTTACATGCAGAGTGACGCTGGGCGCTGCTGTCCGATCCTGTGTTGAAGAAGAAAGCGGAGACAGAGCTGAGCATTGGAGGCTGGTTCCTGATGACACTGTCAAAATTGGATCCAGTATTTATGTCTTCAGTTCATCTTTTTCAGAACCAAAAATTCCCTCTTGCTTAGGCTGGCTTGTTTTGGCAGTCACACAGAGCTGGCAGAAGGCAGTTTCTGGTCAGGTTCTCCTAGTGTTTCCTGGGGATTCCCTCTCCAGCCTGTGGCTGTGCACTGGAGACCCTCTGTGACAGCCCGAGCAGAGGCGCACATTTCTCTGTTGCGGCTCTCGCTCTGTCGGGTGAGGTGCCGGATTGGCCTAGCAGCTCCCTCCTCTAAATCCCAGCTCCTGTTACCTGGGCCTGCCACCTGCCGTGACCCCTCAAGCCCTTTATGACTTAAATGTAGACCGGGACCTATTTTCGTTCTTTAACCTTTATGGAGCACTTCCTGTATGCCAGTCTCTGTGCCCAGCACATTACATGCATAATATCATCTAATCTTCCCAATAGCCTGACCAAGTAGGTTTTACGATAATTAGTCCCATTTTCAAGAAATGGGAAGCAGTGGCTTGGAGAGATGAGGTAATGGGTCTGAGGGCAAACAGCTGAGTCAGACCAGGACGAGACAGGGCTGAGACTGGACAGTGGCGGGAGCTTGACTGCAGACCACGGCACCCATGCTGCTCACCTGAGCGAGCCCCAGGATCACTGGGCATGCAGGCGACCCCTCCAAGACCCCACCTCTGAGGGAGGACTGGGCAGGTGTGGGAAGCTGCTGCATTAAACAAATGCCCCTCTGGGTGTCCAGGCATGAGCGCCCCAGGCCTCCCCCCGGGAGTAGCCCCTGCCTCTCCGTCAAGGACTTTGGCCTGAGAAAGGAGTTTGGCTTTTCCAGAGCTGCTCTTGCGGGAGTCGAAGCTCTGTCCTGACTAAGGAATGATTGCAACACAGGACCAACTTCTTTGCTGACGGAAGGGAAGGGAGATCAAGGGCAAGTGGGTGAGCAACTCAGACATAGGGGAAAACACAAATTAAAGAATAACATCATTCCCCCCCCTTCAGCGTGTGGGCTGTGAGGGGACGACTCTGAGGTCAGACATTGTGCCTGGGCGAAATTCCAATTCTATGGGCTTTTTTATGTTTCCCTGAAAATGAATGGTTCTCTCAGCCCCAAGAATGAAATTCAAAGTTCTCAACAAAGCTTAACATCCAGCAGAGCTGGGTGCACTCGCGCTCTCTATCTCTCTTTAAAGATTCATTATTTACTTTAAAAATCAGTGTTACAGAGAGAGTGGGAGAGACAGAGTGAGAGAAAGATCTTCCATCTGCCAGTTCACACCCCAGATGGCTGCAATGGCCATGGCCAGGCCAAAACCTGGAGCCTCATCCAGATCTCCCACATAGGTGGCAGGGCTCAAATACTTGGACCGTCCTCCTCTGCTTTTCCCAGGCCATGAACAGGGATCAGAAGTGGAGCGCTGTGCTGTAGCAGGTAAAGCCACCCTCTGCAGTGCCAGAATCCCATTTGGGTGCCAGTTCGAATCCCAGCTACTCCACTTCTGATCTAGCTCTCTGCTATGACATGGGAAAGTAGTAGCAGGTGGCCTAAGTCCTTGGGACCCTGTGTCCACATGGGAGACCCGGAAGAAGCTCCTGGCTCCTGGCTTTGGATCGGTGCAGCAGTGGCCGTTGTGGCCATCTGGACAGTGAACCAGTGGATGGAAGACTTCTCTCTCTGCCTCTCTGTAGCTTTGCCTTTCAAATAAATTAATAAATCTTAAAAAAAAAAAAAAAGTGGAGCAGCTGAGGTACAAACCAGCGCCTGTAAGGGATGTTGTGCCTCAACACTGGTCCCTGGGTGTGCTGTCTTGACCCTGACTCTTAGGCAGCCTGCTCACTCTGCCTGGAGTGTTCTCTTCCCTTCCCCTTCTTTGCTTAACACACATCCACTCATCCTCAGGCCCAGCATTGAGGGCACTTCTTTAGATACCCCTCCTTCCTCGGTATTCTTACCTCCCCACAACTTGTATCTTTCTTTTTAAGATTTATTTATTTATTTGAAAGGCAGAAAGAGAGAGATCTTGCATCTGCTGGTTCACTCCCCAGATGGCCACAAAGGCCAAAGCTGTGCCAATCTGAAGCCAGGAGCCAGGAGCTGCTTCCGGGTCTCCCACGCAGGTACAGAGTCCCAAGCACTTGGGCCATCTTATACTGCTTTCCTAGGCCATCACAGAGAGCTGGATGGGAAGAGGAGCAGCCAGGACTAGAACTGGCACTCATATGGGATGCCAACGCTTCAGGCCAGGGCTTTAACCCACTGTGCCACAGTGCCGGCCCCAAGTATTTTATGTGTTTCCTTCACCCCCACTAGTCTACGCAGGACCTGTCTTGTTCTCTGTTATATTCGCAGCACCAGACACACTACAACAATTCATTGAATATATAAATGAGTGAAGGTTTAATGAAAGGTTTAATGAAACCAACATAGAAACCCTAGGTGTCAGTTACTTACAGTAATCACTTTGACCACTAGGTGGCCCACCATCATGGCATCCCAGTTGGGATGGGCAGGCAGTGGGGGTAAAAGTGAAGGATGAGTGGGTTGATGGGGTGAGCTGAGATTTCCCAGGGGCCCTCTGTTCTCCAGACTGGAGTTGGGTGTATGGAAGTCTTTACTCCAGTAATTGCCCTACTAGCAAACCCTATTTCCATGGAGGGTCACATTTCAATGCTACACACCGGGTGCTTTTCAGAGTCTCTAGAGTTCTTTCTCTTGATCAGTGGAGGAATTGTCTCCCTGTTATTGCTATGTGGTTGTTGTTGATTGTTTGAAATGGTTGTAGACACTGATTTTTCTTAGCAGTGTTTAGGAATTAGGTGGACCCTGGCCCTTGTAGATTTGAGCCCCCATTGAGTCTGATCTCCCACTCTACAATTTATCCCAAACTTCCATTTTTTGGCTTAAGAACTAGCACCAGCTTACACATCTTCTCTTACTCTCCCTTCTATCATCAACACAAGTTGGCTTATTTTTCAGGGGGCTGCCTTCCATAGAAAGCCACTGTTTTCATACAGTACGTCACAAGAATTCCGGGGTTACATGACAAGTGACAACAAAGCCATGTGGAGACATAGCTGCTGGGCAGCAGGCTCAGCTTACTTCCTGGAGTGATGACTTCCCATAGACCAGCCTCCCAGTGCTGATTTAAAATTGGGCCCAGCAAAATGACAGACTGATTTATGTCAGGAGCGCTCTGGTTCACTCACTAATAACTAAAACCCAAAACTTAAATGGAAGCACGCTATGGGTCTAAGGTAGCAAGTCAATAGCCAGCTTGTTTGTTCATAAGCTCCAACAGTTCCACGCTATTATTATAATGGTGACATCATTTAGAGATTTTTTTTTTTTTATTTCTAGGAGATAATGAATACCTCGGTTGGGCAGACTTAGTCACTTGGAGCCTTTAAGGAATCAAGAATTAAATACTGGCCTCCTGGGGTTAGCTGTGGACACCCCCACCAATGTCCACATGATGTAGGCTCTCTCTGCCTTTGCTTCCTTATCTTTCTAGTGTGGGTGGCGAGACTCCTGCAGTAGCCAGTGAGGAAGGTTGAGCCTCCTGTCTGTATGTGTATTTGACTTGGAGCCGGTTCCAGACCAGCAAGGCCACAGTCAGCAGTTACAAAGGCCTCCGGCAATCCTGCACAGCCCAACTTCCCGGCTGATGCCAGTCTTTGCCCATTGCAACCTTCGTATCTGAACAGTGTGAGGATTATGTAGAAACGGCCTTATTTGTACTTCTGCAGCCCGGCCAGTGTATGACAGCCATAAAGATTGCTTTGTGGTTCCTTGAGCTGTTGATTGCAGGGTGTGGGGGAAGCAGAAGCTGAGTTAGTCCAGGGTTTTACCCCAAGGCTGGCCAATATGGCACACTGGTAGCAAGGGCCCAGCTACCACCTAGGCTCTGGGCAGCCCAGAACAATGCATTCTCCCTCCTGCAGGCTGTTTCCCAGTCATGTGCATGTGCGTGTGTAAGAGGGGAGAAATGAATCATTCAGTCACAATCCTCCTTGCAACGAGGATGCTGTGGCCGGCTACAAAACTGGGCTCAGAGCGGAGCTTCACATCATTAGATGTGGCAGTGATTTCTCAGAATGCACACCAAAGGCACAGGCAACAAAAGAGAAAATAGACAAATTGGACGACATGAAAATTTAAAATTTTGTGCATCAAAAGCACTCTCAGTGGAATAAAAATGCAACCCACAGAATGAGAAGAAATGTTTGCAAATCATATACCTGATAAAGGGCACACCGGGTTCTAGTCCCGGTCGGGGCACCGATCCTGTCCCGGTTGCCCCTCTTCCAGGCCAGCTCTCTGCTGTGGCCAGGGAGTGCAGTGGAGGATGGCCCAAGTCCTTGGGCCCTGCACCCCATGGGAGACCAGGATAAGTACCTGGCTCCTGCCATCGGATCAGCGCGCTGTGCTGGCCGCAGCGCGCCTACTGCAGCGGCCATTGGAGGGTGAACCAACGGTAAAAGGAAGACCTTTCTCTCTGTCTCTCTCTCACTGTCCACTCTGCCTGTCAAAAAAAAAAAAAATTAAAAAAAAAATATCCAGAATATGTAGCAAACTCCTAAAACTCAACAATGAAACAAACACCCAAATTCAAATGAAAGGACATTCTGGAATAGACATTTTCCTAAAGAAGATGTGCAAATGGTTGATAAGCACATAAAAAGATGTTTTAATATCACCAATCAGTAGAGAGATGTAAATCAAAACTACAATGAGCTACCACCTCACACCCATTAGTATGGCTGTAAAAACAAAGGAAGCAGAAAATAACAAGTGTTGGCAAGGAGGCAGAGAAACTGGGACCCTGTGCACTGCTGGTGGGAATATATAATGATGTAACTAGGGGCCAGGGCTGTGACATAGCAGGTAAAGCCGCCGCCTGCAATGCTGGCATCCATGTGGCTACCAGTTCAAGTCCTGGATGCTCCACTTATGATTCAGCTCCCTGCTCATGTGCCTGGGAAAGCAGTGGAAGATGGTCCAACTCTTTGGGCCCCTGCAAACACATGGGAGATGTGGAAGGGGCTCCTGACTCCTGGCTTCAGCCTGGCCCAGCCCTAGTCATTGTGGCCATTTGGGGAGTGAACCAGTAGATGGTAGATCCTCTCTTTCTCTCTCTCTCTCTCTCTCTCTCTCTCTCATACACACACACACACACTCTAATTCTCTCTCTCTCTCTATGACTGTGCCTTTCAGATAAATAGAAATAAATCTTTTTTAAAAATAGTATAACTGGGTAGACCAATGAAACAGAATAGAAACTCCAAAAGTCAACCCACGTGTCTACAACCAACTTATCTTTGACAAAGGAGCTAAAATGAATCCCTGGAGCAAGGACAGTCTCTTCAACAAATGGTGCTGGGAAAACTAGATCTCCATGTGCAGAAGTATGAAGCAACAGCCCTACCTTACACCTTACACAAAAATCCACTCAAAATGGATTAAAGACCTAAATCTATGACCCCATACCATCAAATTATCAGAGAACATTGGGGAAATCCTGCAAGACATTGGTATAGGCAAAGAGTTTCTGGAAAAGACCCCTGAGGCACAGGCAATCAAAGTCATAATTGACTGAGATTATATCAAATTGAGAAGCTTCTGCACTTCAAAAGAAACAGCAAAGTGAAGAGATAACTGACAGAATGGGATAAATTATTTGCAAACTATGCAACTGATAAAGGATATATAAAGAAACTCTACAACAAAACAACCTCATTTAGAAATGGGCAAAGGACTTAAACAGGCATGTTTCAAAAGAGGAAATCCAAATGACCAACAGACACATGAAAAAATGTTCAGGATCACTAGCCATCAGGGAAATGCAAATCAAAACCACAGTGAGGTTTTAGCTCACCCCCGGGGTTAGAATGGCTTTTGTAGATGTAAGTGTATACCCATGTTGCCAGCAGCACTGTCCACAATAGCAAAGGAGGGAAGTTCTGGCGCCTGCTACAACCTGGGTGAGCCTTGAAGACCTTGTGTTAGGTGAAATAAACTATACAGTGACAAATACCATGTGGTTCCACTTATGCAAAGCACCTGAACTAGTGGAATCCACCGAGATGGACAGCAGAGTGGTGGTTGCCGGAGCTTGCTGGGCGCGGGCAATGGGAATGTGTAATGCCTAGAGTTTCACTTTTATAGGACAGAAGGTGTTCCCGGGGATGAATGAGAGTGGTGATTGCACAGCATTGTGACCGTACTTAACACCTCTGAACTTTACACTCAGAATGGTTAAGGTGGTAAATTTCATGTTGCGTGCATTGCAGAATTATCCGGTTTCTGAAACCTGGGTTCAGTGCTGAGCTCACTGTTATTGGGTAGGGGGTTGAGAGGGTAGAGCAAGAAGAAATCCAGTCCCTGGCCTTAGAGGGCCCGCAGTCCAGTCAGGGACTCAGAGAGTGAGCCAAGAAGACAGTGGCGAAAAGCAAGGCTCCCTGCAACACCCGTGTGAGCCGAGGCCCTGTGTCCTTGGAGGTGAAGGGAGATTGGCTGGAGCCCCACCCTTCCTCGTGTGTGTAGCCCAGTGCACTCCAAAGGTTTCTGCAAGTTCTGTCTCCTCCCTATGGCCTCAGGCCTTGGGTTCAGCTCTCCCTGGGGGCTGCTGTGAGAGCCCAGGGCAACTGGAACAGTCTTTCCTTGTTTGCCCCCAAACTCTCCCTGGGGACTTGAGTGTGGCCAACTCTGCCAGTGGCCTGGTGAGGTCAACCAAGCAAGCAATGCTAACTTCAGTCCTGGCCAGCACTGCAACACTGCGGGTCTGGAGCACCCGGCCCTGGCCACCTGCCCACTGGGCCCTCTTACCCCTTTCCAGGCCCATCACCCGAGGCGCCCCTAGGAACGGTAGTTTCTCTCTCTGTGTCATGGAAAGTGCTGGATTATCCATCCCTACCCATACCGACATTCAGCGATTCACTAATGTGGCATGCTAACCCGCATTTGAATTCTGTACCATGTGCAGCTATTAATCATTCCCAAAGATTCAAATACCGTTTGAAAGGGGCCTTCCTCTTAGGATCTCACCTTCCACCACCAAGGAAAACAAAACAAGAGCAAAAAAAGCCTTGGCAATCTCAGCCTGTTGTCTCTCCCACCAGCCTCCTTAAGTCAACAAACAATAGGGAGATTTTTTTTTTGTCCACAGATAGGAATTCTGCCTTATCTTAGAAAGCAGAAGTTATGACAGCCACATTGTTTTCGGACCATGCTGTATTTTATGCACTGTCCCATGCACTCATGCAACCAACACGCGCTGCTCCAAGGGTTTGCTGGAAGGCCGATCCTGTTGGACTGGAGCCATCCTGGGTGACATCATGAGAAGGGTGGGAAGTGACCCAGAACGTCGTGGCCGGGAGGGGTAGAAGTTACGTGGATGAAGGGCAAGGCAGGTAGAAAGTGGGCGAAAGGATTTACAGGTGCAAGGAGTTAATGACCCTCCGCGCGATCCTCAGGGACTTAACCCGCGCCGCATGGTTCCAGCCCTGCGCTCAGCACTGTGCTCCCTGCAGGGAAGCACAGGGTCGTGGCAGGAGAGGTGCCACCCCAGAGAGGCCAGAGACGCTGACGGGAAGAATGTGTGGGTGATAGCAAGAAGCAGCCCTTCCAAGCGAGGGAACACTGTTTATGGAATTTCTAAGAGAGGGAGCCTGGTAAGGAAACCAGCAGAGCCAGGCACTGTGGGGAGCAGGGAGCTGGGAGCTAGCGGCGGGCCGGGGGGAGGAGGGGTGGAGAGCTGGGGGCTGGGCCGTGGAGCTCCCCCCACCCCCATCCCTACCTCACTGGAGGCAAGGAAGGGCGCCATACTGAGGGCAGCCACAGGGCCATGTGTGGGCTGTAGAGAGGCCCACCTGGGCAGGGCGTGGAGGGGCGAAGTGAGAACTGGAGGCAGGGTAGGAGGGGCTCGGATGCCTGGGTGAGGTGGGGGCTGCATTAAAGGAGGCACCTGGTGCTAGGACATGAATGCCAGAGATGGAGCCTGGGCCTCCCCGTGGGAAGGTGAAGACAAGATGATCTGCCCACGGCAGCCTCCGCAACAGGGCAGTGTGGCTGTGGGGCTGCTGCCCATGGCCGCCAGCTGGATGGGACTGAGTTGCCCGGGGTAGGAGGCACCCCACAGGTCTGCCCCATGGGGGGACAGGTGCCCTTGGTGGGTGGAGTCCAGAATGGGCTAGACCTATCATTTACTCAGAGTGTTGGGTCCAGCCCTTCTCAGTCCCCAGCAGCCCCTGTGGGGCAAAGGCTTGGTTGGGCGATGGCCTGTCTTTCACACCTCGCTGGCACTTGTCAAGCTCCCTTTTTTACAAACAGAGCAGGCCCCAGGCTCTGAGCCTTCGGCAGGCAGCAGCTTCGAGCTGGAATTTGATAACATTTCATTGCATTTATTGTCATGGCTGCCTTCTATTTATGGGCAGTGAAACCAGATTTCCAATTACAGCAGCGATATCAAGTTTTGTTTTTAGACAAAAGCCTCTAAGCTAAGTTGGAAAGGGAAGGCATCTATAAAAATATGAGGGTACTTCAGAAAGTTCATGGAAATGGGATTTCAACAACATGCTTACGTTGGTGCAAAAAATTTGGTACTCATGCATAGTAAGGAGTCGTCAATAAATTCATGGAAAATGCATATTTTGAAAAAAACTGGACTTTGAAATTTTTGCACCAAAATAAATTTATCTTTGAATTCCATTTTCGATGAACTTTTGAAGATACCCTTGTAAATTAGGTAAGTAATGGTGCAGTTGGTGTTGGGATATGAAAAGAAAATCAGGAGGGAAGGGCTTCAGTGACAGATGGTGGGAGACAAAGGACCGCAAACACAGCAGTGGGTTTGGAGCCCTGACCCTGGACATAAGCGCTTGCGCCCTCCTCTTCCTGTTGTCATGGAGCCTGGCTGACATCCTGGATGGGAAGGGTGCCTGCAGTGCCAAGGTAGAAACCCAGGGGGGACTGCTCTCAGGACACAAAAGGAGAAGGTCCTCACCCTGATCCTCTCCGGCATGCCACTGGGAGTTGGAGATGTGGGTGAAGTTAGTGTCCATTTTATTCTGGGAACTTTGTTGGCTCCTCAGAGAAATTAATCACCCCCCCACCCGTGAGCAAATATTCAAGATGAGTTGTCCCAGGGCAGGCGCTGTGGCATAGGAGGCTAAGCTTCCATCTGCAGTGCTGGCATCCCATATGGGCACTGGTTTGTGTCCTGGCTGCTCCTCTTCTGATCCAGCTCTCTGCGATGTCCTGGGAAAGCAGTACAAGATGGCCCAAGTGCTCAGGCCCCTGCACCCACGTGGGAGACCTGGAAGAAGCTCCTGGCTTCAGATCAGCCCAGCTCTGGGAGTGAACCAGTGGATGGAAGATCTTTTTTCTCTCTCTCCCTCTCTCTGAGACTCTGCCTCTCAAATAAATACATAAAAAATTCTTGAAAAAAAAAAGTTGTCTATTTAAGTGATGGGGTGGGTGTTTGGCCTGGTGTTGGGACACCTGTGTGTTAGATTGGAGGACCTGGTTTGATGTCTGGCTCCACTCCTACTCCCAGCCTCTTGCTAATGCAGTGCGCACCCTGGGAGCCAGCAGGTGACGACTCAAGTCCTTGGGTCCCTACACCCAATGTGGGAGAATTGGGTTGATTTCCTGGCTCCTGACTTTGGCCCAGGCCTCTTCCTGACATAATGGGCATCGGGGAGTGAACCAACAGATGGGAGCGCTCACTCTCTCATCTGCCTCCCAAATAAAAATTAGTTAATTAAGAAAAAGCAAACACCTCCAGCTGCAGTGTGAGCACCAGGCTGTTGCTAGTGTGCATACACCTGGCTGCTGGGCACCCGGGGCAGGGCACTGCAGGCCTTGGGCAGCAAGGGGAAGCCGCTCTCTGTGACCTGGGGGATTGCCACTGTTGCAAGACAGAGAACTCGGTCACCCCCCTCTAGACAGCTTCCTCTAAGAAAAATCCCCATCTTGACATTGGTAGCTGTGCCCCTGCACGCTCCCCGGGCCCTGGTGACCCGCAGCTTGACTGGCACTGGCATTGCCAGCATGAAACAGAGTTTTTCACAGCCATTTTACAATCACTGTGATTTAACCTGTCTCTTTGTTTACTCAGGTTTTTTTTTTTTTTTTTAAGATTTATTTACTTATTTCAAAAGCAGAGTTATAGAGAGGCAGAGGCAGAGGCAGAGAGAGAGAGAGAAAGGTCTTTCATCTATCTGTTGGTTCACTCCCCAGATGGCTGCAACAGCCGGAGCTGTGCCGATCTGAAGCCAAGAGCTTCTTGTAGGTCTCCCATGCGGGTGCAGGGGTCCAAAGACTTGAGCCATCTTCTGCTGCTTTCCCAGGCCACAGCAGAGAGCTGCATCAGAAGTAGAGCAGCCGGGACTCAAATCAGCACCTCTACGTGATGCCGACCCCGCAGGTGGCACTTTCACCTGCTACGCTGGAGTGCCAGCCCCTTACTTAGTTTTTTGAAGATTTACTTACTGAGGCCAACATTGTTGTGGCGTAGCGGGTTAGGCTGCCGCCTGCAATGCTGAGATCCGCTATGGGCACCGGTTCATGTCCCGGCTGTTCCACTTCAAATCCAGCTCCCTGCTAAAGACCTGAGAAAAGCAGCAGAAAATGGCCCAAGTGCCTGGGCCCCTGCCACCCACGTGGGAGACCTGAATGAAGCTTCTGGCTTCGGCCTCGCCCAGCCCTGACAGTTGCGGCCATTTGGGGAGTGAACTAGTAGATGGAAGATCTCACTTTCTCTGTCTCTTCTCTCTTTGTAACTCTTCTTTTCAAACCAATCAATACATTTTTTGAAAAAAAAAATTTACTGATTGATTTGAAAGTCAGAGTTGAGAGAGAGGGAGTGACAGAGGGAGAAATTTTCCATCTGCTGGTTCATTTCCCAAGTGGCTGCAACAGCCAGGGCTGATCTAGGCCAAAGCCAGGAGCCAGGAGCTCCAACCAGATCTCCCACATGGGTGGCAGGAACCCAAGCACCTGAACCATCTCCTGCTGCTTTCCTAGGCCATTATCAGGGAACTGGATTGGAAGCAGAGCAACCAGATTAAACCAGCCCTCTAGTACAGTATGCCAAGGTCATAAGCAAGGCTGAACTTGCTGACCACAACACCAACCCCTGCTTACTTATTTGTCATCAGTAGTTACCCGCTAGACAGTGAGATGAATGAAGAGACAGCCCCATGCTCACCTAGTTCCCAATACCTATGCAGCTCCTAGCACTCAGTAAGTCTATGTTGAATGAGCAAATGAATGAGAAGCCAGATAGATGATTCAATTTGTCTACTCCAGCAGGCTCCAGGCAATCCAGGTAGGGCATGACTGAGAAGTACGGAACTGGGGGAGTTAGAAATGGACTTGTTCTTGGGGCCGGTGCTGTGGCACAGTGGGTTAAAACCCTGGCCCAAAGCACCGGCATCCCATATGGGCGCTGGTTCTAGTCCTGGCTGCTCCTCTTCTGATGCAGCTCTCTGCTATGGCCTGAGAAAGCAGTAGAGGATGGCCTAAGTCTGTGGGCCCTTGCACCTCCCCTTCTCTCTCTGTGTAACTCTGCCTTTCAAATAAGTAAATAAATCTTAAAAAAAAAAAAAAAAAGGCTTTTCTTCAATGCCCTTTATAGATGATTAGGTCTCAAGGTTCAAGAACACGTCCATTTCTTTCTTTCTTTCTTTCTTTCTTTCTTTCTTTCTTTCTTTCTTTCTTTTTTTAAGATTTATTTATTTGAAAGACAGTTACAGAGAGAGGTAGAGACAGAGAGAGAGGTCTTCCATCCCCTGGTTCACTACCCAGATGGCCGCAAAGGCCGGAGCTGAGCTGATCTGAAGCCAGGAGCCAGTAGCTTCTTTCAGGTCTTCCCACGTGGGTGCAGTGGTCCAAGGGCTTGGGCCATCTTGTACAGCTTTCCCAGGCCAGAGCAGAGAGCTGGATGGGAAGAGGAGCAGCCAGGACTCGAACTGTACCCATATGGGATGCCGGCACTACTGGTGGCTGCTTTACCCGCTATGCCACAGCGCCGGTCCCATGAAGATCTTTTGTATGCATAGATTTCAACATTTTTTGCACCAGAATAAATTTACCTTTGAATGCCGTTTTCCACGTTTTGAAGTCCCTCATGTATTTCGAATCCTTTCCTCCTTGCCCCAGAGAAGAGAGCCATGTGTGCTTTTGGGTGGTGTTTGGAAAAGGCCTCTGGCAGGGAGATGGGCACAGCTCACTCCCTGGAGCGCCCCCAGGCCACAGTTCCTACGTCCTTACCTCCCAGACTACTAGTTTCCCCAGCTGGAAACTGAATTTCAGAGAGAAGGGATGGGCCTATGTGTGTGTGGCCGTGGGAAGTAAATCGTGATGGGGAAAATTAAAATTAAACCATAAATGTAGCTGAATTCTAGAGTTTTCATCCCCTTTGCATATCCCAAAGTTAGATTCTCTGCACCACTTGTTGAAGCTTTTTAAATATAATAATTCTTTACTTTTTTAATATTCATTTTATGAGAGAGAGAGATAAAGAAAGGTATCTCCCATCTGCTGGTTTACTCCCCTAATACCCACAGTAGCTGGGGACTGAGCCAGGCCAAAGCCAGGAGCTAGCAACTCAGTCTGGGTCTCCCACACGAGTGGCAGGAACCCCACACCTGAGTCATCACTTGCCACTCCCAGGGCTCACACTGGCAGGAAGCTGGAATCAGGAGCCGAACCAGGACTCCGGCTCAGGCACTCTGATGTGGGCTGAAGGCAACTCAGGCAGTCTTGGCTGCTCTGCCAAATGCCTGCCATTCACGTGTGGAATTCTAATAAGACAGCAGCAGCCATTAGTAAGCACCTGCTATGTGCCCATCATTCTACACATATTCTGGGAGTCCCTGCGACAGCTCCCTCAGGTTGGCAGGTGCAGCAGGGGTTAGGGTATCCTGCCCCAGGTCACACTGACACCATATGGGAGAGGCAGGATCTGAGCTCCTAGGCCTGACGGTTTCCCTTCCCCCAGTCTCTCCTGCAGGCCCCAAACGTCCTGGAGAGAAGGTGGCGGGAAGGTGGAATCGAACAGGAAGAAAGGGTAAGTGCAGCCTCCTGTGGGTCACGTAGGTGAAGATGCAGCCCTGGGGCCTCTGGGGAACTTAGCAAAGGGGCAGGAACCAGCAACTCAGGGCAACGCATAAGGGTTTCGCAATAGTTTCTAAACGTCTATAACTTCTCACTGCTCCTTCCATTATGAAGGCCTTTTACCTACGGGACAAATGGTGCAAGCTGCCCTTCCGTCGTATCATTAAGTGACTGTTAGGCTGCTGGGCTGCTGGGCTGTTGGGCAGGCCAGAGACGCGTTCCTAGGGGGCAGCGGGGAAGCGTGGCGGGCTCCTGTCCACACCCACGGTGGCTGGGGACGAGAACCCCATTGGCCTCGGAGCTCAAAGGCAGCTAAAAGAGGAGCAGAAGCCCATAGGCCCCCAGGGCCTACTGGGAGGAAGGGGAGGGCTCTGAGCTGGGGAAGGCCGGTAAGGGAGAGGCATTGGCCGTGTCCCGGCAGCCGGCCTGTCACCGGGATGAACTTGGGTTTGGGCTGGGCTGTGTCCTCCCTGGCCCTTCAGTCCTTGAAGCTTCTCCTCTCCCTCCCCCCTCCTCCCTCCGCCTTCTCCACAAGGGCCCACTGCGTTCTTGGGGAATCATAGGCTAAAAATAGACAGTTGCCACCACACTCAGGGCTCAGGGGGATTCAGTTCAGCAGCATGGGGGCTGGGCCTGGAGCAAGGGGACAGAAGAGGTGACAGCTCAAGGTCGCCTTGCGGATCGCCTCCCACCCCTAACCTGGCCTTGAGAGGCGGGCCTTCCAGCCGTGAGCTCCATGACCTTCTCCGGCTGGGGCTATTTGGATCCTGAGTAATGTCACTGTGCCTGCCGGAGAGATAGAGTGTGTGGCAAAAAATAGCTTTAGCCCCTTGCGATATTCCTACCCATAACTGGCCATGGCGAGTCTTTATCAGTCCAAAGGCACCCTCTCGCTGGACCAGGGGTGCTTTTCTGGGACTGCAGAACCCGTGACTCCTCACCCAGAGAGAACTTAGTGGGGCTCCCATTACTGACAGCATGGCTGGAATCCTTTGGAAGGGAGTCCGTCCAGCTTTCAGGGTGGGAGGCAGGGGTGGCTCATGTCAACTGGCTGCACAGATCTGTCATCTCTGGGACCTCCCTGGGTCTTAGCTGTCCTCCACTGTCCTGCTCCTGTCACTGGCAAGCACAAGTCCACTCCCAGAACTTACTTGATGAATTCAAGGAATAGCCTGCCAACTGAGTCACTGCCTAGGTTTTGTCTACAGGAATCTAGGGGCTGGGAGACCCTCCCTGGCCCTGTGTGGGCTCCATATTTGGCCATGGGAAGACTGCACCTCCAGGGACAGGAACCCTGGCATGTCCAATTATATTAGGAACAACAGCAGTAGCAGCAACACTAGCTACTGGACATGAAGCACACAGTTAATCCTCACAACAATCCTGGCTATAACCTTGGACTCATTTTACAGGTGGGAAAAATGAGACATGGGAAGTAAGTTGTTGCCTATTTGTTTCCACACAATGAGTGATGCAACCCAGGTATGATGGTTCCTTCTGAGCCCCACAAAGGATTCTGTTGCATATGAAGAACTCCAAGAGAAAGGGGAAGGGTGACTCTAAGGCTAGTGGCAAAAGTCCTCAAGTATTTCCCTGGAGTGTTGTCATTGTACCCTGTGTGCTCAGTATCCGCTGGTACCCATGGCACACTTGAGGCACCCTGGTCTCTTAGACCCTTTGCCTTGAATTCCATCTGCTCTGAACTTGGCCAACTTTCCCATCTCCTGCAGGTCTCAGGTCAATATCTCTGTCCTCAGGGAAGTCTGGACTGGCCAGGATCAGTCTCCCTACACAGTGTGTTTCTATTTTATGGATGTTATGAAATATGTGTTGGGACCATTTTGGGGTTAGGATCTGTCTCACCAACTGGGATGTAAGCAGAACAGTGCATATCCTGTTCAGAAGGCACCAGTACTCCTGCGGTTTATCTCAGCACCTGGTACACTATAGGTGCTTAGTAAGTACTTTTGAGTGAAGGAAGGAAGGAACGTGCCCGTGAATGAGTTGTTGAGCTTGGAATGATTCGACTAGTGATTGCAAATGGATGTGACCAATAGGAAGAGGCAGCTGGGGCTGAGAGGAGGCGGGGCTGTGGGAGGGGCTGTACTGAGAGACAGAGCATTGTTGGGGAGGGGTGGCTGGGCATGGGAAGGGCCTGGATGACCGGTAAAGAACTGGGTAACCCCAAGGCTCTGTCCAACCCCGAAAAGCTGTGACTTGATGTGAGGGTGAGCTGGTGTCCCAGATGCCAGTCTTTCAAGGCTGGGCTCCCTGATGGGTCAGTGAGAGCAAATGCGGCAATGTGAATCTGAACCTCGAGAGGACACAGCTGTGTCAGACGTGTTGGGAGGTCCCAGGGCACACGTCTCTGAAGCGGCTGATGTGGGAGGGTGGGATGCCTGGGACTCCTCCCATCCTTCTTTTCTCGCATCCTTCCTGACAAAAGTGCACTTTTATATATTTGCAGAATTTTTTTTTTAAGATTTATTTTATTTATTTGAAAGGCACAGTTAGAGAGGCGGAGAGAAATCTTCCATCTGCTGGTTCACTCCTCCAACCCCAAAATGGCCACAACAGCTAGGGTTGGGCCAGGTGGAAACCAGGAGCCTGGAACTCCATCAGGGTCTCCCTCGTGGATGCGGGGGCCAAGGCTTTGGGCCATCTTCTACTGCTTTCCCAGGTACATCAGCAGGGGGCTGGATCAGCCCCACCCTCTGTGCCACAGTACCAGCCGCTTATCTTTATATGGAGAGTAACAAAGCCAGGTTATTAAGGATGTCTTCAAATATTTAGTGGGCAGGAATGTGGCCTCTTTTTAAAATTTTTTACTTACTTGAAAGGCATTTATATCATATATATATATTATCTATATATATATATATATATATATTAGTTTCCCTAATGGTGACTCATGTCAGGTGTCTCCCTCCTGTGTTTCTCTGTCTTCAGTGGGTCCTGTGGGGTGAACTGATTAAATCTTTGGGCCATTTCTTTTTTTTTTTTTTCCTGAAGATTTATTATTTGAAAGGCAGAGTTGGGGCGTTTCTTAATTGGGTTGTTTTGTTTTCTTACTGTGAAGCTTTGAGGGTTCTTTTTACATTCTATGTGCAAACCTGGGAGATACATGATTTGCAAATACATTCTCCTGATCGTTTCACTCGTAAGGATGTCTGTCATCACATGAATGCTTCTCTCTCTCTCTCTCTTTTTTTTTTTTAAGATTTGTTTATTTGAGAGGCAGAGTTACAGACAGAGAGAAGGAGAGACAGAGAAATTCCATCCTCTGGTTCAGTCCTCAAATGGCCACAATAGCCAGAGCTGAGCCAATCTTTAACCAGGAGCCAGGAGCTTTTTCCAGGTCTCTCACGTGGGTGCAGGGGTCCAAGCACTTGGGCCATCTTCCATTACTTTCCCAGGCACATTAGCAGGGAGCAGGATTGGAAGTGGAGCAGCCAGGACTTGAGCTTATGTGCATATGTGATGCCAGTGCTGCAGGTGGAGGCTTAACCTACTACATCATAGCGCCGACCCCATACTTCTAATTTTGAAGAATAAAATTGTCATCCATTTTTTTCTTGATGGAGTATACTCTTTGCACCATCTGAGGAAAACTCTGTCCCTGACATTATCAATTTTTGATCACTTTGTTTAGGCCAGCTCATAAAGATCATTTATTCTTCTACTACATTCCCACAGCTTCATCTTAGAGTTGAGAACCCTGGGGCATGGCAGCTGCAGTAATTTGCCCAAAACTCACCAGCTTCCTATGGCCAGAGCTGGGGTCCAAACACCAGCCAGGAGTTTGGGGCCTGGCCCGAGACACTGCCCATGGAAACGCTCCTTGGAAAGCCCTTAGGATAAGAAAAGCTGCAGCATCAAATTCCTTTCATTCAGTCTCTGCTTAAATGTCACCTGCTTGGGGAGCTCTCTGTCTACTCCATCCAAAGTCGGGCCATCTCCCCACCCCCTGCTGCCTGCCCCCTCTCTTCTCTTAGTGGAGAATACATTTCCCATCATGCATTCTGTCATCTGATCTTTGTTTTCTTTTAGGGCTCTTCTTCCTCTACATGACTTCATTCGGCCCCAGGAGCTTAGCAAGGTGAGAGCGAGGCCCTTATCTTTCCTGCTCTTTATCTGTAGCTTCTGGCCTAGCGCCTGGCAGAGTGACTGCGTAGCCCACACTCATGAGCGAATGTGCGTGGATGGATGAACGAGTTGTCTCACTCGGGTAACAGGCTTGTAAGATGAGAAGTAGCTGCCTTGGTACCAGTCAGCTTCTGGCTGCAAGCAATGGAAAGGCATCTTCCATAGGAACACGTTAGTTTGGGTGCACACACATGACGTAGAGCGTTTGTGCATAGGAATAAAACATGTGCATATATACAAAGCTGTGCATGGACCACCTCTGAAGGACACTCCAGGAGCTGGAGTATCAATTGCTTCCCAGAACGGTGCTAAGAGAGTAGCCAGGACACTAGGGGAGGCGTGGCGCTCGTTTTCACTATGTACGCTTTTGTTTGTTTTGGAATTTTTTACTATATACATGTATTACACCTTCAGTGCATATATTTCTTTTTAAAATAACAATGCTAGAGCCGGTGCTGTGGCGTAGTGGGCTAAGCCTCCACCTGTGGCACCAGCATCCCATATGGGTGCCAGTTCGAGTCCTGGCTGCTCCACTTCCAATGCAGCTCTCTGCTGTGTCCTGGGAAAGCAGAAGGTGGCCCAAGTGCCTGGACTCCTGCACCCACATGGAGAGCTCTTCCATCGCTGGTTCACTCCCCAGATTGCCACAACATGTTGCGGGACCTGAGCCAATTTGAAGCCAGGAGCTTCCTCCGGGTCTCCCATGCGAGTGCAGGAGCCCAAGGACTTGGACCATCTTCTTCTGCTTTTCCAAAAGGGCACCAGTTTGAGTCCTGGCTGCTCCACTTCTGATCCAGCTCTCTGCTGTGGCCTGGGAAAGCAGTAGAAGATGGCCCAAGTGCTTGGGCCCCTGCACCCATGTGGGAGACCCGGAAGAAATTCCTGGCTTCTGGCTTCAGATTGGCTCAGGTCCCGCTGTTGCGGCCATCTGGGGAGTTCTCCCTCTCTGCCTCTGCCTTTCACATAAGCACATGAATAAATCTTTAAAAAATAAAATCATGATGCTAAAAGGTTTCGTCCCCAGTAAGCCAAGAGGTTCATCAGGGGAAGTTGTTCAGGAGATGATTAACAGCCTCTCTCCAGCCAGCAGCTTGTTTGTAGGAAGTCAAGTGAGATAAGTGTTTGTGCGGAAAAGATTTTACAAGACTAGGTAGACAGGCAATATATATACACATATATATCCAAATATGTATATTCAGATTTGTGATATAATATATGCTTATTGCAATATTAAACTTGAAAGTGTAACTGAAGCAAAACTAGCACCCTCCAGTCCAAGCCCTCTGACACACCATCATCAGAAATTGGATTTCCCCACTTCTTTCTTTGCGTCCGTGCTCCGAGGGAATTGCCTAAGTGTATTTTGGTGGCTTGGTTTCTAGCAGAATGGTGTCCAGCCACCAGTAGGACTCCTTCACCTCCTGTCTTCGTTCCGTACACCTTGGAGACAGCTTGAGTGGGCACGCAAGGCGCTTCCCCGTATGTTCTAACGGCTGTGTACTCAGCCACTGTGTTGGTGTGCCCAGGATGTTTCTAGGTTCTTGACAGCACAGACATCACACTGCATAGTCTTCTTGTAGCTACCTATCTGTCAGCCTACTTGTTTGTATTATTGCCTTCATCTCTGAAAATTGTCACATTTTGGGAAGTTTTCCTAAAAGATTGTAATTTTTTCAGCCCCACAACAGCCATGATGGCATCAGTTTTCTTATGCTGTCATCAGCTATAAAAGTGATCCATAGTTTTCATTTTTGCCAACATTAGGAGACATAGGAGAGCTCTCTATTTAATTTTCATTTCTGTACTTCCACATATATTTGTGGCTCGTTTTCATTTCCTCTTGTGTCAACTGTTGCCATTCTTTGCCCATTTGTCCTCTGGACCATTTATATGTTTACCAGTTAGCTTGCAGATGCATGTTCACGCCAGGGATAGTAAGCCTTTGTCACAGGAAGCGCAAATGTTTTCTCCCACACTCTCATTTATCTGTTGACCTTGTTTGTGGCACACGGAAGTTTAAAATTTGTATGTGATCAGATCTTTCTGTTTTCTCCCTTTAAAGCTATTAATAACCATGGATGTTTGTGTAACCCAATGGTTTCAAACTGAGTTCCTAACCTTAGGGCTTCATGGGGCCGAATGGCTGTGGGTGGGGGCAGGGAGTGGGGCTGCTGGCTGTTAGGACCACTGCCCCTTCCTTGGCCGCCACCAACACCTTGCAGCTAGAATTCTTGGGTAAGGCATTTAATCTCCCCAGGCCTTGGTTTCTCCATCTATGAGATGGGGATTTAGAGCAGTGCCCATCCCTAGGATCGAGGCGTAAGTGAGCTTATACAAAAGGAAGGTACCGCTTAGTCAGCACTCAGCACACGCCCAACACTGTGCAGATGTACACCCGTGCTCATCTATCCACGGTCCCTACAACCACGCTCCACCTGTGAGTCCATAGGAATACACCTGTTATATGGAAGAGGAGACTGGGGCCCAGAGAACTTAGGTAACTTGCCATGGAGCACAAGGGTGGTAAGTGACAGAGCCAAGATGCACATCCTGGTCTCTGTGTGACTTTGGGAGCTTGTTCTTCTCTTGTTTGTTTTCTTGACCACACTGGTATTTATTGAGAACTTAGTATATTCTCAGTGCTAGGTGATCAGGTCTTCCTATTTTCTCCCTTTATAGCTAATAACCACGGATGTTTGTGTAATGTGGTGTTTTCTGTACTGTGTTTCTAAACTTAGGGCTCTGTGGGGATGAATGGATTTCTGGGGGTGGGGTGTGTGTGAGTGGGGCTGTGGGCGGTCCCAATACCGTATAGTCCCAGTCTCTTGATCCTTACAGTCTATGGGGCAGAGCAGTGATCGATAATCAGATGATTCAAATTGCGACTAAGTGCAGCTTGTGCACTGTGCAGTGAGACGCAGTAATGTGATTGCTATTTCAGAGCAGCCTTTCTGAGAAAACCTATTTGACCTGACATAAAGGATGAGCAAGCCGGCCGGTGGGAGGCTGCGGCCTGTCGAGTGGGTGGGCTCTTTGGCCGAGAAAGAACCGAACAGCTCCAAGAGTGGGAAGAAGGCTGAGCAGACTGTGCGAGGGCAGGGTTCAAGATGGTAGGGAGGAGCTCAGTGGACACTGGGACGTGCAAGGCCTTTTTCGGCCAAGATCAAAGCCTGGACTTCCTTCTGAATGCAGTGGGAAGCCAGGGAGGCCTGAAGTAGGGGAATTCTGCAGTCTGATTGTGCTTTAAAAAATACCACTCCAAAAACATATGCATACCTTACAATGAAGCAACCCTACTCCCTGTAGCCGCTCAACAGAAATGCATACTTCCATGGACCAAAGACAAAAATATTGACAACTTTCCTCTCTGAAATGGCCGCAATCTATAGACCACTCAAATGCTTCTCAGTACTTAACTAAATAAATCATGATATATTCACACAAGGGAATACTATACAGCAACAAAAACAAGGAGTATGGCAGCTTTCCCAAACACGATGAGCAGTACGTTGAAGTAAGCACAAGATAGTCCGTATTATGACGCCTTCACAGGGAATTCAAACCAGTCGGTGATGTTACAAGTCAGACAGATGAGGGGTGACGGGAGAGGGCATGGGTTGGGCACCAGGTTGTTGGCAATGTCGTGCCTCTTGCTTTGGGTACTGCGGGTGTGTTAAGTTGAGGCAGACTCATCAGCCAAGCTCACGTGATGTGTGTGTGGATTTCTCTGTGCGTTCTGCTCTGACCAGTGTGTGAGCATTGAACTGGAAGGGGGCAGGTGCAAGCTGGGAGAGACGAGGGAGGGGCTAGTGCAGGACCCATGTGAGTGACGGTGGGCCAGAAGGGTGGTGGCGGCGCCTGGGGACCCATGTGGGAGAAGAGTGCTCAGCACAGTGGTGGCGAGGGTGTAAGTGCTGTCTGCCCCGTGTCTGGCGTGAGAACCTGGGTGGTAGGAGGCATCAGAATGGAGATGAAGAAGATACGGGCGGAGCAGCTGTGAGGACAGCAGAATCCAGGACCTGAGTTTTGGACTTGTCACATCTGAGAGGTTTCCAAAAGGTGACATCATAGGAGCAGATGGTAGTGGTGGACAGTAAGATCTTATTTGAAAAAAAAAAAACAAAAAACAGACATGCTGCTTAAAAGAGAAATGAAGTTTGAAAGTCCCCATTCTAGCCACCCTCCCCACTTTTTCCGAAGCACTTCTAGTCCCATTATCTAGTTCCAGTTCATTTCATGGAAAAGATATTTGTCCGTATGGGAGGCAGGTGTGGGTAGGGTATAGTACTATTACGTCTTTATGCAGAAATTAGAGAGAAATGTTTGTATGCACACTGCTACTTGAGCATGCTACATTGGTCTAGTAAAAGACAGCAGGCCCCGGGTGGGAGGCTGGGCCCACCCACAGAAGGCATCAGCCATGCTGAGTCTGGTTGAGGCTCTGGGCGTCAGCCCCTTCATTCAGTGGGGCTGAGCCACAAGGTCTGAGACCCTCACGTAGTGGGCGGAGAAACTGTCGTACAGCTTTGGCCCTCCACAGGCCACAAGTGGCAGGCGTGGACTCCATTCCTTGTGATTTAGTCTCTATCTCCTTCTCCTGCTGATGGAAAATCACAGATCACACCTCTCCCCAGCTCTACTCCTCCAAGGTACCCCATTGCCTTCCACAAACAGCCTGTAGCATGGGCCACGAGGTGTGGCCATGAGATGTCTACAACTTCATGTTGCACTCTTCTAAAAAACAATGTTTATTTTATTTCTTTGAAAAGCAGA
Source organism: Lepus europaeus (assembly GCF_033115175.1). NCBI lineage: Eukaryota > Metazoa > Chordata > Mammalia > Lagomorpha > Leporidae > Lepus > Lepus europaeus. The sequence continues at coordinate 130,651,362 of NC_084830.1, read as the reverse complement.
GCAACAGAAAGGGGGGGGTGGTGGGATTTTCCATCTGCTGGTTCACTCCCAAAATGCCTACCATAGCCAGGACTGGGCAACCCAGAGCTGAGAGCCAGGAATTCTAGCCAAGTCTCCACATGGCTGGCAGGGACCCAAGTACTTGGATCATCACCTGCTGCCTCCCAGGCACAGTAGCAGGAAGCTGGTTCAGAAGCCAGGTAGCCGGGACTTAAACTGGCACTCTGATATGGGATGTGGGTATCACAAGCAGTGGCTTCACTGGTTGCACCATCACACCCAGCCCACCTGGTCTGTTCTTGTTCCTGGATTCTGTATGTTCAAGCTGTGCAAAATGTTGTCTCTGACCGTTAAGTGCTCTCCTTTCTTATTTCCAGGCCTTTTCATGGGCTTTTCTCTGGCTGGGATACTTGCACACTCTCCTCTGGACTTAAGTACATCCTCCAAGTGTCAGCTGGAACTATACTTTTAGGAAGTTTTCACACCCCTTGAGCAAGATGAGCCCTGCCCTGTTGGCCCCAGGCACTCAGCCCTGGCCTTGTGGTGACCCTCACTCCTCATTCAGCATCCACATTTGCTGCCAGACTCTGAGCCCCAGGGAGGTGGGGCTGTGTCTGCCTTGTCCCCCACTGTCACCCAGCACTGAGCACAGTGCTTGGAATAGGGAGCATGGGCCAGCTTGTCCTTCATTCCCCAGCCTGAGGACTGTCCCCCACCCCCTGGATTCAGGTGCCAACCGTGTCCTCACAGCCACGTCCTTCTCTTGTCCTCTGGGCCAAACTCTTGGGACCCAGCCAGTGGCCCTGCAGCTGGGCACTCCTTTGTCCACACTCAGGGCCCAGCTAGACCTGGTATCCAGTGTATACTCTGGAGCTTGTCTCTGTGTTTACAAAGTGCCCTGAAAACTCCTGACCACGACTGACCCCACACCTACTTTTTTCAGCGGAATCCTTGGGCACAGTTCATTGGCAGATTGGTACCAAACCTTGGACTTCCTCTCAAAGGACCAATGAAGGTCAAAGTCACTGGGGCCAACTCAGACTGAAGTAATGTAATCCCATGAAGGTGTCCAGTGACTGTGTGGGCAGTGACACTGAGAGAGGAAACAGTCACAGGCCACCAAGGCCGTCACAGGCTATGTCACAAAACCTTGCAAATGTGAATGCCATCTACTGTCGTCATTCCTTCCTTAGGAATTCATTCTGATAAAATACAGCATGGCCCACAGTGGGAACGAAATGGAAATCATAGAGTTCTGCAATGACAGGGGATCGGATAAAAATGGAAACCCAAACAGTATCCTGCCAGCATTGAAAGTGATGCTGTGCACGTGCGTGTATCAGGTCGTGGAGCTACATTCAGGATGCACTGTGTGTGTGGCTGGACCTGTCCCCAGACAAGTGACAGAAATTCATCTCACAGGGGAAAGAGCACAAGGTGACAAAGTGTTGGCTGTGGAATCTAAGGGCCAGTTGAGCAGCCAAGCTCAGGAAGGCCACAGTGTGTCCAGACCTAAGGAGCGAGGGGCGAGGGACTCGGACAGCTCTAGGACTTCCTCTCCATCTGCTGCCCCTGCCTCTTCCTGAGGCAGCCTCCCTGTCTCAGTGCAGACTGGATGCTGGGGACAAGGTTTGGGACAGAGTCTGCTTGAAGCTGTCTCTGATCGCATAACCAGAAATCTTCAGCACGGGCTGCACTGACCTGCATCCCACATTGGATAGTTTGTTGTTATCATTTTGTTTGAAAGTCAGCGTTAAGAGAGGGAGAGATGGAGACAGAGAGATCTTCCATCTCCTAGTTTACTGCCTAGGTGGCCTCAGCGGCCAGGGCTGGGCCAGGCCAAAGCCAGGGGCCAGGAGCTTCATCCCAGTCTCCCACATGGGTGACAGGGGCCACCTTCTACTGCTTTTCCGAGCATTAGCAGGGAGCTGGATCAAAAGTGAAGCAGCCAGGTCATGCACTGGTGCTCCTATGGGATGCGGGCATCGCAGGCAGCAGCTATACCTACTGCCTCCCAGCACTGGTCCCTGTTCTACTCGGTTTTGATAACCAGCTCCAGGTTCCAATCCCAGCTTCCTGCAAATGCACACCCTGGGAGGCAGCAGGTGATGGCTCAAAGACATGGGCCCCTGCCACCCACATGGCGGACCTGGATGGAGTTCCAGACTCCTGACTTCGGCCTGGCCTGGCACCAGCTGTTGCTGGCATCTTGAGAATGAGCCAGTGAGTGGGGGCTCACTCACTTTCTCTCTTATTCTCACTCTCGCTCCTTTTCAAATAAGTCAGAATAACTTTGAAGCTGACCATCTTATTAAAAGATAAGGTTATTTTCCTACAGCCGTGCTGTGCTCTTGATGATGAACACTGAGTATTACTGAGATTGAAATATTCTAAGAGAAATGCCATGTTGACTCCATGAATCCGTGGCACACGCACTCAGGCTACTGTCCTCCTGTTTTTCTTTCTTTCTTTCTTTCTTTCTTTCTTTTTTTTTTTTTTTTTTTTTTGACAGGCAGAGTGGACAGTGAGAGAGAGAGACAGAGAGAAAGGTCTTCCTTTTTGCCGTTGGTTCACCCTCCAATGGCCACCGCGCTGTGGCCGGCGCACTGCGCTGATCCGATGGCAGGAGCCAGGTGCTTATGCTGGTCTCTCATGGGGTGCAGAGCCCAAGCACTTGGGCCATCCTCCACTGCACTCCCTGGCCATAGCAGAGAGCTGGCCTGGAAGAGGGGCAACTGGGACAGAATCCGGTGCCCCAACCGGGACTAGAACCCGGTGTGCCGGTGCCGCAAGGCGGAGGATTAGCCTGTTGAGCCACGGCGCCGGCCTGTCCTCCTGTTTTTCTTTCTCCCTGCGTCAGCCCAGGCTGAATGCTGTGAGCTGCGCCTTTCCCAGTGTCTCCAGACATCCACCCATCCCACAAATGGGTATTTACGGGGCCCTAGTAAGTGCCAGGAAGCCACATGTGCTGGAGATCCGGTGACCACTGAGAGCCACAACCTGCGCTCCAGTAATTGCCGGTCTGATGGAAGAGACAGAGGAGTGCATCACCAGTTACATTATGAGCTCCAGATGGAGGTGTGAGCTATGTGCTAGCAACACATGGACCAAAGGACAACTGGCTCTGTTTAGAGAGGGCTGGCAAGGCGGCTTTGAGGCACTGGGCTTTGAACGGGGCTGTGAAGGTAGTACCATGGAGGAAGGCTCATTAGGTGGAGGAGGCTGCACATGCAAAGGCCCAGGGGCTCAGGGGTGGCAGCCGGTGTGAGGGAGCAGACAGCGAATTCCACTCACCACGCACTCGGTGAGCAGCTGGTGGACACCGGGCTTGTTGGAGGCGGGCTCGCTGATGAGACAGGAATGGCATTTGGGAGTAGATCCAAAGGGCCTTGAATGCTACTCTCTTTTGTAATAAAACAAAATTGAGATTCAAATGTGGATTTGTCACTTCTCCTGTAGGGGGACAAATGTCTTCCTCATCCTTGGGCTCTCTTGTGTAGCTTCAGTTCCTGCAGCTCCATTGTTGGGGGAGAAGCAGGATGGAGTGTGTGAGTGTGTGTGTGGGGGGAGGTGCCCCAACACGCTGCCTCCTGAGTTCGTATTCCACCCAGGTTCCAGGGATACTGGCGAACAGGATACTTGGGGATCCTCACGGGGGCTGCAGAGGCAGAGTTGTGCTCGGGGGCTCCTAGCTGGGCTGTGCAGTGAGGGCCTGGAGCTACTGTTGTGGGCACTGCTGTCGTGGACCCTCCTAGCTCTGGGTCTCTGAAGGGACTCCCAGGAAGGGGGATCGCTGCTCAGAAGTGTCTTTCAGGCACTAAGCCGAATGAATGACCTTGGCCTGAATCGCCAAGGGTTATGCAAGATTAGGTAGCCACTTAGTCAAAAATAGCTCCCGTGCTGACTGCAGCCCACAGCACAGCATCCCAGCGCAGGGGGCACAGAGCAGCCAGGGCTGAGCACGCCTGGGAGGCTCCCTTCCTGGTCCTCACCTCCGGGAAGAGGCTTCAGAGTGCTGGTGGGGACCGAGAGCAGCCGACAGGCGATCACCCATAGGAAATGTGGCTGTTTTGCTTAACACAGAAACCGAGGGGTCGTGGATATGGAAATGCAGTGCAGAGTAGAGTGAAAGCAGTAAGGGGGTGCCACAGGGAACAGGAGCACCGACCCGGGAGTCTTCAGATCTGCTGATCTGCCGTCACCATCGCCGCTGGCTCTCCAAAGCGAGTCCTGTTTATTCACGGATGCAGTGGATCCTCACTGAGCAGCTACTAGGTGCCAGAGACTGTGCTAGCTCTGGAGACACGCGAGGCAGGCATGGGTGCTACTCCTACGCTCCTGGGGTCTGAGCTTAGAAGCTGCCTCTTTTCCCTTTTATCCTAATGATAACTTGGAGGTTCTGATAACTTCCTGGTGCCTGACAATTTAACAAGGCATCGGGCCCACACGGTGGACGAGCCACAGTCCCCGGCCACCTTGCAGTTGCCTTCCAGATGGAGAAAAAGACAAGGAACGGCCAGAAAATATCCCAGGCAAATTGCTGGTGCAACAAAAATCCCCTTGAAGTGTTGCTAAGGAGCTCGCAGGGCTAAGAAAAGGACTGCCTGCTGGTGGGGTGGTTCCCATCTTGTCCAGTTCCTGTCCAGGGTGAAAGCCTGTTGGAGTCTCTGTTTTCTGTCCCTGGGAGAAGCGACCTGGGGCCTGTGTGAGGAGCGAGTGCTTCATCCACTGCTCTTCGGAGTAGGTCCTGCTCTGATATTTTTGGCGGAAAATTTGACAGCATTCATCAAAACTTCAAGAGTATGCTTCTCCTTTGACCTAATAAAAGTGCTTCTGGGAATTAATCCAATGGAAATAATGGGGTAGATGCACAAAGATGTACATTATGAAAAGCTCATTGCATCCTTCTTAATGATAGCCACAAACCTGACATAAGCAGATCGCCAGTAATAAGGGATTGTTGAGAGGCATTCAGTGTCTCCACAGAGTCATGGAGGGACTTTCACCCCCACTGTCACTAGCAGGGAGATTCCTCCATACTATGTTAGTTTTTTTTTTTCTTTAAGTTATTTTTAAAAATTGTGTGCTAAAGTACCAAAAACAACAAATACTTATGTATAAATTTGAGTCTGGGCCGGCGCCATGGCTCAATAGGCTAATCCTCCACCTTGCGGCACCGGCACACGGGGTTCTAGTCCTGGTCTGGGTGCCGGATTCTGTCCCGGTTGCTTCTCTTCCAGGCCAGCTCTCTGCTGTGGCCAGGGAGTGCAGTGGAGGATGGCCCAAGTGCTTGGGCCCTGCACCCCATGGGAGACCAGGATAAGCACCTGGCTCCTGCCATCGGATCAGCGCAGTGCGCCGGCCATCGGAGGGTGAACCAACGGCAAAAAGGAAGACCTTTCTCTCTGTCTCTCTCTCTCACTGTCCACTCTGCCTGTCTAAAAAAAAAAAAAAAAAATTGAGTCTGGCGCTGTGGTGTAGCAGGTTAAGCTGCCATCTGCAGTTTCGGCATCCCATATGGGTGCAGGTTCTGGCTCCGGCTGATCTGCTTCTGATCCAGCTCCTGGCTCCTGGCTTTGGATTGGCACAGCTCCGGCCATTTTGGCCAACTGGGGAGTAAACCAGTAGATGGAAGACTTTCTCTCTCTCTCTCTGCCTCTGTTCTCTGTATCTCTGCCTTTCAAATAAATAAATAATTCTTTAAAAAAATTTACATACATATATATACCTCTAATTTTACTCATTCTTTAAAAAGTTTATTTTCATCTACTTGAAAGGCTAAGAGGGGCCGATGCTGTGGTAAAGTGGCTTAGCGCCCTGGCCTGAAACGCCAGCATCCTATATGGGCGCTGGTTCTAGTCCCGGCTGCTCCTCTTTCGATCCAGCTCTCTTCTGTGGCCTGGGAAAGCAGTGGAGGATGGCCTAAGTCCTTGGGCCCCTATACCTGTGTGGGAAACCCGGAGGAAGCTTCTGGCTCCTGGCTTCAGATCGGCACAGCTCCCTCTGTTGCGGCTAATTGGGGAGTGAACCAGCAGATGGGAGACCTCTCTCTCTGCCTCTCCTCTCCTCTCTCTGTGTAACTCTGACTTTCAAATAAATAAATAAATATTTTAAAAAAAGAAAAGAAAGGCTAAGAGAGGAAGATATCTTCCAT